>NW_027094086.1:45321972-46601972 GCF_029207755.1 Chamaea fasciata | reverse complement strand
TTTATGGCTGGGGCTGCTGCATTGTTGCCGGCGGCTTTTTTTTTTATTTTCTTTTTTTTTTCCTTCCCTCCCCCCCCCCCCCCCCCCCTCCGGCCCCAACCGTATTGTCCTAGAGATGCTGGATGCGGTTTTGTTTGTAAAGCAACTAACCTGCCAAGTCTCACTCATTACGGATTAACTTTAAAGGCAGTTTTGTTTTGTTTTCAAGAGGGGGAAGTCTCTTTGAGTCTGGTGCTGAAGGATTTTCCAATATGATTTAAAAATGAATATTTTTACAACTCACTCACCTTTTGTTTTAAAATGTTTAGCCGCTTAAATTATCACGGGTTGGCAATCCCCGAAATAACTTTTTTTTCTTTTTTTTTCTTTTTTTAAAGCTCCTTGTGAGAGGTAAGGAAGCATGCTACTCTCGGTAACTAAATAATATATTACCAGGAGAATTGTTTCTAAAATTGATTGCACTGTTTTCCAGATACAGTTTTGTTTACTAAGACTCCCCTCCTCCCAACAAGAACCATCTCTGTGATTCACTCTGCGGAGCAAGGGTATTTATTTATTTACTAATTGATTGGAGAGAATATACATGACATACAGTGCATCAGAAGCTATGAACAGAGGACCTTAAAAACTGCTGGGACCTACATTTTGCTGTATAGAGGTTTAATATAAATTAAGTGGGATGATTAACTGTGTCAGGATCTAAAGCGCGATGAGGAGAAAGCATTGCTCTGCGCTTGGAAATCAAGGCAATCTCAGCTCACACAGAAAGGGAGAGAGACATGCACATGGAGACATTAACACACAGCGTCATTAACCCAGCCAAGTCCTTTCACTGAGTTAACTCATATCCATGCTGAAATCTGGTATTTAAAAGTAGCAGTGTAATGCAAAAGCTGCCGATTTTTTTTCTGATGCTCTTATTTTTATTAACTGAACTTCACCAGTTTCAAAGTTACAGGTGGTATTTACTAGGGTTTACATTCGTGCTGTCAGTCAAACAAGTGTCACTATATATCACCGTGTGTTAAGAAAACATACTTTGTGATTGAAGAATGAAGTTGTGTTTGGACATGTATTTTACAAGTAACAAAATCCATTTAATTGACATAAAAAAACACGGCTGCTGCTAGTAACTTTTGGGTAGAGTCCTGCTCGTAGTCGTAAAAATAACTCCAAAGAGAACAAAGCGCTTCAGTCCGGAGGAATGGCTGTTTAGGTAGCCGTGTGGGTGCCATGCTTTCACATAATGATTGTGTTTATACATGACAGGAAGCATCTGTAATCCACAGCTGCGGGTGCTCCAGCCCAAAGTCCTGATAAAATCTACACCTATGCTTCTGCATGAATGAAAACAGACTTCTCGAGCAGAGCAGAAAAGCAGCCTGCGTTTCTAAAGTTTTTAGCACTCTGTGGTCACCGTCCGTTTTCTCCCTACTTTTCTGCAGACCAAGCTCTGTTCTGCCTACATCTCTAACAACTAACTCTACTGTGCTCACTCCTACTACGCTTTTTTGCTCAAATGCTGGCTTTCCCCCCTTGCTTTGTCCAACAGTAACACGTTTATATTGTCTTTTCCCCCTCTCTGTCTCTCCCCCCTGCACCCCTCCCCATTGCAGAGAGGCACAAAAAACCCCAGTGCTTGCATCCTTTTTATTCTCTACTTCAGTGCTCAGCACTGACTCTCGCCAAAGTGAGAAGCACTCTTTCCCTGAAGTTACCTTCTCAGGAAATACTCAGATGCAACAAAACCAAGGCTTTGTTAAGCCATCTCAGACCAGTCTCATTTTTAAGTTTTCTTTATTTCCATTGCTGTGTCACACAGGAAAATCTATCTGGAGCAGAGAGTATATAATGACTTCTTAAAATATTTTTAGGCTACTTCAGCTTTCCTTCCTCACTCCCTCTGTGGAAGAAGTGTGCAACAGTTTAAGTTGGAACCGGGCAAAATGAAGTTACAGTTAAACAGGACATGTAGTGCCTTCTCAGAGATGACCTGCAACACGAGGTCTGCTACATTTCGCAGTCTGACCTGCACAAATAACAACCTGAGTTATCCAGGCATTAATGGAATCTGATTTCTGCAGTTCTGTTCCTTAATGATAGAGCCCGTCCTTTAAGAAATCACACTCCAGCTTCTAATTTGTATATCCTGATTTTCTTTCCTGCTGCTGTGCGTGAATGTTCCAACACAGAAGACAGCTAAATAGGAATTGTGTCAATATGATTATAAGATCTTTTTTATTTCTTTGTTTTTGAGAAGACTGGGTTAGAATAGTGGTAAAGGAAAACAACCGTCTTAAATTAATTACTGTCATAATTTGAAAAATGCCCTTCCTTTTCCCAGTAATTAATTTCAGTTCAAGAATTCAAAAATCAGCTGCAGTGAAGTTTAATTCATGTCTGTAAGTGCTCAAGAATGGAAAAACATGCAGCTTTTCGTAGGCTTCTCCCAATTCACCAAACTGCATGTGTAAATTTCCAAAAGCAAATTATAAAAGCTCACATAAAAGAGAAGCAAGAAAAAACCCCTTTGAATTAAGACTATCCATTTGTTACTGGTGCAGGAGTGGTATATTATATATACTATCAGATATCACTCACTTTCACCTGCTCCATTATAATAGTATATAGGAATTGGAAATATTAGGTACCTAGTGAAAATGTTACGTGATGCAACTCAACAGCAATTTCATGATGGGAGCCTCTTTAAAATTGATAACATGTTTTCTGCGTTTATTTTTTTTTTCAAATTTTCTAACAATACAAAATCTTGCTACAGTAGATTAAACAGAAAAAACAACAATTTACGAGAAATGACCTCCAAATGACTAATTGCAGAAAATATATTCATTCCCAGTCCAATAAATCCTTAATTTTAAATGTCAGCTGCAAAACATAAATCCCTTTAATAGATTTTAAACTGTGATGATGAAGTTATAATTGTAGGGTCCAGCCCACTCAAAATCAGTCCAATGCACTTGCTTTGCATTAGCCAGTCTTCTGGGTTTTGGTTTTTTATTGTTGTATTTTAATCTCATCTCTGATCTTTTAGGAATTTTCCGTTGCATTCCTGAGCCTGGTTCTGGATTACTTTTGGCTCAGATTGAATTGAATCTTGTCGCTATTCCTCAATAGATGTCTGGATTGCAAAGTCTACTTGCCCATAACTTTCTGTGTCGTTTACTGCAGGGTAGCTTGCACATAAAGACCCTCAAGTCATGTGAAATAAGAGACTTGACCTCAAGACACAATAAAATTGGTTAGTTTAGTTGTAGCTCAAAAGGTCACTTTTTCTGGGACTGCCTCTGAGGGCTGTTTTAAACTAATTATTACCTTTGATTTTAACTTATCGTTTGTTAACAAAAGAAAGAAAGGAAAAAATACAACCCCCAGTTATTATAATTTCAACAGTTTGACTGGCATGTATTTAACATTATGGATGTATTAAAAAAAAAGGTCCCTACCTGAGGAGGAGCTTACAGTGTAAATTAGACAGAGAGCACTGTGAATAATAAAAGCAGGCAGAGGAGAGATTTGTATGAGTGTGGGAATAGTGGGGAGGTGCATAAGAGAAATATGCAGAGTTGAGAAATATTCTACCAGTTGACGCTAATCATAATACTTTTCTTCCTTGTTCTGTTTTCATGTAAGTATGGTAATGGTTTTGTTTTTTCTCTACTTGCTTGCTTGTCTCTGGGCTTTTCCATGCAGAAGCTCTCCTGATTTCTTTTTTTCTATTCTAGATTCTAGTACAATAGGTCAAATAAGTATATCTTTATTCTTCTGCTCAGCCATGGAAAAAAACACCGAAGTCCCCCAAAATGTTACATATACTTCCCTTGGCAGTTTTTCTGCAGCAGTCTACTGAAAAGTATGATTCACTATTAATAGAAAGCATAAATGAACTTGAAATTCTGGGCTTTTGGCATTATAATCTCCCAAAAAACCTCTGACACATCTTTAGAGTTTTGTTTGTTTGTTGTTTGTTTTTGTAATAAGATGTTTCTAAACAAAAATGATATTTGCTGTCAATTTATTTTCCTTCTGCCTGGTTGCATTAGACAAACAAAAATATAAAAAGAAAAAAAGCCAAAATGCTTCTTTCCACTGTTCTTTAACAAAGAGGATGCAATGCTACACAGGCTTTATTCTTTTGAAGTGTTGAAAGTAAGATGATATCAGAAATAGGAATATCAGAAAAGGTGATGGATCAACCTGAGAAATTAAACTGTACTCAATCAGGAGGACCTGATGGTGTTCATTCAAGAGCTCTGAAGGAACTGGAGATCAATGCAAGTGTGCTGCTAACAAAAATATGTAATTTATCATTAAAAACAGCTACTGTACCAGAGGACAGTAGAGTGGCCAGGGATGTACCTACCTCTTAAAAAGGTGCTAATGATGATCCTGGGAATTATAAACCAGTAAGTCTTACTTTAGTACAAGAAAACTATTCAGAGAATCAGTAAAAATTATATGCTTATGCACACAGATGAGAAGTAAAATCTGCAATGCTTCTGCCTACTTTTATTCAACCCTCCTAGAACTACAGGAAAGAGTTAATTACTAGTTGATAAAGTAGAACTAGAAGATAGAATTAATTTAGTGTTTCCAACATCTTACCATAAGGTTTCTGGAAAGAAAAAACGCAGCAGATCCAGAATTAAAATCTATGTATGTTGTAAGTACTGAATAAAGGAGGGAAATCAAACCCCAAAATTTTAGAGCTATTAGAATTAGAATTTTATAAACACTGTCAGATTACTACAACTTCCTAATGAGCTGATTATTTTAGAGGTGAAGTAACTTACCTATAATTGTAAAAGCAAGCTGTGTCAGAACCAGACTTCAGTTCATGAGCACCCAAGTTCCAGAGCTGAATTTAGGTGACTAGACAGCATCCCTCTCTCTAGGTACTGCAGAAGAATCAGTGGTCAGTTGAAGCAGAGAAAGAGGTTAACTCTGAATTGCCCCTGGGATCAACAGTGGCAATAAAGATGGTTTTGTTCAACTTATTCATTAGAAAGCTTGGAAAAAAAAAGCTTCTGAAATAAAGAATGTAAAACTTGTTTTCAAGTCACAGCTTGCTTTCTGGTGCTTAAACCCAGTGCCCATTGCTCTAACAGGAAAATTCATGGGGACATTTGGCTGTTTATTAAGTTAACTGAATTTAGACAAAACTTGAAGAAATTCCAGAGAAAGACAGTGAACTAAGATAAAATGGTGACATGATGGCATGCAAAATTAAACAGACTAATGCCAAGGAGTGTATGCTGGAAAATATTTTCAAGAACTGATGGCTATTAATAAATACAGGAAAATCTAAGTATTATTTACTGAAAATGCTATCCAAGATATTGCAAGATTTAGAAAACATACACAAACAGAGAAGATATTCAGTATGAACAAAAAGCTGGTTAAACATAAAATATTACTATCCAGCTTCATGAGTAAAAACTGCATTTCCAGATATTCTGTTGTATTTTAGTCAGTGGGTTATAAGCAAGCCACGGTAAACCAAGGAAACATACAGAGAAATGCAGTAAACATGAGTAATGAAACAGGGGAAAGCACCAAGAAGGCAGATTTAAAGGAGGAGAACACTTCATTTA
The DNA here is from genome assembly GCF_029207755.1 of Chamaea fasciata. Classification (NCBI taxonomy): domain Eukaryota; kingdom Metazoa; phylum Chordata; class Aves; order Passeriformes; family Sylviidae; genus Chamaea; species Chamaea fasciata. Next base: position 46,596,360 of record NW_027094086.1, on the reverse strand, counting down.
GAAATAGAAAGAGGTAGAAGAGTTTTGAAGAGTTTTAGGACCACATAAAATTCCAGTTGATGCAGAAGAGCTGATGTGTTCCTGTCTGGTTTCTTGCTTTTTTACAAAAAGTAACTGGGAAGCATATTTAATTGAGTATATTGAGATGCTTTTATTTCATCAGGATATGTAGTTAAATTGTGGGATTTATTGCCTCTTCATAGGATTGAGGAAAAGAGCTTTGGGGCAATGAGGGAGTAAAAATTATAAAATGAAAACAAAAGGAAGTGAAAAAAGGAGGACTAACTCTTTGTCCTATCCCCCAGCTTCCTGAGACTCTTCAGCTGCCCCTCCACACAAAGAGCACATGGCCAGTGACATGCAGGTTTGGTGGAAAGAGTACGTCAGGTTGCAGAGGAAGACCTGAGAAACAGCCATCCCATACAACATGGATTTCTCTCTAAAACCATTGCTTTTTCAGGCAGAAATCCAAATAGCTGCTGCTGCAGGTCTGCCTAAATCCCACAGCTCAGTCTGAGCAGCCCTTTTGGTCTGGGGTAAGGGACAGAACGAGGCAGGAGGAAAGAGAGGCCAGACTTGGAGCCTGACTCCCCTATGAAGCCTAGGACTGTCCTGCTTGACATCCTTTCCAGCCCTGCCAGCCTCTCCACAAGCATGCAAACTGTACTCCCCTGAGAGTACAGAAAGCAGTGGGAACTTGATGTGATTCTCCTTGTGGAATTTCTCAGCGCTTTTTTCTTCCTTGGGATTTTTCCCAAGAGATCAGAGTATTTAGCCCTTACTTAGCTTTATCAAAGTATTAGGCATTTATTTCATTAAGTATAGCATCTGCAGCCACACTAGCTAGAATAAAAATTATAAGGGCTATCAATCCTCATACTTCAGGGCATAAGCTGATCACCAGCTGGGGTCGAAAAGAAATTTCCCTCTGTGGTATAGTATTGCAATTAGGTGCATTAGGGGGGGTTATGCCTTCCTCAGTAGCCTCAGGCATTGGCCAGTGTGAGAGGCAGAGAGATACCAGGCTAGATGGACCACTGGTCTGCTCCAATATGGCAATTCCTTTGTTCTTAGGGCTGAATGTTTCTGCTGCCGAGCCGCCCTACTTTGTCATAATGTCAAAATCCAGCATTAATTATAATTCTGAAAATGAAGGAATATTCATGAATTATTATGTTGGCAATAACTGCGTGTAATGCAATAAAGACAAAAACAGTGTCTGCTGCAGAGTAAAAGGAAGTTGACAGCTTCAAGCACAAGGTGGTTTCTGTTTCCAGTTACCCTCCAGAACTCCTTGCACCCCAGAGTCAACACCTTTGAGAATAGTGCAGTAATTACAATTTTATTTTACCATATTCTGACAACCGATTTGATTCAATAGTGTCTGCACAGTTCAGACAAAGCAAAACACTCCAACAGTTTGACTATAAAATGCTGATAGTTTTTATGTGCTCACATTTAATCCCCCAAATGGCATGGTGGCCTTCAACTAACTTTAAATGAAATTTTCTTCTGTATTACTCTGGTTCCATCAGCGTTTTGATAGAAATTAAAAAAAAAAAAAAAATCTGATAGCTGCTTTATTCTTGTCATGTTCTTTTTCTAAAGCAACTCTCGGAGATGATTGCAAGAGTACATTAAAGGCATGCATTTTTGAAGTTAGTCAGTTGTCAAAGTGATCCTGTAGGTTGACAATCACATTTCAGACAAATATAGAAATCTAAAAGAAATGCTTACAAGCAATTCTGTATTCTGGGCAATGATTTGGTTCGAAAATGCATCCAGTTCAAGGGTTAAATGAAAGCAAAAGCAATCACTTCAACCATGTTTTTGAAGAAAATAAACCAGCTTGATGTAAGCTAAATGAAGGGGGTCTGTGACTTAAAAGGAATGGACAGATAGAGAAAAAGGTCAGAAGATTAAATTTTCCCTAAGGGAAAAGTCATTCTTTGGAATCATTAACCTCCTTCTAGGTCACTACTGAAAAAAACAGCAGGAAATCCTACTGCTCCTGGAAAGATGGGTGCATCGTATACCACCCACTGACCTAGCAACTCTATGGCAAACATAATTGTGCTTACAAATTCTCCTCCAGGCATGCTTGGTTTTACTATGCCCATTTTAAAGCAATATGATCTTTTAGCTGAATTCTGAAGTGTATCTATATAGACAATATTCCGGGGGCTTGGGATGTTAAAAAGAAGGATCACTTGCTTGAATGTGGTTTTTTGTTTGTTTGTTTGTTTGTTTGTTTGTGGTTTTTGGTGGGGTTTTTTTGGGTTGGGTTTTTTGGGGGTTTTTGGGGGTTTTTGGGGGTTTTTTTGAGAGAAATCTAGGAGCAGAGTTTTTGAAATTGGAAGTTGGTCAGTGACATGTTTTATCCATTCACCATTTCTGTTTAGGACTGAAATTTTTCATGGTCATTGTTGTGATGCATTTTAGTGACTTTCTGCACCCTAAAGCACATTGCTGGGATCAACTATCTGTTTCAAAGTATCTTTTTGTCTCAAACAACCTGGGTCAGAGCATGTTTTCAAGGTTTCATTGTCAGCTAATTCTGCCACTTCCTAGAGAAGTCAGAGAGTAAAGGGTACACCAAACAGGAGGATTGGGGTCTCATATAAGTCATCCAGAAGGCGTTTGGAGGATGTTCTGTAGCACTTATCAGACAATATGCAGACGAACAGCCTGACCAATATCAATGGAAACAAGTCTTTTGTCATGATCAAGCCTCAAATAAGCAAGGGGAAACTATCACTGGTCAATTTCTATCACAGTACCGTGTGGAAAGGTCTTCATTGAAAAGTGGCCTCTTTTTCTTCCCCTCTTGCCACAGAAATAGAACTCTCAATCAACATAAACACAAATTTGGATTTGCATTTGATGAAAGCTCCAAATCCATCAAGAATTGGCAAGGCAGGGGAATGCCTATAACTCTGCAAAGTCCCTTGGCTGCTTGGAGTCTGTAGGCAAAGCCTGTATGGTACTTCAGAATCAAGGACTTTAGATTAAGAACTTGTATTACTGGAAAATATTCTGGCACAAATCTTTTGTCTCTGGTCAGCCAATTTTTTTTTTTTCCTAACAGAAAGGCATATTCAGAAGAGGATTTTAATATGGAGAAAAGACTTCAGCAACTTGGAAGGATGTTACACAGTAAAAACCAAAAATTTTGGATCGTCTGTGAAGATATCTCAAATCTCAGGCCTGCTGGATGAACACTGAGCAATACTTTTCTTAATTTGATGTTGTCTCTTTCCATTCCATTTACATATATGAAGTGAAAAAAGAAAAATACACAGAAACAATTACGACCAATTGACTGCTCTGGAAGCAGAAGGTGTCTTGATTAGCTTCAATTTATGAAATTGTGCATTTCATAAAATGCCACTTTTCACATGTAAGCAAGATCTTTGAAGATTTCAGAAGACAATGACATGACCCCTGGAGAATAAAGGCATTGAAAGAAGTAGCTAAGAGAAAGACAAATAAAGCATAGTTTGTGGAAATCAGCAAAGCCTCAAGTAGGATAGAATCACACAGAGTTCACATTCTTCATGAAAACCATGATTTTTGCTCATGTTCGCACAACTGAATAGCCAACGAGCAAAAATCTCTTCCTGAATGTTAGCAGCTCAATTACCTAATGTGAAGGAGGTACAGGGGTAAGAATTTCCTGATATGTGCATGGCAAGAAAAAGAATCATATGGCTCGCTTGTTTTCTAGCCAAAATGCATTTCAGAGGCAGGAAATCAAAAACACATCACAAACCTTGTGAGGAGACTACACACATTCACTCTGCTGATATTAGTGGCTGTCAGGAGGCTGTCAGGCTCAGGGAGTCACAGCTCCCTAAAGCAGTGCTTCCCCAGTGTCTCCTCCCCAAAAGTGTGGCTTTGGATCATACTTTGCTAGGAAATAGTGAGGAAATATCACAGTGTTACAGCTGCTTAGACAACTCCCCAAATTCAATACAAACGGTGCTCTGAAACAAAGCGACCAAGGAATGTTGCAGCAGAGCCCTAAGCTGAGCAGCAAGATGCAAGATTTATTATGACACAGTGCAGGGGATATCTGAAATGGCAGTCAAAGCATTAATGTGTCTTTGCCTCTTCTCCCCCTCCCTGTCTTCTTTTTTCTTTGTAATTAACACACACACACACACACATACACATATATGTATACACATGTATAATTGCTTGTTTTCTCAGGTGACATGGCATCTAAAATGATTGAAAATTTTAGGAGGTGAGGATTTCCTAAGATCTTTTCTACTTGTTTTTCCTGTGTTCCAGTGTTTTCTACCCACAGGACACTGAAATGCTGAAATTTCAGCAGTTCATATGTTTGCCTGCCCACCTCTTTAATAAAAGGGTTGTGTTTCTTTTCTGTCCACACCTATTCTTTAGCACACATCTCTGTTATCATCAAGGAAAATGTTGGCATAGTCTTTTGGGGGGGTTGTTGGTTTTTTTCTTCTTTTAAATTCATTTCTATAGCTGGACTTTTCCTTTTAAGTCTTCTTAATTTCTGTCATCAGTTTCAACCCCAAAGTTCTCACTTTCGTGAGAAAAGCTATTTTCAGACATGTAAAAAGCTCTGTAAAGTGGATTTGCAGATGTCTCATTTACATGTTTATGTTTTCTGTTTCTATTTTTTTTTCCATCTGTCCCTCAGTTCAGCTCTCCAAGTCCAAGGTATTTCAGAGGCTCTCTCAGTTCTTCTGCCCAGAGATCTAGCTTTACATAATAAGCAGGTATCTCAAGCTACGTGGCAGCTTCAGTTCCAAGGATAAAAGCAACTGCTGTAAAATCCAACAGTGACCCCGTGCACAAACACTCACAGGCTCTCACACATGTGACCCGTAAACCAGTGCAGTTAATTTTCCATACAGTCCTGTCCCTTTCGTTGTGGAAAAGAAAAAAAGAAGAAAGACAGAAGAAGAAAAAACAAAGGCTGTGAAAGGTGAGTTTTTGAAGAAGAAATCCCTCTGAGGCTCCTCTTGCTGAGATTCCCTGCTAGGATTGCAGGGGGCAAGAGAAGACCTGCTTTTGGCTCAGTGCAGTAGAGGCCGTGGGATCTGCCCCCAAATCTGGCAGCTCAGTGGGACGCTGTGACCTCTCACCCTGGCGCCTTGGCAGCTCAGCCCCATTGTTCCCGGGGGCAGGGGGCTGGCGAAGCCAGGAGGGGGGTGAACATCACCACAACTTTTGTGGCTCTGGGAAAGGGGATCACCTCTATGTTGAGACCTGGAAGATGTGAGCTGGCCCATATTTACTGGTAGCATTCAAGATTTCCAGGGTGCTCAGGTAATATGAAAAAGAACCATGAAAGTAAAAAGATGGACTCACTGGAAGTGGCATGCACTGATTTAATTTACCTCCTCCAAGTATTCTTGCCTGCATGTGCATGAGCTTCTGGTATTCTCCCTTCAGCTCAGGGAAGCAGAGAGGCCAGGAGTGAATCATTCTACCCTGAACTCCAGTTACTTGCTCCACTCTAACCTGCAACTACCTGTTTCTCAGATTTTTCAAAGGCTCCTAATTTGGCCAGATCAGGGTCTTTTTTCACAAGAACAAAAAAAAAGCTCATTGCTGTCACCAAAAGTGACACCCTCCTCATACATCTCCCTCCCCCTCCTGCACATCCAATTATCAAGTCTCTTTTCCAACGTATGAGATCTCTAGAGCTTCTCAATGAAGGGTTTGTAATAATTCTTTTAACATGGCAAAACACCACATTATTCCCTAAACATTAATGTTGCATGAATGCGAGACTTCTTTTCCCCATGAAATTTCCTTTTTGATTTTACAAAACAGAAAGTGCAATTTAAAACAATGCTAATGGAGCTCGTATCTTCCATGATCTAAAATTATTTTGTGTGGTGCCAATAACTAGCTTGCTAAAAATGCTTGTCTGAGGAACCAACGTGACCTTGAACAAGGGCATTTGAACCCTTTCTTTCATGACAGTGTCCTTCTGAGCACTCAGTAAAATAGCGCATGGTGTTTGGCCAATTGTGTACTGAAAGACCAGAGTTCCACATTTCAGATCTGCCTAACAACCTATGCCACTCAAACACTAGTCACTAGCTAAATTCCCACCTATTGATATGTTTGCATCCTCCCTATGGTGCTTTTCAGTTGCTGTTCAGGACATAGACCATTTTTTCCCTCTGTGGTGCTTCATTCAAGTACAGATGTCTGAACTCTTGAACAACCTGAGGTACAGAAGCATTTACTTGTAGAAGGCAATGGCACATTCAGGAAGGCAGATACAGAAATGACAGAGGGGCTGTAGAAGTTTTCATGATTTTGCACCCTCTCAGAGATATGAAATCAAGGGGTGTCTGGCCAGCAATTCAGATAACTGAGAGAGGATTTACTAAGCAAAAACAATATGGATATGCACAGTTAACTCCAATAAAATTACATCATCTGAGGAACTGTTTTCTTTCTCATTGAAACCAACATCTTGTAGTTTCTGTCTATGGAGTTAATATTTAAAGACCAGAGCTGTAATACACTTCAAGAAACTTTCTTGATTTCATGAGGTCAGTCTACCATATTTTCTTGTTTATGTAAGTTGTAAATGATGTATCTGATATATCCACCCTGAAAACTGCATTTTTAACCAGTTCGTGTCATTATTAAATTTTAGCACTACATTCCATGCTGACATCTCATAAAAACACCTCCATGCCCAGTTTTCTGCTTGGGTGTCATCACTCAGTGATCATAAGAGCATGAAACCAGATGCTGTTCCAGGTTGGTGTAACTACGGTTTGGCTAAACAAAAAATAAAATGCCTTTTCATGCTTATTGATCTTGATTTTTTTGGCCATTTTTACACTTCATTGCCTATAAGCTCAGTAAGGATGTGCTTTGTAAAAGGAACTGAAGTTTCTTTTCTCAGTGGATTAGACATTTCACATTTTAGTGACTCCCACTAACATTTCCATTCCCCCCTCCCAGAAGCTGCCCTTTCCATTGACTATTAAAAAAAAAAAGATTGATCTTTAAGTAATACATATGATATTAGTTTTTCCGTTTTAAAATAATCACATTATTGCAGACATTTTAATAGCTGTAGAGGTTGCTATGTATTAACATGATTCATGGTCCTTGACAGCAGTGTCTCTGAAAATCCCACAGGAATGCAAAATACAAAACTCCACACACGTTCAAATTTTACTGCCTGCAGCTAAAAGAGGGGAAAAAAACTTAAAACTGTTGAAACCCTTCAACTTTAAAAGCATTAATAGATGGTCCCAGGGGATTAAATCTAAATCTTAATGTGTAAAAATCAAGTTAATAACCACAGAGATTAATATGGTTGCATTTGATTATTGTGATAATGCAAACAATTAGTACTGCTAAAGTGAGATATATTAGCCTCCTACTTGCCCCACACACATCTGCAAAGCATTGGAAATAAATGGAAATAAAACATTTTGCTCTGAAAGCTTTTTTTTTTCTTTTTGCCTTTGTCTTGTTTTCTCTGTAGCTGACTCATTTTTAAACTATAATTGTTAACATTTTATTTTTAAGCCTCTCTTTTTATACGACTCTTATAAAATTGGTTGCCATAATCATTCATTCCATATTGTCAGCAAATTATGCATTCCTTGCCAATACAAGTAAATAAATAAATCTTCTAGATAAATGACATGACACTTTTTTTCCTTCTTTTTTTAAGGACAAAAAAATGCCATGCAAATGTATTCGCCTGAGAAAACTAAGAACTTCTTTCTAGTCCACCGTTGGTTTAATCCAGAATGCCCTAGGACTGGAACCAGGCATCTAATCCAGTCTATATTATAGGTGGAGTTGGAAGTGCCACCTATGCTTAATGCTTGACACTTCCCATTATAAAACCCTTTTTTCAGTTGCAAATAACTGTGCCAGACTTTTCTGTGTTCGACAAAAATTCCCCTTGCTGGATGAATGCCTCACTTTGATTTATTTGTTGTTCTAAAATTTTAGTGTAAAACAGCTCAGCAATTTCCAAGAACAAGATTATAGAAATTATATTATTTTGCCCACATTTAAAAAAAAAACCCAGTCCTTGCAACCATTCCATTGATTAACTCTAATATACCCATCCCTTGAAGCATGGACATTATATTTGGCATAGAAGAGGACCTGCCTGGTGTCAAGAATGTGAAAACAGAATGACTTTGGCTAAATGCTTAGCCTTTGCTCAAGTCCAGTAGACATTCTCAGGAATTTGGCAGCAATGTCTTCCACTGTCTCTGTCTGTACCAAGCACACTCCAGCTGCCAAGCTGCAGGCTCTGAGCAAATCATGCCCTCTTATCGCTGCTCCTACATTCTGTGGTTGCATGTGTTTAGGCAAGGGGTGCAGAACTGCAGGGAAGTGGAGGCAGAAACCTGGGATTAGATGTCAATGATTTGGGAGTGTGGAAGGATGACTGTCATCCTGGCTTGGCAAGAAGCATGTGTGCAGAAGGAAAGAGAGCTCAAGAAAGGGGTCCAGGGGAGAAGCTTGGTGACTTACTGCCTTATGAGATGGTAGAAGATTGAAAGTGGGATGAGGAGCAAGTGGATGAGAAACTGGGACTGAGTTGGCTAAAAAGCGAGCTGCAAGGGAGAAATCCAGTGAGAAAAGCCTGGTGGTGAAGGGAGGAGGTGTTGGGATCAAGGCTGGAAGGTTGGAAAGTGAAAAGAATGGGCCACTGGCTGATTGTATCCAGGAGCTGGAATGGACCCCGGTAATCTGGAGTTATCCCTTATGCACCAAAGAAATCACCCTCAAAGTGAATGGTTCATTCTTCTTTAGCGCTGCTGTGCAGGCAGGATAGCATCAGACACTTTCTGCTGCCTTCAATGGCTGAGGTCAGCCCTGTAAGTCTGGATTTCAGTCCTGCAGCTAAGCCACCATGATGGCACTTCTGAGGGGTTTCCAAATTGCCTTTTTAGAGAAAGCTATAGGACAGTACATGACAAACCTTTGAAAACTAAGTATCACATAATAAATCTTATGAAGCATAGGAACAATTAAAATTATATATACATCCCTAACTTGTCCTCCCCTTTTTTGTTTCCCTGCAGTATGACAAGGATGGACTTATCTGACAATCAATCAGGAAAAGCAGCAGAGAAAGGTGAACATATGATGTATTGCAAAGCTGGAGAATTAGGAATAAGCATGCAGGAAGGGGAGGGCTTCCTCGATGATATATTTTAATGTTGTCCTACACAGAGGGGTCTGTCCTTGCCTTTTCCTCACCTGCAATGCTGTGGAAACACCATGCACAATGCTGGGTTCATTTATGGCTAATTTCCATGTTTGGAGAGCATTTGACTTGGCACTCAGGCAGTCTCCCTTCCCAAGTGCCACTTGTGATTCCATCTGAGCTGTGTACCAACGATACACGTGGCTGCACAATGCTGAGCTCTCTGACAACCCAGGCTGTGGTGACTTAGCTTGGCCCTCTAGAATTAGTGTCGATGCTGGCCTTATTTAAAGTCTTGTTGCCTCAGTTCCCCTTTTGAAAAATGGGAATAACACCAACCTACCTCTTGCATGAGTGTTGTGAAAATGAATGAATTACTATTTATGAAGTACTGTAATGATGAGTGCCCATGAGGAAATTAATTATTCTATCTTTGGAACAGGGTTTGAATAGTGAGCAGTAAATAGGATGTAGGGCCATTACAGTGAATAATGAGAATGAAGCAGATGAATAGCATCCACTCTGTTCAGTGAATGAGGCAAGAGCTTGATGAAGAAAACAGGGAATATTGTGGAGGTATGGTAGAAGACCATCCCAAGGTGTATGATAGAAGAAGGTAACTCTTCCATATAGCAACTCTGGAGTGCTTGGGCCCATGTCACCATCACTCCAAACCCTTCCCAGCTCTGATGATGGACATGTACCACAGAGCCTAACATGCCCTGAGAACTCATCTTCCCTCTCTGATGGTTCCTGACACTATTTCTGAGCCCAGCCAGCACCAGTCTCCTCCCATCTGACTCACAGATCCAGTTTCCTTGCTTGGCCAGGCCCTGACTCAAAAACTGTTTCAGCTTCCCTACCTTCATCTACAGCCATTAACCCCAGTTCCTATAATAACAGGAAAAAGCACATTCCTAACACAGAGACACCTTCCTCTGTGAAAATCCTAACGCGACTCAAAATCAAGCGATAGCAGAACTTCAAAAAAGACAAGGAATAATCATAAAATATGCATATATATATATATGCAAATATGCAAATCTACATACATTTTCTAGCCTCAGTAACAGCTATAGGTTTACAATGACATCAAAAATTTTCCAAAATTGATCCAATGTTATTTCAGCCCAGTATTTATTTGGAGGGATATAGATTAGAAATTACAACTGAAAATAGGATTTCCCCCTAAAATACCTCAGCAGTCACAATCACAATATCTGGCAGTCCTTATCCTTCTTGCATAATATTGTTAATACTAGCGGGCTTAAGAAAGAGAATTCAAATGCCTGTTTCCCAGCCTTGTAGCTGGAGGGTAAATATATCTATATGGTAAACTATTTTTCTTTATAAAATTACCTCAGCAGTAAGAATTAGTCAAAACCAAATGTAGCTCATCCTAATTTCAGGTATGCCAAACTTTAAAAAACCAATGAAAAAGAATCTATGAGTACCTTATAACTTGCAAGCTCAGGTTTGAAAACACATTTTCAGAGCAGTTCCCCATTTGATTCATTACCTTTCAAACCAAATGCCTCTCAAGATAATCTAAGGTAAGAGATAATCCAAGATTTCTCATTTTAGGTGCTGAATTTGTAGCTCACCTCTGAGTGAGTTTCTTAAATGCAAGATTTTATAAACTTTAAAATTGTCTGCAAAGGATTAATGACTATTTTGAATACTTGGAATTAATGGCTCCACAGTGCTCAGTGAAGAAAAGAAACTTAAAAAAGAAAAGAGGAACATTTAGGAAGGAATTTCTCTTAATGCTGTGCAAGCCCTTCTGTGAAACCGTGGAGGAAACCCTCAGCTTTTGGCTAATGCTGATGGGTGAGAGAGCCTCGAGACCAACAGCTGCCTTCCCCCCCCCTGCTTGTAGGAATATGTGTAGTTGATGCTATTGCCACCTTTAATGCAAGATGCTTGTGAAGCAAGACATGAAAGAAGAAAAAGGGAAGGGAAAGAAATCCAGCCTCATCGCTCAAAACCATTACTTCTGCCTTGGCAAAGAAATAACCAGAAGGAAGGAAAACAGAAGACCAAGCTGGGGCTCTTTTGTTTGTCCACTTTGACAAGGATGGAGCCAGGAAGAATAAATACCAACCATCAGCAAGTGTTGTAGTTCACTCCTTCCAGTGGAGGAGTGGAGTAGCCAGGCAGCCAGGATCAAAGATCAGAGGGTCTTTAATACTGTGGCACTCTGCTTTCTGGTTGTGCACTGCAAAACCAGTGTTACATGGCACACATGGAGATCCGTGTAACCAGTGTCACACAAGCAGTGCTCACACCTTCAGCATGTAATTGGGATGTTAGCATTATAGGCTGAACTGCAAATCCATAAAACCTTTAGATCAGTTCTTCCACAGACAGCCCAGACACATAGTTACCACTATCCCACTTTTACATGACAGCTAGTATCTAGTACAACTAAGATGGCATGGTCTGCTCCAAGCAGTACATTTAATCCTCTACCCTTGTGAATAAATAACACTAATGATCTGTCAGACCCATCTGCATTTCATGCATTTCACTCCTGTAACACCATCCCAGCAGGCAGCACGAGCTTCTTGTTTTGTCTTGGAGTCTGTGAGGCTGGTCAGAGTCTCATCACTGGGATGAAGGTCCAGGCAGTCCCAAGCACAGCAGGCAGAAGGGAACAATGTGTTGTGTGGTTTAGTGTCTTACTGCTAATGATGGGGCAAATCTGTTCTGAGAAATTGATCTCAAGAATTGTCGCAGCATCTCTTGGACTGTTCTACTCAGGAATCACTGTTATTGGGAGAGACTGTAGAAAAAGACTTCATGGATGATCTCCAAGCTTGCTGACCTTTGCTGTGACATATCCGGTCGTAACACACTACAGAAAAAAGACCACTTTGTGACATTCACTTCACTGACTCAGCACCGGAAATGTGTGAGCAAGGGCATGAAGGAAGCTAGTCCATCATCAGAGAATCCTGACAGGGTGAACATCCAGGACTCCTTTGCATCCAGGGTACATGACCTTGGCATCATCTAATCCAGCCAATTTACCAGTCTATCCATCTACACATATTATTTACTTATTCCAGTGCAGCAGAGTCTTGCTTGATACAACTGCTGCTAGTCCCTCAGCTAAAGTCCCATTCTGCTTCCTAGGCTGCATTGAGGGTTGGAGCAGAAGGATAGACTTCTTGAAAATGGCAAACATCCTGGTTCAGCCACAAAAGTGTGCCCTGGCAACTAATCATAAAATGGCTTGAGTTGGATAAAACCTTAAAACCCCTCTAGTTCCAACCCCACTGCCATGGGCAGGGACACTTTCCACTAGAAAGAGGCTTTGGTTGCTCAAAGCCTCATCCAACCTGGCCTTGAATAGTCCAGGGAGGAGATCAACCACCTTCTCTGGTCAACTTGTTCCAGTGCCTCACCACCCTCACAGTAAAGAATTTCCTCCTCATAGCTCATCTAAACCTACTTTTTACCATGTTAGTTTTAATGTAAAGTCATTACCTCTTGTTCTGTCACAACAAGCCCTTGTAAAAAGTTAGGCAAATTTTCCCTTAGCCACTAGGAATGGGATACAACTCTGTGACTGGAATTGGTTTTGGTTTGTTTTCTTCTCTCTCCCCTTCACTGTTCAAAGATTTAAGGAGTGAGGCCATTATTCCTTTTACACCAAGCTGCCAGGTTGCTAATGTTCCCATGGATGGCTTCCTATATCCTCCAGATGTTTCTAGGAACAAAGTGAGCTTGGCAGGGTGACACCAGAGGTAAGTGGGAAATAAATCAGCCGGTGGAATGGGTGGCTGAGGTGGTGCCTGGAGCAGCAGCTACTGCTGCAAGTTGCTGCGGGTAAGCACTAGAGCAGGGGAGCTACAAATTCCCGGCATTTCTGCTGTGCAGGGTCCTGGGTCCTCAGTGGATAAAGGGAGGTGGAGCTGAGCGAAGGCAGGAAGTACAAGGGTATGGAAACGAAGCCTGGGAGGTAACACCAGAGGAGAAGGTGAGGGACTAGCTGTGTGAAGTCAGTGGTGGACAGTGATGAGCAGCAGCGGAGCGAGAGGGAAGCAGCAGCAGCAGCAGGGGTGCCCTCTCGCCTTGCTACAGCTCTGTGGTGCCTGTGAGCAGCGACAGGCGGCAAAGAGGCCCAGCACCGTCCCTCAGCAGCCGACAAGGTCACCAGGAGCACTGTCCTGCTGCCTGCCTGCTGCACCAGGAGGGGCTGAGGTCCTCTGGAGCTGCGGGGAGGCCGCAGGCGGGGGCTGCGCTCGGGGGGTGACGCCGGCTTGTTAACCTGACCCATGGATGGCAGCACGGGCAGCCGGAGAACCCGACTCTGCTCTTTCATGAGCATGTATGAAGAGAGATGCCTGGGTGACCTGGAAGGTGCTGCCTTTGTCGGAGAGTGGGGATAGTGCAGGAGGTGGATTTTGCCCCATCTGACAAAGAGGAGGAAAACCAGCTGGGTTCCCAGTCAGGGATGCAAGCAGGTTTGCTGCCAGAAACCAGACATCAGGGATTCTGCACTGGGGAATTTTGTCAGTGTCTGTGTATTTAGTCAGATTTTCCTGTAATAAAACTACATTTTAGGCACTCTGATTTTGATAACATGGGAACTGGCACATAATTTGTTTCCAGAGCTGTTTTTCCTGATCCTGAAGGAGCTGCTTCCTCAATATCTTTCATGAGCAGACCTTCATTTTGTCTTTCGTCACTTTTTTTCCACCATAATTTTTAACCATTGTTTCCAGTGCCCTTCTCCCTGGACTATGCCCAGCCACAGTGGCCTGGGTTTGTAATTATGACAAAAACTTGTCTCATGACTAGGCGATGACTAGAGATAATTCCCCAGAAGAAACACCTACAGAAGAATGCCATTTCTGCACTTTTCCTCTCCTTTTTTTGCTTGGATTCATCAGGCTGCTGCTCATCCATTGCCTTTTATTTTTAACCCTTCAGCTGTATATTTTCTTTTTAAATGAAATAATTCTAACTATTAGGGTACATTTACAATGCGAAACCTGCTGTATTTACCATAATACTCCCTAAAGTCCTGAAGTGTATAGTTCACAAATTAAAACCAGCCTACTTGCTAATCTCTGAGTTTGTCAGTAAAAACAGTATGTGGGTCTCACTCATTCTGTATGAACAATGAAAATATCTGAAACTCTTCTGGAAAAATGGCAGGAGGTGTTGCACTTCTGTGTGATTTTAGATTAAGATGCACGTCCACTGGGGAGGAAATGCAAAGTCCTGCACTCAGCAGGAAAAATTGGTGGAACTCCATCTTTTCTTTTAGGTCAGTTTGTTTATGGCTTAGTGTCTCAATGGCAAATCTGGATGATGGCTTTTTTTATGGTCAATATTTAAGATCTAGGTGTTTCATTCTCAAATATTCATGACATAACTGTAGATAGTTGGAATAAGACTAACATTTTCGCAAAAGCACAACATGCATTTTAATGTTTTCCTTGATTTCCTTTTTTTTAATTAATTTTTTTTCAGATGTCTGCATTAGAGGAAAAAGAATTAGATGAAAATAACTTATGTACAGTGTAAACTGCACTATGGCATTTTCTGGCACGAGTCATGCATCTCCTCAGGGTGAAAAGCTTTTCACATCACAAGACACATGCTTGACTGTGACTTATCATTTCCAGGTTAGAAACATACTTGAGTTCCTTGACATGCTACAGACCATTCATCATATTTCAACCTGTGCTACTTTTGTTTTTAAGCTAACTTTTTAGTGCTAGTGAATTTGATTTAGAGACGTCAGCAAAGGATGGCTTCCTCTAGCATGGAAAGTGCTGTATTTCAGTATGCTGTACACGCTGAAATTCACTGTGCCCTCACCCTGCAGTGTGAACACAGAGGTTCCTACAATGTGCCTGTTTGTGTGTGTGTGTGTGCATGTGCATGTGCACATGTCAGGCAACCTGGGCCACAGTATCATGCCTGAGTCTGTGAGTCAGCTGATGCATGAGCTGAAGGTGAAAAAAATGCTGTTGCTCCAGTTAGGAAGCAGCGACCATAAGTCACCCTTAGGCATCCTCGTCTGGGGAGAAGGGAGAATGACACTGTAGCCATGGAACGACCAATTCTCCTTGAGCTGTAAGAGCAGAACAGCTAAGGTGTCCTCTGGGGAATCCTCGACAGATTCAATGGGTACTTTCAGCTGGCTTTCAAGTGACTCTGCGTAGCTGCTTAGCTGTAGCTCCTCTGTGGGACTGAGACCAAACTGTGCACGGGGGGGGGGGGGGGGGGGAGGGGGGAGTGTAGTTTCTATTCACAACAAAATTAGCAGTTCCAGAAGATAAATGAGGATTAACTTTTCACCTTTTTTGTTGTTGTTGTTGCTTGGGAAAAACACAGCTTTACTCTTTTTTGGGGGAGGACGGAGAGGGCGGAAAGACAACAGTAGCAGAGGGATTCTATCTCTGCCAGCTTCACCACTACTCGGTGCCCACACATGCGATTTCAAGCACAGTGTTAGCATTGATGTTGTGGGTATACCACTAAGAGATAACTGAGATACTCTGAAAGCAGTCATTAACACTTCGGACTCTGAGTCAATCAAAGATCCACAGAGAAGAAATGGGAGCCACTAATATTTAGGTCAGCTTGAGAGGGTTTAATGTAAAAGAATACTTTAAATACTGGTATACCTAACTAGTGCCAGATATTAATTGTAGTATTGCATCAGTGACCTTAATCCTAGTAGTAACTAACAAAAAGTCTCCTTGCCCTCAATGGTGTTGAACCCCAACACCCAGGTGTGCTGCACCTTACAGGGTTGCCTGGAAGTGCCAGGGGAGCTGTGAACAAGTGAGCAAGAGACCAAGGGGATCACCTGGTAAGGGGGAGCCTATTTATTCTGTTGAGTTGTAACGATATGGCTGGAACTTGTAGTTCTCTCTTATTCTCCTTCCAGTCAGCAGTGCTTCCTGTGCACCAGCTGCTATCTATGTTATAAAGGGGAGCCACTGGGCTCCCCAATGGTTATACTGATATTTAGTCTCAGACTGAGTCCATGATCAGGCCAGGGCTGCTTCAGGGACCCAGGAAGCATAATTTCTGGCTCCCACACAGCCTTCACCTGCAAAGCTCTGAGCAGAGTCCAAAATATATTTTGCATACAAATTAATGAGATACATTTATAGCACCCCTTAGACAGCTTTATTCTGTTAGTGCTTACCTTTATTACTGTGTAACATACTCAGCTCTCATTGTCATAAATTGTGCTCTACTTTTGAAGGGGGAGAATAATTCCATATAAAAGATAAATAAATATGAGGAACAAAATGTTGTCAATTCCCATGTGGCTACCAAAACAATGGCAAAGTCATCCCACACATAAGTAAAACCTCAGTTCCTGACACCTAGTAATTAGAATCTTCCATCCAACTTCAACATACCTGAAGTCAGCATACTTGGGAGCATCCCTGTGCCTCACGTGTGCATGAGGGAGTAGGACAGGGCATGGACCATTGCATGTTAGGGGCTTCTACAGACTTCAGAGCCTCTGGGAAAGGTGCTGTTGTGGCCTTGAAATCATCTGTACAAGCTAAGTATAAAGTCTTGTCTTGAGCCGTATCCAGATGAATCCCAAGATAGGTAGCACAATTAAAAACCAATGGTTGAAAAAATGGCTTTCCTCAGGACCTGGCCAGCTTAACCTGTGGGTTTCTGCTCTGTGATATGAAAGTGTCCGCAGTGTTGGGAGGATATTTGCAGTGTTTGCTTTTGTGCATTTTCATGTACATGTATTTAGTAGCCAAGAGCCACTGGTTTTCCCTGTACCCAGGCCAGTGAGGTATTGCTCTGTCCGTCTTGACTTCCATTTGTACTGGACTAAGGGATGGCAGAAGCTCTGCTCTGCCACCTCACCAGCCCCTCACCCGTCTCCACTAAATCACAAGTTGCATCCCAGCAGATTAAGGTAAATTTCAATCAACAGCACTTTAAATGAGTAAATTGGACAATGAATCGCATCATCTGAGGGAGGATGAGCACAGGCATTTTGCTGCTTCTGAGGTTTCCTCCAGGCAGGGAGAGGGGCAGGGCACCTGGGGGTAGCCTTCTTCCTTACCCCAAGGTGATTCACCAGGGCTCGTGAGTCACAGCCATTAGATATCAGGGGAACACATGTGTTCAACTATTCAATGTGAGTGAAGTTTGCAAAATTGGATTCTATTGTAGGAAAGCTTTTAAGTTATATTAGCCTATGTCTGGGAAGCATTTGTAAAAATTCCACTTTCTCTAAAAAAATACTATTTGATCTATTTTTTTACAAATATACAGAAAATATGAACCATGTGGACTTTATAGGTGTTCTCCCAACACACCATTTTTAGCAAAAGCCCTCTCATTTAATGGATTTTTCCCTTTACTTTGCAGCAGTACAAATTGCAGTGGTGGATATGGGTGCTGGAGGTGACCCACACACCATTGGGGACCCAGGCCTTTCTGGGCAGTGCCATGGAGACCCCTGCTCTCTCCAGGCAGAGCTTCTGGTGTTTGGCCATTCATAGTGGATAGTAGTGAATGCTTTGAAATGTCTCATTGTACTATTTAGTTTAGTCTTTTATTACAGTCTTGCCATGCTCAACACAGATCTTCAGACAATTCACTCTTCTTTCCAGTCCTAAAAATGTTTAATGATACATTGACACAAAGTATCACAGAAAATGCCCCAGTGGAGGTAGTCCTGTCTTTACAGAAAAAAAAAAAAAAAAAAAAAAAAAAAAAAAAAAAAAAGCATTCTTGGGATATAGGATAGCATTAAAATAAAAAAAAAATATTTCCTTACAGACTCACTATTGTCTACCATTCATAACTAACTTCATTTATGAGTAATGGAATAATTCCTTATATGTGAGGATAAATGTACAGTATTATGGCATAATCAGGTAGGATGTATTTCAGCAGAGCTTTGAGTAAGTGAAAGACTGCAATTCGGAGGTTATCTGGAAGATCAAATTCCCAGTCAGAAAGATATATTGTTGCCTTCATTTTCCTTTCCCAACCCCATGAAGGCTTAATTGGCAGCTAGCTTACATTGTGATCATCTAGCTTCTTAGAATTTTTTTTTGTTTGTTTTTAATGAGCATTTTCTCAAGGGAATTAATTATTACTTTGACTGGTATATTCATATATTTCTATCAAGAAGTTTCATAAATTACCAAACTCTTGACACAGTGTGCAACTGCAAAAATCTCAAAAAGTATCTGTAGCTCTTTCTAATCCCATTAAATATTTTTTTTTAATCTGAAGCTTACTCTCTTCTTTGTTAAATGGCAACATTCAGTCAGTTGCTGCTAATGTCTAATGTGCATGTGCTGTGACCCTGCTACATGTTTACCAAAGCTGCCCTGCAAGAAGAAATACATGTTGCAAAGTTAAACAAGCTCAAATAAATGAAGAGTTTAATCGCTGCATGGGCATAATTTCTGCAGGGAGAATGCTCACTACAGACTTGATTTTCTTCTACTTTGTTTACATTTTATGCAGAGCTTTTAGAAGCATGCTCACTGTGAGGCACTCTGTGGGAAAATGAAGTTTCAGTACCAGTTACCAGATAAGGAGGGACTATGTCCCAGGGCCTCTGCTCCATCTTTAGACAAGCAAACTTCAGTTAGTTCAAGGACCGAGACAAGCCCAAAGGCTTTTGCAGTTACTTATCTGCTGACCCTTAAGGAACAAAATATTCCATAGCTGTGTTCCTCCAGAGCCAAATGTAACACAATAGCCACATGCCTGTTTGAGTCAATTCTTGATGCACAGGGAAGATGGTGTGTGTCCTTCGTAAGCTTAACAAAACCTCTCTTTTCGTCCTTTTTCTTTGACTCCTTGCTGCCACTGCCTATAATTTGCACCCTTTTTTCTTTCCTGCATGGAAGCAACTGTCACAGAAGACTTTGGGTTTGAGTGCATCATCATTTGGTGCTCTTCCCTGGGACAGGAGTCTTCCAAGCTCAGTGTTTGATTTGGTTTTACTTGCAGTAAGCTCTCCATTGAGTTGGTCAGTACGAGGAGAAGCATGGGGATGTGGATCCTGCCAACAGCTTGAGTTTTCCCCATCCAAGTCTTTTCCAACCAGTGAACTTTCCACAGGGAGGCTTGAAAGTCTCCAATGGCCATTAATGAGGAGGCACCTTGTTCCCTTCTACTTTCTCTCCTTTCCAGCTGAACTGGCTTGCTAGAATTAAAGTTACCCTCGGTGTTCAAGTTACAGCTCTCCTAACAAATGAAAACAGCAATTAAGGCTGCCACTTCATTCCTAAGTCACACCATTTTGTCTAATTGCAATATATATAATACATAAGATCATGCTGTGCTGGGGGATATATATGCAATAACCGAACACAGTGGCATGATTTAGGACAGACTGGCTTTGAATTTCTTTGTGTGAGCAGGTGGTGTTTCCACACTGCCTCAAATATATTCATCGTGACACTATAAGGTCAAACTTACCCCTTCTGAGGGCTTGGCTTGATTACTAGCCCGCAAACTTCAGATGAGGCTCTCATTCTAGGCTTTCCAGAAGGTATTCCCTGGTTTCCTCTCAGCTTGTCCGTCCAGTGGGTATTTACACAGGTCTTATATTTTAAGGGACCTCCCAGGGCTACTTTAAGAAAATTGCAATAGGTAAACTGGTTCCTGCTAAGATGTTACTGTCCATCAGCTGAGAAGGGGTAGTCATCAGTGTGCTCCTTGCCCACACCATCTGTCAAAGAAAGTATTAGCTTACCCCCTCGTATGCCTTATAATGGAAGAAGGGAAAATATAGTTCTCATAACACCCACTTTAAGAAAGGGGAGAAAGTGCTTGCAGTAACACATGCCCTATTTTAATATATTCTCAACAGTATGCAATCCTTGAGGAGAAAGGCACTGAGGTAAATGAGAGACAGGACAGGCTGCAAGGTGAGTTTGCCAAAGGCTGACTGTGGCAGAGTAACTGGATAGCTTTCTTCTATGAGATAACAGATTTTCTTGACTAAAGAAATGCAGTAGGTCTCATCTCTATGGACTTGTGAAAAGTAGGTAATAAGGTGCCACATGGGAAATTATTAGTTAAGCTGAAGAAGATGGGAATTAGTTCAAAAACTATAACGTGGATAAGAAACTAACTAAAGGGAGATGTCAACTGATTGTGTTGAAAAGGGAGATTCAGTCCTGGAATGAGGTTACCTGTTGCCAGGATGTGGGCTTACAAGGTTACTAGGACCTAGCCTTTATTTGTGAGCTTCATTTTGAAACTGTGGTGCAAAAAGTAGGGCTGCACTAAAAAAAATTAAAATTGCTGGTCACAAAAATCTGGAAAAAAAAAGAATAAAAAAGAGCTATAAGAACTGAACCACACCCAAAGTGCAGAATTGTGTACTTGAAGGTCAACATTGCACAAACATTTGCTTTGCAGCTAGAAATGACATTGGAAAGACTAAGAAGTTCTTGTTGGTCCTGCTGTGGCTTTAAGTTGGCAGAGTGTTGGAGATGGTAGCCATAATCCCTACATGGATAATAGTTCCTACAGAGGCACAGCAGTATCTGTAAGGGCCCTCTTCCACGTTCAGTGAGCTGCTCTGGGTGTCCAGGACCTGGCTCCTGAGAGAGGGGCACAGAAAGGCATGAAGGGGAACAAGAACCCATCTGGCTATGGGGCCGCATGAGAGTGTGACCTTTGCTGTCAAGGAAAACACAGGCTGAAAGGGAAGTTAATTTTTCCCTGTAAAAACGTGGGGGGGAGGGGGGGGGGGGGGAGGAGTGAACACCAGGCAAGAAAAATAGGCATTACACCTAAAGGATGACGTTGTTGTAAATATGAGTACACACACACACACACACACACACACACACACACACACGTGAATGCTGTAGAAATCTAGGCTGAATATTAGAAGCAGATTCTTGCCATTAAAGACTTGTGCTTCTAAAACAGCCTGCTGTCCAAAGTTACATACCATATCTAATTTCTTTTAATAAGGAACCTGGTCAATTTCTGAAATGGAACTACATGACAATAAGTGATTATAATTATCACAGGCGATAAGGGTTAGTGACCAAACACATGTTTTCTAGTTCTCTGCTCCTATGAACTGATTTTTCTTGGATTAAGGTTTTACTTTTCTAAGACTGTTTGACAGAATCAATATAGAAATTATTTTAAAAATACATTGCATTAGTAAATTTAAAAAAAAAATTAAAAATATATCCTGTTTTACCTACATGCTTGTTGGTGATGATTTGCTCCTTGCCATCTCTATGTAAAATCACTTCTGTTAAGGGGATTCTTAGTCTTTTACCTCTGCCTTCAATGCCGCATTAAAAACTGAGGGCCCAAGGGGAATAATGTCATTCTGCTATGAAAAATATACTAAATAAGGATGGAAATATTCATGGAGATAACTCTCCTAAATGCAGATACCATGGAAATATCTCCTTTTAACATTTGTGTCAAATGTTTCAAAGTTGGAGCAGTGCAACTTCATGCCCATTTTTGTCATGTTGAATTATCATATTCCCTCTTTTGCTGTATCTGTACTAATCTTTTCCTCCCCAGGTTGTCTATGCCAGTTCAGATTCCGACCCCACACATTGCTGAAATGAGCCAACGTCAACCCAGAGCTCGCACAAGGAAATGAGGTGGGTAGAGACATGTTGAAATTTTAACCTTTCATTGCTGGTACTTCCTCTAGTGGGAAAATAAAGTCGGAAAAAATAAGGGGGCAAAATGTTCAAATATGTGATTTTAGCACAGGTGGATTGGTGGATATTTTTATACGAAGATGGCAAATTTAGTCCAAAGGTTTTTCAGTGTGTGCACCGTCTCCATGATCAGCTTTTGCACATTGGTGCGTGCTAATCATTGATTAGGGAATAAGGTGAGCATGACTGGTAAAAGATAACTGGAGAAAGCTCTTAAAAAATTCAAGGCCCCTTCCCATGTGTGATTTTTCCTAAATGACTTTGGCTTGCTCCTTCCTGAGGTGCATTGTAGGGAAAGGGTTTGAAGTTCCCGGAATTTGCATGTCTTTGCTGGTCAAAGTCAGAATTCTTTGTTTCCTTTACATTATGGAAGCACATAAAGAAAAAAAAAAAACCTACCCACTCACACACAAAAAGTGGGCCTAGGGCACTTAATATTTTATTCTCATGAACAAGTTATATTTAAAAAAAAAATAAAGGAAAAGAAAAAAAAGAAAAAAAAGCCACCCTGTGATGTGAACCAGTCAGTTTGCCAGTTTGAGCTGAGGAGCTGGAGTGATGGAGGCAAATTGGTTTCCAGCAGTTGCAGGAGAAACCTCAGGAGGCAGCTGGCTCTGCACAAGCAAGCTAAGCTGTGCTTTTCAGTTATGGCAATAAAGTCCAAACCTCACAGAAGTGAATGAGCATCTGAGGAAAGCTAATCAGAACTCCAGGTAAAGGACCTTAAATCTGCACCACACAGACATTGACCCAGGCTTTTCTCTGAACATTTACTAAGTCTTGAATGTCCACAATGTATAGCAGAGTAAAATTCTTTATACAGTGGTAAAGGTAATCAGTGGAGCATCTGGTTAAATTGTTCCAGGCAGAAGAGTGAAGGTAAAATATAGAAGAGCGTATTAGGATTTTATTTCTTATATGCTCTGTGTAGGCTGAACACAACCTAAACTGCTTTTTCTTCTTCATTTTGAATCTTAACTCTTTCAAACCAGTGTACAGTGACCACATCTCTTACAGAATGATACAAGGTGAAATATGAATTCATCACTACTGAATGTACAGAACTACCATTAAATGAGTAAACCTATCACATTTATAAACTATGTGCATAGAAAAATCATTGTTTTAACATTTAGTTTGATAGCAAACATTTGTTTGAAAGAGCACTGTTATTAGCAGCCTGCTTTCAATTAAGAATCTGTTTCTTTATGACTGTTTTTTGAAGACTTAACATCATGGATCTTACATAAGTCTCGTCACATTTTTGGCATAAGCATTTTTAGACCAGATGCAGTAAGGTTTCATTTGGCTAAATTGTCCTTCTAGTAAAAGACACAGTTTAAAAAAAAAAAAAAAAACACCCAAAAACTGTGTTTGGGTTTCATCCCATCTTTCTCACTTTTAGAAAAGGGAAAAAAAAAAAAAGTAAATTTAATAATGAGAAGTAATGGTGATATTTACCAAGATAATACTAATTTGTGCTGTGCGCTTGAGTGGTGGCATGAGGTGAACATTTGTCTTTTATAACTGAAGCAGAACCATTAAACCTATTTCACACAGGCTGTCAGCCATCCGTCCAGTGGCAAGGCCTTTTACTCACAATTAAGCAGGCTACTTTAAGCTTTGTAATTTGTTTCACTTAAATTAAAAAAAAATAAATCAAACTTTGCTCGCTAAAATGAAAGTAGCAAATAGTAGGAAAAATATTTCAGTTTGGGAAAATACGTCAGCTAGCTACAGCTCAAGACAGAGTGAAAAAATTTGGAGAGGCAAGATCAGACCATTTGGGAACCAACATGAAAACCCACTGCAGAAACAATCCCTTTCCCTGATTGGTAGAAGGATCAGGAGCACAGATAGTGATTTCCTTGATTCTTCCAATAACAAGGAGTATAATTGATATGAATAGGCAGATCCATCAGGTCAATGCATGGCTCCAAGGTTGGTGTCAGTGGAAAAATTTTGGGTTTGTTGACTGTGGCAGGATCTATTCAACACCTGGTCTATTGATACCTGATGGGACACACTTAGAGGGGAAAAAGAGCTCTGGCACAGGAGCTAGGGGGGCTTGTTGACAGAACTTTAAATTAGCTTGGAAGAGGGAAAGGAATAAAACCAGGTTTTCCAGTGATAAGTGATGGGATGGTGAGACAAAACTTGAGGAAACAAGCACTAATCGTATCCCTTAACCTGCTTCACAAGATGTTGGCTACACTGTACTACAGTTGAAATGTGTATCTACACTAAGGACCCAGCATGAGGAGCAAACAAGAGGAGCTGGAGGTTTTGGCCCTGACCCAGAGAACTGACATCATTGGTATAAGTGAAACCTGGGGGATGAATCCCATGATTGGAGGAGGTGTGGTGGGGAGGAGGGGTGGAGGTGACATTGTATTTAATGGAAGAGATGGAATGTATGGAGCTCACAATTGAAAATGGCGCAGTTTAGAGCCTCTGGGTAAGAATCAAGGGACAGACAAGTAATGTACATGTCACTGTAGGAGTCTGCTAGGGACCTCTGAGCCAGGGCCATGGCACTGACAAATTATCCTTTGAGGAACTAAGGTACACTTTCATGTCAACTGCCCTTGTCCTTGTGGAGGATTTCAGCTCACCAGAAATTAAGTAGGAGTATTACACAGCTGGTACAACCCAGGCCCAAATGTTCCTAAAAAACCTGGATGACAACTTTATGGAACAGGTGCTAAGGTAGCTGATTCAGAGCGATGCCCTCCTTGATCTGCTTCTTGTCAATAGTGTGGATCTCATGAGTGAAGTGGAGATTGGCTGCTGTCTTGGCCACAGTGACCACAAAGCAATCAAGTTTAAAATCTCTGTTGGACAATAGGTAAAGTGCCAGCAAAACCTCAGCTCCACAACTAAGGAGAGCAGATGTCAAGCTGCTCAGGGAATTAGTAAGTAAGGTCTTATGGGAAAACATTTTTGCAGTTGCTGGGGTCCATCATTGCTGCTCACTTTTTAAGCATCACCTCTGAAGGGCACAGGAGAAGGCAATTCCCAAATGTCAGAAGTCAAACAGGTGAGGCAAAAGGCGAACTTGGCTGAACAGGATTCTTGTCTTGGAAATAAAGTTGAAAATGAAAGTATATGCCCAGTGGAAACAAGATCAAGTGACGTGGGAAGAAGATTCTGTTTACCACTGTAGGGAGAAATTTCATGTAGCCAGAGCTCAACTGGAGTTGGAGCTGGCTAGAAATGTGGGGTACAATAGAAGTTTTTTCAAATATATTAATGGAAATAGGCAGCATTAAAACAATGTCAGCCTGCTACAGGATGAGGTTGATCATGTCATAAACAGGAACAAAGACAAGGGGGAGGTGTTTAACACATTCTTTGCCTCTGTCTTCAAACCAGATGACAGACCAAGGAGGTCTCAGTGCCCTGAGCTGGAGGACCATGATTGTGAGGATGATCAACTCCCAGTCAAGCCTGAAATGGTGTGGGATCTGCTGCTCCAGCAGACGAGACTGAGGGGAGACCCCATTGCAGTCTACAACATCCTTGTGAGGGGAAGGGGAGGGGCAGACATTCTCTGTGGTGCCCACTCACCAAAGACCCAAGGGAAGGGCCTGAAGTTATGTCAGGGGAAGTTTAGGTTGAATATTAGGGAAAGGTTTTCACCCAGAGGGTGTGCTTGGACACTGGAACAGGCTCCCCAGAGAAGTGGTCGCAGCACCAAGCCTGACACAGTTCAAGTGCTTGGACAGTCTCTGAGGCACATGGGGTGGGGATGATACTGTGCAGGGCCAGGAGCTGGACTTGATGCCTCACGGGTGCCTTCCAACTTGGCACATTCTGTGATTCTGCGACTTCTGACCCATACATGAGCTCTGCCCTCTTCCCCACTTCCATAGCATCATCATGAATCCCCTCAGGAGGGACACAGTCACCAGAGGGATGAGAATGTAGAGCCAGACACACTGTTCTGTGCACAATTGAGTTACAAAGGAAAAATTCCCATGCGCCTGACCAAGGCAGCCCCCCAGCTGCTCTGCTCTGCTGCCTTGCATAAACCCTCTACCTGGAGAGGCAGTGGGGGAAGCAGGAAGCACAAGGAATGAAAAGAACTCAGACACCCATGCTAATGCAGAGGTTATTATTATCATGACTTTATTGACAGTCTATCAGGTTTGGATGAAAAACTCAAAGATAATGCCAATATCATGTTAATGGGAAGTTCTGTAGTATGTATTACAGGCATTGTAAGGTTGCCAGAGCAAATCCTCTTTCAGTGGTGAATTGGATAATCCGTTGCATTTTTAAAGGCCATTTGTCCTGAGAGATTATGAATTTATATTGCCTAAGGTTGTATTCCATCATTACAAAAGTGCTAGAATCCTCCTTGAAATTTGTTTTACCTGCAGTAGCACTGGGAATTTTGTCTCCTGCACTACATTTACTAATACTGGCATTTTGACATTTGAGAGTTATCTTTTGGTTTTACATGCTGCAGGAAAAAATTAGAGACACAACTTCTTTTAATAATGCAACTAGTGGTTCTACTTATTCAGTAGCCTCAAGCCACTGACACCTTTCTTTACTTCCTATACAATCATCTTCACGCACAAAGGTCTACTGTTAAATGATTAAATCGGTGATAAAACTGTGATCTCTTTAACTTAGCTGAGATTTTTCTCAGCCAAAGGGAGATGTCACTTTACACTTTCTCCTACAGAAATTTGTATATGCTATATTCCATTAGGAGAAGGAAATGTAAAGAGAAAGGGTAAATGTAATTACTGTACCGCACTACTGTGCAGTAGTCTAATATTTCAACCCAAAAATGCCACGTATCCCCAACGTATCCCTTTTCAGCATAGATTCCCTTTTATTTACAGTTATTCTGAACCCCGGCTTGGCAACTAACTCACTATTGTTTTGTGAATTCAATTTTGGAAGAATTTAAGAGCTGATGTAACCTTACCGGCCCATTTTTCTCTTACATTTCCCTCTGCTATTCTGAGGAATTCTTTGTTGCCAGAAAGTTTGTGGAAAAATAGCACCTTTTGAGCAAATGGAAGAAAATATTGTAGGGAGTGAAGCTTAAGTCTGCTTCAGATTTGTCTGAGAAAGGGCAGAAAGGACATGCCCCCAGGAAGGAACAAGCCCCAGCCACGGTGACTCACCGGTAGAAGTGATTTGCCACCAGGACTGATATTCTTGCAGGCTTATCACCAACCAACATTCTCTTCCTCAGCCTGGCTTCAGACAAAGGATCATTTTACATTTCTGTATTAACTCTAAACTGTCTCAGTATTTCTGGGTGTGCTGGACCTTGTAAGCCATCTTCTGTAGGATCTGAGGGTGTCTACTGAGTCACAGACTATACATAGCCATATTCATCTAGATATGAATGTCCTGGGCCCTAAATGTTTAACAAAATATTATTTTAAGTAGCGCAGAGGAGACACTCTGTGTGTTCTTGATTCTCCCAACTCTGCTAAGCTTTATTTTGTGTTTCTTTCCCCCTGGACATCAGTTATTGGTTTATAGAAAATTATAGGCAATACATGTCATTTGTTTTGTCCAAGTACCTATCTTCAGAAGAAAAATTTGAAGATATCCTAATTTATTAAAATCTTAATTTAAAAAAAAATCATTTTCATGGTCTTTTCAGAGACAATATAACAGATATTTCCTAGTAAATTCTGACCAACTGCCAAGGATGTCTTGCCATATGAAACAAACTTCTGTGAGACGAGGCTTTGTATGGATTGAAAGTGCTCATATCTGGAGGAGTCCTTGATTTAAACATGAAAACTACAGTGTGGTCCTACAGAGGAAGGCTCTGAATGATCTGACCCCCAGGTGCTGCTTGTAACCCACATCTGACCTACCTGAGAATTTAAACTTGCTGCCTTCCACGCAGGCTGGAGAAACAGATGCTCAGTGCTACAGAATTGATCGCCAGCATATGTCCAGTGCATCTCCAAAACATTCTTTGATAAAACAACATTTTACTAGTAGGGCAAGAGAGAACTTGTGTTGGAATTTTAGCATCCAGCCAACACCTCTGCAACTGCCATCTCAGCTAAAGACACCTGTAAGTGTAGTCGTTGGAGAATGTACTTACTTGGGCCCTGCACGGGGAACATCTAGTTGTTATCGAGGCTTCAATGAAGCTTGGGTCTAAACTGGGGACTGTGAAGGTCTTTTAGCCATTACCTGGCACTGCTGAAGGTGGAAGGAAAACCAATGCAGAAATACTTCAGATTATTTTGAACAGGATGTGAAACAGAGATTTATCTAATACAGTAATAAAGAAAGATGAGGAGCTACTGGAGAGGGTCAAGCAGAGGCCACAAAGAGGATCGAGGGCCTAGAGCATCTCTCTTATGGAAGGAAGCTGGGCCTGTTTAGTCCAGAGAAGAGAAGATTGAGAGGAGTTCTCATTAATGCTTATAAATATCTCAAAGGTGGGTGTTAAGACTCCCTTTGGTGGTGCCCAGTGACAGGATGAGGAGCAGTGGCCATAAACTAAAACGCAAGAAGTTTCACCTCAAAATGAGTTAGAATTTTTTATGTTGAGGCTGGCAGAGCACTGGAATAGGCTGCCCAGAAGGGTTACGGCCTCTCCCTCTCTTTAGACATTCAAAACCTACCTGGTTACATTTCTGTGGAACCTGCTCTAAGTGACCCTGCCTTGGCAGGGATTTGAACAAGATGATCTCCAGAGATCCTTTCCAGCCCTAACAATCTGGTGATTTTGTGACTCTGTAAAGCAGGTGACAGAAAGACTGTTTGATAGAACTTAAAAGAAATGGCGTTCAGACAACCTAAAATTATAACCTATCTGTGGCTCTGTTCAGCTCAGCCACTTAAGAAGTAGGGCTTTTCTGAGAACTAAAACAACTTTTAGTATCTAGCGCTGCTTTATTTTTTTCGTTTATAACATTCTGGGGTCTGCAGAAGGTGTTGTGACAATGAACGTATGTGATTTGCAAAATGCTGGGCCTTGGTGAAAGAAAAGGTGCCTTTACAAGGAAATATTTACCAGAACTTGCACAGGATCTCATAGCACTTGTGTTTGATAACATGTTAGAGGTGGGGAGACACATAAAACCCCAGATCTGTGAGATGTTGTGAGTCCTTCTGGCGGTCAGGGAGTGTCAGTGACATGAGCCTGCTTCTCATCCTCTTAACACCAGATGGAAATGCCAGAAATAAACAAATGTTTCAGTTCTGTGTAAAAGTCCTTGGGAAAGGCCAGGACAGATGAAACGTTGGGGAGGGGGAAGAATCACAATGGAGAATGAACCAAACAATAAACGTGACCATGTGCACTGAGAACCACCTGACTAAACCAGATGCCTCTGGAGAGGAAACAGCCAAATACTTCTATATCCCCTGGAGCCATCAAAGGAAGCCTGCAATGCAGGGCATCAGCATTATCCTCCCAGGTTTAATATCTGATGTGTTTGCATCTGTGCTGAGGGAGCAAGACAGAATTCCTGTTACAAAAGTACAATAGTTAAAGCTCTCCTACAATCACAGGCCAGTATTGGGGCATATGCTGGACTTAGATGTGTCAGGAGAAGGCTTGCAATTTTTTTTTCCCTTAGCATTGGAAAAAGCATTAAATGGAAACAAACTAATACTCTGTATCTGCTGCACCTTGAGAGAAAAGTTTCAGCCTTGTCTGAGACACATTGCTGTTCACAAACAGCGCTGTTGGTTCAATTTCATTCCCTTTTTGGCTCGTTGTTATTTTAAT
The DNA here is from genome assembly GCF_029207755.1 of Chamaea fasciata. Taxonomy (NCBI): domain Eukaryota; kingdom Metazoa; phylum Chordata; class Aves; order Passeriformes; family Sylviidae; genus Chamaea; species Chamaea fasciata. Next base: position 46,566,734 of record NW_027094086.1, on the reverse strand, counting down.
AACTCTTTTATTTGCAATATTATTTTAAGATGGTAGGACAGCCCATAAATAGCTTTACTGTATTCATTTAAGTTTTCTGGATGAAAAAAATTCTAATAACTCTACCAATGGGTCAATTAATTCCCTACTCACAACAACTAGCAAAAAAGGACAGGAAACTCCCTCGAGGAATTTTTTACAGACAGTTCCATCAGGAAGGCATTAAGTGTATATTTATCTCTTGCCTGCCCCTGTTCCTCTTGGAACAAGCAAAGCAGTTGGGATCTGGGAACCAGGATATCTCAAGAGATCTGCCAGAGGTCAGGCATTTCTGCCAATAAACCCAGAGCCTGTGTGCTACCCGTACTCCCTGCAGTTGTTTCTTAGTACTGGCAGGGCAGATCCAGAATATAGCCAAGGCATGGAGGGGACTTCACACAATGTATATTTACTTTGGGGTAGATTCTTGATTGTTTCTGGATGAGATTTTCGTGAAACATACCATACGTCCTGGCCTGAATATGGAACACACCCTTTTCCCACAAAGTGGACAACTTCAGACTCAGGACCAGGCAGGGGGGAGCAGACCCTGCAGCCTCCTGTCATGGTCAGTTTCACATGGTTTGTGAGGGGCACATGACCTAAACATGCAATACCTCTACCAGCTGTCCACAATTGTAAAGAATAAAAAAAGGGGTATAAATGACACTGTTCTCCTGATATGTTCAATAGCATTGATTTGTCTGGAAATTAGTCAGGACTTACTCATGTCATTTGTCATTTTCTCTTTGTCAGCATGACTGAATAAATTTGCAATTTGTTGACCCAGTTAAACATTGCATTTCTATGCCTTGTATCACTGGGAAGTAGGATTTTTGAAAGAACAAGACTCTGGAGAGGTACAAATGCTCCACAGTGTTTTGTAAACCTGGGGCATCTGAAGAAGTCAGTCAAAACAAAATAACAACAGTAAGGTAGCACAGGGGCTTAAAACGTCGTCGTTGAGAGAAGTAGAGAATTAACCTCTCATGTAAGTTGCAAGTGGCCACTTGAATAAGTGATTTGTCCCGTGGTAAAGGCTGAGATTCTCAGGAACCCAGAACATGTGGATGAAAGGTTGTGTCACCAGAGAAGAAAAGATATGGCAAACAGGTGAGGTATTTTTGTTCTCTTCAAAGGCAGAGTTCTGTTTTCTGGAGGCCAGTCTGTCCCTCATTCAACTTCATTTTCTTTTCTCACAGTAAGAAGCTGTCACAGATGACAGGTATCTTATCATCATCTGAAATGCAACAGAGAATAGGGGAGAAAAAGTTTGGGGATAAATAATTGATTGGTTTAGGAAATAGTGACAAGGAGTATTTTTCTGTAAATACTGTATGTGTTAGAAAGGAAAAAGGCACTGTTCTGTGAGGACAAGGACAAGAGAGAGATCCCAGCAGAGGGTGCTCTCACTTATCAGAATTTTGCCTGAGGGGTAAGAAGTTTCTCCCCACAGGTGTCCATAGGAAAAAAGAGTATTTTTGTTAGGTCTATGATGCCTGTTATATGCTTGTCTAGCACTTCCAGGACTGTCAACCAGGAAATCACCACAGGGGGAGCATTCAGTCTTTCAGAGCAAGGAGGAGCTGGAGGAAATCCTCCTTCTGTCAAGTGCCTTGCAGTTCAGAAGGCTGGTGCACTTTGCTGTCTCTGGGGTGAGGCCTGAAAATTTATGAAATGAAGGAAGAGCCGAGCCCAGGCAGCAGCACAGCTTCGTGGCAAGCACTCTGTGGGCAGACCTGGGTGCCTGGGAAATGCTTGGCCATCAGTATCCGGGAATTCAGATTTCCAGCAGGACCCAAGGAAGGCGAAGGCACTTGCTGTGTCTGGTCCAGTACCAGCAGTCAGAACTTGAACTATTTTATTTTGTCTTGCATCCACAGATGAGCAATACCTAGCAGCTGACACAGATACTTAGTATTGAATTTATAGAAAGTAAATCAAGCTTTCTTAGCTATGGGGACACAGCAATCACGGCTTTTTACAATTTCCTCTCTCCTAATCTGAGTAGTTTATCTGGATGAAAAAAAAACTGCAGTGTGCATTATAATAAAAATACAATAAAAATTTTGGAGACAGGAAAATTCACAACTCACAGATTAGCTGGGTTTTTTACTTCAAGAAAAAAACGACAGAAATGAATTTACAGAGCATTTTTCAGAGTAACTTAGTGATGATTAGCCCCCTTCAACAGATTAAGAACATGTGCTTTAGTTTCATCCATTGGATAAAAAAACCCTGGAATATTGAGAGCTTTTTCTTGGAATAAAGCAAATTAAACTTGAAAGGGGATGAGGACACTCTACTGCTAGAATTAAAAATGCCTGTAACAGGGAACTATTCAAGATGAGACATTGCACCATTGAGTCTGAATTAAGTTGTCCCTTGGTATGAGAAGGTAAGATCCCTGTCACGCAGGAGGAGAAGGAAAGATCAGCATCTGACTTTTGTATCCGTGTGAGCCTTCTGGGACCCCTCCAATGAGTAACACTTGTACAGCCACAGAACAGAGGAGGAAATGTCTCAGTTCAGGTCCATAGGTGCTGCATGGTGGGAGGTGGAAGTGCCCTGGCATGCCTGTTGGGAAGGGGTGGAATGAGTCATTTTGCTAGCAGCAGCCTGGGCACATTGTTTCTCTTTGTTTTTGCAAAGGTTTATGTTTTGTTTGTTGTTTCCTGATTGTTTTCTGTAGTCAGTCATCAATCTGAAAGCAGCTGTTTTATCTTGCTGGTTTGGGCTTCTCATCAGGTGAAAGGAAACACATTTGGGCTCTTCATAGGGTTAGGGATTACTTACCTGAGCTGAAGGAAAAGCCTGAATGACTCAAGCTTGGATTCCCCAAGGAGAGGCTACTTGTCAAAATTAATGATAATGATAATGATACCTTTCAAATTAAGGCTACAGTCAATGAACATTCTCTATTATAGCAGCTGTTTGCTATGTATGGGCTTTTTAGAGGCCTTTGACTCATGTCTGATCTTCTTTAATCCTTTAATATTGGAAACAGGAGAGTAGAATTCCTCTTGGTTTTTTTAACCTCTGAGCAATACAAAGCCAAGACCAGAAAATCCCAGTACTGAAACAATTTTTTACCCATGACCCTGTTTGCAAAGTGTTTGGTGTCTTCTAATTGCATTTCTCACTTCAAGTATTTGCATTATTGGCTGTAATAATGCTGTATCTGCTGAAAGTATTAAAAATCAATAAGGTACAGTTGACATACAGACCATAAAAGGTAGAATTTTTCTGTAGTGCAAAAAGAATATGAAAGCAGATGATATTCTTACCTTCCCTTTCAGATAAAATAATGGCCCAAAGATCTATTTATATTTTACATAATTATTGGCTTTTTCATTCTTAGATTAGCCTTCAAAATCAATTCACATAAGGGTGGGATGATGCTGCTAGTGAATGTAGTAAAATATCTTCCAGAGAAAAAAATTACACCTCTCTCTTTTTTGAAAGTCATAGTTAAAGGTGCTGATAGCAAAAGGGTCTTTGGCAAAGTGGAAATCTCAGCTGCAGATGGGAGGTTTATTGCCTTCCTTTGCATTTTATAGCATATTCTGTAAATCAGATGGGGAAAGCAATGGACATTTGCCAAAGCAGAACCCCATTTGTCTAATCACCAAGTATACCCACAAGCTCCACAAGAGAATATACCCATGAAGCTCTTTGCATGGCTGCCTGGAGTGTAAAACACAAGAAATGAGGGAGCACTAGAGTTACTGTAAATGTTTGAGTATTTCTGCAAGTGTACTTTTTCATTTTTCCTCAAATTTGTGTATGACACTCATACCATTAAGATCTCTTTTTCTTTTTTTTTAGTCTCCAGACAAAAGGAACCTCAGAAGATACTAGAGAAATGGGGAAATTTTTTTTTTTGAGAAGATCTTTTTTAAGATATCTAACACTCACGTGTCTCTCCCTTCTTTTCCTTGTATCCCAGGAAACCTCATTGAATTTAGTGCTGGATAATATTACTGGATCTGAAAACAGAACAGATTCTGCTCAGCACAACACACGCAGTGGCAGAAAGGCATCCTCCAAACGCCCTGGACATCCTGAGCTGAAGAGACCTTCTCTAGGGGTGGAACAGTGCTTTGGTCTCGGTGCTAATTCAGCCCTTGTCCTCTCTGCTGTGACTGCCAACGACCGTATCAATTAGTCGTACCAATTGTGATGGTGATTTCTGTGATGTGAACACCTGTCCTCTAGGAACTGGGCGAAGGCGACCAAACAGTTGTCAGATGGTAAGTGCAATGCTAATTGATCCAATCCATAGATCTGTCTCTATATAATGCTTAGTGCCAGAAAGTTACACAGCCAGACATCTGGCAACTAGATGACCGTCTAACTCTCTATCAGTTTGACTTTGGCAGGCAACAAAGTTGGTCTAGTTGTGTATGCTGTGGGCAGCTTAAGAAAGTTAAATCATTGTTTCATGCCTGTTGAAGGCCTCTCTCGCTTATTAAAATTATAACGCTACAGTGACCTCTGGTCAGTACCAACCCATCTCAGTGTGAACTGATGACCTAAGAATGAAAGGTTCCCTACCCAGTTAATCCAGTTGTGCTGTATCTGCTAAAGCACTGAAAAATCATTGAAGTCTTGGTAAAGCATAGACTGTAAAAAAGCCCTGTTTCACTTTTGCCTTGAATACATTTTGCTACTTGTCATGACTGTAAAGCAAATGGAGCAGTGATGAAATCTTCTGATTACAAAGAGAATACTGGGATAATATTCACAGTTAGTTTATTAGCAGTTGCACTTGCAGCTTAATGTTCATGAGTTCTATATTTGAGAGCAAAGCATTGCTCACATTAAATACAATTAGAGTAGTACTGCTTGCCTATTACATTCAATGCTGTGTGTAGAAGGGGTGAGACCATCGTTAGTAAAATGGAAAGATAAATATCATCATTTTTGCCATCTATTATTTCTTCCTGGAAGTCTCTGTGGAACACTAGGTGGTAAAAATAAAGATACCTTCTATCCCAAGGAAGTTTGAAGATCAGTAATAGCACGTGAATCTGGAACAGTCTATGTGAAACACTAATATAACATTTTCTTTCATTCTTTCCTTTATGACGTTGAAACAGAGTGTGAATTGGTATCAGTGAGTTTTGTAAACCTTAAAAAAGAAAAATCAATGCAAGGATACAGGGTATAATTGCACACGGAACATACATCCTCTGCATTGGCCAGGAGCGTGAGAAGAAACAGGAATGAAGAAGCAACATTACAGGGCTACAAACTACACAGAGGGAGGCATTAAGAAAGGAAATAAGGAGTGCAGTCCTTCATGGAGGAAGGCAGGCATGAAAAACTGGAATTTGTTGTGCTTACAAGTACTATGGAGAAATGTAATAGTTTTAAAGAGGGCTAGACAAGGTAATATTGGTGACTAGGTTTTAAAGGAGGTGAACTGCATACGCGCTGCAGAGAGAAAACAAAGCAAGGGTGGCAGATAGGAGAGATGTGGTTATTGAAAAAGCATGGTATCATAAAGTAAGTCACATAATTTCTTCAGAGAGAGACAGAAAGTGTTTTTGAGAAGCTTGAAGTCTAGCAGAAATAAAAGAGAGGTTTTGGAAGTGGTCTTGTTATGGCATGAACAGTAATAGGGGACAGCAGAAAGAGGAAGGCAGAGGCAGGAAAATGTAGAATAACTAGATTTTGTCAATATGTTTAGTTTAATGACAATAATTTACCAGAAAGACAGGTACAAAGACCCACGGGGCAAACAGACAAGTACATTTGTGAGCTGTCAGCACAGAGATAAATCTTAAAGACAGGCCAGTCTGAAGGCACACAGATGCGTATGCACATGCACCGAGTTCCCAGAGTAGGTGATGGGCCTCCCTGAGACTTTTCCCCAAATGACCAGCCCTGCATTGCCAGCCCTCCTTAGCATGCACTGTGACCATTTAAAGATCCAGAGCAAGGGCCAGTGCTGCTCAGGGAGGGAAGCCAGGGCTGACACCCTGCTCCACTCATTGCACCCCCTCTCATTTCTGCTCTGTCCTGGCAAGTGCCAGTTGACTGACACCTTGCCTTCCAGAGGCACTGAGCTTAGGCTCTACCAGGTTGAACCATACCCTCAAAACTCAGCCTCAACAGTTGGAAATCACTTTTGTTAGAGGGGATGATCCTCTTTGTTGTTTCTGCAAAACACAGATAATTTGAGGGGAGAAGTGAGTAATCTTTAGTGTACTCATGCAAATCAAATATTTGTCTCTGTGGTTTTGGAGGCTATCTCTCCACACCATCCGCTGAATAAGAGCTCAGCAAAGCTCAGACTGAAGGAGATGAGTAGTCCAGGGAAGGAATTCCCTCTGGATTTGCAGCTTCACACTTCAGGGGTATTTTTGTTGTGTGAGTGGCAGAGGGCTGCAGTGGGGTCAGCCTGTGCACCATGCCCAGACAGGAGGGGAAAACACAGTTTTGTTTGCAGAAGGTTTGAAGGAGAAGAGATTTTTGAGCAAGATCTCACAACACTGTTCTGATGCTGGAAGTGGCAGAGATGATTACCCTGAGTGTATAGCTTTGCAAGTAATCTGACTTCCAAAAGCTTTTACACTGTAAGGAATCAATGACACCATAATGATTCTGCTCCATCATTGTTAAGTCCCACACAGGCACAGTGTCGTGAAAATAAGACATATTCAGGCATGTGGGGGATAAGTTCTTGTATTTGCTTCCAAAATAGGAACAGGAAGCAAAACGACCATATCTTTAGCTTACTTGGGCATCAGGGCTGATAGATGGAAACATTCTGCAATCACCTCCACTGAAATTCAACTTTTGTGTCATCAGTTCAGATTATAGGCAAAGTTTACCAGGAGTGGGCTGGGCCAGCCTTTACCTGGGAAACAACTTAGACAGATCTAAACCACTACAAGGCTCATAAGGAAAACACTCCTCACAATGCCTTGTGAACCATTCTGCCAAAGCATACTCGGCTTCTGGTTTCTTGAGGTGTTTATTACAACGCTGTGGCACATTTGATGAAAAGAACATGTTTACTCCAATTCTCTGACCCCATCTCCATCTTTCATCTGCTCCAATCCATCCCTCCTACAGCCAAAACAAATTTTTAATGGTGGGGGTTTGTTTGTTTGACATTGTTTGCTTTTTTGGTGTCCTACCCTGAGTGCAGTGTGTCTACTTAAAATGGCAGCCACCATTCTACATCACAGACTGCAATTTTCACAGACCACTGAAGACCTCTCAGCTGACAATAATTTTCAGTCATTTCATTAGCCATTCAGGCTCAACTTCAGCCAATTACTTGGATGTGACATGTTTTGCAATATCACACTAAATTCTGGAACCATCTAATCCCAGATATTTTGGAGGTGGGTTTTGTCAACACAGAAATTAAAAATGTTGGACTTTCCCCCTCTTTGTGATGTACAAAGCAGAGTTGGTGCATTTTTCTTGAAATTTTGAATATGTTGCAGTAGAATGAGTAATAAGGTAGAAAGTGTTTGGTATCATCAAAATCTCTCAATTTTCTTTTCTACTTAAAAAGATGCAAAGCTTTTCTCTCTTCAGTGTGACTGAAGCCTAAACTTTGTTCAATATTTATAAATTGCATTGTTAATCTATTCTCAGTTTAATTTTAACAAACTTGCCATGTTCCTTCTGTCTTCAGACAGGTCAAGTACTGTAGCCTTAGAAGTAGTCACAGTGTAAGTCATATCATTAGTGAGATTAATTAGTCTGGAACACAGTGATAATTGTCACCAGCATTTTGCAGAGAGCCCTGGGGAAGCCCTCCTCAGAAAGAGTGCTTCTGTTTAAGCCCTGGGGTCAGTGTCTGAAGCAGACTGGCCCCATTTTACTTCAGGGAGGGTGGAAGGCTGTGTTGTCCAGCAATCCTGGATGGCCATGTGTTTTCATATCACTACCAAGTCCACCATGGCACTAGCAACTCTTTTTAAGGTTCATCTGGATAGCAGAGATAAACTCTGCATGTAAAGCGAACACAAAACCATTCCAGGAGTGAGTGGGCAATCATTTATGGGCTACACTGATTTTTGTAAGCACTTCAGGAATGTTCAAGCATTTCATAGGTGGTCTCGTCATCACAGTCAGAGCAAGATCAGTGTCTTTGCTTCTTTTTCCAGGGACTGAATTTTCTTTCTCAGGCGAAAGCTGCTCCGGAGTCCTTTTGTCAGGTCTGGAGGCAGCCTGCAGGAGCAGGTTGACTCACTTTCCCTTGGGTGCAGGAGTCTCATTGCACAGCGGATGCACAACAGATGGGGGGATGTTTTAGGAAGGGGCATAACAACAGGACAGAGCTACTTACCTGCACATCCCAGAATCGACCTCATTCTCTCATTTTATTTCTCTGGCTCTTCAAAAGCTGCAGGAAACAGCTTGGTTTTCTTCTTGACTCTCAGCTGTGCTTGGTGCAGCTCTGACTCAGGGCTTCCTAGGCAGGGCTCCTTCCTTTCTGCTGGGAAGATAGACCAGCACCTGTCACTGCACACAGTGGTGTCCGGGACTCCAAAAGGTCTATTCATCTTGTGACATTTAGTTTCAACTACCAAGGTCACGTCTACATAACAGCTTAATTTTTTTTTCTTAATTTCCCAGTGTTCCTAATTCTGGCTTAGCTCCACCAGCACTAGCAACATGAGGATCCCAGAGGTAAACCAGTTGCCAGCACAACTAATACCACATAATTTCATCCCACTCATAGCAGTTTAATCAATACAGCATTAAAAATTCTGGCAGCAGCCAGGATGCAGTAGGGCTCCCCATATTACTTATCGTGATGGAGACGAACTTGCAGAGAGCAGGAAATCTTCAGAGGGTCCTCTAAAGATAAACGAGGCCTGAGGGAGAGCACTGGTTTGGCTGAGGGAGTGAGAGCTGGTTTGTAGAGTTCTTCTCATATTGAGTGTGATGTGTATCAACCCAACTTTGGCAGGTAAAACAGGGAGATCACAGTCATAACCCCATCACAGAGGCAGCAGGATTAGTAATGTGCTATATTCATGCTCCTTTAACATTGTCTAGAATTTCTAAGCCAGGGGAAAAAGCACTTGTCTCCAAAACACTGAAACTTGACTATCATGGAATTACATCTATTAAGTGATAATAGACTATCTTAAGTTCTAATTTATACCAAGAGGTTTTAGAAGAAAGAAAAAAACCTAAACAAACAAACAAACAAACAAAAAAGACAAAGGAAACATTTTGAGTGGAAAAAAAAAGACCCAAACAAACAAATAAAGCAACTTTAGAAAAAGTCCCTGTTGTTTTCTGCGTGTCTCAAAGTTCATCAGCCCACAGAGTATGTGTGATGAGCAAGTGAAAGAAGACCATCCCACATGCCAGCTATTCACAATAAAACTCCAACAGCAGTTTTTGTCTGAGAGCATTTATGTCCATTTTATTAGTATGAATAAAGGGAGTTCTTTCACATTTAGCTATATCCAGAAGGGCAATAGTCCATAAATCAATACATGGCATGGCTTTGCTTTTCCAGTCCATCAGTATAATTCTTTTGGCTGCCAGTGCTACTCTCAGGAGTCATCTCTTTTCCCATTTATTCAAATTATGTAGTGAGTTGGTGATTCCAATACCAGCACTGCTGCAGCTTTGTCTAAATTGATTTCCAGGACTAACTCCATTTATCTAAGAACTTTGTTCCAGAAACTGGCTGTTCTATAGCTGTTTCACATCTAAAATATAAGAATACTTTTGTCAGCACTGAAACTACAACTTTGAACACAGATTGAAGTCAATGAGTATGCACAGATCTTGTAAATGATTTTTCATGTTGGTCCCTACTGTTTCGGTCAGCAGAGTTCTTCTGAGAGGGGGATAACAAATCTATTCCAATCTGTTCATTTCCTCTCTGGCTTTCGGAAACTAGAGTTTGGTTGGAGTTTCTGATCCATACTAGGAGCCTGAATACAAGTAGCCAGGACAATGAGAGCTTGCTCAGTGTTCTTTATAGTAAAAGCCCTGCTACACCTCTGTAGGAGAGTAACTAATTATGGTTGATCAGTTCTGGTGAGGACAATGAGAGTGCCAACTGAGTAGAGATAATTTATTGTAATAGTCTGTCTAATCCACTTGCTGGCATATTTTATTAATATAGACGTTCACTGATCTGTAATTGTGGATAACATACAACACAATAATATATAAATGTAACTATAATAGAAATGTGATTTTTAAAAAATGACTGTTTGAAATTACTGCAACTTTAATTATTTTCTTTCAGATTTTATTAGGATTCTGAGCTTTTCAAAAATAACTGTGTGTGTAGCCATGTATCCATTGTTGTTCCACTGTGGTAAGATTTCAGAAAGTAAATTCAGGAATAAGTCACACTGTAGACTACAGTAAACTAGGAAATATTTCAAAGAATTGTTAAAAACTGGGATCATCGTCTCTAATTTTGCTTGTTACTCTGAAACTAACGAAGCTGTGAGAGCTCCATTACAGAACATATGATTCTGTGCAGGCTCATGCTTGGTTTCTCTGGCTTCTTGTACGGTAGGTGTTTGTCTAGTATTGTCATTGCAATTTTTATTGCACTGCATGATGTGTGCAGATGTGCTTCATCAACATCCCATGAGGAAAAGATGCTCTGCTCAGTATCTTTTCTCCCAGATGACTCCTACCTTATAGAATAACTTTCTGGGCTACTTCCTCTGGGATCAGGTAACCATTTAAATTCTCTGGATTTTGGTGTTTTAACAAGGATTTAATTACAAAGGTAAGTGTATGCACCTGCTAAAGCAGTACTAATTATTTGATAATGGGGCAATCTTTCTCAATACAACCAGGTTTTGTGGTGGTAAGCTACACTAATGAAGCACACTGAGAGAGCAAATCCTCTCTATGTTAAAAGGCTTATTTAAATTAAAGAAATCTGTAAAGATTGTGAAGGGGTATTTTTTTGTCATCACAGATATTGACAACTGTGGAGCTAATGTTCATGGAGTACATCCGTTACTGCTGTGGATGCTTACTTTTGACTTGTGTGATTTCATGAAGTAATATATGGCATCATCTTTTAATTCTTTTTTTCTAACATTTTTATCTCATCTATTGCTTTTGAAAGCTGGTTTATATCTAGAGCTACTCAGTTGGAACCAATCAGTAACATTTCAACAGTGCTACTGTATTTCTTCCATCCAGTACATCTGCTGCAGGCCTGTGTAGTATGCACAGGGTCAGTGGAGTGTTTTAGCTTTCAGAAACTCACACCTTATTGTGAGCCCTTTGCCAATTTACAATTGCAGAAGCCAGAAGCTAAACTACAGTGTTACAACTTTATAATCCCAAGCTAGTAAAAAAAAGTGGGGGCTCCATAAGCCAGATGGGTTCCAATGCCCCTGTCAAAAGCTATGTTGATCATATACCACTAGGTTTTTTGTTTCTTAATAACCAAAAACATGTTAGCATTAAAAAAGCAAATGCACTTGACAGCATCAATTCCATTATGGTTCCCAGTCATCTGCTTTATTGGGTTTGAAGGAATTTAGCCAGAGCGCTCTATTTTCACTAGAATGTCATTAAAAACTTTGCAGCTTAGGCAAATGGTGAGCAATTTTGAGGGAAAACAATTTTTAACTCTCATTTTGCAGAAGGGTTTTATTTTTTCATTTCTTTCTAAGATATATTTTGCTGATTTCTTTTTGTTTGTTCTTCTTTTGCACAAAGAGATATCACTTTAAAAATCTTCAGTGCTTTTCAGCAGTGAAATGAAAAATATTGACATATTGCAGATGATGAAACATGGCCAAATTTTATTCCATTTGCTGCTGAATGGTAGCCGTGACTGTGGAACGGATGAAAACAATTCAAGGTTCTAACCTTGAGGCAGACCCCAGGTTATTGGAGGCCAAGCAGAAATTTCAGTATTTGGCCCATAAATATCAGAAGCTAAAAAAATGAAATCAATTAATGACACTGCTTAGAAACTGTGTACAAAATCCACAGACTAACAATTCCATCTCTATTCCTGACTCTTCTTAGACATTAAGGCCTATACAGTAAGTCCTCATTTCTTCATCTGACCTCTTTTTGCCCATCTTAAAATAAGAAAGTGGTAAGAACCTCCCCTCCCCCCCAAAAAATAAAATAATAATAATAAAGTAGACACACAGGGAAGAAAAGGAATTTGTCTTCCTCTGCAATCCAAGCAGCAAAGTGAATCTTTTCAGCCAATTCCTCAGTGTCCTAGAGATCGCTGTTATTAATGTAGCTGGGGGTGCATGCTGCTGATAATTACTGTTAGCTGGAATAATTAATAAGAATAATTGCTTGGTATGGTAAGAGAAGGGGAAGCTCTGGGAAGGGGAAGGAATAGACTGGAAGAGTGATAGACTCCCTGAGCGCATTTTTATAGACAGGAAGTTCAGCAGAAAGCATCCTGAGAATAGAAGAATTGTCTGGATGCCAAGGACAAAAGTTAAGACATATAAGGTATAAATGAGATAGGGGCAGTCTGGAATGTTACAGTAAGTTCGTATCGTGGATGTGTAAGAGAAATGAATGGTTATAGGTTTTAAAGAGGTATATGAGTGATTGTGAGGCAGTCTAGAATTAGTAGTGTAGTGTTTATTTGTGGTATAGGACCACTTGAGACAGACAGAAGTCAGGCAGAATAGAGAGAAGTGTTGCCTTGAGAGGTTTTCTGTAGTTTATCCCAGCTAGAGAGAGGACAAACTAGACATTAGAAACAAAATACAGGTACCAGGGGTGTAGAGAATGACCACAATTTTGGTACAATGTTAAATTTCCCGCACATTTTGCACTTAGGGAATGGCAGAGACAGCTCTCAGCACTGTCAACAGGAGCAGTACTGGCAGCTGGGTTGGATGCAGCCCCCTGGGATGGGGAAGTTGCTTGGTGATGCAGTTTTTGCCCCCCATGCCTCCTGCAAATCTCTTTGCTCCAGGTGATGCTGCTGCTGACCATCATCCCCTCCGGGGACGCATCCAAACACTTCAACTACAAAGAGCCACGCTGACTGCAGCACTGCCTGCCCCCAGCCCACACCCAGCTGCCTGCTGAATTCTGCTCCAGCCCAGCCAGCTTAACTCCTCATGCAGACTCCTCAATCCAGTGCTGAAGCATGTGAGCTTCTTGCTATTCCATAGCAGCTTGCTGCTGGGACTGATGGCAGCAGGAAGATGGGCTGGGGAAAGATCTTGTTGAGCTGGAGGGTTAGGAGAAGAGTGGAAGGGAAGCTATCTCCAGAGAAATGGTGCCAAGGTGATAATCCTCTTTGGCCAGAAGAAAGTAACTGCCTTTGAATTCTATCCTGACAGCATCAGAAACAGCCCAGAGTCTTCCATGGGTTGACGAAGTATCTCCATTTTCCAACCTCCCAAACTCAAGAGCTAAAAAGACGATCTTTTTCATTTTGGTTTTAGTCCTTGTAGAACTTTAAAAATGAGGATTTTCACAGCTCTGCTGTGGTTTGTGTGAAGCTGTATTCTGCTTTCATTAGCTTAAAAGAGCAACTGTGTTCTCCCTGTACTCCTCTGCTCTTTTCTGATGAGCTTGGTGTTGTCTGTACACATATCCTATGTATAACTACCTCCCTACCCACTATGCATTCAATAGGATACACCTGGAGAAATTGAAGTAAATGTGGATAGAGGAAATGTAAGTGGATACGGGATGTCAGAGGCTATCTAGCAATCAGAGCAGTGATAATGTCATAAAAAATGAGTGTGCTCAGAGTGACTTCTAGTTTGGTGCTAGTCACAGAGATGTTACTGTTAGCTAGAGAAAAAGTACAGCATTTAATTCTCTCACAGGAGATAGGAAAAGCTTGTGTGGACCAGGTGTGACTGTGTATGATTTCACCTTCCTTATATAAATCTTTTAGAGAAGAGCAACTGAAACTGAAAAAGATAGATATAGTTAATTACTTCTGTCTGACATAGGGTAAAATCCCATTACAAAGGCTTGAGTTTGGATCTTGTCTTCCCCCATGACACATACTACATAAATTAATTAGGGTCACACGACAAGAAGAGATGCCAGCCTAGCAATGCAGAAGAGTGACACATTATCTTTCTTGGAATAATGCTGAAATTGCTGCTGTCGCTATGGGCTTCATCCTGTTCCCATTCCTGCTTTAGTGGCTACTTCACTCTGAGGTCAGTACAAATTATGTTAAAGTGGTATTACCCAAGTCTTTCCCCACTCCTAGCAACCAACCTCCAAAAGAGGATAGAAACTGTTAAGAGCTTTTCCTACAGTCATTGAAGGGATATGATTGTGCAGCACCTGTGTGTCTGGGCCTTGGTCCTGGCTGCCACCCCAGTATGAATAAGGGATCTTACGGTTGCCAGCTGAGGGAATTCCTCCCTTAACTTAAAAGGACACATTTTGTACGTACAGTCTCTGACAGACAGAGAAGCCTCAAGAGAGGTAGGAATGAGACTGACATGAAACAGCCTTTATATGAAGAGCTTTCAAACCTGTATCTGTGAGAGACTCCAAAACTGCTTGTCCCACAAAATACCTGATAATTTGTATCAGCCCAATCCCATTTATTTAGAGATGATGTTTTCTTCATCTGGCCAGACTTCAGAGAAAGCCATGTCCTAAGATTTAACTGGTTTGACAGAGCACACAAAACTGCCAGCCAGCTTATTCACATCCCCCAAGACAACATGACTAGAGCCAGATAGTTTAGCTGATATAGGAGCCTACCATGTGCAATTTTACAAACCTTCATTTTAAGAGGTTCACATCTGTCCAGAGAAGCCTTTCCCAGGTGCTTGAGTGCAGTCCGTTGTTCAAATTAACTTCTGAGCACCCAAACTGCTACTAAGAACCTAAGTTCCCTGGTCAGTCCGTGTCTTTTGGTGCCACAAAGTGGCTGCAGAACAGTTTGGTTCTCAGGCAGATTGAAAGCAGCCAGGAGAAATTTGTGATGGGGTAGCGCTGCCATACCACTGTCCTTGCGGCAAAGGGACCTCAGCTCCTGTTTTGTCCCCTTTCTCTCAAACAGTTGGAAAAATGACTTTTCACTCTGCATGTACTGGGCAGAAGCTGGGGCAGCCAGCGACGCACCGAGCGCCTGGTGAGGGTGGGTCACCTTCCCAACTCTGAGCAGCCATGCAAAGAAAATGGGCAGCTGAAAGAGGGAGGCCAAATAAATAAATATGTGACGAAGACCAGGTTCTGACCCTGCAAAATGCTGAATACTGCCAGGTAAAGACTGAGCACACACAGGTCTCTCTGGAATCAGCAAGGTAAGGCATTGGAGAAGCTGCACATCCCTGTGCAACCAGACCTGTACGGCTCTCTTTGTATCACCTTTTTTGTTTCATCTGGTTTGGTTACCCTCTTCCTTGGCCCGCGCCTGGATCACTTAAATCGCAGACACCTCGAGGTCAAAAGGCACCATGTGCAAAGGCACACACTATATTAAAATCAGTGACAGAAAAGATACTCCCCTAAAAGCTCTGGGAAGACCCAAAGCCGTGTGCTGCGGGATCCTCCCCTCCCCGCTGCAGCGCCTGTCTCCCGAGTGCAGCCAGAAGAGCCGCCCGTGGGTAGCTGTGCGCGGGCTGCTGGTGGAGGGGCTCCCGGGGGACGGTGCTCTGCGAGGCCAGCCAAACAAAGCACTTCATCATCTGCTTAACTTTAAGCACCTGACTAGCTCCATTGTGTTCAATACAACCACTCACATGTCTGAAGTCAAGCACATGCTTAAAAGATTTGTTGGATTAGGGCCCAAAAGATTAGAGCTCTATAAAAGTAGCTGTGATCTTTAAAATGACAAAATGGCTTTCTCAATGGTAAAGAGAAAAATATTAACAACCCTGGAACAATCTGGTAAAAATAAAAGCCCTTTAAGTGTTTCACATGTATGTTATGTATCAAGAGGTAAGGAAAAGCTAATAAAATATTTTAAAGAGGTTACAGCAAAGAAAAAAAAGGTAGGAGAACAAATACGAAGAGATTTTTCTTGTCATCTGCAAGACAGTGGAAATCAGTCAAGAAGAAAGTTAGAATACAATGGCACAGGAAATGAAAATGAAGAAGGTAGTGAAGGCTTTCCTTCACTCCCACCTCCCCCCACCCTCTTTAAATGAGGTATTGACTGACTTCTTCAAACTGAATCTTAAAAAGGGGGACTAAGTTAACTACAGGTCAACCTGTGTCAGGGTCACTAAGGCCAGTGGAGGAAATTACCCAAGGAAACCAAAATCTAGGACATATCCAGGACCTGGAGGAAATGATGCTGGATGTTAAAAGACATCTGGAAGGAAATCTTTGATTTATTGTCATCATTAGAGTTCTTAGAAAACAAGCAACCAGAGCATAAAATACGGGCAGGAGAAACTGAGCCCTCAAGCCATCATCCTGCAACCCTGTATATGAACAGTACAAGATATCCTCCAAGGTTTTCCCCATTTGCCAGCAGGGCAGGGCTGAAGGCAGGAAAACAGGGTAGTAAGAGCAGGAGAGGCTTCACCTCTAACCTCCTAAACTTGCGAGCAGGTTGTGGTGCATGGTGAAGGGGCACAGCTACTTCGGTGCTCTGGACAGCTCATGATAAAGTGCCACATGACAGTCTACTACTGAAGCTAAGAGCAGCAGGAGCTCAGAACAGAAGAGAGGAGAAGATAAAAACGCAGCTGAAAAACAATGTCACGCTGCAGAGAAGTGTTGAGTGGGGCCCCTGCAGGGACCACCGCGTGGACCTTTAAGGATTTCACGTTTGCATGATTAACTAAGATGAAGAGGCCAGCTGCAAACTTTAATTTCCTGATGACACAAAGGGTGATGAACAATATATATAGGGTTTGAATTTGTAATGGCACGGGGCTATTACATAACAAAGCCTATTCAGCGTAGACAAAAAAAGAAAAAAGCTGTTCAGGTCTAGTGATGCTTCATAACTAAGTGACGAAGTTGGTTCCCAGATAATTTTTCTCTTGGACAATCCCAGGGAGACACAAGCAAGGCAAAACAAACAAACAAAAAACCCAAACAAACCAAACAAAAAAAGTTAAAAAAAACCAAACCCCAAAGCCACAA
The DNA here is from genome assembly GCF_029207755.1 of Chamaea fasciata. Classification (NCBI taxonomy): domain Eukaryota; kingdom Metazoa; phylum Chordata; class Aves; order Passeriformes; family Sylviidae; genus Chamaea; species Chamaea fasciata. The sequence goes on along the minus strand of NW_027094086.1, from coordinate 46,549,667 downwards.
AAAACCCCCAAAAAAACCACACAAAGAAAAAACAAAACTACTAACCCCCCACCACAAACCCCAAATAAATGAAAAAAGAAACAGTGAAAAGTAATAATCCTAAAATGAGAGGACAGAATGCAATTACCAAAAAATATTCCATTATTATCAGTCCCAGGTAATGATTAAAAATTATAGGTATTTCTCAAAACTGATCGGGAACAGATGCTTGTAATTTAAGAGAAGTAGAGGCTGCTACAAGACAGTTTCCACATGTCGGCCCGTGGAAAGAAGAAGGAGGATGAAGGATTGTATCTGGCAGCTTTACATTTAGCTCATGCTGAAACATATTGGAGCAGATTCTAGACCTACTCTGGTGGTTCCGAGGTGCTGTAATGATGGGTTAGATGTGTCTTTGGAACTGCAGCCTCCAAAGAGCATGGCAGGTTCCAAGGCACTTAAACCACTAAATTATAACTGGTACACAGGAATAGGAAACGTATTTTTATTTTTTGACAAAGCGGGTCTCAGACTAATAATCACCAATTCTGGGCACTGTTTGCCTTCTGTATTCTCTCTCCATATTCTGTTAGCATTCAGTATAGATGCATATATATTCTAAATAGCAAAGCTAGCATGCTTTGCTATTACTCCATATTCAGAGTCAAAGGTTAGGGAGTGTGCTGAGAGAAGCAATATTGGTACATCTCTGCCATATTTTATAAATTTCACTGTATAAACTTCTGTAAAACCCCAAGGAAAAAGCAAACTCCATATTTTTGTACATAACCAGCTTCACGGAATTTAATATTATGTGGGAGGTAACAAGAAACAACCTGTTTTGAGAAAATACAGGAATTTAGAGGAGCAACATAACTCATGAAGCAATAATTTAAAACTGACCTTCTAATCCATTTCACCAACCCAGAGATAAACACTGTGGAATGTTTCAAATTATAAAAGAATCTGCCTTGATCTAAGTGGGTTGAAGAGTCATACTAAAAGCATCTCACATAAATTCAAACCACAGTTACAAATATTCCTACTGCAATACAGATACATGAGTAGAAAAGTTCTGGGTGGAAATTTTTAGAAGGAAAAATGTCAGATGATACAAAACAAACACTTTTGCAGCAGTGTGTTGATTTCAGTGAAATGTTGTTTGGAAAGAATAACTGAAGCACTCCATTAAACTTTTTTTGAATGGTTTATTATTTTTTTTATCTTTTTTTGTCAAACCATGTTTTCCTCTGATAGAAAATTTTCTATAACAAAGTAGCTCAGATCAGAGCAATGCATGCCCATTAAGCCAATTTGTCAATCATTGTTTTATATGAAACTTTAGCTCTTCTCATTTTCAGTGTGCACTGGAGCAGAAGAAGCCAATTGCTCCCTGAAGATAGCAAGCCCTGGGTTCCCGAGGTGCCCTGGCAGCGAGTGTGGGGTTTCTGCTTGCACTGGTGGCATTTTCTGACCCCCTGAGAGCTCCTGAAGACTGCAGGTGGCTTAACCATGTACCAGTATGGTTTGCTTTTTCCTACAAAGAAGGTCACTTGGAGACTAATGTACCCAAAAAAGCTGGAAATGTAGTGGTTACTACACCAGTGGCAATCTATGAAACAGAGCAGGTACCTCTCAAAAATTCTTTGAATGGTCCTTGAAACCATCCATCAGGCTGTTTCTGAAATTAGGCAATGGGTGAGTGTGCTAAATGAGAGACAGGAGCTCATTGTCTACCGAAGCCTATCATAACATTTTAATTGCCACTTAAATCACACTTAACGAAGTGCTGGGATTTGGGGCAGCAATCTTAGACTCTTAACAGATCCTCCTGACCAAATTATGAGATGAAAAACAAGAACTCTCACGTATTTCCCTGGAAAGTGTTAAGAATAAATAAAAGATACCAAGAAGGAGAGAAAATGCTATCTTTCTATCACAGGTTAATAATTGGCTGAAGATGTTTGTCTGAGTTGTTGGTAATGATAGCCTCTGACAGATCAATACAAGTGGAATACATGCTGTCTGGAAGGAAATACTAAAGGAAAACCTTTTCTAGCTCTCCCTGCCTCCCAAAAAAAGAGTGACCTGATAGCAAGAGGCTGTTAAAGGTGAAGTGTATTCCTTGAGTCTTTTATTTTCAAGTGGACCAGCCTGAATACTCCAAGCTTTGTGTTCAAATCCACCCTGTCGGTGTTATTTGGATGTTGCAGGTGTCAAACGCCACGATGTTCAGAAGAGGAGCAGGGTAGGAAGGGGACACACTCCTACACATTTTATTTCCCCTCTTTTGCAGGGGTTTGCCACGGTGTGTTTCTTTTGTTTGGAGGGGTATTCCCTGGCACGCGGCTTTCTGCCAAGGCACTTCTGTGTGAAGCTCAGAAGAAAATGGCCCATCAGGTCCTGAGTTTCTATCCCTATCAATACTCTCCACATAATGGAAGTGACGGCAAGGCTCCTGGAGTAACAGATGCTCCATATGTATACACGAAATTGCATCAAAGAGACTGCACTGCTCTAGCCCTTCCTCACATCCATGGAGATTGAGCTAATTGACGGGAATGAAAATAGCCGAGCTGTGAATGTGAGCCAAGGAAGTGTTGGGGGTCCAAGAAAAACTGCTCTTGGCTTATGTCACTAAACAGCTTAAGTTTCAATTTTGAAAATTACTTCAGTTTTACTTAAATAATTCTGTCTGCCAAGCAGCCAATTTGGGAAACTGATGAATGGCAATGTCGCCCCATCTGCACTGAGTGCAATATCCATTTTATATGACCTGTAGCAAAAAAGGGAGGAAAGCATTATATTCCCAGCTTCTCCCTGGCACTCTCTATAAGACTAAATGGGGATAGGGTAGAGAATTAATAAAAGACTAGTTTGCTCACATGGGAGAGGAACAAAGGAAATGATTGCCTCCTGCACTGGAGCTGTGCTGAGTGCATCGCTGCACAGTTTCTTTTATCTGCATGCTTTGGGACTGGCACAGCCATGTGAAACAAGTCTGGTGCTTTTATTCTATATGGGTCTTATATAAAGCTGAAAAAACAGCAGATTAAGTATGAGAAGCCTCAAGAAACCAGTTGAAACTTCTAACTGAATGTGAGCTTGCACAAGTAGGCCAGACAATCCAGCAGCAAGTTATCGCTACGCCATCATGCCAAAACTCCAGGAGCTCAAATTAAAATTAAAATTTGTTTAAGCCAAATTTCTCAGATTCTGAAGTTGCTTCTTTCCAAGTACCAGGATAAAGCATAAGCCAGAATTTTCCAGTCCCAGAAGTTGTAAGTAAAATCTGGATATCCAGCAAGAAAAGTGAATAATTTTACTTAATTTATGGATTACCTGGGCTGGGGTAGTGCTGCTAACCTTCCATCCAAAATTATGACCTGATTTTTTTTCTTTCTATTTTTGTTTTTTCCTTTTCCTGAAGGCATAAAAATTTCAACATCAGCCCACCACCTAGGAATCCAGGCAAAAGTTTATAACTCAATGCCTTTCATCCCAAGCTCTATGTGCGGCCACAGTGTTGGTGTGAGAAACACCAGAGCATTTTTTTTTTCTTGGAGTATGTGCCATTTTCTCAGCCTTGTTTATTTTGTTGTTTTTTTTTTTCCTCCTTCTTCTTTCTTATTCATTAGAAGAGTAAGGGTATCAGCATCTTCTCACATGTTGGTATGATAGGTGTTATGAGATACCTTGAAAATATTTTGGGTTATACCCCTGACATTAAAATTTTAATAGAAAAAAAATTAAATCTTGTGCTGAGGTTTACAATGCAATATATCTACCTATCCAAGGTCAGGGAAGACAGGCATCAGTTTTGGACCAGGGACTATTGAAATGCGTCCTTACTATAACTTTAGTTGAGTGCAATAAGCAATGAGTGGAGAACTAGCCACTATGAAAAAGCGAACCCCACATGTAAATCAGATGACCGCATTAAAAAGATTAAAATGTCAGTGGCTGCTGAAGTCCGAAAAAGGAGTCTACTGAGACCTATAAAATTAGAACTAAGAGAGGGAGGTGGCCCTTAAACTTTTAACCAGATATTCTGCTAAATGAATGACCACATCATTTAATTTTTGTCATGACAATCTAATTTTTCTATTGATTATTTGCTTTTATTAGTTGAGCCTCCTCAGAGACTAATAAAGTCTGGAAAGACCCTTTCCCCCCACCTTTGCAATGCTCTTTTTGTGAATCAAAGACAGGGCGGGTGACAAAGCAGGTGATGGTCCTGGTTTTCACAGTGTCGCATGGGAATTATGTCAGTGAGGCAGCCTTGCACTGCTTCGTCTCAAGGTTCTCACTTGGGCAACTGGGAGTTTTATGAGGAAGGGAGGAGAGAGGACTTCAAGAATTGGCCCCTGGTGAAGAATCTTATACGACATGAGCATTGTGCTGCATGCACAGCCAAGGGTCCGCAGAGAGCTGTCTGAAACAGCAATAGACACAAGGATTTACGACAAGAAGCAGCAATTGCAATATCTGGTGCTAAACATTTAATCTATGGTTACAGTTTTTACTTCAGATCAGAGCTGAAGTCAGCAGAATTAAATCTTCAAGTGTATTTCAGCAGCCCTAAATCCTTCTGATACTGTTAACAGTGGCAGACTTCCAAAATGCATTCTGTTAATAAGACAGTAAAGTATAAAACCGAGTTATCTTCTACAAGAAACGAAAAAAAAGAAGAAAAATATGAAGAAAGATTGTTATAAAACTGCATTTGTTGTATCCTGGCCATCTTCTAGCTGAATTTCTTTCTAAATTATTTTTTTAACCCACAGCCCTTGGTGAATAAAAGAAATTCTACTAGGAGAGAAATTTTCCCCTCAAAGCTTCAAATTTTCCTCTTATTTTTCACAGGTTAGAAGAGGTTAAGAAATCACCAATCAGCTGGTAACATGCAGTACCAATTCTCTGCAGGCCAGCAAAAGGGATTCAGCAGCTGTTACCTTCACTTTTGCACTTAACATAACTTTTTGTTCACCTGCAGCTAAAGAAGATTTATGCAGAGCACACTGGGAGGTTGCTCAGCTCCCCAAGGCAACTCCATTAACTTTCCCAGGAGCTATATTAAATGTGTATTAAACCACAGACACACACACACACACAATCCCTTCAGCTAATGCACGAGTTCCAGCTTTAAACTGACAAAAGTGAGGATATTCATGGAAAAGGTCCAGATGACATCCTTAAATCCCTGCTTTATTCCTCAAAATTATGGAATATAGAGTAAAGTCTTTGCTTCTCTGAGTTTCACCCTAATTCTTCTTTGGTTCATCCAAAGTGGACTGCCAAGGACATTGCATTTGTAAGACCCAAGTGTTCTGTATGTGTGTTTTTGTGTAGGAGGGCTTCTAAAAGGCAGATTAAAGAAAAAAAAGGAAAGGAAAACATCTCTCATTTGCACATAAGTGTTCACCTGAGCCATTAAATTCATGTTGTGCTGAATGAATGGAACTATGGTGTAGCTTGAGAACACACACATGAGACTCTGAAGGCTGTATTATGGCTGCATTAGCAAACATTCTGGAAGGGGAGCTGTGGGAATCAACGCCCCAGTGCCATTTGCTGAAGGCCTCCTGCCTTCAGAGGAGGGCTCAGCAGAGGGCTCAGGTAGCAGAGCACAGCTGGAAGCACACATGGAGAAGGAGCAGCTGTAACCCTGGCCCCAGTTCACCAGCGCCACAGGCTTGGTGGGGAAGTCCTTGAAAGAGTAAGGTGGGATTAACAACAATGCTAATCTCACCTCTGCGCTCTGCTGACTGGTAGAATCTTTTGCTGTATTCCCTGGGATGATTGTAAAATTTATCAGAATGCACGTCCTATTCAGCTTACTGCATTCTGAGGAGCTTTGGAATGATTTTATGTGCATTTCAGTTTCTGAAGGACCCCACTCCTTCCTTGAAAAAGCTGTTCTCAAGCCACCACTGAGGTTGCTGTCTGATGTCATTGGCATGATGTCACATTCCTTCAGGTTTCAGGCATATGAACAGTCCCAGCATGACCTCTGCTTTCCAACAAGGTAAACCCATGCAGTGGTGTTTTGGTACAGGAAAAGAAATTGGAAATGCTCTGCATTCCAATTCTCCCATAGAACAACCACCAAGATCAGTGAAAAGATGCATGCTATGCCAAAAATTGTACTTCAAGTGTCTTATCAAACTTGTAAAAGGGGCAGTGAAAAATTAGGGAATGGGAATCCACCCAACCTTATTTCTGCTACCACAGAGGGGTGTTTGCATATGATATAGTTTTCAAATACCTGGCCGGGAAATATTTTTCCTCACCAGCTCTCTCCTTCCCTTGGTATGACCCTTCTGGCAAATTTTAGGTCTTTTTTCCAGGGTATGAGAACACTACATTCAAACTGTATATATGTGTATTTTGCTCAAGCATATTTCAGAAAAGGCCTAATTTCTTCTACATTGAAGTTGCCCCTAATATTTAATTTAAAAAAGGTAACTACCATGGAAATTTTGGCCTACAATGTTAGAGCTTGACAGATTTACAAAGAATTCAGTATGGAATTTTACAAAGTGAAGTGTTGGCCATTTACCAGCCTTCTAATTTTTCTTAATAGAAACTTGTTTCCTTCAGAGAAATAATCAGAATCATTGCAGTGCCTTATAGATTTTCATGCCAAAATTTTGAAACAAAAGCCTTTTGCTACGATGGTGATGGTCAGGTCATACTGCAAAGTCTGTTTGGATGCTAACTGAGCGATATCACCCAGATTAGCCAGGGCCCTTGAAGAATTGCTCTGGGTCAGTCATACTTTCTGCTTGCAGTATTGCCTATGGACTAGTCCAGCAGGAAATATGAGGCATAAGAAACTGCTCCAAGGGAAAGGTATCTTGGGCAGATGTAAATGTCCATTCAGAATAGCTCCTGGCAGCTCTAAGGTAGATTGAGGCATTGTGGACCAGGGAGCCAGAGACAGTTTGGTGATAATGCCTGTCTTTGCTCTGGAAAACAAGGATCTAGAAAATCTGCTCACTTCTATGTTTGTAAAGACTTCCTGGCTTAGGACATACCTTCACTGACTAAGTTTCATAACCTTAGTAAAGGAACATACTCAAGCCTTTACTCAGTTTTCTGCAAGTAATTAAATCTTAGTTTCTTGAATAAAAATCAGAGACATTCTTGAAGCGAGTCTTGTGATTAAATTCTGACCTGGGTTGCTCATTTCTAAGTCATAGTTAATTTAAGTAGAGGCAATATTTTTTGTTTCGTGGTTTGGACAGTGGCTTTTATAAGTTTGAAAAAAATTTTGCCAATATTTTGTCTATCTCTTTTTCCATTTCTTCAGTGAAAAGCTGTCAAAATTACAGGTTTTCAATAGATTTCTTTGTTACAGTTGCAAAAAAGTAATAGGACATGAGTCCAATATCTTGGTATTTTTATGCGGTCCTATTTCTGTTCTTACATCAGAGGATCTGTATTGTAGGGCAAGATGCATTTGAAACATATTTTCATGTGAAGAAGGGGAACACAAGCAAGGGAGCCTGGCCAAAAATCCAGAGATATTTTTCAAATTTTTCTTAGAGCAAAGATTTTAGATCTGTTATCACTGAGACACAAGGAGCAGATTTCTATAAGAAGCTGTAATTAGCAGTTTTCACTATTCACTTCAGCCTTTATCCTCAAAGTGTTTTGTGTTTCAGCGTTCCTGCCCTGAGCTTGGTTCTGGAATAGCAGCCCTGAAGACCCTTAAATAGAGCTATGTTTGTAGGCATGGACATAATTCCTCCAGCTGTGCAAACAGTAAAAGAAAGATAGCATCTTTTCTGTTGCAGCCCTGCAGATCGCTGAATGATAACAAGACTGAGGATTTACAGTGGATTCAAGGTGCTTCTCTGCTCCGGAATTCCTTCTGACTCGTCAAAGCGATGACAAACAAGTCCCTCACTCCTGAGGCGTTGCACACAACTTCGAGGAGCATAAATATCCAGTTGCATTTCCCCTATCAGCAGTTTACTGTGTGGTGTATCTTAGCCATGTATGTGGCATATCATTTGCTGCATCTTTCTCAGACCGCTGGATAAAGTCCAGTTCTCTCGTAAGGAAAGTTCTGGGATGTTCTTCTATGTTCTGATGGACATCAGTTGAAAGCACGCCTTTTTAATGTACCAGTGAACCAAGTGAATAGAATCTACTTCTGCAGCACATGCCATTATCTTTCTGATTTTTATTTCCATATGGATTTTTTCAGGTCTAGCCCTGTTCTCTTTTTGACAGTCATACAACTCTCTTGAGTTAATAGTTGCTCCTCAGTGCTGTCTCAACATTTTCAGTTTTCTGTATGTTACCAATTTTATACTAAAAGAACCTCAGAGCATTGTTGGTGTTGGCAATGGAAAAGTTAAGGTTTTGGCAGTTTTGTGAGGTAGTTGGGTCTTGGCCCACAGGAAAGTCTCATGATTTAGGACTGTTGAACAAGCACATTACTGAGAGTTTTCTATTACAGTTATAAGCACATAGCTAATAGGGCTGACATTTGCACGGTATGTAACAGCTGAAATCCAAGCCAGAAAAAGATACTGACTTAGAGAGAGTTGTAAAATAACACCAGGCCACCTTCCATGGCTTGTACTCCACATTTATCTCCACAGAGGACAGTACGCAAAGTCTGCGTAAGCCACTGGGGAGAGGCCTATTGTGTTAGCACCATGCTGGAAAGCACTACTGCAGTGGTGATGCCGTGTTCCTGCCTGCAGTGTGTTTAGCTACAGAGGAATGATGAGTTTAGGCCTTAAGATACTGCTGGATGCAGAGAGAAGTGGGTGGGAATCGGCCAGTTCTCAGAGTGGTGGTGAAGGTGTGAGGCAGATGTTGACTCACCTTGAATGTAATGTAAATGCTCACCTAAAAATCTGATGGCCAAAAAATTGTCACGTATTGTACTGTAGATTTTATCTAACACTATGTTTTACCTTACACTATAGCTATGCTGTAGGTTTCTGATGAAGTTTGAGCCACTAACTTACAATTAAATAAACTTCAGTTTCCAACTAAAATGTTTGATTGCTCTTTGCAGAGTCATAAATAGAAATTTGCCCTCTGCAGAAAATCTCTATTACGAAATACAGGCTTTCTAAATTCGTATCACCATGAAGATAGTTTGTAAATTAGGAGCAAAATATGGAGCCTAAATGTTTCAAAAACCCCAACCTATTGAAAGCGTTCGCTTCTATTAATCATGCTATATAATGGGCTGAATCAAGATGCTGTATTTATTTCACTCTAGAGGAAAGATCACCATAACTCAACTGCATCTTTGCCACTCATGAATTACCAAGTCTTGCTTTGCTTGTGGGATAAATATATCTCAGTTATGTACGCTCTTCTTTCCTCTCGGTGTATCTATATATTTTTGGTGTCAATTTTTATTTATATGCATATACCTGCAACGCTCGCAGTGGAGATTGTTACTTTGCAATAAGTCGAAGCAAATCAATTTGGTCTACAGATGCAATTTATTCTCCTACTGCAGCATTCTCCAGTATCATTGCAGGAGATGCCTCCATAGCCCTCACTATAACTGTTAAAAAAGTGGGCCACATGGCAAAGATGTGAGGGGGTCTAGCATTTGATCAAGTTGACAGGGAGTGTCAGGTTCCTGCTGTTAGCTGCAACCCCAGCATGATGACACGTATTTGATGTAATTTCAATGCAGATTCTGACACTGGCCAATTTATGGTCCAATTTATGTCTTGACTCTCATACCAAGGCCAAGCAAGCTATAAAATGTAATAAGAATTTCTTCAATCAATGTCCAGAGGAAAAACAAATCACTCAGTTACTGACACAATATTGCATCAACACTCTAGTAAAGTTCTCACAAGTGTGTGACATGCCCCTAAGCTATGGCAAACATGTGGAATAAAAGGCTGGGCATGACAACCTCACATCTCTGAAATGGGACCCCCTCAACTTAAGAGCTGTTTCCACGTCAGTTCTTCATCTTTGTAGCTCTCTAGTTTGTTAAGAATAAAATCCTTCTCTCTTTGCTTCCCCTTCCCTTCCCAGCTTCAGCCTTTCCTGTCCACAACTTTTCTTTTGTTTTTTCTATCTTGCACACTGTATCTAGTTATCAAAAAATCTCAGCACAAGGCCCAGACAAGGTTATGATGGCCAGATGATGATCTGTCAGTGAATCTCTCAAAGGCTTGTATATTGTCACTTTCAGATGCTCTCAAATAAGATAGAAACATCTACCTTCCTCTTCAGCTCTTCATAATCAAGACAATAACCCTATCTCAGCCAGCTGTTAGAAGACATTGCCAATAGCAAATAGGCATGCACGGCACGTATTTTTAATTGGATATGGGATACAGGATGATATTTTTTCAAAAGCAGTGGTACTGCCTCTATAATGTGGAACAAATGGTTTTGCCCTGTGGACAACATAAAGGCATGAGAAAATGTATGTGTGGTCTACACTGTATAACTTCGTTCCATTATTCCTCTGGTTCTGTACATTTAGGACTGCAAGTATGAGTATTCTTGGTTTTCTGTAAACCAAAACAGCTGACAGGGGACTTATTTTATTTGGTTAGGTCTTTTCCCTGGTAATTTCAGTAAAGTTGCTGTGCAGATGCGGCTAGCTCTTTAGATGGCTGCAAAAATGAAATCAAGGTGAAGGGAAAGTACTCTACACCCGAACATTTCTCTGCACACATCAAAAAAATTGCCCTCTGAAGCTTGCCCAAGTGCACCACAGGTACCCCTACCCTGCAGTTACGCTGCCAGCAGCATGTTAATGTGTGTGCTGCGCAACAAATGGGCTCTGACCTGGCCAAAGGCAGGGTGTTGGGTGTCATGTCCTGTTGGATTTCAGAACCTCTGTGAGGAAGGGGCTGGGGCTCATCCTTAGCTGGTAGAGGAGCTGCAAGACCCCAAACAACTTCTGCTGCCGCTATGATCCTGGCAGCCAGAAAGCAAAGAGGTTGGCAGAGCTCTTACACTTAGACATGGAAATTCTGCCAAACCCCGTTCTCAGCACAATCTTGGAAAACTGATTTTCTTCCACATGGCATAAGCATCTCATACTATGACTGTTCACACCTCCTTAGGTTTGGTCATCTGGATATCTAAGAAGGTTTCCTCTAATATTTCCCTGGTAGTACTGCTAAAACCTCTTTGGCCATAATTCAAGGTATTTTGTCCTTCTATTAGCATCTCTCTGGTCTCAAATTTAGCTCTTTCTGCTTGTTCTTACATTTTCCTCCTTTCCCTGCTACTTTCTTTATGAACTTTCTTGTTCTGACTTCATTGCCTTCATTTGTCAATATAGCACCTCCCAGCAGTGCAGTAAACAGTGACCAGTATCTGTCAAACATGAGTCAGTTTTTCTGTACTTCTCCAAAGGAACAGGACCATAAATGAGAAATTTTGTTTTAGTGGAGTGACACTTTGTGTTTGTTGTGGGTTTGTGGTTTTTTTTTTTTTCCTTTTGTTGTTGTTGTTGTTTTGGCTGGGTTTTTGGGGGGTTTTTTGTTTCTTTGTTATTTTGTTTGTTTTTTTTTTTAGAAAGATTCATGTTGTTTAACATTTTTAAAAAGGGCAAGCATGTGTGTTATACTGGAAGAAAAAAAAAAGAAAGGACGGTGAGAAAAGCAGAAATTTCTTATTCCCGAGGATTATAAATTGTTGATATTTGATTTTACTACATCTCAAAAGAGCTTTTGAGTTCCAAAATTCCTTTCAAATGAAGACTGTTTGCTTTCAAAAAGAAAAATCGAAACAAAAGTTATTCTAACAATTGCAGATGGGTAATGCTTTTTTAATGAAAAAATCTTACGGAGAAAGATTGAACCAGACATTCAGTTTGTTGGTAGGACTCTCAATTTTCTCCTGCTCCAATATAAATCCAAGTGCCAGTGAAATTTTGAGTATCTTAAGCTGTGTTTTGTTTGAAACAGGGTTGACAGAAAAGATTACAGAAAACTTCTCATTGACTCTAGGATCCCTAAAAATGGAGATAGCTCCTAGGCCAGAGCCGAGACTGAATTCTTTTTCCTTGAATCCTATGTGAGCAAGCCTTGCTGTTCTGGAAAATGTGTTGCTGGCTCTGGGAGCAAAAAGGTTTTCCTTTGATTCATCACCCATCTCCTTGTTACTGCTGTTGGCCATTGTACTGTTACGTGCCACCTTCCATTAGTTTGTGATGCTGTTGTACACCACAATGACACAAGACTCCAGCTTCAGAAGGCTGAAAAAGTGACTCCTTTATTCTTGGGAGGTGTCTCCCCTTTTATACTATTCTACACAGACCAATTCAATTGGTGACAAGAAGACAAACCTCTTCAATCACATTGGTCAGACCTGAGGGACATCAAGAGGAAGTCCTTCCTAGGGAAAATATGTAAACAATTTTACCATTACAACATGTCTCTTGTTTACAGAAAATTCCCTGGGAAAGGAATTTCAGAAAACCAAACATCTCAGGCACAGACATGGGCTACAAGTTCGTACATTTTTTGGAGAAGAAGTGTTGGGCCATGTTCAGACTCTCTGCTGTGGCTCCAAAATCTGAAAAGGCAAAAGATAACTGGGGTCAGTTTAGACTCCCTAAAGAGAGCTAGACAATGTTTGTTTGACCCAAAATGGCTCCTTTGGACTTAAGCAATGTTGTAAGCATCTGAGACTGTCTCAGGCTTCATGTATCTTTTGAATATGTCTTCTTGTGCCTTTATATGTTTGTGTAATTAGCCTGTCAATGTGTCAAGGTCTCCCACAGTACATTTCAGTCACTGTAGAAATAATGAATGATGGTAAAAATAGGCATTTTTACATACTACAGTCAATCTTACTGTACCCATGGCTAAAAAAGAGACCAGAGCATGTGCAGTTCAGTTCAGTGTTACACTTGATGTCATTGCAAGCACTCGTATGGGCAGGGGAGCACAGAAAACTCTTGCTACAGAGACCTTCTTTTTTCTTTTCATTGCATTTTCTAGTATTATTATCCTCTCATAGTTCTAAAAATCACATCTAAAATGTTTCGCTGTGTCTATATTTTCAATGCTTGATATCAAAGTAATTCTCCACCCACAGCTGATATCACTGTGAGCAGCCGGTGACTGAGGTGACTTTATAATGGGCCCTTTTCTGTTCCCATCCTTCCGTGGCACCTGAGAGGGCTCACCTGCATTCACTAATAACAGGGATGTGGCACACAGATACAACCAGCAATATTTGATCCTGTGTGAATCCCAAGGAGGGGCTGCCCTTGAAATTAAGTTCTGCTGTCAGTAGTATCCTTGCATGCTCAGTGAGTGGATGATTGCAGCCAGTCTCGCTTTAAAAGCTGAAACTAGTCCAAAATAATCAAACATCCCCAATCTACCTAAGAAAATCTGACAAAAACTGTATCTAAGAAGTTTTTGTAGATCTGTTTATAGCCCCTTTGTTTATGCAGAGATAGGTCAGCTGAATTTGAATCTTTAAACCCTTAAGTACAATGCAAAAAAAAGTGTAGCAAAGAGTATGATCAAGGCTTGTTACCCTTTCCCTTCCAAGCACAGGGCTCAAGCAATATTTTTAAAGCACATATAATTGATATCCACTTCTATTAAAAATCTAAATGAATTTCCCCTCCCTCTCTCTCTCTCTCTCTCTCTCTCTCTCTAGTGCACTGCCACTCTGAATACTTCCATCAGAGAGTGGTAAACCAGCAGCTTGCTGTGTTTGCACAAAATAACTGCTGCGGTGTGCTGAAAAACATCCAACCTGCACTTCTGCTCTGAGTATGTTGTTTCATGCTGTATGGTCAATAAGTGTATGGATAATCACGAAACTTGGCCCTCCTGTTACCCAGAGTTGTTTCTTCCTGAACCAAGAAGCCTCTGTATAAAAACACGATTTTATACCAATGGAAAAATCACAGTGTGAGCTGACATAATGGGAAGCACTTTCCCACCTGGGATTAGATGAGACTTTTTTATGATATAAGGGATGACACTATCAAGCAACATAAATATGTAAGTATAAAGCATACTAACAATGTGCAGTGAAAATTCTGTGACCTCTCATTTGCTTCATTGAAGGAGAAGTACAGAGGGTTTCAAAGACAGTTATAGCTCCCTGTCAGGTCAGGGTGAAGTTTATGTGAAGACTGCCTTTTCTAAACACAAAAAGGAAAGGAAATAAATTGAACTAGTGGGGAAGTAAATTGCAAAATATGTGCTGTGCATTGTTATAGAGTCTCTCTGAAGGGTGGTCTGATAAACCAAAGATTTGCTGACACTTAGGGAGCAGCACTGACAAGATAATATTGGCCTTCCTACCCCAAAAGTAGCAACCTGACCAGCTGGATGTTAATTTATCAGGGCTGGCAGAAAAGCACAAGGGAAGACAGTAAGAAGGGAGAAGAATCTTAGTAGAGAAATCACTATAAAGAAAATTCGTATTCTTTGCAGCCTTTGCGGCAGTATGCTGGGAAAAAAAATACCAAAACAAAAATAGTTTTGTTTGGGGAGTCTTATCTTTTCAGAAACATCTTTAAACTGTTGTCTGTATGATTATATTTGAATCTACTTGCACTCTCCTTGAATTATTCCTTGTAGTGAGACTAAAGACTTTCCTCATATAGTAACAGCTTTTGAAAATTTGTCTAATATTAAACTTGTTCCAGTAGATGAATAGGACGGATATATTTTTCTATTTATTTTTACTAATTGCACAGTCTTTGAACTCAGCTGTGGAGGAACTGAACTGGCAACGGGAGAACTGAGGAAATTCTGGGTATCTTCAAATCACTTTGAGACACAGGAACATAACATCATGGCAACAGTAGCAAGCATGTTTTACATATACAGCCTCCTAAAACTTACCAGATCCATTTTTCTTCTCTGCTTAAGAATAGTTTGGAAACCCTCCCAAACTGCTCTGAGTTGCTCCCCAACAGAGCCATTAACTTCCTTGAATTTTCCTGAGAAGACATGCCAACTGGGCCTGGTTTTGAGGGGTTACCTTGACATGCAACTCTGACGTTTTGTGTTCTTTTGTTATGTGCTGCACTGGACTCTGTGTTCTCCCTTCCCTTGTTCATGCCACAGGTGAAACCACGGCAAAACCAAGTCGAGGTGTTCCGATCAGATCTGTTGGTTTGCTGTGTCCAGCCACTCATGAACCCAAAGGGAGGCCTGGGCTGTGACTGTGTGTGCAGGTTCCTGATGGTGTTTGTGTGCTTTCTTTTCATGTGGACACAAGTACAATTGAATAAGATGCTGGCAGGAAACTTAGGAGTCTTCAGTGTTTGACTTGAAACGACTTGAGGGAGCCCGCATCCACAGGACCACTGTGTCAGGCTCTGTTGATTTAGACAGACAGTTCACATTTCAGGGTCTAAAGTCCCTTTTATCTAGAGAAGAGATTTTGGAGTGAAAAGAAGTTAAAAATAGACAGATTAATTGCATATGATTCTTAGGAGTTTATTGTGCAGCTGAACATATTAGTCTGGAATGAGGATCCCTGTGTTTCCCATTTTGTATAGGAAATTGATGATGATGCAAGAAAGATAACACACAGTATGATGCATATAGGTAGCTGTGCAATGATTCAGTGATTCAGAGTGCTCAGGATCTGAGTCTCACTTTGGTTACACTCATATCTACTGCATGGGAGTTCATGGAACCATGCCAGTATAAAATTATCTGGGATCATAATCAGGCAGGGAGACTTTAATCAAGTCACATTCCAAATCAGAACTGAAATCTGTAACAAGAAAATACTTTTCTGCAAAACGGTTTCTCCATGTTAACACATATATACCTTCCTATAGATTTCTCCTGAAATTCAGTTTGGCTTATATGCTATGTCAATCATTGTGTACTGCAGCCATCCTACCCAGTCTATAGAGTCTCACCTTCTCATGCTAAGGAGACAGGATGAGGACTGTTTATCCTACTCTGAGCAGGTTGTGACTGGCAAACAATTGGTACACAAAGGATGTTTCATCCAAAGGATGTTTTAAAAGGTATTGAACCCAGAGCTATGTCTTAATACTGTTACTTATGAGGGGAAGGAGGATTCAGCTGCAGAATTAAAAAGGTGGGTAATTTCTCTGGTACAGTTCATAGCTCTGTCCCACAACAATTCTGCCAGGACGTATGAAAAATAGCACCATTTAGAGGAGGAGTAGAAATGGTGGTTGGAGCAAAGGGTGTGGGTTAAGCTGATATTGATGTCCAGCATTTTACACTGTGAAACCCAGGCTGAGACTCTTGAGAAGAATCTGCAAAGACATGAGACCCTTGGGCAAAAAAAGTGCAAGCAAGACAAGTTTTCCAAAACTATCTCAGGGAAAAATAAAAGGAGTAAGATAGTTTTCTATTACTTAAAAGGTTACCCATTCAAAAGAAATGGGAAGAAATTGGTCTTAAATATCATCTAGCCCAGGCTGGAAAGATACACAGAGGTATCAGGAAACAAACCATAGGTGTTATTTGTTTCACTAGAATTTAACATTTCTTGTATTAGTCAAATTAAATAGCAAGTTGTTTAAGAGACTCTGGAAAAGTCTTTGCAATTCTACTATAAACTGAAGAGGTTAATTTGAAATTCAGAGTCCCCCAAAACAAGTCCTGGAAAAGAAAACATTTAGGGCATGAGAAATTCAAAGCGGCACTTCTATGGCTGGAACATGAATGGTGAAGTCCTTCTTTTTTATGAGAAGATATAGAAAGTTATTCTGGGCGTATGATGGGCACCAGATAAGTTTAAAAAGAAGCAAGGCTATCCCTTCTCAGACCACCATTCATGGAGTAAGCAAGCTGGTGTCAGGGACAATCAGCATGGAGACAAGGGACAGGTTCCTTTATGTAATTTTCTGAAAGCTACAGGACAGAGCAGCATTAATAACAGAAAAACTGACAGGTAGATGGTGAAGAACAAAATTTAGTAACCCAAAATGTTACCAGCAGCTCAAACTTTTGCAGTTGTTTGAAGATTACTTCATTCCATTTTCTTCAAATGATACCCATTCCTTTACATATCTCCCTGAATCAGTGGAAGAACTGTTTTTCACAGAAGAGCTTGAGAGAAACAAGCATCAGTTGTGGCCATTAATTTTATGAATGATTTGTTGGAAACTACATTAAATGGCAACACCAGTCCACAAATGAGCTTTGAAATGTTCTTATTCTGAGCCTGTGCAGATGGGCAATTTGCTGTGTAATCAGTTTTCATAGCCACCCTTTCAATCAGGGTCACTTGTCTTATAACTGTGCTCTCGTTTTGGAGGCTTGTATTTCACACCAGCTCAGAAATGCTGCATGTACAAGTCCACTGACCAAAAAATAGCTAAATCAAAAAATACAGCAAGTTTATGTCCAAAAGCCCTTTGAACAGGGGTCTCAGGAAATCTAATACTCTAGGAGTGTCAGTAAAAGAGAGAGACATAGCTGAAGAGAAGCTATCAAGCAACCAGTAAAGGATAGAACCTGAGACTATTATTCCAGCTATCCCGTGAAACATACACGTGTGTTGTAGCCCAAGTAAGTTATAGCAGTGGTATTCTTGTGTGCAACTAAAAAGAAGTCTCATGTGAAAGTAGAAGAGTGATATGGCAGCTATGTAAATTTAGGATGATTCCACTCAAAACACTTTATGGCTCTCCTATCACTTAGACACTGCACTGGAGAGCGTACAGAGATTAACCACCAAAGTGATACCAAGATCAGAGTATAAAACATATGGGAAAATATCAGAGGAACTGAATTTATACAGAGATCACTCACTGGGGACATTACCAATATGTAGAAGTGCCTTTAATGAAGTAAGGGAATTCTTCACATTAGTACAAGAAGGTAGAACAAGAAGCAGCAGCCTCAAACAAAGGAAGAAAAAGTTTAGGTTAGATACCATGATTTTTTTTTCCTTAAAACAGGCAAGCTGGGTATTGAAATAGGCTGCCCACAGAGAGGCTATCTCCTTAAGATACGAATGAGAGTAGATAAAACTCCACTTGAGAGGGAATGACACAGCCATGAAAGGTGGACGAGTCAGTTTGAGCCCTGCCAACTTTCCTAAACCAAGAAGTCACCTCTGGAAGTAGTGAAGAGGGGTGGCATATATGCTGTGACCCTCGAGCACCCACAGTGTGAGGAAACTCTAGTAGTTGTTCTCAGGAGAGAGATAACACTATCACACCAGTAGCTCCTAGAGCCTTCACAGCAATCAGGTGAGGCAGCCCCATGCATTTCTGAGGACTTAGGTGACTCAGGAGTTTTCTTCCAGCCCTTTGTCCTTGGTTCCAAATGGACTATAAATTACATATATTAGTGTGTAAAGACTATTAATTCACTCAGTGATGCAATAAAGCAATGAAAGACAAGGAGGAATAGACAGAAAAATTCCAGTGAAATGAAGACTTTCATGTGGAACCTGTATGGGATTTCACCATGTAGGAATTTCAAAGTACCTTAAAGTAGCATAGGAAAGTCATGATAGAGTAGGTTTGAGGGAATTTTCACTCTGAGTTGAGAATGACCGGATTTGTTCCAAGAAGTGAAAGTACATGTAAATAATCTCAAGAAGAGAGGCAGATTTTTTTTTTCCTACTGCTCTGCACCACCTTTTGGTTCCCTACACACAAAGTCTGAAGGGGTTTTGTGTATTTTGTGTGTTTGTATATTGGCATGTATTCCCTTAACGAGGGCATCTCCCTTTTTTTCACGAGCCTAGTTAAACAGAACTCAAAAGACTGAAGAAATAAAACTTCTGCTGTTACAGAAATGTCTAGAAAGTACAAACCAGGATCATATTAATATCTGATACCTCAGAGGCAAAGCTTCACTGTGCCCGATTAGAAATACTCCATTTGCAGGGCACCCTTCTAGCCCTGTTAGCTTGTAAAATGCTGGACCATAAATGGGTCATTCTGTGCATGCTTTCTGTCCCAGGACATAAGTCTGGCATTTTGTGGGTTTTTTTTTGTTTGTTTGTTGTTTTTTTGTTTGTTTTTTTTTGTTTTTTTTTTTTTTTTTTTTTTTTTTGTGGAGGAGGTGATAAGGGAAAAATTACTGTTACTCTGCTGGTTGCTTTTTTCCCAGTTGTTTTTAAGGCAACCCTTTTGAAATCACTCTCAAAGGTTCAGAACACTAGAAAAGATCCAGGCAGAGAGGGAGGATAGTGCAGGTGGGGCAGTGAGACGCCCAGGATAATGCAATTTATCACATGGATTTAAGCAGAGCTAGAGGGTATCTCTCTGCCAAGCGTGATTTTATTCATGTGGACACATACACATGTACATGTGCACACACAGATGTCAGCATGCGCGCGTGTGTGTGACAGAAATTTCTTCTGTGCTTCATACTGAGGGTATGCGCTGGAAATGATGTATGAAATGAAATCCCCATGCTCACGGCACACAGGGAATATCAGACAGAACTCCACAATCACTGCAGAGATGGGCTTTGCTATTGGCAGATCAAACGCAGCCAGAAGGGCAAACCAACCTGAAAGACTCTGGGGAAAACAAATATTTTTTTTAAAGTTATAAAATAATGTTCCCACCCTTTTAATATCATTTCTCCCATTTTCTCTCCCTCTGGCATTCCCCTGGGCAGCCAGCTACATTAGCTGGAGCCTTAGAGAGATGAGAGCTCTCCCCACACATATTTCCCCTTAAAAGCCCTTCACAATGTGTTAAAATTACATTTTGAATAACACTTTCTAGCTTTTTTTATTAATTTTTTAACGTGCTTTTACCATCTGAGGTTTCTTCTTAGCAATAGTAGTGGGCAGTCTTATGGGAAAGAGGGGGTTGTCCTCTTTTCTCTCCCAGACTCACCAGTACCATGCATTTGATGTTGCCTGTTTGAAACCCAAAATAAATAAAACTACGACCCTCTTATGCCATATAAGGGGAACCTACGACAAGAGGAGTGGCTTCTCCAGGCCTTCCCATCAGCAATTCCTGGGCCATGGGGAAACCTTCCATGGGAAGGAGGAGGTATGGACATACCCTCTTCTGGGGTGGTGGGATTTCCCTTCACCCATGGCCAGTGCTTAAGCACACCTTAGCATTTCCAGACTGCTCCCTACGTGGTGGGATCATTTCAGCTTGGCTATACATTGCTGAAGAAGGACGTTTATTTATAATACGTGCTGTAGGAAATTAGGCCATTGTACTTCTGCACAGGGGAAAGATTCATAAAAAGTCACACAGAATTATTCTTATATAAGTGACAATGACATCGTTGTAAGGAGGAAGCAGAACTTTATTTGTCTTACTTAAAATGATATATAGAGCACTTGTCTGTTTATTCCACTGCAAACAGCTTCTGCAAAAACAGCGGTAATTCCCCAGGGGGTTCTGCTGATAGTTATAAGTTACTTGAGCAAAATCTCTCAAGTGAGCCACTGCCTTACAGGTAGCCATTATTCTAGATTCAAAGGGCTTTTTGTTGTGTTTGTTTGTTTGTTTGTTTGTTTGTTTTTTAAAATTATGTTCCGTGTAATGCTGCTTTTTAAAATATAAATTGTGTCATAACATTGCTACTTTTCAAGTGGGTAAGTATCTGTATCTAAATCAAAGGATGCACTGCCAAAGGAGAAACCAGTCAATAAATTGGCCTCACAATCAAATCTGGCTCAGGTTAAAGCAAAGTTAGTTTGATGGATTCAGCTGAAACCTAGTAAATAGCAGCCTACATAATTAAGCTGCTCTACCTTCATGCAGTCTCCCTGGAAGCTTATGGGCATCTCTAAGGCACAAGAGTGACAATCAGTAGCTAAGCCGAGGAAATGAACAGGCAATATTGCCCACCCACACGTCATTCCTTACCCCCCATTACCATTGTCTCACCTCTCAGAAGGATTAGCAAAATTTGTCTTCGATTCTTTGACAGGACTGCAACATCCTTCTCTAATTTAAGAATGGATTCTGGGTCTGAAAATCAAATAACTGATATTATTCAATGGGCAAAAAATCAACACTGAAACTTGGTCTTGCTCTCTCTTTCTCATTTATGCAAGCTTATGAGCCTATTGTCTATGAAGTCTCAGCCTTCAGCAGCACATTTGGAGGGTGTTTTTAAACAGAAGACAGGAAGAAAAAAATTAGAAAAGCAGGATGAAATGAAATCTTGTAGTCCTCACAAACACATTGCATTTTTTTTCCCAGGGGTAGGAAAGAGAGTAATAAATTCTTTGATGAGGCCAAAAGAAATGAGAATTGACACTGAAGCTGACATGGGTTTGCACCGTATTCTTATTATTAATTAATTGTAATCATCAAACTATTTCTCAAAGTAACTCAGCTTTCCATACCTCATTTTCACTCTTAACTGATACTTTTCTAGTTGCTCAGCAAGAATGAAAGGTGCAAGACTTGAGTTTCTTTTCAGTGTTTTAGTCACAAAAAAGAAGTTTCCAAAAGTTGAAAATGTATGAAGATTGGCTTCATTTATTCCTTAGGAAAAAAAAAAAACCTAAATTAATTTCCAGGAAATTAATGCGAAGTTTGTAATTTACTTTGAGGAGTCATCATCATTTCTTGATTATTTTTGGTTCTTTGGTGACCCAGGGAAATTCTCTTTCACTATGACAAAGCTTCTTTTTCTGTAAAAAATGGTAATAATAATTACCTGCTTCACAGCAGTGTGGTAAGATTTACTTAATTAGTGTTTTCAGAGTGCTTTGAGATCCTAGGATGGAAGATGCAATAGAAATGCAAAGTATTATTATTATTCAGAGTTAACAACCAAATTTCAACCATTTGCACTTATCCATCTTAACAGCATGTACTCAAGGGAAGAAAACACATAACTTGTCAGCAGACAGTCCTCTTAATGTGGGTTATAAAACCACCTTCTTGATTACCATCTGGAGTAACATTCACAAGTGAGGGATAGCAGATGTGTGCGCATGGAGAGATGCATCCCCCTTCCCCAATACATCGGACACATCAGTGTTGCCATACTGTATCCACCCAGCCCAGCATTGTGCCTCTGACACCAGCCAGCTCGTGATGCATAAGGGCAAACCAGAGCCACTCTTGCCTTTCCCTCCATCTCTTCAGCAAAAAAAGCAACAAACAACACAAACAAACTCCCCTTTCCTCCTTCCAGTTCCCTCTTTCATAATAACAACGCAGCAGCCAACTGTGCAAAGCTCAACAGTGGATGAAAATGTCTTCCTGACCCCTGTGTGCAATTAGTTTCCTCCCAGGAGCATGAGATTTGATTATTTTTGCCGTTATCTTCGCTTGTACAGCCACAAGTGTTATTATCTCTTCTCCATTTTTCAGATAGGCTTTTTTTTTTTCCCCTTGAAGATTAGCCTGAACCTTCCAGAGTCCTTGCAGTGAGGTGCCCTGCAGTGCCCCATGGAGATGTGCTGCCTCCGTAGCAGGAAGCAGCACCAGTCTGCAGTCAGCTTTTGCATCCCTTCTGGCCGCTCAGACCTCTCCAGAGGCCTGCAGGGCAGGGGTGGGAATCCCTACAAGGATGTGGAGGCAGAGGAGCTTTGTGAACAATGTGCAGAAGAGAAATTTACTGGGATTTAATGTTAAGAAGTGGGTGGCTTGACTTAATTTAATTCTGCTCAGACTCTGCTGCCATCCTGCCCCTTTTTAGAGGATGAGGTTGTGGGCATACAGAAAGAGCAGTTCTGCAGCTCGCACCTGTGTAAAGCCACTGCTGACCATGTGTGGTTTAGTGGAATAGAAAGTGCATGGTCCTGGTACCATTTTATTTGCACGCCTTGAGGAATAAATTGAAAGCAATCCTGCCCTCAGGACAGGAACATCAGCCCTCCCAAGCACCACAGGGCATGCTAAAGGTTCCACCCAAAAAAGCAGCCTGGGTGGAGAGCAGGCACACATGGCTGCTAAGGATGGCATGGGCTGCGCTGTCAGAAAGGCTTATGCAATATTATCCAGAAGTTCAGGTCCAGCACAGGAATTCCCAGAGGTGCTGTGTCCAAGACGCCATCATTTCCATGGCTGTTCTCTCTGCCACTCTGTGTTTTATGGGCAGGTGAGGCCAATAAAACACCTCCCACTTTTAGGGGGTGATTGTCTGCTGACACTGGTGGGTTTCAGATCAGGGCCCCACTCTAAGTCAGGTGCTGACATTTTCAAACTGAGGGGTCAGGGTGCTGGAATACTTAACTGAGTGCCAAAAAACTGCTGTAAGAAATGCACTAACAAAATATTTGTTAAATGATCCACTTCCTTATTTTACTTTCAAATGGCGTTAAAGAGGAAAAGATTTATAGGTGACAGAAAACAATATTAAAGTCAGACAAATGGACAGAAGCCCCTGGAACCCCAGGATGCCACTCAGGGTAGTGACAGGCTATTTTAAGTCAGTGAACCTGCTTTGTTGCAAAGGTCTCAAAAAGCAGGAGAAAAGCCTGTTTTGGCTGAGCAAGTCTCTTTGTGCTGCCACGTGGCATTTTCGGTGGTGAGACAGGGTTCAAAGGAGCACAGTTTCATCTATCACTGCCATAGTTAATCCTATCATTAGAAGATATAAGCAGCCTTCTCCCACATTAGCAATGTTTACCTCATATTGCTCTAGCATTCATTTTCACTAATATGGTACAAAAGTGTAATGATGTATAAGTGTTTTTTAATGTTAAGTAAGTGAATACAGGTGGGTAATTTACCACTGGCTCTATACAGATTGGAGCTGGCATTTCAGAAGGAAGACTCTGGACTCTTTCTTCTGTGTTTTTAATATATAATTCCTTTTATTTTTGCAGGGTCTGCTGCTACTGTTCATAGTTTATGCCACTAAGTCAAAGCCATAAGTGCCAATTATTTTGGAGCCAGCAGAAGGAAATGTTTGTTTAGAAAGTTTTCAATTAGCCATGGGATAAGTAGGCTTGATGTGGAAGCAGGTATTCTTGTATCGGTGTTAAGAAGGAATATTTTGGTTTTTGTAAATTACCTAGGAACTAGTGTGTGCTCCTGGGGCATGATCTCTCGTGGAAGAATAAACTCTAAAATGGACCAGTGGCTTCTCTGTGGTAAGATGGAGGATGCAGAGGTTTCACACCGAATTTATCAGCTATCCCATTTTTACTTTCAACATAGAGTACCTTCTTGTTCATTCATTACTATTAATATACTAATGCTCAAAAACTCAAATGAAAGACTCACTTCGTGAAAAAAAAAAAAAAAAATTAAACAGGGACAGAGAGAGTTTGGATCAGCAACCCAACCTTCCACATGTGGATGGTTCCCTATATAATGAATGGACAGGGGCTCAGGAAGCAGCAAAGCCAATGGGTTTGTGGGGTCGCGCAGGTCAGACCCCACAGGGAGACCTGAGTTTGTGCAGCTTCTCACATGCAGGATTGGGCATCATTTCCACTTCAAGGGAGTTCTGACTCCCAAGCTAGATTATTTCTTTTTTTTTTTTTTTTTCTTCTTGCCTCGGTTCCTTTTTTTAGAATTCCTTTCTTTGAAACATTTTCCTCAGTAGTAATTGCTGCTAAAATTTCACAGAACATTTGCAAAAGTGACAGCCTAATTCTAGAAAATTTCAAACATATAAAAGGCATTTGTACAGAATTTTGGTGCTGAAAGGCTTTATTGGTGAAGTTTTGCTCACTGAACTTAGCTAGGTAATTTTTGCAAATCAGAGGACTTAAATTTGAGTCTGCTCTGCTTCCATGCATTTTCTTGCTATATTTGGCATAACTGGAGGAAAAATTGTATATCAGAGATTCTGTTTTAAGGCACCAGATGGGGATTTCAAAGACCTTAGAAACAGCATTGAAAGTATTTATTTAAGATTAAGAAATTTCCAGTGAAAACCCTATTAAAAGAAAAAAAAAAGTATCTGGTAGCTTAAAACATTTTTTCACGCTTGCTTTTGCACTAAATCAGGGTGCTAATTAGCTCTTGGTGTGGCAAGAAAAATGATGTCATTTTACAGAATCTCCCAGTTTTGTACTTGAAAAAGATGTTTCCAGGTGGGCTTCTGCTCCATGGGGATCAGAGGAGTCCACCCTTGAGGGGCTTCATGCAGCCTTCTCCACGGAAAACCATGTGCCCACGGCAACTGTGTGCACATCTGCTCCGGAGAACCCACCAGCAAAAAGGCCAACAAAACCTGCCGTGTGTGAACACAACCAGGGATACTCAGAGCATCTCTCCTTCTGGGATAGGGAAAAGGATGCACAGCTCCGTGAAGCTGGCAGGGGCTACAGGTCTTCATTAGCTGGTGATCCTGTGCAAGGAGCTATCCAGGGATGAGGACTGCCATCCTTGTTCCCAGCCCAGCTAAAGCTCCGTTCCACTCCCAGCCCTCTCCTTCCTTTCCTTCAGGCTGTAGCCTTTCTTTGTTATTTTCCTCTGGGGCTGCAATTTTTCCCGGCTAGCCACAGACAGTATATAAAACACATTTTACTTAAGTTCTTCCAACAAAAACTTCATTGAAACAACTTTAAAAGTTGTGAAAAAAATAACAGGAAATTCACACTTAGGCCCTTGAGGATGAAACATGACATATGTCTTCCAACACATAGGCACAATGGGGTGCGCTATAAAAGTAAATAAGGATCACACCATGGTGCCTAGCTGTTGGAGGACATGCCTTTTGCCATTAAGTTATCATTTCCTTACTTTTTTTGTCCAAACTCCCATGTACTTTTAATTGTTGACTCCAGCGAATAAATTAATCTTCTTTCTTTTATTTTAATAAAGCAATGTGTGACCTGCCTTAAGGTTAGAGACTAAAAATTAGCACAAGCATTAACATTTAATATACCAACCAAAATGAAGATTTACATTGCAAACGGATAGGCAGTCTAAATTTAGGCTGCTCACAAAATGAGGCTATACACAAATGTATTTCATTAATTATATATGTCTAGGAGAACTTAAATACAGCCAACATTTATGCACACTGAGTACATGTGCCAAAAATGTTATAGTCTTGCAGTGGTGGGTGCAGTTTTAATTTGCATGTGCAGTGTGTTTTTTCAATAAAAAAAGGAAAATTCCCTATAATCTGCCCATGCTTTCATTTTCCATTTAAAATATTGGCAAAAAACATCTTGGTAGTAATGATCTTCACTATTAATATCCAGGATGCATTTCATTCATTTGAAAGCCTCCCTTGTGAAATATTAGCACCCATTTGGAAACTTTTCATTCTCCAAAATGATCAGCTCTGGGGATTTCCTTCCCTTTGGGAGTTCTGGTATATTTTTAAGGCCAAGTCATTCCTCAGAACAGGGCAGAGAGGTAGAAACACCATTAACTATCATTGGGTTGCTTGCCCACATGACAATATCACATTACTTATTACTGGAATGCACTTGTGAATTCTGTTTTAAGATGCCCATTTGCAGATGAAAGTGTGCACCCCAAGAGCTTCAGGCTTCTGCAGGAGAGCCAGCCTTGGTGTAACAAGAGACCTCCTCCTGACTCTGCAGAGATTGGCTGCATCTTGCCATTCCTGCAAAACCTGAATCCTTGAATGCCCCGTACTTTTACCCAGTAGTGGAACAGCAACATGCCCTTGAGCTAAACAGAGGATGACCATGGCTTTCAGTGGATGGTTTCTTCACATTTCCTACCTGACAATGCCAATTTCACATTGGAAGGGGTTGGCTGCTGAACCAGCAATCTACTGCTGCTTCTGGGGTACTCATCTTGTGTGCTGGGCTGGAGGAAGGTGTGCTGCATTTGTAACCCATGTGCTGATTTCCATGCATGGGTTCGACCTGCAGAGGGACATGCCCTTCCACTGAGCTGGAAATTCAGGCCTAGAGAGGAAGGTAACAACAACCTCAGCTAAAGGGGAACATAAAATATACCTGTAAATTGTGGAGTAAACAGCTGCTGAGTGATTAAAAACTAAGTAAAGCTGAACCACTTATTCAGTTTTTAAAGCTGTTTGCTGCAAGCATCCTGCAAAGTGACAGATTTTTTTCTGCTATACAACAAACATAAAATGAGTCTTTCTTACTTCATGACAGCTTAAAAGTGCTGTGCCTTTTTTTTTCCCCTCATACTCTGGAGTGATGTCACTTTAGGAGAATAGCTGTGCCAGGAGGGACCAGCATGTGAGAGGGTCCCATCTCCTCTCGAATGGCACATGGAGATGAGACTGATCCTTCAGCAAAGGAAACTGGAAATTTAATACTGTCAATGAAAAATTCTCAGGGTCAGGTCTCTCATGGAAAAGCATGTTTAGCAAGAGTGTGTCCAAAAAGAGGGATGCCCAGGATAGCATGGACAAACTGTGCTTCCAGTGATGAACACAAGCTCCTGAAAGCAACCCCACACATCAATACTGCCCCGGGGCAGTGTCTGCTATAAGCAGCAGATCAAAGTCTAGCCCTGAATGGCAATTGTAAATATACTTCCTGCATTACCAAGGAAAAGTCCTAACACCCTTTCTAGTTTATGTACTATATACAGAGGAACCAGAACACTCACTAATGAAATATTATGGGTCAGAAGAAAGTTGCCCATCAAAACTGAGAAATATTAGACACAATATTTATCACAGAGAGTCTGAGAGATGTTCACCTATATCTAGCATTCTTTCTATTAAGAGCTCTTTCTAACCATTGCTCAGAAATTAAGTGAGAAGAAAAGACTTACAGATCGGATTCTTCACCTCTCAGGTTATTGCAAAACACTGTCCACCAAGGGAACAAGAGCCATCTTCTGTCTTTAGAGAATTGGGAGCATTTCCTCACAGGAAAAGAATGATGCACTGCCTTGTACTTAGGCTGTCAGAAGAAAACAGGGACCATCAGAAAAGGAAGGAAATCTTCCTCTCCACCCCTAAAAGAGCGACACGTGCAGACACTAGGGCTGAGCAGCATCTGCTTATCATTTTGGCCAACTCCATAGTAGTTCTCATGTGGTATCTGCAAAGGAAATGAGCGTGTCTAGTGTAGTCAGTAGACTGCTAAAGAAGAGGAGTTTGCTGTTCTTATATGAGGCTGTTTCTTGGGAAAGCGATAAGCAGAGCAGATGAAACTTCAGAAGGGGAATCATGGGACATGAAGGGTCCTTTCTGAAATTACTTGGAAGCCAAGACACTGAGATCCAATTGTTGACATTTCAATCTTATTGCTAGCAGATGCATAGCAGAGCTTGGTTTGACAAAGGGATGAGCATGAGGTAAAGTAATGGGAAACTGTCCAAAGGAATTTGAAGAGGCATTTGGAGCTGGAGTGACATGACACTTTCTATTTACAAGGAGTTTTGATCAGAATCCTATCTGAATAAGACTTCAGGGCTGATGTTAGAAAAAGTTTGGAATTCCACTTTAAAGTTTTGATTCAAATCAGTTCTGGGTCCGAACAAGAACACATCAGGAACTTTTACTCAGATAAACTGATGAGTTTAATGTAGAATCTGCAGTGCTTCATACTTCCAACCTTTATTATTCATAATGAATGAATAGAATGAATTTCTTCTTTTCTAATCCATCATACTATGTCTTCAACTTGGGGCAGCTTTCTGATTGATAAATAAAGCTTCAACCCTCCCCTTCAAGCTTCTCCTTACGACAAACTTCCACCGAGTTTAACAATATCAAGTTGGGAAAACAGGTAGGTAAGTCAAGATATGTAACTGGACCTCCTGAAAAGCTTTTTGCATCTACAGCTGAGAATTAATACACTGTATGCTTGTCTCACAGACTTTCACACATTACTCATCTGCTTAAATTGTTAGCAGCTCAGTGACTCAGAGTTTTCTGCTCTTCTGTAACAGTTGGGTATGAGGACTGTATGAGAAGCACAGCACTTGAACAGCACAGCAGCCTGACAGAAGTGACTCAAAGTGAGATGGGGTTTAAACCTCACAGTCCCACTGAATAGAAGAGCTGGGTCCCTGAGAGGATGGGAAGAAGGAGTCTTTGGCAGTTCATCCTTTGGGAGCAGCATGAAGAGCTGAATGTGCTTCTGGGCCAGAATAAGCTTCTGCTCCTTTTCTTGCAGGTGTGGCATGGAGAGGACTTTTCTGCGATGACTGCCCACAGACTTCTCAAAGTCAGCTGCTTCACAAGGCAATCCCTGCTCACTCAGCCTCAGACTAAATTGCTTATGCCAGAAGAAGAGGATGGGTCTCCCTATTTTTATCCCCTTCTCATGCTCCTGTGGCACTGGGGTGGCTTCTTCATGCTCTTGCTGGAGCCCCAGAAGTTCAACAGCTGGGTCTTTGCTGGGTGTTTTCTCAGAGCTGATCAGTCACTTCACTTCACTGGTGTCTCCTTTCCACCTCTCTGCCTGGCTTCACAGCTGTCTGTCAGGTAGCTCCTGCCTCTGTGCTGTTCACAGACTCTCTCTCATCTCAGTATTTTATCTCTTTCTGTGGGAGGCAGCTGGTTATGAAGAGTCCCTGCTGCTCTTTTGTTCCCCAGACCTGGATTTTCTAGGGCACATCTCTGATCTCAAGTGGCTTGTGGGTGAACGAATTGGTCATGCTGGATATTTGGCTTTTCTCCCAAGAAGACATACCTTCCATGGGATCTTTTACTAAAGAATTAGCAATTTTTACATCAACCTGCTGGTCTTATATTCTGAATCATTGATCAGCTGCCCAGAGGACCTGTTGTTCTTCAGGTAGAGTGGGATGAGCACAGTAGCCCCAGCCACTCTGACTGCATCCCAAGCATGGTAAGATACCATTGTGTCTGCTTCTTGAAACTGTAAAATAAATAAGAAATAGGGAAATGATATTGACCTCAGAGTCAATGTCCCTTCCATGAACTGAGGCGCTTGGTTTGTAACTCTGTACGCAGCTTGTTGCTATAAATATCTCAATGATCCAGTATGAAAACAACATACATAAAGAGACGTGAGGAGTTTGTCTCCCTTGTAGCTCACCAGGAAGGGTGATCTACAGCGAGACCAGCATTGTTATACATTTAAAGCAGGCAGTCCTTGTAGTCAGCAACCTGTGAGGGTAAAATATAAGTGCTGCCTCAATATTCTCTCCAGTACCAGCATGCAGGCTGCAGCCCCAGCACATGCAGCAGGGACAGTAAGCACAAGAGGAGGAAGGGAAGCAGCACAGGATTGCTGTGTCTGTCCTTGGACAGTGTTCCCAATGCCTTTTGTGTTCCCTTCTTCAGACCCTGAGAGTTGGTAGAAGTTTTAGGAGGGAGGGATTGATATGGCTGCAACGACATCTGTGTGTGCTGGGTATTAAAGCACTTGTCATCATAGATACTTCAGGTTTTGTTGCTACTATAAGTGCACTTCAAAAAGAGTTATTGATGTTTACAGGCAAGGCCTTGCATATAGAGTTCTAGGTCGCTGATGATCTTCTATATTAGAAGACATAAAGGACAACTTTGATTAATGACAAAATACAACACTTTCATTCCATTTTCAGCTCTGCTAATTGTCTATAATGCGGTAAAAGCCTCTGATAACAGTCTCTCAATTGCTTAAAGATATTCATTCTGGTTTTTGGGAGCTGCTCAATGGAAAGGTCTGTCTTCATGGACGCCTTTTGGAGAAACCTTGTAACTTCATTAGTTTGTATTTGGACAACAAGCTAAGACGATGAAACTATGCACAGATTGCAACTATGCACACATTTAAGGCTGGAAAAATAATCACTGACTCATTAAAAACCTTAATTCAACTCCATGAATAGTAGAATTGGAGTGTATTGTTTCTTTCTAGAGCTCCTTTCTGAGCTCCCATGCAGATAAAGCAATTTGCTCTCACACTGGAGGACAGGTGAAAATTTGTTCTTGCCTGTAGCAGCTGGATGTGAGCTCTGTATTAGGAGGTCTGTATTAAAAATGCTCACGCAGCAGTGCTAATCTTTGGGGGAGGTTTCAGATAGGGCTGGGCAGACAAACTGCAGAAAAGTTATATAAAGGGAAGAGCAATCACCTAGAAATTTCTGTTTAACACTTTCAGAGTGCTGGATAGCCATGAAGGTCACATTCTAAAGGAGGAACATTCCCTGTGGAGGGAAGATCTAATCTCCCAGGGTAAGGAGGCTGGGAACTGCACAGTCATGCTCCCCCCACCTCCCCAGAGGGAGCCTGGAGCAGGACAAGAGGCCAAGGGAAACCTGTCTCCCCTAGCAAGGATGGGGGGACACCAGGCAGGTGTATCACTCTTAACATGATCCGATGTACTAATGCCAACAGTGGCACTTAAAACACTGTCTCTTCAAACACTCCCATTTTTTATCTTGTCCTCTGGACCATTTTTCTTTAGAACTATTGAGAAACATGAAGAAAAAGCATTAAACACTTAAAAGTTGCTGAGTTGTGGGGGGAAATACCACCACTAAATCACATATTCCTTTTTTTTCCTCACCTGTGTTTGCCTTCCCTAATTTGACTGTAGGTATCCTTGCAGCAAGTCCCATCTGCTGATCTGTGTTCACATTTCCTTGTAAAAACCATCCTATTTGTCTTCTGAAACTTAGACATTTCCTTTACTATACCCTGCTAGGAATGGAAAAAAGAAAGACATGTTCACACAACTTATTGTCTAATTAGCATCACACAGGAATTTTGCCATATCAAAGAAAATTCAATCTTCTTCCTTCAATTTTTTAGTCTGTTTCAGTACAGGTGCTGCAACGTGAGCAGACATCAGTGGGACACAGTGGGAACTTAAAGATGAGAGGCTGAAAAGGGTAACTCTATCTTGGCAGAGAAGGTCTGAGGGAGTCTTTGTACCCTCAGATATTCCAGGAAAAGTGTGATTCATCCCATCTGACTGTCAGCACTTATGTTTTAGACACTTGCCTTTCTCTATGTAGGCACCCTTTGGAGATAAAGGAAGGAAGTAGGCATTTTCTCCTACGATTTAGATTAGATGTTTGGAGGAAGTTATTTACTCAGAGGGTGGTGAGGCACAGGAACATGTTGTCAAGAGAACTTGTGGATACTCTGTTTCTGGAAGTGTTCAAGGCCTAGATGGAGGGGGACCTGGGCAACCTGGTCTAGTGGGTGGCACCCCTGCCCATGCCAGGGGGGTTGGAACTAGATGATCTTTAACGTCTCTTCCAGCCCAACTCATTCAATTATTTTATGACTTCAACAGTACAGCTCATCACCCCTGGTTTTGACTCTACTTTAGGAATTGCACTTGGGATTTTTTCCTTCTCACAAGAAGTCTTTCAGATCTACATATTGAGTCTGGAAATATCTAAAGTGAACAGAGAAGTCTCACTTCAACACTGTATGTACCAGTTCTAGTATGATTTGGAAAAAACATGTTGTGGGAGGTAAGGCTTTGGAAGGTAAACCATTATATCAATCTATATGTCCACTGTGAGGATGCTACAGATGTGACTGTGCAATAAGTGATCCTGTTAATAAAGAGAAGGTTTATTCCTACTGACATGGAATCCATATGGTACATGAGTATGATGCCAGTGAAATCCAGAGGACACAAGGAAATCTGATTAACTGCTAAACACAATAGCCTGGAAGTGAAGCAAAAGAGCTTCCCAATCCATGCAGCATCCATATATCAGCATTGTTCATTAGAACAATGACCCCCTGATGTTGCACAGACCTTTATGACACCCATAATCTCCTGCACTGTTCCTCACTCTACAGCAAGTTATAGTTGTTGGATTTCTGCTCTTATATCTATAACCTGCTAGATTATATATAATCTTTTTTCAAGGTGGTGAAAAAAAATTCTTTCAGCCTGAGTGAAGCAGATGTTCTGTTGATCCTTCTGGATGAGCTGTTGATTGCCAGGGTGAGTGCCTGCTCTTGGAAAAGGCTGGACAAAATGCCACAGTTAATTCCTTTGATGTTTCAAGTTCCTGATGTTCCTAGCTACTGGAAGAGAGGACAGATACCAACCAAATATTGCCTTCATGGTCCAGCATAAACAGTGTGACAGGCAGTGCTCACACCAGGAAAAAGCCTCAGGCTATGAACAGCAGGAAAGGGATAAATAATCATGCAATGTCTGAATGTGTCAATTCCCAGAAGGGGAAGAAAACAGCAACAATTGCAGAGTCTAAGGGCATGGCGCTGCCCAATGGAGAGACGGCTGTCTACCAACAGGCTGTTGACAGATTTGGGGACTCAATTACCACACATGGCAGAAGAAAGAAACTCGACATTTGCAGTTATACTATTAGACTGATGACCAATTATATCCCAGCTGGATTGTTTAACAGCTGGAAGATATTTCCAACAACACTGATAAGTCATGATATTAGGCAGAAGAAGTATGACCAAGTGCTGGCAACGTGCAGTCTAAACTATTTTGACATCAGTGGGAAATACGCATTGCTGAAGAGAAACCAATAAACATGAGCCATTATCACTTGACTATTTTTATACAATATGCTGGGGGAAAGGGGAAGGAGGTCACCTACTGCTGGGTCACTCGTAGAGCAGTGGTTTAATCACAGCACAACACCAAAATGCAATTGAGAGAGAAGGCATGGTCCAAGCCAGCATTCTAGCAGTTGATAGGGACATATTTATCAGACCACTCCAGCTTGAGGGCAACATGAAATCAGATCCTCAAGGGAAGCCCTTGGAAAATGCAAAAACACAAGTCATTGACTCTGGTTGAGCTTCTGTAGAAAGAAGCAGCAACACCACAAAGATGCTTCTGTACAGCCACTAAGATTAGTAGAGCACAAAGCTGCAGATTCAGGGTCCTGCAGACAAAATAGAAGTTATTGGGAAAAAGTCCCTCTCCACTACCCCCTGTTGATAATAATGCCTGAGCTATCATAGGTCAAAGAGTTTCCATTGGTGCAGTTAAAAGACAACTCTGGCACACTCTTGAAGAAAAGAGAGAGGCATTATCCATTCACCTACCTGACCAACTTCTGTTCATTTTTTGGCAACAGGCACACAGATCTAGAGCACTTCCAATAGGAACTGCACAGAAGAGGTTGTAAGAGAGTTGAGTTTGAAGGAGGCTTCAGGAAACCAGTATATGTATGTTCATGTGACTCTAATGTTAACAGAAATTTCTTCATGTCCGTTTTAGATGTCTTAGTCAAAAACCTGCTTAATCATAAAAAAGTGAACCTTTTACTTGGTGTTAGCCCCAGGAAATACAAGGGACAAGCTAACCTAAGAGGTTATATGTTCTGTGGGTGTAAACATTTTTCTGACTTCCAATACACCTTGCCAAAGTGTGGCATGTGCTAGAGATAACAGGTTACACATTATTGGCTCTCTCCCTTTTTCTCAGCTGTTGAATTTCATTAAAAGATGGCTAAAATGCATTAATTACTTCCTTAATATTCCTGTAATTGCTATTGCTTTGCCACGGGGAGGATACATGATAGGAAGCAGAAGAGGAGGTGATCTTTTCAGATGGAAGAATAGGAAGGGAAGTGTTCATCAGTCAGTCCTATTAAGATGTGATCCCAGATGATAAAGGAGTTTAAGGACCCCTGCTGCTTTAGCACGTCTCTGTGTTTTCATTATTGTAGCTAGAGAATGAACTGTCAGGCTCGCAGAGAGACTGCTTTGTCGCTGAGCTAGTCCCTTGATTTGACGAGTTTTACAGCTTTGTAGCATTGCTGATTTCAGCAGAGCTGTCCTTAGTTTCCACCACTATAAAGCAAGGGAGACTTTGCCACCCTTTTTTTATGGAAACTGAGGCCCAGTAAAACCTTTCAATGCTGTTTTTTTTTTTTCCCAGAAGGTGAAGACATAAAGCCGTCGCAACACAGGAGGCAACAACCTTCCTGTGGCATCAGCTGTCAACATCAAATGTTCTGTCTGTCCTTATAACTTTGTACTTCTCCAGTTGTTCCAGGAGGAGTTACCTTGCTCCTGACTTGGAGCAGGGCTGGACTGTATAGGTACCTATCAAAGAGCTCAGTGTGTGCTGCTCACACTGCTGTCTCCTGACCTTCACAGGATTGGTGCAGCCTTCTTGCTTGGTGTATCATCCTGCAGGTGGGCTGCAGAAGCTGCAGTCCTGAGGTGGGTCTTTTCAAAATTCATCCTTAGCCTTGTGTCTTGAAGTAGAACTTGGATGAACCAGTTCACAAAAGTCTGAAGGGTCTCCAGTTGGCCCACAAGTGATCATTATTATAGCTATAAGGTGCTTTAGCTGGAAGCTGATGCTAACAGACTTATACTGAACATTGACAGGAGGAAAAAAACCCATTGTCTATTTGGATACTGTTTATTAAATACACATATAAGAAAATTTTTAAAGCCTTTCCCCCTATTTCAGTACATTTACATTTGATAGCAATGTTGAGTTCTGACAGTGATAAAAATATAGCTGATTGTAGCTTTTCTGCATGTGTACAAAATGTAGCAGTTCTAAATCTGCTCCTTCCACTTCTTTCACCAGACTGCTACTTCTCTGTGCTTTGGAGACCCTGTGCCTCCAGTGTTTTCCTCTCAACCCATGTTCAGCTTATGTTGTTATATTGTCTGGGACCTCACCTATTGCCAAAACACTAAGACAAAGCCTTGTTACTCATAAATTGGTGCACAGAGGACAGCTATTTCAGAGAGACTACCAAGACTGCTCAATAAATTTAGACATATCTCAGAACCACGGCAGTTTTGAAAATTCTGCCTCATTGTTGTTTTGTTTGTTTCAATACTAATATTTACAAACATTGCACACCATTCTGGGCACATTATTCTTACTATGTGTGTACAGAGACCAACACAATAATGGGCTCTCTTCTTGTTGAGAAATACTGGGCACAACTAAGCAAAAATAAACTTAAGGCAAATAATAATACCAGTAAGTGCATGCCTACAATCAGATAAGTCTTTGGGTTTTTTTCTTTGCTTGTTTTTGTTTTTGTTGTTGTTGTTGTTGTTGTTGGTTTTTGTTTTGTTTTTGTTTTTGTTTTTTTTTAATCAATTAGGTTGGAAAAGACCTCTGAGATCACTAAGTCCATCCTATGACCATGGCATTGAGTGCTATATCCAGTGTTTCCTTAAAACTTCCAGGAGTGGTGACTCCACCACCTCCCTGGGCAGTCCATTCCAATATCTAATTTGTGAACAAGTTCCTCCTAATTCCTCCTAAACCTTACCTGGCACAGTTTAAGACAATAATTTGATTTCGCTTGTGGCCCTTAGCTCAGACACTGGGTTTTTATGCTGTGGCTTCAGAAGAATCAGGGAAGGGCTCTTAGTGTAGAAGACTGATTCCAAGGACCAGGCATCTCTTCCTGGTGTTAAGGTTTGGAAAGGAAAGCAGTGACCTTGAAGAGGACCCCAAGCTGCCACCTGGTTGTCACAAGTGAAAACAGGATACCTTTTGGAGATTTTCACTGTCACTCATTTTATTATCTAGGTATGGTTTGATTCACTTCCAAATCAAACAGAATAGTAATATTCTCGAAATTAATAAATGTGAGAGTGAAGGATGTTTCTTGGCAAAATCCTGTGCATACCTATTGCATGGCATAAATAATACATTGTGATAATTAATAATGATAAATAATAAATAATGCAGTCAGTTGCAGCACTGGGGACTGTGAATAGACCTACATTTATAAAAGTTGAAATTCTAAGCTAAAAGGATAATGTTTCAAGCACTAAGCTGCAACATTTTGTATTATTGTACAATTGTGTGTGCCCTTAGAACTAGGGGCACAAAAAGAGAGGACTGATGCAGCTCACAGAACATTTCAAAATTTGTCTTTACATAAAACATATTTAATATTTACCATCCTATACTATTCATAAAGGCATTGTATTGCCTCTCCTCCTTCACTGAACTCGCTTGTCAGTCCTGCATATTAGCCCCTTTTCTAATAGGAAATGGGAGAACTGATTGACAGTTCATTGAACCAGATACTTCTTAAGGGAAAAATTGAAGAGGTTAATTATAATATCTCTTACTGCTTTAGTATTTCAGTGAGCCACAGTGTAAATATAATGTAAGCCTAGAATGGAAACCAATATTTTCCTGACACCTCCCCAAGCAGGCACTCTAGATTTTATGATGCTGAAGAGTCAGAGAATTCCAAACCTATTCTTCTGTATAGCAAAACAGGGACTTTGAAACAGAAAAATAAATTTGTTGGCTTTAACAATATATATTTTTGGTTAACTTAGCAGTTTCAAAAGTCCCTGCTTTCCCATGAATTCAAACGGGAGCTGCATTCACTGAGTTCTGCTCTGCTGCAGACTGTCATGTTGGCAATCTGTAAGTCAATTATTTATTATTTTTCACTGTAAGTGCAGCACCTTTTTCTGTGATTTGATTTTTTAGTCAATTATATATAGTGGTTAGAATGGTTGTTCTATTCCACGGCTACTTCATTTAAAGATACACTGCTTGGGCCTCCATTCAGCCAAGTACTTAGGCAGGTACCCAACTTAAAGTGCAGCACCATCAACACTGAGTCATCTGTTTTAAATTAGGCACTCAAGCTGAACCAGGGCCTTAATTAGGCAAGCACAGTTTTAAGGACTCCTTTGCTTTTTGAGGCATAACCCGCTGTCATCAATGGAAAGTCTGCTTGAGTGCAGACTTTGTATTTCCAAGGCATAGATCTCCCCAGTGATGGTGTTTTATCATGTGTTTTTATCACACCATCCCTAATGTCTTTCACTGCACAAGAAGGAGAGAAAAGAAAAGAAAAATGCAGAGACAGGAAGGTGGCAATTTAGGGACTCTGTGTCTGTGTGACAGGCATCCTAAAGGAGAAGAAAGGAAAACATTTAGGAAGTTCTGTGCAGCCACTGCTCAAATACAAGATCACTCCACTGCAGGTAAGAAATGAGAAATTTTGAGGGCTACTGAACACTGACTCTTCACAGTGAATCAACGTTCAAAGTTATTTAGCACAGGTGTTGCTGTAATAGTGGCACACTGATAAAATTCCGTGTTCACTGGTCCTCAAGCACCTCTCTCCCACCTGTGCAGTGGTCTGGTATTAGTATGCTGAGGCTGTAATGAAAACCTTATCATCAGCTGGGCTGTGTCAAACCCTGCTTTTTCCTCGTGTTGTGCATGCTTCCCTCCTCCTCTGGGCATTGGTCTGCGCATTTGCAGCTTGTACACAGGTTTTGAAGGGATTCAGATGGCTGTTGTTGATCATTTTGTATGTAGTACCTCTACAGAACTAGGAAGATTTTTTTTCTACATTTGTATGGTATAAACTCCTCTATTCCATCCCAGCTCCAAGGATTCCAGGTGAGGAGGTAGGGGATGCATGTTGTACAGGAGAGAAAGAGGAACTGATGCTCTGGGCAGATTTCTGTACAGGCTGAGAACCTGGACTGTTTGCAGAGAAGGGAAGCTCAAATTTCTTTTCCTTTCATGTGGCAGTTGACACAGCATACCTTGGTCTTTAACCCAAGATCTCTGATATTCTTTTACACAGACATGGGAGGGGGTATGATGGAGAGGGAAAGGAGTAGATAAACTGAGAGAGGGGAAGGAATGAAAGAAAAGAAAGCAAACAAGAAAGAAAGAATCAAATATGTGAGTTTTTTAAAGGAAGGTAATAATTTTATGATACTTACTGATACACTAAAAAAAGGCCTACAAGTGACAGGTTACTTCACATTCAGCAAAGTTCAGATTAAATACACATGGGGAACATTTACTCGAGTTTCATTTCATTATATTAACCAATTAGACATGCTGAGAGAAAATGGCGGTTGGTACTAGGGTCACCAGGTAGACTTTCCCAGGGATTAAATACTTCTTGCTCATGTTCTAGCCTTGAGGGGAGGTCAGTGACTATCCCATGGATGGAGGGACAGACATTACATGTCCTCTAAGGCAGGGTTGGCTTGTCAAAAATTGAATCAGCCACCCTCACTCCAAACAGAAGCTCCCAGAGGGAAAAGGGCAGAGCCAGTCAAGAAAGTTATGCAGGAGGCACCTCAGCTTTGACTGCAGCAGCACACTGTGTGGACAGCTCTTGAACTGGCTGGACCCTGCCTGGCCCCGCTGCTGTATGTATGTTCTCCCAACCCCAGCCCCCAGTGGCCCTGGCTCTGCTCTTACTTCGTGCAGCACCACACTGGATGTCCTACAAGCCCAGCACAGTTAATCTGCCACCAGAGTCATTGCTATGTGGATACTCGAGAGTTGACCGTAATATAATAGCACTTGTATAAAACAGGATTTTATCACTTTTTCCTTTTTATAGTATGGGAGTGACATATTTGTTCCATTTCACTTAGGTATAGCACACTTAGCCTGCTGCACTCGAGTTTCTAATTCTTTCCCCATCCCTACCTATGAATCATAGGGTTTTTCACCTCTTGTTCCACTGACGCACAACGTGCAGCTGGAAGCCTTCCTCATTTACACTGTTTCATCGTTCTTGAAGAAGTGTTGCCAATGCTACCAAGCCAACACACACGTCCCACACAGATGTTAGAGCTCTTAAGACCCAACGAGAATGTGGCTGAGAAAATTCAAGAGTGGGACATGGGAAGAGGCACTCTCTCTTCCCATCTGTCCTAAAGCGAATAATACCAAGTACGGCAATGTGAAATTTAAAACCAAAGGCAAAATTCAGGGAAAAAAGAAGGTACCTAGCATTTGACAGATGGACAGGACTGACAAATAGCCAGGACAAGTATAGCAAGTATAGAAAGTGTTTGAATAAATAATATTTATTCTAACATTTCATCGTCAACATATTAGCTAGACACTTTGTTGGGGGGGAGAAGAGAAAAATAAAATTTATCTTGCCATTTTTGCTTTACTAGGGAATATGTAACAGTTGGCAGTGTAATACACTTTTTATTTTCATGAGTTATGGATGTGCATGGCCATCCCTAAAAAATTGAAATAAAAACTGTATTACACCGCCAAGTCTCATATACTATATTTATACCATACCAGAGGAGGTGTCTGCAGAGCAACTATAGATATAAACTTTTATTATATCTATAGTTTCTCATGTTATTAGTATAGTTGTGAAAATAATAGGATTTACTGAAGGTTGTTATTCCCCCTAGCTTCACTGATGTGGTGTGAACAATATATTGACCTTTTGGACATTTTTGAACCATTGCAATGGATTTGAAAGTGAGGTCACCTGACATGAACAGCCAGAGTCCTTGTCCCCAGTCTAAGACATTGGGCTCATGGTGTCTTTATAAGGCAATATTCAGATTAGCCTCACAAAGTACACCCTGGTACTACTACCAATGGTGCTTCCCTTTTGTCCTTCTCAGTGTGCAGGGAACACTAACCAAACCCAGCCCTTTAAATAATTGCAGAGAGGGCATGAAGGCCCCAGTCTGCAGCAGACTGCAGGATGGGGTAGTGCTCCATCATGGTGCTTAGTTTCCTACAGCAGAATGACAGAGAAATTTGCCACTGAAATGAGTAAAGCCCATAGACCTTGTTAAGCTAGATGATTCCAGGCTTTATAGGTGGTATTCACACGTGCTGACTGATTTCTCAGCCTCTCCCCAAAGGCAAACCCCTTGTCCTGGGAGGATACCTTGGCTGCCTCCTTTTTCTCATCCCTACTGATTCTAGTAGGAGAGCAGGCAGCAGCAAACACCTACTCAGTCCTGCCCGGGAGATCCTGTAGTGCTTGACATTGTGAGGTGACGGCAAGGGATCCACACAGGGGCAGCCTCTGGGCACTGATGAGCCCTGCTGACAGGCACAAAGATATTAGGCAAAACCATGAAGAAAGGAAGCTGCCACATGTGCTCACTGTAATGCAGGCTTGCTCTGCTGTCCTGCACACACTGTGGAGATACAGCTGATATTCTCTGAAGCAAAGGGGACACTTGCATTGACAAGTTGCCTTTGCTTCCTGTAGGTGCACAAAAGTACTTGCTCAAGTTTTTTGAGCTCAGAGGCACAGGAGAAGCCTGGAGCACCTGTTTACTGATGGGAAATGCCAGTTGAAATGGGTCTGGAAGAGCAGCATATTTATAGCCTCACACAGCACCATATGGTGTTTGGTAGCAGAAATCATCAATTGAGACAGATGAGTAAATGTAAATTTCAGATTAGATTTTTTTTTTTTTTTTAGCAATAATTCTATTTAATTTGCTCTCTGTCTCTGAGTGCTCAAGCTGACTTGGCTGTGTCTTGCCCCTTGCTTTCTGAAGAAGGCTGTAGGGGCATACAGACTTAATTGTTTAAATAACTCTGTATCTATTGGAAGAAGGGGAAGGGGAGCCATGGAACAAAAGATGTGCCTGGGGATGATGGGTTGAGAAGCTGAAGTCAAAAGGACACATAGCTCAGGCCCTTAGGACTGGAAAAGCAGCCCTTAGAAATCTGAGGTCAGTCAGGCCAGAGGCAAAACTGATTTCTTTTTAATCAAGTTTAATCGTTTATATTAATACATGAATTTGCTCACAGTGATTCAACTCAGCCTTTTAGCAGATCTCTAAAGAAAAATTCTGAAAACTTTTTTTTTTTTTTTTTTTTTTTTTTTTTTTTTTTTTTTGGCAAGAGTATCTCTAAGCCTATGTCTGTAAATTACCTTTGGGTTTATAAAGGGCTGCTGTGGTCCTTGGAAAATGCAGCAGTTTCCTTGCTATTAGTGCACATCCAGCTCAACCTGAGAGATTCTTGATTTCTGACCCTATTACCATATCCCTGTTCATCAATTTAAAACCAGTGTAGCTCAGCTCCAGCTCTTCAGTATAAGCCCTCTAAGCTTAGTCTTCTCAGAAGTGACCATGGGGCCATGGGGTAGCAACCATGGGGTACTGCCTTTTGTGCTGGATTGTACCATCCTTGGCTGGCACACCGCTGTGCCATCACAATGCAAGTATTTGATAACTCCTCCCTACACAATGTCCTCTAAATAAACAGTCTGAGTAACCTTGCATCAATATTTACCACCTTTCTTTGCTCCTCAGCTCAAGAGATAAAGATGGAGGATGAACTTGCATCCCCTGGTGGGGCTGTACCTCCGGGTCAGGACAGAAGTCTCTGAAGGTGTCACTGCAATGATGCCTGCAATGGTCTAAGGCTTCCTTGGTGAGCAAATAGCATCCTCCAAAATCCGGGGTGCTCATTCTGCCACACACCCCCCACAAGCCACATGCCTAAATGCAAAGGGCACACTTTTGTTCATCTGCTAAGGTAACTGATGGCTCACCAGGAGGCCCGTGTAATGATTGTAGTTTTGCTGATTTATTAAGTGCCAATGGTGTTTTAATATTGTTTGTGTTTCAGAAATAAAGATAGTCATTGCCCTGAAGGCTTACAGTCTGAAAGACAGATACACACAATACACAACTCCCTATGGATACTCGGAAGAAAGATTTTTTTTTATTAAGGAGCTACTCTGATTTAATTTGGTTCTTTAATGTGATATTGGAGCAGTGTGGGGTTGAGTGTCAGCCAGCTGAAAGCACTCCTCTACTGGGCTATAAAGACTACAAGACGAGTATCAGCATGTGGAGGGAGGGGACATGCAGTCCCCTGTCTGACTCAATCAGAGCTTCAGGACATGAATTCCTAGTGATTTGTTCCTTGACCAGCAACCTCCATCAACCTGCTGTTTATCAGGGACTCTCATTCATTGCCCAAGCCAGGAAAGTTAAGCTACAGGGAATGTGCCAAACTAAAACTTGGAGTTAAAGGATGCGACAGAGAGGTTATGTGAATTTCTGCCTGTTTCACATGGGGTTGAAGAAGGCAGTCTATGTGGCATGAGTAAACAGAAGGGCTTAAGGTTTTATAGGCCCCTGATGGATTATGAATTTGGCACCCACCTAGACTTTCTATTTGTTCTGTGGTTGGGATTGCCAGGGTGGATGAGGTCAGTGGAAATGGACCAATATTCACCCAGCCCCTGTAGCCCAGAGAGTGCCTACAGGCTGCCAGAGAGCAGTAATTCAGAAGGCAAAGCTGCATGGGTGGTACCTCCAAGGGGTTCTGCATCCAGGCATTTGTGCCTGTGAGTGCATCTGGATGCATGCACAGACACATGAGCCTTTGTCAGCGTAAAACGACTGGGGGGCTCACAATTTTAAGGGGCTGGAAGAAACTCCTGTGATGTGCAGTCAGCACTGGTGAAAGGTGGATTCAGGTGGGTGTCCTTCCCCGGCATTTCAGGAGGCTGACAAAATTGCCTTCTGTGGACCATGCATGACTTCCTCCACTGCCATGGCCAGAACCACTCTACCACTCATTTCCTGCAATTCCACTCAGGGCCCTGAACTCCCACACGGAGTGAGCTGTGGGGGAAATGTTAGTCCTTATTCCTTCACTTAAATTTGTGCCAAAATCAATTTTGAAAAATCGTCTCAAAGTTGCTTTCAACTTGATCTGGGTGTTTCTTTACTGCTAGAATATCACCCCATACACTGGAATCGTTATTACATCACACTAATCTAATTTAAATGCATTTTTACTGTACTTGGTTTAATGAATGTGGAATGTGTCACTATGAAATTGCACCATTAATTTGATAAATAGGACTTGAAGGTATAATTTTTTCCAGCATTGCAGACTAATGAAGCTAAAATACATATATAATAAGAAGTGTAAATAATAAATTATTCTTAGGAGCAAAAAAATTAATTAGATCTTACCACAAATTGCATCTCAATGTCAAAGTTTTTTTACACTACTGACTTTCAAACTAGTTGGAACATGACTGTGATACTTGGAAAGTTTCTCAAGTAATTGCCGTGTGTACACATATTTGGGAATATACCTCAAGAAGCTACCTGAGGTCCTACTGGTCTCTCACATGCAGCTTTCTCATGCTCCCTGCCCTCACACCTGAATTTTAACAGCATTTAGAACAATTCCTGTTATTATTTGTTCTAAATTTCAGCGTCCTCTTTATTCTTTAAGACTCGAGGAAGCGTTTTTGGGGTTTTTTTTTTTATATTTCTGACACTGAAGAGGGAGCAAAATTAGGACACACCGTATGCAAGTTCTCTGCAGAGGCGACGGTGCCCCCACTGCCAGCTCACTGCCTCTGCTGTTGAAATCAATGGGAGTTTTTGCACCAGCTTCAATAGGAGAAGAGACTACCGTAGAAAGCACACTACTTTTCACCAGTAATGGAAATGTCACAGTGGTGCCATTCAGGAAGAAAACCAAGTGGAGGGAAATTAAAGAGGAAACTCCAGTCTTGTGCAGTTTAGTTGCTGATAGCTCATCTCACTCAGCCTGCTGCACCCTCAGCTGGTTACACAGTGCTGCCTGGTTTAGCATTCTTTGTCTCTTTGTCATTTCTTATTGAGCCCACAAAGAAAGGTTTTATCTCGTCCTCGGGAAAAGAAAGCGCCTAGAGATTGAAGAGATCAGGTGGCATTTCACCTCTAGTTTTCTTCATTCCCAGCTGGAGAGCTTTGAATGCTCTGCACAACCAACTATTCTCTGACTATTCTATAGCTAGATGAAGGACCATTGGCCAAAATGTCATCTTAACCTTATTTTCTATTCCTAGTTTCTAGTTTAACAACCAACATTTTTACTTCCCGTTGTTTGATTTGCAGCCAAAATTCTGACATGTTATCAGTTTTGTTGCCAGATAGGGCATTAAGCCTTACTAAGGGGTAAACATAATGATCTTCATTAAACCTTCTAAATGAACCCACCTCCTGCTTCTTCAGGTGGAGGAAGGCATTGACAAGGAACACTGCTGAACTGTCTTACAGTTATTTTCCCCTTGCAAGCAGAAGGAGGGAGAGATGAGTGGCAGCTTTTAAAGAAGGAAGAAAGTTAGATAAACAAGAAAGGGTTTGTGAGATTTCCTTTCTTAATGGCAAAGTTTTTCAGCAATAAATCACAATTCAGTCCATGCCATTAGTTTTGGGGGCATTATATCCCCTCATTAAAGTGCATAAACAATTATATTTATTGAAGGTAATGTACTGTGTAGTGCATTATAACGACACTCATTAACATATGTAATCATCATTTGAATGGGCTTTACTACAATGTAAACTGATAATGGCATGATTACCCACTGGGTTATTAACTTTTCAGTCCTAAGATAATAAAAGGTGATACAAGAAACAAAAAG
Source organism: Chamaea fasciata (assembly GCF_029207755.1). Lineage (NCBI taxonomy): Eukaryota > Metazoa > Chordata > Aves > Passeriformes > Sylviidae > Chamaea > Chamaea fasciata. The sequence continues at coordinate 46,504,798 of NW_027094086.1, read as the reverse complement.
CACATGTGCATTGCCCTTCACATGTGATTTATGTGCTTCACTGCCGAGCTATGAACACAGGTACCCATCATTGGGGAGACTGGCTCTTTATTGCACATTGTATTTGACAGAATAATAAATGTAGCTGAATGGTTCTTGGGTGGGCATCTGGGGAAAAAAAGTCCTGCCAATAAGGCAGGCACTACTTCAAACTGCAAGACCCAGCAAAGGAAATAATTTTGTCTGTATCTCTGTCTCTCTCTAGCACTCTGTGGCTTACAGATCTTCATATGCTCTGTCAGACTCACGCAGATTGGGGGGGGGGGGGGGGGGGGGGGAAATCCATCTTCTTTATATGTTTCTCCTCCTCCTTCTTCAACCCACCATGCGCTCCTCTCTGCCTGGGCTATAATTGCTGTTTATGAGAAAATGAAGGGATGCACTATGCTAAGGTACCTGTGTGCTAAGGTATTCATATTATGCTAAGTGTATGCTAGTATCAAACAGATGGTTTCAGGTTTTGAAATGCAGCTTAGCTGCAGTATCAGAGAATAGATTTATCAGTTTGCTGGAGCTTCTCTTCTATAAAATGCCTATTTGGAGGCATCAGAGGTATTATAAATACAGCTTATTTGTGTAATTTATCAGCCCTCTCTGGGATTTGTCTCTGTGGAATCTTAGTGCCTTAATTTTAATGAATGAATCTGAGTTTGTTTTAGGAGAGCATGAGTTAAGAAATATTAAAATTAAAAATACTCACGAGCAGCCATTCAAAAAAGTAGCATTTACCAATAGACAGGGCCTCTCCAGCATTAACTGGCATATATAAGCTAAAATGAAAAATTATGTGTAAATCTGCAGTGCCTGTGGTGAATTGAAATACATCAGACATTGTGGTGCTAGTAAGACCTGTTTCTCCACTGAACTTTGACTTGCAGACAAGGGGCAGCAGATATGTCAGTAGCTGATACAAGTTTGCCCCGACACAGCACCAGTGCAGAAGCACAGGGAGCCAGAAACTGCAGAGTTCCCGAGTGGCAGAGGAACAGTCCAACAGGTCTGAGACAAACTCTTCACTGCTTATAGCATAGAGGGTGTGACAAGGACAAGAACAATGGTGGCCAGAGCACATCTGGGCCGAGCTGCTTCACCCACCTTCAGGACCACGTGCAACAAGGTGCACAACCTTGCAACCATGCTGGTCAAAGGTTGCTGCCAAACAGACCTAACCAGGAAAGGGTAACATTAAAAACCCCTATGCCCAGAAAAAAAACATAAACAATCATGCCAGAACCTTGAGTTTGATGGGAGATACCACCAAGGAACACCACTGTAGAAGAGTTAATGTTGCCATTAAATAATATTCAGGTTAATATGGTCATCTCTTACTTTAGAAGTCCTTTGAAACTAAATTGTTTGGAACTTCTATTAGCTTGGCATTCCTTTAAGGAGTCCTCTGTCAGTCCCTGGCTTCGAAGAGGCTAAATATCTGCACTTTCAGCTCTCCATGGATTTCTAGAAAGCTCTGGGATGGTTTATGGTTTTCCATTAGCCAAGGGTCTAATAGAGACCTGAGATCCGTTAAGTGGGAAATTCTTCTCATGGAAAGCAATATACCGTAATTCTTTGCTAAAATCTGAGCCCACACAAGAAATCTGAGCTTGTGGTGAAGACCAGGGTGCAGTAAGTTTGTGTAGGAAATTACTTCATACTGTTTGGTAGTGGGACTATTTATCCACGACTTTTTAGACAACAGATACGATGGACTGAATTCACTCTTGAACCAAATAAGGCAGATGCTCATTAGATGACTGGCCCTGTGGACAGGAGCTTTAAATCATGCCCTGGTATTGCAAACACCTCGTTAGTGATTTGGAAACTGCTGAGGGGCTAAGGAGAATGAGAACACCCTTCTCTGCTCCGCTGACAGCAGTTTTCCAGATCAGCTGTACTCATTTAGGGAGTCACCAAGGGCTGTGAACCTTGCACAACTCTGACCTCCCCCCCAGCTCAGGCAGACTCTCTGCCACAGTAGTGCCAATAGCAGCATAAGTGAATCAAACCTCTTATTCTTTCTTGGCCAGATAACTTGACTTACTCTTATGATTGAACTGTTCCAACAGTGTATGAAAACTCACAGTGAAAAACACAAAATAAAAGTAGTATGTGAAAATACCTTGTACTACCTAAAAGTTCAAAGAGTCAGTGGTTGCTTTTGTTATTACCAGTTCCAGCTGATAGCATCAATGCTTATTCCCACAATCTTTCTTTTCTTATTTCCATCTGTTCAAATTTATGTTTTAGTTGGGAGAAGATTAGAGATAAAAATAGTTTTTTGGTAGCATTTACAACAACTTGGAAGTTTGATGGTCCCTGTGTTTCCTTCAAAGCATCACTCTGTATTGTGGATTTTCGGTCACTTCACTATTCAATAGCTACTACATAAAAACAATATGTGACTTAATAGGAGAAGCTTTAAAATGAGGAAAGTAGGGAGAATCAGCATATGCCATCCAGAAATCTATCTGCTGTTAAGCCTTGCAGTCTGTCTGGCAGTGCAGGAAAGTCAACCGATTTCAAAGGTCTGACCCTCCCCAGGGCAGAGCACTCAACCCCCCCGGAGAGGAGGAAATTCTTGGCATTGCTCTGGAGCAATTCCTGCTGCTTCCTATTCAAAACAGCACTGGTAGCTCTGGGGACAGGGGAAGCAAATTTCCCAGCACCTACTGCAGAAATTGTGCTGAGATGTTCAGAATGAGTAGAGGGAGCCAGGAGACTCACACCTATGGTAGCACTTGTGGCACTGCCCAGATTTCAGAGCAGCACAAATACCACATTTACTTGGCTTGCCAAAACAAAGTGTGAGCAAGCATTTGCTGATGAGGAGGAGGTGCAAAACCTGCCTCAGACTCCATCTGCTCTCTGCCCTCAAACTGTTTTGTAGTACTTTGTCACAGGGAACAGCCATTGAGGAACCTGAGGATTGTGGTTAATCCAGGGAAGACTGGAAAATGAAGGAAGGGAGGACCTCATGATAGTTTTCACTCTAAGGAGATATTTTCTTTCCCTTGTGCTATTGTTCCTCTTGTTTTCAAAGTCTCAACACAAATCTAAGAGCTCTGCATGAAAGGTACAGTAGTCTGGGTATAATTACCACAGCTGCCACAGATGGCTCATTTTAACAAGAGACCCTAGGTAAACCTAGTTGTTTAGCCTGCAGCATAAACAACAAAATATTCTACTTAAACAAGCAGATCTGGGTCTGCAGAGGTGAAGCTCAATTCTGCCTTACTAATCTCTGTCATTAAAGAAGTGCAAAAGATGTTGGTGGGACAGGGGCCAGCTCAGGGCTCAATTTTGGTGTGTACCTGTGTAATCCCACCAGGAGGAGGATGTCTGGGTGTTGGAATGCACCTTGCCCTTTAGCTGGGATCCCCTGAGCACTGCATCTGAAGTGCAAGGCATCATCCATTCCCTTGGAATGGAAGAATAGGAAAAGGAAAGGAAATCTTAAATCCTGGGAAATTTTCCACTGTCATCTACTTAGGCCCTCTAACAAATCTGGTTGCAAGATAGATACCCCAAAGATCACATCCTGTTGTACTCTGCTAGTTGCCCACTGTCAGGATTGAGGTTAGTATGTTTTGTGGATGAGGAACTAGAAAGGCTCCTCCTGCTTGACAAAAAAGCAGCACTCCAAATCAGGTCAAAGAAGATGGGTGTGCAGGAGACCCAGTAGAGAGGACATTAACACCTAAACCTGCTGAGACAAAACAAGAGAGGAGAAATGATTTTTAGCTTTCTGTATCTGTTCACATTTGTGAAGTGGAGCTCCAAATCAATACATATATTCCTTCTGAAAACTCACAAATTGGTATCTGCAGGATACCTTTATTGCTTCCAGCCCTGTATCTCCACCTGCATCAGCAAACTCTCCTCACAGAGGTCCTGCTGGCACCAGCTCATTAGCACAGAGCTACTAATCTTCCTTTGCCAAAATCTTCCACTTCTCCTCTGCCTGATCATAATGTCCTTAACCTTTCAGTCATGTAGACCCGTGTTGTAGTGACAATTTTTTTCTCCTCCAGAAACTGTCACCTGTGACTATGTGGCATTTTCTGGGTGCCACGCTCTAGTCAAGTCCGTGCTGTTGACCACCACAGCCTTTCCCCTCTGCCCTTCAGTGCTGCTGCTGTCACAAGTGCCTACTCCAACTCCACGTTTGTCATTTTACTCACTGCTTTGGTTTCCTTATGGATTATTAAAATACATTTCCTCAGTGATCTACAAACATAATGATGGGTATTTCTGGCCTTAACACCAAGGTCCGTAATCTCTTCCACATCTCGCTTTTCTCACAGGACTGCAAGTACCAACCTGGCATCTCTCAGCTTGTTTGTTCCACAATCACATTTCCAATTCAAGAATTGTTCCACAATTCCATACAGTTCCTCATAGAAATAGACACCTCCCTGCCATGTTCTCCTCTATATCCCACCTTATGCCATGTGTCCATTATAACCAGTGTTAAGCTCACCTTGACACCTCTGTAGGAAGCCTACTAACAGGAAATGACAGTCTGCAAAACTGTTGTGCAGATGAGGAATATGAGGTCTATGTTAGAATAAGGAACATTTGAGCTCATGTTAAAGGCAAGGGAAGGGTATAGGCTAAGAAGAAGGTGCCTCAGAAGGCTGAAAAATCTCCATCAGTAGAAATCATTAGGCATACATAGATGTATACTAGTGATTAAATAGTTAGAAGGGTGCCTGCTGTAGGAGAGAAGAGTGTATGGGGTAACAAGACAGGTCCCTTCCAATCCCATGATTGGAATTATTGTGTCTTTGAAATCTATTAAATCGTGTTTGTCTATACCTCTCTTTTTCTTCCTACTCCTCTTTGAGCATGCTTTTTACCATTTCCTGTTCCTTGGCTTTCTTTCAATGACCTTACTACTTATTTCACCTACCCCAAGAGGGGCCTTGGTCCCTCTTGAGACTTCTGGGCATTACTCTAACAGAACCACAAAGATGTAATAACATTAAACCTTTGATTCATTCTGTATCCTAAGCTGTTGTGCTAGCACTGCTCTGTGCCAAGGAAGAAGCTGCAGTCTTTCTTTCCTTGGTGAAGGGATTCCTGCATACACAAATTTTGGAAAACATTTGTGCAGTCCTTTGGGAAGAACAGCACTTAATAAATGTAAATTATTATTATTTCACCAACAGGAGTTGCAGAATCTTCAACTGGTCTCTCTGTTTTACAAAAATATCCAAGTGGGAAATTAGTGGGATGTGGTCACACTGGGCCATAAGAAAATTAAATTCTATCAAAATGAACTGAAATGAGATTGATCACTGTATGCTAAAGCACCACAGCCCTGCCATACTGTAGCTGTCAGCAGTAAGAGAGGAGAACTCTCTCTGACTTCAACTACTCATGCTAACAGTAAAGGCAACAAAAAGCTCATTCAGCCCGATTCACTGGAGACCTCTTGAGAAATCAGCTACAGAGATCAGCTACGATCTGAGTAATTTCTTTGTGTGTTTCTTTATACAACTGTTTTCTGAACTTTGCATAGCTGACCCTCATGTGGCATCCGAGGCTGGAGTCTGGTCTTCTACTTACACAGAACTGAATAGCAGGAAGAAAAGCTCTTGTGGTTTTAGATGTTCTCAGAGAGCTTCAGGGACCTGGACACCCTGAGAGTGTGGTACCTCTGCAAGGAGCTCTGGCAGAGCTTTTGGAAGAAGCCCTGGGCATGGTTTCCAGGACTTTGGATCACAGGCAGACCTCTCTGGGCAAATTACCGCTCAACCCAGGGGGTGGTGGGCAAGAAAGGGTCAGAGCACAGAGCTTGACACTGGGTCCTGCACCATTGGGGCTGTTTGGAGTGGGGAACAGAGCATGGTATGAGCATCGGACCTACTTGTTCTCCCTGAGAAAGAAAAATGCCATAAACCTGTTAGGGAAGTGGGGAATAGGGTGAGTTGAGGAGGCCTGAGTAGGGTCAGCTGTTGGACTGAAGCTCGTCTGTAACACCTAGATGGAAAACATGCAAAAATATACTCAGCCTTCTCAACAGACACTGCTCCTGGGTGGGGGATAGGATGTTCCCAGCCCCACAGGTAGTGGGGGAGCATGGTTGCCCCTGGCACAGAGCTCTCTGTGTCTGCACTGAGAGCCTCCTGGGTGTGGCTGTACTGGGCATCTGTGCCCAGCACACAGGGAACATGGCTCCATGTGTCTTGGGATGGCTGCTCTGGGATCTTGCAGAAATCTGTCTACAGGGGTTGTAAGAGAAACAGAAAAGAGGAACAGGTTAAGCTGGTGTGCCAACAAACCTCTTATCTGAGAAGGCTTTTCCTTTTTCTTTCTTTTTCTGTTCCTGTATTTTATTCACAAAGATCTGCAATGTATAATATGTATATACATATATATGGAAACATTAGATTTGGATAGGAAAATATGGGCTGCAGGAGCCTGTGGACAATGCTCCCTTTTTAGTTGTTGTAAAAAAGAAAATAATTGTGAAAGCAGAGAGAAATCTGCAGCTGCTCTGGGCTATTCATACCATAAGAGATCCCATCAGGCTTTCTTTATTGTTGCAGTTTTGGCAAATTATTTTCTTATCACACACAACCTATTCACTTCTGTTCCTGGATAAGCACTTAGGCTCATAAAGCAGTGGGTCAGCAACAGTTTAGCATAGAGCACACGGAACTGCTGACCTTGGGGACTGCTGGTGCCTGCCCCTCCAAAAAGCAGCAACTGGAGTCAATAAAAAACTGGCCAGGCCAGTCCATTAGTGAGCCCAGCTCTGTCACTACTCGCATGGCTTACTCGATGGCTGTGCAGCCCTCTTCTCCTCCTCCTGCCATTGTGTCTCACCTTGCAGAATGCAACCATGGCTCCTTCCCCAGGAGAGTGGGATGTGTAGCTGGCTGCCTCCCTGATGAGGCGCATTTTCCCAGGGGAGGCACAAGCACCTATCTGTGTGCATATTCTCCTATATATGCCCAAGGAATGTGTGATATAGATTAGATCAGCAGCAGTGCTGCACTGTCTCCAGGCCAGGCAATGAGTTTATTGTGCCCAACACACATGTGCACTGGACAAATGCTCTGGCATCTTCAGCGTGGGCAGAGAGCATGCTGCTCCTATTATACTAGCCCATTAGGGAAGCAATTTGAAGAAAAATATTTAGCAATTTGGAAGGAAGCATGGTTCCAGAATGGCTTGTTTCTGTGTGACAGCCTGCCATGTACAGATGAAAGGGAAGGCTTGTAACAAATTTTCATTACCCGCAAATAAAAAAAAAAAGCAACAGCAGGCAGAGCAAGTGCTTTCAGCCTGAGAGGTGTGGCCAGAAATCCCCCCAGGAGACCACAAAGGAGCCTCAGCAAAATAAATCAATCAATCTATCAATCACTTACACTTGCATAGCACCCTTTATGAAAATGGCAATCAGTGCCTGACAGCCTGTCAGACTTTGGCCTTCATGTCTTTGCCTCAAAACTAGTCATTAAGTTCACCAAAATACAAAGCTCCCTGCTCTCACTCAGCTTCCTTGCTCACCTTTCTTCCCTAAGCTGCTGTGATTTTTCCATAGAAAACATTCTTTACTCAGAGCAGCTGTGACCAGGGTTTGTGACACCGTGCAGCAGAGGAGGACCTGTAAACAACACACACGTTTCAGACTTGCTTTGTTCTCACTCTCTGTTGCAAATTTGGACCCAGCATTTGGCATGGGAGCTTGTCCTGCAAGAAGCAGAGCTGTTGGAAGCGGAGCACATCGTTCCTGTGCACACAGTGTCTCACACCACTCACCTTTGCTTGCAAATTTCTCTTCAAAGCAGAGTTCAGAGAGCAAATAAAGTACCTTGGTAGAAAGAGCTGTCCACTAACAGATCATTTCTCTTCAGGATCACAGGGAAGCCTGCCTGCTGTGAGTGTGTAGATGAAGGTAGCCCCCTAGATACAACTTCTAGGTATGTCAGTCACTTTGCTCTCTCCCGCTGAAATGTGGCACTAACCCTTCCTCTCCCAGTCTACAGTTTCCCTCCCAAAAGAGCTAACTGAAGTCTCTTGACTAAATCCTCACACAAATAAAATTTTCCAAGTGAAGATATTTGTTTTTAGAAGCAGCACAAGAACAGGAGGCTGAGGCTGGTTTTCACTGATAAAAACAGGTATAGACTCTGGTTTAGAAAGTCCCCAATCTGGCAAGCTGTGGGTTTATGCTGTGTAACCTTCCACAGGTGAGTTTATCCTATTATGTTTGGGACCTACATATAATTTCAGCCTTGAAATTCCTTGAGTTTCTTACTTTGTTTTATTTTATGTTTACTACTCAATATTTTAATTTGAAAAGTCTTTTTTTCTTTCATTTGGGGAAGCAATGGTCAGTAAACTCCGTGTCCTCATTTGACTTCTCTGTGCTTTTATAGACTTTTGCCTTTTCCCTCCTTTATCATCTTTTTCCAGGCTAAAACTTCCAGCTCTGTTTAGTCTTTTCCACGTTTGGGAGCTACTTCACATCTTTGATCACTTTATTTGGCCTCTTTCGCCAGTTTTATTGCTTGATTACATACTTTTTGAGACAGAAGGACAGAAAAGCATATTTACCACTGGCTTTCCATTAATTTTCCATTAATACCTAAAATTCAGGGTTTTTTTTTCCTTTTTCTGCTACAGCTAAACACTTTAACATTTTCACAAAGCAACTCACACTGACTTTAAGGCATCTTTTTGTAAATACTAACATCCACTTTTGTCCCAACACCTTGCCTGTTCTCTTAGTGGTATTTTTCTCTATATATGTTAGTTTGCATTTATTAGTATTGAGTGTGTTCTGAGATTCTATTACCTAGTTGCTCCATGATCAGTGTCATGAAGCTCTTCCATATCTCAGCACAGTCAGTTTTGGGTTTTACTGGGGGTTTTGGGTTGTTTTAGCATAATATCACAATATCAGTGAATGGCATAATATTGATTTTCATTCTCTGTTTTAAGAATATGATGCAATACAGAGTCTTGTCAGCCTGTCCTTGCAACTCGACAAGGTTGCCCAGGGAAGTGGATGCCCCATCCCTGGAGGTGTTCAAGCCCAGGTTGGATGGAACTTCAAGCAGCCTGATCTAGTGGGAGGTGTTCCTGCCCGTGGAAGTGGGTTTGGAACTAGGTGACCTTCAAGGTCCCCTTCCAACCCAAACCATTTTATGAATCTATGATTCTATGATAATCACCTTTGTGCTCAGAAAAAGAGTGACTGTCCTACACATTTTAAAAATTACATATAATTCCTAAGTATGCATTTTCACAGTTTGGTGTGATACTGCACCATTTCCAGCAGCTCTCCCCTCCCCTGCAATCCTTCAACCTGACTGAGAAGCACTACAGGTCACAAAGATGAAGAATTTGGATTTGGGAAAGGGGTGCAAAAGGAAAAAACATAGAGGAAGCCATGAATAGAAGCCAGAGCTTTCAATTTTTTTGTCCATTTCTGCGGGGTTTTGTGATTAGTGTCTTGTGCAATCTAATTTCCACTGCTGCACAGAAATGCCTCCACTTTGCTGGTCCCTTTCTCAAAAAAGAAGGCCAAGTGAGGATAATATGTAATGTGAGCAGCATGAGGCAGAATTAGGGTCCCCAAGATAAGCCTTTGCATTTAACGCCTCTATTCATCTTCTCTCTCTGGAGATTTTGGAAACCTCCACTAATGACTGAAAATTCTATTGGGATGGATTTTTTCAAAATCCTCTCTAAGTGAAGAGATAGAAGTCACTGGTTCTTAGTAGCTATCAATTAAATCTGAATCTTTCTTTTTTCCACTTAGATAATATTTTCTGATTATATTAATTCCTTTTTCTTTCTTGTCTCTTTTGGCCAATGGGTTTCGACTTCCTTTTAGGGGCCTGCAGAAATTGAAATTATACACACATTTAAACAAGGTGGCAAGTTAAAACTGTTAATTAAAAGCTTTCCTCATGTTTCTTACCTGAATTCCTGCTTGTTTTGCCAAATATTATTTGCAATAATATTATGAAGGTAGGAAGATAAGCCACTGGACATACAAATTTGAATACCATGTAAAGAACTAGTTTTCACATGTGTGTGTTTGTGGTAGGTACAATACATAGGAGGGCAGTTTGGTAGGTAAAGAACAGAAAATGAAAGAGGAGAGACACAGAAAAAAGAAAAAGGTGCAAAATAACTTCAGAGCAAGTGACATAATATTTTTTATTTATCATTTACTTCCAATTGCATGTGAAATTGCAGAGTTGCTAGAACTTAATCACCTATGTCCTCAAAATAACTGCAGGTATTTAAAGCTCTTGCTTTTCAGAGGAAGCTGACCCCTGCTTTTATCAACTATTAAATAAGCTATTTTAAAATATGTAAATTGCACTATAAAGTAGCTCTGTTGGATTTCAAGCTCTTCATAATGTAGATGGTAACTGCATTCAGCTCTGCCTCACTTATATTGAAGCCTGCACCATGTTTTACATGGTAGATTCCTGATCTTTGTTGTGGGTGTAAACACCATTAAAACATGGATCTTTGTAGGTATCTGTGTGTACTAAAGCAACACTTTTTTTTCTTTTTTTTTTTTTTTCTTTTTTTTTTTTTTTTTTAACTTGAAAAGCCACATTGTCAGAGCTTTGCTTACACTACGTCCTCTGTACTTACAAAACCATCTGAGAATACATGCAAAAAATGCTGAACTGTGTTAAGGAGTGAACCAATGCACTCTGTTCTGCTTACCATGTATAAAGCATGCCTGTGGACAATGGGGAAAAAAAGAAGAAGAAAAATTCCTGCTAAGTCTCGGAAAAGCAGGGGAGTTTCATTACAGAGAATGTTTGTTCCTGGCCCAGGAACTCTACCCATATGTTCTATGAGGAAAAGGATGCAGCAGCCTAGAAAAAGATTGTCACTGTCTTTTTTTTTTTTCCATCTACCACTGTTGCAAGCCTTCCACGGCAGTGAGCAGCATTCTTCCCAACATACAGACAATATATATAACATATGTAAATACACATATGTACATGTACTTACACTGGTCAAAACACATAAACATAATTTCAAAATACAGATAGTTGTGTGTGCACACATATACATTGTCATGTGTTGTCTGCAGCAATACCAATACATTCTCCTGTGTGAGGAGAAAATAATAACTCTTAATAATATAAGACTATTTTTGATATTGACATTGTGTCTAGGAATAAGGTTATGGTCCAGCAAACAGAAAGATATTTTTTCTGGTCCTCAAAACATTTGCAACCTTAATGTTACCAGTTTACTCTCAGTGAGCTAATTCCAGTGATGCCTTAAGTTTTAGCTTTCCTGTTTCTCAGATTCTGTGCTGCCTAGGGGTGAAGTTCTGAGCCTCAGATTAAGTGTTAGTAACTCTCTTTACAGAGTAGGTAGACAAAACAAATCCTTGCCCAGATGGAGACCAAGAGCAATTGTTACAAGTTTTCAGGCCCAAAGCATAAACAACGGTGGGCTGAAGAGAGAAAGCAAGAAGGATGGGACTTCATAATCTGAAGCTGTACTTGGACAATGAAACACCAATATGCAAATAGACCAAAATTTACGAAAGTATGAGACCTTGTGGCCGGTCATCCATTTTGTGACCGTTTTAAGCCCATCTTGGGTGTAGCCCTGGCCAGGCTCTTGTACTGCCCAAGGTGTATCCTTAAAGATCTTTTAATAAATATCTTCTTTATTCTCTAGCTCTGTCCAGTCTCTGTTCCAGGTCAGCCGTCCCAAGGCATCACCAGGTGCCAGTCCATGAAAGGAAAATATGTATTATTAGCATGATATCCACATCGCTAGGAGATGCTGAGTTTTAAATATGCCTGGCTACAGATAGTAGGAGAAAATTTTCCAGGAGAGGGAGAACACTGCAGATTTTTAACTTCTGTATTCTCTTAATGCCTTGTCCAATTTGTCTTATAACTTACCGTGGAAAAAATAATTTTGCCCTAAATCCTGAACTATGTTGAAATTTCATTTCGCTGAAGAGTAGAAAGTAGTGGACAAAACAAAATAGAAGTCTGGTTTTTATTCAAAGGTTCATGTCATGCCAAACTGTTGGAGAGATTCATGTCTTTCCACAGTATGTTTGACATTTAAGGACCAGGGAAATGATTGACTTTTCTTCCCGTTTTTTCGATTTTCAATTTAAATTTACAGTTTTAACCAATTTTAAGATCGGTGGGGTTTTTGCTTAGGAATTCTGGTAGCTGAGCAAAACAGAGGAGTCATCTTCTGACAGATGAAAATGGGAAGTTGTTGCTGGAACCGTTGGGATTTCTCAAATTTTAGGAAAAAATACACTTCAAACATGCAAATTTTTTTTTACCATTTTCAGCTGTTTCATCTATTTAAATGACAAACTGCACTTCCTAGGTCTGTATTTACATCAGATGTTGATATGCCACCTTCATACAAGATTTTTAATTATTTTTTATTATATTTTCATCCATTTTCTCGGTAATTTTATGTTTTATGTTATACTTTCGCTTCAATGAACTGCCTATTAGCTTACTGCTCTATATGGAAGCTGATGCATTCAAAGATCTCCTTCGGGTCCTCCATATTGCTCTGTTCCACGGGTGGTGTTTTTATTTTTATTTTTTTTTTACAATGACTTTTGATACGTTCTGTACATCTAATTTTTCCCACATAACATCACTAAAAGACATTATAGGAGGGGGATGGTCTCCTCCAAAAAGGGGGTCTCCCTCTTGGCTTTGATTTGCTTGGCAATCAGAGATTTTGTGTACAATCTCGCCCAGCAAAAGGTGAGAAATGCAGAAGCACCGGCTTTTAACAAAAATACAGACAGCAGCAGGAAGTCCTCTCTGCCCAATTACAAGGTGATCCCAGTTCATTTTTATGGTTTGATTTTTTTTTTATCACATATGTTTCCAAACACAGTCCTGATATCCTGTGGGGATGCTTTTGTAAAGAGCCAGAGCTTCTGATTTAAGGAGCTTCAAAAATAGCTCTCTGCCTCTTCTGTCTGGAAAAGAGCAGTCATGTAACAACACATTTATTCTCTTTGAAAAATAGAAGGATGTCAAAAGAAAAGTTCACAGTGAAATTAGGCTGATTTGTTTTGTGGTCCTGTGATTTTGGCTTCAGATGTAGGAGGGAAAAAACAACAGTTTGTTTAATAGGCAAAAATTACTATTAAAACAAATTCTGTGCTCAGAAAATTTCTTTGCCAAATAGGCACTGTCATCAATTATACAAGACCCCCGGAAAATATAAATAAAAAGGCAAGCTAGATATCCATGGAAGGATTTTTTTTCCCTGTAGTCAGCATACATCTCAGCCCTCACATTCAGAGAGGGAAAATCTCATTAATTTTGATATAAATGATCAGCATTTCCAACAGATTTCCTCTCTGTTGTGATGGATGCTAACTGGGAGTCTTCTAGTATCTCCCTCGCCTAGCGAGAGTGGCTTCCACTGATGCCAGTCGGGAGGAGCTGCCATGTGGGACACAGTGAGGAGTCATCAATGCATTCCTAGGTGTGATTTTTTTTTCCAGGCAGGACCACCCAGAAAAGCACTGCTCAGAGTACCAGCAGAGTTCACTCTGTAAATTTTATGCAGCTTCCTCCCACTGCATCATCTGAATAATTGCACCCTGCATATCTGCATTAATGAATTCACTCTCTAAGAAACTCTTAGAGTAAATTATCCAGATGGTAAAAGAGAATGGCATGGCCATCTTCTTCCTCAGTGTGCTAAGTCAGCCCAACATGCACATAATGATGCTAACACAGGTGGGAGGTGGACACCCAGACAACACGTGGTTCATCTTCAACATTTCCCCTCAAGTGGCAAGTATGATTGCATATCCCCTGGAGACTTATTTCAGGCTCACAGGGATGCACTACATAGTGCTTAATGATAGACAACTTTCTCCTAATGATGTGGCTTACACCAATTTGTGTTTATCCAGCAACATTTCTCTTTGAAGCAAGCTGGACTCCTCTGTCCCTAGGTAGCATACCATTCCCTTTCTCCCTCTCTCTCCTGCACACAATGTCTCAAACCACCACATTAGAAATAAAGTACAAATCAAGCCACAAAATAGAAAGCAATTTTGATGGTCCTGTCTGTTGAAACTGAGACCTAGCCCAGAGTATACAGTCTGCTGTGTCCAGATGCCTGAAGGGAAGCCTGCTGTATTCTCAAGTGCAGCAGGGAACAGGTCATTGTGGGACCATAAGTACTCTGCAACCTCTAAAATGGGGTCAAAAGTAAGGAAATCCGAGTTCTGGTACATGCTCCACTAACAAAATTCCTCCATAATTTTTTGAAGGCATCCACAATTTTGTGTCGTGCCTAGCAGTGGCAGGGTCAAAATTCCTACTAGCTTTAGGTTCAAGACTATAACTTCTCCAGGTTTCATCCAGGCTGCCTGTGCAATGGACATCCTAACACCATAGGTAGTGTTACCGTTCCACTTATCTCCTGGAAGCCTGTCTCCATTTCAGATTCCCCAACAGAAGCCAATAGAAAAATTCTAAGCATTTGCAGTGATTTTTGATGGTGCTGAAGGCTTTTTTAAATGTAAAAACAAACCTAAAAGTCCACTCCCACAAACTCCCCATTGTTGTTTTCCTCGAACTTACTGATTTATTCAAAGGGCATGTCTGACAAAACACCATAAATATCCCCATAAATAACCAATGACTCACCATATAGATAGTTCCAGAACATAGGAAAAAGCCATACAGAGCATAACCATTTACAATGAAGACCTAGCCCATTTGTTAATAGAGTGCTGAAATCTTAAATTGTACAACTAGTGAGAAATTTAGCAACCAAGTTTAATAGAAAAATACCAATTCCTTGTAAGAATTTGTCATTTAAAAAAAAAACAACCAACCAACCAACCAACCAAACAAACAAACAAACAAAAACAATCAAACAAAAAACAAAGAACCTCTGAAATGTCACACCAAAACATGGACAGTTATGCCAAAAGCCATGAAAAAGCATGTGGCTGGGCAGTGGTAAGCAGCTAGAGCAGTTGTACCAAATTTGGGGAAAAGAAAACTACTATTTGGGAAATGAGAAGGGATGAAAAACAATCCAGTATTTCAACCAGAAATTGAATAGGGATGTATTGGGTGACATTTTTATATGTGCTGCACTCCCCACTTCAGTCACCAGGTGGGGTGTGAAGAGCTTGTGTAGGAAATGTTACCAGCTGTTTAGCGAAGGAAATGTGGAGGAAAGAGAGAAAGGGTCGGCTGCAAAGCAGTGCTGGAGCTAATGCACTGGAATCTGTCATTGTTTTGAAACATACTTGTTCAGACAGAAAAATAAATTAATTTATGCATATATGAAGGGAGGATGGGAGCTTCAGTGCTTCAGATGTGCTGCATTTATGAAAGGCCCATTGATTTTTGATTACCAAGAGAGAGAACATGGAAAATATGGCTTTCTACAGCAAAGACTTGCACTTCTTTTTGTTCTTCTTATTGTTATGATGTTAAACGTAATACAGAGCTACACCAAAGAACTTCTGCAGTTCCATCTTATGTTGTTCTAGTTCCATAAAGGAGCTGTTATCTACTCAAAAATTGAGAGATGGTGCAGACGGAGACCTTTGTGAGGAAGGGAGCATTTCTTCCTGTGTCATGGACAACTGACCATGCACCTTCTCCCTTGAATTCCCAAGCAATAACATCATCTTCCACAAACGTTATTTGGGAATGCAAACTAAAATAGAATGGTTGAAACAAAAATCAGAGAAATAAGATCAGGGCAAATAGGCCCCATGTGGAAGGGCATTGTTTAACACATTGAAATAACTTCTAAATGATGGAAAGCATTTGGGTTTTGTTCATGGTGGATATGCCACTGTCCCCCATGTGATTTAATGAGCTGATATTCCTGCCTCTTGCTGGAAGGTGGTGTCTCAGTTGAATGAGAGTCATTTTTCCTCACCCTTACCTGGTACAAGATTCCAATATGCAGACATCTCCACTGGGCGGTCAGCACAATCCAGACAGAAGAAACAGTTATGATGGAAATTTGTAGCACATACCAGCAGTATATGCCAGGACTGCATGGTCTGTTATAAAAGCCGTGTTTGATATGACTTTTATGATTTTTTAGATTTACATGTGCCACACTGTGTCACTGATCTGGTTGGAGATTACAGACTTGGTAAATTCCAAGTGAAATGACCTCTGTGAAACCACTCTGAACCTTCCATATATTTATACCCTAACTTGGTTAATATATTTGCATAGAAAAATGTTGACCTTTTACCTTTCTGATTTGGGCACCACTCCAGGTCCTACCAAAGCCTGCAGAAAATTTCAGATTTCAGGATCAATTTCACAAGCGCTTGCTTTTGTTAGCTGGTACCAAGACTTTATACATCACTTCAGCTAAACTTTCACAGATGTTGGAAATCAGAGGTCCTTTATGCCAAAGTAATTCACTCTAATTCCTAATAGTGGTGTGGATTTCACCTTCATCTTTATGCCTGTGAAGAAATTGTGTGAGTGCTGTAATCTGTCTACAGCTAAAGATGAAATATGAAACCTTCTTTCACCTGCAGTCATCTAAATTCTCCTACTAAAGCCAAGTCTCTTATAGGTTAGAATTACAATATGTGAATAATAACACTTAGAACTGATACGGACCTTTTTACTCTCAAAAAGCATTAGAAACATTAACTGGCCTTTCCAGGCTCCCCAGTGAACTAGGACAGTATGATTATTCCTGTTTTACACGGGGAGAAAGTAGGACAGAGAACCATGCCACTGGTCTGCGTTGCCCTTTTCCAGTGAAATATACAGGCACAGACAGACTCAGCAGAGCATCCTCATGCATCTGTATTGCTTCCCTGCATCTCTCCTCAGAAAGTCTACCGCCGTGGCTTCCAGAAATAAAGTTTCCTCCCTATATCTGAGCAGTGTGAAGAAATGATGGTGTGGGCACAGGGGCAGCCTGAGCCTGGCCAGGATCAGTGTGAGAGCCCTGGGAGGGGGTGAGCTACCGCAAGTGATGGCATGATGGCAGTAGGAGCAGACATGGACTTTTTAGCTTCCCTGTGGTCAGTTCATGCAGCAATTATAGAAACATTACAATGGCACAAGGGCTGGTGTAGGACTCACTGCCTGGGTTAATGGCCATTGGTGTTGTTTCTTCTCTCCCACAAGTGCCCCACTCCCAACTCCACAGTGCTGCGCAGCTGTGCCCCTCAGCTGAGCTGGGACATAGCTCAGTCATGCACTCACCAGTTTGTTTACCCTCAGCTGGCAAAAGAAAACTTACCCCCAAATCATCCCGTTCTCTTCACTTTACTAGGGCTTGCCACAACTGATTCTAGATGATCCAGCTATTGATGCTTACTTAGATCATGGGAAGTTTTCCCAGATTCTCATGAATCTTCCTGGTGGGAAATTTTCTGTGCTCACCTTTTTGCTGAGGCACTCTTCAAATTTTTTTCCACAAGTTACCTCTCCTTACTCAAATCACTCTCTCTATGTAGAATCATAGAATTATAGAAGAGTTTGGGTTAGAAGAGTCTTAAAGATCATCTGGTTCCATCCTCCTACCACAGACTTTGGGATGCCTTTTACTAGACCGGGTTGCTCAAAGCCCTATCCAACCTGGCCTTGAATACTTCCAGGAATGGGAGATTCACAAGTTCTCTGGGCAACTTGTTCCAACTTGTTTCACCACCCTCACAGTAATATCCATTCTTCCTAATATCCATTCTAAACCTTCTCTCTTTCAATTTAAATCCATTCCCCCTTGTCCTGTCATTACATGTTCTTGTAAAAAGGTTTTTTTTCCTTCCTCTTAGGCTCTCTTCAGGTACTGGAAGGCTGCAATTAGGTCCAAAAGCCTTCTCTTCGCTAGGCTAAACAATCCCAATTCTCTTAGTCTTTCCCTGTAGTAGAGGTGCTCGAGCCCTCTGACCATCCTGGGTGCCCACAAGCCATTTCTTACCTTTTTTAACCTAGCTGGAGAAGTGAGGTCTTTCCCCTTCATCATCTCTCTGTAGCATATCTGTACCTGAGTGTTGGGCACAAGTTTTATGCATATACACTAAACAACCCACTGCAAACAAGCACCAATGGAACTAAGAAAGCAAACCACTTATCTGCAATGGTCTGCCCGTCTCAAACCCTTGAAGCCACAGAACCAGAGATAGGCTTCAAAGTAATCCATATCCAGTTTCCTGACATGGGGCTCTGTAGTGCATGCTGTGGGATTTTTCCTGCTGCTGTTGTGAGACAGTGCTGACAGGTGATGCTTTCCTTCTTTCAAGTCTTTTCTGGCAGTGGACATCCATGGTCCTGTTTACCCATGCAGCATTAAGCAGTCGTTAAGGAGATGTTACACATCAAAAATGAGTAAAAGCAGACACCAGACTTCAGCATATTAGAAATTATTTTCTGCAAGGCTGTGCAGAGCTCACTTCAAAGCTTAGTGACAGAAAATCTCCTGGGGAGCCCTTACCTGTAAGAGCAGAGACTGAGGTAACAAGCTGGGGGATAAAATACTGTGGTTATAGTGAGGAAGTTACACACTGCTAGCCAGAAGGTGCTCTTGGTTAGCCAATATGAAGGAAGTTGAGGCTCCTAGGCTGTGCCAATACTAGGAGGTCCCCATACATCTGTTTTCTGCCCTCTTCTATAATTCATAAACAATTTGTGTTATGCTGAGTGTTTCATCATGATGCTTAAAAGACTTTCTGGATCACCATGGATCCCACCACTATGTGTGGTATCTTTCTACCGGTAGCCTAGGAAGGCTGGCAACATTGTCCCATGCAAGAGCAATGGGCTGTTTCCCTCCAGAGACAGTTATGGAAATCTTTACTCCAAGCATTTTTGGAGACATCTCCCTTTTCCCCTCTGCTACTCCAGTTAATTGACTGTATTAGTGTGAAGGAAGGTCAGAAATGTTTCTTAGAAGTTGCAGATTACATTTGCAGGATGATGGTGAAATAGGCACTTGGGAAGCTGATAGACAGAGGAGGCAGGTGAACATCGTACCAGGAGCATGATGAGCAGACTCCCAAGACTATCTGACTCCCAAGACTATCTGACTCCCAAGATTGCATGTCCAGTTTCTCATGGCCTTTGTGAGGCTGGCAGAGTGAACCTGGAACACACCTGCTAGGAGTGGTTTGCTGACCTGGGGAACATTTTGCATGGCTAAGGGGGAGTCCTCAGTGAAGGGTTACAGTTGTGTATAATCAGAGGGACAGGGTGCACTGTATTCCCCCTTTGAATTTTATGTTGTCTCTGTAGACAGCATGTGCTTTTATATAAGGCTTCATTCCGGACTACCACACACCTCTAATTCATGTGAATGTGCAGCTTAGCGATACACGGACTTTATCAAGATTCATATGTCCATTTTATGATATTTTTTGTGGGGATTTTTACTGTACTGCATAGCTGGATTTTATTACCTTTAGTGTGTGTATTTTATGGCAGTGATGCCAAGCATTTCAATGAATTGTGCAAGACTCAGATCCATGAATGCAAAGACGTCTTCAATAATTTCATAAATAGCAATAAATACACTAAACGGAATGTGGAAATCATTATCTTTTACTGGGTGCACATACTACTAAGCAAAATTAATAGTTATTAAAAACCCCTGTAGTTAGACAAACAGTTGTACACCAGCAGTCATTGTTTCCAGGGCTTACGTGCAGTCACAGTATGGTTATTTTTCTGTCCATTATCAGTATCTTTGATGCAGATGTCATTTTCTCAGACATATCTTGTCTCCTTTTTTCATCAGATTGCTGTTACAGAGGAGGAAAAGGGGAAAGGGAGGACGACTAAAAAACTGCTGAAATAATGAGAAAAAAATAGTATTTTCCAAATTATTTTCTCAAAACAGGTATAAAGATGCTTTCATACCTGTTCTGGGGTTTCATTCCCATGGGTCTACCCTTGTATGACCTTGGGACAGTTTTATTTGCCCCGGGCTTCTGTGATGCTGCCCACCCCAGCAGCGTGCTTCCATTGTTTTTCTTCCTGTGCCAGCACTAATCCTCATGGCTGCACATGATGCATCCATGAAAGAAGCCTGATGATTTGGTTGAAAGCCAGTCACAGACTTCTGGTGGGCTGAGGAACAGGTAAGATATTTGCCTAGCCGTACATGTGAGATTTCCAGGCTTGCAGGGCTGGACAGTGACTCACCATCAGGGATTGCTGGGGCAGTCTGGGGAGAGGATGAGTAAGTGCCTGTGAACTGTAGTCGCTGCTGCTCGCCAAGACATGCCTTACTGGGAGCTGATAGGAACACAGAACCTGTCCCCACAAAGCTGTTCTCTTGGGGTGATCTCTCAGCCAAAGAAGAGTATCATCTTTGCCTGAAACTCCCATCTGCAGTGCAATGAACTGCAAAGGAAACTGCTCTGCAGTGCGATACTGGGGCAGGGTGGGAAAGCTTTAACACATTTTTTGTTTGTTTGTTTTAAGCTGAGTCCTTGTGGCGTGTGAGCCAGGAGATTTACCTTGTGGCTGGCTCCCAGTGAGGAGTGCTAATGACATAACATGCCAGATTCCATTTTCTGTCTGTGGCCCACCAATAAAAATGTCACCAGTTGAAAACATCTCCCATTAAGCCATTTGGCACTTCTGTCTTGGGTGGAGGTAGACCTTGGCCAGCTGGCAGAAAAGGCAGCTGTAAGCAGCATAGGAGGGACAACACAAGAGCTCTGAGTGGGATGCACAACCACACAGCACATTGGAGAATGCTGGGCTGTTTGGAGAAGAAAAACAGAGCACAAAAATTTGTAAACTCCCTAGTAGGAATGCCATTTTGACCAACATATCAGCAAGGGTGTCAAAAAGTAAAAAGAAGATTGACCAATATGACATTCCCACAGTGCTACCCAAACCATCTCATTGCTGGGTCCCCTGTATCACTCTATTGTCACTCATCATGTAATTCTTAGTAGATACAATCCCCTCTGTGTCCTCCAGCCCTCTCCAGGTTTTGATGTAGGACTTTAAGCTCCACCTGGCCCATCTAACTGAGGAGATTTTATGTTTCAGGGAATCCAGAAGAGGATGACTGACCCTTATCTGTCTACAAAACCTGCCAGCTTCACCAGAGGTCCTACTGTGCTTGGTTTTAAAGTGCAGCCAGTTCCTCTGGTGCTGATGTGGGTCCCTCCTGTCCCTTTTCCTGACCTTCCTGTGATGAAAGGTCACTTTCAGATGGGACTTTGGCTGTGTCTACACACACTGCTTTCCTTAGAGATCAACACTCCTGAGCAAAGGAGCTTAAGAAGGCAGAGGGCAAGACATCCCTGTAAGTTCTGGGAACCTACAAGTAACTCCTGGGAGCTGGAAACACAAAAGGAGCAGTTGGTTGTGCACCAATACTCATCATTACTGTGAGAGCAGGACTGGTTGACCACGGAGTAATAGAGGGTGCACAGGTAAATTAACCTGTCACCAAGGAAGGCTGGCAATGCAGGATGCACCAGCTTGATACAACAGGCAGGTAAATGGCCACTGTTTTGACTCAGGGATGCAGCCACCTCTATTTTGCTGTAGGTGAACTTACCCTACTCCCCTCCACAGTGAGTTTCGTGACACTTATGAAATTGCCTAGGAATAAGTGTGGTAGAAAACCAAGCAATCTGGCATGAAGAAATTTGAAAAAGGTCAAAATGCATTTCAGTGGCATGGTCCCCTGCCAATTTCATTTTTGGGGGACAAGGGGCTGTCCACAACAGGAATCAAACCTTGCTCTCCTCAGGCTGCATTTCAGCACTCCTTCAGCTTCCCAGCTTTTGAACACCCAAGAGCTCTTCCTAGAGCTGTGAGAAACTCTTCAGGAGACAGTATTTTCTCAAACATGTCTGCCGAAGGCTGGACTCCTGTCTCTCACAGGGATGCGCAAACTAATGGAAAGCAGAATTTCTTCCTGTGGCAGATTTAGCTTCAGTGAACAGAGGGAGAGTACTTGTGACAGGAGCAAATTCATATGGTAGGATTGTGGACTAGGAGAAGTACATACCCTGTCTGTGGACAAGGCTATGATTTCAGCTTTGCCGCTCTGTATCCATCTCTGCTTGCTGTACAACGGGCAGAGGCACAATCCAAGGGAGAGCAGGAACTACCCAGTGTTAACTCACTCAGGCATGCAAATTACTTCAAAAGGCTCTGCTCTCCTTGGGACTGACTGCTACAGAACAATGTCACTTCCCTGGCTCCAAGCAAGAGGGAAGCATAGTTCACTCTTCTCAGAGGGAGTGCAGTGCCATCTCTCTTGACTATTTAGCCCCAGAGCATTTTGCCAATAAATTACAGCCTGGCCCAAAGCTTCCACAATGCCGTCTCCGCCATGCAGCCTTGCTGGACCACCTCTGCACAGATATTTCAGTATCCAAGCTCTGAGCCCTTCTCCCACCACAGCTGACCCACATCAGCTCAGGGTCTTGTAAGGCAAGGATTAGGCCTCTTTTTCCTTTTTTGCCTTGCACTTTGGAGTCTGTAGGGATTCTCTTGTCCAAAGTATTTTTTATTTCTGCTCCACCCTGCTCTTTTTCCAGAGGTTGAGGGTTTTTTTCCTACTTCAAACCCATCCAGCCTTCTCCTTTTTCTGAGCTTTTGTTTTCTCTGTTCACACTCCCACACTTGAGCTGAGACCTGCTGAGATACTGACTTTTGCTTTGACATCATGTTTTGCTTTTTATTTAAGAGTCTGTTATGGGTCAATGCTTGTACACCCAAGATGATAAAGGCTCTGTTCTGAGATTACAGCATAGAGCTGCAATGTCCAATTGAGGTTGCACAAAAGGCCATCAAGTTTGTGGCTTTATCTTGTTTTGCACTGGTTAAAGGGACTTCCCCCCTCCCCCCCCCCGCCCCGTTTTGTGCAAAGTTAGCACAGCTGCAAGTTTTCATGTGCAATGGTTTTCTGCAGCTCCAGGAAGGCATCGTAATGCATTAGCTAATGCAATACAAGTTCTTCCAAGAAGTTTGCCAGGGTCAGGTGATTAACCTGTATATTTTACAGCACATTTGAAGACACTGTGGTGTGAGGCCTCATAAAATCATAAACCTACCACTCAGATGTGAACCATGGCTGAAATATTGCTGCATTAGATACGGGAGGAAACAGAGTGAAATTTCCCCTTCTGATCTGCACAGCTGATAAAAGCTGCACTGCACAGCCTCCTACTGCATTTTCCACAGCCAGAGCTCACATTGGGCCAAGTCCAGCATGTTTGCAGAAGGGAGGCGTTGTCCTGCTGTGTTCTGCCCCACTTATGCTGCCCGGTTGGAAGAAGTCATACCTGTACTCAGTAGCAGAAGACAAGTCCTTGCAGCCTCTGCAAGGGCACAGGGACTGGAGCTGGGAAGGTGCTCACAAGGGTCTCCTACAGGCACAGAAGCTGCATGTCCTTCTCTTCTGCCTCCTTTGACCAAGGAGGACCAAACACTACTGGAAGGATGGCTTCAGATTCTGAGTTAACTGAGCCTTTAAACCCCTCATACTCTTACCAGCAATGTCCCACAAAATTTCAGTCTTTTAAACGCTCCTCCCCGCCCAGGACACCCATATATCTTCTTCCAACTGATCAGGAAATGTGTTTCCACCACAGTTCACTGAGACTTTCCCAGCTAAACTGGGCTTACTTTCAGCCCCTTCACAAATGGAAATTAGCTGGTCTTATTAGAGGATAGCTCTACTTTCCTAATAAGGAAAATGAAGACAGAAAAGAGACCTTACTGTATGACAAAATCGCTTTTCCCCCATGTTCCATTTCTCAGGTAGTATCTGTCCTCCTCGAGCAGTCCCAGCCAGGCCATCAGGAATGTTTCTTGGTTCTTTGCTGTAGGGAAACTCTTTGTATCATGAATTTTTCTATGTGATGCAAATAAGTTCCATAGGGTTTATTTGTGTCCCTTAGAAAATTTGCATTCCAAGCCGATAGGAATCCAGGCAGTCTAACTCCTTCAATCACCCATCTCAACATCACAGTCTTTGAGGGCTTTAAGCTTCCAAATGCTGCCTATGCCACACAGCTTACCAAATGCTTAGCTGCAAGAGCTGCTGGAGGACAGTGGTGACATATGAAGCAAGGTGTTGGAAGCTGGGAAGTGCCGATGGCACGCAAAGAACTCCACGGTACCTACTCCCATTAGGAGCACTGCAGGATGTCATTGTGGCCAGGGAGAGTTGCCAGAAGTAGGACTGCAAGGCTCATTGCTGTGCAGTCCAGACATATGGTTGCTATCAGGAATAGGGCGGTGCAAATAATTGTTTCATTCCCTAAACCAGAAGAAAAAAAATAAAATAGGAAGAAAAAAAGATTTTATTCAGATCTGACTGAACCAATTTTTTTTGCTAGCCAAACGAAAAGTGGAGGAAAACATAATATCAGGATGCAAGAAACATTTTAGTGCCTTTTGGGTAAGATCCAGCAAGGCAGATATTTTCCACCTGTAAATAATTCAGCAGAAGAAAACATTCATTGCAACTAATTTTTTCCAGCAAGACCATCAAATCAATTAAGAGAAACTGAATAGTCTTGTAGCCCTAAAATAAAGAAGAGCAAAATGTCAAGTCAGAAGAGTAACTCCCATCATTGTTCTGGCATCTTCATGTGTGTTGTGCATTCAAATAGTTTTTCACCATCCTGTCAGCATGGCCAACAGAGACTGTACTGGAAACAAGGACAGAAATCCACCTCCAATATGTAGTTTCCAGGACTGAGTCCTAAATTGTCATTCAAAATTCTTTGACCCTCTTTTACCCCCAGTATTGGGTATTTAGCCATTTCCAGATGCCAGACTGGATGGTTACACTCTCCTTATGTAATACCTTTCCTCTCCATTCCCCAAATCAGAGCTGCTCTGGATCTAACCCCAAAGCCTGTCCTTCCAGTCAGCTGAGCCAACATTAATGTGGGGCTTTTTTGGGCTCTGGTACCACCTTCCATCCCCTTCTGGCAAAACTGTATCTGGTGTGATTGGCTCATCATGGATTCAGAGAAGCAAGATGCCTATGAGGAGAAAATACGTTTTTGAAACTTTTATATTTTTTTCTGTGGTATTCTACCACAGCTATTAGTTTCTGGGTATCAGAAGGAATTTAATAAATTCCATTCACCATGCAGCACTCCCCAGCACCTGAAAACATGTTTTCAGAAAAAAATAAAAAAAGATCAGGAAAAAGGAAAAAGGCTGAAGGGTGTTCTCACCAAAAAATAGAAATGCCTTGGAAGAGCTGCTAGGGATATATACAAAATCAGTATTCATCACAAGCAAAACTTTCTTATTAAAGTATGGTGAGTAATATACAAAGTATGAGGTATGAACTGCACCAAGTATGCAAATACACACATTTTATTTTTTGCCTATTGACTTATTTTTTAAAGTAAAAGAGCAAAGAGCAAAGAACAAAGTGTTGAAAAGAAAGGCTTGATATTATTGACTTGTAAATAAAAAGGATGGTTATATCAGTAGAGCTCAGGAATCTCATGCAAATAAATACCTTTTGTAATAATGCAGACACAAAAAAGTCCAGATTTCTAGAAAGCCTATAAAAAATGAACACAGAGTCCCTAGATATGCCCATTAAGATGCAGTGGAGACAGTATGATACAAAGGACCAGTAGAAATGGAACCCATTACCTGTAGATCCAAAGTATATTAGACATATTTCCCTAATATTGCAAGCTTTGAAATAAAGTTACTTCATTTCAAGTAGTCAGTGGTCACAGAAAGAATTTCAAAGGAACAAAGTTCAATTGCAAAAAGCCCATTTTAAACATTACTCTAAAAACTATTTCACTGCTCCTTCTGAGGGAAAAAAAAAATCCACATACAGCTTTATGTTCAGACTGTTGGGGTTTTTTTTTTCAAGACAGACATCAAGGGGAAAAATTGTTTTCACTCTTAAAGGATTCTGGTTTTTTTCTGGCCTCACCACCTCTAACCCAAGGAAGAGAAAAATCATTATTGCTACTTTGCTGGATATTGGGAGAATGGAAGAATGGAAAGATCCAGTGTGCAACACTCTTTCCTTCACAAACTGTTGAGAATCCATGACTTCCATGGCTGACTGGGGTCATTGGCCAGCAGCAGAGGGGAAGAAAGAGAAAGAACCAAATAGAGAGTGCTGTTTCTCCATTTGTTTGTGTAGTCACAAACCCCATTCCTCTCCCTATTTTGTGACGTTATTCATTTATATGGCACATGACAGGAATTTTCTTTGGGATTTCTTGCTTGGTTTTTTTCCTTTTTTTAAGGTCTTGTCTTTAAACATCAGGAGCTCTTGTCCTTTGAGACAGATCCTTTACCACTGGACACACTGACTATTTTGTCACTGAGAAGGAAAAACTTTATAGAAGCCAGGCTAAGATCCAAACCAAAATAGATAGCAAAGGCTGACAAAAGAAAGCAAGGGAGAAAGAAAGGGCAAGGGTTAAAAAAAATAAAACTAATGCGAGTTGTATTATGTGGTGAGTGAATCATATGGATTATGGACCAAGGACTACATAATTAAACATGTAAGGTATCAAGGTAAAGTACCAGAATACATAAAGAGGATAATTTCTTTAGTCAGCAAATGGGCAATAACAGGAAAGAATTTTTGTCTTGGGATAGTGAGCAGTTGTATAAACATATGATGCAAAGGCTTTTTCAAATAGACATAACATTGCCATATGTTCCATCAAAAAACTGCAGAGGGACTTGGGAAAATCAGAATGATTTAAGAGGGACTATACACATTTCTGCCACCACTTGGTTAGCTGAACACAGGCAGCCAAAGGTAAGGAGTGCTGTTAAACAAGGGCATGTTAAGAGACCAGAGTGTGCCCCAGAGATTCTCGCACTGAGATAATGAAAGCTCTCAAATGTCACCACAGAACTGAAGCTCTCCTTAAAAAGTGGCAGAGAGACCGTGCTTTCTCTAGGTGCTGGGAGCTGACATTGCATTTGGGATAGCGCTTCCCAGTGGACTCAAGAAGCCCATTAAAGTCGCTGGCTATGATTGGAATTATAGCTACTGCAGCAGCTGAGGCACACTGAGGTGCAAACTGATTTGCAGAAAAGAGCTGTGACAGGTTGAAGGTCCAGGGAACCTGGATTTTGGTGTTTGCTGAATTTTGACATATAAGCTAAAACAAAGGAGAGGTTTGAAAGGATACACTTACACTTTTCATTTTCTCTAGAAGCTTGCATTCTGTCATTAACAAAAGTGGATGCCTGTGTGGTGCCCTACAGTCAGGGGAAATGCTGCCATGCAGCCCCTTGAGGGAAAGATTCTCCCAACCACCTGTCCTTAGGGAGCAGGAACAAAGGGTCCCAGTGTCCTCACTCTCTGAAGCAGCTCCAATGTGTCTAAAGGGTGATATTGAAATGGTTTGGTTTGAATCAAGACCTGGCTTTGGATATTTCCTCTCAGATACAGAGCCCTGTAAACATTATCTAAATCATCCATTATCTAAAACCTGTGTCCTCTGATAGATTCTTCTCTAATAGGTGTGGAGATGCAGCTTCCAAAATCTCTGAGACTAATTTCATGTTTCAGAGGGACTATTAAAATAAAAAAGAAAATTCAGGAGCTTCTTCATCTTCTGACCATATATTCTGCCTGTAAAGACCAGTCTAGTTAACAGGTGGCACTGGCAGATCATGATCCAAACAGCTGCAAGAGAAACAGTCTGGAGCACTGGAAATAGTTATCCATTTGGGGAATGTTTTCTTTCCCCCCTATATTGAAACATTAATTGATTCTTTTATATTCAGAAGCTATTTTCACTTATCCCAGACACTTAACAGAAAAATAAAAAAGAAATAATGAGGATTTTTGATGTAAAAACACATATAGCCATAAAACAGGTTGATTAACTTGCAGACTTTAAAAAATTAATGTCCAATGGAAGGAACTGCTGACTGGTTAAATTAAATCTACTTATTACAGCACTACAACAGAAACTAAATTAATTTTAAGCTTCAGAATGAAAATTTTATTTTTAATTTTTGTGGTTTGTGGAGTTGGAGGAACTGGATACTTGGGAAATTAAAAGTCCTCTATTTATCATAAGCTAGATGTAGTACAGCTGGCCATAATACAGGTTTTTCTCTTAGTGCAAAATCTCTTGGCGGTTAAAATAGAAGAGCTCTCATGAATTCTAGTTCAGATATAACGTTTTCATGATGGCGTAAACTTGCAAATAAGAACTCATCTCAGATGCAAACATTTTCAACCAAGATTACAGGAAAACCTACAAGTCATCCTGAAGTTAGGGATACTTATGAACATTCTTTGAAGAGTAGATTTGTTCTTCAGCTAGAAAGCTGGTCAGATCATTACCATGTCACTTCCAGCATCTATATGTACACATGGAAAAAGTCTGACCTTTGGAGACTGCGAATATCGAGGACGAAGGAAGTTTATTCTGGTACAAACCCATGAAATATCAGATTTCTTTCTCCATAATTTCTTGATGTTTTAAGTGAGAAAATAATCCATTCATCAAAGAGTGATAGAAAGTTACATGGAGCTATGACAGATGATTTGTCTATTGGGATAGGTTCAATCTTCCACTTTCACTTAGAGCAGCCCATGGTCACCTCATTGGGGAAGGTCAGTGAGGAAAGGGAGGTGAGACAACATGAGCTCCATGGGTAATCAAAAACCAAAGTGAATGAACCAAAGAATCCCAAAACTTCAACACAAACCCTCAAACTTATGCCAAATAAAGTAAGTAAGCAAAAAAAATGAAAAAAAAGATGAAGGAAAAAAAAGTCAACATAAAGTACAGGATCAGACAAGATAAGTTCTCCAAGTTCTCCAAGAGAACTGCAAAGATCTGAACTATTTCTAAGTACTTTGATCTTTCTTACCTTCTCTCTGGGTTGAGTTAGGACCTTTGTAGGTTTTAATCTTTTGTCTGCAAGGCATTTCTTTTGTTATTGAGGTGTTATAATATTTATAAGGTTGCATTG
This sequence comes from Chamaea fasciata, assembly GCF_029207755.1. Lineage (NCBI taxonomy): Eukaryota > Metazoa > Chordata > Aves > Passeriformes > Sylviidae > Chamaea > Chamaea fasciata. The sequence goes on along the minus strand of NW_027094086.1, from coordinate 46,475,804 downwards.
TTGCAGGGCTGTGTGGAGAGGATGCCATGTAGACTCTATAGGGGCATAGCCCCCATGATCAAGGAGCCCTTTTGGCTCCTGTGCATAACAATCATTCACCTCCACTGACTCTCCAAGCAAAACAGAGGCTTTGCTGTAACACTGCCTCTGAACATTCAATAGATATTTTTCCATCATTAATATTTTAAGAGGTCCTGCAAACCCCTGAATGTACAGCCTAAGAAGAGGCCAGCATCCCCTTTCCTCCCCTATGAGACCCTGGAAAGAAGGTACCTGTTACACCTGCTTCAAATCCTGTTTGTTAAATACCACCGCAGTGAAGGAGATGGGGTTAGATCACTTCTTATTTAATGCTTAGTGTTCTGCTGGCAGCACCAATGGCCCTGCTGAGTGACAGCTACAGCATGTCATTTAAATACTTGCATGGGGATTAGAGCGAGTTCAGGTAGTTCCTTCCGCGGCGATCGTGTAATATTAACAGCATTCGGTCACTATCTAATCAGGGATGGATCCAGACCTGTGACTGACAGATTTTTAATTGCTAGTCTCCTAAGTCATACAGTTCTCTCTCACTGGGAGGTGTTACCTTCAGCTCTTACTATGATGGATAAGGGCAAATTCTACACTGTTAAAATAAACCTTTTGATGTAGATATCTAAAGTGTTGCTTTGTCTCTTTGGCTTGGGAGGACTCTTTTTTTACAGTAAGAATGAAGAAGATAAAAATATTGAAATAAAATACTTTCCAAAAATGTAAAGAAAGAAAAATAGAAGTATATCTATGTGTGTGTACATCTTTCTTTGAAATCACACTGTTCTCTCTTGTTTTACTGCAAAAATAAAGAACATAAGAATGCAGGAGAAGTCTATCATGCCTCACCTCTTTTGCTTTCCAGTTTCTATTTGCTCCTTTATTTTCCATACTTTAAAATCTCATTTAACATTCTCTTGAGAAGGAGAGCACAAGATTACAATCTAACGATTGTAATGAGAATGGGTTACGTTTGTGCCATTTCCCATTTTCATTACAATCTTTGTGGCAAGAGTAATGTAACAGAATTTTTAATGTCTTATATATTGCATGAACTTTTTTTTTTTTCAGCAAGCTCCTGCTACATTTCAATGGATGATGCTGTTGCAGAACATTGCAACTTTGATCTTTTTATAGCTTGCATTACGATCACGTTGGCAATTTCACCCACTTCCCCAAAGTGGAAAATATTTTGATATACAGCTTGCTGCTACAAAAGCCAGTCATCTACACATACTGTACATACCTAGAAAATTGTTTTCCCCAAAATCCCAGCTGTGGCTGAGTACAAGATACTGACATCACCAAAGATGTGTGTTTCTCTGAGTGGTACTACAGGAATTATAGATTGCAGAGTCTGAGCAGAAGAATAGAGCAGTTTGTTTCTTGAAAGATAGAGGAACAGCTCTTGGGAAAAAGTGTGTTTCATGTGTTTGGCATGGCACTGATTTTCCAGAGTGTGTAAAACTTTCTATAAAGCTTCTCATAGTGATCAACAACTAAGGAAAAGATGGGTGATGGACCAGGACAAATTTTCATTTAAAAAGGGATCAGAATGAATTTGGCAAGAGAACCAGTGGTTTAAGCTATGCTACAGAAGCAGCAGGCACCACCTAGCATTTTGTCTGGATTTGTTAATACAAGTGGTTAATGTGAGTGACTCTTAACAGAGGAGCTAACTAGGGGAAAAGAGAAGTGTGTTGGAATAAGTAGCTCAAGGGCAACATCCCTGAGGAGATCTGTACAGACCTCATGTGACCAGAAAGGCTTCAGAGGGAAAGGCATTTACAGCTAATGGGGAGATGTTCCTCAAATTCCTTGCCTACCTTTATGGGGCAAAAAGGGAATGATGGCATTGACAAAAATCTGAGAAATCCTCAGGCTTTTATATTATGGAAGGCTGAAGAGTCACAACAGCCTCAGAATGAGTGGGAGGTGAAGACCACGCTCCAGGTGCACCAAAGACAGCAAGCACAGGGGTATGGACTAGCATTGATTTGACTGGGTATGGGTGGCTCTACCCTTCAGTGACTGAAAACACTTCCCTTTTAGAAAATGCAGCCTGTTTAAAAAAAAAAAATAAGGAGATGAATGGGCTTGAATTTGAGCATAAACTTAACCTTTGGTCAGTACTATAAATTGTATTGACATACACATCTTGTCGATTAATACAGACTAATGATACTGAACTTTAAAAAAAAAAAATTTTGAGAGTAGCACCTCCTTGCAATATCAGAAGAGAAGACAATGTCAGCATATCTTTGAGACAGCCTGCATCTGGCAGATTCATGTTCCTGCTTAAGAAGCTTTATTTCCTTGATGCACAAGGTAGAATCTGGCATTCTTTAGATCTTTAGATAATGCCTATGGAGATATTCACAGCGTGGCAAGGTAATGGGTGAGGGAGAATGACATTCTCATTATGATAACATTCTACAGACAACTTCCAGATTCTGAAATTTCTGGACAAAGCCATTCATGAAAAGATGCACAAGGTTAGATTTCACGCTTTACCCACAGGAGTTGAGTTTTAACCCTGCCTCTTGTCTGTTCAACTTCTGTTGTGCTTTATATAAGCTGGGCACATCTACACTGAGGCTAGAATTTTTTTCCCTTTGAGTCTAAATTTAACACTTCAGACCCTCAGGATAAAAACAGTTGAGCCCTTTGGAGGGAAAACGTTCATCCTCTTTATCAGAGTGGCTTTCCCGGTGGCTTTCACTTCAGCAAGAAGAGTGTCTGGGATAATTGCTCTTTCCACAGAGGATCAATACTGTGTAATTAATCAAGATGAAATCATTCTTTGCACTTCTCCAGGTTTCATCCTTGAGACGTATGCTCAGATTCACTAGCTCCTGGAGAGAGCAATGCTCTCCTACTGCACTACCCCAAGACACCCTAGGGGCAAAAACATCACAATCCAGCTGTCCAGAGTCTAGCCTGACATATCTTAATAGATGAAAAGAGACAAGAAGGCCCAGATGCCTCTTTATTAGGACTGTCCTCTCTGCAGAGACAACAAGCCCTCAAAATCTACCACAGTCAGCCTAATGTTGGCATCAAGGGACGTTTATTCCCTCTCAGGAAACATGCCACCAAACTTGCAGTGATTACAAAGCAGAAGCATGCACTTTAGAAATACACCTAGCAGAGCCCCAGGTCACAGTGAGAATAATTCAACTAACATTTCTACAGTTTGCAGAGTTTGCTTAGCTGTGATTGATCACATGAATCACACATTCCTGTTTAATTTCTGTTACAGGGCAAACATATTTTAAACCCACTGCCTTGTATGAAACAATACAGGAAGTCATTTTAAAAGTACATTTTCTATGAAGAATAAAAATATGAACATTTAATATTAAAGTAATTTTCATCTCTGCCAGGTCACTTTTTTTTTTTTCCAAATTTAAAAATGCCAGAGGGGAAAAAGAAATGAAAAGACTATTGAATCAGTTCTAATGGACTGAAGACAAAATGAAACATTTCAAGCAGTTCATTTGACCTGGAAACATTCTCCTTTTAGTATAAATACTTTTATGTTTCATCCTAATTTGGGCTAAAAAGGCTGGAATTTCCCACAAATTCCAGTCATCTCTACTTCGGTTTAAGATTCCTCCTGCCTGTCGGGCTCTTTATTTCTCTCTATTAAGCACAATCAAGACAAAATGACTCCTAAAAAGATTGCTGGGCATTCTGGTATCACTGAAATTAAGTAGCTGGTGAAGACAATTATAAATAATATATACAATTGTGTTTATTACAGAAAGATATTAAAAGAATGACTGGAATTTTCCATTGGTTCGGACAAGCAATGAAGACATTTTAGTAGACCTGAGCTGAGAAACAACATTGGCTCAAGTGATTGTGCTTTGATTCAGTTTACATTAAATGGAAGAACAAATAAAAGTCAGACTGGAACTAATGTTCTCCATTTCAAAAGGGCATGGACTAAGTGCTCTGAGCTCTGAGGGCTCCAGCCACCAAAGTCAACACATTGTGTGTCTCTGCAATGGGATGGGAAAGAGGCTGGAGGATTCTTTGAATCACTGGTGCTTACAAGATCTCAAAGCTGTATTCCAAGCAGAAGGAAAAAACCCAATCATCTATGGACCTGCAGGATAAAGAGCCACTTAAAGAGCCTTTAGTTCAAACTTCAGTAAGAGTAATGACACTGAACAGAAGTGCAAAGGGAAGATATATAATGGGAATGAGGTTCCATTACATTGGAAACAGCAGCAAAAATAATCTAAAAGCTTAATTGTATGGGAATGAGATTTTACTAACTGGAAACAACAGAAAGAAATCTAAGACTTTAATTGTTTCCAGTTTTGAGGACCTGGATGATCTCATTCAGAATTCAGAAAGAACTGGCACATGAAACTACAGGAATTTGCAGGTATTCATGATGAGCCCGTCAACTCATGGGATTAGGAAATAGTAAAGGCAGTATCTACAGTTAAGTGAGAGAAGAAAAGAGATCTCACAATTGCAAGTTAGTCTGATCTCAAATGTCTGAAGGCTTAGGAACAAATTTTGAAAGAAAGAAGTAATTTGAGTCATTGAGATAAGCTGGGAATGGACTAAAATATTACCAAGGGTTTGGGTTTGCTAATGGTAGGTTGTTTTAGACTAACTTGATAGGATTTTTAAGAGATAAAAGATTTTTTAGACAAAGGAAACATGGTAGATATAATTTATCTGAGCTTCAGCAGAGCATTTAATAAAGTGTCAGATGAGAAATAATTTTTTTAGCTAGAGAAAATAGGGACACATGAAGGAAATATTGAGTGGGAGCCTGCTCAAATGAAGATGACCACTCGCAGTACTGCAAAAAGAACTGAAGGAGAGACATGTATGAACTTTCTTCATATTCAGTTTTGAGATATTCTACTTTGTCTCTTTCCTGGTAACTTGCATATAAATAGAGAGAGCCGTTACTTCCAGGACCCTGATTGGGATACTAATTGTCCACTGCTAAAAGAAAGTGTTAATACAGAAGAGGATGAGGGCAGTAGACAGAAAGAGATGCATTACAGGAATAGAATAAAATAAAAGCTCATTCTTTGAGGGGCTGTCATCACAGCTGCTGTAAAAAGAGCTCTCATTGGTAGAAAATTAGAAAATTGAGACAAGTTAAGGTGGTACAGGAGCTAAAGAGACCATGGAAGACTCGAAGATGCCAGTGAGGACCACCCTTGCAAAGGCAGAATCCAGCCCATGCCAGGCAAGATTGACCCAGCAGTAAGAGGAAAGTCTTAAGATAACTGTGTGAAACAGCACTGCAACAAGATCTGAAATACTGTTGACTCCTTTGGCTACGCACATTCAAAGACTAGAAGTTCAAACTAAAATTCATTTAGAGAACAGTGCTAAGATGCTTGGGAAACAGGCTGTTAGCTGTGCTAAAGAGGCTGGAGCTTAGCATATTCAGCCAGCAAAATGAAATTTTGAAGGCATAGAGAACTGCCCTATCTTGGATAAACAGTTTGTAAGTATTTGCTGTAGGACAAAAAATAAGCTATCCATTGGGCAAGAACAACTGGCTAGAACCAGCCTCCCATAAATTTAGAAAATTTAGAAATTGAAAAAAAAAATTGAGGGAAAAAGGGTTTCTAACAGAATAGCAACATTCCAAATGGAAGAACAGGATCAACACATAAAGCTAATGGCTCCTTTCGACAACAGGGGTTGGTCTCCATATGACAGGATTTATATGACATGGTACCTAAACAACATGGTGTTTTCTAACCCTCTACCAGACCGATATTCCCTTTCCAAGCTACATTTTGAATCAGACGTGTTTCCCTCTCCTCCAGAAAAAGGCTGCAGTTCTGCATATACACAGTCATACAGCCTATAATGTGACTGAGTTTGAGAAACAAACAGCAGGAATTCACCCAGTCAGTGTGGGACAAGGTCACTGTGAAGGGCAGAGAAGAGATTTCAGAGATGGCAGTTGGAGGGGGACCTTGGCCGAAGTGGTGTTTACCATTATTATCTCCTCTGCTCATGAGTCCTTATCACTACAAGGATTAAAATGTAAGTTGTGGATGGCCCTGTGAAAGGCTGTTGAAAAAAAAGAATCCTAACCCATTATTAATGACATTATTTTCTCTTGAAAGCATGAATACATTGATTTTTCAGATGCTAAGGATTAAATAGCATGAAATGCAGGAAGAAATTACATTTGATGTTGTGAAAATTGGAAGCATTGATAAAATACGTTGGTTAGAAGACAGGAGGAGAAAATAGGTGTAACAGAGAATTGACAAAACAGCTTAGAAACAATCTTGCTATTAGCAGGGAGGAAAGAAGTGGTATAAAATCGGGAAGCCAGTCAGTTAGGGAAAGGGCACAAAAATGCTATAGGAGAAGGAAAGGATAAACAGGGAGAAAAAAGCAGTAAATGAGATACTACAGTATTACAGCAACATCCAAGGTAACTCTTCTATGAAATACCTAGTCAAATCCCATGGGTTCTCGTGTGGAACCTGATGAGGACATGTCAAAGGTGAATGGAGTCAGTGGAGGCTTCCCAGTAACTCAGCTGTGCCTCTTCTTGCTGCTGGTGGTTTCATCTGAGATGCCAGGCTGGCAGCTGAGCTGCAGGTACAAATACACTGATGATGTTGATGCTACATCGAGCAGTTTCCTTCAGCAGAGAGGCAGGACAGGTAGCTGGGGAGGGAGAGGGAGACAAAAGGAGAGAGATGTTAAAATTCTGGAGCAAGATGCCCTAAAGGTTATGCAGGAGCACCTCTGGTGAGCACACCAGAACTCAGGGAGCTGGAGCATTGCCATGAGAACAAGGGAGCAAAGGATTTTGGAAGCTTCACAGAGGGTGAAGTAAACAAGCAGTCAGCTATGACAGAGAGCCGAGGCAATGAAAAGGCGTAATAATATATAATGCTATTTCAAAACAACAGATGGGAATAGGGAATTGATAGTGAAGAGATTAATACTAGCAATGAAAGAACCAAACACCTTTAAAATGCACAGTTTTTAATAAGAGCCAAGCCAAAGACTCACAGCAATTCATAAATTAACAAAGAATAACATATACAGTGGCAAGAAAGGAGAAAGAGCAAAATGAACCCAAAGATATGGCAAGTGCCTGGTGATGGAAAGGAGGATGACTTTGAGGGATAAGACTGAGCCTCAGGGTAAGGCTTGTAAGTGCCACATGAGAGCTGTGTCTCCCAACCTGGTCAGCAGCTGGGAAGCCCCTGTAATACCATGGGAAAGAAAGAAAGAACAACCTTTGCTGCTGCCCCAGTTGCACCCAGCCTCACCCACCAGCTGAGGCTCCCTAGACCTGCAGGAGAGCCTCAGATACGAGGCTGGTGTTATGTGGGAGCTGTTCTGTGCTAGAGCGTTGCCTGTGCATTCCTCTCATCTCTCTCTCACCTGGGACTTGGTGGGGATGCTCAGGTTCCACTTGCAACCCCAGAAACCTGGTATCCCACCCTTGCCCCAGCAAACCAGCATGAACCAGGGACAGGGCCCCATGAGCCAAGTTTTGGGTTCTGCTTTGGTCCTTTAAAATGGAGTTTCTTATGGAGGCTGTGGAGCTCTTCAAGGTTTTCACTCCTCCATAGCTTCCTGGCCGTCATTTTTCCTCATCTGCAAGTTTTAGACTAAATTTACATTTGTGTTCCAGTAGCTAGTGTTGACATTATAAACAGCACAAACAAACTCACTGATTCCATATACAAATTAACCAACGGGTGTGCACTTCCTATAACTCAATGCTTTTAACACAATCTATATAACTGTGAGGGAGCTCACTGAAGAGAGGCAACTACAAAAGCAAGAAAAAGAGAGGGCTGGAGTTGTATGTTTCTCCTGGTGAGGCTGTGGGTGTATCACCAGTATCACTCATTTTGGAAAACTCAGCTACAGAAAATTCTGTCCACAATTGCCAGCAAATGTCTAGCAAAGAAACAGAGACAAAGATGCAGAAGATTAGAAGTGATAGATATTGACAGTGTCTTATTAGAAAGCCTAAGGATAAAGAGTATTCATTACAGGCAAATTAAGGATTTGAAGCTACCATTTGTCAGCAGATCTTCAGCAACTACAGCAACTGTCCTTTTATTTCCTAGGCACTCTTAAGTGCAAAGAAAAAGATTGGTGTAAACCACCACTGCCAGTTAGTGCAACTTCTAACTGGTTGAACTGTGCCTGGACTGGGATACCTGGTGACCAGGATGCTAAACCGAGGTGTTTTCCAGCAGTCGAGGGGAAAGGTTGGGTCTGATTTGTTCTGGTTTTCCTTTTTGATTGTTGCTTCCAGTTAGATAGCAAACTCTTCATCAGGTTGCCAAGATTTTCAATATGACAAGAGTCATTTTGTGGTTTTGCTTGTTGGATATGATTTTAAATTGCTGTAATGGAACCATTTGAGAAAACAATAGGGAGAAATTAAAAATATGTATTTAAAACAGAATTAAAAATGAAAGGAACAGATGTGTACCATGCATGACACAGGAACTTTCAAATGCAAAGGAAATGCATATATTAAAATGAAAGACTAAGTAGTACATATACATCAGCATTTTCCATTCTTTTTTTCTTTATACATATGTTTTAGATATACATAAATTATTTTTTCCTTCTGTTTTACCCCTTTTAAAAAATTTGAATATTCAAACATTCTCTTTAAGAACCAGAAGAGGATGAAAGATTGCATTTGGCAGGTCTCTTTTGTGCTATAATTTGTTTCTTTGTGGAAATGCAACAAAGGGTGACTTTTATTATGTGTTAGGTAAGAATCTGCATAGAGCAACTTCCAGCTGTTGACCATGCGATTAGGCCGTTAAAGTGCAAAAATCGCTGTTTACAAATACCCATAATTACTATAATTTTCACGCAAAATCTACACTCACCTAAAACCAGACCACATGCCAGTTCTTTCCTGGCCAAAATGGCTATTTCTTTCTGTCATGAAGTCTCAGTCACATATTGAAAAAAATATCTGCAGAATAGAATATATTTTGACTGGAGAAATAGATTTTGCATGAATAGACTCCTGAGGCATCCAACAGTTTCAATAATGTTTTCTTTTCCAAGGGAGCAAAAAATATTTTTCCTTGATAGCATTTATTTTATATTCACTGCACTGGAATTACTTTTTCAAAATTCTGCCAGCAAAGACTTATCGTATGTGGGTGCCATTGCTGTAACATAAAGATAAGGATGGAGGCTTATTCCACTCATAAGCTCATGAGTCTGTAAATTGGAACTATCCTTCATAGTACAATGCATTTTACCAGTCCAAATATTTTTCTTAAAGACAAGACAGGAGGTTTTTCTTGGAAGTATTTTCCTTCAGTGACTTAAGGAAGCATATTCATGGACTACTTATGAGAGGAAACATACAAACAATGGGACACCACTGCTTTCTCTGGATGGGGGAAGAGTCTGCATTATTCCAGCAGCTTCAGAATCAGACATTTGAGCAGTTGCCCTAAAAAGGAAAAAATGTTGTCTGGGGAGCAGCAGATAAGGTAAGATAGACCCAAGGACCTCAGAGAACAGAACTGTATCCTAATTTGATGATCCAGGTGCAAATAAATGGCTTCACTTATTTCAAAGATGAGACAGGTGACATATCTGGATCTGAATTTGGATTAAATCATCAGAAATGTTCAGGCCTGTGATTTTGTTGCTGGCCAAATGACTGTGATTATTACAGCCAAACGTGACAATACAATGACATTTTACCTAGGGGCAGGAATGCAGGGGAGACTAAAATGAGAACTGACTCAAGCCTTCACCAGGAAATTGAATATAACCCTTTTTGAAGTTAAACATTTTGATATAAAATTTTTCATCGTATGGCTGACCTGCATAAAACGACTGAATTCCCTGTGCACTGAGAATGCTTTGTGTGCTGCAGTTAAATAGTTCTGGAGATGGGAACCAGATTAACTTTGAAATTTCCATCCTGCCCTCACAAACAGCAGCTCAGCTCCTCTCACGGCAGCAGAAGTTTGCTATCAGCTTGCAATATTTTGATCATGGTGCTGCCTAGATCTACTAGGAGAAAAAATAATGATACAGTTGCAAGGACCCTAGTGGTTGGCCGATGCTGGATTCCTCTCCAATGCCATTAGTGATGAGGCTCAAACAATAGCAACCGCGCTGGGGAATTGAAGGGAAGAAAAGGCTGGTGATGTCAAGACCCGTCTGGTTCTCTTCAAGCCATTGTGCTGTGTGTTGCAATATTAAACCTCTCATACATTAAGGGCTAAATTATGGGCTTCTCAGAAGTCTTTGGCCAGCGAGGGACAGCACATTGTTCCACAGACTTCTGGCCAAAAGGGAACTATGAATTGTCCAGTCCGATTTTTCTCCCATTTAATCATTAAGAAGCTGCCATATTCCATCCACTCTTGCATTGGCCCAAAGATGTTAGATAGACAAAAATACTTCAACTTTTCAAAGACTCACTGCCGGCAGACCATGAAGCCTCTGCAGCTGCTGGGGCAGCTGTGCCTAGACCATCTCTCCTGGAGGGAAATGCCCAGCTGATGAGCTCTCTTAAAACTGAACTGGAAGTACCAAGCCTCTTTTATTTCCTGTGGGTTTTCCCACCAGCTCCTATGGTGTGTCCTTACATCTACAGCATGGCAGGCTGTGTTCTAAAGCAGAGCAGAGGTGTTCCCTGCCCATCGTCATGCCACATCCTGCATGCAAAGCTCAGCCCTTTTTTGGCCCTACAACAATCAGCTGTCAGACTCCCGAAGGACAAACCGGCACAGCTTCCCAAAGAAGTTACACTGCTTCTCCCACAGGCCTCAATATAGAATTAAGTCTCTTGTTGTAGGTCTGGACCACCAAACCACCAGATCTGCCTCAAAGAGTTTTCAGCAGACATAGACAATGGAGAGAAGAGATGATAAACCAGTGGGGAAGCCCAAGGTCATGGTTAGATGATAATGATAGATGTAATAAGCAGTAGTAACAACACACAAACTATCATGCCACTGCCCTGTTTTAGCTTAGATTTGAACCCTTGGGGTTTACTAATTATAATGACAGAGTGAAAAGGGGGAATTACCCACAAAAAAAAGGGCTGTTAGCCACTTCATCTCTACAGCCATGCTGCATATTTTTTGTTTTGCTCTAATTGTTCAGTAGAGGCTCCATTAAAGTCAGTGGAAAGTCAGGATATCCCTCGTGGATTATGCTGTAGCAAAGTAGTTTAAATTTAATCTAGGGTTGGATTTAACATATTTAAAAGAGAGCAAATTCACTGTTCAGTCTAACAGCCCAGTCAATACTTGAGGCTGATGGTTCTTACTCTGGCACTGCATTTTTACATTCTGACAGAAGGCAGAAATTATGTCCATGATCATCTCATCATTAGTGGCTCCACTTGTTTTTTCCTAAACACACACACAAAAAAAAAAAAAAAAAAAAAAAAAAAAAAAAAAAAAAAAAAAGAAGCCAGATGCCCCGAGCTCAAGTAACAGCCATGGGATTTTGGTGTTTCTTTGAAATTTCCATATATGTTCAGCAAAAGGTAGAAGAACAATTTGTGGAATATTCTATTTGAACATGAAGTTGGAAGAGCTATTTCCTAGCAGTAGCCAGCTCCAAACACTAACTGATACAGAAAATAAACCAGTTCAGCTCTATCAGAACAATACTTTTTGCTTCCACTGCCCTAACCAGAAGGCCATTTCTGAATGCCACTGCTGTGAATACATAGTAACACACAAACAGCCTTCCCTTTAGCACTGACCAGCAGGAGGGATGCCAGGGAGAGATCAGAAACTGGTGGAAACTGGTCAGAAATTGGGAAGAGTCCCTAGGTCTCGCCTGGGGAGGAAAAAATTGGGCGGAGTGGGGATGGGTTATGAATTCCCCTCATTCTCTGTCAAGACCTCTTCCCTCAGATACAGTTGAGAATCCTGTTGCTTCTTTCTCCACCCACTTGCACACCACCTTTCCCTGTGAGGACCCTACAAAGACCTGTGCGTGGCCGAAGCCATTGCTCCAGCTGCAAACCAGCTCCTCCCTCCTCAGACAAGGAGGCAGCCTGCCGCCCTAGGCCTGTGCCTGAAGATTGCCCAGGCTCCTGCCATCTGCTTCTGCTTTTCCAAACAAAATACGCTGTTTCTGGGTTTCCCATAATACAATAGGCTCCCCACCCCCACGCCCCCAGTCATTCTGGCAGTTCTTTTTTCCTCTGGCTCCAACTCCAGATCACTTCTCCTTACAAGTGTTTCCAAGAGCTCCTTCATGCCCCGAGCAGCCACAGGCCTGATATGCCCTGAAACCACCTTCAGTTTCTCACCAGCCCCACCACACTGGTGAGATGTGCTGTGTCCCCTTTGCCCACGCTCTGAGCAGTGCATGCTGTGATCCAGAAGCTGTTTGACGGCGGGAGTGTTAGAGTATTCCTGAATTAACACGCTCTGCCTCCCAGTGGGCCTTATTAGCTGAGGCACAAGCCTCACTAACACGGCTGTACGGTTTCTGTCCCAGAGAAGGTTCATATCTGGCCAGTTTGCAGTATCCATCCATCTGCCCCCTCCATATAGATACAACATAGTACTCCTCTTATTAAACAGGATATCTTGTCTCTTGCCTTTTCAACACTCTGACTGATTATTTTTATCTTACAGAAAAAGAGGGCACTCTCAGAGCCTGAGGTGTATAACCCTGCGTATCACATATGTAGTAGGCATGCACTACACGCCAGAGAAGAACTCTAGCCCACACTAATGTTTGGCTCTGCCTGTATATCACTTTTTCAGCAGCTACACAGTTAGTCAGACAAGAAATTTATTTTTTTTACAGAAAACCCTGCCATTCATGTGCTGCTATCCCCAGAAAACAGCTCAGAACTACCATGTGGGATCCAGACACTTCCCCCAATCTCATGGCAGCGGGGCTGCTAACTCCAAGGTATGAACCACACATGGCTGCGCAACAAAGCCTCAAAAATTATGCCATAGCCTGGAAATTATGCCAGGTATTTCATATCTCAGCCCCATCAGATCCTGCTTCACAGCCCTAGAGTTGTGTGTTCAGCAGAGGCAAAAAAATACCTGTGCTCTTGATGTGCATACCTTTCCTGGGGTGGTGCCTGCACTTAAGCACTTTTGTATCATTTGAGTTAACGTTACCTGGGTTAAGGTTCTCCTTCCTACTACTTAGATATGGTCTAAGTGGCTGAAAATATCCATGAAATGGAGACATACCTCTTCATTTAAAACCAGAACCTTTATTATGGTTATATTAACACCCAGGCTACTGTGGACACCTGAGACATCCTTGATCCTAAGCAGTACAGCCTGAAGAGCCCGCTAGTCAATAAAATAAAATACCCATTCTCTTTAATTAACATATGAAATAAACACAATCTGTGACACCTAGTGTGCAGCAGCAATTAAGAGGCATTGCTTAGTTAAACCTCCTAATACCTCATTTAAATATGCAATTAAGGGATAATTGCCTTCAATCAATAAAAAAATTGAAATATTTTGCAGGGACCTCAATTATTTTTTTGTGAAGCTTTTTACTTTGTACTCGGTCTGGCCTAAGTCTCCAAGTCTTATACCACTTGTTAAAGAAGCATTATTCTTTACAGGATTGCATTGATTTATGGCTTTTATTCATCCTACCAGCATCATATGAACCTGATCCTAGCACTAAGCCCATGCAAAGCATTTATTTTTGTGTAATCAATGACTTCTATTTGATTCAAGTTATCCATTTTACATTCTCCATGGATCATCTCCCTTTTCTGGTCCACACAGACCAAGAACGTCTCTTTGTGTAGGTCTTTACACACGGAGCTTCCTCACAGGCACCTTAACAAATCTTTTGTAATGCAATTGTTTTCCCATTTTTCAGTATCGCAACCAAGCAGTACTTCACTTGTGCACAAGTGCTAGCAATTCAAACCATATATCCAGCCCTCCTCCTTGCCTACACACAAATCAATCCTTAGTAAAATGAGACAGATCTATGAATCAAACAAGGAACAAAGTCAACCATTGCCTTCCCTCTCAAGGCACGAAATTAGCAATGCAAATACATATGCTCATCTAAGAGCTCCTTGAGTGCACTCCATCATGGCACCTCACACCATCATCAGCCACAGAACAATCAGAATACAGGGGGAAATATTTTCATGCTCAATAATTGAATTATGTGGTTGAAGAGACAAGACCTGTGCAAGAAAGTGAGATAGGAAAAAAAAAAAAAAGAAGGAAATAAATTCTGACAGGCATTTACAGGCATCTAATGAGCACCCAAGAAAGCAACATACTACACTGACAGGGAAACCTTGGTGCAGGCTAGGATTCATGCTATTTTACATGTTTATGCTACTAACATCCCATTATCTGAACTTGTGGCAATCATTGCTAAAGTCAAACCCCCCTCTGGACTATCCCTGTCATGGTGAAAGGCCAATGAGAAAGCATTGCTTGGATTTAATAAAAAAGTGGTCAAAATTGATCTGTTGTGCAATTGTAGTTAAATCATTTCACTTCTTCAGATGTCTCTCCCACCATGCCAGATCTCTGAGCCAGAAGGTTTGTTGAGCTGGCATCAAACCAGGGTCACATCCTTGTTGCAGCTTGTCACTTATCTACATGATAAAGCTTACCTTGGACTCAATTTTGTCCTTCATTAACACAAGGCACCAAAAAAACCCCAAAACTAGATGCTGCAGTCTCTGTAAGGTGCACACATTCTCTGCTGGAAATGTTTGGTTGCGTTCAGAGGTTTTAGGCTTTGTAATTGTGACACCAGTATGAGCTATATGGGTGCCACCTCCAGATAAAAAGCACTGCATAATGTAAACCAAAGAACACAGATGAAGCTTTTTACCCAGTTTTTGATACAGAGTCTTGCACAAGTGTGACATTAATTTGTGTTTCCTTTCCTCTTTCTCCCATCATTACAGTATGTTGTTACTGATTTTTTCATTGTTATCTACCCACTACAGTGAAATACATGCATATATACACGATAAGTTCAGAGATCACGTATATAAGCATAAAGATGATGCAAAGACACTTTTTAACAAGGAGAGGAACTCCCTGACTGCCACAATTATTAGGAAGACCTGGAAATCATCGAAGGAATTATGAACTTTGACTTCCATCACTTCTGGAACCCCTATTATTTCTTTTGTCTGATTCACTCAGAGGTCTACTCCCTCTAGAGAGCAGGTGATTGCTAGATTTAGTCAGGTGATTGCTTCTGTTCCAGGAAAGTATTTTCAAGACAATCAACTGATTTGCTTGAGAAACAAATATTTTGCTCTCTTCTAGCCTGTACACAATGGCTGTCATCAGGCATCCACTGTTGTTTTTAGACTCTTATAAGGACAGATGTTCTGTGAAGAAGCAATCATTCTGTGTTAGATGATCCACAAAGAACCAGGATACTGAAATTATTAGTCTCCAGAACACATGACATGTCATGAGATGAGTAAAAGAAGATCTCTTTGATGTCATAGTACTTACTAGTGTGGCTTTTCTTAGTGTTCTAGCCATTTCTCATCTCATCTAGCTCTTGAAGGCTCATAGGCTGTGAGCCCTTTCTATTTTTGCAAACATGTTTAAGTTTCTAATAATTGTGAATATGAGTCTGCATCCATAAGTCTTTATGAAAAGGTTTTTATCAAGAGATGCTTCCAAATAACGTTTGTAAACCAAGCAGAAAGCATTGCTAAATATTAGACAAGAACTGAATGTTAAGACGTATACAACACTTCCCCCTTCTTTGGTCTGTTCTTATCTTTATATTGTCCAGTTGGTTGTGTGTAGGTTTACTGTAAACTTCAGAAAGTAACTTCAAGAGCCCTGGGAGAAGGTAACTGAGTGCAGCCTGGAATTGCTGCTGCCCCACATGGATTCACTTATTTGTTCATGCCTGAACATGGGGGTAACACAGCACTCTTGAGTTCAAATCCTTGCTGTTGAGACTGGAATGGGATATGAACCGTACTTATCTTCTGTGATTTCAGACATGGACACCTTCCTGTAATAAACCCAAGAGGTATCTCTGCTCTCTACGAATGCAACACACACACCAGGCACCACTGAAGAGTGATCATATGGCTCCAGCTTTTACCCACTGCTATCCCAGGTTTAACTCAGGGCAAGCTTGACCAGGAGTGATCATCATCCAGTTGCCAATTAATTGAATGGAGCCAGCTCCCCGGGGCAGCAATGAAGCAGTATAGGATTACTGCGGTTACATTATGATGATGATGATGATGATGATGATGATGTTGGCAACCAAGCCCTGAAGAATCTCATTCATTTCATTATAAGGTCACAGAGTAAAAAATCAGCTGCTCTCATTTGCACCTGTCAACCCCAATGAAGGAAGAAGAGTGGAGTGGGTATAACTGAGAGCAAAATTATCCTACAATGCATAAACATTATCCTGTGTTATTTGCACACAGCTTTTCATGTGTGGATTGATACATCAGCTAGGTAAACGATGCATCAGTTGAGACTCAGACAGAGGAAGAGGAAGGTGTATTTTTGCTCCTCTATCTGCCATCAGTTTACATCTAAAGTAAATTGACTGACCTGAAATCTAACCAGTTTTCAGGAGTCAAGCTACAAAATGTAATTATGCAGTTCATCTCTCCAGTAACTCTCCAGGAAGATGTAGTAACCTCAGAAAAACTGTTTTCCTTCTGGTTCTAAATTTTCACAGGGAATCAAAACAAAAAACACTCTGAATATAGTAAGAATATATTGCTTGAAAATAATAAAACTGGCTATCACAGTGGAATTCAAATGTACTGTCACTTCATTACAACACCAGCTTTGATTGTTACAATACAAGCCAAGTCTTTCCAATAGACATGGGACAAGAAATAACTCCTGGTCCAGAAAGCCATGAGCCTTCCCTCAGGGATGTGCTACATCTGCCAGCCCTGGAGGATGTCTTAGACACCATGGGGCACCAAAAACAGCACTTGAAACTTCTGATTAGGCAACTGAATTCAGTCCTCATGGTGAGGTATATCTTAAGTATATGCTGGAGAAACAGTAAAAATATGATGTCTATTCAAGGTTAGTTTTTATGGAAAAGCTAAATAAGACTGCAGTAGGAACCCCAGGGCACATGGTGTGGGCTCACAGAGGAGACTGAGTTACAGAATCGGTCTTTTGTTCAGGTCTGAAAGCATGGCTAGATTAGATGATTTAATGCCATAAACCCTTTGGCAAGATCCATTAATCCAATGTCCTGGCCAAATTGTGTTTGTACTTTGAAGCCAATTTGTGTTCAAAATTATTTGAATTAATTGCTCTTCCTTTTTTAAACTGTTGTGTGGTATTTCTGTGTTCTTTGGAGAAGTTTCCCATCACAACTCAAGGAATATGAGACTATTCTCTCATGTCAGTATTCTTCCCATACCTCCTTCCATAGTAACTTAGCTTCTCTTTCTGAGCAAAACGTTCTGTGAGAATGAGGAATTAAAATAGGCTGAGGAATATTATTTTTTCCTTTTAAAGTGAATCACAGCAACTCCTTTCCTGGTCTTACACCACTAATAATACTAAAGCATAGGCATGATGCTTTGTATTTTGAATGTACAGGCAGAGGCCTTTGAAGCAAATAATCTGCTTTGGTCCCCAGCTATGATTGGGAAGCCTCACACATCCCTTGTGCATAGCATAGTGGCAGGAAATAGCTCCTAAAGGGCCACAGATATGCTGTTTAATTTTTTTAATTACTGCTTATTTGGAAACATAAATACTTTTACAAATCATTACCATGTAAGTATGAACCATGCACTACTTTTAATTGAAAAATGAAGCTAGCACTTTTTCACTGAAAGGAACATTGTGAGAGACATAAAGCCACTCTTTCATAAGGCCTTGCAAGGACAAATACCTTCATCACCTCAGATGCCTTCATTCAGGGGTTTTATTTGTCCTGACAGGCAATGTCGTTCGCAGTTCAGGAAATCCTGAGCTGTGGTCAATGGTGTATGAATCTAAAGCAAATTAGAGATATGCTTTAGTGGTGGACTTGGCAGTGCTGGGTTAATAGTTAGACTCAGTGATCCTAGAGGTTTTTTCCAATCTAAAAAAAATTCTGTGATTCTTCTGGGCTTGTCTTCACCAGGAGAAGGCAGATCCGTTGTTCAGGAAACAAATGCTGCCCTAGCACTTATGCACCTCCTCAGAGACTTGCTGCCTCTGTGTGAGAGGAGTTGATAGTAGTTGTTATTAGGGTACAGCTGTGTTTGGAGCCTTCCAAGGTGAACACCTCAAAGAGATTAGTCAGCTAGTATTAGAACTCTGCAAGAAAATGTGGGTGTTTTTCTTAAGAGCTATGCATGGTTGAAACAGCCAACTCTCCTCCACCCTGGGGTGGTGTTGTTTTTGGGTGGGCTTTTTGAAGTAATTTTCCCCTGTGTTTTTTGGGGGCTTTTTTCCTTGTAATTTCACTTTTTGCCATTTGCATTCAGCTTAACTGATTGGAAAAGAATAATAAGAATGCTGGAAGACCTAAAACCCTGAGGAAGCCCGAGCTGTATGCTAAGTTGGTGCCTACCAGCAGCTTCATCTCAATTAGTGCAATTTGTGAATGTTCGTTTGTTTTTTCTTATTCACTGCCAAGCTAAAAAAACAAAACAACTGTGAATAGTAACAATAAAAGAAGTACTTCAGCTCATGATTTATCTTTTAAGAGTGGCTCCATTTTCAATTGAACCACAATTCTGTTAAAACATCGCAGCCATGTCCAGACTCACCCACAAGCTCTTAGTTTAGGAAGTTCTAAGTGAAGTAGGATAAAACAGGATAAAGGAAGTTATCTCCGGGACCATTCTTCACCATCACCAGGGCCATTGTCTGGAAGGCTGCTCCTTAAAACTGATGAACTTCCTTGAGAGGCAGGAAGGTTTTCCCATGTCAGCTCTTCCAGAAGTCCCTGTCCTATATGAGAAGATCCTGAGAGAGCTGTTCTGTCCCCTTGCTGCACAGAATGACTTCAGGGAAGATGGCAGATCTCAAGGCTTTTGTGTCCCCCCAGTGCAGGAGCTCAGAGGCTGACATTCAACCTCTTCCCTGCAAGAACTATTGTGTAGATCTCTCATTTACCTTTGCATGGTCTTTGCTGTTACTGAACCTGCTTTTTCCTGTGCTGCACCTCGAAGGAGAGCCATCATCAGAGAGCACACGGTGTGTACCCCACTGCCACAGACAGGGCCCATGCTGAGCTGCAAGCAGGGCCCTACACAAGGACACTTGGTGAGCGTAACCCAACTCCAGCTGGGGACTCAGCAGACACTCTGCTCTTCTGCCTCTGTGTAAAGCATGTCCCACACACTGCAAGAGCAAGGCTGACAGCTGGTAAGTGCAATCACAGCCTCAATAGCTGCATCATCTCCAAGTCCTCATCTAAAGCATGTAGAAAAGCTTTCCCTAAAGAGTTCTCATGTATGAAAATGGCAAGTACTGACTGCAGAAAGAGGTTGGCAAGGCATATGTTTTAGCTCTTCCATTGATCCAGAAGTGATCCTTCTAAGAGACAGGAAATACAACGCAAACCACTTTGCTGTGGAGTCAAAGAAGCCCCTAACTTGTAGCACACCTGAAAAGTGTGAATAGAGATGGGATCGCATTAATCCCATTGGGGGTCCACAGCTGTGCTGTACATTTACTATCCTGAGCAAAACACCCACCACAAAGGCTGCTTCTCACTTTGTCTCTCACTATCCCCTATCCAACCAAAAGAAACTCATTCAGGGCTACCCAGCTGTTGCTTTCACTGCTCCAGCCACCACCATTCTCCTCCTCCAGCCTCAAATTAATGCTCCTCCTAAAGCTGTTATCTTCTGTGAATTCTGTCATTTCCAATGAGTCTTGTGCTGTAATTTAAAAGATAACTCACTCTTGTTTCCAGCGTTTTAATGCATTTTATTTTTTTCTACAAGCAATATACGTGTGTAATTAATAAACAATTTAGTATGTTGAGGAACCTAGGAACTTGGCAAATGTTCTGGGGATATGAAATCTCAGGAAAAGCAGCACATTATAAGAAATAGTAAGTAATTACTTATGTAAGCTTTTCTTTTTAAATTCTAAGAACATTAGCTACTAATTACCTACTAATTACCAGTACTTCAGCAGGTGTTTGCACTTAACTGTAGGCTAAAGCCCCTGTGAAAAACAAACCCTTCACACTCCCTCTCAAGATTAAAGCTGAATCCCACTGGACTCCATAATACAGCATAGGTGCAGCAGAGCTGTTTACATGCCAGTCCTTTAACCACTTGGCCGCTTAAGGTGAAAACAGCTTCCAGTTTATTTCCCTTGTATTTTCTGCCAGAGCCAAGGTGATTTGCTAGAATGAGTAACTCAAGAGGTAATGAACAAAATCTAATGGTTAAAAGTAAACTATGATTAAGACTTCATCCTCATCTCCACATTTATCTCACTTCTGTAGTGAGCTGGCAGAGGAACAGTCTATTTCTGACCATGAATATTGCTGGCTGAACAAGGTGACAACAAAGCCTTACCTGTGAAAAGTTCCCTGAGTTTAAAAAAAAAAAAAAAAAAAAAAAAAAAAAAAAAAAAAAAACAACAACAACAACAACAACCAAAAAAAACCCACAGAGCCCTCAGCTGGTGCAAAATGATTTACTTTCACCAGTGTTGATGCCCAGGTCAATACTTCATGCCACTTGAGGGACTGGCCTGCACTTCAGATCCAATCTGTTTGTGACTCTTTTGAAAGATTAATTCATACAGGTAAATTTTACTAAAAAAAAAAAATCTAGGTAATGAATTTCAAGTTTATAAGTGTAGGTTCAAGCTCATATCCCTGACTGCTTAAAATTCAGAATTTTCATTTACCTAGTTATCAAAACACACTTTACTATCAACAGAAGGAAGATATCAAATAGAAGAAGTCCAGGTAGAGAGTGAAAAAGATAAGAGGTGCCTTCAGCAACCTGTCAGAGTACTCAGGTTGCACCTTCTGTAGAGCACCTTAGGGACAGATGGAAGGACTGAGAGGAAAATCTTGGGGCAATACTTTTTTATTAAGACTGTTCACAGATTGATAATTCCAATAATGCTGTTAACATATTTTTGCCTTTTACATTTGCTGAGACTTTTAAGATCTATTCAAAATATACGGTTGCTTATTTCACTTCTGCAATTACTTCTTTTTCACTGCAAATAAGGCTCAAAGGTAGGCAGTGCAAGCAGTTCAGATCATCACCATTTTTCCATGGATGCCAGTTAAGCTACGAATCCCCTCTAGATCCATTTTTCACTGAGGTGATAGAAGTAGTGACTGTGCTGTTAAGTATTAGAAGCAGTAGAGATGCTCATGCCTACAGTTGGGAGCTAAGTTTTTTGAACAGCACACCTCTATTAAAACAATAGGAACTGCAGGAAACTAAAAACAGTTGAAAACCTGACCCTTTCATTCAGGATCTTAAAGGGGACCTTCTGGCTGCTGGTGTATTTTAAGACTTGAGCCCCACAACTGAGAAATTAAAAGCTGCTTTGACATATGAATGAACCAAATGAGACCATGAGACTTCTGAGAAAATTATACAGCTCAACCTTGGTGCCTTCCATCTGAGCCTCTCAAAACAATATACAAAAATTAACAAAATAGCATGCCTAGGAGGTATGTCATTGATCTTTCACCAATCAACAAGCTGAGGTTTTGCACAGCAAAATGCCCATATGCCATTTTAAAAGAGGATTTAAATGTCATTTGTTCTTTCTGTAAAAATACTTTTTACTCATTTCTTTTCCTCTGCTGCAGGTCTATGGTAAGATTCCCAGAGGATCTGAAGAGTGGAAAGAGTAGCAGTGCTCTGGTCACTAGGCTGATCCAAGCTGCTGAGTGAGGCTGTTTCAGTCCCAAGGAAGGACCTCTGTGCCTGGAATCTGGTCTGCTTCTGACTGTTGTCCCAGGTGACCCAATAAAAGATATTGCTTCTCTCTATATAGGCTTAACCACACCAAATGCTGACATGACACAAATGTAGCTGCTCATCATATCCTTTTAAAAGACAGCACCAGTCACGTCCCCAGATGAGAACCCTACCAAAAATCATTATGAAAAAGAGGGAACTAAGAACCAGGAATATTCTGGGCAGAGCCATCTGATTCACTGCTGCTCCCAAAAGGTGAGCTGGAAGGCAGCCCTGCTCTGCTGGAGTACTGTGAGACTGCATCCCTGGTGGGTGAGGTCACTGCCCTGCCGACTGCACTGCCAACCCCGGCTCCCAGCACCCTGCCGCCCAACAACGGATGGAAGCACTGGGGAAAAGGGAAGCAGGTGAGGTGGGAACGTGACCTGTCAGAAATGAGTTGCCCAACTGGCCCATTAGTCACTCCTTATGTGCTGGACACTGGGGATGCAGAGGGAAATACTGATGATGCCAGTAAAGAGTGCCTAAAGCATCTTGAATTTCATGGTTACATTTGTTTAAGTCACAAAGGTTTTTGCTGGGGTTTTTTACCTATTTTCCCCCATTTTCACTGTCTTCCAGGCAGTTCCCTCAGGTGGGATTTCACAGTCCCAGCAGCACCACGATGAAGTCAAGGCTGGAACACTTTTTCCTGCCTGCACCACAGGTACTGTGGATGCTGTGGCCCACTGACATCATTTCAGGGGATACAAAGGCAAACTGAGGAGACGGTTTTTCTCTTCTATTCTCTTTTCTTTACTTTAGTTTAAAAGAGGAGAGGAAAAAATGCAGAGACAGGATTTTAGCCCTTCATTTTATAATGTAATTGAAATGCCAAGAGACTGAAAAAATTCAATGTTGATGAAGAAACGGATGTTAGTGCAATGAAGAATAGCTCTGTCTTTGTCAGTCTGCAGTCTTTTATGTGTCACAGGCTGTCACTTTCTATTGCATTTCAACTGACTAATTACCCCAGTTTATTAAAAGTGAATATGAATTCACATTTTTTACTTTGCCATGTTCCAAGTGTTAGTGTTATCAGGAGCTATTACTGAATGATAGATCCCACAGTTCTAGGCTTCCTCATGTGGGCAAGTACAGAGCAAATCTACCTCAATATCAATGAAAACCAGATATATTCATTTAAGGGGGAAATATATACTCTGTGCAGTACATGTTCACATCCAAGCATTAATCACCCTGGTGTGTCCCACATGGCTCAGTGTATTATTAGAACCTCACTCACAGAGCAGAAGAGTGTCTGTAAGTGATGATGTTGGAAGGGTTGGACTTGAATTAAATGTACTCATCGCTTCCTAATGGGGAGGTATTTTCTGACAGCTGTAATGAAAACTGCTGCTCATCAAAAGGTACTCTGTGTCCTAGCTCACAAATTCAACCTCAGCTGCAAGTTGCACATTTAAATTTCAAAGTTTTTATCTCTAGCCACACTGGAGTGCACTCATAAGTGCAGTGGAAGGGTCAAATTAGATGAAATCAAAGCCCTGCCTCTACTGAAGAGGCAATTTTAAGCTTTTGCAATTGGAGATGGGTGTTGTTATAGGCTTAAAAGACCTCATCATCAAAAATAAGGATTTCTACAACATGATAACTACCACTTTGATCTGTCCAACTCAGATCCAGCAGTAACTATAATGTTTGAAATTCCCCATTCTGTATAAAATAACATATTCAGATAAACAGGTGCATAGATTACAATAGTTCTAGTACAGTTTGGTGCCCCATTTATTATTGCTAGTTCTTCACACCTTCCCCTACCTTTATAAGTGAGTGATCAGATTTCTTGTGAGGACATTTGCACTGTCTTTGGAGGAGCTGCATGCTGGTATAAGCTTTATGTGTATTGGCAGTAATAATCAATAAGAGGAATAACAATAACTTGGGAAGTTACATCGATAGCAAGTGCTGGGAAAGAATAGTGATTCAGGTCTTGGAGGGAAATGCCATTTTGCCTGAAAGCAAAGCACACATAGTCAACAGGAAAAGGGAGAGGGTTTCATTCTTCTAGTGTTTTCCTAGTGGGTACTCATTGTTTATAAAAAAATGCAACTATTGTATATTTGAGATATTTACTATTTCACATGCTAAACAAAATGTTCCTTCATTAGAACATAACATAGCTGGAGGGAAAAAATATCACATGACTGGCTGTGGTGGCCATGACTGTCATCTTCTATATTTACAAAACTAAACCAGAAATGTATTTTTTAAACATGCCTACCTGAAGAGAAGCAGTGAGACATGCACTTGCATTGCTGGACTCCAAGCAGGTCAGCTTGATGAGCTAGCTGTAATGTGAAAGCTGTAAGGCTTTTCTCTGGTGTTTTCAAGTCCTCTGGGCATGATGAATTTTGCATAGGATATTTAAAGGACTGGCTGAAGTGATCTCATCGCAGGTTTGTGCCCAGGCTGATGCTGACGGCCATGAACAGAAGATACCCCCTGGAGCATCCAGCCTGTTCCCAGAGAAGAGCAGCTCTCTACCTCTCAGCTCAAGGGTGGAGTGAAATCAGTCTGGCTGTACCCGTACATTAAGACAAGCTCTGACTTTGGTCTGCACCAGGGAGGTGCGTCTCAGGTGGGGAATGCTGATCCTGTATGACTCAGACTCTGCATTGGGTTGGATTCACAAGGAAGGAGGCCTCTCTCCCTTCCAGTGGTGAAGATAGGAGAGGTGCCTGTATCCATGGGTGTGTTTGGTGGTAAGCCAGAGAGCTTCAGGGAAAAGAGTCAGGAGGGCCTGAGGACCCAGTGTGTGAGGGCACCTCTAATACGAAGAGACTGGCTACCTAGAGCAGGGAGCAGCACTGTCAGTGGAGAAGGAAACAGCTTCCCCGTAAGTAGGGATGCAGTTGGCTCCCTCCTGAGGCAGATGTGGAAATCAAGAATAGGCATGTTATCCAGGGAACAAATAATATTTAAATCCTTGTGCTAAGGAAAAATCACATACCTGACCCTTTGATATGAGATTTGCAGCCAGCCTTCCTCCAAAATAAGGAATAGCTGAGAAAGCTGATGACCCTTTTCTGATGGGAAGAGAGCAGGTTTGCTCTTTGCTGTATCAGGGAAGCAGGTATGGGGAGGAAGGGGTGCTGCCTGCCACAGCCTGAGATACTGCTGGAAGGTGTTCAGGTTTTCCTGCTGCACTGGCTCCATGCCATTGATCCAGCAAACTGCTAACCTAGTTAGAAGAGCTTAAAGTAGGATTGAGGGAGGGGTTGACTAGGAAAAAAAATAGTTAGCATAAACAAGAGCAGCCTGATGGGGACCTAAAATTTTAGTGATTTTGGTATTCAAATATGTTCACAGGAGACACATAGGGTGTAGTGAATCAGTCCACTGAATGCTTTAGAAGTCTGTATACTAATGGAAGAAATATTTGGGATAAACATGTGGAGCTGGAAGTCTTAATACAAGATCAAAATTATGACTTAATTGGTGTAACAGAGCCTTGGTGGGATAATTGGCATGACTTGAATAGTAATATGAAAGGAAGAGCAGGCCAGGAGAAAACAGGAGAAGTGTTAACTCACTTTGGATCTATTTACTTGCTGGAAGCCTGGCATGTAGAGAAGACTAAATCCACCTGAAAATTTTATAGGTAATAATTATAGAGGAAAATACCTCAAGTAATTACATGGTGGAATGGCCACAGCAACTGGTCATGGAACTGATCAAGTGAGAGCAGCTTTCAGTGGTAGCAAAGGGGTTTTGACAAAGTGCTTCAAAGTCCCTGCAATAGCAAACAGGCTGACCAGCATGTGTACAGAAGGAGGAAGCCATGCTCAGATACTATGAACTTAGTATGAAAGATTACCAGGAGCATGTAAGGACAACACAAAAAAATCTGGAATGGAGACTGAACCACTATAAGGCAGCAGCACCAAGGGGTGGAAAAAATCATTCTTCATGTGCATTGGGAGTAAGAGGTAAGCCAAAAGCAGTGTCAACTGAACACTCATGAGACCAAAAAAGTTGCCGAAAGGATGCAGAGAAGCCCTGTATGTGAAACCTGTAGGGTTCACTCATCCTCAACAATTGCAAGGTCAGTTGTGAGCATACAGTTTGCAGGATTAAAATCAGAAACCCAAAAAGGGCAAGAATAGGTAAAGGATATTAATTTAACTTCATTTTTGAAAAAATCCTTTGTGTCTGATGAATTTTGTATGGGATACTTAGAGGACTGTCTGAAGCTCTTTCAGAGTCATTAGTAGTCATCCTGGGAACCTGTGGAGAGGGAATGAAGAACTAGATAGCTAGAAAAGCACAATATTGTGCTTTTTTTTAAGCAAAAGGGGGAATTGAGTTACTGAAGAAGTCAAATTAACTTCAATCCTTGGAAAAATTCTGTAAGAAGTAAAGCATGTGGAAATCAATATTTATGTATCATACTATGTCAAATGAGCCTTATTTTCTTTCCTGGCTGTGTAATGGGCCTTGTGGGTAATGGGATTCTGTAGATGATTCGCACCTTGACTTTAGCAAGGTTTTGACACTCTTCTACCTGATAGAAGAGATTATGGGGAAGATAGAGATTTTTTTGCATTGCAATTACAGTGGTTTATGATCAAACCAAAGGTATTTATCATGAAATCTTGTAAGGGTCTGCCTCAGTGCAGTGCAATGAATGACATGGCAAGTGGCAGTTAAGCCTTCAGTGCAATTTTTACCAAAATCCTGTTTTTTCTACCACAAATTAATCTTCTGTCTCTTTTCAGAGCTGATATCTTGGCTGAAATGCTGTGTATAGCCTTGGGTAGGGACAGAGTAGGTAACTTTGAAAAAGAACAAAAAACAAACAAACAAACAAAAACCACAACAACATAGAGGAGGAAAGGGGTGAGAAAAAGGTGACTTTGGAAGAAAGATTCTAAAATCTAGTATTGTTTAATCTAAAGACGAAGAGGCTGAGAATGGATTTAACACCAGTCCTCAGACATGTAAAAGGTTATTACAGGGCACAAGAATGCTCTGCCACATCCGTGGTGAACGAGTTGAATTATAGAAACATTATTGACTGTAGGAATCCTTTCTAACCAGTACTGTAATGAAATGGGAGAAACTGCTCATTGAGGTCACAGAATTTCTTTAAGTAGAGAGCCTTAAGTCCACGTTGGAGGTGGAATAAACAGAGCAAGATGCCACAGAGTTACAAAGACAGAGGAGTAGAATAGGAACTTCCTAAGATCTTTTTCTGACTTTTCCATTTTTGTTTATTTCAGGTTTTTCAGCTATAGGAGAGCATAACGCTCTAGTTGGCTTCACTTTTGCTCCTGCAAAACTCTTCTCTTGTACCTCAGATTTTTAAAAGAGTTTATTAGGTTGAATTTAAAGTTGTATTTACAGAGAGGTAGCACCTGAGCAGCTTGGCCATGAACCAGCTTCAGGTGTTGTTAAATGTGCAAATCCAACAGCCCATTCCAGCAATGTACAACAGCCGCCACTTCATTTTGCTTAGGAGCTGTGAAAGTCCCCTCTGAAGGCCACCTACAATGCTTCTCCAGCACCATTTTCCTCTTTTATCTATCATAGCAATCTTTTGTCTCTCTCATTAGAAAAGCTTCAAAAAAACTCTGTGTAGTGTTTTTAGCACTAGTACAGATTTCTAGGGCGGCTTTGAATGTAATAGTTGGGTCTCTTTTCATGCAATTAAAATATGATGCACACAAGGTAATCCACTTTGTTTAAAACATTTGGTGAGAGGGGACATGGTCTTGAGCACGGGAGCATTAGAATGAGCCATGGGAGAGCAAGGCCTGATGGAAAACTACTTGTGTGGCACTGTGCATCCATATTTCCCAACTGAGCTGCAAGAACTGCCGGACTAGCAGCACTGCCTCATCCCAGGAAGTAGTTCTGAGAATAAATACATGAGGTGCCTAAATATAGTAGTAAGTGGGGTGCTATGTGCCCCTGAGGTGGATTTGCTGGTGCAGATGCAAGAGCGCAGTTTGGATTTACACTCCTTCTAAGTTTTGTATTTGGTATGTTGAATAGTTGGCCCATGTAGGAGCAGAAGGGGATGCAGTGGTGTCACAGAGGCCCACACTTCTCATTGCAAGATGGATTCAGTCTTTGACTAGCCAAAAGTTCTTGCTCTTGTACTTATCTTCAAGCAGCTGGAGGGTCCCAAGGCCCCTTGTACAAAGTACTTATATAGAAGGGATGAAATCCTGCTCTGTTGACAGCCACAGAGCTTACATCCTGGGCTCACTCAGCTTCCATCCCATTCATCTTAGGGATGTGCAAATACATGCTTCAGTGCTCCACTGAATCATGATGATTCTTCTGAAGGAATTGCATGGAGAATCAATGGACATGTTCCTTGTCCTCAGGTTGTTGCCATCACAGTGGATTCCTGCCCTTAGAGCACTCCAGCTGTCCAGTCCCTGCCTCTGCTGGAGCACAGTGCCTCTCCAGAGCTTTCAGTAAGGCTGTATGAACTCTCCCTAACCTGACTCACTAATATCCAGCTGTTCTAGCAAAGATCTAGTTCAGTCAGTTAACATGGCTCCTTTGGACCCACACAAGCCAGGGAGGAGTTGCAGGAGCAGCTGTGCTGCTAAAGCCCAGAGGGCAGTAACTTCCAGCCAACAATGCAGGACATGTTGGAACAGGGATTGGGCAGTGCCCAGTACATCTGTAACCACAAAGAAATGTGGCCACGGCCACTCAGGTTTGCCTGAATTACTCTGGTGAATAGCTGTCTTAGCAATGGAAAATGACTTTTTTTTTTTTTGAGTATTCCTTTGTAGAAGTCTCTTCTAAAACTGAGCAGTATGCAATTCTATTTAACATTTGGCACTGCCATGAGAGAAGAGTTACTACACCTCTCTCCAAAGGTATTGGCTAAATATATGTATGTTCCTCTTAGAAAGTTTCTGCTCTATCAAATGAACACTGCAGTTTATCTCAGAGTGTTCTTCTTTGGTCTTCTGACTGTGTTGAACACATATATTTTACGGTACGTGCACCAGCATTGCACTTACTTTGGCTGTCTAGAATTGCATAGAAAACAGCTAAGTTACTTCCCGAGGCTTCAAGTCCACAACAGAGTTAAGAAAATGTTTTTAACATTCAAAAAATTAATATATCTTGAGATATTTTCAGAGATTCTTTTTTCTGGAGATGAACTCTCATGATGAACACTGAGCCTTAGACTGTATCAAAACCTGCATGAACATCACATGCTGTGTCATGAAATCTTCCCAGGAGAACATAAACATTTGGGCAAACCTGCAACACAGGAAAACAATGCTTCTTAAGATTTTCAGTCCACACTTCAACTGATTATGGATGTTTCTCACCTTGAGTATAAGTGTGACTTGTTTGGCTCCTGTGCCTCCTGAACTCATTCTGGAACAGCAGTTATTGGGCAAAGAAGGACCTGGGAATAATCAAAGCTCCTTCAGAAGTAAAGGGTTTCAGAGGCCATATTTTTATTGCTCTATCAAAACCTGCAGTTACACAAACATTTTTCTTGGTATAAGCAACTCATTCTTTTTTCTACCTCTGCTTCTTCCTCCCTCTTTCTTGAATCTGTTTGCAGGTCTGTGAGGTGACCTGAGTTAAAAACAACTCTTCGATACTCTGCTCAATGTGGCTGAGCCAAATGCCCATGAAATCAGAGCCTGACATGATTCTCTTAATAAAAGGTGCTCGAGAACATAAAACCAGATTGAGTTAAAAGATCTGAAAAATCATTCACTTGCATGAAGTTTTCTGTCAAAAAGAAAATATTTTGTGGAAGCATACCAATTTTGGCAAAAATTAGGTTGGAAGAAGGAGAAATGGAGAGAAAGAGGGAGACAGATCATGTGTCTCCATATATCCAAGTAACAGGATAAAAACTATCTCAAATCCCAAGTGAATGTCCTCAAAACAAAATAATGCCTTGTCTGACTTCAAGTCACTCACAGAAATAGTAAAGAGACTCATTTTCAATCCTACCAAACAAAAAATAAATTTGAAATTTTGACATTTTATATTAAATAATGGTTCCCCAACCCTCTATAAGAGGTTCAGTAAAAAGACATGGGACACTACTCAGAAAAATTCTTCATGGCTTATTCACCTTCTGTGAATAGGTTTATTCTTGTCAACTCCAGAAATCTTTGGTCTAGTCCAAAACATCCCTAACATGATCAGTTGTGTTTCAGTGGTAGAAGACACATATAAGGCAAACTAGCTGTAAAGATTTGTTATTTCAGCATGAACCTTTTGTGTCCAACAGATATCAGTATGCAGAAGTTTTAAAGATTTTTTTATTTCTTCTTATTATTGGACTCATTAGCCAATGTTTAATCAGCTACTTGTAAAAACATGCACAGACTTGTATAATATTTGTATACACAGTAAGTACACAGCAGCTGATGTATCTGAAGATATTTTGGGAACTCCTTGTATTTATAGGATAATTTGACTTAAAGCTATACTTTCTATTGTACTGAGCTAAAAAAACGGAAGGACAATAATTAACACCTGGACAGCAGGAGCTGGTGGGTCATGGGTAACATGGGGAGACAGCAGCTAAACAAAGGGCACTAACCTACAAAAGCTCTTAAACAGGCATGAAAGGAATCATCTGATGATACCAATCATTTGCCAATATATTTTGTAGTTACATGTTTTATTGTTGTTTGGGGAGGGGGGAGGGCTTTTCTGATTTATTTAAGAGTTATTAATGTTTTATTAAATTTTGTCTTTCTTGCTCGCATTCTTATTGCCATTTCCAAGAGCTGAGCAGCCTTCCTACAGAAAAATTGCATGGAAGAAATCAATTCTGTAAAGTTTCTTTCACACACCCTCCTGCCTGGAAATTTTAACTTTCAGTATCTCCTTAACTTTCCTAAATAATTAGGAAACATATTTATTTATTTTAAATTCTGGCATTGGCTTTCAGAAACCTGGACCATTTTTTACCTTTTCTTGTCAATCCTATTGCCTGCTTTCCAAGTCCATTTCTTATCCTTTTTACTCTGTGTTTCTGTCACAATTTTACAGTTAGCCATTTAAAAAATATATAATTAAAGTGCCAAAGCACCTGCTAGCCTCATGCATATGCATGAAATAGAATTATGTCCCCTCCGGGACACTGGTGTTGTGACTCTGGGGAAATGGCTAAGTAACCATGACAACGTGTCTCCACCACGTCTTATTTCCAGTGATAAAAGCATGATTTACCCTATTAAACAAACCATATTACAACTTGCCCACAGCAAGTGGTGTCAGCTTTCCAGTGGAGGCACCAGGTCAGGAGGGAGAGCAGCCCAAGCCCATCTATCCATCCATCCAAGCCTCCCCCTTGCTGACACTGCTTCATGGTTACGTTGATGGTAAGAGGCAGGATGAGACATATGTACAGTATTTCGCATTTCCGTCTTGATAGGTGCGATGAAACGAGGGGAGGCAATGCAGTATTCATCAGCTGCAGGCACCAGCCCAATCCCCAGTACAGCGGTGATGGACGGTGCAGGAGAACCCAAGGGTCGGGCGCAAAGATTGGCGGAACCAACACACAATGATTCAGACGTTTAAATTAGATAATTTCTGTATCTTCCTTTGTGCCAGTTTGCCAAGGCTGCCAATACTTAGTGAATGCCAGGGAAGGCTACCAGAAGTGGTTTTTCAAAGGCTACTGCCAGAACACAATATTAAATTATTTTTTTTATAAGCTTGCCTATGCTACTGATTAGACTTTATCTTATTTAAAGTGATTTTTAAAATCAAGTGCACTCTTCATTATATATTTTTGATTTACACCTTGCTTAATTAGAGAAGCCACCTTGCTATTACATTATCTATAATAGTTTTATAGAGAAACTCTCCTCATTCAATCTTGTCTACTAGCATAATACAATATTTGCTTTATTAGCACTTTGAAGAAGCATTTAAATCAGCCAAACTAATAATTTAAATATTTTAAATATTGCCTTGAAAGTGTTTGCATTAACACTCTTCTATCCATCACATACTTAAAGAAAAGTATAAACCTTAATTTGAGTTCTTAATCACTTGAGGGCACAATTTGATTAAGAACAATAAACAGAGAGGTGAAGAAATTAAAACCACAAAAGTCTCAGAGAGAAAACAAAACTGGTGTTTAAAGGTCAAGTACATAGATGTAATTAGTTCTACTTACATGAAGAATTGCAATTAGCTTTATGAATTGCATTTTGAAATTGCCGGGTCTTGTGAATCCTGGGGGTTTCTTGAAACATCAACTGTTAGAAGCATGTGATTAGATCAGACTCACAGCTAAGAATGAAAAAAGCTAAATTATGTTTAGTGCAAACAACCACAAGGTGAGGCTGAAAGTACTGTCTAGTCTTACTAAAAGGTGACTAGCAAATAATAACCCAGCATTCGTCAGATTATTTGCAACCTGTTATGGTTGCTAAGTTCTCGGAACTGATCCTTTCCCTATTCTGAACATAACCTGTACAAGTCTAAGTACAGGGATTCTGCATTTACTGCTGAAGGATAGATTATTTTCTCTTTTGAAAACACTAAACGTGGAGAAGGTGTTGGTTATTCTAGCAAGTTCTCACAAGACCCTGACGGCTGTTCCCAGAAAATCCCAAGCCCAGTGAAAATCTGATTTCTGCTAGAACATGTATTCATGCAACAAAAGTCAGCGTTTCGACTTTAGGGCCTTTTCCACGGACTTGGATGCTGAATGGTACAAAAAGGTTTGACAAATACTGTTGAGTTTCCAGGTGTCCCAATCCTGTTGCTGTTCTGGGCTTCCCAAGCAGCAAGTTAACCGGGAAGCACAGCTCACATTTCGTGCAAGGTTCTCCAGTTGCCTCTGGATACCTGTTCAAAAGGCATTGCAGACCTACCCTGTTTCTGCTGCTATATGGGAAACCTGTAGCAGAGGTAGCAGAGCACCCAGATTAGTTATTTGGAGTTCTGGACTGACAGATCTGTCAGAGCACTGGGTTTGTTGCTCCAGCTCTGGTTGGTTTGCTTTTTTGTGTGTGTGTGCAACGTTACAGTCTCCTTCCGATTCAGAAACAGGCTGTGTTATGTGCGGAGGGCCGAGCAAGAGAGAAGGAACTTGAAGTCAAATTTCATACTACAGCTCAGGACCCCAACTTGAGTAGTGACTTTGGGCAAGTAACTTGCAGCAAACTCCTCTAGAGAATGTCTCGGGCTTTACTGAATACAACAGAGAAATAAAAGGGGAAAACACTGCATCTCAGCTTTCCTATCTGCAACATGGGACTAATACTTACCAACCGACCCACCTCACAAGGGAGATGCAATAATTAATTAGCTAATGTTCCTACAGCACTTTAACTCTGTAAAGTGTAAAATAAATGTTAAGCATTATTGGCACTTAGATTCTACAGTGATTGGTGCCCTACAATTCCCTAAGCCAGACAGCTAGTTATTGCTGCTCAGAGCAACAGTAGCTTACAATACATCCTGCATTATCAGCTGATTTCTAGATGGTTATGTGCCAGTGTGCCTGTATGTACACCCTCCCACATATGCCAGATGCTACACAGGGGAATTCTGAGGTCCAGGATGTGACTCCATATTACAGACAGGGAACTTCTCAGTCACTCTGTAACTGGGTAGTCCCTTTTTGCTGTGGTTTTATTTCCGTTTCTCTGAAGCATGTTATTAGGCAATAACCAGTACCTGAAACCCACTCCCCTGCTGTACAAATACTATTTCATCTAATTTTGTCAGTTGACTCATTATTATCTCTGAAAGTATCCAGTATTTCAATAAATTCAATGTCAACTAAACTAATTGGTAAACTATGTAGAGCAACTTGAGAGAAATAAAGAGCTTTGTCCTTTTTCGTTTTGTTGCTATATACCTCTTAGCCAAATTTTATTTCAGGGAACAAGAAGATGGCAGCTTCTAAAATTATGTCTGAGAGATGGATATGTAGGTAATATTGTTTAATATTAACTGCTGCTTCATGGGTTCATGAATTCCCATCAGTACTGGTTTTTATGGAGTTCCTTATGCTAAAGTCTCTTTCAACAATGATAGTAGAAAGAGCCTGGTTTGCAGCTCAGTAGTTCAAGAAAGAATTGCAGCTTTTCCCTCTCAGTCATAGCCTGAGAGATCGGTATTGAAGTCTCTGCATTAACACTATATACAATTACAGGATTTTATTTCAGGTTAGATTCAGCCTGGTCCTCTGGGTTAAACTTCCTTATCCTGCCTGTGTTTCAAAGCCATTCAAAGCACCAGTTGTTTATTTGTAGCCTTGTGACTCCATCTGGGTTTTGAGGGCATCTAATATGAACCAGGAGGAGAGTTTCTTATTTAGTTTGCTCTCGAAGAAATCCAAAGCCACACTATGAATCAAACCAGTAGACGGTAAAAGGAGACAATGAAAACTCTGTAAAAATCTGATTTCTACTTTCAACCAAAACACTGGTAAGATGCAGCCTCAGCCCATATGGTACTATTTCTGCTGGCTTTTTAGGAGTTCATGTGGACAATAAGCAACCAAGCAACCCGAGACCACCAAGTCAGAGTTCAAGAGTACATCCCAGCACAAACACCATTTAATTCCTTCACATTTTCTTGTACTCTTTCCCTAAGCACCCCCTATTTGGCTTTGTCAACCACAGGCTCCCAGGCTAGAGAGACATTCAGTTTTCAATCATGTATAAGTACATTCATTTACTTATGCAGTGTTCTGCTAGATCCAGCAATATAAAGAGGATTCAAATATTGATACGCACACATCGCAGATAATTCCAGCACTCTAACACTCTACTATGGGATATTGTACACAATGTTATTTAACTAATAGCATGCATGAGAATTGTGATTGACATCCATAAGGACTGGAGGAACCTGGGTGGAAAATCAGAGCCCTAAATTTGACATTGGGTCCTAGGAGCTATATTTCATACTGAGACTCCACCATAATAAATACTTAAAAGCTCATAAAATTTTGTCATGATGGAGGTGAAAAGCATCTCATTTATGTATTATTAATGTATACTCATTCTACTTGTTAATTTAATTAGTGAATTGGATAAAATTGTCTCTTTTTGTGATCTTCCTATGAAAGCAAGAAAATGTACTTTGTGTAAGACTAGCTGGCTATCACCAACACTGTACTACTTCACTTCTAAAGTTCCTGAGTGTGAATGACTTAATTTATCTTAGTTTCTTTGGTACTCAACCACTGAATAACACCTAGTGCAAAAAAACCCAAAAATTTAAAATGTTTTCATGTTGGAATAAAAATCAATTACTCAGTGATTTTTTTTTCTTTGTTTCAGATTAACACATCCCTTCAAAAACTTTCTGAGCTTTAAGGCATGTCATAAACAATTTCTGTTCTTGCTTTGCCACTGCCCACGGAGAGGATGCTTGAAAGTCGATACTATCTCTTTGCAAAACCCTTCTCCACATCAAAATCTATGATACTGATAATTGTTAGTTTCTCTCAGAAACTGTCAGCAATCTGAGTACATCTCTATTGCAGTTTTCTTGAACTTTGGGGTTAATATTAATTTATGAACTGGGAGCATAAGGAAATGCCACACAAGACTATACATACATTTTTGTATTGTCCTTTTTTATAAATCCATTAATTAATACCTGACCTATTTCTTGGTTTGTAAAGAATCTCACTTTGTCCCACCCAGTCCAGGATATTTTAAAACCAATCTAAGGGTTTGGTTTTTTGGTGGGTTTTTTTTTGTTTTATTTGGGTTTTTTTCCCTATTTAGCAAAAGCCTTTGTTTTCTCTCTTCAGAAGCCAAAGAAGTGTGATAAGGAAGAAACTGAATATATGTTTTTATGTGCTTTAAGAGTTGATGTTGTTTAGATGATTTGAATGGGAGATGAACAGAGTTTCTTTATGAAAAACAAGAACTTTATCAGGTATCCTATATTCAAAAAATTTACAGGGAGATAACTGAAACCAGAAAAATGGATAAATGTTAATGGGAACATATTCTCTTCTTCCCATCCATTCATAGCCCCCTTTACAATTTAATTGTCAATGCAAAGTATTTAAAGCAATTAGAGATTTTTATTACTAATTTATGTCTGTAAATCAAAACTGGGCAATTTTAAAGTCTATTATATCCAAATGAATGTAAGAACTCGGCACAGTGAGTGACTTGGTGACATTTTCCAGCACAAAGCTGCCCTGCTTCAACTCTACACAATGAAAGCATATATGCAAAAAACTAAGCAGTGAGTGCATAATTTATTCTTATTTTTTAAGTTTCAAATCCAAAGTTGTTAGATTGCATCACTAAGGAAGAAACATGGAGATATGTAAATGTGACTTAGCTTCAGGGAAATGAAAACTGGATATAAAGCAACCTTGGAAGGGCAGTCTGATCCTAAGTCTTGGTAGCCCTCATTCTGTAGGAATATGAACAATAGTTTCTTTTAATCTCCATTTGATGACCACTGGTGTTAAGAAGACAAACTTTTGAGAGCTGCTGAAAGCATCCCAGCGAGTGCCCTGTACAGTGCTGGGGCTGTGTGCTGCTCTCTGACACCTCCACGCCCCCACAGCACATGTGCATGGCATGTGCACTGGTGCATGGCCTTGATATCATGTGGCACATAGTCCTCACACTCCTTTGTCACCTGCTCCTAGCACTGTAACAGGAGCATGGATGGATATTGTAATGGGGAACAACACGTGAGATCACAGCAATTCGGCCTTCTTGTCAAAAACTTAAGAGAGAGATTTTCTGACACAGCTACATGAAGAAATCCACCTGCTGAAGCCTCACCTTAAACAGGCATTCCCAGTCCACAGAGCTCAGCACTTCACAGGCTTGAGCAGCCCCTGGATCAGAAAAATGCTCAACCAGGTTCTGCAGGCCACTGTCAGGAGCCTGGGGGTAGTCCCCTGACCTTTGCATGGTGGCATCCTTGCAGCTGCTTTGGCAACTGTCCTCGAGGAGCCATGGCAATCCCAAGGGACAAGCGGTGAAATCCTGCCCAATCTGCCACATGCCTAATCCAGGCAAGTCCTCAGTGAATTAAATGAAAATTCTGGTTGAGGAAGAATAAGGGGAGTGTCCAGAGGTGACTTTATGATGCTTGTATCCCCAATTGTCTGTTCTGCTTATTCTGGCTATTAAGTTCTGCACCTTTGACACTGGTTCTGAGAGCAAAGGGGGAAGAAGTGCGCAGATTGTTTTCAGAATCTGCACTTCCAGCTCACGGACTGTGTTGTCTGCAGCATGGACAGCAGGAGAGAGCTCTCCTTTGCTTTTAGTTAGTTTTTAGCTAGCTGGGGCAGAGAAGTACCCCTGACTGTGGCTTTTCTTTTTCTCGGAACTGATCAGCCCTGCTCTGGACTGAAAACCCAGAAAAACATCGGGAGCTCACACCTGTGGCCCACCAGGGTCTGGGATGTGGCATTTTCCAGCGCAGGAGGGACTGATGAGAGACTGAGTGAGCCGAGCTACACACCATGACAAGGACCCTCTCTCTGAATTTGGCATCTCTTGAGAACAAGAAGAGGTTCCATTGTTTAATATTATTCATTTTGCCATGTTTGTGAATACTTTGCTTGTTAAATAAACAGTTTTTTCCACTTTCCTCAAAGGAGATTTATGTCTCCTGAACTGGTGGCGGGACAGGCCACGTGAATTTCCTCTCTAGAAGGACCCCTTCAGAGGTTTCCTCCCAAATTTGTCCCAAACCAGGACAGGAAGGAACTTTTCACTAAGTAAAACACTGAAAACAAATTTGAAGAGACGGAGATTATATTACACTAATATCAGGTACTGAAGGTGTAGACTAGCTTAGAAACAACTAAGGGCTTCTCAAGGCAGTTACTTTGTATTTATAGAATGTTTCTCATTCTAGAAAATGAAAGCATTACAACTTAATAAAAAGCCCTGCAAAGAAAGATGTTTTTCCCAGAACTAAAGGAAATCATATGTACCTACTTATTAAGAATTACAGAAACAGAGAATGATTTAGGACTGGAGGCTTTTTTCCCTTCTTTTCTGGCACTGCCAGGTGAAATTAGGGTCAAGCAAAATGTAACTTCCGAAATTGGAATTCATCCAGGACACATCTCTTGCCCTTTTTTTGTGCTGCATCAAGAAAAGGGGAATAAAAATGACCAGGCTACTTCAATACTTTGCAATAAAATGTGTTCTAATATTTACAATAAATCATTTTGTATCAATAGAAACATAGTAGTGTTTGCACCACATTGCTTCCCATTTTTCATCTAAAATCTCAGTGTCCTAAGTTTAACACATCTCCTTTGTCTTATGCAGAGTTTGGCCAAGATTAGAATTCTAGTGAAATCCAGAAAAAATCTCCATGACTTACTGATCTTTGGCTAACAGAATAATTCCATCTGATACCAATATTTCATAGATATTGAAAACATAGATCATTTATTTTGGTGACTGTTGCAGAGATTCCATTCTAAGGACCTAGCAGATAATAAACAATAATTTCTTTATGTTAGTTACAAAAGAAGTTTCACAGTTGAAACATACATCAAAGTCAGTTGCTGAGGGCATCATATATAATATGCTAAATCTGTAACAGATGGGCTATACAAGAGGCTGAAAAAGTGCTTGATTAGAGCTGTGCCTCTATTGCTCTACAAAACTTCCAGATGCCATCATGTTGTTAATAATCTGGGGATCTCTCTTCACCATATTGGACCTGCTTGTCAGCTCTGCCCAATTAGCAAGGATAGCTCCAAGGTATGAGCACAATTCCTAGGGCGGTGATTTTCGACATTTTTCAATTTGTGGACCCTTAAGGATTTATCACTGGAGATGTGGATCTCTGCGCAGCAAATGAAAACCTATTGGCAGTGGGCATGCTGGTTTTGCTTACCCTTCCTAGTCCCCAAAGTAGGACTGCTGGGACCCACAGGAGTCTGCAAACACACCACACTGAAAAAGACTGTCTTAGGATAACATGTTTCTCATAAAGAGGCTTATGTTTTTCTTGGGTCTTCATAGCTGAGACTTGAAATTTTCTGTCACATGAGAGAAGTCATTAGACCTAAAAAATCAAAGCATATAAAGAAAGCCAAGCAAGCCCTCTCAAAAATGTTTGGGAATAATCTGCTCAAGTAAGAATTTGTGGTAGTTTATTTTTTGCTTGACCACAGGAAACTTATGGCTTCATTTAATATTTTGAAAACATTTTTAGAATGTTCATGTACTGAAAACAGAATAAATACCCGTACCTCAGCAGAACTGCCATTTAAATCAAATTAACTTTACTAATTAGGGGGAAAAAAAGAAGCCACCTCAGTATCAGGAATAATTTGTGCATATAGAACTTCACACTTCAGGTGATATACTCTGCCTGAGAGATAGCTAAGGAAGCTATATACCCATCAAAATGGGAAATCAACCATGGCTACTAAATTTTTCAATTCACAAAGATTTTTTTAAAAATACCCAATTTGCTCAGAGGACTTTTAAGTCTTCAGATGAAACTGAAGTCATTATATTCAAATGAGTGAGTATATAGAGTTAGCCAGTGACATTGAAATGATTTCTTGTTGGGTAGCTGAAAATAATGGATGGAAATATGCTTGTCATAACACAGTACCTGAGCAGTTGTGTTTAATTCACTTTTGCCAAGACTTTCAAGCTGCTTCTCTTTTTGACAGCTGAGACTGTGCAGTGGTTTATCTACTGGCAGGAGAAAACTTCAAATCATCAGATGATAAGGGAAGAGCCATGGCACTTGGATGCAACCTTTGGCACCTTGCCATATCGCAGGTACACCCACATCTGCCAGGAGCTCTTCAGCCCTC
Source organism: Chamaea fasciata (assembly GCF_029207755.1). NCBI lineage: Eukaryota > Metazoa > Chordata > Aves > Passeriformes > Sylviidae > Chamaea > Chamaea fasciata. The sequence goes on along the minus strand of NW_027094086.1, from coordinate 46,436,037 downwards.
TTCTCCCTCAGGGGTATCACATGCAATCTGAAGCTGGTTGGCAACACACTGTGACCTGCCAGGGTGTGGTGTTGGGTGGTAGAGGCAAGGAGAGGCAGAGAAAGGCAAGGAAAGGCAGTTCCTGCTGCACATTTTCTGGAGGCACAGGAGTGGTTAGAGGAAAGCACGCATCTGTGCAAGCCTTGGTTTCAGTGCTTGGGCCTTTATGGGTTTTATGGCTGCATGATAGCATAATGACGCTGTAAATCATGCATAAAGGTCCTCTGGAGAATTTACCTTATGTAAGGAATTTCTCAGGCTGGGTAAAGACACTTCCATCAGGCTTTGGCACACGCAACAGGAGAAAACAGACGGAACAGCGTGACTGGTAAGCCTTGGCCGATGGCTGTTGTTGTTCAAATGAATCCTCAGGAATGAGGGCTCAGTTAGAGCAGTGCAGAGCCAGTCTCAAGATGAATTCTTGCCAAGGATCTCCAGTAGCCTAAGAATATGGTGCAGAGGCAGCTTAGAGTGATTATTAACTTCTCTCCTCATTCTGCCCTTGGTCGTTGTGCTGAGTCCAGGAAAAGGGGAATTGAGATTTACAAAATCTCCGCTTCCATACATGCAAGCTAATAATGATTTGTCCATGAGGTTAAACAGTGCAGGAAATGGCGATCAATATTGGATGGTCGTACCTTAGAAGTGCAAAGGCCATTTGTGCATTCTGGCCTGCCATGGAGGGGACTACAATACCATCAATATTTGATTAATAAACTATGCTTCTTATTCCCAAATGCCACGGGAAGTAAATGCAAACTGAAGTTAAATGCTAGGTAGTAAAAAAATTCTTTCTTTAGCTTTCACTTGTTCTTTCTAAAATGCAGTTCATTTTTCTTTTAATTCTGACGTTCTGCCTACACTACCTGGACATATTAGCTGTTCTTAATAAAACTATGCCCCTGATAAGGATGCTTACATGACTTCAGGCTGCACTGTCTCTGCAGATTATCCATGCCATCTGACCATGGCAGGAAGAAAACACTAGAGCAACCCACAGCAGCACTTCCAGCAAATACAACCTTTCTACTGACACCCCATTACAGGCTGTATTTTTACTCCATTACAGGCTGTGTTTCTACTCCTTGTGCCAGTTACCAAACACTTCATCAGCACACTTTCAGTAAGTAAGTTTCAGGTTTTGACTTTTGATATTAATACATCATGTAAACAAAATTTATCCTTCTTTTTTCTTTTTCTTTTTTTTTTTAACAGAAGTGGTTCTTGATCTTGGCATGGATTTGCAGCTAATAATGCTTTCTTGAGGGAGAGAAACAGAGTAGAGGTTTGGTTACTTACTGAGCCATCCATCATTTTGATAGTGAGACCTGGCCTAAGTCTTCCTTCTTCAAGACATTAATTTTCCACCTGCCCTTCTTTGCTCAGAGCAGGCCCAATCCTGCTCTTTTGGAAATCAATGGCAAAAATCCCACTAATTTCAGTGGATTAGTTCCAGTATCTCAATTTACATGTGATTAACAGTAATTTCGTCTACTTAGTGCTAAAAAATTCATAATCAAATTTACAATAAGCTGTGCACTGATTTTCTAGGGATCCCAGCTTATTTCATAGGCTTCTAATTTCAGTGTTTAATCACTTTTTGGTTCTAGCCCAATATGCACCAATTGACCATGGAATATGTTCCTAAAAGCTCCCCACAAAGTTGCTGGTTTTGTAGCTGATGGAATACTAATTTGCAGGATTTCTTTAATACTGAAGTGCTAGAGTAGTTCTGCTTGTCAGACAGACAGATCCTCCAAACACTTACTAGACTGAAAGCCTATTTATACTTTATTCGCACTAGCTGAGGTGAATGGGCCATGCTGTTCAAAGTTACATGATGAGTCCTAGGAACACAGGACAAATGTGAAGCCTGAATTTAAAAAACATGGAGCTGTCCTTGCAAAGAAGACGCCTAAACTGAGAGGAGATTTCTATGAGTTAATCTAAACCCATCCATCTGGAATGGCCATGTTGCCATCTTGAGCCACCCTAGTTCAAACAGTTTTTAGTCAGCCGGGGATGATCCCTCCAAGAGGGTCCAGTTTGCAGTCAAAATAGACCCTGAGGTCCATAAACAAGAATCCAGACAGACCTGTCTTGGTCTGTTGCAAGGACTGCTAGTGCTGTGAGCCATTTCTTCACAATCTTCCTGGTAGTGGAGGATTAACAGCACTTCAAAGGATAAAATCACCAGGGGGTGATTTTAAAAAGATGTGACTGAGTCTGGTGCTCATTAAAATGAGGGACTAATTGCAGTGGTTCAACTCCAGTCAGGAGTGCCTGAGCAGGTGTTGTGTGTGCTTCCCCAGGCAGCTCAGGCAATGCACCTGCACAAAAACTGCCATCCCAGTCTTGCTCTCCCTGGATTTATTCTGTGAGAAAGATCGCTATCAAGTGTTTGGCATCCTTTAGGGTAGACTTTTCTGAGAGCCTTTTCAGAAACAGACATCCACTGTCCTACAACCAACTTGTATTGCTTCAAATATGATTTGGACATAGGTTTGCATAAGTGAAAGGCTACTGCATAAGGATGAGCAGTGAGCCGTATCATTAAAGACCTGTTGGTGTTAACATGTCAGGGTCTGAAGGACCTAGACTCTCACCTCAGTTTTGGCATTTTGGCCTTCCCAAGCCTAACCAGTCCCTGCTTTCCCAGCACTATTCTCTGCTGGTGGCCTTCAGAGCTGCCATTTGCAAGATGCACCATGGAAACAGCAAGAAACTTTCAAAGTTGCCTTTTTTTTTTTTTCCAACATATGCTTGCCTGGCTAAATACATTATATGATACTTATTCTTTAATTTATGATGGTGAAAAAGCTATACCAAGTCCTGCATATCCGAGCTCATTGCTGTGACTCTTTCTGATCGCTTTATCAAATGGAACCCTTTCTTTGAGCTGTTAGCTAAATGTCGCGTGAAGTTCTGAGAACAAATTGTGCTGCTTTGGGACATTAACTTCACATTAATTTGGCTAATCACTTCTACTTGATAGAAGTTTGTTTGAAAAACAGGATACTTCAGCTGCAGTGAAATCTGCATGAAGAGTCATGTAGTAACAGCCATCCTCTCCAGAGTCAAAGATGAAAATGCACAGAAAGAGTGTTTTTGTGGGTGGCTCTGCATAACAGAATGGAGATCCGGATCAGGAGGATTTAGAAAAAAATTATCCAACAGAAAGGAATTAAAGCTTCAGCTAGGCTCAGCCCTTGTTAGCATGTTTTATTCTGTCCACAGACAAAAACATGTGCAGCATTGCCAAATTTTTTAATCAATTCCACAGCAGTTGTTGTCTGTTTTCTTGCACCCCAGTCCCTGAAGTCAATAGATTTGTGTGAGAGCTCTCCCTTCCTCTCTTCCTTCCTCCTGTCCAGCAATCTGTAATGCTATAGGGAAAACCCTGGAGACCCTAGCCCCTGGTGGTTCCAGAATCATATGGCACAAAGAATACACTAGTTTCAATACCCTGTGATTTTACTGCTAATCCCATGATTAATAAATGTTCAATGTGTAATTTCTGAGTATTGAGTGTGAGTCCCCTCTCCTGGCAAAAGAAATGGTGGGCAGGGGCACCAGGAGCTGGGAAGGTGATGTCCAACAACTGCAGCCCTGAGCACACGGTGAGCACCACTTCCAGTCAACCCTCCACCAGTTACACAGGAGAGGCAAGTGTGGCTGGGAGGACTGGTTGCTCTGTATTTGTGTACACAACCAGTTATCTACCATGCTTCACCTTCCACACTTACCCAGACAGCCATGGTGATAGGAGAGACCGTCCACTGGGAGACAGCTGTAAGCATGAAGTAGAAGAAATGTACTGCTGTACCCAGAGCTTTCAGCCTGCAGAAGGAACAGTTCCCCAAAAGGCAAGAGAGCAGCAGATGATACCGCCTTGCTCTACTCCCCTGGTCAAGGCAAGGAAAAGGAAACATCAGCAACATTTCTGCTGAGGTAATCTCCCTGAATTACAGTTCCCATGCGTAGCTCTCATGCTTGATAAACATATTTCTTAATAGGAAAGATGCTACATGGTATGGCACAGGTACTTCAGGGAGGAGAAGTGAGAGGCTCTGGCCAAACACAACAGGTAAATTATCTAAGGAACTCCACTAACTAGAAACAACCGAGACAGTCTGAAATCTCAAGTAAAAACAAGAAAATCAAAGGGGTTTCTGGAACTGACTCCATCTTAGAAGACAGCCAAAACACTTCAGTGGCCTCAGCTGGCAGCAAAAAAATCCTTCCCCCTCAGAATATGAGGTGCCGACAGTGTTCTCTGCTCTCTGCTCTGTGACATCAGGTAGAAGGTAAGCCAGGGAGGAGCTGCAGCAAATGCAAATGGAACTTTGGAGACTAGACCACAAGAGAACTGAGCCAAGGTCAAAACATTTTGAGAAGTGTGGGACATGGGAGAAATTCAGCTTCAACATGTTTTGATTCTACTCAGGGCACTTTCAAGGTCTGCAATACAGAACTTCAACCATCACTCCAGGGGTTTGGCACTTCACCTTTTTTCTGATAGTATCTACTTGCTGAATAGACTAGACACTGCTGTCATGTTTAGGAAAGGTCTGTGGGTCTCCATCCATTTTCGACTGGTTTCTCTTGCAGATCACAGAGGGTTGCCAGTTATGACTCGTCCTCAGAAATACGCTTTTCCCTCATGCAACACGCTTTCCTTCAAAAAGCCTCTACTTGCAATTGAACCTGATTTAGCAGTCCTCCTGCAGAGAGACAAGCAGACTTCTCCTGCTACCAAGCTTGGAGCCAACCAGCCCAGGCTACTGCTTGAAGCAGGAGGCTGCATTCAGAGCACAGCCAATGATAGCGGCATCTACAGAGTATCTTTTAGAAGTGCCAGGGCAAGGCTCAGGGTTGTGATTAGCATATGCTAATGACTGATTATAATATGTAAATGACACACTGGGTCAGAACTGCACGCCCATTCAAACTAATGAACTGTGCACTTTTTTATAAGTGGCACCAGTAATTGAGCGCATCATTTTTCTGTTGCTGCTAGGCAGAGAATAAGGAAGCCATCTGTAACGACAGGCCAATGTTTGCAGCAATCCCGTTGAGAAGTAAAGGCAAGGACTGCTAATTTCCAAGTGTCCAGCAGGGAACCAGTACACATGCCTCCAGTCACCATCGTCACAATCCTTAGTATCTGAGCATGTAATTATATGGTCATATTTTTAGAAGAGATCAGCATTAAAGATAACTGTTGAAGACTCCTGGCCAGAGCAGCATGCAGAGATCTATTTGAGCACCTACTGCCTAAAGAGCAGAACACCTGGGTTTTGAAAATGTAGTTGTATGTGACCTTGCTGTAATGAAGAAAATATTAATATCTCATTTGTGGGGTCTGCTCTTTCCTCTCAAAAATAAATTCTCCTGTAAAGCTACACCACTCTTTCTGAAGTAGCAAGAACACCATTTAATATCAGAATGGATAGACTGTGAATCTTGCCAAAACTGATTTATTTCAAACCTCAATATTTACTTATTCTCCCTATTAATTAAAATTCTTACTCAGAATCTTTATCAAGAATAAATTAGTAAACAGAGTGACTCAAATATGAGGTTTTTTTTAAAAAAAATCAGATACATTTTACAAAGGGATATGATTATTCTTTTATCCTAATTTAGATATGAAAACAAAGGACTGAAACAATTTGTGTTAAATGTCACATAGTAGACAGTCACCAGAGCTTGCAATAGAATGGAAATTGCCTGTGTCTGTATCTCTCCTGCAGATATTGCCCACAATAGCAGTAGAAGTATGGTGGAGTGACGTGATCAGACTCCAAAGCTATCAGTGTACAAGGCAGATCTTTAGGTTCAGAGCAGTATCAATGCAGCATATTCCAGATGGAAGCCCAAACTGGTAACTCCCCACAGCTTTACACTGTGCCACATGGACTTCCTTATTCAGCTTTTTGATGGTTCACGAATTCCTGCAGCAGGTTCTGGGCTTTGGTGTAGACAAATCTCATCCTTATTAAGACATCCCATTATTGTCACTTTTGGAATTAGCTTTTCCATGCAGTGATTTTCAGACTCTCCTAGTTTGTTCTCTCTGTTGTTCAAACGACACACTTATATAAAGTCATTTGTGTCCAATCTTGGCTCTTTTTCATTTTCTCCATGCCAGGGTGGCATTTTAGGGACACAAGCATGCCATAATACCTTTTCTATTGTAACTAATTTAGAAAGTTCATTAAAACATCTATTAATCCTAATTCATCTGCTCACATAGTCATTCTGACAATGAAGGTATTTCCCTTCTGGGAATTTTATTAAGCGCGAGGAAGATATCAGCTCTGAGTTTCACTGCTTCTAAGTCATCTTAGAAGAGAGGATGTGCACATCATCTTCAATAGCCTCATGCTTATTTGACTCAGATTGGTTGCTCAGAGTCCCCTTGTGGGTGGAAAGGTCAATAATGAGGCATGAGGGGGGAAAAAAGGGATATCTTGACAAAACTGAGCTAGTATGGCAGTCCCAGAAAAACTCCATCAGAGGATATCTAGCAGGCTTTCGGGTAACCAGCAGTGAAAGGAAAGGGCAGCAAATTAACAATTGTGATTTACTAAGGAAAAAGGCAGCCCTGTATCAGTGGTAAAACCCAGCAAATTCGATAGCAAACTGCAGATGGCTCTCACTTTTGATGTCAATAGAAATATCAAAGAGATCAGGATTGGGCATGGGACTCCCTATTCAGTATCTCTGGACACACAGTCTCAGTATTATATTACATGAAACATCTCATGTTCCCAAAATCTAAATACATCATTTGTGACTGATTATATGTGTTTGCAGCTGGCAGTGAAGGGTGATACATTGTTAATGTCTTTTTGTAAATGTTGGATGAATAGCTAACAAAACTCTACAGTCTATATTGGCATTCACATAGCATAGTCTAAAAAAAACTTCAATCTCTCTCACTGACTCTCTCACTATCCTCTAAAACTAGAGGTTTTACTATTTTTCACATCATTTGAATTTTTATTACATCTAAATAATAAAATGCATTATTAGGATCAATCTAAATCCACAGTATTCGCAGTTTTAGGATTTTCTCCACAGATTTGGCTCTGCTCTCCAGAATCTAAGCCTTCCCTTTTCAGAACAGAACTTTCTCTTGCCTTTCTGGTTGCAAAGGTATCTTGGCAATATTTAAATGCTGTACCTCTCCAATATATGGCTTAGTGCTGAGCAGAGATGGATTGAATTCAAACTTTCAAGCCACATTCCATTTATAAAATGAAGTCTAATAAAAAAAGCTTATTTGGCTGCAGATAGGGTAGTCATGCTGGCAATTACGTTTCAAACTCTTTATAACATTTGTAGGGCTTATTTGAAATAAAATTAATAGGAAACAAATGTGACAGATGCATTATTTTCCAGTTGCAATGAATTTGAATAATGTGTAATAATGTATCTAAAAATAATTGCTGCTCTTAATCATAGGTTTTGCTTCAGTGCTATCTGCTTAAATGACCCTAAGTCATAGAGCACTTTCTAGTGTCTCTTCCCATTTCTTAAAAATTGAATTGCTCTTGCTAAATGAGTGGTCGCTGTCTCTATTCCCTCCCCACAGACCATAGAGGATGAGAAAGGAAATATTATCTTGCTTCTGTTTCAGGACATTTAGCTAGCTTTAGAGATCTTCCTGACTACCTACCTAGGAAATGCCCTGGTCAGAGAGGCCGTGCTGCACCTGACTGGGTGTAAGATCCATGTCACAGGGAAATGGTGTCTCGGCCATTCCATTCACCAAGACTAGCTTGGGAGATGCAAGGAACCACCTTCCCAGGGTCAAAACTCCCTGCCACCTCACCAGCAGGGACCAGAGAAGCACAATCAATTATACAGTACCATCACAGGGTCATCAGACCCTGGCCACACTCTCACTCATCTGTCATTGTTAAGAGAGAGTATCTCTAGTGCAAACAAGATGAAAACTTTTTGTTTCTTGGAGAAAGAAATTTGCTGCCACAGTGTGCCTTTCTGAATGACCCATCTGTGGGTTCTGCCTGTGGCTCTTATTCTGCCTGGGGGTCCCAGCAGTTGGCACGAAGTCAGTGACTGGCAGTGAGTGGAAAATCACTGCAGCCCCCAGGCCTTTGGCTTCCAGCCCCACATCTCATCGGAGTCCTGCAGTATCCAGTGCAAGCAGTGATAGCTAGAGGAGACAACATTACCATCTATTTTGGTAAGATACAGAAGCTGGCATTTTGCACGATCTCTTAAGGACAGAAGGGAGAAACATTCCCTGTTCATTCTCTGTTCAGACATGAAATGCATGGAGGCATCCCATCTCACGGATGCAGCTCAGCCAAGTGATACGGAGCCAGATGCCATGACAGGCAGATGTCACAGAAAGAGGACCAAAGCTCCCATGGACTTCTTGATAGCTCACACCTGAGAAGAGCCCTGGAGGCAAAAGGCATGATTTCTCTGAGGACAATACAGTCCTAAAGCATAATAGGACAGTTCAAAGATTCTTAAACACGTGAGATTGGGTACTGGTAGCAATTCAGCTATGCCAGCAGAATGCCTTCTTCTGACAAACCTACCCTAAGTGTCATAATCCAGGGGATTTGTGTATCTGTCACGGCGTCTGCTAGGAGAAGTAAAGCACGACTGCTTCTCCACAGCCCATCAGGGTTCACCCACCTTTCCAAGTCCCAAGTCCCCTGAGATCTTCAAGCAGATGTCTGCTTACATCCAGGGGTTTTCAAGTTGCCTCAAAATCTTTTAAAAAGCTTTGTCTTACATCATTTACTATGGCCTGTGTGAAGCGTAGACCTGAATTTGCGTTTTCCATTTGGAAAGAGAGAGAAGCCAGAGGTTCAATCACCATGCTCCAGAGCTTTGGAGTTTGCCTTGCAAGAAGCTACACCTGGGACCTTCAGGAAGGCAGTCCCAAAAGATCCACGTAAAGCCTGGAGGCCTGGCAGAACCTATTCATCCATAGTGTTGGCTTCATACCAGACTACTGCTCTTGGCAGTAAAGTGTGCTGTGTATTTAAAAGGTGGGTTTTATTTGTTGAAAGGATTAAACATTTGTAAAATGTTTGACAAATCAAACCCTGATTCAAATAAAGATAAGATGGCAAAAGCACTGCATATATTCAATGCTTGGATGTCAAAAGGCATTTTAGCTCCAAAAATACTCCAAATCCACACCCTACTGGTTTTCTTTGCAGAAGTTTCCAAGGACTCCTAAGTGCCACTATAAAATGATACAAAGTGAATTGTTAACCCACACAGCTCACAAGTCAGAGCATAGGGAGTAAGAAACAACCAAATAAACAGGTGAAGAGTAGAAAGACAACTGGTTAAAGACAGCAGAGTTCCAGAAAACATTAATTACAGAGGTATCGATGTTCACAGCAGGCTGCCATTTCTGCCAGTCCTGTTTTTCATGATTCATGCCAGAAAAATGAGGTCAGTGTTGCCCCATATTTATCACTGATTTAGCATGAAATACATATTAAAAGCATTTTGTACCATGGGCTCTGTCTTCACTTCAGTGAGAGATACCAAGCAGCCTTGAGATCTATTAAGTACAAAAAAAAAAAAAAAAAAAAAAAAAAATTCAGAGGTTTTCACTGAACATGGAGTGCAAATTATCTATTCTGAATCTCAACAAAGCTAAGCTACTATCAGCTGGGTTTTTTGAAGTTACATTGCATGGGCCAACACCTGAAAATTCATCAGAATACCCATATTCCAGAGTACTTAGGTGGCTGGTTAAATCAATAAGTCATTTACATTTTTAACATTTACTGTACAATGTTGGAGCACATACATTCTGCAGTAAAAACAAACTGGGGGAAAATGCACAGAACTCCTGTTTTCTGGGAAAAGCCATAGCAACATCCAGTTGCTTTTTCCCAGTACAGGTTTATCAGTGTGTACTAAGTCTGAGCAAATATGGTTTGGACAGGTTTGATACTGTTTATTTCTCTGTTTTATGGTATGACTCGGGGAACTAGCCAGGTGATAAATACATTGACTAGCCATGGTTCTTGCCATCCGTACAAAGTTTATTTCATTTTTCCCTCTTTACTGGCTAAATCCCACCAGCTTATCCGCATCAGTCAAGGCTTATGTGAAGTAGCGATCCAGTCAGCCTCAGGCTATGTAAAGCAGTGTTTTGGCCCAGTCTGACTTTGGTTGTATTGTGTTACCTGTGATATTCTCCAACCAAGAGAGAATTGCAGTTATTGAGAAGTGGCACAAGGGCTTGTCCCACCACGGCAGACTGCTTCCTGAGAAGCTAGCAGTTCTAGTCAAGCTGAAAGTGAAATTTTAATATGGCCTTGGCAGCGCTCCATTGGCATGTCCCCAAATTTACACTAGTGTAACCAAGATCACTGTCTGTGCCAGCATCTGTATTATATTAAAGATAAATTGGACAAGATGTGTCCATATCTGAACTAAACTCAGCAAATAAAAAATGAACTTAACAAAATAAAATCAGATGGTCTGACTCATCCTCTTTTGAGAGATCCTGATAAAATATGGCTGTTCCAGAAGCTCTGATGTGATCTTAATAAAAGATGACACTGTGAAAATGGCGGGGGGGAAAGCACGGCAGGCGGGAAACTTGACAAAAAGAAGTTTTCACTGTGCCTGGATCCCAGCTCATATAAATGGAAATAGATGAGAAACCTCAGCTTCCTTCATTGACATATGCAGCATAAAATCACTGCATAGGCAAGAACACTGTGAGCATGCCCAGTAGGTAGGCACCAGACTATAATTTCTTGTTCAAAATACCAAAATGCACCAGTTTAACAAAAAGAATGAGGACATGATATAAAACAGGCATGAGCTAAAGTACAAAACAGGAGGGATGACTGGAGTCCACCTCCTCCTATTTCCAAAAAAGCTGCCTAATCATTAGCCTGGGGAGTCATGCTTTCACTTGCCTTTTCTCCTTCTCTCAGTGAATTCAAACCATTTTTCTGCACAGTGGTGCAGCTTCATGAGGAGTGGTAAAGCATTCCCAGAAAAACCTATAGTCTAATGACTAGAAGTATGTTTGAATTCTTTCCAAAGAGGATAGAAACTGAGTGTGGATTTCCTACTTTCCAACCCCTAGGATGATGCAAGATGGAAATGGTGATGGTTGCTGTTCCACAAGTTTTTTAAAACACAGTGAGGGCTTTGGAGATTTTACAAGGAACTTGGTCTTGCCAGGCTGCACTAGGAATGCTCTGAGAGCATCTCCAAACCCCATCAAGGGGCTGCTGTGTCCTGTTGTTTGATCATTGCTATGAAGGAAGGGGTCGGGCAGATGATTTGTTTTCATACCTTGATGGACAGAAGGGATGTAGTTAAGAGGGAGATAATATGAGCATAACAGTAAAGGTGGAATTATTTACTTCAGAACTACAGAAAGTACCTTTGGATGCCAGGTGGAGGAGCAGTCACAGCTCTGTAACCGCATCCCACAGTGTCTTATTTAACTACCTACTTGCCAAGTGTTTGACCAAATCATTTTAATAGCAACATTCCTTCATCTGTCTTGTTTTACATACCTGTGTGTCACCTGTAGGGGTTGTGTCCTGACATCTGGGCCCATTCTGTCCCTGTAGGGAACAGTCTCTCCTGCTGCATGCCCTGGCTCCCATGGACATCAAGCCCAGGAGTGAGACCACAGTGTTCATGAAATCATTCCACTTTATGGAAGCTGAGGATGCAGACAACACACAGGAGAGGGATGCACTCTACAGATGGCCACGGGTGAGATCAGATGCAGCCAGAGAATCCAAAGGAACGGTCAAATGGTTTCACATGAAGCTTCCTCTCCAATGGTACTTACAGCCTTGCCAGCAAAGCCAATGTCCTTTAGGAACGTGGGACACTGAGTGTAGGAGTGTTCCCATGTGAACTCTGGCAGCTCTTTATCAGTGAAGTCAAGGAAAGAGAGATGATAACGCAGAAAGGCATGAGAAGACCTTTGTAATGGGGTCATTAAGATCAACCTGAGAGTATATTCACAAATATCATGACAACATTGTGGATGCTAAGTGCTATCTAAAAAATGCACTCCTGTCTAAGTGCTAGTATTAGACATGGTGCATTCTTGTCAAATACAGCTTGGTCCAGTAATTGAAAAGAATCATTAAACATTTACTGAAAGTCAAACTGGAAACACATGGATGAATGGAGCTGTACTTGAATACCCCATAGCTGTCACTGATACCACAGATTAAGTGGCAGCATATTACAGGTTTCCAGGAGAGGAGACAGTCTTCAGACACACACATACATGCAGCTAAGGAAGTTGACATTAAAAGGGGACACTTTTGCATGTGTGATCATCCTCTGTGCTCTTGTCTTAGAGCACTGGATGTCAAGTTGCAGGAAAGCATCGATATTTGCACTTGCACTCCATTCATACAGACACACCTACAGATTTATTTCACATGAATATTTGATATGACAACAGATTTGATATCAAGTAGTCAGAGTTTTAATTACTTAATTGTTTTCCTATAGTATTTTATTTTTATTACTTAATGAATGCTGACTTTGTGATTGGAGCTGGACAACCATGGAGTGAGTCTAAAGTCCAGCGCGCTCATAGGCTGACCTAATTAAGTCATAGAATCCTAGAATGGTTTGGGCTGGAAGAGACCTTGAAGATCACCTAGTTCCACCCCCCTGTCCTGGGCAGGGACAACTTCCACTAGATCAGGTTGCTCAAAGTTCTACCCAAACTGGCCTTGGTTGGCCTTCAGGGCTTTGAGGCATTCTAGCCTCCGTTAAATTCTGATGCCTAATGTTTTCTCAACACAATCTTCAAGATTAATCAGACTGGCACCAAACCTACAGCTGAACACTGAGATGGTCTCCTGGTAAAACAGACCATGGATCAGTCTCAAACCCAGGGTCAGGGTTTCTGCAAACTCCCTTCTCCCTTCCCCCCTCCTCTTATCAACCCCGTAGCTGCAGCAGAGAGAACTTTTCTCAAGAATTGATGTGGCGTATTTAAGATGTGAAAACAACAGAGGAAAAATTAAAATGTTTGTGATCCATTATGCAGAAGGCACATATTCTGCATGAAAATATTATTTACTTGAGTTTTCTATTCTAAAACTTGATTTTGTATTCAAGATTTAAGGTCTCCATGGAGGTGGAAAAACACTTTGAGACTCTGAGGCTTTGAAATGCTGAATTGCCTTGTATAAGATAAAATCGATATTTGGGAAAAAAAAAGCAAAGTGGAAATTAATGTTCTTGTAATAGGTGAGTAGCTTTTACACAATTATTTCATGGTGATAGACTTGGTTTTGATGTAGCTTAATTAGCAGAATATAAATTATATATGTTTTTTTAAAGATGTGCATATGTATATTACAAGATTTTTTTGTTTCATTGTGGAGCAAACCATTTGATGTGGCTCTGCAAAAAGCTCTAATACACATCAAAAAGCAATCAACAAACTCTTTGAGTACATCAAGCAGGATAATTTAGATGGTTTTTAATCAGGATTATGAAAATATAATTAGGTGGTTTCATGTTGGTTGGTGAGTGCATAGGGAAAAGTGATTCTCCAAACAGAAAAATATGGATAACATTACCCAGGAGCCATGAAACAACCACACAGACATGCATACACAAACCAAACAGAAAAGACTTCTGGCCTGCTTCTCTAGTAGATCAGCAGGTAACATGTTTAAATAGAGTGTCGTTTCCTTTAGGATGTCAGGAAGATTCTTATTTAACAGACAGATTACACAGAAGGAGCTTTGGAAAAATGCCCCTTTTTAATGTGCTTGAAATCATTAGTCTGCAGTTTAATAAAATAAAATCCTCTTTTCAGAATTTAGTCAATGAGCAGAAGATGCACTCTGGGTCTAATCAAACAAGAGTTTCACTGAAGGAAACAAGAGAGTGCTTTAACTACATCTGGGCCTCTAGTACCACAGCAAATGCCACATCTCTTTGCAGGGTATTCAGGTGAAGCCTTCTCCCTTCAACCATTGTAAATGTCTGCCATTCCTTAATTCCAAGGAACGCTGGCTAAAGACTCCTTTCTTAAGAGCTGTCACATCTAAACAACCTCATGTTTGCAGGTTCTCTTCTCACCTTCTCATTGCTCAAAGCTTCCCTGTGCTTTCAGTTCTTTTCAATGTGCTGATCCTGATCTCTGTTTCCGAAACCTAACTTTTCTCTACAGCATTTGGTTAATCCTGAATATTGTGTGCCATGTACCATGATGCTTCATCCACTAACATCAAAATATCTTAAATATTTGAAGTGTTATTCTCGAGTCCTTTATTTTTATGTGCTAGCATTACATTTCTGCTTGTCTGTGAGCACTCAGCAGATGTTCTCACTATTCATAGATCCATCTCCTGGCTGGATGTAGATAATCCATAACCCCACAGTACCCTCAGAACATTCCTGTCTGTACATAATCCTCACACCAATACTCCCTCTGTCATGTTCTTCCCTCATCTGACTGCTTCTGGCAAAACAAAGTTACCACTGTCAGCTTGCCAATACATTAAAGAATTAGAGAGACACATTTTTTACTTTTTTGCTGTAGTGAAAACTGTCTAGTTTGTCCTTCTCTTCTTTGCCTCTCCTAAATGGGTCCTATTTCTTGCGCCGAAAGAGTGATTATCCCTGTAGTGATGGTTAGAGGTATCTCAAAATCTCCTACCATCTCATGTGGATCCCTAACAAATACTCTCTCCACACCAAAGGCTAGATCCGTTTTTAGTGACTTAGAGAAAATGCATTTCATACTGTTATAGTGATAAAACAAATGACTTCAGATGCTTTTTAAGCACTCTGATAACTTTTTTAAAATTTAGATACATAGATTTGATAGGAATCCTATGGAATCATATATTATGGGGGGGCAAATAGCAAGTTTGTAGATGTCTGAAGGTGATTTGGGGCTTTTTGTCAGCTAAACATGCGCTACCAGTGTGCCCTTAGAGGCTCTTATGAAAGAAAATACCACCAGTCAGCCTGAAGTCAAAAGTAAAGTACTTATGTGCTGAAATAGCAATCACAAAACACAGCGTAGGTGAAAGTCAGAAGTTTGGTTTTTCAAGACTAAATGAAACAGCAATTAAGTGCCATCTATTTAATAGCAAAAGAAACGATAGAAGTCACTGCCCAGAGCATGGCTCAGCTTAGCGAGGCAAGAGCAAAAAGGGCAGGAGCAGAGAGCAGATCCCCAGTTTTCTTGGGTGAAGCTGTGAGTGAAACAGCTGGGGGGGTTGCATATTGTAGGTGGATGTGTGAGGGAATGAAAAATAGTGAGAAAAGAGAAGACATTGGGAAAGCCAGCTGCAGGAGTGGAATGGTGCACTATCAGGGGAGGAAACAATACAATTCTTCCTGGCTGAGTGCTCCCTAAAAAGAAACTTACACTTCCAAACATGGAACTACTTTGCTTGCTCCTGCATTGCTGCAATAACAATTTTGCTGTAATAACAATCTCTGGAAATGAACAGGGCCTTTCCCAAAGAAATCCTGGGTTCCTATCATCCTCTTCTATTCCTAATGCAACAAAGACAGCAAGGCTCAGATTTTGGATAGCTACTTGCACCATGGGGACAAAAATACTAGTTGGCATCAAAGCCTGTGCTGCACAGATTAGATCTTCTTATCACGAGTTAGAGAAATGAAGAACGACTGCTCTCTGCCCGAGAGGATGGGGTCCATGCCTTCCCATGTGCTGTTGCAGGCAGCATTGCTTTCTTCCCTTTGGAAGACTGCTAAAAACTCTGGCCTGATCTGTTACTGCTGAAGTGAATGGGAGTTTTGCCATTGACTTGAAGGAGACAAGAAGGGAATTGGGCCCTCTGCTTGCAAATCCAGTTTTTATAGTCCTTTCCAGATACTAAATAAAACTGCTTGGAAGTAATTTGAATGCCAGCAAGCTGGGCCAGTTTGCCATGGATTTCAAAGATGCCCAGCAATGTGATGGTTATTAGGATACAAATAAAGTGTCTATTTCACAGTGCAATGTGCAATTTCCTTCTCAGTAAAAATATAAACGTGCCTTATGTGCAAACAATTTTAGCATTTCTGTTTTTATGCCCGTCTTACTGACAAGAAACTCCCAGCTGTTATAATTTGTCTCATCCTTCTCTCTCTTGTAGAACCAGCCTTTGTTCCTTTTTGCAGTGCCAGGGACTTGCTGAGCTCCACCTGATGTGATTTGTCCAGGCATTAATAATGCATCTTCAAGATGCAAGATGCATGAATTCCTTTAGTAACAGATCCGCCGGCAGACTGCCGCACCGTATTGTGCCACTTTCCTGAGATGGGGGAGGCAAGAGGGCCACACAAGCATCCGCCTTGGGAGCCAGGGAGGTCCTGTTATTTCGAGGGGGTCACTACATCCCCACGACGAGGTCAGGCTGAGGATAATGAACATTACAGGAGACGTTCCTCCAGCAGGCAGGTCCTTACCCGCCATCCAAGGAATCCCTGTGGGACGACCTGAGGTGTCCACACTGACAGTGACTTTAGGAGAACTGGCAAGCGGGTGTCGAGCGCTGCCCCGCTGGCGAGTGCTGTCCCTAAACATCACCAAACCAAATCATCTTTGCCTCCGAGCGCTTCTCTCAGCCTCCCCTCCCGTCAGGACAGCACGGGTCGGGAGCTCGGCACCCGGAGGATGCGCTTTATGGACGGTGTGTGCTGCAGGAGGGAGGCTCGCCTGGGAGACACCGCACACGCCTGGTCCTCGCCCACTCCCGGGGACGGCGGAGGGATCTGGCGGCCACCTCCCGCACCAGACCACCTCAGTGCCGCTTTCCCCGTGCGCGAATGCGTATGTTTGTGTGTATATATACCTATATCTATATCTATATATCTCGTTTAATCGATACGATTGCTCGCTCGCAGAGCCGCGCTCCCGCATCGGCGGCTCGGCTCTGCCGACGTAGCCATGGCAACGGCTCCGGCTCCCGGCGTGGGGCCGTCCCGCGGCCGCGGCCCTGGCCCCGCCACCACAGCCCCGGCACGGCCCCGACCCCGCCAGCACCGGCCTGGCACTGCCCCGGCAGAGCCCCGGGTCAGCCCCGGCCCCGCCAAGCACTGCCCCGGCGCAGCTCCAGTCCCGCCGCGCAGCCTGGGCCCCGTCGCGTGGAAACATCGTCTGTACAGGTGCTCTCAATGTCTCCGTGTGTTTGTGTCCCCCAGGATCACACAGTGATCCACGAGGTCACAGATCTCAGGCCCAGCCCTGCCTTCTGCTGCTGTGTCTGTATGTCCCCACATACAGGTACATTCTCTGCACAAAGGGACCTGGGGCTCCTGTTTGACAGCGAGCAGTCCAAGACCAATGGTATAGTGGGTTGTATTAGGAAGAACATTGCCAGCAGATTGAAGGAGAGGGTCCTGTCCCTCTACTCAGCCCTGCTGAGGCCACGTCTGGAATGCTGGAATGCTGTGTTCAGTTCTGGGATCCCCAGTACAAGAGAGACATGGAGCTCCTGGGAGTCCAATGGAGGGCAACAAGACTGACTGGGGGACTGCAATATCTCTCTTACAAGGTGAGGCTGAGGCACCTAGGCCTGTTCAGCCTCAAAAAGAGACAATTCAGAGGGGATCTCATCAGTGTGTACAACTATCTAAGGGGAGGGTGTCAAGAAGATGTAGCCAGGCTCTTCTCAGTGGTGGCAAGCAATGGGATACAAGGCAATGGGCAGAAACTGATGAACAGAGATTTCCACCTGAATATGAGGAAGAACTTCTTTACTGTGCCAGTGACCACGTAGTGGAACAGTTTGCCAAGAGAGGTTATGGAGTCTCTTTCACTGGAGATATTCAATAATCATCTGGCTGCAATCCTGTGCCATGTGCTGTAGGATGTCCCTGCTTGAGCAGGAAGGTTGGACCAGATGAGCCATTGCAGTCCTACCCATTCAGTGATTCTGTGATGTACACATGCAAGCAGCTCATTTCCAAAACAATATTACTGGTAATGTTTTCAAGCCTTCTTTCCAGTGCATGGCAATGGTCAGACATCACTGAGAGAGAGGAGATCCTTCCCCAAAGTCCTTGACAATCAGCAAGGGAACCATAAAGCAGCTCAGTATGATTGCAGTCAACACTGACAGCCAGCCCTCTCTGCCATCTGAAAGTATTGCACAAAGTTTGCCATCAAAAGCCACCAAAGCTGGTGCAGGCAAGCCTGGCACAGCTGTTTTGGTGTGGGTTGCAGTCAGCAGTCACCTTGGGTTGATGGATGTCAGTCATGTCCTCTCTGCACACAAGCACCATCAAGTCAGGTGAGCTGTACTTAGTGTGACATTTTCCTCTGTTCAACGGGCTTTTGAACATTTCAGGAAAAGATATGCAGCTTCTTTTCATGTTCACAGATTCACAGAATGGGTCGTGTTGGAAGATATCATAGTGGGTCACCTGGTCCCACCTCCATGTTTCAAGCAGGGTCATCCTAAGAGCACATTGCACATGCTATGTCCAGGTGGTTTTTCAATGAGGGAGACACCACAACCTCTCTGGGCAATCAGTTCCAGTGCACAATCATTCACACAGTAAAGAACTTCTTCCAGATATTCAGGTAGAGTTTCCTGTGCATCAGTTTTTGCCCATTGCCTCTTGTCTTATTGATTGGCACCACCACTGCCTCCACCCTTGTGACACCAACCCTTTACATACTTACCCACATTAATGTGGTCCCCCTCTCGGTCATTTCTTTTCAAGGCTGAACAAGTAATTTTTCTTTTTACATTTCTAAAATCACATTGCCATATTGTGTTTCTTTTTTAAATAAAGGCCTTCTCCCAGGCTGTCAGTTGGGAAGAATATAAAAAATTATCAAGGTGTCTCTGAGACCAGTGAGGTGCCAACAGGTAGCAGAGTAATGGGAAAGATAGGAAAGGAGGGCTGTCTGTCTGAAGATCAAGTTTTAGGGTCCAAGGAAGACAAAAATTAACCAAAACCCTCCACTCCTTTACCTGGACAATAATTTTCCCATTTTATCCACAGTGAACTTAATGGGATTTTTTTTTTATTTGAGTCAGAATATTTCTGTTGCTTTCAATAGGAGTTCGAAAGGGTTTTTGCATTCACATAGTAGGAGAAATGTTTGTACGTACATTTATATTTAAAAAGACAGTAAAACAAATACTCTTGTGAATTTTGTTTCCAAAAAGCTTCCAAACTGTCTGCAGAAGTCATCTCAAAATCACTTTATATTTTCGAGGACTATGTACCTAGAGACCAGAAACAATAGCCTGGGATTCTACTGATCCTTCATGTACAAACTGAATTACAACTCACAAAAACTCTGATACACCATCCAGTCTGTAAGCAATACATAGGCTAAAATATATTCAGATTAACAAGTCACAGAAGAATTTATACAGCGAATAAAATTAATAGAAATTAAAATGTGGTCGTTGATCAACCACAATTAGGAAACAGAGCTAAATTCAACAAATCAGCTGCTTGCAACTAATAGTTTTCCTAGGTCTCATGATAGATGTGGGTAAATGTTGACTTACTAATTATGACAACAGAACTGAAGAGAGAGCTGAGAAATCAAAATTAACTAGTGCTTTTCCTGAATTAGTGTCAGAATCTGTTGACACAGGAATGGAGCATTGCCATGAAATGTTCCAAGTTTACAGGCTGGGGTTTTTTTCAATATGTGGTTTGTAAAAGTCTGCAAAATCTTGACTTTCTCTCTTGCTATAAGGAAAGAAAAAGTCATAATTTATATTATTAAAATTTGACTGAGTCCTGGGCAACGGAAAAAGGGTTGCATGCTGCAAGATATCAAGCAGTCTTTCTAGGTCCATCATTTACTGCATTTTGAAGAGAAGAAATGTACCAGGCTCCTGAGAGTGGTGAGCTGGTCTTGCAGATCCTCCAACACAGCAAAGGCAAGGAGGCTTCCCACCAGGAGAGGCAAGGAAACAGCCAAAATGTTACCTGACAGATCTGGCTTTGCATCAGTCTGGGTTCAGACTCAGAAATGATCAGAGGCAATATTAAGCTCCCTGCCCTCAGCTTCCAGCTTCTTAGTTTTAAGGGGATTTCTACACATGGCAAGGAATGTTTCATCAATCTGCGCCACACTGGATCCACTGCAAGAATTCTGTGTAAGATAATCTGATTATTGTAAGTGCAAAATACAATTTGAACGTCCCCTCTGTTCCACGTGATTTTCTTCTTGTTGCTCCAGGAGGCTGGAAAGGATACTACAGTTTTCCTCATGTTAATTCTGGCAAGTTTTTATTTGAAAAACTTTGTTAAAAGGATACTTTAAAACTGAGTGAGAGGATGGAAAGTGCCTTGTGATGTTCCTGTGTCACATATATGACTATTCTGAAAACAGACTTGTATTGTGTCAAGATTGGAGATTTTGAGATATTTTCTTGTGATATACTCAGATCTTTAAAATTTTGTATGAACTGCTATTCCAAGAACAACCCAATATGGATAAAGCTGAGAATTTTACTCTGATGGGTTTTTTTTTAAAGATTTATTTTGACTGCAGTTTTCATTAAACTTCAGTAGCCCTAATTTACTGGCACTTCAATTAAGCAGAATGGTTTATTATTCATTACGCTTTCTTCCCAAAACCATTTTGCATAGCAATAATTCAATGAAGTTCTTGCTTGTTTTGTAAAGCCCTTCTGGTTTTAGCAATTTCTGATTTTCGCATTTTTCAGAGCAGGGTGAAAATGTTTAACATTTCTTCTGAATGTTGTTTTTTGTACGTAGAAATTGGAGCTCCAGGTAACACATGGCAGACAGGACTACCACAATTTACACCACAGGAGACACGGGGCCAGCCCTAGTGCATCCTTTCTGGTCCACACAGGGTGCTTCCTAGAATTGCCAAAATTGGCCAAAATTGTCTGTTTCCTAGAGTTTTCTGCAATCCTTGTCATTGCTATCAGATGTTCATTGAGACCCATCAAATGTTTCTCAGACAAATGTCATGCTAAATGACCCCCTTCCTCTCTGACTGAGGAGGTTTGATTAGAAGTCCTCAACTAGCAACACCATTTGCAAAATCTGTTTTTCAGGAGTGATGTGCTCAAGGTGAAGTAGCAAAGGGACTTCACAGGGCTCTAGATGGGGACAGCTTCACAGGAGCCCCACCAAAAACACAGCACAGCACTGCTCTTGGCCGGCAGCTCCCTGACCAGGGAACATGGAGTATTAGTGGGCAAGGAGAACAAGTCTTACGGGAGCGACTGAGGGAACTGGGGTTGTTTAGCCAGGAGAAAAGGAGGCTTAGATAAGATGTTATCATTCTCTACAATAGCCTGAAAGGAGATTTTAGCAAGGTAGGTATCTGTCTTTTCTTCAGAGAAGTAACTGACAGGACAAGAAGAAACGGCCTCAAGTTGTGCCAGAGGAAGTTTAGGTTGGATATTTGGAAAAAAGTGCTGTCAAGCATTGGAACAGGCTGCCCAGGGAAGTGGCTGAGTCACCATCTCCGGAGGTGTTTGTTTATAAGGAGAGTAGCTGTAGCACTTAAAAACATGATATGGCGGAGTTGGCAGTGCTGGGTTAATGGTCGGACTCAACCTTAGAGGTCTTTTCCAGCCTGAAAGATTCTGTGATTCTATGATTTCAAGACTTCTGTGTGCTGTATATTCCCCCTTCCCTTGAACACCTCTTAAAGAGTTGGATATAGTTGTTGTTCAGGCATAACCCCATGAATGCCTAGACATGAGAAGGCACAACACCTCGCCTCTGGATGTTGTGCTATTGACAGTCACGGGAATGACCGGGAGGGTAAGCACTGCTAAACTCAAACACATCAGGAGCTGGGAAGAGCGCCTGATTACAGCTGCCTGCACCAGGTCCCGGCGGTAGCAGAACTGATGCATTCAGGCAAGGTGATACAGGTCACTGTTGCTGGGGTAGCGACGGAAAGATAAAGTGAGAAGAAAAGAGCATCTCTGCCTTGCTGCCCAGGCCCGTCAGGCAGATAAACCACACGCATGCATGCAGCCAAGAGAGCCTGGCTGGCCCCAGTGGGGGTGGTCCCTTGACATCCCCGAGGCAGCCCGGGCCATGGCAGAGGATCCAACCATCGAGGAAGCAGCTGGGCTTAGCAGGCAAAAGAAAAAACAAACCCAAAAAAACCCCAACCAAAACAGAACAGAGCCGGAGGCAACAGCAGTGGAAGAGGCAGGGGGGAACTGGTCTAGGAGCTATTTATTCAGAGACACTTTTGCTGCACTTACAACCCACCACAAATACAATCCATTTTTGTAGGTATATGCATTTTATAGTAAAAAGTTATGGACCTTTAATGTTTCCTTAACTGCTCTCATCTATAAATATTAGTAGGCAGACTGTCGTTTGTATATACACAATTTCATAACAATGGTGTGTATCTCAGCTTTGCAAAGCCCTAGTCATCTATTTTCCTAGGGTGAGTAATTTCTTACAAAAGATAAGAGTATTCAGACTTTCTTTCTCAACTTTTATGGAGAAACAGGGAGATTTGGGGGCTGTCTGTGGTAAACATTCAAGATTTCAAGAAACTCACATTTCAATATTCTAATGATCTCCTGAAGGTTCCCCCTGTTATAGCTGGCTGTTTGTTTGTTTGTTTGTTTGTTTGTTTGTTTGTTTGTTTATTCATTTGGGGTTTACATAATTATGTAGCCTGGGATGATATAATTTTCTTTTCATCAAAGAATATCAAACTAGAATGTGTACAAAGGAGGTAATGGTAACTGTTTCTGCTAATTATTTTGTGCTTTAACCAAATTTTGCTGTATACTGTGCAAGGATTTTAATCACTACACTATTAGATGAAAGGACAGGAGAGGTAATTCTCCCTTTTCTCCCCTTCCCTCTAATCTTCATCACAGGTATCAGCAGCAGCATTCCACTTGGAGACTGACAAAACCTTTTGTTTGTGGATCTTGTAAAAGACTAGACTGACACAGAAGCCAGACACTGCCAAGGTTGTTAAAGGTGTTCAGAGAACTTGAACTATAGAAATCCACTGTAAGGTGGATCTTTAGCACCTCTAGAGATATTCGGGAGTTTTAGGGTCACAAGTCTAGACTTGGGTACCTGCAGGTAGACTAAGACCAGTATTAGGTACCTGACCTTTTTTTTAGCACCTAACCCCAAAGTACATTTTAAAGGGTACAGGATACAACTCCACAGCTTTGACCATGACCCTGATTTAAAAACTTCTTGCACACTGGAAAGCATTTGTTCTTAGGCCAAAATTCATCATCTCTGCAATTATGGTGATACCACTGCCATGCTTTGAACTTGTTTGCTAGAATTAAGTCTCCACTTCAGAGAAAAAAAATGAGTTTTAACTGGTTTTGCTGCCAAAGCCAATTTGTTGCTTAACCGATTCCTTGGTCTCTTCAATTGTTAAATAATTGTTTGTGAAAACAATTATTCATTGTCCCTGAACTGATGTGGTGAGTCTGCCAACAACCTTTTCAGAAGCCTCACCATCCTGCTGTCTCTAGGCTCAGATCAGCAAGGCAGTCAAGCACATGCTTTCCTTCAGGTATGTACTTAGTCCCCTTAACTTGCAGCTTTCACAGCAGGTTAGAAAAGTGAAGTATATACTTAAAGGTAGGCATACACTTACCTTTCCCCTTCCTTATTACAGCACTCAGAATCAGTGAAGAACCCTAACTGTAGCCAAAGTCCTGTTTCTACTAATTCTGAAAACAAGCACAAATGTTTACTTAAAATATTAATATGCTTACCTTATCTTATCTTTGACATAATTGCTTTAATTAAAGGAATTTATAAAAACTGACGTTACATGTACATGCCCTAGCAGTAATGTGTGAGAATAATGGAATTTAGAGTGGCTGATTTATTAATCTTAAAATATCTACTTGGAGGGAAACAGGTAAAATTGTAAATTGGGAGAAATGCCTGTGAATACTGGGGTTTGTAATTTAGTCTTGGGTGAGTTGTGTTTATACATATATAGGTTTACACTATCTGATTAGATTTAAACATATTTTTTCATGTTTATAATTATAAAATAGAAAAATAAAGCATGTAACTTTACTGCTTCTGATAGAATTTTTTTAGATTGTATTGACCTTTGATGTGGACAAAATTTACATGGCAAACATTACCAAGATCTTTAATACTATATGTACACCAATAGTAATATTATATACTTTGTATTCTTGCATAACCAACCCCAGTCTACTACTCTGTCCCTACACGCATTGCATGTGTCATTCTCTAATGTGTTTCCTTTTCTCCCCAGAAAACTCCAGGGCCTTCAATCTGTCTCCAGGGCCTTGCAGTCAGATGAAGTCTTCATTGACCTCTTCATAGCCATCTCTGCCCTCCTGAACCTGTGAACTACTTCAGATATCTTTCTCCTAACTTTTTCCAGAAATCTGATTTTCCTTTGGCTTCTCTATCTCCTTCTACCTCACTGGTTACTTTTATTTCCTGCCAGCATCCCTCAGTCATCTCCTGGTTGTTAAGTATATTGCAAACACGTGGAAAGAACCATCTTTGTCTTCTACATTAATACAACACTCTGTACTGGTCTGAACTCTAAGAAGTACGTGCTAATGTCTGGCTCCTGTGACATAGGAACTACCTGAAGCTAAGGGTGTATTTTACTTGGTAATTTGTTTAAACAATTGTTGAAGGAATGGCAATGTATTGTTTACATGTATTTGTTTCATGTCTTCTTTATGACACTGCCGCCCTGTCTAATGTGATTATGCAGCAAAATAAACAATGTCAAATCATGACTTCTTTGTAAGGAAGTCTAGTCTCTTAGACTACAAGTCTGGCATACTAGCCAAAAGCATACATAATTCAAAAGGCACTTTGAATACTGCCAGAAAAATTGTGTGAAATATTGGTGAGCTTGAAGGGAAGACGCTTCACAGAGGTTAAGTTGCATGAGAAAATCTTTTTCCCAACTACGATGCTACTAGAAAGTAAATTACTTTTGTTTTCTTGTGCATATATTCACATCAGTGATGTGGTACAGTTCACAGACTAGAAGAGACCCCATGTCAAGAATGCATTTGTTTGTGTCCCCACCCATTTGGAAAAGCACACAATCAATCAGTGCAAGAAATACAATTATGTACTGAGTAGGAATGCTAAGACGTTCAAGCTTAGTCAAGCTCACTGTACAGGTTCTCTTTTTTTGATACAGATGTTCACACCCAACCACTTTCACTCCTTGCCACCGTGCTCAGCCAGGTGAAGAACTACTAAACCAACAAGACCTGCATAAGACACAAAGACAAATGCAACTTTGCTTCAACCTTGAGTCAGCCTAAACATAACAACTGCACACAGAAATTTAATTTGACAATTACACATTTTAAGTTACAGAACATTTTGCTGTTGCTTATCTCTGCCCTTGCCTGTGAGTTCTGAACTGGGGTTCATAAAGTCATTAATTCTAATAGCAATGGGAAAGCAGGAGATAGAGACACATCATGGCATGAAACAAAAATCTGAAAAGCAAGAGTGATTTAATGTTTAAATCCAATCTCCTTTCTATTATGTTAGGGAATTTGAGATGTGCTTTTTTAATCTTATCTTCTAGGATTCTTTTTCCACAGGAAAACTCCCCATAAATTCACAAAACGTTCTGGCACTTGGTATGGTTTTACACCCTGAGAATTTATTATTCATGAAATAGGTCTTTTGAAGTGCAGTTTCTAAGTACTGATGTTTTATCTTTAAGCAGTGAACATGAGCAGAGACTTAAAGGCCCACTGACAATCACTCAGGAATAGCTCAACTGCTCATGTCTAGGCGAGGTCTTCCCCACACCGGGAACCTTTTGTAAATATTAGTTACTAGAATCACAACACTAATACATGTAGTTAATAATTATCACAATGTGCCAAAACTGCACAGTTTGCTCCCTGATTACAATATTAAATTGCTATTGAGCTGTGGTATTTGCTTCAGGCAATACTACTGAGAAGCCTCCAAAGACTTTGGTTGGCCTCCCTGCACAAGCTTGGGAAGTGCATGCCTACACGGAAAGTGGAGGCAGTGCTGGGGTTTTCTGGAAAACAAACAAACCTCAGACAATAGAAGGAAAGTTTTATCAGAGCTGAAGTGTCCTTTCACTTGGGAACTGTCATCTCATGAAAGTAAAATTCACACACACACTTGATTAGGGCTTCTGTGACAGACCATTACCAAGAGCGAGGTGATTCAAGCTGTGTGTGGAGCATCCTGCACAGCCAGTTCTGCAAGCTTTGTTTTAGTTGCTTTTGATGGCATCTGAAAAGCTGCTAATCCACTTCAGAAAAGTCCAGAGGTTCTGCCTGACATGTTTGTGTTCATCTATCAGTGAGTGTTTTCTGCTGATACTTTTGTCAGTTGTCCTGCAGATGAAGTAGTTTGGGATTGCCAATGGGAAGCACCATAACTGGTGCCATTGTTCATCTTGGTCATGCATTCAAAATCATGATGGGTCTAAATACAAACCCCAATCTTCAGCTTGAGATCTTGGTTCTTTATCTTTCTTAATCCATGAACAAAACTGTCCAATTTGAAGAGTCTCCATTTGAATATAAAATTCAAAAATGGTTCAGTCTATCTCCTTAGATTTTGGGCATTTGGACTGGTATCAACATTCAGACAAGCTTATGGAAGGGTCCAAAAGGTACAGTGATGTCTGAGCCCAGATCAGGTTAAGGTTTCTGCTTGAGAACAAGAGTTGGAAAATGCCTCTGCTCTGCCGTCTAACTAGCACTCAGTAATCTGCTGTGTGAATGTAGCCCTTATTTGGTGGGAGGAGAAGGTGTGACAAATCTATCAGAAGCAAAGGTTCAGAGTCAGGATTTTAGACTCAGGATTCTTTGCCTGTGATCAAAGATGACTTCTTTGTGATTTTTCCGAAGTGAATGCAGTCAATGTTTAGTGAAGCTCTGAAGACAGCATAGCCAGAAGGATTACAGTTTATTAGGGTGTCAGTAGGAGTAGCCCAGGAATGTGATTTGCAGATACAGATTCCAATCCTTGCACTTAGAAAAGGCTGTTGAAAGAGAAAATGCAGGCTTTTGACTCCTTCTATAAAGAACAGCCAGGTGTTTGCACTTGGAAAGTGCAGGTGCAAGTTTATGTACTTGAGTTTATCAGGCCCAAGCTGAAACTGTATCCTCTATGAGATCATAGGCTATTGTCCAGCTTCTGCATCATTAAGGCATGCTATTCATGTAGGTTTTGGGACTTAGTCTTGAAATCGCTGTGCTGGGTTTTCTAACTCATTTTTTGGTGAGCTTTATGGTTTCTTTTACAGAGCTATGTGAGTTACATGGGGCAAAGCTTCCATGCTCCTTCAGAAAACATATGTTAAATTGAAATAGAAGTAATATTATAACCCCTAGAAGGAGAAACAAAGAAGAAGGGACACATGTTTGCTGGCTGCTTGCCTGAAACCGTGCATAGATACCTCAGCTGAATTCAGTATTTCATTTCAGCATTTGAAACTTACCTCTGATGTTTCCTCAGAGAAGATCCTAGCACTACTTGTCCTTTTTATTTATGTACTTGCTGAATTGCAGAATGTATGTTTCAGGTCTCAGCTGTCAGCCTTATACCATGGGCCTCTTGTCCAAAATGAAATGTCATTCTTAAATTAAATCAGGGTTCTTTCAGGGTTCTTCTGAAATTCAAACATGAAACCAAATTGAAAGAAACTATTGTGCCATTAAATCTATCCTGCTATGAGCCTCTGCTTGTTCCCTAGTACCTATTTTATGGGACATTATGGTGCCCTATTTTAAATGTTCCAAGCAAAACTTGTACCTATGTGTTCTTTTGGTTCATGCACCAAACTCAGAATAAGGTGGATACTGTCGTTTTCTTCTGATTCTCTCCTGCCAGGAACAGCAGAGATATTTTACAGCCTGTCAACAACCCCTCTTCATGAATAACCTGAGAAAGCAGGTAGGCTATTACACAAGTAACAAGGGCCAGCTCGCTTTCTTCCAGTTTCTTCTTCTACTACAGCTAACACAGAAAAAGATCAAGGATTGTCGTGAAAAACCAAAAAGCAGAGAACTACCTGGTGTTATCTGTTACATTGGCAGGTTCGATTAATTATTTATGCAGTACCATGGGTAAAGCAGCAGACAGGTCAGGTTCCTGAATCTGCTGTCTGTGGGTGTTTTGCTGATGTATGTCAGCTTCATTCTTGGTCAAATATTATGGCCCCAGCCTGCTGCCAACTGTATCTGTCTTTTATTTGTGAATTTTCACCAAAGAAAAGGCATAGAGCTGGCAGGAAAACAGCTTCTCAAATAGCGTATATATGTTTTGCTGATTCTGGATTGTACAATAATTTTAATCTGATCTTTCAGCCTTGATTCTGGACAAAAAGTATTAGATTTGAAACTGTAACAGCTGGAATAACTGTATTTAGCTTAGCATGTATAATTTCCAAGGCAAAACTAGAAATCTGAAATCTTTATAAAGGCTAAAATGAAGAGAAAGAGGCAAGCTGGGGTTGGTACTATTTTGAACCTTATATAAAAGTTGCTGGTACGGCTTTTTTTCTAGATTTTCTTTTTCTCATCCTTTCTAATATACCTTCCTCTTCCACTGGCTTCTCACCAAATTTAGAGAATATCTCATCCACACCTTTAAAACTCTCATCCTGTATTTCATAATCACCCCTTTACCACTACAAGCATGGACTCTAATGGGCTGCGACTTTCCTCTCTGCTCCTCCTAGCGAAGATCTGCCACCAGTGCTGACAAGCTGCAGCAGCCTCTCTGGTTACATGGAACATCTCACTGACACAATATCCCATCAGCCAGTAATAGTCTGAGGAGCGTGTCTCTCCCCAAAAGCCCCGTGTTGTCACCACAAGTTACAATGTGAAAGCCCTACCATCAGGACATCAGTCAAAATTTATTCTCAGGCTGGCCTCACATGTTAACTTATCACCAAACTAAACTCTTTGCTGAAAGGCTGGAGCTTATATTCACAGAGGGTGAAAATTGGTTCCACTGGGAAAGCTTCAAAGTCATTTCAGCCATTAAACTGTGGCTGGATGTATCATAAGTACAGGAGAGGTCGAGGCACTGCCTGTGAACCAGGGGACTTGGTAAAGAAGTTCCTGCTGAAATTGGCAGCTCAATTTTGTATTCTGTTTCAGTCCGACTCTGCAGCAGGAGCAAGTCGCGTTTGTACATGAGACTCA
Source organism: Chamaea fasciata (assembly GCF_029207755.1). NCBI lineage: Eukaryota > Metazoa > Chordata > Aves > Passeriformes > Sylviidae > Chamaea > Chamaea fasciata. The sequence goes on along the minus strand of NW_027094086.1, from coordinate 46,406,797 downwards.
TTATGCTTCCCCTGTTTAACATACCAATTACTTTCTGTATTTGCCATGTTTAGAGCGACTTCATGTCAAAAATTAATAATGCTAAATAAAGAACTGCACTGATGTATGCTAAAGGGGAAGCATGGCAAACTAATAGAATGTGTAATGGAAACAGAAGATGGATTTGCAGCTGTGGGGATCACATCCAGATGAATTTCACAGTGTGCCATGGGGGGGTCCCACAGAGGCTCCTGTGCTCTTTAAGGCACACTTCAGACTGTGATAAGTGTATATCTTGAGAGGTCGCAGTGCCTAAGTAATTTCACCTTGTAAGCAGTGCAAATATGTAGTGGTGCCAGTCAGTCCCTCTAAGAGCTTCACTCCTCCAAATTTCCTGGCTGTCTCTCCACATTGGGCAGAAATGTTTGGAGAACAAAGAAATAAGTTTGGGGGACAAGAAGTTTTTGCCTTTTTTAACTGACCTTTGTACAATCTTGGGCAACTAAAAAAACCCTGATTCATCCCTGCTGGTCCTGGGCAAAGTGCATTAGCAGTAGGTCTCTGGTCTTCAAAACTCAGGAGTCCACTAAAGATTTTACCCAGATTCCCCAGAGAACCTGACAACTCCATTGCATTGACCCTTCCTTTCAAATTTTGAATTCAGCATCCCTGTGATACTGGGGCTTGAAATCCTGTCATAGTCTCTAGTAGACATGGACAAGTTGTCATGCACTGAGGAGTATTTCCTTCCTTGTGTTGATCAACACAGGTAACAGAGTGGCCAACCTCTTAATGTGAAATAACAATAAGAGGACTATTGATTGGTGGTGTTTGAACAGTTGTCACTAATGAAGATCATAAAAGCAGTGACGATATTTGTAATCATAACAGATGGGAAGTTTATATTTTCATTAAAAGAGAGCCTCTGTTTATGAAGACCTCAACAAGCAACTAGTATACAGACATACCCTGTTATTTGTTACCTCCAGTTTCAGTGAGGCACCTCCTCTAGGCTGGTATGGGAAAGATGCTGGCTTCTCAACCACTTTGCCCACAAACTGCGATTCCTTTCTGAGGTACGGTGTGAGGGGGAAAGGGGAGAAGCTCTGACTCTGCCTACTAGCTTCAGCAGTAATGGATAATGTTTTCATATTTTCCTGTTTTTCTGCCTTTAGAAAGTTAATCCATACCTAAGCAAACAAGTTGCTTTTACAATAAAAGCACACTCAGTGATGAGAGCTTACCTCATGTTTGCCCTTTTGAAAAGACAAAGTCCACTAAGAAATCTGTTTTTGTTAGTCCATTCAGTAAAGTTTTAAGAGATGCTTCATGTGCATAAATTCTCTCAGGGCCAAATCCCGAGCTCTTTGCTCACTTCTTTCCAAGCTGAATTCCCATGTGCCTTAGCAGAAGTTTGTTTTTTGTAGATTTCTGCTATTTAACTGTCACTTTTTGTTCACTGCAAACTCAGCCACACTCAGAAGGCAAAACAAATTGGGGTCTTTCTTTGCAATGCATCACCTACATGTCATGAAATCTCTTCTAGCAAAGATATGCGAGAATTATTGTCGTGTACACATCGCTGGTCTCCTACACAAGAAGAAATTTCACTCATGCTGACACTAAATGGGAGAAAGGAAGATATCCAGAAACACTTGTTAACAATCAGTGTGTTTACTGACTGGCCAATTAACTGATAAGGAGTAAAGAGTTTTATTAATAATAAAATAGAGAGGAACCAGCTCACTTGTCCTGAAGAGAGTTGGTTTTTCAGGGCTAAAAATGATAAACTTTTTAGTTCTTAACACAGGCAGCAATGGTCCACAATACACAAGACCAGATCTGCTTAGTAAGAAGGTACCATTTTTATAATTTTGCTTTCAGAAAAAGACATACATCAGTCTTTACTGTTAAACAAGCTCACTGTTTTTCTTACAACAGAAAGATCAAAATTACATGATAGAAAATATAAATCACTCTTTTGTCCTGCTTGGACTGAATGTCGGGCTACTTGCCTCTTACTGACTATATGAAAGATAATACAAATGCAGGAAAACCTCAGATTTCAATACCCTCCAGAAGACCTTCTTCTCATGCTGTGGTGAATGATGGGGTGTGGCTACTAGCAAAGAGAGGCTGGAGTTGTCATTACTGCAGGTCGGAAGCACAAAAATAAATGCCAGATTCATGGCCAGATGTTGCACTCAGCCATGGAAGGCACTTTGCAATATTTATATGCTGACCTTCAGAAATTAAGAGTAATAAACCCAACACCTTGAGTATCTGTTTGTTTTTGCAATTAAAGCACTCATTATTTTTCTACCCTCAAGACAGAAGGGGATCCAGCAGTGCCAGTACTTGCAGTGTATGTGTAAGTGGCTAGTCTGTGGTGGGGTGTTTCTGCTGGGTGACAGCACAGTGCTATTGGACTCTTGTGCTGAGGTCTCTGCTTGCTCTGTAACGCAGTCCCTCAGAGCAGTCACTCCAGGGTTTGTCTCAAATAGATCAACTAGTGTAAATCAGCAATATCTTGATGCTACACAGCAATTGTCTAAACAAACTTTCCAGTGAGAGGCCTTCAAGGAGGTTTTTCCTCATGTCATGGTGAAAATCAGTCCATCTGGTGAGAGCATTCATTTAAGCTAGAAGACACCATTCTTGCGCTATTTCAATCAGAGTAAGGACTTTTCCCTCGTCTAAAGTGAATGGGTTGTTTTTTTTTCATTATCATCTAAATCAGATCCCAGTTTAGAAAACAGCACATATTTTCACAGTACTGCAAAAGCCATTTCTCTGCATGCCCTGAGTTTTAACTCTCTAAGATATGCACTAAAAGCTATCTATATCATAAATTATGCTACAAAACCTAGATACTTGCTGTAATTACAGGATTCGGTTAATAGCAGTAATTTGTAACTGCTCAAAGTTATGAATAACTCAATAATTTCAGAGCAGTTCATTGCCTGGACCTGAAGGAACCTCCTTCTTTGAATCCTAATAGGTATTTTTAAAGTAATCTCATCTCTTGCCAGCAACTTAGCAAAAATGTTAGGTGGAAGAGTAGGGAGTTCAGAGATTTGTGTGAGAATAGCAAAGATGCAACTGTGTTGGGATTCCAGAAAAAAAAACAGAAATCTCACACCAAAAGTCTGAAAGATGACTTAGGGACAAATAACATTTTACTGATTAAAATCATACTATAATTTGCATGGGTCACATTAGGAATATACAACTGATTTCATGCAAGTGAGGATAATCAAGGAGTCTGAATCTGAAATCTGTCTCCTGCAAGTAATGTTCACCTTCCTGTGTGATAATTGTACAACTTGAGGCCATCTACAAAATGCAAACAGAATAATTAATATCTCCCTCATAACATAAAATGGTGGGATGGACTAATGTTGTTTGATCTCCTTGAGTCCTCTCCTTGTAATAAGCTCTTATTTTGTATTGCATTATGCATAGTATATTCACTCACGCCTCACTGTTGCACTGTTTTCTACCAAGACGTTGAAAATCCCTTTTACATGAACCCACACCACAGATTGCCAGAAGTAGCTTACATCTAACCTGAGGCCAATAGCTGCTGGGAAGTAATTAGTTGTAGTGCTGCTATAATCCCTTAGTAAATGTAAGCACAGCTCCTATTTGTGCTGAAGGTGAAATGTTTGTGGTAACAAATGCCCTTTTCTCTGAATAAAAATGTATTTACTTTTAATCAATCAGGGACTCATTATCAGCATTGTCTTCATCTCCCTAAACCTTGGCCTTCTGTGTATGATTTTAGTGTTGGGGGAGAGCGTCCGCAAGGTTATTAAGAGAATGTTGCAAAATAGCTCTAATGACCTGAATCAGCTAGGGATAGGCAGACAGAAATTACAAGGCAGTCCTATTATCTTCTGGTGCCTCCAGGCTCTCATCAGACCCTCCCAGTCCTCAAAAGGAGAGGAGGAGGACATTATTGCTGTTCCTGTTGAAGCAGTGGGCACATTCACATGTTGCATGACGTGCACATGAGCACGTTGTGTGAAGAGCAGCCCCCGAAGGAGGAGAGGTAGTCTGGGGCTTTGCTGCTAAGGACTATGATCTGTGGACTTTGGAAAGTGACATGGAGAAATGGCTGCCTTAATTTAGGGAATGGAGCTGACTGCAGAGCTAGGGGATGGCTGGGGGAGGTCTATGGGAGCTGAGGAGAGCCTGAACTGTGCAGTTCAGGGTCCCAGGCTGGCCGTGGGGCTGCCCACACCTGCTGGGCTCCTGTCTCTGCAGTGCTGAGTGTGCAACAGGTCACAGCCATGCAAGGGGATGGGGGAGCTGCAGTCTGGCTTCTCCCGCAAGGCATCCAAGTGCTCCTCTCCCCAAGAGTGCTGCCAAACCAAAGCATGCAGCTGAGTAAAGGTGTCCTGGCCACAAGCAGCCCTTGAAGACCCTCTAGATGGCTGCAACACTTTCCCCTCCACGCACCTCTGCAGAGACATCCATAGCATGAGCCATAAAGTTTTGCTGCTTTTAAAATCTGAGAAGCAAACTCTGGGAATCGGTTGCCATGAACTAAGGTGGTTGTTTTAGTTATTTTCAGTTTCCCCAATATGCTTTTCTTGGACAGCCCTGGAAATGAAAGTTACAAATCTCTTACAGTAGGTAACTGCCCAGCAGAGGCCCTGCTGTGTGATAAGGCGAAGGGTCTTTTAAGCATGCTTACCCAGACCTGCACAGGAACAGAGGAGAATCCTGTGATAAAAGCACGTGAATGGTGCTCCACCTCACTCACCTTCTGGGTCTTCATGTTTGGCCCCAGGAAAGCACCCACATCTATCAGGCATGTCATCAGGGATGGGAGAGTATTACAAGAAGTGAGAAGAAAATCATTGTAGCAATCCACCCCAAAAAAATGAAAGGATTTTCTGAATTTGTGGCTTCTTCAGCCAGCTGTAGGATAACCTGTTCTCCTGTGTGGTTAGCTCGGCAAGTCATTTTTGCCTCGCTGGTTTTTGGTGTCCTGCTCACATCAAGGAGTGATGTGACTGATATTGCTGTATGTAAGAAAGTAGCACTGACGTCAAGTATGGCTGCACTACCTGGTAGTGCTTTGGCAATTTGTTTTTAATTTTTTCATTAGTTGAGATTTCAACATTGATTGTGAAATATTATGAGAAATGAGAATGGGGAAATCTTATTAGCGAGCTCACTTTAGAGAGGAGAAACTCAGAATCAGTGTCTTTTCCCTGTGGAGGTAATCTGTTATCCCTCAATATTCAGACAAGTCTTCCATAGACAAATGAAATGGCAGTGCATGGCATGCGTGTGCTATGAAAGGAGCACAGAGCTATGGTAGAAAGTACGTGTGCTGCAGAGGGAAATTTTGATTCTGAACACGTGTGGTTAGCTTTTGATACGAAACTCCACCTGATGACAAACTGTGATCTGGACTCATTATTACCTGCTTCTAGGATCACTTTCTATAACATCAGCAAAGCTGAATCAAGGCAGCATATTTGACTTACAAGAACAGCTTTAGCAAAGGGTAAATTGTGATAAAAATTGTCTCCTTCCTTGTTTCTTTGTACAGTGCAGATCAAGTGATACACTCTCAGCAGTAATGCAGCCTGATCATTACTGAGCACTCTCCCTGGCATGCCTATGAGCAAACTTTCTATTGTTTCAATTAGATGATCCTGGGCATTCAGGGAATTTAATACTGATGGAGCTCAGCTCCTAAAATCCTAGAAATTAGAGTCTGAGAGAACCTAGGGAGTCATCTTGTCCATCCCCTGACAATGCAGATTATTTTCTACTGTATTTTTACTGTGATTTTTTTCCAGTCTATTTTTAATGATTCTAGCAACGGGGTTTCCATCACTTTTCCTGGGGGACTATTCCACATTCTAATGGATCTCACTGTTAGGAAAATTTTCCTGATATTCAGTCTAAATTTTCCTTTGCTCAATTTCATCCCATTACTCCTAGATATGCCCAGTAGAGGCAGGTGAAAACTGAAAGTGAGTAGGCAAACCTGACACATTATGTGTGCTCAGAGCCAATTTACAGCAGCAGGTAAAGTGATAGAGTCAATTTGCAGCATTCTGTAAGTGACAGAGAGGGTCTTAGGGCATGCACTCTCTGAAAATGGTTCTGAATCTTGATGAAAACCCCAAAGTGTAGAAAAATATCCAGAAGCTGTAATGACTTTATATTTTTTGCAACACTCAGGCTGAACACAACAAGAGTCCTCTATGAAGAGATAACAGGTAGGGCACCTTGTTTATGCTATGGCTGCCAATAAAACTTAAATTTATACAGGCATCTGAATAGCGTACATTCCATTTCACCAAACACTGCAAATTGTCGTTTACTTGTGCATGGTAGACAGAATTAAGATCCATCTCACAATACTTGAGCTATTACCCACTAGATAATGAAACCCAGAGCTGAAAATTGCATTTATATTGTAAATGTCCTTGTGTAAGTAACTTTATGTCTGCATAATTTTCTGATACCCTGCTAATAAACTATCTAACAAAGAAATTTGCTAAATCCCCTCTGAATACACACACATTGCTCTTTTTTTCTAGTTTCCCTTATTTTTTCTTTTCATCCTTTCATGCACGATTATGAGCCTTACCTGTGTTTTCTTCCTCACTGCTAATTCATTCCCAAAGAGGCAGCCGATCCCACCAACTCTTTGTTGCCCACTTCACTAAACCTTTCAGACCTTTCACCCACTTTTCTTATGGTGTAGAAAGTTAATTGATGCTATCTCTTTATTCTTGGAACATACCTATACCCTTTCTACCCCATCAACTTGTATTACTAAAAAAACTGTCTTGTGTCTTTCTCCTTATTTATATCCTTTCTTATATCACATCTTCCTCATCACCTTTTACTGATGGTCCCCAAAAACCTTTCTTCATCAGCCTTCATCCAGTATTTGTGTCTAATTGAAACTGCAACGTTTCTTGGGTGGGGACAGTGCCTTCCCTTATATCCATAACGGAAGATGACAGAAAGCTCAGGAAGTCCTTCACAGTGAGGAGTGGTAAGGCCCCTGCAACAGGAAAGGAAGGTGGTTTTCACAGGTTGTTGAACAGCAATCCAGCCTCCTTTGAAATTATAAAAAGTTCAGCAGACAAAAGAAAACTAAACTACTATGTTAGTCTCATGGTGACATGAGGAACTCCACGGGGATATGGCCAGAGTTGTATCCAGACACTTAGCTAGTGGCTAGGCTTGGTTAGTCATTAAAAAAAAACATGGAAATGGTCTACTGGTGACAAAGTAGGTACACCTGGAAGAAACACAAATCACAGGCACTGGAACTTCTGGCTGATCCACAGACCTGTGCTACAAATTCTACCCTTGGGGAGGGATTCAGAAACTGGGACAGGCAAGGAAAAGAAGGGGTTTGTGTGAGACTGCAAGGAAATGCCAGTACTTATAAAAAGCCACAGTGTGATGAGGGCAAGGAGCAAAAGCTATGTCTGAGACTTGGGGGAAGTGGAGAGGACTGTGCAGTCCACAGGACAGGAAAAGAGGTGAGGCATTAGAAGAAAGATCAGCTTGGGTGTTAGGGATGCATGTCTGATGTCTCACTGGGGCTATTGGGGCTGCATGTGTCCCTGGCAGTGACATGAATATGGGTTAAGATGGGGAGTTGTCTTTCCGGACATTTAGCACAGCCTCAGAAACTCACTGTCTGGGGATCTGTGCGTGCAATTCTGTGGTTTTGGTCAAGAGGATAATCACCAGAATATATCACAACTGTATCTTCTGACCTTGGATTTTGATAATCCAAACAACCTTTTCTATTTTCCTCACCTTTCCTTCTTTTTGCAGAAAGTTCAGTTACTGCTCCAGATTCCACTTTTTTCCTCACTTGTTTTGAATCATATAAACCACTTGATCTTCACCCTGAAGAATCTTTCACAGTTTTTTCATCTTTTCTTAGCTGGAACTCAAGATATGTGTTTTGAGCAAAAAGAAAAAACGACCCTCTGCATCATTGTAGATCTGTTAAATTAAGATGTTGTCTCTCTTTGTAGCAAACTGCTATAGTTGAGGCCAGTAGATGCATTCAAACTGGAATTTTGAACACACTGGTCAGTGTCTGGGACAGTGATCATCTCCTGTAGGGAAATTCTGCTCCAAGAATTCTGCTCTAAGAATTAACTTCTCACCACTGTCCTGTAAAGTCCTCCACATGCCTTACCCATATTGCCCTTTTGATTGTCCTCTCCCAAGGGTGAGGAAGTTAACTACAGTAACACTTACAATAAGCAGTGCTCTTTATCAGAAGTTGTCCTGGTATAGAATAGGCATTAAACCTTAAATGTATTTAGGAATCAGAAGAAAGTGTTGTTTCAACTCCATTTGTCTTCATTGTTTGTTAGGGGAACATTCAAAATCTCATCTTTGCACTCCTTTCATCGTGTTTCCCTCATTGATCCCACATTTCTCTTACTCCACTGCTCATGGTGCTCCCCGTGACCCCTTCTTCCACTCTGCTCTCTGCCTTCTTTCATGCCATTTGAGCTATCTTTTCCCATCTCCTTCCTCCAGGTCTTGCCTTAAAACCCATGGGAGTGCTATCCTGAGATTCTCACCACTTGTGTTCTCAAGCCCTTTTTCTTCTCAGCATTGATTGTAATTTGTTTTGATCTGTTAACTTGCAAGCCCTTTTGGCCAACAATCTTGACTCCTCGATTCTTTCAACAGTTGTCAGATATTTTGCCAGCTAGCTGATGAAACACTCTGTCAATGTGGTGATAAGTACTAAGCCTAAATTTCAATGTTGTCCTTCATTTAAGATATCTATAAAAGAAGGTTAGTGCAAGTCTCCAACTGAATTAAGGACATATAAAACTTAGGAGTGTTAGGGGTAGATAGGATTTGCTGAGATGGAGCTGTGCAGAAGAGACAGTGTACAAGGAGAGAGAAGATGCAGCCATCTGATCAGATCTAATGTACAGTTTCTCAGCATTGCTGTGCCTGTCTTAGGGAATAATCCTCTCTCCTGTGTGCTATTGTATGTGGGGATCAAAACAGGCTCACATTTGGGGTTGATCTTTTAAGAGTCATGAAAAGCAGAATGCATTTCACCTCTAACCCCACCACACAGTTGTCTATTCTACACTATTTAGACCTTTTTCTGTTTGTCACAGGTTTCAGAACATTACACTTTTGTCCTGTCTGTGACAGTTTGGCTAGGCATTCTTACCTCTGTGACTGAGGGAAGTGTCTCCTTAAGGTGTTTCTGCCTTTGGTGTGCAGATCTGCAACCTTCCCACAGGCCCCAAGGGAAGGATAATAGTGGGATTATATATATATATACATACTTTTTTTTTTTTTTTTAAATTGAATTCTGACAGAAAGGGCTGTGGGTAAGAAATCTGTGCATGATTAATACTTCCCCTAAAAAAGCAGAACTTTGTGCATTCTTATAAATTATCAGAATGGTATCTGAAGCATCTCCCTCATCAATTTCTAATTCTATTTGAAATAACCTGGTCAGGTCACAAGATAAAAGCCTGGTGTCAACACTGGAATGCCATTCAAACAGAGAAATTATGAGCTCCTGTTCTTCTTGAACCAATAACAAATCTGTTCTCAGAAAACAAAACTAGCCAAAAAGAATTAAAGCAAGACCAGAAGGCACTAAAACAAGACTTGGAAATTTTACAAAAGGAATTACAGCAGTATCTGGAGGTTTCCCAGAAATGACTGAAGTGATTTGCATGCAAAGGTGAACTTTCTGTTGGAGTAATGACTACGAAATGTCCTAACAAATTGAGAAGGCCGGTCTGAATTCATAAGGACAGAAAGGTAAAAGGCAACTACACTGCCATAGCTACTTCTAGGCAGGGAATCACCAACTGGGAACCCACTAGCAAGGATGAAGAGAAACAAGAACTTACTGGCTAAAGTTCAGTTCCAGGAAGAAATGTCTAGTCACAGACCCATCATGGTAGCCAGACATCTGGATGTTTAGTTGGGCCAGTCAGAGAACTTAGGCAAAAACATTTACTGCACTTCATCTACTTGGTTGCCAAAGTCAAAGGGTCCCATAGGAGAGGCTCGACTTTCTGAGGTCAAGTTATGCAAATACCTAATATCTTTTAGGAAAAAACTCTGTTTGAGACTTACTTTACTAAGTATACCACTATGGACTGAATGAAAGCTGATGAATATGGAGAAGAAGAGTTCTAGCAGCAAGCCTGAATAACTATGCTCAGAGAGTGGCACAACTCTGAGTTCCCAAAAGGAGGCTTCAGGCAAACCTTTGCTTCTTGATTACAGCTGTCCACAGATCTGAGCTGATCCCGGCCCAACTAAAAGTCAGAAGAAAAAGCAAAAGAAAAGAGAAAATCCTACAGTACTGTAAGAGAATCTGGAGAAACTTGAGTTCCTGGCATGTGCAGATAACAGTGAGGGCTTTCAAGGATAAACTGGAGAGAGATCGATTCAAAGGTGCTCAGCTGGACTTAGGCTTTTACATTGAGGTCAGGGAATGGCAGCCAAAGACACTTCAAGGGATTTCTGAAGTTTACCACGGAAATTGAGATTCTTCTCTTGCACTCAAAGACCAGATGAAGAAGCAGTTTCCAGTAACAGAGATGGAAGACAGTCATTACAAAGTTTCTACGTGCAGTTCTGTAATAGGGAAAGAGAATACAAATTTTCCTCATGATGATATTGAAAAATAATAAAATGAAAAAAATGGCCCAGTAAAATGAAACTGAGAATATTATCAAGCTCATTTGAAAATTGGGCCTGTGAAATGAAGTATGGGCAGGACCTGGAGGTTGTTCTATACCACCTCACATCATTGCCAGGAGCGGGAGAAGGGATGATCTTCCAGTCATGGTGGTGTGATTGGGTGGTCGGGTACTGTCAGGGTTTTCCTCGTAGTGCAGTGGTGAGCAATCATGTGTGAACTGTTTGCCTTTTGTATTCTGATATAATATTTTTGCTGTTACTGCATTTCCTTATCTCGTCGCTGTTTCCAGTAAATTGTTCATATCTCAACCCATGATCTTTACTATTTGTGCTTCCAGTTCCCCTCTGCAGCTCAATGCAGGGGAGGGACAGGGAAGAGGGGAGTGTGCGAATGGCACATAGTTTGGAATGTGTTGGTGGGAACACTAAATTGGGGAATACCATCCCTGAAATACAACACCTGGGCAGACCACCATTGCTTCATTGAGAACTTCCCTTTCAGCTCGGGGAATGGATGGACCTCGAATGGAACAAGCACAACAAATGCTTGTGTAAAAGAAGCAGCTTGCCATTTTCATTTCAAGCTGGACAGCTAACAACAATAATGGGAATTTTGGGGTTTGGAAGTGTAATAGAATTGATGAAATGTGAAGGAATTGTAGACATTTCCTCAAACCTTACATTTATTAGACCAGACAAGCAAAAAAGACTGGGGATTTGGGAGATTCAAAACAGAACCTCCTAATTGATTTCAAATGGAGAGAATATCTGGGGAATGTGAAGGCATCCAAAACTGGAAAAATAGATTCAGAAATGGAGACCTCTGTAATTTGAACAAGAAATTTGAGTAACTGAGGTAATAGATGAACTAATACGTGAGATAGAGTTTATCATACCTAGTAACAATAGGAAAGGTGTGTTGAAAATATGATCTTTGAAAGTTCCTTTTGAAGATGCAGGCTAGCTGAAGCAAAACTATAAATGTGGGAAAGCTTGACCTTTCTGTAATTTTGTTTTGTTAAAAAGTGGGAAAATGTTATCATGACTTTGACTAAAATAATGGCATCATTTCCGTGATCTGAGTTGCGGGTAAGGATGTAGGTCTGTTACCCTTTCAAACCACTATGTCTAGCTATCAGCCTTTGAGATAACTTTAAGAGGTAGATAAACATGTGTTTTCACCCACAAGAGAAAAAAGGTGTCGCAGAAAAGAGATTTCTTGGTGGTTTTTTTGAGAAACATGGGGATGGTGTAAAACCGAAGTGGACAAGACACAAATCAACCCAAGACCAAGAGAAAGGATATTTTTATTTTCCACAGGGAGTTGCAAAGAAGCTTCAAGCAAGGAAATTGCTTGTCTCTGGATCTTTCTCATGTCAAGAAATCAGGATTTGGTACATTTATTTAAATATACCACATGTATGTGAATAAACATATTTTATCAAATACACAATCTCCATCACAATTTCCCCTCCTTGTTAGAATTATATAGAAATTTGACTACCTGCTCACATCTAAAGGAGTCACAAAGCTTCCCACCTTGCTGATGAGATGCCATACAGTAAAGAAGATCTGTAATAACAGATAAATAATAAATTGATCCATGTTTTCTAGCAGAGAACTTAAATACAGATATCCAGGCTCAAAAGGATCTTCTACCATGTTCCTTACAACATTCTTCTGTGAGTTAATGAAAAGTTTGGTTCTCAGAAGAATAATCCAGATTTAAACAGACTTTTTTCCTAGTTGCAGTATGTAGGAAACAGCATACATTTGAGAGGAAAAACTCGCAGAAACATAAGCAGTGATGTAGAACGACAGGGTGGATATTCTTTGCTGATAAGGAGAGACAAGTTTGTGAGGAGGAAAACATAAAGATCAATAATCAGCCACAGTTCAAACTGAGTAGCTGAGAGGCAAATTGGACAAGTGGAGCAGCACCTGAAGTGGCTTGTTTTCCTTCCTGATGGACTGCTGGGTTTGATCTTTGTGTAAAAGTCTTGGATGATATCTACAGAATCTGAAAAAGACATCCCTGAAGTCTCACCTATTTATTCCTTTATTTTGCAGATAGTCTGTGGAGAGCAAGGTTTGATCCACAACAGAGGATCCTTTGAGTTGTAGTGTTTACCATGCTATCTCAAGCCCTAACTGCTTCATTCTTTGTAATTTGATTATTTGGTCACGCCCTGGAATGCAAAGTATTACTCTGATGTATTTGTATAAACCTAGGCTCTTCAAATACTGTAAGTAGCTGAATGATGTATGTTAATGACATGCTCTCAATAATTTTTATAATGCGAGATCTCAGCCCAGATTTAATGCTTAATATCCCTGGGATTCACATTGAAATTATTACACACATTATGTATTCCATTCCGTGGACTTAGAATTAATTTCAAAACAGAGCAACTCAAAACAGAGCAAAAGTGCATCCTATTTGTTTTCTTGAGGGAGTTTGCATCGGTAACAGTCTATTTACTCTGGAGTTTCTGAAGTTAGAAATACCTTTTCCCTTTGCTGTCTTTGATCTATCCTGACGAATTGTGCAGAACATTTCATTTCTGTGTCTTGTCTTAGTTATGTCATTTTCTCATTCACTTGAAAAATATTTACCATAGTAAAAATTTACCTCCTTAAATAAAGGACACAGGTTGTTACAAAACAGTCTCAGGGAATCTTTGACATAAATCTGTCTGCCAAAAATAAGCAGGAAAAAAAAATAGCTGCTTCTCTAGGTCTCTTTTATGGAAGACTGCATAGGAGAATTCATAATCTGCATTGCTTTGATCGATCATTCAATCTTTGCATTGGTGATGTTTCTAATACAGGGGCTTAGCCTCTGGAATGACTCCAAACAGGATGGAACAAAGCAGCTAAACGTGTGTTAGGTTGTGATCTGAGTACTCTCAGGCAATAAATCTTTAATTTACAAGATCGGCAAGTGTCTCAAAATTAGAATTAAAGGAACATTTAGCATTAGTGATGTTCTCAGTGTTGTGTGGAATTGCTTTCCTAGACAATTTTTGAAAGACTGGGTCTTACTTCCAAGAATACTTCTAAGATACCCACTAAACCACCCTTTTGTTTCCCTCCTCAAAAAGCAAGCCCAAAATGCAGCAAAAAGATGTGAAAGAGGAAAGGAAGCTGAGACTTATATTTATTATAGTTCCACCTGATGGGATGATTTGTTCTAGCCGTGTTTCTATCCATCCTCTTGTCCCTGAGCAGGCCTTTTAGCTTGAACAGTACAGAGAGAAAACCCTGGTGTGAACTAGTCTACTTAGAAAGGGGAATTTTCCCTCAGACATGAGGACAGCACCCTGGTAATGTTATTTGTATGTGTAAGGACAGAACAGTTTCCCACAGTGGCTGGAGGAGGATTTCAGGTTTACCTATGCAGGTAGGCTTAAGCCTCAGGTGTGCATGGTTGCTTGGACACACAGTCCTCCTAGGCTAGAGCCATAGAAGGTTCTAATTTCTCCTTCAGGCCTGCTAAACCAAAATCTATCTGGTTCCCAGCTTTCCCCTTTCTACTTGACGTGTCCCCATGCACGGGTGAGCATCACACAGTGGGATGCTGAAACAGTCCCACCTATTTCACAAAAAGTGCCATCAGGCTCCTCAAAACACCTTATCCTCTCCACCTCTGATGAATGCTCCAGCAAGTATTCCCTTAACAGCTCCAGCATCACATCAGGCAGAGGAAGTGGGGGAAATAACACCTCTTCTCATCGATAGACTCCATGAAGTTTTCATATTAAGTAGAGCAGGAACTGAAACATCCCAAGTGAATGTCCTAATCCCCCTGCCTTGCCTTCAAACTTGCTCTCCCTGGCTACTTAATTCTCTTTCACAAAATTGAGCTGCTTCACTGGTGACAAATTGGGAACAATCCCCTGCAGTCCCAGGCCTGTTAGTTATGGTATTCCCCCATGTGATACAAGCTTGAAGCTTTTTCCAGTAGAGAAGTGAACTAAGGTCTCCTACAGCCACTGAAATACTTCTCCTAACCATGAAATGAGGCACATCTCCGAAGAACTGTGTTCCTGCCAATGTGCCTTTCCATATGCAATTACCTTCTCCCCCTGCTCTGCTTTGGGATGGGGAAGAAGTGGGAATTTGGCCCTGTATGAAAGATTATTAGCTTCTTTCTCAGCAAGGGAAAGGACGGGGACATACAATAAGAATATTAATTTTAATGAGAAACTCAGACTGGCAAGAGAACTTTATTGGCAGAAGTGAAATTAGCTTTTCTACATAAACAGTTAGTGGTGTCAAGGGACTAGTCATTCATTGCCCAGAAGGAAAAAAACAAAATAAAACAAAACACAAGAGTCTTTAAGGGTCCTTACTCTCAAGAATGCTCTTCACTGTTTAATACAGACAGGATTTGCTTTGTACTTCAGAAAAAATCAAGTATGAAAGATATCATCCCTTTCCAGCATTTTGAAGCAGTAAATATCCAAATGGAACAAAGTACTTCAGGCTTGCCTCTTGACCCTTTGCCTTCTTCCACACAGACACATGCTCATGTGCTCTACATATTTATTTTTTAAAGCCATTTCCCAAGTCAGAAGATGAGTTAAGTAAAAAATACTTCATGTTCATAAACCCATCCAGACCCATTTCTGCTTTGGTCCACTCTTGGAAGAGCCACTTTTCCTTGTCCTGATTTCCTCTTTTTCCCTCCCTCTTGCCACCCTGATCATGGAAAACAAACTGTTAAGGCTGGACTGCTCTTTTTCCTGTTTTCCCCTTTCCAGCTTCCCTGAGCTAGGAGGAAAGGAGGGAGCACCAGGGGATCAAGGCCCCCCATTAGGTGACAGATCACGTGGGGACCAATCAGTGAGAGTCCCAAACCAAAGGCTGTTTCTTGCCACTTGTACCACACATGTTAAGATAACCTCTGTACTGCCAGGGCAAAAGCCAGCTGTGTAGCCTACCCAGGAGTTTTCTTCTGTGTGTGATCACTGGTAGGATGGGATTTAACCCACAGAGTAAGAAACCGTGGAATAATTACAGATTATACAGTGTACAGCTTCCCAGAAGGAAGGTTTTATCTTGCTCCCACCTGATATTGTGGAGAAAAATAGCAATTTATGTTGGAGAACAAGAATGCAGCCAGCCTGCCGCAAAGGGTGCTATTTAGTAGAAGTGATCCTATTTTATACTTGAGAGTAGAGCCAAAAGGAGAATAGGCACTAAAGTTTCTTTCTTCACAGAAACTGTACACATCTGATAACGTCATTTCATTGGTTTTTGGGGATATTTTTACCCTAGCGTAGTAGGAGGCAAATGCATGAAGGTGCCCTAATATTTCCACTTCTGTACTGTCCAGCCATGACCACAACTTTGCCTGCATCAGAGACCAGCAAAGCCAGGATGATGAGGGCATACAGGATGAAGCTACTGCAAGAGGTAAAAGAAAAAACAGCAAAATAGCCACTCCTAGACCCTGTAGCTGTTGCCTGACTTCTCTGGGTTACAAGTAGTAGCAAGATCTATAAGCTCCTCTTTTGAGGGCTTTCCCCTTATTGCATCCCAAAACCTTCCTCTGGTTTCTTCCTTCAGGGCCAGAGCAGCCAGGCAGACACATGTGGGAGCCTTGCCTCTGCCTCTGTGGTGCCAATATGCATGGAGGGAGACTCATTTACACCAACCAAAAAAATGCCTGTGAGAAGATTGCAAAAACTGCCAGTTTACATATAACTTTGTTCATCCTTTTTCTCATCTTGAAAATAGGATAAAAATCTATCTCAGAATATATTCTGCTATAATTAAACAAATACAGTCAAGATTCAGAGCCATCTGTATTTCATACCATACTTCATAATGTCTCAATATCACAAACTCCAAGGAGTAACACTATACATTAATGGGAACATGTGTCGTATCTACTTGCTCTTTATGACTTACAGGCTATCTATATTATCCCCATGTCTCCAAATCTCTGAAAACAAGTGTAAATAGTAATTCTTATTAACTGCAGAGACACCTGCACTGATATGGACAAATCTGGTCAACAGCAGGTTCCCCTGCTGTTTTACTAAGCCTGCAACATGCTCCTGTCTCTGGCAGATGCTCCTGTTTTGTATTACTTCTAAGCAGATATCAACTTTATGCACTTTTTGAAATTCCTTTCAGGAACCACTGTCCTTCTGGCTACCAAGGGCCTTTTGCTGGAACAAAGAAATGAAGAGATCTGGGAGGTACCAGGAGACTGAATTTTGGTCCTGAAAATTATTGGCAGTTTTTGCAATCTTCTCATATCCCTTCTGCTAGGAATTAGAAGCAGCAAGAAGGATAGGTTTACTGGGGAAGTCTTGTAAAATAAACAAACATTACCAGTCTAAGCATCCACCCATTAAATGCCAGTCAAATTACCAGTTTAAGCACCTAAGATTGCTAAATACCTTTCTTGAGCACACTAATAGGTAATACTTCTCTTCTTGAAAGCTCTGAGTATTTGTGTGAAGCAAGAACAGCATTAGGGAAAAAAAGTATGATAGCATCAGGCTGGGAAAATACAGCAATAAACAAACCCAAATGAATCATAAGTGGAACACTCTCCACAGTGGATTTTGACTGTTCTTGCAGCTCATGGAAACACGGCGCTGAAGGGATCCCTTGGATCATTTAGTGCAAATCTGGGTGGGGATAGACAACAATTTAATGTCATTCTTTTCTTAAAGTGAAGAAGCAGTATCGTAACAATTTCCAGGGTCCTGTCCCGTGTTTTTTTCTACCAGACATCTGTTCCCAAACCATACTGCTGGTTGCTTGCCTAGTGTGAGCCCTGCAGGGAGATATGTCCCTTCCAGAGACAAGGTGCTGCTGGGCAGCATCAGGGGCAGCACAGGTCTGCACAAGGCATTGCTCCTTCCGACTCAGCTCCATGTCCCCATGGCTTTCCTGGCACCCAATCTGTTTTCAAAGTTTTGAGGCTATTAGACCAGTATCAAACGTGAAGGGCCAGAATCTTATAAGAGTCTGAAAGTCCTGAAAAATTTACTGGCTTCCACTGCAATGGGCTGTTTTTCTTCTTGTTGCATTTCTTGGAGGAAGAAAGAACTGGGTTTGCAAGGTTTTTTTAAGCCTTTTGTCCCCAGGGATACAGATGGGGAGCTGCACACCACAGGCTGAGATACCTGAGCAGTTTCACCCACAAAGTCACAGCTCTGTCTGTGTGACCCAGCTTGGGACTCTGGGACCTTAGGCACAGACCCCCACAGAAGGATGTTTCTGCCCCAAAACCACCATGATTAAATCACTGCATGGTATTTCCAAGTAAATGTAGCCAAGTAAGGAAAGGGAAGAGTAGCTTGTGAAGTTATGTAGAGCTTTCCTTTGTTCAGAAGTAAGAATAGATCCAATATAGATATGTAAACTAGCTTCTTCTTATGTCTTAAATAGAAATACAGACATCACATACACTAAACCAGAGTCCAAAAGTGACATGCCAGCATGGCAATTAGGAGCACACAGAAAAACGAATACAAGCAGTGAAATTAGAAGGCAGAATTGTTGGAATTGTTAATTGTATGGTAATTGGAAGTCAAAGCAAGGACTATTTAAAAATCCAGGTTGTCTACTAGGAGTTCACAGACCAACAGCACGTCAACAAAAATTAGGAAAGGAGTCCACATTTTAATTGTAAATGGTATACTAATCAGCAGCAGCCCAGTTTCCCAAGTGTCAGTCAGAGGTGGTTGCTTGACATTTTACATTTTACTTCTTGCTTTAACAAAAGCTCACCAATGGCCTGTATAGGGGAAAGTTCCTAGTAACTGGTAACTACTACATGCTTAACTACACAGCAGAAGGATCTACTTGGATAAATCTCCAAAGGCCCACATATAAATATCTGCATCCTAATTATGTAATTAGGGGTGTGAGTACATACAAAATGTCTGCAGCAAACAGTTGCACAGTGGCAGAGGAGTCAGCACTGCGTGTAACTATTGCTACTCATTTTTCCTGCACTCCAGCTTTGCTGAAAGACAGGCCTGAGTGCTGTTCTTTGTTGTATTTCTTGGGAAATATTGCAGAGTTAAACACCAGGGCTAATATGGGTAATTCTCTGAGAGGCAGATATTAACAGTTCCCTGATTCTTTTCTTGTCTACACACGGAGTATGTACAGCACATTTTGCTGGGGTGACACAAAGGAGTTTTCACTCATTCCTTGGGATGACACCTGGGGCACACCAAGAACATCTCCCTGGAGACTTAGACCAAAATATCTACTACACTCTCAATATGAGCATCCTCATTTTCAGCTGAGAAGTTTAGCTCAGAGAAGTTTCAACCAGATGAAGGTTATCTACAAATTGAGGTAATTTCACAAGGCAAACTTCCCACTGGAACTGAGATGAATTTGTCTCATCCCACCACAGCTAAGTGCGCAAGTAACTACCTCCTGGCATCAGGTATTTCTCTTCTGTGTGCAGGGATGACAGAAACATAATTTGCAGAAGCCTCATGCTTTTTAAGTCATTTTCTGCTATTTTGTCCATTAGCAATGGGAGAAAACCTGGCCATTGCTGAATGCCAGGTAGGCAATTAATGCAATCATTTCTTCTTTGTTGCTGGTCCCTGAGACTCCAGAACTCCTCAGCAGTTGAGGATTAGTACAACAACCTCAGTCACTGTTACTGACTCAAAAACTTTGTATTACCATGTGCTTGGGCATGTAGGACTTCCTTTCTCTGAGGCACTCTGGTTATCATCTGGTCGTGTTTGGCAAGCAATACGGACAATAATAACAATAATCCTTAGAGTCCAAAGTTTCACCAAACCGTAGAGCTCCCAAAGGCTCCAGTCCTGAGTGATGTATTTCTGCTAATGATTTTGCTACAAAGTATTTTAATAGCTACAGGGCTTTTTCTAAGATGACTTTACAGGTTATCTCTTGTACAGCGTGGGCTAGGCACTCAGGAAAGGTTTTCAGGAAGGGTTTATTAAGAATCATTCATTCATTCATTCATTCATTCATTCATTCATTCATTCATTTCCAATTTTCTGTGTAAAGCCATCTGGCCAAGTGTGTACCATTATCCTATACCCATCACCATGGTATCTGGGTGTCCTCTTCACGTCCCTGTTTATATTCATTATTCACAAACCTCTTTGAACACAGGATTTTGTTCCCTGTGAAGGTTTGGAGAAGGACTTGCTCTTCATACAAATGGCCACATTCATGTGTTAACGTGGGTGTCTGTGCACAACAAAATGTTCATTAACAAGCCCTATCTACTGCAAATCATCCATTTCTCTGTTTCAAATGTACCCAACCAAGAGACTTCAGTGACGGCTTACTAGCTCAGCACCAATAATGCATAGTAGAAGACAGCAACTTGTGAAGACCTCCCCCAAACCACAAACACCCTCTGATAGTAACACCTAACAGACACCTAAACCCTGGTCCCTCACAGTAGTTACCACCATCCTAGTGCCGCCTCAGAAGAAATCTGTGCTGTCTCACCAGCAGGTAGAAAACAGAGAAAAAGTCATGCTCCTGAAGCAACTGGTTCAAAATTCCAGAGGGAAGCAATGGGCATCATTTTTCTTCTAACCAAGGGTTTTGTGTGCCCAAAATACTTCTAGTTTGCTGTCCCATGTCCATTTTCATTGAGGGATGCATGAAGGAGTGGATATGTATTCAAAGAACAATGTGCCATTTTCATACTGAAAGGACTGAAGCCAAAATGGAAGATTTTATCTGCCCTAGTGCAGACAACCCTGCATCTCCAAAATCAAATTAATGGGAATTGCTCTGCTATCAGAACATTTGTACCTAAAGCATCTGTCTAGGAATGCACATATTGGCTCTGATCTCTAGTTTTTTGCCTCCAATTATGAAATCTTGTCTAAAGTATAATCCTGTAAACTGACTGCAAGGGCAAGGCATAAAACTAAGTGAGAGAATAATGCAAAATCCTGAAACAAACGCCTATGAATGCAGGAGTGCCAATGCAAAAATAGCAATAAAGAGCATTTAAGTGTCTCACATAAATGGCTAATGTAAGCCTGATGACATCCTCTTCAGCAGCAATGCACCTCAGGCCATGCCTTTGCAAACAATTAGGTGCAATGAAACTTTGCAGGCACATTTGTCAGGAGTGCAGTAAATGCATATAAATACAGGCCAAAACTGTTTACTGCCTGCATAAAATCAGATCAGAGGGCAGGAGAAACAAAATGTGGTAAGAGAGAGCTGAAAATCGGTTTGGACACCTCTCTATATAGTATACAAACTTAATGCCACCTGTTTGTTCAGTAGCAAGCAGAATCCATGGGTTTGTTTAAAAGGTGACTTTCAAAAATATTTAGCAGGAGGTGTCATGGAGCAAAACCTTAAATCTCTCAGAGTTACTGTCTTGTCTGTGCGAGGATGTTGTGTGGCCTCCACGGTCTTCCAGAGTGGCAAATGCTTCCCAGGATGCTCTGGGAGAGCTGACACACTGAACTAATCTTTAATTTATTGATGTACTACTTCACTGAGAGATGTACTATATCAATAAATGGCTTTAGTTAAGAAGCTAAGGTCTAAGAAGCAGTGGTAGGTGCTCACAAAAGTACATCAAAGCATACAGAAAATAAAATCAAGAGCATGTGGGAGAAAATTGATGTCTGGGAAGGACAGAAAGAACAAACAAACACTGAAAACTTTTAAGTATGAGTTTTGTAGAAGACAGTGTTGTTGGCCGTCTTGAACATCTATACATTTTGCTGGTTTCTACATTCTTCCCAGTTTTCCAGCAGCCTATGAACAGATTATTAGGGAGTAAATAGCAGCAGTCACCAGTAAAAAAAAAAAACAAACGAATAGCCTTGTGATGAAATACGAAATCACTGTTCCACCAAGGGCAATGTGGCTGGGTAACAGATAGATTTTTCGCAAAGATAAGCCTGAAATCACTCAATCTCCTACTGCAGTGAGCAGCACTTGTATTCTTGTTGTGCTTGATGGTAAGGTCAGAATAGAGGAATAGGAGTAAAAGCAAGTCTGAGTCCACTCAACAAAAGACATGCTATTTATGGCCTTTTTCCTTTAACTTCTATGTTTTGATTTATTTTTTTTAAACAATGGAAAAAATGGGAAAAGTAGGATATCCACCAGAACTGCAGAAGTGGAGTACCTCCCTGCAGCTGGTATCTCTGTGTACATCTGTTTTTTTATCATCTTCTGCACACGGGAGTGTTAAATGGTCTCCCCTTACCCAGTCCATGGAGGAGGTGCATTATCCTGTGCCCCATTTCCAATCCCACCTCACTGGTTTGTGCTAGCTGGCTGGATCCCTCAGCCCACTCACACCCTTCTCTGCATTACCCCAAAGACGTTCACTGGCGCTGGACACGGGAGGAGGCAGGTCCCTTCACACAACACAATGCAGGTGAACATGTGAACCCAAGAAAAGTCATCTGGTCTGTATTTAGCAAGGTCTGTTGTGGTAGAATGAGAGGTAATGGTTTGAAACTAAATGAGGATCAACTTAGATTAGAAATGAGGAAGAAGATTTTTACAATGAGGGTCGTAAAACACTGGGATGGGTTGGCCAGAGAAGTGGTGTATGCCCTGTCCCTGGAAATGTTCAAGGTCAGGTTGCATGGGGCTTTCAGCAATCTGATCTAGTTGAAGGTGTCCTGCTCATGGTAGATGGTCTTTAAAGGTCCCTTCTCAAACTATTCTATGATTCTATGATCTGTGGTGAAGAGAAAAGGATCCCCCTTTTCTCAAGGTTTTTTATAAAATAGTTCCTTGAAGCAACATCTGTAGGTGAAATGCTGGTGTTATTGGCTTTGCTTTTGGAAAGCTGCTGAAGACAAAGGAAGAAGCTGTTTCAATTGAAGAGTTGGGCGAGGATACTTGAGAAAGGTATTGCTCCTTGCTCCCGGATACAACTATTCAGAAAAATGGAACTGCTCTCCCACCATGGCAAAATGCCATGCTACAACCTTGACGCATTCCTGCAGAAAACAACTGGGTTTTCACATTTCCCTGCTAGAACTGGGCAATTTTCTCAAAAAAACTGTGGTTTATGTCACCTCAGTTTCCCACCAGTATTCCCCTGCACTACCCTTAAGTTCTTGGGACCCCCAAACAGGACAGGGAATCTGTGTTGCTAGATGCAAAGAGCTAAAAACAGACAAAAAGGAGCCTGATTCTGCCACCTAACATTGTGGCATTGCTGGAGAAGATGTACAACCACAAGCTCCAGTCCTGGTTTTACTTCTGCTGATCCTAATTTTTGGGCAGTCATGGAGCACTGAGTCCTACCCCACAAATTAACCTAACCGAGTTGCAGGACCAGCTTTTTCCTTGTGCCAGACATGTCCTTGTTTTCCATGACCCCTGGTTCAGTGTGTGGATGAACTGAGGTGATCCCTGGACAGACAATGAGCCTGATCAGTGATGAAATTTTTGATTCAAAATAAAACCCAAAAAGCCATGAAAATAGTGGTGCCTACTCTGCTGTAGCTGCTTCCCTTCCCTACTTCGTTGTTCTCTTGAAAGCTTTTCCAATTCTCCAGTTCTCACTTGAGCTTTTCCTCTGACATGGCCCTTTCCCTGAAGCCTATTGCATCTGGAGAATGCTCAGTGGTCTCTTCTGGCCTTGCTGCAGCTCCAGCTCTCTCCCTGCAGCTCCTTTTTTCCTTCAGAAGAGCTCAGACAAGTGCCAGCTAAGGAGGCAAGGCATATCTCTGCTAACAGCTGCTCCTTAAAAATTTGCAAAATCTGTAAGTGCTGGGAAGATTGTTCATCCAGGGGTTACAGCTTCAGAGAACACTCTGGCCCCAGCCCTTCCTCTCTGATGGGTTCTTGAACTCGAGTGGAGCTGTTGAACAATCCTTTACTACATTCTTTTCTATGCCAGACACATCTCCTCAGATGCAAATCACTTATGCCCCAATGCACTGTTTTACATTCAGGAACGCCACGGCACTCATTTATTGCAGATTTTACTTGTGCACAGCCTGTATTCATGCTGCAAAGTCATTTGACACATAGCT
Source organism: Chamaea fasciata (assembly GCF_029207755.1). Lineage (NCBI taxonomy): Eukaryota > Metazoa > Chordata > Aves > Passeriformes > Sylviidae > Chamaea > Chamaea fasciata. The sequence continues at coordinate 46,383,089 of NW_027094086.1, read as the reverse complement.
CTTAATGTCACAGGCATCTCCTAACATTTTAGGCAGGACGTCCAGGTCAGCCCTGGAGATGTTTTGGCAAGTGTCTGGCCGTGGAGGTCTTTGCCGTCCTGAGCTCTCAGACACCTTTCAGTATCACTGCTCCAGCTTTTGCTTTAAATCAACCCAATGGTTACCAATTTTCTACAATGTCTTTGCAGTGTCAAAGCTTCCTCTTGAATTTCATACTCGGGCAGAGCTGCCAGTGAAAACAATGAGCCGTTCGCCTGAGTAATGAGCATAAAATTGGAGCTGGGGTCAGTAAAAATTATTGCAGGAGAAAGGCTGCAATAGCTGAGCCTATGCAGCACTCCTGGTAGCTCCCTGTTGAAAGACTAAAACTTCCATTCTGTGAATCTTTTTATAAACCCCCCTAGCTTACAATTTTCTCTATAAAACAACCATGGATTTAATTTGGCTTTTAAAGAACAGAAGGAGAGGAAACACCCTGTACCTGATCTGAATCTGAAAAGTAAAGAGGGAATTTTACATAAAACAGAGCAAGTCAGAACTTTTTTATTTCAGTCTTTATTGGGGCTCTGATTTTGCGTCAGAGAGCATTTCATAGAATCTCATATTCTGCTGGTTTTGTTTCCCAATGATATGCCTTTAATCCTTGGCTTTGCCAGTAGTCAATTGCTTCTCCTGTCCCTTGCTGCCCACCTCTGCCTTGCTGTCAGTATTTCTGGCTGACTCTATTCACAGCCCTCCCTTGCTAAGCTCCATGTCTGCGCTGAGATTTCTCCCTACAGCCACAAAGCCAAAAGCCTTAATATAACCTGGAAATCAAGAAAAGTCAGTGGCAAGAGACTGAATGAGAGAGGGGAAAAAACACTACATGTGTGCACTGAGCACTCAGTATGTATTTATTGTGGGAACTAGAAATAGACAGAGTAGAAACTGACCTGAAAACATGAAACAAGTGTGGGGGGGGGGGGGGTGTGATTAAATCCATATATTTATTTTTATTATGTGAAATCTACTACCCCTATAAACCATTAGTAAGGTGGGTTAGGCTAAAGTTTCTTAAATTTTTGTTCTGAAGGGTAAACTGTGTCTGTCTTGATTTTTCAGGATTGTGCGCAGCTGACTGCAAAGCTGGTATTTCTGTCAGAAACTTGACAGAAACTAAACCTGAAAAAATGAGGGTAACACACTTCTACTTAGAGGATTTAAAGCTATTACCATTTTTTTTGCAGAATCTCTTTACCATACCCAAAATTGGCTAGGGGAAAATATCTCTGTTATTCAGCACCTAAATTAAAGGCTGATAAATCTGATTATTCTGAAGGGTTCTCCTTTAGCCCGCCAAGGTGCTCTCCAGAAAAAAATGAGTAAGACATTTATTCTTGTCCTTATGTGTCAAGTGGAATGAAAGAAAAGTTAGAAAAACCCTAGAAATTCACATTTATTATTTCATTATGCCTATGGTTTATGCAACCTTTTTTTTCCCCCTTATTCCGAGGCACATTCCAGGATGTCACCTGCCTGACTTTTAAGAAAGACCACATAAAAATGTCAGACTACTTTAACAAAAAGCCTAGAGGCAAGTAGCACTCTCTTCCTCTCACTTTAATGGGATTAAAAATTACAATAAAGGTTCATTATCATGATTTTGAACAGTGTCCAGAAGAAGCACACAATCTAAGAAAGAGAGGATGCCATGCTCACTTTTAAAATGCTTGGAAGTACTCTGATGGAAGTTGGTGGACATTTGACTTAGAGGTCTTTAAAAATTTCAGACTTGTTTGGCTCAATTCATTCATTCAATCTCAGCTTTGTTATGGAGTGGCTTTGGTCAAACAGAAATAGCATTATTTAGTGAATAAAGCAGATTCAGCCTAAAATCTTTCTTAACTCTTCTGGTGGTTCTCAATATTCAACTGAAAGTCTATAAAGCAAAGCTTTCCCCTTGTCCTTTTAAAGCCACCAGGAAAAACAGGCAAGATGCCTGAAGGACATGTGCAACAAGAAGGTGGCAAAATTCTATTAAGTACTTCATTAATGATATATAAGAATATTCTCTTGTGAGGGCAATTAATCCTAAATTCCTTCCCAGAGGAGCCCAGTTCTGAAGAATGCTGAGAACATTTAGGTGCCTTCATTAAAAAATGCAAAGGGCTGCATGTAAGTTCCTCACCATAGTGTGTTTTCTTAAGGAGTGAAAGAGAATTGAAACTGTTTTTCAGAAGACAGTTATTCAATATGTCTTATGCTAACAGTTTGCTGTTCCAGAGAAAGTCTTTGGAGAGAAGAGTGGAGGCAAAAAGACCAACACAGAGGCACCAGCAGCAACAGGCTCCTTATGTCTAGTTGACAGTTTTGGCAAAGGAGAAGACCAACTGGGGTTAGATGTCATCAGCGATTTTAAGGGATTTGTGTGTTTATTTATGACATTTTTGCATTTTGAAAGGGGAAAATTGTGCTGCTGCTCTATTGATGGCAGTGTGCACTTTTTAAAAAGTCTTGGCAGATTTTAATACCCACAACCCAACCTAACAATTAATAGGGGCTGCATGCATAAATTCCAATTCCCCATTCAGATTCCTCTTCCTTCCCACAAGAAACATGATTGCTGAGAGGTAAGTATTTTCTTTCCAGGGAACAGAAAAGAAATCGCCTGACCTCCCGGCTGACTGGCATTGCCTGACCTCTCATTGACCTCGCTGCAATTGCATACCCACAGCTTAGACAAAAAAAGCCACCTTTCAAAACAGGCCACTTAAACACTGTGCTTGGGGAAAATGATGGAAAAAGGAAGCACTACCTGTTCAGTTTTAACATTTTAATAATTTGACAAAACACACAGTGAGGAGAGACAAAGTTCTGGAAATGCCTTGGTCTAAGTTTTTTCTCCATTACCAACATCCTTTCTCTTCTTCTTCCATGAGTTTGTCATCCAGCTATTCCAAAAGTGAGAACAAACTCAAGAAAATCGAAGAGTTCTTTAGCTGCTATCTATTTGATCACTTTCAGAAAGTGCAGACAAAACTCTTAAGATCAGTTGATAATATTTTTTCATAATGAAGTTTGAAAAAGCTCGTGCCTTTAGGAAACACCTATACAGGTGGGTCACACAGACCAAGCTCTTCAGACAGCAAAACACAAATCGCTTTGGATCTCCTTTGTCCGCTGGAGTTCCGTCAGGACTAATTTAGTTGTCTGGATCTTGATGTTTCTTTTCCTCTCTTCCATTGGTAATTGACTGGGTTCCCCAGTTGTCTGTTTTTAAACACCTTTTCCAGGGAAGGCTATACAAAGCAATAGGGTCTTGCAGTACCTCTGATGAGTTCCCCCACACTCTCTGTTCCCAGCTCCACAGGCCCTCTTTCCTTGGGTGGCCAGGGACCAAGTGAGCCAAATGCACAGGGTGTATGGGTGCCCAGGAAATGGTTTCTATAGCAACAGCAACTACATTATAGCATTTTGAAATTTCTTCCCACTCATCAGGTTTTAAGATTTCAAACATTGTGGAGACTCTGATCAGGCAAATGCTATTTCCTCATAGTGATCTCTGATTTGTTCTCATCAAAACCAGTTTTGTGTTGAGGACAATTCTGCTTGGGACATTTAAAAGATGTGGAAAAACAGAAATAAATTAGCAGTCAAGAACAATGCTTACTGTCCAGGGGAGGAGTGAGGTAGGGTGATCTGTTAGATATAGGCCACCTTTAGGATCTCTGGTCCAGCTGTATTTTACTGTTGAAAACCTCATGATAAATGCAAGTGCCCCATTCTGTAGCCTGAGTCTTCGGAGAAGAGACAGTTTGTGCAACTTAATGTTCTATATTTCCTTACTGTTAATTCTTATTTAAATGAATGCTCAGTAGTTATGCTGTGTGACGGACTAATAAACACAAAATAATACAAAAATGAGTATTTTATGTGGTATCTTCCTCCTTCAAAATCTTGCAGATGTTTGGGTCCCAGTGATACTTCTTTGAGGATGGAGTTTGCAACTGCTATAATTAAGCAATATAGTGTCGTTAAGTCACTCGAGAGGAAATTAGGAACTAAACTGGTGCTGTGTGCCGAGGAAGCCAAAATTGTGAGTTGAGATCTTAATTCAGAGCATGAAAGTCTGCCTTTTTTTCTAGTTTACTTTAAAAGACGCATTATTCCTATTATACACCGTCAGAAGATGTAAAAAGTGAGTTAAATCTGTATTCAATGTTTATTTTACATGTAAATTGGGATCTCGGAGTATGGGAAAAATATGGTTTTTGTCGCCAGTGCTTTCTGTTTTGCTAGTACTGTATTAGTTTTTAATGGGAAGGAGAAATGTGCTGATTTGGAGGCTTTCCAGGGGTTTGGCAGTATTCCACTGCATCAGCGCTGAGTAAAGAAGATGTTATTCTTTCTTGCTACAATAAAAACTGGGTAAAGGCAGTGTCACTTCTCTGAGCTCCACCTACAGATAGGCAGCGAGACCAAAACAACCGCAGTGTGAGACAGAAAAATGCTCTGTGGTAGGAAATGAACTTCCAGTAACCTGTCTGGGACAGCGCTTGTACACATCAGCTTCTGCTGCAAGTGCCCAATGGGGTCAGGAGTGTTGCATCTCATGGAGGAAACAATGGTCTCCCAGACAACGCTGAAGGGTCAGAGTGGGGATAATCCACTGTCACAAGAGCTTCACATCAGAAGACCTGTTAGCATGTGGAGGTTTACAAAGCAGAAGAGAGCTCTCCTGGTTGCTTTCTACGGTGGGGATTTAGGACATGCAAGGTGACCCGTCTGAATACAGCTCAGACTGGGCACTTGCTTCTGCTTCCTACCAGCAGATCCACACCTCTGCCAGATTGCCATCTTCTTAGTGATCTGCTGTGTGCATCCCCACAAGGACTGTTGTTTTGTCTTTGACAGTCCACAGGCAACTTTCAACTGGATTCTTGACTTTGAAGCCCTGATGGTCCCCCAAAGTACCACAGCATTTGTCTGTCTTGAAGAAATCTTTGTAGACCCTGAACTTGTCAAAAGTATTATTCTTCCTCTCCCCTTTTCAGGTGATGTGTTTTTACTCAGCTGCATATAGAAGGATCAGCAAGATATTGATGTACATTTTCAATTTAGTTCTCAGTCTGATCTTTCTGCCCCTAAATTGCCACTTCAACAAATTGCTCTTCTTACTGGCCCTGACATACGTCTCCCCTGATCTTGCACTAGGCTAGAGTTTGGCAGCTTTCATGGATGCCATTATTTATTCTTCCTCTGGTTTCCAGGCCCATAGACACTCTTCATTCCTCTCTACTTACCTACCTAGTCTGAACAGAATTTAAGTAAAGGGAATCTCTCTCTTTACATACAAGCAAATAAATAATTCTACCATAGTCTAAGTGATCCCAAAGCCTTGCTGCTCTCTCACAAGGCCACTCATGAACATGTCAAAAGATGCCATCGAGGTGCCACTTCCCTGTCACACCGAGGTAAAAATCTTCTGAGGTCAGATTTCAAGCTTGGTCTCACTGGAGCAAGCTGTTAACTGCATTGCACCAAGAATGTCCACCATGACAATCACCCTATTGTGTACACCTTTGTGCAAAAACAGGAAAAAAGAAAATAAGAGTGAGTCCTCTTCTGGAGGGCTGGCAAAAAAAATCTTATACAGCGATTGAAGCCACAGAGTTATCAGGTAAAGTTTATTCTGCCCTGTTTTTCCTCAATGATAGGCAGCACTCTCATCTTGATGTGCTACAGTGGCATATCACATTCAGTGATAGTAATCGTGTCACTTTTGTAGTTAGAAAAGAAAGGAGAGACTTCAGAAGGGGAGGGGGAGGACCTGGACCTATCTGCAAAAGGTATTCCTGTGGGGTCCCTCTACAGTCCTCAGATGCCTTCCTCTTACCCTAAAAGCTGCTGCCCCTGCTCAGAGGTGCACAGGTCCTCTCCGTGGTCTTCAGAGGTGCCAGGAAACGAGCTCAGCTCAGACCCATGACTTTTCACCAGTTTTACTGAAAGACAAATCTCACCATGTGTGACTTGAGAGCAAGCCTGGCAGTACTGGGAATGAGTCTTCTCCCAGCCCTTGCCTCCCGGAAGGACAGGGTAATTTCTCCAGAAGGAAATAAGTCTTTGAAGGCTACATATATAAGGTATGGCAAGATAAAAAATACCCATTATTTAGTAAAGTCAAATTTATCATGACATTTATTAGAATGCCAGACACTACTCAAAGAGCTTTGAAAGGTGAAAATCAGCTTTGTCTTATACCAAGTCTCTGCATAACAGGGAAAAAAAAGCCTTGTTTGTCAGCTGCTTTCTCGATTATGTTCAATAAGGATACACAGGGCTGTTTTTATTTTCACTTGGCAATTTCTGTGTTGCTATGACTTCACTAATCTCCAGTCCATAAATCATTTGAGTAAACAACACACCAACAAGCTCAAATCCAGAGGAAATTTCTCCAAGGCAAGTCTTTATTCATCTTTCTATTTTAAAGGGAGAACACAAGAGATTCCGCCTACATGGGATGTCACTGTGAGAAAAAGACTCCTGACATTCCTGAGGTTTAGCTTTAAAGCATATCATTAAGTGTAGGTATTAAAGTGAATAGAGAATAGTACAGTATGGTCAGCTGAATATTTTTCTCTCTCTGAGTTCTGCTCCCTCTTGACCCTTACATGAGGATCCTTCTGTTGACTAGAGGGTCTCTGCTTCTTCTCCCACTTCAAAACCCTTCCTCCTAGCAACAGAAAAACTATCGATGTGTGGAGGCTTTCAAGACAGCCCATAGCTGTGCTCCCTTGAATGTCAAAAGGGGTTGGTCTCACAGCTACAAATCAAACATCATTTTATTTAATAATATATTTCGTGGTGGTCTGTGTCTCGTCTGAATTGTTTAGTTGCACTTCTACCTTTTGAGTTTTCTCTGTAGCTGCAATCCAGTGCAAATAATGTGGGTAGTGGGGAAATGTGCATTGGCTTTATAACACAACTTAAAATATAATCCCTTGGGGAAAAAAACACTTTATAGGAATCAGAGGCAGAAAAAGCAGCATGTGGAGATGCACTTACATGAACAGGTAGTCAGCTGGTCTAAGTCTCTGCTGCCTTGTATCTTGCCATTAACACAGCATAGAATGAGTTCAAAACACAAGGAAAACAGTGAAAGACCCAGAAAGCAATATCCCCACCATTGCCTACTTTGTGCAGATGTTAGTAGCCACACAGTGTGAAAACCACAAACAGATGGTGTACCCACAGTTTCCTTCATGAGGGGGGATACAAAACAAGATAACTCCAGGATACAATCAGAGTTTTTAGAATGTCTTTTGCAGGCTGTGAATAAAGATTTCACTTGTCAGCCTCTGGGAACTCCTTGCCTGAACAGATTAATGTTGCCATGGACTGGCTAGAAAAGGATGCCATGAGTGCCTTGCCATCAGCTTCTGCTGAGTGAATTCTACAGTCCTTCTTTGTAATCAAAGTATTTTCATATTAGCTGACACACAAAATTGACAGGGGAATGACCTGATGTGATCCATGCCTAGGTATGAGTTAGATCTACTATGTGATGACAGCAAGAAACTCAATTCCATTGGCAACTAGTTTACCTCTCTGTAAAATGGGGCTATTATTTTTCTCACAATAATGAACAAGCTTAAGGATTTCTTGACACTGTGTTTCCTCTCTGCTCACAGAGATTAAATAACTTTTATTTCTAGAGTAGATACTCTGGTCCTTCACTTTCACCCTCAGTCCTTTCAGCAGGAATATGACTGTTCACAGTCATGTCAGGATCTGTGTTTTCTTTCTGATCACCAGCTTGTCTAATCCTCTTCCTTAAAAGTATCTATACTGAATTTTCCAGTATGTCAAGATTTTTTCCTAGCTGTTTTTGCCTCTTTGCTGCCACAGGAGACAGATGCCGAGACAATATTTGAGAGGTTTTGTTTTCTCCTCATCTGCCTGCATGTGTGGCTCAATTTCCTTCATTCTTTGGCTCTTGGCTCTCTTCAGCATTGCTCCAAGTTCACCACTCAGGGTCCATAGAGGCTTTCTGGCCTGTCAGTTTTTGAGAGAGTTTGCTCTGGCATATCCTTGTGAGAGTCTTCAATAACAGTAAGAAATCCCCAGTGTGGAGCAATTTAAAGGATGGTAAGAAGGGAGAGACCTGCATCACAGAAGTCCTGGCACAGAAAGGAAAGTCCCAAGACACAAATCTCTTTTCTGTTCCTCTTAGGCGTATTTCCTCTTTGCTTCTACTTCCCTTCTTTCACATGAGATGATCTGCCAGAAAATATTTCTTCAGCTATCTTCAAATGTTCATCTCCTTTTGTTCATCCCAAGGGCAAATTCAATCCCTGTTTTATTATCACCTTTTTTATTTTTCTTTTTTTTTTCTTTTTTTTTTTCTTTTTTTTTTTTTTTTTGCCACAGAGCCAGCATAGAGCAATCTCCCAATAAAAGCACTACTTTTTCATCCAAAGTTGTCAAAGTGTTTTACAAAGGTGAGTGGGCAATGAGGTTCCCATCTGCCCAACACACAAATGGGATGTATCTGAGATCACATTCAATTTGTAATTCCTCATCCCTGTCCCATCAGGAAACACTACTAAATCCATACATTAAGCAAGCGCAAACAGGAGATCTAGGTAGAAAGGTGGAACTTGCCTGGGCAGATTGCTGCAGAAATTCCTCTATTAAAAAAAACCCAATGGTTATTCAGGAACAGAAGTTCTCTCTAAAAAATGTGAAACTGTCCAGAATGAGTTGTTCATTCTTACTTTTAGAAAGAAATTACATTGATTTTTTTCCCTTCTTCATGCCATTGTCTTATTTCTCTGAAGATTTTCAGTAGCATCACCTGTTTTCTCTATGGGGAGTCTTTATCTGTGGATGCTTTATGCAGCTGTGCTGTGCTATGTGCACCACTAAAGCAGGAGAAATTAGGTTATCAATGAAAATCAGCTGAGTATTATCATTTCTTTTTGATGTTCTCTCTCCTTTTCTTTGAAATGTTTCGCCTGCAAGCTCCTAGTCCTCTTATTCTTCTGCCTCCCTCAATCCTGTATGTCCCTCTCACCAAAAACCATCTTATTACCTAAAACAACAGTCAGACATATAAAATCACTTTTTTTAATGTAAATGGGATGCTATTCTTCTTCCCAATAGCCTTCTACTGGGTGGAATTTTATTTCACTGAGATTTTTTCAGCATCACAAGAATGGTTAATAAAGCATATATTGATCTACTGATGCTTTTAACTTAAAATACATCTGAGATGGTCAATTTTCAAAGAAAAATAACAAAACAAACATAAAACAAACAAATCTATTCCTTTTTAGTATTTAAAAAAAAAAAAAAAGCTGTGGTAAATTACAATTTATGTAAAGACAATTTTACAACAGAAGTTTGCAAAAATTTCAAAGACATTTGTACTGAAAATTCTCAATGAAAAAAAACAACCTTTTGGCCAATTAGTCAATTAGAATTACTGCTGCCAGTGTGTACAAGTGAAAAAGGCTAGTATATGTGTGTGTCTTAGTCTTAAACATTTTGCTGCTCATCATTTATATTTCCACTTGATGATCCCAAGCAGCTGGAGAGGGGAGACAGTGGGAAAGGAAAGCCTGGACCCCATCCCAGTCCCAGGGCTGTGAGGGGGAGGGACAATAGAGACTAAAAAAGAAAGTGTTGCACTGGGCAAATAATTACCAGTTTTTAGAGTAAACCAAATGTCGTATAATCACCAGCTAATTTAGATATTTGTGCAGTTGATTGAAAATATGCAAAGAAAGCAGCATTACTGAAAATTATTTTTAAATGTTTGGAATTTATTAGAGTCGACTATGGAAAAGAGATAATTAAGGATGCTAAATATAATTAATGTGTTGAGTTATAAAAAGCACTGCTTAGGTTAGGGGTTTTCCAGCACTTAGAAAGATGGCTGACACTGTAATGACAACTTTACATTTAAATATGTTTGTGGTTCACATAAATATGTATTGAAAAATAATTGCTCAGTTGGTGTATAAAGAATATACCTTCATCTTCATATACAAGAACCCTTACATATGAGCAAGTACAGGGGAGAGACAAGGCTGTGGTAGAGAAGAAAGTCCAAACTGCTGCATGATATGGATTTCCCTTGTCTTCAGCATGTGCAGATCCCTTACTTGAGCGGGCAAAGTGAGGTGTTAATTTCTGGAGGTGTTAAATGTTGGAGTTTAAATAAAGTTAATTCACGAACAATGCAAAACAGGGTGAGATGAGTTGAAGAAAACAAAGGCACATTTTGCTGCTTTGTTTTTTAATAATCTAAGATTGCAGCCTTTTCACTTTGATTCTCCTGAGGGAATCCAACTCATGATTTTTGATCCCTCAAGGTTTACAGCCCTAGAGGTAGGGAGGCATCCTCTAGCAAGAGGAGGTCCAGTGTAAGGGCAGGTCAAAGCAAGATGGTAAAAGCCTCCCTGCAAAGAGGTGAGTTCTGTTTTCATGCCTGCCATTGTAAGGAGTGTTTGGGCTTCTTATCTTCTGTCAACTTTACCTGTGCATTCAAACCCCAGTGTAACCAAAGCAGAAAGCTGGAACACAGGGATAGGGAGGAGGTGGGGCTCTGGGAAGGGCCAGCTCATGCTGCAGGGAGCTAACATCAGTCTCAAGGGTTCTACAGCAGTTTAACTGCAAAATCCCTTTGAGGAGCCAATACCAGGATATGCTGCAGGGAGACACGAAGTGTGGGTGCCATGGGTCACTCATACCCAGGGCATCAGCCTGAGGAGTGGTCCAGGCACTCAGACAGAGCAGAAAGACATCCAAACTGACTGACAAACTGTATCAAACCATCCTACGCCAGCACCAGACCCTGTGGATCTTCTACGAGGCTGTGAAGCTCAGCTGAAGGACTGTTGCAGGTGCAAAGAGCTGCAGACTACGCTTCCACATCAGCTGTTGGCATAGCAAACACTTAAAAAAAATTTTAAAATGCACAAAGAATTACAAGTTTTAGAATTGTATGGAAAAGCCAGGTTTCTCTGACTAGGTGCCTGAGATTTAACATAAAAAGACTTTGGCACTCAGTGATTTCCAACAGGTTATAGTTGCTTGAAAGTCTGTGCCACCATTTAAACTGGTGCTTCACGTCCAAGTCTATCAAAACATGGAGTTTGCCATCAGGTACAGTGAGATGTTGTACTTCACCCAGCAGGAGGATGAGGCTTGCCAGATTCCCCTGCACTGAGCTATTTGGTCTTTGTGCTCATCGATCCTCAGGAAAAGTAAACTCAGACTGTGCAAGGAAAAGCAAAGCACAAATGGTGAGCTGGAGTCTGTAGAAGGAAACTCATAGAATCATAGGATGGTCTGAGATGAAAGGACCTTAGACATCATCTTGTTCCAACCCCTCCTGCCATGGGGCAGGGACACCTTCCACTAGATCGGGTTGCTGCAAGCATTGTTCAACCTGGCCTTGAAAACTTCCAGAGATGGGGCATCTACAGCTTCTCTGGGCAACCTGTTTCTGTGCCTCACCACCATCACAGTAAAGAATTTCTTCCTAACACCTAATCTAAACCTACTCTCTCTCAGTGTGAAGCCAATCCTCCTTGTCCTGTCACTCCAGGCCCTTGTAAATAATCTCTCTCTTTCCTGTAGGCTCCCTCCAGGTACTTCATTCTTCTCAGAAAGAAAAATTATAGTATTACAAACATTATTTCCACAAATCAGGTCATATAAAAGAAAGAGTCTAATTTCTGGGCAGACTAGGACTACATTTCTTTGAGTTTTGTTTTTTTCATGTTTTAAGATCCTTACTCTATCTTTGCTACTGCCTGAGTGGTTGCTGCACATGAAGAGCCTCCCTGATGTTTAAGATAAGCACTTAGCCTCCTGGAGAACAAAAGCAGTCAGGGTGAGACTCCTGTAACCTTGACAAACTGGAACCAATCCTTCCTGTAATGACTTTCCCAACTTTCTGCTTTTGTTTTTCTCCAAGTCAAGGACTATGTCTGAAACCAATAATACACCGTTCCCTTCCATGGGCATTTCATTACTACCTTTAAAACTAGAACTTACAGTCACTATTTGAAAGTCAGGTGTCCTCTTCCCTAGCGCTTTAAATACGGATTTGAGGCCATAACTTAGCATGGGCTTTAAATGAACTTGAGAGTACTCGATGCTCTGTGTTCAGTTTCAATGAACACAATCTAAATTACCGAGGACTGAAAGTTCTTCGAGTTGATGTTTTCCACAGACATCTGAGATTTAAATACTACTAAAAGCCACTCATTGCATACACCTTCATTGATTACAGCAGCTTTCAGTGCTTGAGCACTCCTAAGCACGGTTACTCATCTCCCTAATTTAAGATATCTTGACTTTGAATGGGCGTAGTGGCAGAAATCCATCTGACACCCCACAATGAGTTGAAATTGGCTGCCGTTTCTTACTAGGCTGTGAAACTGCTCTCTCCCTCTCCCTGCTCTCTAAGATCCTTGGAAAAATTATTTGCTGAGGTGTCAGCAAATGTGGAGCTGAGGCTGGAGAGCTCAGTGTCACCTGTCTTCTTTACATGACATTTTCCCTCACTGCAAACAGGGTCTCTCAAGGAGACAGAAAGTGCTTACCTGTCTTTCTGTGTAGTAGGGTAGTTGTGAAAGGAAAACATATCCCTAAAAGATTGTTACTACTAATGGAAGATAACACTATGGAAAGGAAGGAAGAAGATAAAACTCCGAGATACCTGTTGCCTGGTTTTAGGGCTTTAATGGGAAAGAAGAGACCTCCTGAGGGGTTCATTTTACTCAGATTATTCTCCAGTTGCAGTCGCATTCTTATTTAGGGTCCTGGTATTTGGCAGAGAAAAATCCTTTTTGACAGTGTTGAGTTTCCCCCACTAGAATCTAACGAGAGTCTGCCTTTGGGAATAAAACACAGATGACTAAGGGGTGGCCTCTCAAGAGGCCAGCTCTTGGATTGCTCCTGAGATGTCCAGGGCAGCAACAAGCAGTGCTGAAGCCCATGGTGTGAGGACAGCAGAGCGAGCAGCTGCCAGCCCTGACCATGGCCTCCTTTCACCTGCCAGGTCTCCAGGACCCTGGAGCACCTTGAGGGCTCCACTTTCCCATGTGCCATCCCACTAGCAGAAGATCATTGCTCCATGCTGCTCTTCCCCAGCGGGTTGTGTGGTGGGATTTCTCCAGGGGCAGAGCCAAGCTGTGCTTGGGGCCAATACCAGCAGCAGTCCTTGGGGGAGGACACTGGACCTGAAAGTGCAAACCTCAAACTTCATGCCCTTCTTTTTCCCACAGAAGTGAGGAGGAGCATCTGCACAGAGGGGAGAGCAAATGGGCACTCCCAGGACCCCACAAACCACCCACATGTACACACACACATACATACACACACACACACTTGACTGCTGTGCCTTCTCAGGTCATAAACTTGTGGTTTTTGCAGGCAACTGGGGGGATTGAGCTCAGCTGTGTTTTCTGTACTCCCCTGGCTTTGCTTTCCATCCCGATCTCAGCTATGGTGTTACCTGTTTCCTCTCCCACATCTGATCAGACTAAAAATAAGCCGTAAAAAATCACGATGACTCCAGTTGGGAACAAAATAAGTTATTGTACCTTTTTGGAGCAGCTGTTCCCCTCTGCCTGCAAACCCCAGCTGGCAATTGAGCCCCACACAACCCCTCTCTCACTTCTCGCTGTGGGCTGGGGGAAGACATTTGGGAGAGTAAAAGTGAGAAAACTCATCAGTTGTGATAAAAGCAGTTCAATAGGCAAAGCAAAAGCCACACACAAGCAAAGCAAAACAAGGAATTAATTCACCATCTCCCAGGGGCAGGCAGGTGTTCAGCCATCCCCAAGACAGCTGGGATCCATCACACCTAACAGTAACTTGGGAAGACAAACTCCATCACTCTGAACATCCTCCCTTCCTGCTTCTTGACATTCCCCCTCCCAGCCCCTATTGCTCAGAATGATCCCATATGTGCTGGGATACCCTTCTGGTCACTTGGGGCCAGCCATCCTGTCTGTGCCCCCTCCCAGCTCCTTCTGCACCCTCAGCCTCCTCACTGGAGGGGTGATGTGAGGAGCAGAAAAAGCCTTAATTTTGTGTAAGTGCAGCTCAGCAACGGCTAAAACACCCCTGAACTATCAACACTGTTTACAGCACAAGTCCAAGCCCTAGATCCTTATCAGCCAGTGTGAAAAAAATTAACTCTACCCCAACCAAAACCATCATAGGTATTCATGAGACTGAAATGAAAACCTTGGAAGGTGGGGAGGGGAGCTGCCATGAAACTCAGTACAACATGCCTGCACCCTAGCTAGGGCTGGGGGTAGCTGGGTCTTGAACTTATAGATGTCCTGGGGTTTTGAAACCTGCCCAGTTCCATCCTAGATAGGTTTCAGACATACACCTCTGACTTCCCAGTTAAGGGAGAAGTCACAAGCAAGGCAGAGTCAATCTTTCAGTAAAGTTTCCCTCTTCTGCAGTTGTTTCTGTCAAAGGAATGATTAGGTTGACTATAAATGATATTAATGCTGTCCTTAAAAAGTCATAAGGAAATCTGCTGTAAGTCAGCCTGCTGTTCCCCTGGAATACAGAAATGTGCCTGTTTGTTTCCCAAACAGTCATTTGCTGCAGAGTATGGGATTGAAAGAGTGGGAGAGTTGGGAAGCACTACTGGAGCAGCATAGCCAGGGCTTTCCTGCAGCCCCATGTTCACTATCAGAGTACACCAGGCGGTTCTTGGATTTGTTGTTGTTATGGAGCTGGTGAGGTTTACAAGAGTCACAACAAAATTTTCATTTTCGAAGTTATTTTGTTCCCATATCGTATTAGCTGTATTTCCCTTTTGTCATTGTCATTTACAAGAATATTGACATATAAAGCAATGTTTGTTTTGTTAAGCTCATTTTCTCTTCCTACCTACTTCCCCTCTGAAATCATGAGGTGAACTATTTGCAGAAACAATATATTTGATAAATAAACTCCTTTTCCTTTTCACAAATTATCTGGGAATAGACATTGATTTTTTTATTACTTTGTTCATTATCTAAAGCATTTGTCAAATTCTTTCCAATAAAATTCCAAACCATGCATTGCTGTCACAGCTATCGTTAACAATTTGACTCAGTGATTTACTTTCTGGAGCTGGATCTTGAATAATTCTTCATGTCATTTCCAAATCCCAAAGACACTGTTAATTTGCTTTGCAGGAGCATCTTCTAGTTCCTGCCATGCATCAGGATGACACTGTGCTAGGTGCTGCATAAAAGATCAAAGAAATTCTTATTCCAGCACCCAGTCTAAGTCTAGAAACGGCTGGATATTACCAGGAAAGCCGGAGCATGGCAACAGGTATGGGCATGATAGACACTGGCGCAGCATGCAAGCAAACAATTGTCATGCATTTTGTAGGCATTATAGCAAAGAAGACTTTGTTTAAGCAGAGACTAAAAAAACAATGAGGTATTTTACATAAATACTGAAATTATTTTTGTTTATTCATTGATCCGATAGTTAAGGCCCCCTATATTATTTAATGCTGCTTGAGTTCTTCCCAGACCTTGCAGGCTAGCTGCAGGAATAACTTTGGTATCAAAATGTCTAGAGAAACAGATTTGTAGAGATAGTTGTAATCTCCATCAATATTTCTTGTAATTACATTTTCAGAGAGTAAAAGAGATCCCAAACACAATCAGAGTAAATATAAGAAAATGTGCTTTCTCAACCTTTAGTTTAAAAGTCAATTTCCTAAGTTCAATCAGGAAATATTCTCATTTTAACTGTAGTTTTCCTGCCTGAAAAGGGAAGAGTTTGCAAAAAGAGATAGGGAAAAGACTCCACACACAAAGAATTTTCCCCCTAATTCTTCAAGAGAAGCTCGCAGCTCTTTAAAACTAATAATCATCATTTCAATATATAAAATCAAGCTTAAGCAGAATCAGGCAAGAGCACATCATTTGTGACTGCTGGGATTATATAATGGGAAAGTTCTCATTGATTTTTATAAAGCATTGGATCCCAGAGATTTTAAAATTAGGCACGAGGCTGACCCAGTTTGGGTGGAAAAAGCTCACAGAATCCCAGGGAAGAGCACAGCCCAGGGAGAAGTCTCAGGAGGTACAGTTATTTTTAACCTTTTGGACCTGCAAGACAAAGAATGAATTCTGAAAACTCTGAGTAGAAAAGAGGTATTTAGTTTTGAAATTTTAGAATCCTCTACCCCCTCCCCTAGATCCTGACCCTGGTAGAAAACTTGTACAGCAAACTTTCTTTCTTTTTTTTCTATTAGAAAAAAATTGGTGTAGACTGAAGCTGGAATTTCATTCATCCCTCCACAAGCATGGAAGACAAAAGTAAAATATTTTCTAGGATGTGATTCAAGGAAAGAAGGATTTGTTTCTCTAGACATTTTGGTACCAAAGTTATTCCTGCAGCTATATGCAATATAGAGCATATATATGCTCTATATTGCATATAGAGCATATGCTCTTTTGGTTAGAGCACCAAAAGAGAAAGGGGTCTTGTTTTAGCTGAAATCAAGAAAGCTGAATTTATAACCGAACATGGCAAAGATAAACTATTGAATAAAAAGATGAACTTACTCTCAGAATTAACATTCAGAAATTGGTCTAAAAAATGCTGCAGTTTCCCAGCGACTAAATGTGCTCCATTAGATGATTCAAACAAAATTTGACCTGGAAAAGTATTCTTTTGAAATAGTAATTGAATTTTCTTTCAACATATAAGAAGGTTTCAGCCCTTCTTATAAATATGAAGGGACCATTATCTGAATAGGCTCTATTATAAATGCTGAACAGCATTTCAGATACAAATTTATTTGCAGTTCAGTGATGTTAAACAGGCATTTGTGTTTTGAATCAGGTGAAGGTGAGATGCTTGTGTTGGTACCTGATATTATCATACCAGTGCACATATTTTTATTTGCTCTGAAATGGGAAGAGGACTGAGTAGACATTTTTTAAACAACTTAGTTATATGGTACTAGCTATACACTTCTGGACTGAAATCCCCACCACAGTTTCAGCCTCATTTTACCACATGAGAAGGTAGACTAGGGCTTCAACACACTCCCCCTTCTCTCATCGCTAAGAACAGGATGTACAAACTGGAGCAGAACAAAGATGGATACCTTGGTCTAATTTCCAAAGACCCTTCTAAAACCTGGTGCACAAATTGGGATGGGGAGCCCCCAATGAAAGAGAGGTGTCCAGACTTGCCGGTGTATGACTTCTGTGGCATCTCCCACAGTCATTTAAGGGATGCTTTTATTAGCCAGTGAGGAAATTTTACAGTAGGGGACTTTGGAGGAGCTTTGCCCAGAGAGAGCCAGGAGAACCTCTCTAGACACAAAGTGATCCTTTCCACTCCGGCTCATGCTGGGATCTCCCCCAGTCAACCCCAGCATGCCAGGCCCTATGCAGGACAGACAGGCAGCTCTAGCCTTGCAAACCAAAAGGCTCCAGCCCCAGTTGTTTGCTGCTGGCACTTGGGGAGAAGAAGCAGCTCAGCAATGGGCAGCTTTGGAGAGTCCTGTCTGGGTTATCCCCTGTGTCTGCTGTCTCTTATTTTTGCCTTTCTGTGCCTGTCAGGTGTCCCAGGACAGTACTGCTGGCAATAGCTGGAGGGATTTATCTTGTTTTGGTTTGGGCTTTTTTAAGGTTTTATTTTTCTGCTCAAGCCAGAAGAAATTCCGGATCGTGTCCAAGTCCTGGCACAAACGTGAAGGCAAGGCACTGCAGTACTGGCAGAAGGTGGCAGTGCCTTAAGCTGGTACTGCCAATGAGGACATGGGCAATTTCTCAGATGGAAATCACTGGCCTCACAGTCATATTTTGTTAACAGAGCTGAACGTTTCTCATTCATTGCAAGCTGGCTTTGTTTGAGTCCTACTTCTGATTTTCAGTGGAAGAAAAATAATTCTAAGTCACTGCCTCAGAAATTAAGTTTTAGGGGCTTTTTTACCATAATAAACTTCCCTAGCTCTTGCACAATTTTCCCTTTTTTATCTACAAACGTTAGTGTTGTCACCTTAGCCCAAAAGTCAGCATTGCAGTCCTGCCCTGTTGATCCTCAGCCATCTGCTGAAAGACACAACACAAAGCACACAACTGGAGAAAGGAGCTTGGACAAACTTCATTCTAAGGCAAAGACTCTGGTTTCATTGATCTACAACTTGACATTCAGTTCCTGCAACTGAATAGAAAAAAGGCCTTTATAACCTATTAAAAACCCAGGGATGATTTTAGTCTTTTTTTTTTTTTTTTCTTGTTGGAGAAATCAGTCTTTCAGAATAGCCTGGGAGTTGCAAATAAAAGAGAACTTTGCTATGTTTATTTAGAGAACCTAACCCCTTGGAGCCAGCATTTTCACTAATGCATTTTACATTAGCGGGCTGCATCAGGAAATCCTGACTTTTGGTGCCAGGGGGGTAATTAATATCAGATCATGTTTGCAAAATGGTTGTGTTTATGTGGGAATGAGGACTGAACTCTAGCTGGCAGGGTTTGAAGTACTCAACTTTTGCTATGAAGCTTCCATAACCTGCTAGGATGGGATATTGAAATTAAAGGACCAGGTCTTAGTGACTTGGTAGAGCTACAGCTGCTGAGGAGAGCTGCAGCCTTTAGGATTCTGTTCAGAAACCTTTGAGGGGAGTCTGAAGAGTCTTAAGAGTGTGAGGAGATTGGAGGTAACATACAAATAGTTGTTTGGCTCCTGTGGTCTCAGAAGTCCCAGAAAGTGCCAAAATATGCATATTAGGATTGTCAATTCCCATTATATCCCACCTCCCAAATCCAAATTGTCCAAAATCCCTGTGCTTACTAGATAAGGAGTATCTGCAGGTGGTACAAATGCATTTTACCAGCACACCTCAGAAGCAGTACTTGCTTTTGTGTACACATCAGCCAGCATGGTCCAAAACAGGTGTGGGTCAATTAAGTACCTTGGAAGCCCAGTTTCTCCCGAGTGTCTCTGTGTCTCACAGGAGATCCATAATGCCACTTCAGTGGTCCCCACTCCAGGACGTGCAGTTCCCCCTGGACCTGGCACCCAGCTGCTCTGCACGCTCACTTCGGCCTCCAGAGAAGGAGGAAGCATACAAGATCATCTTTACCTCCTCTTCCTCCCAACTCAAAGCCAGGGTATTTAGAGAATGGGAATTCTACTCATGACAGTGATTCAGCCTCCTTCCCTAGCACAGGCACTGTCTGCAGCTCCAGCTGGGACATCTCCAGCTCACCTGAAGATGATAAAGGAAGGATATCCTGAGCAGCATTTTGATCCTAGTATCAAAAAGAGAAAGAACTACAGAAGATGGTTTGAGTAACCTGATCTAGTAGAAGGTGTGCCTGCCTGTGGCATGGAGGTGGAACTATATGACCTTTAAAATTCCTTACAACTCAAGCTATTCTTTGATTCTAAGATGGTGCCTAAGAACAGCCTCTTTAGTAAAGACATTGGGTTCTCACCTCCCCAAAAATCACAGTTTCTTAGCACCAGTTAGGAAACTTGGAATAAAGCTTCATAAGGTTGAAAATCACTCACAAGTACAGGACCCGCTGAATCATAACATTACAAACTGGTGTAGGCAAAGTTGAAAATTAAAGGATGTTTTCTGAAGTTGAAAAGAGGAAGAGTGCAACTGAATAACAGCACAAACTGATGTACAAAATGGGTTTTACCGGCTGGTTTCCCAGCATCCATTTCCATGGGATGTGGCAGCTGGCAGGTTCTCTGCAAGACCACTTATTTACTCTCTCCCTATCTCTTCTTTGCTGGAAGTTCATGACTCCCTCAGCGCTGGCGGGGATTAAAAGTAAAGGTGTAATCTATGTTAGAACTAATATATGTTTTGTACTCTAATGAGCCAATATACTATTATGGATCTTGTGGTCAGCTCACTGTGTCTGATAAATATGATCAATAAATGTTATTCCCCTCTGAGATGCCTCCACCATCATCTTTCCATACTCACCACTTGCCAGTAGTCATTTGGGGACAATTATCCCCACCAAGATCCTACCTCTAATATGCCCACTGTCTTTCCTTCTGTCATAAATTGGTCTGATAAGATAACAAATCTGAACTCTATTGCTATTATTGCTGTTATTTTACTAGTTCCTTGATCCTAGAATAGGGCTAGCAATCTTCATGGCAACAATAGTAAAATTCTATGTATCTAATGAATTTCTCCTCATCTGGTATTTGTGTAACTGATAATTCCTACCTAAGTCTAGGACCAGTGTCCTAAGCTTAAATACTCTTCAGCAACACTTGTCTACAGCTTTTGTTCTCTGAGAAGTAATGGACCACCTCAATTTTTTTTACCAGTATCTCTCAATAATTATAGTTAATTTTGTTGCTGGCCTTGATTTTATTTCAATGTGTTCTACTGTTATTTTTAGCCTATTCCTAATGATGAGAGCCTTCAGTGCACTTTCTCCCTTGAAGGTACTGATGAGCTCCTGATCCTCCATGTTGGGATCGTTTGTACATCTACCATAACATAATTTTCTTTAAGGACTCGCCAGCTCTTCTGCACTCCTTTTTTAGATTTTTTTGCCCCATTAAAGTTTCCTATGGTAAAATCTCACCACTATGACTGCACTTGGTCTCTTCCAACTTGTAGCCACGCGTCATCAATTCTTCCAGGCCTCAGAGAAAATGTACTGCCTTATTCACTGACAAAGTGCCTTATTCACTGACAAAGCATCTCCTCTCTTCAATTTGAGAAAAAGATGTATATATGTTATTGTTCAAAACCAGTAAATAAATAAATACAGAAACTGTTTCTGTTATGCCTGTGTAGCTATAGCTTCAATCATACACTTATGGATCTTCCTGTGTATTCCTGCACTTAATCCATTTATAGACAAACATCTGGAGTTTTAAACTTGTCAATTCAATATCCTCATTCTTGATCATTCTCTGGTCTTATAAACCACCTCACTCTACAAAATCTTGGGCTCCTGACACTTTTTTCTGGGCACTGGCATCTTTGTTGGGGACTGACTATGCATGAGGACCTGGCAGTGCTGTGTCCAGGTTTGTCCCACCCTCAGCAAAAGAACTGCTGAAGTGGAGCAAATTCAGTGGAGGGCCCCCAGGCTGGGGCACTTGCTGTTTGAGAGAAGGTAGTGGACTGGATCTGAACCAGGCTTTGAGCAGGAGGTTGGACTAGAGAGCTCCTTAGGTCCCAATGTGCATTAGCTTATTATCTGACTTGTTGCCCTCTGAGAATGTCATCACTCATCAAAGTTGTTATAAACCATCAAATTCTCCCCTTTTCCCATCTGTATTGCCACTGGTGCTACAGACCCTCCCTTGTCCTTGCAAGTCCCCTGGAAGGAGAAAGAGGAAGCTTTTATGCTTATTGATGCTTTTAATTTTCACCATCTATTCCTCCTCCTAAGCTTTTTATACCCTCCTTTTACTCAAAGGAGTAAATTTCTTGTGCTTTGAGAGGCTACATAGCTCTCAGATTCATCAGTGTGCAGTATGGTGGATAAATTGAATCTTTTCATGACACTATGCCACAACTGTGACACAACTTCCCGGAGCACACTTAGGGAGCCACTCTCCTTGAGTATTTATTTATCTGGAGAAAACAGGGGCACTGGTCCCTCCCACTATGAAGATCTACTTGTGCAGAAGATGGTGGAAAGATGAGTGTCCCAGTTTGGGCCAGTGAGGTCAGTCTGCATATCTGTGAAAATCTAGGAATCCTCATAAAACGAGTAGCAAACCCTTCTTGTTGATGGGGTCACAGGTGCTCATAGTGCTAGAAATTGAGGACTCAGTGCTGGGAATAGGTTCCACACAACCTTACAGATTTTGCCAGGCAAAATTTGGCAAGACAGATTTTGTTGTCCATCTTCCTTGCAGCAGATTTGCCCACTCCTAAGTCATCAGTAAGTGAGCAATAGAATCAAACCTTTTGGGCACCCTCTCCCTCGCAAGCACTGGTGCTTGTAAGATGCTGTGATCTTTTAGAAAGTCAGGGAGAAGTTCACTGTAGAGATCTTCACCCAAAGGCCCTGCTTCCAAATATAACGTAATATAATGCAATGTCCACTAATTCATAGCTATCTCTTGGGCTCAGAGCCTACTCATAACAATGGATCAAGTGGTCTCAAAACACACACCATGCCACAGATACCTCCCAGCATCTTCAGCAGCAATTCTGCCTTTGCATCTTTGCCAGGCATCCAGGAGAGTCTTGCTCATTACCCTTCTGGAACATGAGCATGGTCAAAAGGTAAGCTGTCGTTGCTTACAACAACGAACACATGGCCAACATGGTCCCAACTATGAGAAACAGCAGCAAAGGAGAGAGTTTCTTAATATTCATCTATATATACAAACGGTCTGCACTACCATCTGATGCCATAACATGGGGTAGCCTACAAATTACTGCATGATTGGGTCAACCTGTTGCAAAGACTCAACCACACACTCACCAGCACCACAGCATGCTGCAGCATCCTGCTGCAACAACTCTCAATGAAAAGCAGGCAGCTCAAAAGGTGCTTTGACCCACAAGCTCACTCTTACCAAACAGCTGATACAAGCTGGACGTGCAGCCAAGTGCCAAGTGGTCACTGCTCCTGTCAGTGGTCACTTAAACAATGATAATGGGGCATAGTATCAAGAAATCCTGGACAGCCAGTCACCTCTGTCGTGCTTGGCCTGCAGATCTCAGGTCTGCCACATTTGGAACTCCCAGATTTCTAAACAGTCAAAAGAACCACTGAAGCAGTCAAATCAATTAGTCTCAAGTTCCTTGTCAGCAGAGCGAGTCTCAAGTAAGA
The DNA here is from genome assembly GCF_029207755.1 of Chamaea fasciata. Classification (NCBI taxonomy): domain Eukaryota; kingdom Metazoa; phylum Chordata; class Aves; order Passeriformes; family Sylviidae; genus Chamaea; species Chamaea fasciata. Next base: position 46,360,263 of record NW_027094086.1, on the reverse strand, counting down.
CTCCTGTTTTTCTACCTTCCTTTTTTGCAGCCAGAGAGCCAGAAAACATGAAGCAATGTGAAATTGATGGGCAAATCACACAGGCAACATAGAACTAAGCTTCTGAGGCAATAGAGTATCAGTCCTGTCTTTACAGCAAGACCACAGCAACAGCTGTAACAAGCACCAATGAACACAGTCTCCATTAGACATGTTAGCAGGCACACAAGGTGCTTGTAGCTGTGACAGATAGCCTCGTACTCCCCACGCATCTATTTCGGTCCTAAAATCAACCTCTTGCCATCAACCAAAAAGTCTGGGGGATACAACAAAAACCTTCATGCTGCCTCAGGTTTGCCACATGCAATACCTTTCCCGAGCCTACGTGGACACTGAAGCAGGTAAAAAATCCTAAGCCAGTGCCACTCTAGCAAATACTTCGTCATACTCAGATGGGCAGGATCTCTGTGCTTATGAAGTCAGAAACTCGGGTGCTTATAGGCAGAACCCTTTTTAGGCACCAGTAAGCTTCTAAAGAAGGCATTCCATGATAGAAGAAAAACATTTTTGCCAAGCTGGAAACAGTGTTGTGAGCAGATAGATACAGTTACCTACGTGCTCATATAAGAGCTAGTTCTTAAATAATCTGCATCCTGGCTGGGATTAAAAAAAAAAGGAAAAAAAAAATAAACCAAAACTGAGATTCTGATCATTAACCTTTGAGACTAATGCTGCGTTAACCTGCCAAAAAACTATCTTAACAAGTAAGGCCATAATTAGCATTTAGAAAGAAACTCTTAAGAACTGTGCTTGTTTACACTGTAGCCCTGTGGAAAGACTAAAGGCTCTGGGCTGAGAAAAGCCTCATGTGAAAAAATGTCAATTTCTGTGAACAAATGCGGCAACTTGATACCTGAGACCAAGAAATCTTGACTTGAAGTTTTCTAAAAGCGTCAGGAAGTACAACTGATGGAACTTAATTTCATAAAAACAAAATGTGTGTTTCTATCAAGCCTGCTCTCACAAAAGGCTTTTTTCTGTAAAAGTCTCCGTAATAAACCTGTGTCAAGATGCCAGCCCACTTCTGGCAACACCAACTGCAGTAGGTGATTAGAATTTATGCTGTGTAAAATTAACTTTGAGATTAAATGGAAATTATGAACCAAAATGCAAAAGCATTTATATGGCAATTCACCTACACCATTTGTTTAAAAAGTGCCAAGGCAAGTGAAAATAATGTAGTGCCCTGAAGAGTTGACAGATTATTGGGTCTGGCTATTCCAGCTGCTTCCTTTCCAGCCCCACAGCTCTTCCCATCAAAAACCCAAGGTGTACTATGTGAAGCCACTGACATACCGAACTACCTTCATTTCCTAAGACCAACAGGTGAACAGTTATGAGAATATTAGAAAACTTTATCTGTAGAAAATAGAAAAATCTCTTGTAAAATCATCAGATCTCAAGCAGGGGAAAACAGACATTCCAAGAATTTTTCTTGAAAAATTATGTCAAGGGAAGCTTAGAAGAGTTGACTGAAAGTACCCAGCCAATATCCTGCAAGACTGAAATGCAAGTATTTAGCTATTAACATTATTTTGGAGATATATTTCACCATAGTGAAAAAATAGCATTCTGAATAGAACATTGCTACCCCAGTTTGATTCTGGAATGTACAACAACAGTCTTCTGCTACTGCTGCCTACTTCCAAATTTTGCAGAGTGACATTCTAAATGTGGCAATTATTAAAAAAAAAAAAAATCAAAATATACTCCCAACATTTACTGTCAAGGCATCAACAAAAAAATATATTCTACACTCTAGAATGCTGCCTATTGCATAAAGCAGTAAAACATGAGGTTTTAACATTCTTTCAAATTTAGCTTTTTATCTGCCTTAATTTAATTGTTCACATGAAATGAGGTTGCAGCAAAGTGGGGGTCAGGCTTTTCTCCCAAATAACATGATAGGACAGGAGTCCTATACTCCCCTCACCAACTTACCAAATTGCACATGGGGAGGTTTCGACTGGATATTTGGAAAAAGTTTCTCTTCCAGAAGGACTGTCGTGTTGGAACTGGCTGCCCAGTGAAGTGGTGGAGTTGGCATCCCTGAAGGTATTTAACAGACACGGCACTTGGGGACATGGGCTACTGGTCGACTTGGCTTTGCTGGCCTAATGGTTGCACTTGCTGGTCTTAAAGGTCTTTTCCAACCTAACCAATTTTACATTATTGCACATCTATCCAATTCATTTTTTTAATCCTACCAAACCCATGGGAATGAGTCTGCAGTTCTGCATGCCATAAGAAGCATTTTATCAATTTCAAAGGTGCTGCTTTTAATTTTGATCATGTTGTCTGTAACCTCACAAAAATTACACTGTTATTTACTGCTGGTTAACAAATACTGACATTTGAAATAATCCCAAACATGCTGTATTTGTCCTTGGCCATTTGTTACCCGCTTACCTTTTACCTATCTTTTTGATGTAGCAGGGATACGGCTGAACACACTAATACTGAACTGAAAAAAATTCTTATCAGTATTATGGTATTCATTAAGCATTCCATATCACAGCTTTTTGAATATTTTGGTAGCACTGTGACTCCTGACACCCACTGAAAAGAATTTTTATTTTGTTAGCTGCTGGACTACTCCTGACAGATGAAAAGCTGGGCATGAGTAAAAAGTAATTATCTCACCCAGTACTGTATTTGTAAACATCAGTAATTTCTAAAGTTCTGCTATGTATGTTCCATTGCATTTCTAGTTTTAAGTCCTGCATAATCTAAGTAGCACCACTTCCACCTCATGTTGCTATTGAAATATGTATTCTTTTCTCCAATTTATTAAGTGTTAATCAGTGATCCCTAGAGAGCTCCAGCATAACTTACTACCAATCTCCATCACTTGTGATATTTAGCATTTATTCCTATTCTCCCTCTGCCATCTTATCCCATTCCTAGTGCTTCACAGTCAACCTTACTCCATGCTTTACTTTAACTACAGCAGCTTCTCAGAGAACTTCAGGCTTTGTGACATAAAGATCAATTCCATCAGACTGTGCGATGAGTTGTTATATTCTCAATTCTACCAGACTGAGGGTCAGTTTATACTGTCTTTTTTTTTAATGAACATATCACTTAGCTTAGTTTTGTTGATTTTTGTGTTGTTGTTTGTTTTGGTTTTTTTTTTTACTTATCACTCTATCCAAGTATCTATTCATGTCAGGTTTGTTTGGCTTCATTTCACAGGATTTCACTCATACGCTTCTGTTTTATGATACAGCAATTGTTGTTCACGTAGGGAAGGCCTGCTACTTTCTTTCTGAATTTCTTCAGGGCTTCTGGCAGAACTCCACCTAGACTTGCTGAAGTAACAGCTTCTCTTAATTTTGTAAATTTAAGTATTCTTTTTTTGAATCTAAAATCTGGGTGTTTTTTAATCACATTGTAGTCTTTCAGCATCCTCTGTGGTGAAAACTGTAGAAATACAACAATACATTTGCACTGAAGTCCTTGCCCCTCTTTAATCAGGTGCATTTTCTCAAAAAAAATCATATACTTTATATATTTTAGAGCAATTTAGGTATGAAAATGAAAGTGTGCCTTTTGCAAAATTATACATTTAACCTGCTTATAAAGCAGGACATTTGCTTCCTTATGGCCAACATTGTGAAGTCAATTTCAACTGAAACAGGTGTCAGCTTCTCCCATCTGCAAGTCATTCATAGGGCAAAAAAGGAAATATAACAGTCTGAATAGAGAAAAATACAACAGCAAAAAGAATAACCCTATGATAACTAAAAGTCACTGAATGCATCAACCCCTCCTCTTTACTCTTAACATTTTTATCATTTCTGCTCATGTATTTGACTTCCTGCGTCAGTCCCCCTCTTATTTTCTGTATTCTGAATGTAAAATGCCAGGTACAACACCTCTTTTCACTAGCTTCCCATTGGCTGGATTTTATTTAATAAGGAAGACTTACTAAAATGAACCTTGTATCTTGCCATTTCCTCCTGGTCCTGTTGTGCACTCCTGCTTCTTCTTTTGTTTAGGGAACACATGTTCCTTTTTAATATATAGTTTTAGTAGAAATACTTCTGCATGGAGCTATCTCCTCTCAAGTTGTTCTCTTGGCATAGTATCAGAGGAATAAGGTAATTTTTGTCACCACCAATTAAAAAGTTTTACGAAACAGGACTGTTATAAAACAATTAAACCTTGCAAATGCAGTAGTCTCTAGGAGGGAAACCCTGGAGGAAATTCTGCTTATTAAAACTGCAATTTTAGTTTCCATTAAAAAGGAGAGTAAGACAACAGAAGATGGGTTGGCAAGACAAATTATTTCTTAATGTCAGTTGAGCCTATTTCAAATGAGATAACATATCTACACCAGGTTGGGTTCAACACATTTTTTGCCTCGTCAACTCATTTATCTAATTCAGTCATCTTGATTATAGCCTCATGGACCTTCATTTTCAGAGGAAGAATTTCTTAACAAACAACCTACACAACATGCTGATTACTGAACAGTTAATTCTAATTAACTTGGCTATGGCAAGAGAATTTTGATAAAGTCCTAGACTGCAAATAAGGTTTGGTTTTTCTGGCCAAACGTCTTTAAAATCAAAACCCACAGCAGAGTCTCCAGATGAGACATCAGAGTGATAGGGATCTAATTTAAAGAAACAAATGAGAAAATTAAAATCACAAATAATTTATTCTTCCGTTAGAATTGATGGAGTACAGTTTTAAATAGCAACGAAGTACACAGTGGTGGAAAATTGGCACAGAACCTACAAGCTTTTAATTCATAATAATGTTCCTCATGCCATATCTGTTCAAACCTTGATGTGTATTTTCTATTGACTTTAAAAAAAACTGTTTTCCCTTTAAAAAGGATGCACAAATTGAAAACCTTGTCTTCCATATATAATGTCATACTATCAATACCAGGGTTTTTTTTTCCCCTGAACATTGATTGTGAACTGAAAAAACCAAAATATTATTTTACTCCTGGGTTAATTTTATCATTTATAAAAGTTGCCAAGGAATCTTGAATGCATATATTTCTGGAGGACAGAATATCCATTTATTTATCTGATACGCAGTTGCAGGGCAATTTCAAAACCAATTTTTTTGTGTAGTATTATTATTGATCAAGGTGCTGCCTCTCTCTCACATGCAACACTATAAGCATTAACGGGGTTCAAAACAAAATTTGGCATTTGCCTCACCAACAGTTTTTATACTTGATGTTAGAAAACATCCCCTTGGTCTCATGTTAACCAATAAGAAAAATGGGCACAAACAAAAATGCCCCTTTTCTGAAGTTATGAACTCCCAGTTAGGAAAGCTGTCCTGGTTCCGGCCAGGACGAGGTTAATGTTTGCAGTAGCCAGGAGGGGACACCCCATTTTCTGGGGACCTCTGCAGGCTGTGCAGCGTGGGGTGGAACTGGGCTCTGCATGGTGAGCAATCAACCACGTGTGAAGCCTTCACCTCCTTCTTGCACCCTCTAGCACTGGCATTGTTGTTGTTATTTTCATTTTCAAGATCTTTACCTTTTGTGCCTCCAGTTCTCCTCTCCAGCCTGCCACAAGGGAAGGGGAGGGAGAGTGGGGAGCAAGTGAGCGGCACGTGGTTTGGAGTCTGTCAGTGGGAACACTAAAATTGGGGAATACCATTCCTAAACCACGACAAAAGTTTAGATAGGTTTTACAAAGTCCTCTAGGCTATTTTGATACATACAAATTATTCAACTAAAGGTTAAAATACACTTAATACAATACAGTCCTGTTCTCCATATTCTTTTTCAAGTTCTTTGCATATTCAAGCCAAGTAAAATTAACACTTGTCATTTTCTTTGTTATTGCAATTATTAAAAAGGATTACAGCTTGCTTATGCAAAGCTCTGACAAAACCCTTGAGAAATAAAACCCAAACGTTTATCTTGTTACCCAAAAAATGTTGCAGAAAATTGCCAAACTATGTTAGAAACAATTTTTACAAAACCGCTTCACTCAGAAAAATTGGAAAGCTTAAAAAAATTCATCTTTGCACAAGACTATATTACACTGTCCTTAATTATGTTCCCATTTAGATAACTGGGATTCTCAACCTTTTACATGAACCCATCAGTGACATAGAATGCTCTCCATCTTTTCACTGTTATCTTTATTATACACAATTTCGAGACTAATACAATCAAGCATTTACCATGCTTCTACCCATTTTTAACAGTAGATTTGTTATCCTGCCCAGCGAGTAGTGTACTGTCTTGCATATTCACCACATGAAAAACATAATATACAAAATATTGCTGCTGTAAAAAGTGTGCATTTCCCCTTTTCCCCTACAAAAAAAATCTGTGGAAAAAATATTAAATTCCCATAACCTTCATAAACATACAAAGCTGTTCGCACCTCTCAGTCTGTAACAGTATATCTGACATACAGTTCTCAACTCACTGCAAATTGTTATATCACAGATTTTCTGTCCAATATTGCCATCTAGAGTAGAGATGTGAAACTAGTTTCTGAGAATCTACAGTCTTTAACAATTAACCCGTAAAGACTGTGTACCATAAAACAGCCACAAGATTTTTCCAAAATCTAGATGGAATGGGAGGTTCTCATCTCGGGAAGATGTCCACAGTGCTGAGGAGACAATATGGCTGCTAATAGATTTTCCCTACCGGAATGTGAGTGCTTTTTCATTGTTGATAATTTCCATACTGACCCTAAAAAAAAAGCAAAATACATAATTAGAAAAACAAGGCATATTTTCCTGCATTTAAAGCTGTAATTGGAAGACTATCCAAATCAACTGTGATATTAAAAGGTGGAGACAAATAGAAGTAAATGATATGCTGATATGAGTGAGTAACAGTGCAGTTTCATCTCACTAAAAATACTTCGTGCTTTAATGCAGAAGTAAGACCAAAGACATGAATTTAAGGCCAGGAACCTAATTTGACCAAAAGAGTATACCCTTACATTCAACAGGCTGCTGTGAAATTAGCAGAACATCATCAAAAACCTAAAGATGGGAATTACTTCCCACCTAAACTTTGAAAATTATTTCAAAAAGTCAAGATCACCTAAATTCAAAGTAATTTAGGAAACTAACCATAGAGGTACCTAAAATTAATTTATCAAGCATTACAGAATTATGGTACATATCTTTCAAAACCAAGGCACATCCTGGTAAACATGAAGAACTAGTCCACATATCCTACGGAAGGCAATTATTCTATAGATCTGATACACAGAATTACCACCCTTATTGATATTCTCTATTTCTTTTGACAGCATGTCATGTACTGCAGAGGTGGACTGAGGTGAAAGCATCAATGCTGTAAGCTTACCATGATCCTTCACCACAGGGTTCAAGTCTTGCAGAAAGAAGTACTGTGCTAGGAAGTGAACATGCTCCAAACTGATCCTGCCACCATTCAATGTAAAGTATTACCACAACAAGGCAGTATTTTACATCTTAGTTTTATGTTGCAATGTCAGTTATGTTCCATTATAATATAACACTCAGTCACAAAGAAGAGTTTCACAACAGCTGCCAGATGAGAATTTAAGCAGCACAATTCCTATGGGAATGGCCAGTATGAAAGAGAGGTCATCTATAATTGAGTTTCCCAGTGGAACTGGAGACTGCACAAACTGGAGAAGCACAGCCTATCAAGAGAGAGGGTTATCCACTTCTACTGCAAGGAAAGCTGGAAAAAATTCGGCAAATTTTGATTAAGTTTCCTTGACCCTATACTGGCCACAAGCAAAGAATTCTCCTGTAGCTTACTGTTTTCAGAGGAAGCTACTGGTTCAGTGCATAAACATTTTATCTGTTAAATAATTAAAAGTAACTGCATCTCTAAACTACCACACTGAGAGTTTGTTCCTTCTTCCTTGTCTTTTCTAATTTCTGTAGAAAGAAAGCCAACTGTTTTTTAAAATCATGGGCAATTCTCACTTCCTCAGAGAAGTTTTTCTTGAAAGTTCAACTGATCTTCTACTGGCATAACAGGATTTTATTTAAACATTAGAACCTCAGCTTTATCATTTAGTTTATCTTTACATTATTTATATCAAGGAAAGAAATAGTGTACATTTTAATGACATTTCTGAATGATTCATAGTGAAAAGTTTAGATTTTTGCATGTTAGTACTTTTCACAGGAACAAAAACTGTTTCAGCCTTTAATTAATTCTAAGACAGCTTTCTCTACATGAACCCTTCACTACAACTCCACCGTAAAGTTTTGGTGGTAATTGTTTGTTTGTTTGTTTGTTTGTTTTAATCTTGTCTTAGCAGTGAAAGGAATGAAGCAGTTGATTTTCAGGTCACTTCCTTCCCATGTTCACTGCCCCCTTATACTGCTCAGAGAAAATCTGTGCAAAAACAGGTTTCATGTCTCCCCATAAGCTCTGCAGCTGAAGGACCTCAGCTGCACGCCTGAGGTGATTTTGCAACTGAAGAGGAAGATTATGATTAGGATTTGTGTTTGTGGAAAATAAATTCAACCATTTCTATTGCAAAGAAGTAATGAAAAATGATCTACCATGAGATTTAGAAACTTCATCTTTCATATTAGTCATTCACCATAAGGCTATGAAACACATCACCTTAATTTTTAACGTCCAAAAATACTCTAGGAAGGCCCCACTTTGCCAAATTGCATTAAAACTTAGCAAACTCAGGAGAGAATGACTAATCACAATTCCATACAAATGACTCTTGATAACTCACCAAAAAATAAAACTCCATGAGAATTGTACGCACATACCTGGAAGACCATGTCCTAAAATTCATTAGTTTAAATGTCCAGAATCTAAGGTTATCAAATGAGTGTGTAAGAATCCCAACTTTCTCATCAAACAAAAGAATACCTGGTCATATCCATAAGGCCTCTGCTGTGGTGGTTGTGGTGGCCCAGGCTGCGTGGGTCTGTATCCCCCATACTGCTGTCCTTGTCCTTGTGGATAATTGGGATACTGAGGCCCTGGACCACTCTGGGAAGGGCCTGGAAATCATTAAATGAAAAAAAAAAGAGTGGTTAAGATGTTTGAAAGAAGAGAACAGGAAGATCACCGAATTTTACAGCTAACCAGGACTGTGCAATTAGGTCTATGGAGTGGCCCACGCCCCTCTGCCTGGAAAGCACCTTTGCTGACAAGGCCTGTGCTCCAACCACAGAAACATTTACTTTTATTTATATATTCCTTACTTAATATCAATGCATGTAGTTCCACGTACAAGGTCACAGGACAGAGAAGAACGAGGCAAGAAATTATAAACATGAGCCCTTCCCAGGATTTAGGAAGGCAGTCTCCTGATGTACGCTGCTTCAGTTCCAGAATTTTCTAAGGCTAAGAGCAGCCAGATAATCAGAAATGTTTAACATTTGGACTTTTTGAAGAGACCAGCAGTAGTATGCTGCCAGAAAGTGAAGTCTCACACCACAGCAGGCAATCATGGATGGAGTGTCAGGCAAGCGAGCTATACATGTATAAAATGTGAGATGTGACAAGCAGTAAAAGCTATTGTGAGATGGAAAAAAGCACTCTCTACTCCATACTCCTCTGGTAATATTAACTTTCCAGAAAAAGGCTAGGACAAAACCCAAAACTTGGACTCCAGTCTTTTTTGCCTGTAAAAGAAGTAGTTCTTTCACAAGTATAACTTTCTGTTACTATTCACAGGGAGCTGGCCTGTCTACCACTGGAAGCTGCATGTTACCACCATCAGGCCATGTTCCAAACAAAATTATCACTATCCCCTTCAACACTGGGAGAGATGGTGTACTCTGTATTTCAGTGGCACTCCCTATGAATCCTTTGCAGTAGATCTGTTAGCTTTTTCAACACCACTCCTTAAAAACTGGGTCTCTATTTTTCAGAGCTGAAGATCTGCAGCTCTTCAGAAGCACTTTCTTTTAAACAAACCAACGCTTTTTTTTCCTCTTCCCTCAGAAGAAACAGATGTGTTTTAGCAACTGTGATTCAGTGCTAATGAGGGCTAGTTTTAGCTACACCGGACATTAAGATGACATCAGCTGGTAACTCCTTCAGTAATTCTGGATCTGTAAGACAATGAAAAGACGACCTAGAGAAGAAAAGCTCCATAAGCTATTACCATTCTCCTCAGGCCTCAAATCCCCTTGAACTATGCAGTTTCAGCTTTCCAATATGAAACAAAACCTTAAAGATTGATAATAATGACTGAGATATTGATTTATTTTTGAAAATTCGAAAGCAGTTAAATATTAAATTGAGCAAGAATACAACATCCTAAAAGTGCTGTGTTCATCTGACAAATGAACCTGGGTTTATTTATTCATGGTAATTCTTTATAACTGAATTCTAAATATTCACTGACATATTTCACAGGAAAAAAAATGGAACTTCAGTAACAATTTCTGCTAAAAACAAGAAACTGAAAAATGTTATTCTGTTTTACGAATTATGTTGGGTAAGTGGCTCCAAAAGATTTCCTAATCCCTTTTCTTCTAGTATTTCTTAACCTAAACTTTCAGAATAAATCAGATTTTATTTCTTTACTTACAAAGTTCAAAACAGTGATCTACACAGACCTCCACTCTGATCTTCAGTCTGTTCCTATATTATGTTTAGTAGAATGTAGGTACAAGTATTACTTTAGAACTATCAATTCATCCATAACCTCCAGAGGAGTAGAACACTTGCTAAATCTCAGTGGATCCTCTAAAAAAACTTAACTCTGTCTCAACATAATGGATTTCATGTGAATCTAACATTTATCTACATGGCAAACAAATTACCTGCACATTTCCTCACATACACACAATACTCAAAGCTTTAGCCTTTAAGCCTGCAAAAGAGCTGAAAGCTAAAATACATGGAATTTATGGAATTTCAGAGATTCCTCCTTCTGTCATAAATATATATGACTTTTCATTATGCAAGTAAAACTTAAAAGAGCAGTAGCTTCAGTATGCTGTTCTGACATGAAGACTTCTAGAATTAATGCATAAAAACTACATTCTACTGCCTCAAGTTTCGTTTTTTGGGAGATTTTCCTTGAATCCAGGGACTTGTAGCAGAGGATTTCACATTCCTACCATGTAACAGAAGGTTTGTACTACTAGTGCGAATTTATAAGGCAGTTTCTTTAAAACTGCACTGTCAATGCTTACCGTCATTTCTCTACTGATCAGTACAAGAATTTGAAAAGAATGATTCATGTATGTCGAATGAAGTTTTAAACCAGTTTTTAAAAGACTGTTTTAATTGGCAAATCCACAGATGAAAGAGGTTCTTTGTCATCTTTGTGAGTGCATTCAGCTACAGAAAACAGAAAAGAGCAGAATCTTTCTGGGTCCTTCTCAATTACATACACCCATTACAATGCTGTTTAGTCACCTTTGGTTTTTTGTGCAACCACACTCTCGTAGACTGCCAACAGATCAAATTCCCAAAAGACACTGCCTTCTACATTTTGTTGTCTCAGCCCAGTGAAATTGCAGGCACAGAGCTGTTCTGCACAAGCCTGGCCTCTGGACACAGTCAAGCCAGGATGAAGTAACACACAAGGGTCTCTCTTAGTCCCTTCTGTGACAGCTGTCTGTGTCCTCAGGTTCTTACCATAACCCTGTTGTTGTCCTGGATAGCCTTGTTGGCCGGGATATTGCTGCTGCTGTGGTGGATAACCCTGCTGTTGGGGTGGTCCTTGATATGCATCTTGCTGCTGACCATATTGCGAGTTTCCTGTAAGACCATTGCAAGAAAGCAAAAACTCATAAAGACACCTATTTTATTACTTTTTTCCTTCTAAGATGCACAGCCAACAACACAAGAACAAAATGAAAATGCAATATTGATTTCAAAAACTGAACAAAACAAAGAAAACTCAAACCAAACAGAAGGAACTCGGCCAAACAAACTGCAGTTAAAGCCAATTTTGCAAAGTTGAACTGCAGCATTTTCAGCATCTCTGCCAAACGAGCATTACATTTACAGGAACATCACAGTCATAAGATCATGACTATGCTAAATAAAATTAAAAAAAAAAAAAGACAAAATTAAGGACAGCTACAAGAGCACAGACTAGCTACACAAGATCAGCAAGCTGTTTCCTAACGGCACTATAATTATACAAAATATATATACACACACGAAAAGATATACAACTGAACCAACAAATTTATGTTAAAATAAAAATTTCCATTGAGGTAAAAAAAAAAATCTCTGGAGTGTTTTAGTCATTTTACTGTTGTTAGAATGGCAAATTGTGGTTATATATTTTAGGTGTTTGCAAGAAATTATTCTGAAGGCTTCAAGTTCCCTGCCATGTCCAAGACAGCCAGCAACTAGTATTCTACAAGAGCTTTGCATGGGTATAAGTTGTGTGGTGCAAGAATCTCTGTTCCCGTTGAGGATGGGGGAGGGAAGGGAATGTATGTGCGTGTGTGTGTGAAGGTATATAGATACCTCCTTCGTAGTAATGTTGGGAGGAATCCTCATAAGGCCTATCGTAGCCTTGTTCAGGATACGACGGTTGCTGATAACCGTAATCATTATGACCTACATCAATTCGACAAGAGACAGGAAGAAACGTTAATGGCCTCTGAGTGAAAACCCTAACAATATTTAATTTCTCAGAAAAATGAAAAAAGAAAAATTTCAACTGGATATACATGGAAAAGAATTTTCAATTGTATTAGCCAAAGACTTATTAATATGATTTCCTTTCATATTGAATTAACATGTGACAGGGGGAAAAAAAAAGGCTTAATGCAGTAGTTCTAGAAACATCACAGCAAGGGATGGTCTTAACCTTCCAATAATCCTTGTTGGGGGAGTGGGGGGGAAGTACTTTATCTTTCACTCAAAAAAAAAATGAAAGCATTTAGGCCTTTCACATGTAAATAACCTGAATTAAATTAAAATGAACAAAGAAAGCAATTATCATAATTTGTCTAACACCTGTTCTGCTGATCTCCAATTCAAAAGCATATGCTAAAAGCAGTGTGAAATATAACAAATAAAGCTCAATGAAGTTATGAACCATCATCTGCATTAAATTCTGTTTATAAATGACAGAAATACAACACTCGCACGGTTTTCCCTACAAACAGAATTCCTACTTAAGGTCTTAAGAAAACTTTTCCTTTTACATTCCAGTCCTGAGCAGATTCATTACAAACAAACCTCTCTATTCACAGACTACAGGCATCTCTGTTAAGGAACCAATATATGCAGTAAGCACCCCACCTGTTGGTTTTAGCACACATTCTGTCTTACAGACAATCAAAATATATCTTATTGCTAACTTGGTCAAGAATACATGCCAAAATTTTGTTTACATTCAAAATTAAATAATATAAATTTAGAATTAAATTTTTAGGTACAAGTGAGGAAATGAAGAAACAGTTCTAAAATTCAGTGTCTTTGTTATCAAGTCTGCAACTGTACAACACATTACTGACTGAATCTTACATGCATACATAACCATTAAAATAAGTCTTAAAATATGCTCCTTGTATTCTATGTAAGAGTAATAATGAAGTAACAATAAAGATGACTCTTTAGAAGGAATACATCTTTGAAGTAATCTGTGCTGCCAAAGAGCTGTTGATGCTAACATCTAACTGCCCTTAGTAAAGGAAATTGTGTGTAACAATTTAGTGTTCACGTGTGTACTCAAATGTTCCAAAATGAAAGCTGAATAATTACCAGTTAATGCAACTTGTAAAATACCTCTGCACATTTATCTCCAGAAATTAACACGTTAGCTTATACAGATACAGATTGATGCATCTCATAATCAATTTGATGGAAATTAAATTCAAACAACTGACTTGCACCCCTTTATTTGCTGTGAGTAGTCGCTTTGGCAATTACACAGCTTTGCTTCGTATACATTTTTTAAACATTAACATCTACCACATTTGTTGGACTTCATAAGATACTATTAAGTTGCACACATGGTTATCACAGGAGTCAGCATCTTTGTTCTCCCAGTCTCTGCTCAGCCTGAAAAGAAGTTAATTTCAACTCTTCTAACTAATAACACAGTCCCATAGTCTTCAGTACTCCATATACCAAGAGGTAGGAGGACAGATTTATGAAATTCAAAGTTTCAGTCTTGTCTTGAAAGCACTGAGGGGATATCTAAAGAGGATTCGAATCTCCAATATCCTCAGGGCAGGGACCACTTTATTCCTACATACATGTTAAACTGAAGGCCCATACCATGTCAACAATAACACATTTGTGCGACTTATATGAAAACTAAACACTAAGTTAAAAAAAGTATTTACAGAAAAAACCCACATCTTTTTAGCAAGTTTTTTCAGTTCAGTAAAACTTTTAATAAAAGGATATCGCCCCCTCTCTTATTGATAATAAAGATATGACTGTTTAAATTCATCTCAATTATATTAGATATGCTAAGGAACTCTCCATTCTTTGAGAGAAACCAATTATTTCCATTCTTTTGAAATACTAAAACTGTTAAGAATTTCAAATGGGAGTAATAGAAATTACTTGCTTTAAGCTGTAAATTTAACTAGTCGTAGTAACTTAAACTGTAGTAATAATTCTGAATTTGGAAGGTTTTGTAAATGTGAGGTATGATATCCAATTACTATTCTTGCCTCATCCCTTAATTTTGGGCATATGACTACATTAGTATTGGGCAGGTATAGAAAATGGGAAAGTTAACATTTATGAGAGATTACCATCAGGGTAATATTGCTGGTTCATGCCTTCTGGAGGACCTTGTCCACCATGACTGTATTGGTCCCCATAATAGTCTTCCTGGCCTGAGTACTGCTGTGGTGGGCCTGAAAAACCACAACCAGTCAATACGTAAATAACTTGTTTTCTCTGTTATAAAGTCTGCTAATTTCTGATTTTAGTATGAGAAATATTTCTCAAATGTATTCCCCACCCAAATTGTTGCATTACAGACAACATATGTAATCTGGTTTAGTTAAAAAAATAAGTAAATGTATCTATCTACATATACAAACACAGTTGTTTGGCTGCACTAGACTGAGACTATAAATATCAAACTTCAGGTTTGAGCTCATTTTAGGAATATGTGTATAACAAACTAGGGTGTTAAAAATAAAATTATTCCTTGTAGAAAAGGACTAAAAAGAAAAAAGAGAACCAATATTGTGGAACATTGTTCCTTTTTTTGTAATTGAATGAATTCAGAACCAAGTAGGTATTCTGTTCCTTTTCTGTACCTATCATTTAAATTTCAAAACAGAATTCTGCATCAGCATATTTGAGATGCATAATTTCAGAATGCATAGGCTCAGAAAGAACCAAAAGAAAAAGAAAACAAACTTGTCTTCACATGTCATGGTGATAGCAGTAATCTCTTGCTGCAAGAACCACCCTCAAAAAGGGTAACAAAAAGAGTGTGCAAACAAAGTCTGTCACACCAAGTGACTTGACAGAAATTTGGTGTAAGTAAGAAAGTGATGTAAAATGGTTTTAAACATGGTTATTTAAAATCAGTGTAAAAATACCGAAGTGAATTCCTACCTTGCTGTGGTGGCCTGTATGGAGGAATCTGCCTCTGCCCCATCATGTGATTTCCTTGGTTAACTTGGCCCATCATTCCCATCGGTGGCTGCTGACCCTGGTAATGCTGGCCACCTGCCTGTGGCATGTTGTATTGCTGAGAGGGAGGCTGCTGGTGCATCATTGGACCTGCAAAAGGAGAAGCAGCAAGAATGTCAAATACATAAAAATGATCTGCGATTAAACCTTTCCAAAAGAACATAGAAAACCCAACCTTTAAAAATGGACCAAGAAAGGCTCTGTATATCCAGTGCTCTGATAAGGGTTTGTTGTTTCTGGATCTATATAAATGTAGGTGAACAATTCAGTAACCAAACTACAAAAAAGAAGATTGCTTTTTAGATGAATTTTCTTCAAAACCACAGACATTAGTTGACACATACACAAAGATAACTGAAACACTTCTATGACTTTTTGTTTTAAAAAATATTCTCAAAAAAAGTGTAGGTGAAAACCTGATGGTGAAACCTTGGTAAGTCATAGAAAAATTATTTAACATTTGTGATCTCCTCAGAGCATAGTTTCAATACACATGTAGTTGTTGCTATATTCCATCAACCAACCACTAAGCTGTTATCACAAAATCAACAATTTCATTTAGCCTGTAAAGACAAACCACGTGAACCAGACAGGCAATTACACAACAGGCATAAGCAGAAGGCCCACAGAACACAGGTGCTGCTTGACACTGAACAGTCCGAAAAAGGTCCGTAACAAAAAAATCTGCTTTCACACCAAGCTGCACCATGCTTCTATGAAGCACAGGAAGAGACCAGGAGAGCTCAAGTACTGACCATGTTTTATCAACTGACAAAATCTGATTAAGGCTGTACTTGGAGAAATGCAAATTTTAGTAATGAAAACAGACAGTTAAAGAGCACCCTACTGACACCACACAGCATTGAAAACGATGATTACACCATTTCATTATATGAGACTGCAGGTTAGACTGATGTAACATTTAACAAAGAACAGCCTCTGTGCCTCCTCTGTAGCACCACTTCAGAAAGGAGTTATTCCAGTATCAAAAACATGAGGAGGAAAATCTGTTGAGACCAGGAGCTAAAATTTTTTAAACAACAGATTTTTGCAATATATTAATTCAAACCTCTTCACACATACTGCCCAGTCTATAATGGTGAAACCCTAAGCTTTTTTTGCCTTTTTTTTAAAAAAATATTTTATAAATGACAAAGACAACAAGAAACTAGCAGCCTCACTAAAAACTAAAACAAGCCATGACATCAAACATTAAACTAGCAGAGCCACTCCAAAATGCCATCCAAGGAGTAAAAGGAAGATATCACCTACTTTCTGTATGCTTAGATTTTTCCATTCCGTTTAGTATTTTTAAATAACTAGGTGCTGAAGCAGCAGCAAAAAGTCCTGTGTGAAACTACAGTACTGGAAAAAAAGCTAGATACAGTTAAGTGACAATGGATTTATACAGGCAAAGGAATATGCAGTCACTTAGATCCTGTCTATGCAGAGTTATGAGGGAAAGTTAAGACAAATTAATGGTATGAATTCAAAGTGCATTGGTTAAATCCCATAAAACCCCTGTGTGGAATGTCTCATTGAGAAGTGGCCTAAGCTTTGTTTTCCTCTAAAGATAAATATTGGCCACACTTAAGAAGATCTAGTTATGGTTCTATCCTTCAGTATGGCAAGTTTCTGTGTCCAGACTTTAAAGTTAAAAAAAGGGTTAAATTCAGATGTACTTATTTAGTTATTGGCAAAATACATTTCCTTTTTTGATCTTCTAAACAAGTAGGTAATTTAGATTATTCCATTTCACTGCTCCTCTGTTTGGAGGTACTGAGAAACATTAGGCAGTCTTGAAAAAAAATAGAAACTTGTTGCTATAATATTCCTAGATCTCAAGAACGCTTGTTAATTAACAATATTAATATTAGTCACAATACAATGTGATAAAATGTGTTGGGTCCCCATGGTGCAATGTAGAGATTTTGTGTTTGCTTTTTAAATTAGAACTTCATTAACGCTTTGTAGAGCCACAGTGAGAATTCACTGCCCTGATTCAGGCGGTGTGTTGTGCTCATAACAGACGGCCTGGCTTCCTTCCAGTTTGGTTCTTCTTATTAAGAAGATACCTAAAAGAACCACCATGGTCTCTACTGCCTCATGGAACAAAACCATTTTAAGCAGCAGTTTTGAGAAATGAGGGAACTTTGAATTCATTCTTCCATTTGAAAAATCTAGCCTAGGAGAAAGCTACATTTATTCACTGTGTAATACTTAACATGACATAAAATCCCAAAACTTAATAAAAAACTTAAGACTATTAATTCATTATTTACATGAATATGGACAAACTTGAGAAGTGGGCCCAAGAGAACCTCACGAAGTTCAACAAGTCCAAGTGCAAGGTGCAGCTCGTCGGTCAGGGCAAACCCAGACAAGAGTACAGAACGGGAAACTCACTGACATCAGCCCTGAGAACTTACGGGTTTACATTGATAAAAAGCTGGGTCTGATCCGGCAATGTGGGTTTGCAGCCCGAAAAACCAACTGTATCCTGGGCTGCATGAAAAAACATGGCCAGGAGGTCAAGCAAGGAGATTCTCCCCCTCTGCTCTGGTGAGATCCCACCCAGAGTGCTGTATCCAGCTCTGGGGTCCAGCACAAGAAAGACACAGACCTGCTGGAGCAAGGCTAGAGGAAGGCTACAAGGATTATCAGAGCGACAGAGTACCTCCCTGTAAGGAAATGCTGGGAGAACATGGAGAAGAGAAAGCTCCAGGGAGACCTCACTGTGGCCTTCCAGTATTTTAAGGAGGTTTTATAAAAGGGAGGGAGATAGACTTTCTATACAGGCAGATAGGGGCAATGGTTTTAAATTGAAAGAGGGTAGGTATAGATTGGATATACGGAGGAAATTCTTCACTGTGAGGGTGGTCAGTCACTGGAACAGGTTGCCCAAAGAAGTAGTGAATGCCCCATGCCTGGATGTGTTCAAGACCAGGATGGATGGGGCTCTGAGGAACCTAGACTAGTTGTAGCACAGGCAGGGAAGACTGGAACTATATGATCTTTGAGGTCCCTTTCAACCCAAATCATTCAATGATTCTATGATGTCTTCTAATATTTGAGGCACATATTTTTACAAGCACCCTAAAAGACAGCTCTTTAATCTGCAATCAGGTCGCAACAAACTACATTTGGTGGAAGTCATGATCTCTTCCAGACCTGGAGATAAAACTTTCATATACCAAGCTCACATAACTGTGCTCTGCAAGAGAATGCTCACTGATTTCAAAAACTCTCCACAGAAACCCTTTACTTGGTGAATTTCCAGAACTATTTAATCCATAGAGGACAAAATATCTTATTTGTACACAGTTCAAAATGCATCCAAAGAAATATTGTGTTAAGATTATCTCTGTAAAATAAGCAAGTACAGAATTTAACTGGTCTACATTATCAACACACATTTTTGTTTATTAGGTGTAGGAAACTCTGAGGAGTTGAGGAAAAAAAATAACTCTGGCTCCAGCCATGTATCTCACGTACAGGGAAGAAAAGGTATGTGGATTAAAGAAAAAAATGGACTACTACCTGATCTTCTTGTAAGTACAGTGACACAGCAGCAGTCTCATGACAAGAAAAGACTTTTCACACAAGTAAGATAAACAGAAATAAACAGAAATACAAACTGAAAGTAGGTCCCACATAAAGCCAACAAATCTGAGACCTGAAGTGCAGAGGATGAAAGAGCTGCAGGAAAGTTGAGTGGTTTAAAAACGTCTCCTTAACGTCTTCCCTTATACTGAAACCCAGGTACTGGTGGTGGTAAATGCTGTGAGAGGACAAGAATAACCACGGACAGTGGTTGAACCTTTTGAAGAAGCAGAGAAGTGAGGAACCATGCTCATAAATGAACTGGTGACTGCTGTTCTGGCTAAAGAGCTATGGGAACAGGTGGGTATGATCAAAAACCAGCAGTACAAGCTACTGTTTCTTCAGCCTTCCAAATCATGCTGGTCGTGTTGCTCACGGTCTATTCTTTAGGCATTTCACAATGTGTACTTGCATGGATAAAGCAACTGGATATCCATACTAAGAGTATGAGCAAAGAACACCAAGCTAGACTTACCATGGTCAATCTCATTACAGGGTCTACTGTTACAAAAATAGCAAAATATAAATCACTGCAGCAGCCCTCAGCAAAACTTTTTCGATGTTTTTTCACGTTTTAAAAAAAAAACTTGTTTTTTAAATGATGGTTTTAAGCCTTGTGAGAGCTATCTTAGAAACTATAATGTAGGGTCAATTTAACTTGACAAACACTACAATTCAGATGTGCTTAGTCAAATGAACCACCATCCTAAAGGTGTTTTAATGCCAGGAGCAATTTAAACATTATTTCAAAAGATTTTGAGGGTACAAAACTTTTTGTTACTCCTAATGTGTGATTCAGGCTGCAAATTAAAGACAGTAGACGCTTCTCCACACTTTATTACTCCACAAACTTCTCATCTCAAACTGAACCATAATTTCAGGTATCATTTTAAAAAAACTAGAACATAAAATGTCATAGAAAAAATTCCTTAGTTACCAAGATTGCCTGTCATGTTTTACCCTAGGGAAGAATATGAAAGCACAAGCTCTGTGGCAGCTGTTTATATCTTTTGTTTTTTTCATGACAAAACTACAGTGTCTTCTACACCTAGACGTCCTACACAATGCAGCTATAGCATGACGGTGTTTCAGAGTGTGGAGGCAATTTTATTTCCCTTTAATAGTCTGGATTAAAAAAAAAAAAATGAGACTGCCTTGCCTTTTCCATAACATCTTGACTACTGTAAGCAGTTGAGGTACTGAAACTTAAGTCTCAGTTTACACGGGAGTGAACAGAGGGCAAGACATTCACAAAATGTAGTAAAACTCAAAAATCACTTGATCCTGGTCTGCCATACCCTGAATTTGTCTATTTTTTAGCTAACATCGGATGTTCCTATCATTATATTCCTTTATGTGCACAACCAAAGAACCAGAATCTGCATCTGCCTCATCACTTCTCTTTCCATATCTCCATATTTGCTTTTAAGTGAAAGAGCTCTGAAATTTTAATGGATTTTTTCCAAGGTTATATAGATGAAACTATCATTAAAAAATTTCAGCACCAGATTTGACAACAGGTCTGAAAATGACGGAGTCAACATGATATAGTCCTGTACAAGTCACCTGTAAACTAGCTCCCCTCCCTTACCACAGGTAACATATAATGCTAATTCAACAGCATTGACTGGGAGTTTAGCAACTTTGTGTCAAGCTCTTCTAGCATGAGAATGGAATCTCAGCAAAAGGATCTGAGAAATGAGAAGCAGAGTCTCTGGGATGGCCATGCCTAGCAAACAGAGTTTCTCAGATGGCCAGGCTACAACTTCCTGGCTCTTACTTGTAAAATGTATTAATTCTACTATTAAATATTATTCCCTGAGTGTGAAGGTTTGTTCAACACAAAAAAAAAGAAGAGGAATTTCCATGCAAGTTTCAGATATCAGAAAAATCATGCCTACATCGCTCCTCTGAAAAGTCAAAAACTGCCAACACTTGAAATTTTTTTTCAACCTAAGAAGTTTACCATACACAAGAAGAAATGCACCCAGAAGAACATAGTTTTTTCCATACTCATTCAGTTTCTTCTACTTCCTATCTTTTCCAAAAAGGTAGCCAATATTCCTTGCAGATGTCCCAGGCTGCTATATTAACTTCACAATGAAGAAACCAGGTACTGTTTCTCTGATTCATCTACAGGATCTTCCACTTAAAACATTCTGCTTTTTAAGTCCAAAATTACCAGAATTCCTCTTTTAAACTGGAATGACTATATAAAATCAATACCATGAAAACATTACTTCTCATTTAAGGTATTCCTCTGGATAGCATTTTATAACTAGTACAAATCAATAACGAGTACAGAGTGGATACAGGAAGTAAATCCAGCAAACAGCTCTGTTACTGTGCATTTTATTTCTTAATTAGCACTTCTTCATTTTTTTTCTTGCTTACACCATCTGCCTCACAAAGTGCATATACAGCAAGATGTTTTGGTAGCAAGTGCATATAAAGAGGTTATGCTCAAGCAAGTGTTAGAGCAAGCCTTTCTGAGTGTTATGGTGATTTTTATCTATTACGTAATAGTATGCTTTTTTTTTTCCCCCTAGAAGTATTGACTTCATTCAGTAAATGGTAGGTATTACTCACTGAAAAACTATTTCACTATTTTGTTTCTTCCTAATAGTTCATGTGAGCTGTGATGCCTAGTTGAACACAGAATACAGAATTATTAATTTATTTATAGTTTTCTTACAGCACCTATAAGTAATTTGTCCAAATCTTCATAATGAATACACTTTGGCAACTCTCCTGTGAAATCAGATGCTATTGTAATCTTACCATCAGACTCATTCCTCTACAGGTGAGAAACCCACATAGGGAAAGATTAAGGTCAAAAACATCTTCTAATTTTTAACAGCCAATTTGAGATGCTAAGACCTCATCTTGCAGAATATTTAGCATTATATTTAGCTAGTGCTGTTATTAACTGACAGATGTAGTAGGATCTCTCATTTTCAGTATGGATCACTCCTATAAGACAAAGAAACAAAGCATACTTAGGCATTCACAAATGTCTCCTGACAACAACACTGAGGTTCAGAAATTTTGGTTCACCTGTGTTTTTCTGAAAAGTTGCATGTGCGATCAGTTAAGAAATCTTTGAGTCACCATCTGTTTCTTCCCCTTCTGTTAAACTGCACTGAGTGCACTTCCTAGCAGCTCATTCTTGTTTCTTCACTTAGGTGAGAAGCCTGAAGTGCCCATGCTTGGCTGCGACCTCTGCCCAGCCAGACTGGGACTTGCTACCCACCCCAAAATTTCTCATGGTCTCACAGATCACTATGTTCTCTGCCCAGCTGTCTTGGGAGTCACAAGAAAGTGAAGATACAAAAATACTTCCTCTAATTTGTCATCAAACTTCAATGTAAATTTAACAACTAAGAGTTGAAAATGGAGAAAATGCACTAAGCAGACCTGACTGGGAACCATCTTAGATCAAAATAACAAACATGCCCATCTTCAGACTTAAAGACTTCCACTTTCACAGATATTTGTAACAGTATTTTCATTTAAGAGCAAAAAGCACTTTGCTTGCATAACAGACAAGTTTCAAAGCCTTGCCCTACAGAAACTGCACTCCTGCATTTATATATAAAGTGCTCTGTTTAGTGAGATGCTGAAACATTTTAAAGAATATAATTTTTCACCCCACTGCCCTCTACTTCCGTGAAACCTCTGCAAAAAACAGAACCAGCCCTGAAGCAGACACTTGGAAAGGAAAAAGTCTCAGCAAAAGCTTGCTATAGCCCTAATGGCAATGGTACCATTGCTCTAACTAAAGATTTTGCTCTTGTTCTTGAACCTGTAATTTGGTTAATACTGTTTTATTCTTTATTCCCCAAAGTCACTTCAGTACCATTATTTGTTCAGAACAGAAACCTTTTAAGTTTATTTCTGCTTAGTTTCTAATGACCAATTACAAGTTTGACAGAGTACTGGAAACACAACAGGGGAATATTACGAGGAAGAGAAAAGAATGCTACTTTGAGACGGAATCATCTCCTAAATTTTAGGCCAGTCACACAAAATTGTTTTCTGTAGACTGACTTACAAGATGGCTCCCTCACCCAAACTGCTACATAATTATTGCTAACTCTGCAACTAAAAAATCTGAACTGAAATGGCAGAGGGCTTTTTCAATCTTATAACATTCACAAAATTGCTATGCTATGTATTGCCCAGAATACAGAGATAACTTGCCAGTTTAGAGAGACTGTCAAAAATATTCCCACTTACGATTTCCTCTGCTATGGGCCCATCTTTTGTTTCTCCCACTGTTATACTTTAAGAAAAATGCTATTGACAATGTGGATGCTGAAGGCCTCAGACCTCCCACTTTCTCTGCTAGTAAGGAAAGTGCAGAAACAGCTTCTCTCATCATGACTTTTTAGCCTCTCATTAAGTTAGTCTTTTGTCTGTTTTGCACCTTTCTGTAAACTAATAATCAAACCGATCAGTATGACCTGGTCAGCCTGTACAGATCAGGAACAGATGGAATCCACAATAAAAAGTGAAGTTTTGGTTTCTCATATGTCTTCTAGCAGGTACTATGTACAGATCCAGTGCAGTAACAGACTTAACAAGAAAGCTGAAAATACTGATTGCTGACTTGTAAAGCACCTCTATAAGAATATGCAGTAAAACACAACTTAACAGTTTGCTGTGCTGTGACTCTAATGCAGTATTTTAATTCTACAATGTCCTTGCACTTCAACAAGGACATCAAAACATCATCAGTTTATGCAATGGAAATATCTTAGGTACAAAATTAGTTTTGATTTTTACTATATACACAAGGACATCTCATGAAAGCAGTAGGGAGTACCAGATTTGCTCCTGGAACTCAATTTTGCTTCTCTAAGACTAACAGACATTCCATGCTAGAACAGCATGCAGCAGAAAACGAAGACTAACTAGGTATAACAATCTGAGGGCTATCTGACTTTAATTTTTCAATTTAACCAAGACATTTAAAAGCAGAGATTTCTTTTATCAACCTGAATGACAGTAACACTTAGCCAGAAGTGTAAAGTCTGAAAAAGACAAACAGTAGTTCCAGCTTATAGCTGATGAAAGTAGATCCATTTTCAGATTCTCTCATAACACCTGAAAATAGTTCAGTGTCTGCAAATAAACAAGAAGTCACAGATACATGGGAGAAAAGAGATGTAGAATCCTCCACACACAGGTACAGATTATTCACAGAGTATTCTGAGATGATCCTTCCATAAGGATCGAGTCCACGTCTTAGGTAAATGGCCTGTAGAGTGATTGAAGTCACAACCTTTGTGTTCTTAGCACCATGCCCTAATCAACTGAGCCAATCTCACGGCACGAACGCATTTAAAGAAGGAAATCTACAAGATAAGACCTTTAAAAAAATCTGCACTCGGGATGTTTTCCTTTTACAGAAGCTAACAAACACCTCACTTACCTTGGTTTGGTTGCATATTCATGTTTGGTCTGGGCCCATAGTTGCCCATCGGCTGTCCCTGGCTCATTGTCATCTGATTCTGCACTGGCATGCTCTGTGACGATGGCACTGAGTGATTATAGCCACCCATGGACCCGTGGCTACTTGAAGGCATATTCATGGAACTGTTCGTCATATTGAGTTGGTTAGGTCCAGGTCCTTGCATAGGCATATGGTTGGGTCCTTCAGAAAGAAAAACAGGAAAAAAAATTGTACATTAAGCATCATAAAAGCAGGTGAAAACAGTCATACCAAATCACAAAACTAAACAGAAGTCATTAAATACAATTACATGATTAAAAATTTAAATGTAAAGTTTGTACGTGATTTCCTCACTTTAAAAATAAGAAAGCAAACAACAAAGTTCATCTCTACTATGAAATACATTTTTTCTACTAAATACATTTTTACATTTTTCAGTAGCTAAAGCTACTGAAACAAAGGTGAATTATCATATAGCTCATCTTCTATCTGTATCATACACAAAACTAGTGTTTTTAGTACTTGCATAACACAACCTGGATTTTGTTCTGCATGGCACAAGATCAGGGTAACAGACAGCTTGATAACTCCATCAGAAATGTAATTGTTACAATGGCTGTAACATTTCGGTGTATTCAAACAACCCACACTAGACAATTTTTTGAAACTAATAATTATTATTATTTTAAACACAGGCACATTAACATTGACGTGGTATAATTACACAGAATCACAGAAATATTTTCATTGGAAAAGACCACTAAGATTGTCAAGTCCAACAACAGATTTAACACTGCCAAGTTCATCTCTAAATGCTGACTTAGGCTAACTTTAATTCAAATGATTATACAGTTACCCATAGGACGAAAGAGGTGACAAGCACTCCACGGATCACTGATACAAAACAGCAAAGGCTTTTGTGAGAAACCTGTGAGCCAAATTAATTCTTCTACAGTGCTGTTTTAATGCCTCTATAGATAAAAATCTAACCAAAAGGTGTTCATGACAAGAAGACAACTCCTGAGTTTATCTCCTGAGATAGGAATGAGAACAAGTCTTCATGGTAAGACATCCAGACTTTTTTATTTGATACTTCAAACATGACTTTTTAATAAGAATGACAGGTAAATGAAAAGCATTTAGCATTTGTTGGTAAACACATCACCTTTGCTGTGCATACGTAAAAGAACAACCTTGGAAATCAGAGAAAGGTGTGAAAAAAGGAACAAAGCAAAAATGTTACAATGTGCTGCATCTTTTCTACTTGTAGGTAAGGTGGAAAATTTCAACGCAACAGAAAATCAATGCTTTTGATTTCTAACCGACCTAGCATTGCACTGATTCAGATAGCATGAAACAATGTAGAATAAAAATGGCTGAAGAACTATTTAACATTTTTGGTCATATATTATATAGCGAATACTCTGCAACTGTATTTGCAGATTACTAGAGTGGGGGATGATGACTGGAAGGACAGTCTCAGTTCCACTTGTGAAGATGCAAAGGAAAAGCAACTTGTTCATACACCCATGAGCCAACAACATCTTTTCACCTTCTATTTCCCTTCTTCTTGACAACAAAGGCTGAATTTGGATTATTCTCTGAATTCAATCTACTCTCAAAGGGTATTTTAACAAATATGACATTACAATACCATCTGGTCAGTTTACTCATTACTTTAGGTGGAAGAGGTGAACAGCTACTAGAACTAAAATTAGTAAAAGCTAGGACTGGATGTAACAGTGACAGGTAAGAAAAGTAGAAGAAATGCATGGATTATGCCCATGCCAAGCACCACATGAAGACCATATGAAAATATGTACAACCAGAGGATATGACAGACCTGTTCAACTGTAAACAAGGAGAATACTGATATGCACAGATTTCACCAAGAAGATGCTGCTGTTGCTAAACATGTCACAGGTTTTTTGTTAAGCTAGAAAAATCTAAGAAGAGGAATCTAAAAGAAACTACACTAGTACATCTGTAGGAAGGTACTGATTTGTTTACGTATTTCCCAGTGAAAATTTAAAAAGAAAAAAAAAAAAACAAACAACCCAACACACTCCTCTGCTTTCAGATGCAAACAGCTCCTAAGTCCTTGGCTAATGAAAAAACTGCACTTATTTAGGGTAGCATGAAGGCAGAAATAAGGACACAGAGAGCTGCACACAAGGTCACAGAGACAATAATAACTGACCAAAACAAAAAGATGCAGAAGATAATGATAAATGAACACAGCTACTAAAGCCAAAGTGAAGAAACAAAACCTAAGTTTAAAAATGTTTTTATCTTCTTGCCCTTTTTAAGACACCTTACTGAAATAAACACAAACCTATTTTGTCAAGGAAAGTGTAAAAGCTGAAAAAGGTATCACACATGCAGTTCTCTGTTCCTGCAAAGCAAGGTGAGCAGATTGCTGAAATGTACAAAGGCAGGTCCACCACAAATACAGGAAAAGTAATTCAGTGAGTAGGATTATGCCCACAAGAGTACTACAGATGCCTATACTGCCCCTCTTCAATTCAACACTGCCTAATTCTGTAATAATGAGAACACAGAGACAGTTTAATTATGAAAAAGTGAACTTGTCTCTAACCATGAGCTCAGTCATGAATGTGCTCTTAGGTAAAGCTACAGGGGAGAAAATCTTCCTACAGTAGCGCCAAACAACTATTGCAGAGCTGCTAGAAGACTAGTTTCCTAATTAAAGGAAGGAATACACGGGGTTAGTGTCAGAAAGTTAGGGCCTGGGAGTGGTTTTGTTTCTTTCTGATTAAAAGAAGACATTGCCAATGACAGATATCAGAGAGTTAGGCAAGCACTCAGGGGACCAAATTTTTAAAATCTGGTAATGTAAGAAGCAAAATGAGGAAGACAAAAATCATCTCAAGAGATAACTTGAAAAAATAAAACACCTCTAAAAGGCTTGTTTACACTTCATGTCACAGGTAGCACTAACACAGGAGAAAGGACTCATCAGAAAAAGTTAACATATGAAATGCAAGGTATTTGTATTTTCTGTGGTCAAAATCTGAGGATTTGTTAATAAGAAGCTAGAAAATAGAGAAAAAGCTAAGACCACATGATCAAAACCCTTGCAAATGAAAAATAATAAAAACACATTTTACATATAGTTTTTTTAATAGATTGTCAAAACAATTCATGAAGTTCTCTTCCATATAAGGACAAAACAACTGATTTTCTTTTTTATATGGATAAATGAAATGGGAAAAAGAGAACATGAATGAACTGTAAGTGAATTAATGAGACATGAAGTATGTATCTCCACGTTAAAGTAACTGATTTAAATACTATACTTATACATATATACTTATAATTAGATTTCTGTTATAACGAAGTTAGCAGAGTAACTATCTATTCTGAGTATAAACAGAAGTCCTTTTTCCCTTTGACCACCGAGGCACAGCAACTTACCCCCAAGAAGCTGTAATCCAAACTAAATACATTTGAGACTACACTTGCAGGAAGAAAAGAAGATTTTGAGAGAACTTGCTAGGAACGCACAAACACTTGTGTTGTGGTCTACAAATGCTATTCCCCAATTTACCGTTTCCACTAAAACACTCCAAACCACACACAACTTTGCTCACTCCCCTGTATCCCCTTTCCTGTGCTGGGCTGGAGAGGAGAACTGGAGGCATAAAAAGCAAAGATTACAAGTTGAGATAAGAACAATTTACTGGAAACAGCAATGAAATAAGAAAAAGAACAGTAACAGCAACAGTATTAATAACAGTGTATATACAAGATACAAAGGATTCATAGGCAATTGCTCACCACGAAGAACCCCTGACAATATCCTGCAGGTCAGAATAACCTCCAGGTCATGGCCATGCCTGCCCCTAGCTACTGCAAAAATTAACCCTGCTCTGGCTGGAACCAGGACAATGTGCTATTCAGGAAGGTCGCCTACCAGTGCCACAACAAATGTCTGAGACCCCTACAGCTAGTCTTTCAACTTTTTACATGTGAGAAAACAACCTCAAGAAATCAAGAAGACAACATGCACCTTCCAAACCCAGATGACCCTTACTTTGCATCATATAAACAGTCAAAATAACTCTTCAGACATCAATTTTTTTCACCTAAAAGCCAGAATCTGTCATGGCTACAGATAACAACCAGCTGAAAAAGGGTTGTTGTGACTGTGTTCCCTGGCAAGAGGATACAGACACACATTTGTCAGGGGATGCAATTAAGGGCCCCAGCAGCACTTCAGGTTCTGTATTAACCAGGACACAAGTACAAGAAAAACCATCCTTTGCCCTTCAGGCAATGGGACAGGTCTATAGCAGAACTTTAAAATTACTCATACCTTGATGATTACTAGGCAGTTCTAATCCTCTCGTCAACCTTCTGCCCATACTCAGGTCTGTGGAAGTCCCTGCTCAGGTAATACCTGAAATCCTTAGCTGGCATTTTTAAGAGCCTGTATTTTATTTTTTCCAGGCTGGTCAACTGATGTCAGTGCTGGATTCTCTCAGTTTAAGATTAGTGACTTTACTCCTTCTATACAGATCATCTCCACAGATTTTTAAGATTTTTTATCTGGTTTTTAGTACAAATGTTTATGTAAGCTAAGAGTAAGTGCCCTAAAACCAGAAAGCAAATGCAGAAACTATTAGAAATACATCTCTGTGAAATACAGAAAGGCTCACAAGCAGGTAAACTAACACACATTTGAAAAGATATGTGTAATTCAGCTATACACTTAACAAGATGACTCTGTTTCCCTTTTTCCAACGCCTACCTATGAAATGATTCTAGCATGCCTTTCCAATATGAGAGATGCCCTCATCCTAAGCTGTTTATCTTCACATCCTCAGAGAAAACTTCAAACTGAGAAGGAAAGAACAGACATTCAAGAAAGGGAATATGTTGGAGGAAAGGCTAAATTAAAGCTTAGTTGGAAACTATTTAAGTATCTGTCTAGGTGAATACCAAAACAAAACTATTTACCTTTCACGTATTTTCCTAACAGCTCTTTCCTTATTTTCCCAACAGCTCTTTCCTTATTCTATCTAATTACAAAATATGTATGTTTAAGGAGTGACTTCTCTCCCCCGTGGCTGTGCAGTGAAGTCATTACGCTCACATTGTGACTTAGTAATCCTTCTCCTTGGAAAAGATCACAATAACAATAATATGATTACACTTGAGGGTCAAAGAGACTGATTTTTGAGAGGCAACACAACTCTCCATGGGAACTGATGGATCTTAGATGGATAAGGGACACCATAATCAGAATATCTCTGCCCTACTTAGGCAGCAGCATATATTGCTCTTTACACTTCCAAATGCACACCATGACCAACATTTATGATGAAACTAACTTCTCTAGATCTTTCATTGCACTTCTTACACATGGCCTCTGGAGGCTATTCAAGCTACTCAGAAAAGCCACCATTATCAAGTACATTTTATCAAGATTTGCACAGAAATTAGAGACTACAGCAATTGTTATACATTTTGTTATTATTATTTCTGTATTAAGTTTGCATAGTTATTACTGTGTTTGCTGTAAGGAAGGTTATCCTTGCCACCAGTGAGAGATGAATTTCCAAAGAACCTTTGACAGCAGTTTCCTTTCTTGAAAGCACCAATACCTTGAGGAGCTTTTGTACGAAAAGTTTCTCCACACACACACACACACAAAAAAAAAAAAAAAAAAAAAAAAAAAAAAAAAGGAAGACGGGATCCTGAACAAAAGCAATCCTGGGAATGCAATTTTAAGCTGAAAGCCATTTCACATGAAAAAGGCAGTATGATTTTACAAGTGGAAATTCAGGAAAATAGCCTCTATATAAAGAAGCATGCTCTTCCATTGCCTACTCCACTCTGATCTGACTGCTAAAGGGAATAGTTACCCCGAAGCCAGTATTGGTAGGTACAGTGTGGAATTTTATCATCCTCCTTCTCTGCTTTGTTTCTGTCTACCCAAGTACTTTTCTTTTTATTACAAAACAGGATAGCATAGAAACTGACTTAAAATTTACACCTAGAACAATAATCTGGAGGCCATCTCTTTACAAATCCCTTACGATTCAACACATCTTCAATAATAAAGAGGACAGGAGATTAGTGGAAGCTATATAAAAGCCATCTTTTTTTCTTTTAAACATTTACCCAAATCAGAAACAGACTCTTTCAGATGTATCTGTTTAATTATTATCTAATTATTTAGCTACAATGATTTCACATTATCTTTTTATGGAAGGGTTTGTGTTCGCTCAGCCACAGGCCAATACCTTTCCCCAGTAAGCCCTCTAAAGCCAGCTGTACTGCATGGTTTCAAACAGACTAAATTTAGCCAGTTCTGTTCATCAGAGGAATGCTGTGTGTCAGCTACATCAAAGCCCAAGGGCAGCCTGATAAACACTGAATACAGGTCACGTAGCTCTGTAGCTAACAAACTCTAAGAGAGCTTGTACTCGGGGGCATTCAAAGCAGTTTTGTCATCAACAATCTAGTATCCCTTGAGCCCCCATGTCGTTTCAGTTGCCAGGCAACGCTGGTGTTAATGTCTTAGAGGAGAAAAACTTACCAGGCATCTGGCCGTTCATCTGGTTCTGCATGTGTGGTGCAGGAGGGCCCCCACCTACCATACCATCTGAAGACATGTTGTGCGAGCGCGGCGGTGGGGGAGGGCCGCTCTGACTCATCCCGCCCGGACCCATAGGCATATTCTGTGTGGGTGGCTGAAAGGAGACAGTTTAGTCAAACACAAGGAGCAGTTAGTCTGACAAATACATTATATGTACATATGGTACAGCACTTGCCTATATTGCTCAACGCGTACGAAAGAAAGCCCTGAAACACATTTCTTCATCCATCTGATATGTTTAACTCCTCCCAACATTAATTCTGGCAAAACGTTTAACACTGTAATCAATTTTACATGAAATATTACACGCAGACAACATCACAGCACCTTTAAGCACCACTTTAAAATAAAAACACAAATCAATGCCTCATTAAAAAATTACATCTGAACAGTTTAAGGTTGCTGGAGTCACTCCCTCACACACACACGCAAAAGCTTTCATTCAACAGAGAAATAAGTCTTCACTGTAATTCTCTCACATCAACTATTTGTTGCTGTTAACAGACCTTGCACTGGGACAAAACAGGTACAACATGAGATGAAAGCCTCTGAATGCTCATAGACCAGCAAAAAATTTGCACCTGGGTGTGGTAAAATGCTAGTGATCTCTTCCCTGCTCTCCCCCAAAGCGATGAAGGCCTAGTTCATAATTCTGTGCCAAACACCCCCTGCAGACTGGAAGCACATTAGTGCTGGCCTCCAAAGGTCCAGAGACAGCTGCCTAGAAAGGATGTTTTTGGCAAATTTCCTAATGAAATTGTGAGGAAAATAACTGAATAACCTTGAGAGTTCAAAGAGGGAGAGCAAGAAAAACAATAAATACAAGGGGGAATTTACTGGTAGGTTCAACTCATGGCAATGTAAGGAGACACAGAAACTGGTCGTAGCCAGCTTTGTTTTCCTACTAAAAACACCTGTGAGACCCTACGATCCTCCTCACAAACCTTAGCCAAGCACTTTCAGGGGAGTAAAAATCATCTCAGTGAGAGCAAATTCCTGGCTCTCTGGCTTTTGAGGACTGTGTCTACAAAACACCCTCCCCATGAGACAACCACGTGTGAGTTTTTCAACATTTCTCCTCATAGACAGAACCAAGGGGGTGAACCCTAAGTTGCTGTCTAGCCCAGTCCCCACTAATGCCTGCACTATTCATCAGGTTCATAAAGACAAAACATGATACAGGAGTAAAGAGTGAGGCTTTCCTAGTGAGTATATGCTGGAGATGGTAACAGCAGGGTAACACAGACACACACACATATTCACCTGCCAGGGGAGAGGAGTGAACAGTCGGAATTTACTGTCTCAACATTTCTTCAAATACCTCAAGCAGGTATTATTTTCCCTGCAGTACTTTAAAAAATTCCTCAGGAAATTAGTGAAGGCTTTTTTTTCTTTTTTTTTTTTTTTTTAAGCAGAAAGAAAGGAAGGAGATGAAGAAAAATATATAAGCAAGTAGGCAACTTCTCTTACTAAATTCCTTTCATTCCTCCATGATGAACAGAATGACATTTTACCAGCAAAGTTCCTTCCTCAGCCTGTAGAAGAAGAGGCAGGAGGTGAAGAAGGTAAGAGTGAAAGGCAGCTCTACACTCTGAACACTGTGACTGGAATTTTGCTTGTTCATTTTGCTTGTTCCATTTTGCCTGTTCTTCCTCCACTAGTGAGCAACCAAGGCAAAGCTGCTTCACCTCAGTTAAGTCTTCCATCCCTTCACCTTCAAAACTCCCTATCATCCTAATTTTGCATTTAACAGAACCCCATAGAAATTATCTAAAACTGATATCCAAAGAAGCAAACAAAAAAGAAAACAAACAGACTATTTTCATTTTTATTTGGAAAGTATGTTCAGGAATACTAGCAAAACCAACATACTTGCTAACCCCCACATGAACAGTCAGAACTCAGAGCCCTGTCCCTTGTCAGCCTCAGAGCAGCCCCATGCCAGCAAACTGAGAGCAAAGTCGAAAATCATCCAAGCTGAAATGTTTTTAGAATTAAAATGAACTTCTTCAATTCCAAGTATAAAACATTAGAAAGTGCAATGAAGTACTAAAAAAGATTAGCTCATACCTAGGTTTTAGCTATCCTGCATATGATATTATGAAAACATGGGCATACCCTTATCTGTGGAAAGATGGACAAAAAAAGCTCCAAGGATTATTTACACAAAGCTATATATATTCCAACTCTATTTAGTCTGAAGTTTTCGAAACAACTATCCTTCAAGAAAAACACTGCACTTATCAAAATGACAGCATAAGAGAGTGTAGACATGCAAGGTCAGGGAAGAAAAAAGTGTTAAGGACTTTAGATACAAAAACCTGCAAGAGACTTCACAAACCACAGGGAATTAAGACAACTGAGGAAGAAACTAACACTCAAAAAAATACTACCAGAAAGTAATTCATCAAGAGAAGCTTCTGGATATGGAAACAGCTCAAAGACCTGCGTGAATCCATATCAGACTCTTGAAAATAATGCAAGAAAAAGGTCCAAGCTGCTAAAAAAATTCAATCTTCCATTAAAAGAAACTACCCTATCAGATGACCAGAAGGTACACAAACACTGTACCTTTATTTATAAAAAAGTAGCAGGAGCAATTCTAGGAATTATGGACCTGTGAGCCTTGTTCTCTGAGCTACAGGTAAAATGATGAAAACAATTAAATAACATAAAATTCAAGGATGATAAAGCTGAGTTAGTAAAGTGTCAATACAGTAAAGTCAAAACTTTCTAATTTACTAGAAATTTTTAAAAATATAAATTAAACCACCTAGCTGCATAATTAACAAAAACTTCTTAACACAAGTTTTTGACAAAACCTTTTGGAGCAATACATTGTCCAGTGACACTGATCAGACACTGCCCAAAGGGAAGTTCATGAAATTCAAAGAGTAAAGGAACATACAGAGGTCTCCCGAAAATATTTTAGTAAATGTCAACATGTGAAGCTAATGCAACATTACTGAAAATGTGGAAAGAAGAATAAGCAGAAGGTGCCAAGTGACGTGGATAAATATATGGCAATTACACTGAACTGTAAACCACTTTCTTCAGAAGGAAAGTTCCTATTGCCATTAATCCAGGAAAAAAAAAAAACAAAAAAAAAAAAAAAAAAAACCAAAAAAGAATGGACCACAATCCAGACAGTTTGGTGGGGAAAAAATCCCAAACCAAAACAAAAAAAACCAACAAAACTAACAGAGAACTCAAACCCCCATAAAATCTATTCGTAATACCTGTGGTCACTTTCTGATTACTTTCCAAAGTAATATCTAAAGTGAGGTAGAATATTAAAGAAAAAAATACCAATGTATTTGATACCATAATACACATTCAATTTGGGCAAAGTAATCTCAAAAGGATACTGTAAAAATAGAAGGATTCTAAAGAGAGGCAATCAGTGATTAAAAACTTTGATTTTTTTGCATATAAAAGAATATAATGTAAGAGGATACGACAGAAATGCAACTTAATGTATGATGCATACAAAAAGTAGATCATCCAATTTATGGTTTAACAAGAAAGAAAACCTCAGGAGAACAGCCAGTAAATTGAGGAATAACACTGAACATACAAGACACCCCATAAATCACATAAACCTGAGGTATTCATCAACACAGTACACTAGAACTAAAGTTTAAATAAGATTAAGAGATAAGTACAGAAGTATATATGCAATAGAAACAATTACATAGGATATTATATAGGAAATTTTAAAAGAGCATTACAAGCTTTTTTGTCAGATCATAAACCAATCACTACCTGATAGTAATTAAAATGAAATGTCTCCTGCAGACATAATTATTCCCCAGTGGAATTCCTCCAGAGTATTTTTCTAGTGGATGCAGACAGAAGAAAACAAGAAAAAATTGTTTTTAAATGGCAACTTCCTGATTTCTATTGGACTTGATCCAGACTTTTACCAATTATAAACTTCTTTAAATTAGCTTTAATTTAAAAACCCCACAACAACAAAATAACCCCACCCAGCTACATAAACTAGATTATTTAACCTTTTTTGTTCTTTACAGAATTTAAGAGAATTTACAATTCCAGGAACATGCACTACATATAGCAAAGACTTTTTAAAATGCAAAATGATCACACAGGATTCAAAAGAAACAACCCACCCTTTGTGAAAGAAAAGCTACCCAAAATGAATCCTAGCCATTAAGCCTAGATACGAAGGGTGAATGACATCCAAACATAGTTAACAGAACCAAAGGAAAGGCTACCTCCCTTCTTTTGCTGGATGTGTGACAAAAGGAATGAAAATTAAAATCACTCCTGATTTTATTCCAATTATGTAGTAGAAAATGTTAAATATTTTACTGCTGGTAATAAGTATATTAAAGACTTAGAAAATGTTAGCTATAGCTTCACTTGCTAAACACTAACTTTTGGCTCATTTCCCCAAACACACAGATTACATTTACAGCTGCTATGAGCATTTAAAATTTATCAGAGCATGAAAAAAAATAATTATGAGCTATTTAGTGAAACTCTGGAAATCTGAACTGGAAAAAGACTGAAACTGATCCAATAGTTGTAACAAAAAAAAAAAGGAGTCAAGAAAAAAAATTATATTTTAGCTGAAAAGTTCCAGCAAACAGAGTCCTACTAAATCCAAAAGTAATTTGAAAGCATGCATTAAAGACAGCTACACTGCATTTTTTAGAGA
Organism: Chamaea fasciata; assembly: GCF_029207755.1. Classification (NCBI taxonomy): domain Eukaryota; kingdom Metazoa; phylum Chordata; class Aves; order Passeriformes; family Sylviidae; genus Chamaea; species Chamaea fasciata. The sequence continues at coordinate 46,324,277 of NW_027094086.1, read as the reverse complement.
ATTTTCTTTTAAATAATAAAACAGATCAAATGCAAGATGCAACAATAAAATCTCCTATGGTAGAAATGTGCACCTGAAGATGGTAAGAGTTTTCTTCTCACCAATAGCAGGTTCAAAGATTTGTTTATGGAACATCTATTGTTATAAAAACTGAGGTGGAAAACCAATTCAGCCACCAAAAAAAAAAAAAAAGGCAAAAACCAGGAAATACTGTTAAGCACATTAAAACACAATATTGCTAATCAATACAACTAGCAATAGATATTTAAACTACACTATCAAAAACACAATTTTCTAGAAATTCTCTCAGAATAACAATTAAAAGCTATGGGAAATGCAAACACGAATAGCCTTCTTTTCATTCCAAGAGAAATCCAGAGCCAGGATTTAATCAATCATCTTTGTTTTCAATTCTCAAATACCATTTTCTAAAAAGCAAAACACCCCTTCCCAGGGGGTACTTTGCCCTGCTCATTTCACATTGCTGATATCACAGGACCTGTGTCAGTCCCAGAGAGCAGTACTCCGTTAATAGGTACTGAAGGCACCTGTGGAGTACTTACTGAGGTGTCAGACTGCGAAATAAGATCGTAAAGGAATATAGTTTTGAGATTTGAAAGAGCAGAGCTTTAATTGGGTTACAACTCTTCTTCTGCAAAGCACAGGGTATTCTAGTACTGAGTGTCTTATATGAAAAAATAAAGACCCTGTATCAATTCTCAGCTACTGTAACATTTGGGGGTAGGGAGGATTTCTACAGGAAAAGCATTTACAATCACATCTAAATACTGAAGTTAATTATAAATGTAATTTGTGCTCTCACTGTTGGATTATCAGTTGTGATGCTCAGAGTAAGGAATTCTAAATTTAGAATGACAACCAGTTTATGCATCTTGATTTACATCAGTATCTTCAAAAATCAGAGGAATTCTGACTTAATATTTGAACAAATATTTAAAAAGTGCATAATGTAATACTTAAACATTCTGTTTAAAGTGGAAATTGGAATCTTTAATAGTTTCAAATTGTATATGTCACTGCATAAAAATATTTCACTGTCCCAATATTCTTTAAGAACATTTTAACAAACAAAATTTAACCCTAAAATACCTGAAGTCCTCTTAGCAATAGCTACTCTGGTACTTAAAAAATAATCCCCCAAAAATTCTTTGGCTTTAGTAGAACTAAAATTTATTTAAATCAGAAAATTTAAAAACTGTATGAATTCATATTGGTTTATTATAAGTGACCATTAATAAGTTAACTGTGAATGTTCACTCATGGATCACTGAATTATAGAAACTAGATGACTTCTGAGGTGCTCTATAACTCCCCCATAAAATGCAGTTTCTCTCTGTCCTCAGAAGCTTTGTGTTCCACAGCCCTTGCCTCTTTTGCTTTTAAGATGATTTAATTATTGGTCTGATATTTACAGGTTTTGTTTGCATTTAGCAGCCTAAGAGAAAAAAAAATCCATCTCTGTTCTAGCTAAAAGGCTTTATGTAAACTCAACTACAGTAGAAAGAATCCTGCAAAACCCTCACAGCAAGGCATTTGGGACAGAGCAGAACCACAGACTGTACACCTACGTTACCAGACTGCCTGGTATGGCTCTCAGGAAACTGCCTGCAGTTGAAAAGGTATTTATTGTGCAGATACTGCACTACAGAGAGACAAATCACATCTTTGAGTATGAAAGAATTACACTTTAGAGCATACTCCTCATTTAAACTGCCAGCGATTTTTACTGATTTCTAAATCAGCCACAGAAGTTCACAGGCAAAAGAAGTAGTTCTTTGTGTACAGTGCACTAGCTCCCCGTGTGGACACACCTGATTAACAATACATGCAAAGTAGCTTACAGAACTCAGAGCGATCCTCTGGTTTAAAGCGGCTGCTAGTGGGCTCTGAATTCACTCCTAACATCCTAACAACTTAAATTCACATATTTCGTTTTTTCTTAGTGCAGTTGCTGGGTAAAAAAATTCCCCCCAGTGACTCTTCATTTCCGACAGCACCCTTTTAGCTGTACCAACACAGCTGCCTTTTTCTTTTTTATAACTTATAACCCTTTTCATCTTAAGAAATTATTATTTTTTTAAACAATTTAACATTTAATCAGAGCAATTATTCTTCAAAATCTAACCTCCAGTAAGGACTAACAGCTCCCTTGTCTCTTGACAGGAAACATCCAACCTTCCTTTTGATCTGTTTTTTATTAATTCAGTTTGCAAATAGTTGAACTTGAACAGGGCACGGACTTGTGCTCTGAAAGGCTAATGCAGAATTATGCACCATACTGCACATACCAGAAACAGATTTTCTGCTATGCTACCTGTCCTGATTTCTGCTGGGATACAGTTGATTTTCTTCCCAGTAGCTGGTGCAGTGCTGGGTTTTGGATTCAGCAGAATAACATTGATAACACACTGATGTTTTAGTTGCTGTTAAGCAACACTTAAGTCAAAGATTTTTTAGTTTCCCAGGCTCTGCCAGCAAGGTGTGCAAGAAGCCAGGAGGGAGCACAGCCAGGATGGACCCAAACTGCCCAAAGGGATAATCCACACCACAGAGCATCAGACTCAAGCTGGGCACTGGTCTGTGGTTTTACAGTCTCATTTTTAATTACAGTTATAATCTTATTGTAGTACTTAATTTCCATTATTAAACTGTTCTTATCTCAACCCAAAGGTTTCACCATTTTTTCTGATCCTCCTGCCCAGCCCACTGCAAGGGGAAGTAAGGTGCATGGGGTAACCAAGCAGCTACATGGTACTTAGCTGCCAGCTGGGGATAAAACACACCACCACCATAGCTACCAAACTTTCCAAGGCATTTGGTACATAACTGGACAAGAATCTCCTTAATTTAGGATTCCTCTAATCATCAGTAACAAAAGTTTTATTTTTAAGTGTGAAAACTAAGCCATATTTTTATTCTCAGGATGCCATCTTGCTTTTTTTCAAGAAAAGCCAAGTCAAGGTAATTCAATTAACCTATATTATAGACAACTTTTATGTTCAGAAAAAGGCTTCTAAGAAAACAGAGTGGACAGCTCAGTTCTTAAGACTCCAATTTTTTTTCTACAACCACATCACAAGTATATACTAACCATAGATTGAACATTACCCCTTTGAAAAATAAAGTGGTTAAAATCAAATGAGTTTTTCCTTGTTTGAGTGAAACCATGTTTATACTGCAGATTCCTATTTAGCCTGCAGAGCTCCACAACTTAGAAGCATTAAACATCATGATTGATACTTCACAAAAGCTTGTCTTCAAGTTAATTTTGGAAGTATTTTATTATTTTGCATATGGGCGCTGGTTGTCTTTGGTTCTGGTCTGGGAGGTTTTTTTGTATTCATTTGGTTTGTTGTGGTTTGGGTTTTTTCATATCTCTTGAAGCAGTTGCTTTGGAAATAACCAGCATTTCAGTGCTTGTTGATATTAGGTGTTTATAAAAAACAGTCATTATCTTATAGAGAAGTATTTCATAACTAAAGTGGCATGTACTCCTCCCTAATCTGTGTGACAAATTTGGGAACAGCACAAAATAAGGGATTTTCCGAGTCCTACAAGAAGCTTTATTTTTGAAAGAAATAGCTCAAGAAAAAAAGATCTTTTTATTTTTGTAATTAGAAAGTTTATTAATAACCTTTCCAATATTATGAAATTTAGAAAAACTTAAATTTAGAAAATTTAATGCAAGATCCGTGTTCTTCTACGACTTGGATAAAGTAAGTTTTCTTGGAGGTCGTTACACATACAGACTGTAACTTAGTACTGGAAGAAAACGGCACTTTCAACATAAAAGAAAACTCTATGTTACACAAGTGAGTAATAATCAGAAGCACTTATTTTCAACATCTTCTTGAAATATATACCAAAATCTCATGCTCTGCATGCTGACAGAATGCAGATAAGAAAAACAGGAAAAAAAATCACTTTCTACACTAAAAAACCCAAACCAACAACAAGAACAAAAAACCCAACAAAAACCCACACACAAATGTTCCAAATTAATTCCAATTATAAAATGGAAAGTTTCCCACTGCATACTAAATGAAGTGATGGTCATGGGTTGTTTCCTTAAAAATATTTGACAAAATGAAGACATATAAGAGAGGGAAAAGCTGGTGCTTCTTTATTCAGTAGCCTTCAATGACTTTTTAAGGGCACTAAAACACCAGAAAACAAAAAATACAAGTCAAGGGGGATAAGATGCTTGTTCTGCAGTTTGAAATTCCATGTGTTTAGAAACACACACACAATACCTCACCACACTTCAATTGCATCTTTGCTCTCTCCGGTTCAAGGACATCGATATCTTGCTAGAGCCTCCCTAAAAGCAGCACCAGTGAAAAATCACAAGAAAGCATGTGTTCCTCACGGGGCAAAAGCCCTTTCTGGGAAGCTAGCTTATCCCACAAGGTGATGGTAAAGAGACTCTTGACTGGGATCCAAGAAAGAGAATACCTGCCACAACTCAAAAAGAGACAGCAAAAAGTTGCATCAGCTTCACATGTGAACTTAGTCACTGCTCTTATCCAGCTGGGAAGACACCACATAACAGCTCTGCCCATAATAACACTGATGTTCACACAGCTGAGAAAAGGACTGGTTGACTCAAGAACCTCACACTTTGTCTCTTGATGTGAAAGAAGGTGTCTTACCCAAAAAGTAATAATTTTATATTCTAGCAGGCATACAAGACCACAGTAGCTTTGTTATGACACTGGATTTTCAAAGTTTTCCTAGCTCCCTTCACCCAGACCCTGTTTCAGCTCTCTCACCTTTCCACACTTCAGGCCCCTGTGATATAAACATTTCTCTGCACAGCGCCCTTGGGTCACTACACTTTTTGCTCTCTAAGGCAATACCAGAGTTTCAGAAACGACACCAGTCATTCCATTAGAACAGTGAATTCTGAAAGACAAGGGAAAAGGCATAGCAGCCAACTACAAGCATTTTTCCTAACAATATAAAGCATTAAGTGCAAGGAATATTGCTAGAGGACACAATGAAGTTCTAATAAGGTTACAGTAATTTTGGCTCCTATGAAAAATTTCAATGAACCTGGCCATTTATGTCTTTTGTTCAGTGTGAATGATACCTGAACAGAAGCATTCTTTCCAACCTCACTTTAACACATAACCATTACTTTTTATGAAATGATTTAGAAATTGTGAAATTTCTTGAGCACATGTTTCTCTGATGAAAACAGTAACAGGATAAAATTTAAACAAAAAAAGAAAATACAGTTTACTAGGGGGAAACAATCTTCCAGAAATGAATTGGCTGAGACACAACCCAACTTCAAGAAGCTTTCCAAATTCAGGGTCTCCTAACTTCTGTGGAAAGAAACTGCAATAGCAGTATCATAAAACTGATGTATCTTAGTATTAAAAATAGTAGATGTCTACACACACATTATCTTCCTCTGTATTTAACTGTTACCATCCACACCTGGAATTCAGTAAGACTGATCAACTGCTGATACACAAGCATGGTGAAGGGAATCATACTACTTCCAAGTTAGCATGAGACTCATCAGCTCCTACATGGAAAGCCAGTGGAGGAGAAAGACTCTGAAGTAGCTCATCTTGCATTGAAAAAAAAAGATATGACATGTTCCCAAATTCTTTTAGCTAAAATTTTCTAGGAGACAGAAAAAATTTAAAGAATATTTTCCTTTAAACCCCAACAAAAATCATCTTGTCTGATTATGCTACAGATTAGGATTGAAGATCTAAATTTCATTTAGTATTTTTGAAAGAAACCCAAGAAACTACCTTTATTCCCTTCCTCACTTGTCCAAATGAGACTTTCTCTACCCACTCCAACACACACTATGCTATTTTTCCCAGCACCATAGAATATTTCTGAAACTGAAGACCAGATACACACTTCTGTCTATATCTGCAAAAGCCTTTCCCAGCCCTGCCTTCACTTTAAGAAGAGAATGTCATCATATTCAACTTTAACAACGGGGCTGTCCACCAGGGACTAGGATAAGGTCAAATTCATTTCCAGTTGTCATCAGAACCAGGATGTGAATTAAGCCTCCAAAAACATATTAGTAGAGGAACACACACAGCCCTCTTAAAGGTTTCTCTCCCTCCCTCCCCCTCTGCTACAAGTATGGATTTATAAAAAGAGAAACCACTACAGGCACAACAGGTTGGACATAATGAAGCACTGTTTCTATAGTCCTCTAGGTACCAACTTGAAAGGATGCTTCGCTAGTAGCAATGATTGGAGAACACTTCTCCAGAGACCAAAGAAAAAGTAATTCAATTTCAGTTGGTGAAAACTAGTATCTAGGAATGGTTGTTTTATAGACATTCTTTTTAGTTTCATATTACAGAAATGAATCAAGACTATATTAATTCAAGAAAAGTCTTATTACCAAAAACCAAAGAACTTCCTTGTGTTACTCACAATGAACTCCCCAAGCTTTCTGATTAGCACAAAAAGCAAACAGATAGCAAGCTATTTTAACACTGCTGTTTCTTTTCTTACTGCTGCATAAACAATGGGAAAGGGGGAAAATTTGAGGCATCTTATAAAATACAGAGTTCAAGAATACAGCCTCAGAAAAAAATCAGACTAAAAAAAGATAGCAAGTAATATCCATGTGAAGTGATGCAGTGTTTCAAGGGTCTATGGGCCCTTCCTTCTTTCATATTATCATAATCTGCCTTAAAAAAGGGTTGTTTTCCAATACAGGAGAAAGGCAAAGAATTTGAGACTCACCTAGAAGGTGGAAAAGGAGAAAAAAAATTTACCCAGCCTCATTCCACTGGGGCAACAGAATGGATGATATTCTAGTGAAAAATAAAAAGATAATAAAAAAATCCAATTCTTCCACATTTCCCTAATCTAAGAGAAAAAAGAGTACTGTTGTAGGAGTTGATTAAGAACTATACCACTACAGGTCTCAGCTGAGGGGGAAAAAAACATTCTGTCTTTGAGGCAGACCACATAGTTGAGCACTGCATATCTAATTCACAATAAGTGTCTACAGTTAAACAAGTCAGATTTTAAGCAAGACCTAAGCAGTGAGATTCCTCCAAATACAGCGCAAAGAGACAGCATCATGGATTTACTGTACACGTATGTACAGTAAATTGGAGGCCAAGTGTTTGGTCATTATCTCAGACATTTGGTTGGTTGGCTTCTGGTGTGGTTTTTTCCTTTTTTTCTTCCTTTAGGAATCCAAATGAAATATATTCTCTATTTTTACACTATTTTGTACTTACTGCTGGTAGTAGAGACTGCATGTTCTGGTTGGAGTCAGCTATGGTGGCTAGGTAGACCAAGTTTGTATGCAGCATCTGCTGGTATCTACCAAAATAAACAAAGCAAAACAAACCTTAATTCATAAATACAATAACATCAGAATTTACTAATTCCACAAATGTAAAGAAAGCTGTTTCTGTGAAACAAGACTCAAGAGACTTACAAGAGTACCATTACTGTGAATCTTAAGCCTTTTCCCTCACACTTATCTATTACCCAATCTTTCCCAATGTCTCCATCATATCTGTGCCAATCTGTACTACTGTCTTGCTAGGAAAAAAATCTAAAGCTGGGTGACACTGTTCTCATCTATTTCACTTCCTGTCTTAAACTAAATCACCATAAGACAATACAGGGATTGTGTTTGTGTCTGGTGTAATCTCCATTACAAACACTAGACAAAGAGAGCTGTTTATCATGTCCCCATACTGAAGATATTATGGATTTATGTGAATTCTGACCATATTTCATCAGGATCCTGAGCTTTGGACGTTTACTATGGAATAATTTTTCTGCTAGAGAACCACAGTCCTGATTCTCAGTAACTAGACCACAGTCATAAAAATAACCTTGAAAGCTAGAGCAGATTACAAGTACATAACTAACTACAGGCTTGCAAACGAAAGTAGTCCCTTAAACCAAAAGCACCCACTATTTATGATCCCTCTCCTATCCCCAGACTACCAGTTCTCTTGGCAAGGGATTAAGATGTCCTGTCTGTCCATATTTGTCTGATGGCACATGGGTGCCATCATCACCTCATGCCAGAAAAGAGTAATGGGAAAACAACACTCTTTAACAACTCACTCCTTCTATAGCTCTCTCAGATCACACTCCAAAGGCCCCACTAGACAGCAAGTCCATGATGGATATTTCGGCAAGCCAAACTTCTAAGACAAGCCTGTTTGCTCTTGGGCAAGTGAAAAGCAGGTAGTTTTCAAACATGCCACCAAGAAGCAGAAAGGTCCATTCTCCTATGTGAGTCTGAGAACTTTTTTAAACAAAACTACCTCTTTCCAAAAATACAGAGGAAAAAGATCTTTGTTATACAGTCCTTATTTTTTTGAGTATCATCATCATGACATCAACTTGCAGTAGCCAAGTTGCAACATTTCAGTGACAGAAGTCATACTCATAGAGCAAATAAAACCCACCCCACACAAAAATTTCAAGTGTAGTATCTGTGGCAGTATGTTCCTGCACAGCACAGTTCTACTGCAAGGTAAGCTAAACAAATCAAGAATGATGATCTAGATGGAAATTCACCCAGTCCACAGTAGATATGGATTAAGGTCTTACTGAGAGCATTCAGAAGTCTTTCCCTTGTTCTGATAGTCCATTATACACTGGATAAGATGGTTGTTTTCATCCAACATCTGAAACAATAAAGAAGAAGTTTGAAGTAAATTTCATATCTTTTGTGGAAAGAAACTGAAGGCAAGTTCGAGTCTTGAGTAATGCTCCTCTTCTTAGTTTTAAAAAGCAACAAAAAAAAAATGTTAACCAGAAGGCTCTACTTCACCAATCATTTACAGAACAGTGTTTTGTTCCCATTTTCCCCCTCTGATTAGTTTTACAGGTTTTGGCTTAAGGGTTTCATAGCACTACCATCAGCAACTACATTTGTGAAGCATCCTGTTCAAATACCTATGCTGATTCTGCACCAAGTTCTTAGAAAGTTTTGAAAGTTTTCTGCATTTCTTTCATTTGCTTGCTAACAAGAAATTCACTTAAAAGTCTATGCCTCAAGTTTCCCATCTCCTAAAGCCCACAACTGCTTACAAATTTAATTTTAAAAGGCACTGAAATTGTTGTTGATAAAAACTGAGCTGACCAGATTTGTTCAAAGCAAATGCACTGGAAAGCCAGGTGATATTTACATGAAGAATCTCTAACTAAGCTGCATTATATAAATATTTGGTAAAATGGCTTGAGAATGGTATTGCCTAATTTAGCGTACCCACTGAAACACTCCAAACCATACATCCCTCTCCCCTCTGGTGGGGTGGAGGGGAGGACTGGAGGTACAAAAGGTTAAGATCACCAGTTGAGAAAGCAGAAGTTTACTGGAAATTGCACTGAAATAAGAAGCAAACAATAACAGGAGAAATACTAATAATGGAGGGTATAAGAGGGCAAATGATTCACACACAAGTGCTCACCACACAAATCCCCCAACAATACCTGACCACACCACACTACGTGACCCCATCCCCAAAAAACAAAGCGAGGTGCTACAGAACAACCTCCAGGTCCATGCCATGAGCCCTACTGGCTACTCCAAGAATGAATCCTCTGGTGGCCAGAACCAGGACAAATGGACACAATGAATCTATTATACTTCAGAAGTGTCAATGAAAATGAACACCTAATAATTAATTTTCTGACCAAAAAGAGTAGTTCTAAAAATCATGGGAAATGGCCAATTTCACAACTTTCTACAAAAAGTTCATTAAGTCAGAGTGTTCCAAGCTCTGTAAACAGGAAAAAAAAACCCCCACAATCTGGTCTCTTAGAGTGCCTGTGCCCACACTCATGTTTCTAGCTCATGCTCTGCACTCTAAATGGGCAAGATTCAGCAGAACCACAGCTAATCTGAGCCACCAGCCAAGCTATCAGAGTCACTTTAGGGAAATGGAAAATTTACTGCCAAATGCAAAATTTTGCATCAGTTTACTCCTTCCCTTTCTCTCACTGGAAAGCCAGTTTAGATCACTTTACCCAGCTGCTGAATTTCACAAAACTAGCAGAATCTTAAAACATCCCCCAGATTCTCTCCCTCTTCCAAACATGGTTGAAACCAGCTGCGACTAGACTCATCCTTCCACAAGGAAAGCACAACATCCATTCCACATCCCACAACCTTTATTTTCCTAACAAATTCTACAGGGAGGGGGGAAAAAAAAAAAAAGCAGTGACATTTGTTTTCCTACCTAATCCATCTCTACTATGAAAAGAGTATGGAGTCAGAAACCTTATGCAGTTCACTCAGGACTTCTATCCATGTAAGAATGAGCCAGCCAGCCAAGTTTTCTTAAACTCTCAACAGTAATTCACCAGAATGGACTAGAATGATCCCAGTGCAAGTATTCTGTCTGAAACTGCTGGATCTGGAAACACATTCATTAAGCACTAAACACAGACATAACTGCAGTATTTTCAGCTACTGTGAGAGACACAGAAAACAGGCAAAGCCACAACTGCACCCTCTGAAGAGGATCGCAAACCCACTGCTACACTGGCACACAACCCATGTGATAACTTTAAGTTTGTTAAGAAACACAGTGGCCATTTTCACCAGAAAAAAAATAAATAAATAAATAAAGGAAAGAAAGAGATAATACCTTGGATACCAAAGTCTAATAGAGCACTTGCAAAGGAAGCTGTGAATCAAGGCTCTCCTCAGAGTATCTCCCACAGTCCTGAGGGAAGCAGCAGATTCTTAGGGCTTAGCAGACAAGTAGACCTTGAGACTGCCCATTAGGTGGTTGCATTCTTCACTACAGCCATGTGAGCCAGACCTCTTGGGGAGGAAAGGGCCGGAGGGGGGCAGGAATGCTAGGGCTAAGAGGAAAGGGAACAAGAAGGAATATAACTGTATCCTAGGTGGGGCTGCAGACAACTATTTAATTGAGTGTTTGCTGATAGAAAATTGAAATGGTTATAAACATCTACCATCAAAAGAGAATTTAGTTTCCAGCTGGATGAAGAGACCTTCGGGGCTTCTGACAACCTATGTACATCACAAAAATTCTTCAACTTGAACACTAGGATTTTGCCAGCACACCACCATCGAACTAATGGTTTGACTACAGCACAAGAAAAACCTAATCATTTGTATTCTCCATGTGCACCTTAGCTTGCTGAAGTCTCTACTGACTACCTTTTTCAACTATCCACCCAGTGGATAGGTATTTTTCATCCACAACTCCCAAGCAATTGACTTCTCCTACAGCACCCTGGAGGTTCCATTACAACTCCAGGGTCTTCTATGAGGTCCACATGGCTGCAACACCTGCTTTGTAGAGGTTCTAATTATTTACTAAATCGGAGACTAGCTCTTATCTACCCAAAGGACTCCTCTACATTAGGAGCTGGGAGCAATCTGAAATCTGTTTGATCCACACCAATGATGGTACGAGTCTTCAGTAAAGTTTCCAAATATCACAGAGTTACCAGCGAACTCGAACATGCTCCTCTGTTGCTGCTGATACAAAACTCTGTGAATTATTATAAAATCCTGTATGTGCGTTTCTTCGATCGCTTTAGCGAGTTAACTTGCTCCCTCCCACAAAGGCTTAGGTGGAGTCGCCCGGAGCCGCTGTCATTGGCTCCGAGCGCAATATTCTTCAATCACACCTAAGGTTTAGTGGGAGGCAGCCTTAACTATCAGGTCGACCAAGTTTGGGAACTGGAGCCGCCTCCTACCCCGCAGCGCCCCGAGTCAGGCACAGGGTCTGAAACAACCCGGCTGCGGTCCCACTGTCAGGGCCCCTCCCCGCAGAAAGGACATACTCGATTCCTCCACTTTCAGGCCGAGTCCCGTCGGGTTAATTCAGGCCCGCGGGGGCGACAGGAGCAGCCCAAGCAGAGGAAGAAATATGAGGACTGGAGAGGCCCACGGACATCGCCCGGCGCCTCCCGCCGGCTCCGGGACCCTCCAACAAGTGTCCGAGCGCACAGAGAGCGGCAGCGCCTCGCCGGGCACAGCGAGTGGGGCCCGGCCGCCTCCCTTCCCCGCCGGGGCCTCGGCGCTCCGGGCCTGAGCCGCCGCCGCCGCCGCCCCCGTTCCCCGCGCGGCAGGAAGCGGCAGCTGCAGACCCCGGGGCCGCCCGGGCCGGGCCGGGCCCGCCTCCTGGCGCCCTCCTCACCTTCTGGATGGCGGCCGGCGTGATCTCGCCCTTGCCCCGCTGCCTCGCGGCCGCGAACGCCACCGACATGTCTGGCGGGTGCCCGGGGGCTCCGCGTCCGCTCCCGCCCGTTCGCGCGCGCGCCCCGCGGACCCAGCAGTGGCGGTGCGCGGGGGGGGCGGGGGCGCGTGCCCGGTGGGACGGCCCATCCCGCCTGGGGAAGGGGTGAAGGAGGGCCGGCGGCTCCTCCCCGCTTTTCCCCCTGGCGAGGGAGCGCCTCGATGAGACTGCGGCCGCCCCACACGGCCCGGCCAGAACAACTGGGCCGAGAGCCGACGGTGATCCCCTTCGAAAGTGATCCCCCCACAGAGCCTTGTCACGCGCCCTTCTTGGCTACCCCCTTTCCCTCCGCCGCGTTGGTACGTTCCTGCCCGACGCGCCTCATAGCGGGGAAGTGGTACGGCCGGCTGGGGAGAGGCGATAGCGCTGTTGGTGCGCACGCTGCAGTGACCACGCTGGAGCTGTGGCGGGCGGCAGTCTCTACTCCCCCCTCTGCCCAGCGCCGCAATTGGTTGCACCCAGGCGTCCCGCTCTGGCGCGGGGCGGGGCGGAGCGGGACGGGAGGCGCTGGTGGGAGGCGCCGGGAGGTGGAGGGGGCCTGGTTTGGCGTCTGGAGCGTCTCTCGTGAGGAGAGACTGCGGGAGCTGAGCCGGTTAGTCTAGAGAGGAGGCGATTCATTAATGCACGTAAACATTTCAAAGGAAGGTGCCAAGAGAGTGGTGCCCAGCGACAGGACAAGGAGCAATGGCCATAAACTAAAACACAAGAAATTTCCACTTCAACATGAGGAAGGACTTTTCACATGGAAGGCTGAGCACTGGAGCAGGCTGCCCAGGGGCTCTGGCGGCTTTCCCCAATGAGCTGGGCGGCTGCGGGTTCCCTGCCGTGAGAGTGAAACAGAGCAAGAAGCTCGGCTGCAACATTAAACATAAATTACAGACGCTGGAAGTGCTGGAACTAGCCTCGATTTGTGTCAGTGCAGCCACTGGAGGGAATCTCGGTGTCGCCGAAGAGCGTCGTGAACAAGTTTGCAAAGTCTTAAAGACAGTTTTTGGAAGAATGAAGAGTTGCAACGGGCAATTTGGACAGGGACATTGAAAGTCCCCAGCCAAAGCATTTTAAACCTGCTTTTTCCTGGGCACACCCGTTGCTCAGCCTGTGTCTATTCCAGTGCCACACTTACAGGCTATGGCTACAGAATTCCTTGCCTTTAGCCGGCTGGTGGCTGCTCTTGCAGCTGGCCGAGGTGTGTGTGCTCTCGTGGCTGGCAGGACACTGGCTACCCGGTGACAGGATACCACAGCCCACCCCACAAGGCGCGAATCTTGATCTTTGCTTGCTTGCTCTGTTTCTCAGCTGTTGCTGGCCGAAGGCCCTGGCTCTTCCCTCCAGCCCTACCCGGCCTTTCTGGTCACATCACACATTTGTCAGTGGCAACCATGGCCACCCCGTGGCTGTGCAGCTGCTTCCCAACTGGCATGCTCTCTCCTCAGACTGGGTCTGGGCTGGCTCCTGTCCCCAGCCCCATGACGATTACTCTTGCTGGCTCTGCTGTCCGAGGATGTGCTGCGACTGCCCATCACGCCCTGCTTTTTTCCCTTGACAACCGGTTCCCGGGCTGCTGGCTCCAAGCTGTTGTTGCATTCCTACAACATCCCGCTCCCCAAGGGCTCGCCACCTGAGCCTGATGCGCTCTGCTACCAGAATGACACTTCTTCTTCTGCCCTGTCTCTTCAGATTATACAGGACTCAGTTGATGTGGTGCTAATCTGGCTTGCTTTTCTCCAGGAAATATCTGTGGCTTAGTGCTAAGATGGAGCAATGCCAGTGTGTCCATTACTTTGTGTTTCTAACCATTTCACTCATCACTGTGGTCCATATTTTTTTTACTATTTTAGTCCAATTTTTTCTGTCTGTTACACACTTTATCATCATCATCATCACTATAATACTTGTAGGAAACCAGAAATAAAAAAGGAAGGTTTAAAGAAACCGTATTTTTCTGAAGTTGATATGGTGATCTGTGGTTATTATTACATGGTTTTGGAGGGAACTCAGAGAGTAACTGTTGTAGTACCAGTGTGTTCAATTTGGTACTTTTTTAGTTACTACAAACAGCAGCAAAGAACCCTTTGAATGAAGAATACGTGATGGCCATGGCCAAATCAGTGTGTAGTCAGAACCAACCCTCTCCTACCCAGTTAGTAACAGAATTACGAAGACTTTTTTTTCTTAATCATATACTTGTCCCTGGAGAACTGATGAGGTGTCTGATAGTGTCCCAAGGCTGCAAGCACAGCAAACACGTTCCCATGAAATACATTGAACACTGGGAACGCCACAAAATGGTTTTCTTTTTCCACAAATGTGACATCCAGATGTCATGCTCTGGTTACCCAACTTCTGTGTATAAAGCATTTTGCACTGGGGTGTCTTGATGATCGCAGTGTTTAAGACAACGTGGGTTAGATGTCAGCCACATAAACACTGCTCTTAGGATCTAAATGTTTCATTTTGTTTTCCCACACTTTCAGGTTGGCTTTTTAGTTGAGGAAAAAAAATAGGCATGTGGGATGCCACAGGTGAGGAACCTTAAAATGAAAGGAGTAGTTTCCCATTTTATTTCCCCAAATGGTCCAAACTAAGTATGTGATTTTTTTTTTAGCACATTCCTATTTCCATGCAAAATACAGTGTTTGAAATTCAACTCTGTCAGTTTCTAGAGGGAAGATATAAGATCATTCATTCATAGTCGTTAAAACTATCTCCTTTGCTTCATTTTGTCTGAGGATTAAATTAAATCATTTTTTTTGCCATTTGTGATGTTTTTTCATTCATGTTTAACATTTTGGACTTTCACATTCATAAATAGCAACAGATCTAAAGAAACATTGATAAAAGGGAGTCTGAAGCTCTGTTTCTTTTACCAATCAAAGGGAAATTCACATTCAATATCAACATTTAAATAATGGCACAGATGCATACAAGCAGGGACATAGATAGCTACAATGGAAATGTGCCACATGTCTCAGAACACAT
Source organism: Chamaea fasciata (assembly GCF_029207755.1). NCBI lineage: Eukaryota > Metazoa > Chordata > Aves > Passeriformes > Sylviidae > Chamaea > Chamaea fasciata. Next base: position 46,309,026 of record NW_027094086.1, on the reverse strand, counting down.
AACCACAACAGGGTGTCTCTTTTATGACTTCCTTAATGCACTGCAATATGTCTAGATATCAAAGGACATATGGTATATTTTCCCTTTAATTGCACATTTCTTTGCTCTTGCGAGTTACTCACAACCTTAACATTATTTAATTGTAATTCAGATGCATAAATCTCAGTCATCATCAGGAGTTTCAAATGTGTTCAAATATGTTTCAATGAGATCTTGCTTCCACCTCTGTTCCAACTTTTGTCAGTGTAGTCTTTCTTTTTTGTTGATGTGCATTTGAGTATGTCATATGTTTTGGAGACAGAAGAATTCAGACAGAGGAGGATCAGTCCTTTTCTGAAAGGCATTTTCCTTTGTTTTCTGACTCACATTTCTTAGTCTTTTTTTTTTTTTTTTTTTTGCCACTTTTATTATCTGAGTTTCCACAGAGTCATGGACATTTCCATCCACAAGAAGGAAAATACAGAATGCTGATTCATTAACATTTTCAAATGTACATTTAAAATGCAAAAAATTTAAATGTTGTAGTATTTATGAAGCTGTATGTGCAAGAAAGGGACAGAAAAGAATTTTATGGTGGTACCACTTGCTTAAAAACCTTCATGACTGCAGGTCTTGGTATGAAAGTTAAGTTTTCTTCTTATGAGCCAGGTGTTTCTTAGACAAAGCCTTCAACATCTTTTTTGGTGAGAGCACAAACTGACAGCAACACACCCACTTTCTTTGCGACAGTAAGGATGATAGCTCAGGAACTACTGCTAACAGGACAGTGGTGAATTTGAGCCTCTTTTTCAGGGTGGACTACTTCTTCGTTTTGAAATTAAAAAAAAAAAAAAGGGGAGGGGGTGTTTATGCTGGTGTTTTGTAACATCAACAATGCCATCAGGTAACAGTGCAGATCCCAAGGAAGAAGGGTGTCATGGGTTTTGTAAAGAGCATATTATTCTATTCCATCTGGGTAGAGCAGAATTGCTTATCTTTGCCCAAATGGGTCAGTGTCCCTTATCAGATGGTGGAGTGCTACTTATCTCTCTTCATTGTTTCACTACTTCCATGGGAATGTCTTCTGCTAATGGACCATTAAGAGCTCATCAATGACATTACACATTACACTGCACTATTGTAAGCTGCTCCATACAGGGAGGAGGAGCCAAACCATCTTAACCTACATAAAAAGCAGCCACAGTCCCACTAGGTATCCAGTTTTTTCCACCGGATCCCCGGAGGAAGACCGTACCCATCTCACCATTACTGGACCCTTTTTCTTCAACGGGACCATCTCTACTCCAACAGAACCACATCTGCCACTCCAGGAGGGTTTACTTTGGACTTCTTCCAACACCCTGACCAACAGGGTGTCAGGTTGTATTTCTGACTCTGTCAGGGTTTTCTAGGATTTCTTGTTAGTTTATTTGTTTGCTTATTCTTCTGTACTACAACATCTGTATTTTTATATCCCTAGTAAAGAACTGCTATACCTATTCCCAAAATCTTTGCCCGACAGCCTTTTAATTGCAAATTTATGATAATTTGGAAAAGGGGGGGAGGGGCTTACATTTTAAGGGAGACTCCAACTCTCCCTGGCAGATACCTGTCTATCTAAACCAAGACAAAGGGTCTTTTGGTAGATGAAAAAAGAAGATGGCAAAAGGAAAAATTGACATATTTGGTGTAATATTTCTTTACCAACTGAACTTGGTGATCTCATAACTTTTTTGGGATTTTCTACATGTCCAGTCTCTGTGTTAATTCATCTCGTGGCGAAATGAAGCTTGCACCTGAAGGTCTGCCTATGTAAATGGTTGATGTTCAAATTCTGTTTATTTAAAAGCCAGCAACTTGTCATCAAAACACATAACAATATCAGAGTGGGGTTTAGGGTAAATGGATGATGCTAACGGAATAAATTTGTCTTGAATTTATTCTGCCAGCTTCCTGCCTGTTGGTTTTGGGTTTTTTTGGTTTTTTGCAGAATTTTGTAATTTTTATTCTGCATTGGCTATTGTATGGAATAGTAATAAAAAGTAGCACCTGTATGTTCCAGTATAAAATGAAGTACTCAAACAGCACTGCATGCTACAAGGATATTGATAGCTTTGCCACATTCCAGAGGGGCAATAACAAACCCAGAAAAAAAATCATTGGGATGCTAAACTTTTATTCTAGTTCCTGTCATTTTAGTCTGCAAATATAAATATTTAGAATAAAGAAGCTCACAGCAGGTTCAGCATTTTGCACTAATGGGTGTAAGTGCAATATCTGTGGTGAGAAAATCTTTCCATGTCCTGATTTTATTCTTCAAAAGGGAATCTCCAGCTACTAGGAACATATGCTATAAATAAAAAATAGCAGAACATCTAATCTAAGCCTCCTTAGAGCTGAAAATTCCTCAAGTATTCTTAGAGGTTAATATTTTATTTTAGGGCACAGAAGCAAAGTGCTACAGTTCACTAACTTCATCAGGTTTTGAATGTTGAAAGCAAAGCAGGAAAGATGAACATGAGAAAGCACTGCCAAGCCATGCTGAAAAAAAAGACAGCAATGATCTTGACGATCACTGAACTTTCATATCTGGTAAAAGTTAATACATGTGCAGTGGAGAGTCATGCTGTTCTTCTGGGGACTCTCACTTCTGCATCATCTGCACCATCTCCAGCATCTGCCTTCTGAAGACTCACGACCATGAAGGACAGAGGAGATGATTGAACAACTAGAGGGCAGTACTTCCACCTTGTCACAATTCCAATCAACTTCCTGAGGGAAAATAGAAAGTGCAAATTATGTCCAGTGTGATTTCCTTTCAGGGAGTCTGATACCTTGAGGTAAAGAAGACCCCCCTCATTCTGCTGGCAGTGCTTATTCCAGTGCTGTCCAAGATGCTCCTGCCCTTTGTGCCAAGGGCACGTTGCTAGCTTACAACCACCTTGTCCACCAGGACTCCCAGGTACTTTTTGCAAAGTCATCCCTCAGCATGAGCTGGTGCATGGGGTTGGTTCTCCTCAGGTACAGGACTTTGCTCTCCCATTTGTTGAACTTCATATGGTTCATGTCTGACTGTTTCTTCAATCCACTGAGGTCATCCAAGAGCAATGGTGTATCAACAACTCTCTCTCTTGGAACATCTGTGAACTTGCTGAGGGTCCAATTCCCAGCTGTCACCCAGGTCAGTCATGAAAAGGTGAACAGCATTGGCCCCAGCAGTGACTCCTGAGATGGATCACTGTTGACTGGCCCCCAGCTGGACTCCATGCCTGCTGATCACAACTCTGTGAGACTGACAGTTCAGCACACCTCACTGTGCACTTATTTAGTCTGTATTCCATCAGCTTGCCTATGAGACTGTTGTGGGAGATAATGTCTAAAGACTTAACTAAAGTTGAGACTTTTAAAATATCCCATCTCTGCTCAGACAGTATTTCTGTAGTATTCCTCCAGACTGCCTGTCCTTGCATCCACTTCTGGTATGCTGCATTTTTATGTTTGGGTTTTTTCAGGTGCTCCTTGCTTATGTTTATCCATGCAGACTCCTTGCATCGATGTATGCATGTTTCTTTTCAAGAAAGAGCAAAAAGGAGGAGAAGGAAGATGCTTTGTGTGAGTACAGTCTGTAAGAAGAGGGTCCCAAGGCAGAGAGGGTCTGCTGTGAAAAACAGGAGAAAACATAGAAAAAATAGTAACTGTGGATTTGTAGTATTTATTTTAAGGATGTAGCAATGCTTTGCACCACTCTCTTTTCATTTTATTCAGCATGAATTTTAAGGCATGTCTCTCATACAAAAAGATACTTTTTAAAGTGTTATTCTATAACTGCAATATATTCTTTTCCAAGCCAAATAGCAATAGATCCTACTATTAAGTCAGTCTGAAAATTAAGTTAAGTTTGCTCTTAGTATCAGTAAGAAAAATTCTAAGTTAAAAGACTAATTAGAAGTCTTGCTGGTGGGAATGTGGACCATATTAATACTTATGCCTCTTTTATGTTAATTCTATAGGACCAAGAAAAGAGTTTTTTCCCTAGACTATAACTTTCATTATTAAATACTACTAGTCTTCCAGTAATGACAAAATGTGGTTGTGTGTAATTTTCAAAATACATTCACAGTCTAGCTATTAGTGTGTATATATTTTTGAATGAATAAGGTACTATTGTTCAAATCAATCCATTATGTTGTTTTCTAAATGCTCTGTTCTTTCCTAGTCATTTCAAGTGGGCCTTTGATTCTGCCATCCATGATGCATCATTTTACCCTGCTGATTCAGCTAGTGAGAATAATTCTGTTTGGAATAATTATCTTTTGTAGAATTCAACATTTATGTATGTGTTGAAAATAGTAAGCATGGATTTTATTTTTCTTTGTCCTAGAATTCCTCATAGTACTTGGTCAGAATAAACTTGGAAAATTGATTAGATACGGTCAAGGAAATTAAATTATAACCCGTGAAAGAAGAACTGAAGTAACTTTGCTCTCTGTCAAAAGGAAACAAAAAAACCTAAATTCATCCAAAATTATAACAAAGAGAGCCAAGTGGAAGAGAAAGTGGCCAAATCTGGGGAAGAGAAGCAGATTAAACCTCCTATGTTTATTGATATTTATTGGTTCACACCAAATTTTTGCAAGCAAAGTAATGAATTATAAGGCTAGAACAGAGGACACGAAATTGTCTATGAAAACTTTCATTTGCATGATTTAACATGGAACTTTTATGAGGTCTGGAACAAGTACAATTGATGGCTAAATTGTATGTGCCTGTTGGTTTGGACTTTTGAAAAGAGCAAACATTTTATTTTGGAAGAATGAAATCATAGTCAGTTATTCTTCCTAAATGACCAGCTTATGTATTTTAAAATATTATACAGTGTTCTACATTTATGCATGTAATGTTTTATCCTCTGTGTGCTTTATATAAAATAGTCACAGAAACTGTGAAGTTTGATGTTGGTTGTGATGTGCCAAAGCTCTGGTCCTAGGTAAATGATAAGGAGAATATTTATCATAAGAAAGTTGTGTAAAAAAGGGATGAGTTTTATATGTACTGTACTAAAAGAGCTTTTCTTTCTTGAATGCTGGATGAGAAGATACATTTCTGCAAGGAAAGGACTATATGTGTTCCTATAAGCTCTCTTTTATGTCAATTTCTAGTGTTGGTAGGAGAGCATCTTCAAAGAAGACTGACTAAGCAAGGGAGGGATTGCTTGTGTTGTATTTCAATCATACTTGAGATGTTCAGCTCAAAATCCTTGTTTCTTTATCATGGATCCTATCATTCATTTAATTTCTTCAGTCCATTGTCAGATCTGACACAGTGCTGGTCAGTTTTCTTTTCTTTTTTCATTTATTTGCATCTCCTAAGAAAAAGAAGTGCTGAGTTTCAAAAAACTGATAAAGCAATGAAGTTCTTATCTTCTTATCTAAGTGTTAACATTCGTTCCATTAGCCACTCTCAGAAGTTTTCAAGGTAGCAGTCTTCACCTTTCTCTTTCTTTCTTTCTTTCTTTCTTTCTTTCTTTCTTTCTTTCTTTCTTTCTTTCTTTCTTTCTTTCTTTCTTTCTTTCTTTCTTTCTTTCTTTCTTTCTTTCTTTCTTTCTTTCTTTCTTTCTCTTTCCCTTCCTTCCTTCCTTCCTTCCTTCCTTCCTTCCTTCCTTCCTTCCTTCCTTCCTTCCTTCCTTCCTTCCTTCCTTCCTTCCTTCCTTCCTTCCTTCCTTCCTTCCTTCCTTCCTTCCTTCCTTCCTTCCTTCCTTCCTTCCTTCCTTCCTTTTCTCTGTAAAAGGAGCTTCTCATAAATGTCTGTAGTGCACCTGCCTTCAAAACCCATCTCCACCAAAATACTTATGAAATCAGTTACAGCATTTAAGTTGCAGACTGGCATTGTCTTACCAGCTAAGAAAACCTCACAGCCAGCTGTTACTAAAATCCATGTTTTTCCTTCAGTCCCCTCTACACTTACAAGTGTTCCCACTCTGTCTCCTGTGCCATCACTTTTACTTGTCTGATCATGTAGTGAGATGTTTAAGGAAGCTAAATTGGCAGAAAAAAAACGACTGCCTTTTTTTAAAAGCAACTATCTGCCTGTTCACTTTCACAGATTGGGAGCAGATAAGTTTCAATATCAAAGCAAGGAAAGATGATTCACAGGGCAGAAGAGTGGAGCAGCCTTTCTAGAAGACTGTAGCCATGACTGCAGCTATAAACAGTGAATATACTGAGAATACTACTCACCACATCGATCTGTGCTGAGTTGCTATCCGCCTGGGCTCTCATGTCTGTAACCACTCTATTTCCTTTCTTTTCTACTTGGTTATAAGCCTTTTGTTCAGGGGCTGCCTATCTGTACTATATTTGTAAACCACAACTTTTGCAACTTCAAAATTTTTTCTGTGATGTTTACAATACCTTAGAATTTTGCCTTTTTAACAGGTGTCAGACATTGTTATTATTTCTAATTTGGGGAGGATGACACAGCCTCCACATAACTGTTTGCCAATGTCCTTGTGAAAAAGACTTATTATTACATCTCCTCTGCATAACATAAATAAATATTAGGGATAAGAAAAATTTATCCTTACTTAGCAGGATGGAATTTGAGGGCTGGATACAGCTGTGTTGGGTATACAAAAACAAAAATGTCACCAAGCTTCAAGAGGAAAGAACTGTGAGGAAAATGTATGCACTGGTTGATCACATCTGTTTGGCTTTTGAAGGGATTGTTACCAGTTATTGCACCACAATACATTGCCCTGGAAGTATATGGTACATAGGACACCTTTAAAATTGAATTTATGAAGACTGAATTTATAAAGATAATTGAGTAACTATGAATTTATGAAGAATATTGTGAAGATGTGCACTATGGCTTGGGAGATTGGTACTAGGACATGAAGGCTTCTGCACAACTGTTTTGAATATGGCTAAGGGATTCTTATGGGCCCTGTGGGAATCATTTTGATTTTTCAAAATAAGTGGTCCTTTTTTTTTTTTTTCCAATCATCTTTTAGATGTCTGTTTCCATCTTGTTATTAGAAACAAGCCACTTATATAGCAGAAGTTGCTCTACTAATTCCAACAGCAATAGGCAGATTAAAAGGGACAAGGAAGAATAACCTACAGATCAAATTCATCAAAACAAATGAGGATGATACTGGAAATATTTCTGGAGATTTGAAAGACAAATTTGGGCTTAGATCTCTGCTGCTGACTGCCTCCCTTGCCCCAGATGCTACCTTTTGACATGTCAATCTCACAAAAAAAACCCTCTTCCAAACATATATAAGCCAGCACTTTTGAGCATTTGCCTCCGCAAGGAATCTTTTTCTTCAGATGAGGACTGAATAAAGGCAAAACTGCATGGAAACTCAGCAGCAGGTTAGCAGAACTGCCTAGATCATGCATATCATCCCCCTGTACAGTTCCATGGGACCTCTAAACTGACTGGCCATTGCTACCTGGCACCCCAAGGCAAAGTTCTTCACCTAGGCTGTGCTCTCTCTCTGTCACTTCTGTGATGGCCTGGCTGGCTGGCTGGGGTATGATAAACTAGGCTGGAAGCCCTGCAGGGCAGAGAGATAAGCCAGGAAAACCAGAGAAAGTTTCTTGCAGTGTCTCACCAAGCCAGGCTGGAGCCAGAAGACTCAGAAGAACAGGAAGCAATTCAAAGAGCAAAGCCACAGCACTGACTTAGATCAGTCTAAACTCTCACCCATTAGTGCATGCTTCTGGGTGGTGGCACTTCTTCCTCCTGCCTCTGCTCTGTCCTGCTCTGTCCTAAGCACTGTCATCTTCTCCCTGATGCCCTTTCTGATGCTGCTTTGAAGCCCTTGTGAGTTGACTCAGCTCCCCAACCTCCCAGGAAAAAAAAAATCTTCACTTGCTTGTTGCATTGATTTAGTGGGCAGCCACATGAATCCCATACCTGTGAGGGAAAGGGGGAGTCAAGGAAGAAGGTGGGGGAGGAGATGTTACTGTCCTTTTTTGGGGGTCAGTCTATTAATGTCACCCACTGAGGGTGGAATTTGATATTACACCTAACCAACTGTACATGAAGGCTGCTACTGAAGATAATAGTGCTAAACTCACTGATTTGATGCAAAGTGAATTCTTTTTTTGGTGAGTTGCCACAAAATTCTGTGGTTGTTAAATTCAAGGAAAGCTGCAGGAATGTGTAGAAGTGGTTGGGAACAACAGAACTGCTGTATTTTGTGGCAATCTCCATTTAGGTTATGCTATCAGGAGGGGAAACTATCCTCTTTGTGTGCTTTCAGAAGGGATGAAAACAAAATTCAGCTTGTCAAAAAGATTTAGTTTTGAGTTGGATCAACACACAGGTCTGACTTAACATTTGTAGAAATGCTCATCTTAAAATAGGGAGAGAATCAAAATATGCAGTGAGGCTCTGGAGAGAGGACAACCTTATCTTTCATAGCAGTGGCCTCTTAGATTGGCTGATGCTGAACTTGGAACTGCTCCCCAAGAAGGGAGTCCAAGTGATCAAAGAAATTTTCAGCTTTTTGTAGCAAACAGCTCATCAGAATGATCCAACTTAGAAAAAATAATTATCTTTTACCTTTGGAGACTGCATGTTTTCACTGGCCTCACAAGCAGGTGAATTTGTGGGAGAATGGGAAAATAAAGAACTATACCAGAGAGCAAATAATTTACTAGGAATTTGGGACGTAAGGAACTCACTCAACTGGCTTTCCCATCAGGAGAGTTGTAATGTGGTAGTGTGCTTTGGATTTTCTACAGTATCTTGTAATGAAGAAGAGAAAGGATGTACCTCAGTAGCCCTCTTTTCTTACACACTATTACGCTGCTGACAACACCCATTTCCTGGTACTGTGGTTGGTGGGAGTGGTACAATACCAAAACCATGATGTGTGGTACACTAGGGAAGAGGGTACTTCCCATATCCGTTTTTGGAGTGGCTAAATCCTTATTTAATTATGCAAGTTAACTTTCTGTAAACTTAAAAACTGTTATGGCCTGAAATTTATTTAAAATTGCTGTTTCTCAGAGTAAAATTACTTCTCTGTCTGGTTTTAAATTTGTCTCTATATATTTTCACTGACATTGCTCTCTAAGCAGTTTTTGACTTAAAAAAAAAAGTTTTCCTTCTTGAATAATAATTTGTTGTTAGTTAATGAAGGACTTCTTGTGATGAGTTTATCATTGACTGCTGGTGCCACAACAGTGATTTAAAGCACAACAGACAGACTCTTGACGGTCCAGCCACAGTAGAATACAACACACATTGTATTGCAACTTTAGCAGATAAGCAGTTTGACACTTTTACGTTTCTGCTTAAAAGTGTCAGTTGATAGTGAGTATCATGAAGAGGTATGGAAGCTGGTGGAGGAAATCCTCTGGCTAAAGGAACCATCACACCTGACAGCAGCTGGTGTTGTCCATACTTTGTACTCATTTACCACTATAATCTAGTGGAGTAATTTCATTGCTGACTTTGTGCTCAGTGGATTCTGAAAGCTTTTACTTTGCATGAACTGATGGGATATCTCTTCACTAGTGAACAAAACTTCTGAAGACCACATTCTGTCCTCAAGACCACGTTCAAACCAGAGTATCCTTGCCTCTGGAACGGACCAGCTGTGCCCTGGCTGCAGGTTCCCAGAATGTAGCAGAGACCATTTTAGCTATAGAGATGAGCATGCTCCAGTGTCTGATGACCTTTCTGTTCTGGAATAGGTATAGCTAAGGCAGCTGGAAGTTGCTGCACTGGCTTTGTTTCCCCAATACCCAACAGGAGTGGTGTTCACCTTCACTACTCAGTTTTAATTAGTTCTCTTTGGTAAGGCTTAGTAGGAGAAGAGGAGGGAGGAAAATAATACATCAGCATATTTTGTAATCGCTTCCGTACTCTGGTTATGAGTAAATTGGAACAATTTTTCTGTAGAGTTAAAACTTCCCCCAGACCTGTAAGAGTATGTGCCTTGGTGAAGGCAAAATCAAGTATCACCTTGGCTTTGAGGCAAAGGACTGAAGGACATAAGGATCCTTTAAAGGCTTACATTAATTTTATGTATGTTCTGGGTATTTTATGAATTTCTCTGCTTTTGTCCACCAATGAAATAAAAAATTCAAGGTTGAATTGTGATAATCACTTCTGTACTGACCTGTCTTTATTTCTAAGTGGGTAGTTTTACTATATAAATATTTCTCATTACTGTGTTGGTACTGTAAATGCAAGTTTTATCAATTTGATATTTTTGCCAATTTTCTTTAACCTCTTAATATTATTGATGTTTTGAAGTAGTTGCTAGAACTGGTAAGTACACACTGTGTTGTCTCTACTTAAGAACCTTGGTGGGGAAAGTTGGTTTTTGATAATTTGCCAGGTTGTAGCCACTCTTGCTGTTTCCATTATCTCCCCCACAATTCCTTTTTGCTTGGAGATTTGGGCTCTTAATTTGGAGGTTATGGACAAAAGGTAATGAGGAGTCCTAATTCCTTCTTTTCTCCTTTTTTAAGTATTGCATGTTTGTTTGTGTGGTTTTATTTTCTAAAGGTGAGCATAGAGTAGCAGAGTTACTTACCAATGCAAGTGGTGATGTTTAACTTTGCAGTGTTTTATTGTTTTATACTCTGATGTGCCCATCACACCTTCTTGGCTTCCTGTCCTGCTGGGACCTGTTTGTACTTGCCTATTATTCCTTAGTTTTTGCCTCAAGAGTGTAGTTAATTGGATTACTGTTCATGTTCTCTGCTTGATTCCCAAAAGAGAGAAAGCAGGGAAGCCCTTGTCCCCATATGCTTTTCCCATGCTCTGCATATGCTTATTTTTTCACTGTAAGCAGTGCTGAACACCTTTCTTGCCATTCTCATTTTAATTTCAAGAAAATGCTAATGCATGATCCTTGTCTTCAGGACTGGTGAACATGTGTTGGCAGTTGGGCCACCAGGGATACCATTTATTGACAAAGTCACGGCTCAGGTGAAAATGGTCATAATGAGCTCTTCAGTCAGCCCAGGTGAAGCTTCTGCCCACCTTCTGCGTCTCTTCTAATTGAAAAAAAAAGGTACTGAGGTTTTTTTTAAGGTTTTTATTATATTAGAGTAATTTTTTTTATTAATAAACTTCAGGGATGAAAAGATAATCATTTAACCACTACAAATATTTATTCTCCAGATAATGTAAGAAAAGAAAACAGAGCACTAGAAGCTAGTCTTGCACATGAGACCATGTGAACAATCTTCAATTCACTAGGAAGTTGATAGTGATTTAGATGACAATGAAACTGGAAAAAGTTTGGAATTCCATGTGAGAGAAACCCTGTGGATGCCTTTTTTTCTTTCTCTGATATAAAGAAGTATGTACCAAACTTTGGCAGTTCTTTCAAATGGAGCTTCTTGGCTGTTTTTGAAAAAAATCCTTTGCCTAACTCAGCCATGGCATTCCTAAAATGCTGAATATAGACTAACATGGGTTAATGAAATAGTCTACATCCCAGCTTACTCAGAATGCTTCTACCATGGACAGAATTTGGGTTCCTTCAACTGTTGCTCACAGGTGTTAGAAGATTGAAGTTTTTGTGCTTTCCATAGTTGTTGATCAGAAGAGGTTTTGGCAAAATGAGCTGCCAGAGAATAAAGAAAAAGGCATGTGACATAAAAGTAGTTGAAAACTGCTGCTCTCAAGTGTTATGTTATGTTCCCAGATATCCTAAGATGAAGTACTGGAACATTAGCAGAGTCTAACTATGAGCTGCAAGGGGAAATGGTTGACCTGGCAGACAGGAAAGTTGTGCACTGCATGTTGCATAGTGACTGTGAGGGAGTCCCTTTTCAAAATGTACATGAGCCTTTATAAGATCAATTTAAGGTAAAATCAGGTAAGTTCATGTGTGTTGCAGTGAGATTTGCAGCTTCCTTTCCATCATCTGCAATTGCTGGCAATGCTAAAACTAGGTAAGAGTTTTTGGAACAGAAATACCCTAAAGTTTCTCCAGGAGCCCAAAGGATACCATCAAATTAGCTAAGAAGTCATCCAGTAGTAAATGCATGCTAAAAGCTTCAAGAAAAGCCTGGGCCTCTTTCTTTCATGAAAATGCAAAATACTTGGTAAATACACTTGTTTTAATGATTTAATTGTATGCTACACTGTGAAATCTAGTGGAAAAAACCCCATTGAATTTACTATTATAAAGAGAAACCAGCCATCCCAGATACGTATTAATGACTCTATAGGAAACAATTATATAAATGGTATGCAAAATCTTCTCACAAAAATTATTCCAGGTGACACCTGTGCATTCAACTTGATGTATGAAATCTCCCCTAACATCTGCTGGTACAATGTTAGGTGACTTTTGTAGTGTCTCTGTAGATTGATAGTGCTGGGAGCTATAATGGTTGCTGCTGATTTATAGTAGTGTAAGACACTGTTGGGAACATTTCATGCAGGAAGCAGTGTAGGAAGGTGTATGGCAACATGCTACTTGTGTGGGTTGTATAAGACATTATCATTGTCTTTGAAAATGATGAAAATTATAGCAGTGTTTTATCCTGTAGTGATCCTTATCACAGTGTTTCTGACATGTTGTTGTCCCTTTGTAGCTTAATAGCTTCTGTTTCCATCACAAGTGGAAGACAGGCTTTACAGTGTATAAAAAAATTCGCATGAAAATATTATCAGAATGCACTATCCTCATTTTTTTGTAATAGTTACTGTAATACTACCTCTACAAAGTACTGCCAGAAGGTTAAAGGAAGACAAACTTTCTTCCCTGCTCAGCAGTGGTGAGGCCACACCTGGAGTGCTGTATTCCGTTCTGGGCTCCCTAGTGCAAGAGAGACGCAGATGTACTTGAGAGAGTCCAGCAAAGGGACCCAAGGATGATGGAAGGACTGGAGCATCTTGCATGTGAGGAAAGGCTGAGAGTGTTGGGACTGCTTAGCCTGGAGAAGAGAAGGCTAAGGGAGATAAGGTCAGTGTCTATAAATACCTGACAGGAGTGTGCAAAGAGGCCAGTGGTGTTCAGTGACAAGACTGGAGGTAACAGGCTCAAACTGAAACACAGGAAGTCGTGTTGAACGCCAGAATTTTTTTTTTTTTTTAAATACAATGAGGGTGATGGAGCACCAGAGGGTATTGTCTGTCTCCAGGTATGCAACTTGAATAACAAATTTTAATGTGTGTTTACTTTGAAATTCAGTATGCATTTCCTCTCTCCCAGTATGATAGTACAGTAGGTGACTGTGACTGATGTCTTGGAAACAGCACAGAAAAAATAGGGGAGGGAACAATATGTAAATGCATTTTCCCAAATGTTAAGTAGGGCAACCAATTTGCTTAATGCTTTTGAAATTAGACTAATTTTTCAGTTTGAACATTTGTTTAAAGTTTAAAGTACCCCTCTTTTCTTCTTCAAGTATGAGAACAGTATGAAGGAAGGAAAAGGAAGGAGAAAAAAAATCTCAATCTTTTTAGTAATGATCAAAAGAAAAAACAAAATCCAGGTATACTTTGCAGGTACTTTTTGATCAAGTAAACCATTTTCTTTGAGTTATCCATGGAATGAAAATAAGGAAACAAGATTGCAGTTCCAGGTTCAGAAGTCATTAGCTTTCTATGCTTTTATGCTCTTTGTGTATTAAGGGTGAATCAAATTATGAATTCCCAGTGGAAGACCAGCAGTTCAGCTAAAAAATATGCACCTACCTAATCTAAGATGATATGCAAGCATAGGGAGGTGGAAATTTAACACACCACTCCAGCATAGTTTTCTACAATGTGATACTTGTGAGGATAAAGGAAAAATAGATTGGAGCATCACAACTGGAAATCCGTGGAATTAATAATTTTGTTTTACTCAGATTTTTAATGCAAAAGATACTGAAATGCAAGTTACAGAAGCAGAGAAGGGGAAAAGATCTAAGTCACAGAACAATTATGACAGCATAATGTTTCTGAAGCTCTGAGAGGCAGTAATTGTCCACAGAGTTGCTGAATGAACTTGTTTCTATCTAAGCAGAGTTTTGTGATTTTCCTAAAACATGATGGAGCTAGAGCTGTGCTACTTCCAATATGTTTGAGCTGTGAATAAATAGGCTTTTTTTCCCTCTCACACATATATTTGGCACAAAAAATTACTGATGTGTTCTCCAGAAGCTGATGATTGGCCTGGGTTAGTGGTGGTACAGGATATGTAAAATCTGTCAGAACCTCTTTTTTCCCCCTTTTTCACTGTAATTTTTGCATACTGCTCAGTGGTACTATCAGTCCAGTAAAGATCTTATTTGTGTTCTGTTTCATTTACTAAGTGTTGCAATACTGTACATTATTCATGAGCAATATCAATAAATAAATAAACTAGCAGCGTCACTTTACATAATGCTGTATTATTATAGGCCACTGCAGCTTCAGTGATAAAACTCTTTTCTTTTAATGAATTTTACTGGATAGCAAGTGGTATCCAGTATAACTTCATAGTATAAATTCATCTGTAATCTTAACATATTAAGTCTGAGATCAGTTGGTTTTATTCTCTGTGTTCTGTTGAGAATATATTTGTGCCCAGTGGCTAAGCTTTTAATACTGTGGATCTCTTTTGTAGAGGCATTTTTACCTGTTTCCTGTTACTGTATATTTTCAGCTACTCACGGCTATTGCTCATGTCCATTCCTCCCTTCTTTCTTCCTTTGTTCACTTCATTTTCTGATCTTCCTTTCTCACTTAGAGCCAAGCTTGTGAGGTGCATTGTGCTTTCCAGACCTTCCCACCTCACCAGGTCACTTTCAGCTGAACAAGAGCCAGCTGTGCCCAGGTGGCCAAGAAGGCCAATGGCAGCCTGGCCCATATCAGCAATAGTGTAGCCAGCAGGATCAGGGCAGTGACTGTCCCTCTGTACTGCGCACTGGTGAGGCTACACCTCAAATCCTGTGCTTGGTTCTGGGCCCCTCACGACAATAAGGACATGGAGGTGCTGGAGTGTGTCCAGAGGAAGGCAGTGGAGCTGAGGAAGGGTCTGGAGCACAAGTTGTTTGGGGAATGGCTATGGGAGTTGGGGGTGTTTAGATGGGAGGAGGCTGATGCCCTTATCACAGTCTACAACTACCTGAAAGGAGGCTGTAGCCATGTGGAGTTGGTCTCTTCTCCCAAGTAACAAGTGATGGGACAAGAGGAAATGGCCTCAGATTGTGCCAGGGGAAGTTTAGATTGGAGATTAAAAAAAATTCCTAATCTAAATTCCCTTCACTGAAAGGGCTGCTGAGCATTGGAACAGGCTGCCCAAGGAAGTGGTTGAGTCACAGTCCCTGGAGGTATTGAAAAGATCTGTATGTGTGGTACTGAGGGACAAAGTTTAGGATGGACTTGGCAGTGCAGGGTAATGATTGAACTTGATGATCTTGGTGGTCTTCTCCAAAATAAATGTTTCTACGACTCTGTGATGTAGCTTGAGGTTCTTCAAATCAGCTGACACTGCAGATGCACAGGCAGACAGGAATTCCCCTGCTGGGACTTCACATGCCTCACTGTTAGCTCCCTTGCTATTTGTAACTCAGTATAGTCAACTAAGATGTATGTCATATAACAGTTTAAAAGTATGTGCCCAATTCCTTTATTATACCTTCCTGTTGTACTTTTAAATGTTTTATAAGGTTTTAAAGCTCCAGGGTATTGTACCTCATGGAACAAAGACTTTGACTTATGCAAATCTTTATATACATTGTGACCTCAATATCTGAAAGAAAGCGGCACCTCCATAAAAAGATCAGTCAAGACAGAAAAACAGGGCAGACTGTATCTCTGATTATAAACAAACAAACTAAAAAAACCTACTGAAATTGCAACCAAAATGCAGGTGTGTTTACTGCTGATATTAAGTAGCTTTCTGTGATTTTACTTGGTTGTTTTCATTAGGAAATAGATACACATTTACAACTTTACTTTTTGCTTATGTGTTCTATTCCTGCAATTCCAGCTAAGAGAATGTAAAACTTTTGCAAAAAGGATCATGGACAGATTAAAACCCCTTGAAGCATACTAGATAGATTTTATACGATTATTGGAAGCTGAAACCATTGTTGTAAGTGAAACTGGTTTAAGACCTAAGGACTTAAAAAGGTCCATTTTTGGAAGAGTTAAGGCCTGCTGTGTGGACAGAAATTTTGGAGGGTGAGTGGCCTTATGGAGGGTGGTTTTTGTTTTAAATACAATATTTGAAAGCCTCCAGGAAGCTTAGAACAGCACAGACTGATTCAATGCACACCGTGAAGGAAACAGGTTATGCAGAGCAAAATACAGGCAGTATCTATCTAACCTAATACCTCCTCAAATGGAAAATCTGAGCTGCTGTTTGCTGTAATGCTTTCCTCTGCCTGGAAGGTAAAGAAGGGACTTCTATATGAATGTCAGATGCACCCATTCATGGGTTATCTGAAGCAGTAGAACAGGTCAGTTTGCCAAGGACAAATGTTCATGGAAGGAACAGTTACGTGGTTAGATGCATCTTCGGCTGACTTTGAAAAGCAATTACCATGTTTAGCGGTATCCCCCAGACAAGGTCTTGGGGTAAAAAAAGAGTGTAGACAAGAATGATTACTTAATTCAGAGTTTTTCAATGTATGTGGTTTGTTGGTTTGTGGGATTTTTGTTTTTTTTTTGTTTGTTTTAGATGGTAGCATTTATCCAAGAGAATAAAGATGTTTAAAACCCCAAAACTTCAGATAATGACAAAAGTAACTTTGTTACATGTGTTGTAACCTCTTCAGTCATGAAAATATCTTTCAAGTTCCAGATTCTTTGTTCCTTTTTGTATTTCCCTTAACTTTGCTGATAAAGAGTGCGTACTGGTCCTCTATGATAACACATTTTTCCAGTCTGGGAAAAGGACTCTTCCCTTTATTTCCTGTGTAGTTTCATACAATGATGGGTGCCTCTGCTTTGTTTGGAGAAGACACTTACGGGACTTTAATTTTTTCTTTTTTTTTAGATTTGCACATTTCTAAATCACCTGGGTATTTTTTTTTCTTACCTCTTTATTGTAATTGTGCTGTGCCTTTTCTTGTAATGCATTTCATATTGCTTCCTTTGCTCCTTGATTCGTGTATTTCTTTCTCTCACTTTGCTGTATTTTCTACTTCCCAATTTCACACACTGCTGTGCTTTGCAGCTTTGGTGCATATACTTCTGTTGTCTTTAGCGGTTTCTTTTTGCCTCTTTCAAAAACACTTTCACTCCTGAGCATTTGCATGAGGGTCACAGAGATTCCCTCTAAAGTTGCAAGAAGATAAAAACTTGGCTTTAAGTAAGAAGCCAACTCCATTCTTCCTGAAGCCCGAGAGTAATAGACATGATGCTTTGCTTTGCATCCTCTTCCCTTCTGCTATCAGTCACTGCTGGTCTTTGGTGAAACTGAAGCATCTCTCTCTCTCCTGGCCTCTGTGCATCCTTTGGCAAAAGAGGAGGGTACTCACTGTACCCTGGTTGTTACCTTATAACGCAGCTTCATATGCATAAGAAATGATGTAATTTGGTCAGACTTAGCAGAGCTGTAAAAGGTACAGAGGATGTTCCCTTTGCGTTACCATCTCTTCTCTTTCACCATCTTCTCAGCTTGCTCTGACACTTGGAAACTGTGACCATTGCTGCTGTCACCTCTTTTGAAATTTTGGGCTGATTTGTTCTGAAATAGAATAGGCATGGCAAGAGGTGAGCAATTTCACTTCTCTAAATGTTTCTGTTGCTGCTGACAGCAATATCAAGCACTAACGCTGTGAAGTCAAGCAAAGCTGTTACTCGAAATGAACAAAAAGAGGAGCGTTTCCCTTTCTTGTCTACATTTCTATCCCAAAAACATAGCTGCAAGGGAAGTTTAATATAAGAGTAATTATTTTTTCTAATATTTTTTGGACTTTGAGCTATTAGTACCACTTTAATGAACCATACAACAGGCCCTGGATTTTGTAATTGCTTATGTTGTGCTCAATTTGGGTAGTTACAAGCAATACCCCTTAAATTTTATGCATAAAATAAAGCACGCACATCAGCATGCTTCAGAATGTATTGAAATTTAACCCAGAGCTGGTACAATAAAAAACGACCTCAAAGCAGAATTGCTGAAGGTCACGCTTATTCCCTTATCACACGTGCAAAAACTTTCCATTATATTCTGAAATTTGTTTTTAGAGCTGTGTTGTGCGTATTCTGTCAGGATCACACTTGCTTTACAAGGGGGACCGACTTCCACGTCCTTCCTCGGCCCTTCTTCAAGTCGAGCCCCGGACATGAAGGTCAAACGGGACACCTTCGTCCCCTTCGTCCTTACAGGTCCGTGCTGCTTTGGCCATCTCGGCCTGTCAGCAGGTTCCCATCACGACACGACGAACTCTTACACTTGCCGGAGCTGTTTTTGTTTTGAATGGCAGCCCCAAGGGCACCTGCAGCCCAGGTACAGCCGGGGCTGGTCTGGCGCAGGTAGGCGGGCCGGAGGCTGGCACGGCGGGAGGAGCAGCTCCGCGACTCTGCCGTGGCCACCCACGCGTCACCCCCGTCCTGGGGCTCCGGGCGCGTCCCCCTCCGCCCGCCCGGACTTTCTCCGCCGCCGCCGACTTCAACGCGGCACAGGCGTTGGAGCCCGCATGGCTCCATAAACACGGGCGGGCTCAAAGCGGCGACGGGGCCGGGCCGGGCGCCGCCGCAGTAGGACGCGCTGGCGGCGTTGGACCGCCCTCTTTCTCTCCTCCCTCCCCTCCCTCCCGCCGCCGGCAGGGGAGGCCGGGCCGGCCGGGCCCACGTGCGCGGCGCCCGGGAGCCGGAGCAGCGGCGCTGCCATGTGTTTCCGCGGGCGAGCCGCCGGCCGGGGCTCCGCCTGAGCGCCCCCCGCCCGCGATGCTGCGGGGCGCCGCGGGGCTCTGCGCGACGCGGCCGCCCCCCGTCCCCTCGCCGCCTCCTCCTCCATGAGCGCCTCGGCGGCCCCCGTCAGGCTGATGCCCGGCGGGCACCCGGAGCAGGCGGCCGCCCGCGCCCCAGCCGCGGGCTCGGCGCCCGACCGGGGCAGCCCCGCCGCCGCTGTGCCCGGCGGCCCCGCGCCCGCCGCCGCCCCGCCGCTGTGCCCGGCGGCCGCCCCGGCGGGGACCCCGGTGGTGCGGGCGGCCGCTCCCGGGGTCCCGCGGCCGATGGCGCCCAAGGGGTCGCCCACGGCTACCCTCCAGTTGCCGGCCAACTTGCAGCTGCCCCCAGGTGAGTGATCCCTACCGGGCTGCCCCAGCTGCGGGCACGTCCCGTGTCGCGACTTACCCGGCATGTCGCGGTCGTCGCTGCCCGGGGCCGGCGGGCAGGACGGAGCCCGCCGCGCTGCCCTTGCTGCTGGAGACGAGCCGTGGCGAAGGACGGGCAGGGCGGCGGGGCTGGTGATGGTGTTGGCGGTGTGTGTTTCGGGCTGGTTATCTGCCCCAAACTTCTGGGAGCCGGCGTGTGCGTCTGCCTTGCAGGGCATTGGCAATGCGACTGGGTTCAGTCGGGTAGCGCTGGGGATGCTTACAGCCTGTCTGAAGGATGGATCTGGAAGACTCTGGATAAAGGCAACTTCTTACTTTGCTGGATAGCACGAAGAGCAGGAGAAGTAACCAAAAACTCAGTGGCCAAGTTACCATACATATGACTTGATAAAGACTGCTCGAGGCTTTAGTGGAACTTGGATGCAGGAGTATCTCGGGGAGAGGGGTGTGAACGTGGGTTAGCGGCTCCGTAACGCACGGGGCAGGTCAGGTTGCCCGCACTCCCTTCCGACCGGGCAGTCCCGCGGGAATTCTTGTCACTGGCACAGCCCGGCCGATGCGACTGTTCATGGAACAAAATACTGCTGTGCCTAAGGAGGGCAGAGTTGAAAGTTCATTGCGTTGTTGCTCCTTAAAACGCTTTTTTTCTATAATCCCTCTGTGGGAAACGTAAGGGTTCTGAGAGATACCGTCCTTACAGATGTGCTTCCTACAGCAGCAGTGAAAATATTAAAGTAGGAAATGCACAATGCTGATAACAGTCATCCTAGTAATTTGCGTGGCAACAGAGGATTAGCCAGGGCTTCCACCTGCACTTTCTCTTAAGAGGAGGAAGGTGCTGTTGGTTCTGAACTTCCCACCTCTCCCTGTTGGGCTGTACTTAAATGCTTTTTTTTTTTTTTTTTTTTTTTTTTTTTTTTTTTTTTTTTAAATGAAAAAGTGACTTTGCTTCCACTAGTTTTGGTCTTGCTCTGTTGAGACCCCAAGATATGTAATGACTTTATTGCTATTTGATGGTATAATTATTTCCTGCCAGGACAGTTCTGTTGTTGGAGCATCTGTTGCAATTACCTTCAGGTTGGATATTGCTGAAAAGGATGACTGGCTTTACAGTAATCCCTGTGCTGGTAGTGCATATTTGCTTTTTTTTTTCCCTTTCCTCATTTTTTTTTTTTAAATCCAGCTGTCTTTATCAAAGGCATGCACCTCCCAAGGAAATATATAATGCTAATTTAAAAAAAAAGTCTTTAGTCAGTCAGTTTCACTGTAGATTTCCCAGCACTCATGATGCTGTAATGTCTGGGTAGTCCGCAGTCAAGGATGACTCCAAATCGTTGCCAACTTTCCTCTGAAATGAACCATGATGGAAATATATTAACTTCTTGTAGCAGGACTTCCCAGGTATTCAGGATTTGTATGTAATGTTTTTGCTTTCTGGAATGTATTGACATTCAGTTAAACACCTTTCTGTGAAGGTGGATGCTCATGCAAGTTGCCTGTGGTTTGGGAACTACAAGGTAGCAAAACTTATGGTTTGTTGTTTTTTTTTTTTCTTTTTTGTAGTGGCTTAAGTTTGGTTGCATCCAGGTATACTGTTGAATGTCATCTGACTTGTAGTGTGCTAGGAGACAGATATCACAAAAGTAGTATTAACCCTCAGTTGCATCAGCTTGTTTTCCTTGCCCCTGGGACAATACAGTCTTTGTATCAGAAGTTCAGAGGTGCTGGTACTCTGCAGCATTGTAAATTAAAATAACTGTATGGACTTTGGTGCTTAAGAAGAAACTAGATGTTGTCAGATTTCAAATGGATCAATGTTTCAGGGAAACGTGTATGTAATTGTTGCAAGGTTATATAAAAATGCATTCCATCTTGAAAAAGTGTTAGTATTTTACCTCTGTCTTCTAGGTGGATTAAATTTTTAATTAATAATAAAAAATGCAAGATGGATAGCATTAAAGCCACAAGTGTTAGCAGCATTGAAAAAAAGAAAGTGGAATAAACCACCAGATTCCTAGGCTTGAAAAGTTTTTATTTCAAATAAACTGCCAAATCTAGCTGTGCAGGATAAAATACAGACGGGAGAATGCACTTAGGTTTAAAATCATGGCATTCAACTTGTGTGGCACCTGTTAAGAAAAATGCATAGGAAAACATTCCTTTCCTTGGGTTTCAAAGAGAAATATTTGAGGTGGCAGGCTGGACAGCACTGCCCTTACTGGTCATGCTGAGTTACTCATGAACTGCTTGTGGCCCGCAGTGGGCATTGCTTCCACAGCACTGCAGTCTGGGGAAGGAACAGCACTGCTGGAACTGTGTTTGCCTCTGTGACTCTTAGAGGGTAGTGAAGGTTCATGGAAATCTGGGATTTATGCTGTTCTTTTCCATCTCTACCTTCACCTTCCTCTTGCTCAGAATAAAGCCAGGAATTGGGAAAAGAAGATGACTAGGTAATGGCTGACTCCTCACGTCTGTGCACAGATTGCCCATCTGCCAAGTGCCTCTTTTTGTCTGGAAAGATCAATGAGCTTTACAAGTTCTCTTGGTCTTGAAGGACTCAGGTTTGCTCATGATTAAAAAGGGTTTTTCATCACCTTCCTATGATTTCCTCTACAAAGTGCTGGTTTTCAGCAGAGTAGCCAACTGTCAGAGCAGTGCTGGTGATACCCAAGGCCATCCATCCTCTTGCACCAGTCCATCCCTGGCTGATCACCACTGAAGGCTTTAGCATGCAGTAGGACTCCAGCTGGTCTGACTTCACGGTTTGGATTTTGTCTTCTGGTCGTGCATACCATCAGCTCTTAGACTGAATGGTTGGGCTATGTCCTCCCAAATGAAGGGGATTTGATCTATCAAGGGGACCTTTCCTCGGTTGCCCTCTTTGTTGTCAAGAACAGCAAGGCTAGCAGCATTTCAGAGGCTTTGCACGTAGCGGTCTGGGTCTGCAGAGAGCAGTGTGGCATGGTGAGCGCCGTGCTGCCTCAGTCCTGAGCTCCGTGTGGCCTGTGCTGATACGTACAAACCTGCAAAAGTCTCATGTCATGGACCATCTGCTTAACAAGAAATTGTGTCCTTGGTTAACCTGAGCTTAATGGCGGGGAGAAATGGATGGGCTGTGCTATTAAACAGGAGGAAATAATTGGGAAAGGGAAGGAGAGATAAGGGCTGTGACAAATGTGTATAGTTCACATTAGAGTCTTTGGGCCCCACACTGCTTTGGAGAAGTGGAGGGTAGAAAAAAGAGCATAAAAACAATGAAAAGAATGTTGTTTCTTGGTTTTGTTTACTTTTCTTCAATTTAGGTTTTTGTCACTTCTGTGTCTGTACTTTCAGTCTATCCCTGGCCCTGAAATGCTCATTACAAGCAGGTGTTGAAAGGACAATTATTAGATAAATCTGCTTCTCTGCTGATGGGATGAAAAATTACAGAACTGAACAGGATGCCAGGGATCCTCCATTGTTACCTTGAATCTGCTTAAAGCAGGAAAACACTTCGAAAACCTCACCTCATGCCACTGCTGCTGGCGACAGGGCTGTGGCAGCAGCTTCCATCACTCTTCGCTGTAGCTTTGGCTGCCTCTCATGTGTGTATTTCTGTTTTATGCTTTCTGTTACTACTGACACCAGTGGGCCTGAGCAAGCACAGTGTCAGCAAAGTGAAGCTGCCCTGAGTGTGCTGTAATTTCACTAGTAATGTGGTGCAAGGCATGGTCTCCGTGTAAGGTTTCCTTTGCACCTGACTTAGAGGGGAACAGCAGCAAGTTCAGTTTCTTGGTTTCTGTTTGCAGCTCAGTTGTCTTTGCTTGGATATTTTGCCTTGTCTGTGGCAGGTTTTCCACTGCCTGCGTCTTATCTAGGTTGATAGTGGGTAACTTCAGAAAGCACAGCCACTGTTTGTGTCAGGTGGCTGGGCTGTGTGGCGTGAAGCAGGCAGGCAACATGTGGGTGGGTGGGAAGGAGAGAACCGGTGTGGGTATTCCAAAACTACAGTAGGGTGGTTTGGAGCCTGGTGTTGCCTAGTTTCTCTTAATGTCTGCAGAACCTAAGGTGGGTAACCTGGTAACCTGAAGAGGCTGATGATAAACATCTGGATGCTGCTGCCTTCTGCTTTCGAAGTTGACCTCATACATCTCATGCAGGAGTGCTGTGAATCTCCCTTGTCGTGTTCTAGTAGTTGTTTTTCAGTGGTAAAACCATATGAGGAATTAGATATTTCCTTATATGTATCTGGCCCGTTGCTTTAGAATAAGAGGAAATGCTGATTTTAAAATGCTTCTTAATTTATATTATGTTTGAGTAGGAGTAGGCTATCTATCTGAAGATTTCTTGTTTCAACAGGCAGAAAACTGTAGAAATTCCTTTAAAGTATGCAGTTTCTGGATGTTGATAATCCCGTGAAGTCTGAGCATAGTACTTGTGCTTAGACCAGTAGGGGCCGAATAATCGGTGCTTGTAACTTTTTGTATCCCAATAGCATCCTGTGTTTAGCAGGCTTCTGGGGATGGATTCTCTGCAGACATCTCTCTTCACATTAGGTGACACTAATCAACTTGGTTTTTTTCCCTGAAGAAGGGTGAACAAAGCTTTGGTGGGCTTGAAGAGCTAAGTCAAACTTAGATAATTGTGAGGAAATGTTTTGTGCTGTAATGAGGTGAATTTCAGCTGCAGTGTAGGACTAGATTTTGTTTTCAGGACTGAGTGTGTCTAGCAAAATAATGCCTTCATATGATTAAATGCACAGCCATGTGGGAATTAAGATTGAAATCTTGGCAGAAGATGTAAAGCTAATGTCTAGATTTATGGTTTTCCATCACAGAAAAAAATAGATGCATTCTGAATACTGAAGCATGGAAATATGATGCTCAGTAAAATTAATGTTAAATACTGTTCACATTTTACAGTCAGTTGGAGTGTATTGCAAAGAATTACAGCTACAGTTTGGTGAATAGTAAACGTTTTTTAATCTTTAGAAGAGAGAGAACATGATCCTTCCTTGTATTGCTTTTGCAATATTTAAAGGACTTTTCAGCTTGTAGCAGTAAAAAATAGGATCATCCACACACAAGTGACAGCTGGAAGAAACACTAATTATGTTTCAATATTCTGTTTCCCAAAGATGCTGGTAAAATCTAGGTAAGCTCATGTGTTGTTATTTTGCGTAGTTACTATGCCAAGGTTTTTAAGTCATTTTAGAGAACTAAGTATTTGTTGTGCTACTTGATTGGAATCTGTGCTGTGCCTAGTGGGTGGGATTGTATTTGCAGATACGTATGCGAGTTTTGATGTAAATTGCAACGCTTCTGATAACTATCAACGATGAATAATTAGTACTGCCCTAACCATTTAGACAAAAGCAAAAGGCCTATACTTTTTTTAGAATTCTTTTTGCATGAAGCTAATTTTCTGAATTATGTCAGAAGAAAAGCAGGTATAATTTGCAAAATGGAAAAGATCACCATAGATGTTTTTAAGTGCCTTACTATTCAAGTTATCAGGATTAAGGTCTGTTCTGCCATCTGGATCACCTTTAGAACAAAGTCCACTAACAGATCTTTTCCACCAGTATCTTGAGGAAATAGTCTCTGGTTGCAACTGAAGGGGGGTAAAAATGGCAATAGATGGAAGATCTTGTTGCTAATGAGCAAATCTAGGGTCTGTTAAGGCTGGAGAGCTGGTGAAGCTCAGTGATCTTACTGTGCTGTAAGAACAGTCTGATGATATGGTAACAATTTTCATAGCTCGTGTTTGCAGACTTGTTCCAGTGCACGCTTCCAGTTTGGTAGAGGTAGAGGAGATGCTTTCATTAGTACTGACTGCTCCTAGAATTTGCCTGGGAAATCAGAGTTCCTTGGGTGGATGTCCAGGCTAGATTTACAACTGGGTGAAACAGCCTGCCCTGGTTGGCACAGCACCTGAAGACTTTCCCTGGCAGCTTTCCCAGTGGCAGTTTCCACCTAGTCCCAGTGGAGCCCTGGCAGCCAGGTCCAGCTGTCTGAGGGTGGTGCATTACCAGGCAGTCTCAGTGGGGCAGCCAGTGCTTTCTGTTGGAGGGGTTTAGTGCAGTCAGAACAGAACACCTTTATACGTGGCTTGCATACTAGGCACTTGACAAATATCGCACAGTTCTGGTGACAGTTTCCACAATATCTGTGTAGACAGAAGTTAATGCTTCCCAAGAAGGTTTTGCTGTCTTTTGCAATAATTTTTGTTTGCTCCATCATGCTTAGAGCAAGGTGGTGATCAGTGTTAAAATTCAGTGTTGATCCCTTGTTTGCAAATGAAAAACCATCCAGCCGAGGAGTGAATTTGCACTTTCAGAAGTGGAATTCAACTTTACCTCTGGTCCCCAAGTGAGCAATGAGGAAACAAATCTGTTGTAAAATTAATCTGAATTAACTGACTTGATTCTCCTCTTATTTAAAGGAGACAGAGATTTAAAGGGGACTGATCTTGTCCTTTGTTAAAACACTACCCAGACACCAATAATGTTTTCAGCAACTCCTTGTTTAAAGTTAAGATTTGTGGTTCAACATTTCGGCTTCAGATTTCTCTGGAACAGCTAAATGGCTGTTCCAGAAATGGTGAGTGCAGGGTGTTGGCGTGCCTTCTGGTCCTTAGAAAGCCGTGTGCTGTATATATATATGTGGCTGCAGTGTGTCAACCATATAACTTGCTCTTTGAAGAATTTCACTCTAGTTTATACTAGGAGTACACAAGAGGATGTGGTGTGGAGACTCAAGGCTTCTTTCAGTGTAGTAGGAATTGTCTTCACAGTAAGGAAATGTCACTTTGCTCCTTTGAAATACTATTTCACTGCCATCAGCTGAGTCCCCAGCATATATTTGAAGCTCCTGTATGAGGTAATTTGGGTCCTGGAGAATGCTCAAGTCAGATCATCTTAGCTGTAGACAATCCTAGAACTGTCTGATTACTCAGATAGGAAAGCAACCAAGCCTTAAGGTGCGAAGTTGCAAACCACAAAGATGTGGTGGGGAAATGCTGATGGGAAATGATCCCAGTTGCTGAAAGGTGTGGCCCAAGGACAAGAGCTGGTTGTTATCACAATATCAAGTAAGGCTCTGCCTTGTGATACACAGCATTGGCTGGGAATCTCTGATGCCTATGCACAATAAAAACAACACCCCTTGGGATTCAAGTGTAATAAATATACTCTGAATCCAAATAGAAACAGTATTAGAAACAGTAATAGAAACATCTTGTAACTGTGTCCAGAAAACCTATTGGTTGTTTACATCTCCTCCAAGTACCAAAGCAATGTCCAGATTTTCTCTAGATGGTTGATATGGACATCTGTTGCTTGTTATATATATATATAAAAAAAAAAAGGTTGACTGCCCTTGCAACTGGTACAGTTATACTTTTGCTTAAGGGTTCTGCTATAACTGTAAAATTATGTGGATTTAAATGTATTCTCAAGGAAAGAAGCTCAACTGTATGAGCAGTCGAGGAGATCTCTTTTAATGCTGAAATGTGGCCTGTATGCTGTGAAAAGGCATCAGAAAACGTGAAAGCTATGGGGGCCCAGTTGCTAGACTGTTAAGCAGATATCCATCTGGGCACCAAAATGCGTTGATGAGCAGCTAGTCTCCAACAGCTTGGATGGTTTGAGCAGTGTGTGAAACTTGGCTTCAGATTTTTGCAGTTTTAGCATTTTGTGTCTAGTTCCTGGAGAAAGGGAGGGAGAGGGGAGTTTGTTTACACTCTTGAGGAAGATGTGTGGTGTCCATTATTCCTGTTTTAAAGAACAGGATATCAGAATCTGCTCCAGGAGAGATAGCAGCATCCCTTTCCTGGCTCCTTATGCTTGGAAAGCCTGTGTCTGTGCTGGGTATCTCAGGAGCTGGTGCCCACTGTTAGCGCAGAAAGGTGCTTAGCCAGGGAAATGTTGGAGTTACTGGAGGCACCAGCCTTTGCTGGGACTGTAAACCAACCCCTTGAGCTGTTAGTGTGTGCATGGTGGTTGTTTAAAACACTGCTCACAGCAACCCAGTCAGTCTGGGAAACATTGATGGTGGTGGAACTGTGCTGTCAGCTGGACAGTGAGGTCTGTGAGGAAAGCTGGTCCCTGGCTTTGAAAAGGTGAGATGTCAGACATCAGCCTTGTAAGTTGTAGGCCAGAGTCTACATGAATCTGCAGTGCAGTTTGTGCAGTTGGCATGGACGCCATCAATCTCTTCAATGAACTTACAGGTATAAATAACATTGTGTTGTATTTTATATAGACTGTGTTCTCTTGTAGCATGAAAGAATGTGGGGCTTGTGCCCTTTGAATTTTTCTTCTGTCATAGAAATTAAAGATTTCCATATCCATGGGCAAAACAAGGTGTCTTTCATTGGAATTCAAAATCTGACATTTCATTGTGACTCTGCAATATCTACATGCTAGTTACTGGTGCTGAGCCATTGCTATAAAGACCCATTAGTTTAGAAGCTTCCCTGGAACAAAGGAAAAGAGCACAGAGGGTGATTTCTGAGATACATGATTATTTAGTTTGCAAAACAAAATGTGAATGGAATTAATTGGTTGAAGGCCTGGATGTGTGGTGAGTGATTCTTGTTGCTGTAATAGCAGTGCTTGATTGTGAGTTGGCCATTGCTGAATTCTTCTTACATCAGCTAGAATCAGCTTCCAAAGGTTGGAATGATTTGTTGTATGGAGCAAAATGTTTTGTGGGTGTAGTGTAGATGCTGAACAACTTATCTTGATCCCATGTGGTGTAGATGAGCCCTCTGCCCTGCTTATTTGGGAAATATGAGAACAATCACAGGTGTTTTTCCCAAGAAAAGCCTAAAACAAGTAATCTGTGACTTCACAAAAGATCTGTTGTCTGAAGTCAATTGCATTTGAAAACAGAGGTCATTCTTAGGAGCCTGTGGTGAGGTAACTTGGTGTAGCCTCTAGAACATTGTTGTAGCTTCATTCCTAAACCAGTGAAAAGCACAGCTAGATGTTGCCTCCAAATTGGGCTGTTGTCCTTGGTTCTTCATCTCTACTACAGAAGTCTGCAGTAGACATCTAGGAAAACTCAAGCACCGAGTGAGGTTCATAGGGAGGGAGTAGGTAGTTCTCCTGCATGCACTACAGACCATAATTCATCTGAAAACATTACAGCCCCATCATATTAGAAGGATTATGTAAATCATGTGAAAGTTAAATTACTGACTTTCACAGTATTTCATTAACACTTTGTGCCTCTTTAGCACTCTTTTTCAGCTAACCTATGACATAATGCAACTTGATGCAATCACTTCCAGGACAGTCTGAGTCTCTAATAATGCACTTTTTTGGTCTGTCTTATTCAGTCCTGTAATGTATATTTTAAAACTTTTAAGTGACCTATTCTGTGGGGCTCAATCTATGGAATTGAAGAGGAAAAAGCAGGCTTTTTTTCCTGTCGATGGCTTTAGAGAGAAAAACTGTATTCAAACCTGTTGCATGGATTAGTAGTGTTTGGTATTTTATTTTCCAATTTTTGAGTGATCCTACATAGTCCTAAATGGTCAAAGAAACTTAAACCAAATATTCCTTTTTAATTGCCACTTAGTTTCCTATTAAAACATCCCCTTTAAAGCTTGGTCTTAGCTTGAAATAACTGCCTTAAAAGCTATCACTTTGTTTTGAATAGTTAAGTGAAAGAATGGGATTTTTTTAGGAGCAGAGAGCTAACACATTACTGTTGTTTCAAAACGTTGTTCATTTACTGATTTGAGACCTGGAGTCCCCATTTAGTCTTGTTTTTATAACTGGATTAAAGTGTACTTTACTAAGATTAGTAATACACCTGATGCCAGCATTCCTTGTTTTGAAATAAGCTAAGTTTACCTTTCTGTGAAAGCAGCTTTTGTGACTTGTGTTCTCTTAAATGAGTTTGGTCTCATTGTGGTTGATTCTTGCTTGTATTTTATTTTAGGAGCAAAAGGCTTCTTTTCATTTCCTCACATTATTCCCTAACCAGCAGTTCCCAGGAGCTGTTTGGTTGAGCAGTTGGGTTACCAACCTTGCAATTGAAGTGGTGGCTTAACTTGACAGCTTCAGCTTCACCTGTAGTAACAGCATAAGGTGTATCTCCACTGGAGCACAAATGCCAGCTGGTTCATCTCAGGAAATTCCTGGGTGAAGTTCCCCTCAGAAATGGTCTCAGGCTTGTCTTACGTGGTGGAAGTTGCCTTTATGGTGGGATGCTTGTAGCGTTCATTGGTGTTCAGCGCTGCTGGATGAAGCCCAGAGCTTCAGTTGGCAGTACAGGTTTATGTTACAACATTGTGGTTTCCTTAACACTATTCCCTGAAATACCGTGAAGCCCATGCAGGTGGCATTACATACAGTGGCATAAATAGATCTCTGCCGTTATCCCACAGCTTCTTGCCTATGTCTCCAGTGAGGTTTTGATGCTTTCTAGTTGAAATGCAGAGATATCTGGAAGCTGCTCCTCCTGCTAACCTGTGTTTCTTGGTTCCTGAGTTGGGTGCTAAACCAAGTTCAGAATAAGCTGAACACCTTCACCAATGGTGTTGGGACAGTGAAAATTTGTAGCAGAGGGATCTCAAGTTTGCGAAATGAAATGAAATTTCATTAGAAGGCCTCTCATTTTCCAGTGCTCACAGTGCTGGCATGTCTAGGTAGAGGCTGATCTGGGTGGTGGCTGCTGGAACTTTGCACGCATGTTGCCAGGCTCTCCTCCTGAAGGCAGGGTACCAGCAGCCCTCCTTCCAGAAGAAGGCAGGGCACTGGATTTAGATCTCAATGAGTCCTCTTCAAGGTAAGGAGACATAGTGTGGCTCCTGTGTAGCTTTGGAGGAAACTGAGTTGAGTTTTGGTTGTCAGGTACTTCCTCTTCAGCCCTCTTCACAGGGTTGCAGCTGAAGAAAGGAGTGCAAAGAACAAATGGCTGAAACAGCTCATTGTGTTTTCACTGCCTTCTCTTCCATTGTAGGAAAACCAAATAACTTTCCAAAGTATGTTTTTGACAGGACAGGCAGAATATCTAAGGACAGCAGTCTCAATTCATTGCAAAAAGGGTTGGTTTTTTTTAATCTGTGAGAGACATCTGAGTCCTCCATTGACGTATGTAAGAAATGATTCCTGATGCAAATTGGTCACTTTGGTTTGAAAATAGGAACAGCTTTGTAGCCCCAAAAGGATTGTGTCTTGCTCTTACTATCAAAATGCATGAATAGTGAGAAAGCTATTCCTGTTCTCCGAAACAATTCCAGTAAAACTATCCAACAGTGTTCTTGGAAGTGCAGCCCAAAAGAAGGCGTCTCTAGTGTTACGAGGTTGCTTCATTGCTCTTCATTTACTACCATTGATGCTGATATTTTGCTCAGATTGCCAATACCTTTTCTGTTTTTAAATGCAGTGCTGAGAGATGTTAGCTGAAACTTCATGCTTCAGTTGTTGAGCCTTCCTGTGTTGTTTCATGTATTGTATCTTCCTTTCCCCCATTTTCATGTGGAGTTGCAGTGACTGCAAGACATGATCTGTTTTCACATTTATTTTGTTAGCATTTGCCTTCTAGTGAATGTGAAAACAGCTCTTGGTAAGAAGTACTATCTTTCCCCCCGCTCCCCCCTGCCAAGTGAAGAATGTGGATTTTTGCACTTACTTTCATTTCTGATAGGAGCATCTTGGTAGCTGCACATGTCTGTTTACGTGACTTTTCTATTGAGAGCCTCAAGGTTACCATCACCTGCTGTTCACTCATTTCACACTTGTGCAGCTGTATATAGTGTATATGAGACTTCAGGCACTGGTTTTGAGAACTATGGAACCTCTTCTTCTGGAATAAGAGACCTCCTGTGCCACCTCTTGGAGTCTGTGTTATTGGCTGCAGTATGGGGTTATTGCTTTTGTTTCCAGGCAGAAAGGGAGTATCAAAGTTGTGAAAAACTGTAATTAAATTGTGGCAACCAGAGGTAAAAAATAAGTGCTGTTCTCAACAGCTTTCAAAGTGTTTCAGGCAATTCATATGTCAGTTTACTGTCCCTTTGTGACATTAGGTTGTAACTGCCCAGAACTGTCTCTTGTGCTCGGACAAGATGTGGCTCTTCAGTGTGTGGAACTGTAGCTCTAACAGCTGTTTCAAATTTGCCTTCAGCTTTATCTGTACTAGCATTAGACATCAATAGCATTAAGCCTACAGAAACAATAGTTAGTATATTATCATAATGCTGGCTTGGAGTTATAATTTTGCCAGTGTCACAAAGAGCTGCTGCTGTGGAAAGGTTACCATGCCTTATTAAAAATTCTGCCAAATGGAACAAAGATAGGGCATTTATTGTTTGTTCCAAGGGGAACAATTTCTTACTTTAACTTATATGCAGGTAACAGGCATTATCATAGCTCAGTGTTCCAGTCAAGGCTGTGACCAGTGGAGTGGCCTTAGGTAACTTCTTCTGTAGATGCTCTCACCAAGTTATTTTACAGTGTTCTGATTCAGTCTGGATGTCCTTGTGTAGCCTAATCCTATTGCTAGGGGGTAGGTTGGTTTATGTTTCAGGTTACATCCTTTTTGGGATCATTGCTATCTTGCTCAGATGTAAAGGGGCTACTTTGACTTGTCAATAGTCCTGGTGGTTGTTTTTTGTTTACCTTTTCTTTTTGGGAGATGTTAATGAATTTACATATGAACATATTGTATTTGCATAAACTTTCTAGCTCTGTCACTCTTGTGGTATTTTCCTGTTAAGCAAGTAGATTGTGCTGGAAACTCACCCCATTCAGGTGACTGGAGGGTGGGATACTTTTCCAGCAGGGTCTTCATCTCTGGTGAATGCCAACTACAAATACACTACAGTAGTGCAAAACCAGTCCCAGCCCTGTAATCAGGTTGACTGATATCAATGTGGTTTCTGAAATGCAGAAGTAGTAAATGCACTTCTGATGATTTTACTTAACAGACAAATGTAATGAGTAGTGACAAAGTATCCAAGTACTTGAAAACTAACTCTTAATGCATTCCAAACCTCTAAAGGAATGACATTATAAGTTTATATGTGCCTTCTCAAAGGGTGGATCTGTCAGTGATGTTTTAAACCAGGCTTATAAAAGAAAAGCCTAAAATCTCCAGTAACAACACTTCTGCCATTCTGAATGTAGACCTAGAGCAGAGAGAAATGCTATTGCTAGCAAAATGTGGTCAGCTTTCTCTCTTTCAGTGAAATCTGCATAAGCATGTGGTGTGAACAAGGAAAAAAATACCCTTTTTCTGGCTGATGATAAATTGTTTGCCATGAATCACTGTCTAAATAAGATGGCATGAGAAGAAAATAAGAAATCTAATATGTTTTCTATAATTCTGGTTATTCATTGATTAAATTAAATGATCCATCTGTACCTAAATATAATTATAGTCAAGTCATCAGTGGAGGAGGAGAAAGCTGAGTTGTCAGATGGAGTTAACAGTGCTTTTTCTGAATATACAACTGCCTTGTGCATCTGCCCCGTGTAGTAAAAGCTGCTTGAGAAAGGGGGGGGATCATGTAGATGCTGCTTTTGCAGTTCTCAGTTTGTGTCTGCTATGTAAATGGCAATATGTTGATGTTACAGAATTTTATACCAGGTTTTGTGTTGACTCGCAATATCCTCTTATGCTTTTAGATGTGGAGGATGAAAAGCTGTTTCTAAGCATGTGGTTATAGCTTGATTGTTTTTTGTTTTTTTTTTTTAAACCCAAAACATACCCAACAAACCCCAACTCATGGAGCTTGTGGCTTGTTCTGTTGTATGCATTTAAAGTCAGAGAGAAGCAGTGTTTTAGGCTGTATTGTAGGGTAGTATTTAGACAGCTTTCAGACTAAGCAAGTAGTAAAAAGATTTTCATTGCAGTCTTGTTTTACACTAGGAAAGATTGTAAGTGTGTGTAGAAGATCTGGGTTTCAGATATTGGATAACTTGCAAGAAAGTTTAATGCAGGCCTCCAAAAACATTGAGGAAGTCTTATTTACGTGTCTGCATTCTCCTCTACCTCCTCCCTCCTTTTATTTGAAAGGTCGATGTTAAGTGAGGGTGTTTGAGGATGGTGTTTTCAGTGGGGGACTTTGCAGCAGCTGTTGTTGGAGGCAAAGGAGCTGAGACACCGCAAAGGCAGGGTCCTCTGTAGCTCCCTTGGAGGATCTGACGTGGTACAGACCAGGTATCCAGCTGACATTTTCCATTTGTGATTGTTTTGAATCCTCTGAATTTTTCAGAGATGAGCCCTTAAAGAAGGAGGGAGGAGGCTTTGGTAGCTGAATGGTCTTTTTTTTCTTCTCCCCTTTCTTTTTTTGTTTAATTCTTTCCCACTGCGATCTCCCTATTTGGTTTCAAACTGCTTCAATAAAACTCTGGGTTTTAATGCTTTTGGACACACCCTTGACAGAGGGACAGCTTCAAATATCTCAGTGACCTTGATTTTCATGGGAGGCCACTGCCCTCTTGACTGGGGAGGATAGTCTAGATACAGGTAGGTGAGCTCATACTAATCAGGCTTCAGTTCCCACTGCAGTTTTCTCTAAGTTGTGTTTTCACCTCTAAGTATGTGCCTAGATGTTCAGAAACTGAAGAGGCAGCCAAATGTGATAGTGGTGATGAATTTTGCAGGTTGAAGAACTTCTTAAAATTGGTGTTAAAGAATCCCAGAGTGTGTGTATATTTTGTGTGTGTGTCTTTTTAATGTTCAAAGTATCTTTTTGACTCAAATGGTGAACTGCTTTGCAATTTGCATCTTTATGCACACAGTGTTTCAGTGTGGCCGGTGTTAAAGTTTTTTCTCTTGAATTTAGGAATTCTTTTCTGTCATAAGATGCATAGTAAAGCTGATGTGCACGTAATTGTTATATTTCTTGGCAGCTGTTCTTTGGAGTAATAAACTCAATATTACATTTTCAGTGTGGTCTGGTTATTTCTTCCACTGAAATACAGGAAAGCCAAATTAAATGTTAATATCTAACAGTCTGAATGTGGTTGTTTTCAACAGGAACGGTTCTTATCAGAAGCAGTAATGGCCACCTAATGCTGGTATCTCAACAGGCAATAGCAGGAGCACAGAACCAGACACAAAATAACACAAGTGTGAGACCATCTGGGCCGACCAGCACACCTGCAATCAGAATATGTGCTGTGCAGGTAACTTCTCTCATAACTTTAGTTGGATGTAGCTGTATGTTATATAGGTATGACAAGGTTTACAAATAATTGATGTAGGGTTGAATAAGTTTGAACCCTTTCTGAATGGGGTGATGATGTTTTGTTTTGCACCAATAAACATCACTATGTGCTTTGCCTTCTTGCTTGGGAAAAAACTTGTGAGCTGTTATATACAGTAAAGGTCAAATTAGTGAACTCGTCTCTGATGATTATGATGATGATGATGATGATGTAAACCATTTTAAGGAAAAAAAAGCCAGCCAAAACTGCCTAAATTGTTATTGCTAGTATCTAAAACCTTGTGATCCTCTGTTGGGATATTTCTCCAAAGCTGAGTAATGCTGAGGACCTTGCCCGTGTCCCTAGGATGTTCCTCCTTCCCTGAACTCTGCTGGCTTTTTGCTTCCATCTCTTGTAGTATGGTCAGCGTGCAAGAGTAAGGAGGTACATAGAAATAACAATTTACATATTTATTTAACCATTTTATTTTGATTATGCATTATCTCTAAATAATGTCTCTTAATCTGTTATTGAATATTAAACTAGTAGACAGGGAGCTCTGTTGGGCAGTGTTAAAACTATATGGACTGTGTAAATGGTGCCTGTATTATT
This sequence comes from Chamaea fasciata, assembly GCF_029207755.1. Lineage (NCBI taxonomy): Eukaryota > Metazoa > Chordata > Aves > Passeriformes > Sylviidae > Chamaea > Chamaea fasciata. The sequence continues at coordinate 46,274,037 of NW_027094086.1, read as the reverse complement.
ATTGTAAGAGGATGTGTCTCGGTTTGTATCTGACTCCAACTTCAATGTCTGTTTTGTCATTGACTTGTGTGACAACTGTTCTCTGCCCATGTGTAATTATTTTTTTATTTTATTTTTTTCAAAGAATTCCGGCACACAGTTAGTAAAGAAAATAGCAGCTGCTCCTGTGAAAACGTTATCTCAAACAACAAATGCTGTGGTTTCTACTGTTCAGACACCTGCGGTAATACAGGTACTTTGCAAGCTTTATGGTATGGTGGAATCAGTGACCGAAGGAACTGGAGTAATATGGATGCAATCTTGTTATTTCTAACTGTAGTCTGGTTTTCAGTAAGCTTGGTAACCTTTGCCCTCATTTGCCCATACAAATTATTTCCCAAATCTGTTTTTTTTAAATGCATAATTTAATTAGCCGTCTGTCAGTGTGTGTCAGATAATCTTATCTCACTACAGTAGAAAGCACATGAACAATGAGTAAAATAAATAGTTCAGAGAGCCATTTCCAGTGCCTCTGTACTCCTTGACAGAGCTCCTTCAATCTCTTGCTAAATCTTTTCTGGGAGGTGTGCTCGTGTTGGAGTTCCCTGATTCCTTAGCAGGGAAAAAGGTATACCTGAGATGATGTGGAGGGGCAAATGAGCTGTCTGAACCAATCAAGCTGTTTTTCATGTGTATGATTTTTCCCCCTCATTATAAACTGAAGAAAGGTCATAGCTGAAGACCTGTTCTCTAATTGACTGTGGCAGATGGGTTCCACAGGTACAGCTGTAAATAGGCAGTGGTTGAAAATGCCTCATTATTTTTAGATAGTACTTTTGTCTTATTTCCTAGGTCATATTTTGCTTTTTCTAGAGAAAAATGTTGTAGTTCTCTTCTGAAGAGGCTTTTATCACCTGCAGAGTATGAGATTTTTCCTACGTATGGTTCATCCTCTGTTCTTGGGGACTGGACTTCTAGATAAGCATGTGGAATGAAAAAAAAACTACTTTTTTCTGCAGATAATACGTTCTGTTCTCATAATCTGGAGGAGAAATCATGAAGAAGTCTGGCTTGTACCTATATTTTACGACAAGAGTTTGAAGGAGACTCAGCTGTAACAGTTGACAAAATAGTAAATGAGCAGGATCAGTCATTCAGAAAAAAAACATGCTGGATGTATGTTCTTGACCCTGAGGGTGTTTGAAGGATTGGAGGATGTGTTTGTTGACAGTGGTAACAGTCTGACTAACAAGTTCATCCTTCTGCTGTTCTTCTGTATCAGCAACTGAACACTACTCAGACTCTGTGCTCTTTTTTTCACTTCCCTCTCACTACAGATGGATAATGTTGGGGCTGAAGTGGAAAAACCCAGAGGCCTCTCTTAATACATTTTCTATTTTGCTTAGAATGGAAATAGTGTATGCTTTGTGACTAAATACAGTAGTGAATATTCCTTGCTTTTATTTTGGAATACTAGCTTGCAAGCCCTGTGTTTGTGATCTCTGCATTACAGGTCTTTAGGATATAAAAGCAATAGTTTTCTACTATACTACCTTTGCACTGGGGAAAAGAGATGAAGGTTATCCATCATCTGATGGATGAAGTCGCATGCATCCTCACACTCTCATGTGGATAAACACTGAGATTCATCATGCTATTAACTTCTGTTTTTTTAACTTATATCTGCCTTTGGCTTGGTTTTTCTGTACTTTAATTCAGTCTAGATCTAGTCTATTGAACTTGTGTTCTTCTGAGATATTTAAAGACATAGACATAGAGAATTTTTTGTAAGCTGGATTTTTTTTTTCCTCCCAGTGTAGAAACTGGAACATTTGTAATGAGCTGTAGGGCTAGATTTAAAGAGCAGGATGGATTTAATATCATGGATTTAAATGATGACTCTAGGAAAGATTAATAGAGCTATTTTGTTTGGAGTGGCTTCCTTGAAGCCCCCCTGTTTTGCAGAGGGTTGCAAAGCCCTCTGTAGGAGCTCCTTGTACAATGAAGAGTAAATAGGTGCAATGTGGATACGTCTTGCCATCACATGGTCACGTTGCTCCTCACCCTGTGGTGGACAACAGAAGAGTGCTGAAAAGGGAGTCAGTGCAAAAAGTTGATGGATCCATCCGGGGAAAGGATGGCAGAGCCCTTGTGTCTGATTTCCTTGGCAGCAATTCATTCATCAGTCTTAAAATAACTTCCTGATCTTAGTCTCGACAATTTTTTGAGGTCACAGGAGAGGAGTGTTGGTGTGGAAGTATGATGTCATCACAGAAAGTGGTGGAGAGGAAATAATCCTTGGCTTGGTTGTGCATCTTCAATCTTGTGTGAAATACAACTTGGAACACGCTCTGCAAAACTCTGTAGGTACTGACTGCAGGATTGTTCTCCTCATCAACAAAAATATTTCGCTTTTTGGACATTCCTGAATGTTTAAGCTCTGAGGTTAGACAAAATTACCTGCACATTCTTATTTTTTACCTGTTTCCCAGATGGGGTAACAAAGCTGCAAAGTGTCTAATTAGCATCATGCTGAGACACTTTCATTTAGATGCCGAGCACTTCTCTTGAAATTACTTCAAAATATGCAGGATTAATGCCATTTTTTTTGTGGTGACTGTTTCTCTGTTGCTCAAAGTGAGAATGAGAATTGTCAGTAGCGAAAAAGGTTGACGGTCGATGACAGAAGTTAATTCCCAAATATTCATCTTCCTGGGAAAAGGGTCCAGCAGACTTCCTGTTGTTTCCTCCCTCAGCTGATAAAATGCTGTTCTAGTCTTGATGTGTAAGCATACTGGAATTTGCAAGAGATCAGCTCCTGTTTTCGACTTTTAAAAGCCCAGGGCATTGCAACTTGGCAGATCTGCGCTGTGTCCCCTTCCATCTTCCTCCTGCCCATCTGTTTGTGGGATTCTTGTGCCCAGTTTGCCTCCCTGTGGTCTTAGAGCTGTTGAGCTTCAACCTTGGAAGAGGCAGTGGTGGTGGCAAAGATCCTGCAGAGAGCTATTAAAGTGTTACCAACAGCGGGAGCCTAAGCTAGAAAGCTTTCTAGTAGCTGCCTGCTGCTTTCATGTCAAGCTGGCAGCAACTCGAGGAGGGCAGGACACCCACCCAGAAAGAAGAAATATAAAGATACGACAGAAGCGTTATGGTTTTGCTTTAGCTTTAAGTGTTTGTTCATTAATTTTCTCTATCCTGAAAGACTGATATTCTACATGATGTCTCTCCCACTTTTGATTAGTTTTTGTTTTATCCATGGTAGGGTAAGTTAGACTCCTGTCTAACTGTTTTATGATTGATGCAATTAGCAAGTATTAGTTGTGCCTGTTTGACTGGTGCTTTAATGTGTTAAGAGGCAGTGAAAACCATTACATAGTGCAGATCCGAACCTAGAGTTTAAACTACAAAACCAGAGTTTCCCTTCCTGTTCACAAGCGTGGGGGAAAGATGACACCCAACTTTAGGTTTCAAATGTTAACCTGGAACTCTTCCTGTAGGTTCCCTCTGGCTTTTCAGTTTTTAAGCTGAAAAATCTAAAGTAGTGGTTTTTTGCATGGGCAGAGTCTTTTCTTCGTATTATATTCTGTTGTATCAAATGAACTGTGTTGTTTTTTTGGGTATGGTTTGTTTGTTCTCTTTAAAATCTGAAGTAGTTCAGTTTAGTGGGTTTTAGATTTAGCCCAGTTTGCAAAGAAGGGAGGCATTTTTTCCTAAGCCTTAATTACTCTCTTGTTGCTGGAGCTTCTGAATCTGTTGGTAAATTATAATCAACTTTTAAAAAGAGGTCTCAAAATAACTGAATTTTGTGAGGGTTTCTGTCAGGGCAGAGGAGAAGGAGATCTAAATTGCTTCCCACAAGGAAAAGGAAGGAAGAACTTGTTAGGTCCATTTGCTGAGCTGGCTGCTTCTGCTGGCACTTGCATCCTTCCAAAGTCGACACGATGTCTTTTGCCTATCTGTGTGTGATAGGAAAAGCAAGGGGTGTTGCAATTGGGAGAGGAGCTTCAGGGCAAGACTGAAAGATAAATAATCACTTATGGTTCTGTGTGTCCTCAGAATAGTATCACCTGGCTTAGCGGTGTCCAAAATCCATTAGTCTTACTTAGACTGTAGGAGCCTGGCAAAGTTAATACATTGGTTTCTTCACAACAATTTTACCTTTCTTTCTTCCTTCAAATTTGCAGGCAGTGCTTTGATCTGGACGTAGCTTTGTAATTTCTTCCCCCCATCCTTGATTTGTAAATAGAATTATGGCTGTCATTTACTGTATTAGAGTCTCTCAAAGCAAATTAATCTAAACTCTAAAAACAAAGAAGAATTGTTTCTTTGTGTTTTAAATAGCAGTGTGGAGGGAGGTTGCTACCTTATATGCCAGCAGAATCCAGTATGTTTGTCACGTTGTTCCTTGGTTAAAAAGTGTTAATTTTTCTCTTCAGCCAGCAGCTGCAACAGCTAGTGTTACTACAGTTACTGCTGTAAAGCCTTTGAGTACTGGAACACCTGTAAAACTTCCAGTTACAGGACCACCTGCACAAGCTATTTCCCAAAAGGCAGTCTCTGTGAAAGCAGAGGGCACAACAGTAGCACAGACCAGCGCTTCTACAGTAAGGAAAAAAAAAAGTTTTTAATTAAAAATTAACATTCTGTATGTTCATCAGAGGTTGAAGAGACAGTGCAACATCTAACAGTCTTCTCTTTATTTCCACGCTAGGAGATGCTAGAGAATGTGAAGAAATGCAAGAATTTTCTTGCTACGCTAATAAAATTGGCGTCTAGTGGACCTCAAGCCCCTGAGATGGGGCAGAATGTGAAGAATCTCGTGCAGAATCTACTGGTGAGACTTTTTTTTCAAAACAAAGTCTGTGTCATTTGTGTATAGATTTTGACATTTACTTTTCAGAGTTTTGTTCCTGTTATTTTGTAGCTTTTTTTTTTTTAACAGCTCAAGAGTTGGATTTGTGGCTGAGTACCTCTGACCCTCTCATGTTAAGTCTTACGTTATAAATCTTAATTTATTGTATCCCATGTTGTATTATTTCCCCCCCTCACATTTCTCTTTCATTTCATTTCATTTAGCAGGAGGAGCTGGTAGTGTTAACACAGCTTGTTTTTCATGTTAGTGTAGTTTTGAGTCCTCAGTAGCAAGAATCTGATGTGGAGGTTGCGGTGCAGTGCTGAGTCCGTACTACAGCTTTACTCTAAGATGAAACTGAGCAATGGAACAGGAATGACATTATCAATAGCTTAAAACAGTAGGATGGAGCAGACAATGTGGTGGCTGCCAGCCCCTCTCTCTTTGCAGGTGGCTTCCGTATGGTGCTTTGTGCTGTATCCCAGCACAGCTGGGTTTTCCTGGTAACGATTTCTCCTGCCACTTCTTGTCATGGCATTTGACCGCTGCTGCTGTGTTGTTGTTCCACCGAAGCAGAAGGCTGTGTGCTGGTGGAGGGGGGTGGCTTTGCTAGTGATACCAAAGGACTTTTCAGTCTAGGAAGGTGTGATGTAGGCAGGTGTAATTTCAGAGAGCAGATTGTTTGAAGATGCAGCCTTGCAAAAATTTGACTCCTTAGCCTCTGTCCCTGCTGGACTATACACCTTCCTTCAGTGGGAAAAATAGAGTTGTTCTTTCTTGTGCTTACAGTACTTTTTTTTTTTTTTAAAGCAGTTTTAAGAGACGTCGATACATTGTTAACTGCACACTTGTTAGCTTCTTGTGGTAGTTAAAAAATCTGCTATTCAGTATTTGTATGATTTAAATGCAAAATAAGGTGACGTTTTGTGTGTATGACAGAAATGAGTAAATTGCAGCTGGGCAGCAAAATGATCCTTAAAGGCAGCGTTTCATGAAGTGGGTGTCAAGCACCCTGTATGCACTGAGCCTTAGTGTGCCAAACCACTTGCATCTGTATCAGAGAGACCTCGGTGACCCATATCTGCATCTCAGTGAGATCTAACAGGCAACAGATCAAGTGGCTAAATGGGAGAGCTGCTGGAAGCTCTGTCTGCAAAGACACAGTCTTAAAAATCACTGTTCTGGTTATGTAACAACTTGGAACAGTTGCTCCAGAGGTGAATATGGGTGAGAGAAATAATTTCTCAGCAGAAATGAAGATTGGTGGTGCTCTTTGTGCGTCTATACCTTCTTGGAGGAGGTAATGTTCTTGATGACTCTGGGGGGTGAGGAAGGGCAGCAGAGTCTGGGGCTTAGCCCTGTGTACAAATGAGGGGTCTCAGAAGTTTGCTGCAGCTTCCTAACCCTCCCAAGCCAGGTGTTTGTGTTGGGAGAGGGTGGAAAGCATTAAGAAAGGGAACAGTACTCTGCAATTCAGAGGACTTTTACTATAGAGGTATGCAGAAATGTTTTGATTACTTTCAAAAGACTTCGTTAAGTGTTCTGTTTTATTATGCTGTGCATGCATTAATCTAGAATTGGCTTACAAAAACTGCTAAGTTGACATTAGTCTTCAATGCCTCTAAGTTTATTTTTATGCAAATAAACTACCTTTACTGAAAGAAGTACTAGTAAAAATACATCTGCATAACAATGAGATACTCAAAAGCATCAGTGCTGCTTATAAACCTTTTTCTATCCCTTCACTTCAGTACTGGGTGTGAACACCTATCCCTAAGTGTGTTAACTGCCTGTAGCTGAAGAAAGTGTATCAACTTGGGTAATACTATATGAACATTATAACATTATTCTATCCTAACTCCTTTTTTTTTTTTTCTTTTTTAAATAAAGCAGGAAAAAAGCATTTGAGTACTGAAATTGAACAATGCCATGATAATACAAGTTTGCATGACCTTTTGATACATCTTGGGAAAAAAATGGGGTGGATTCGGTTATAACTTACTATTGTAATTGTATTTTCCTCTTAGGAAGCAAAAATTGAACCAGAAGAATTTACAAAAAAGCTGTATATAGAGCTTAAGTCATCCCCACAACCATATTTAGTTCCTTTTCTCAAGGTAAGTGTCTGATTATGGATATGTAGTATTTAAAGAGGGAAGGGAGGAGGGTGAGAAAAGAAAAGAGTTGGGGCATTCAAATAGGTTTTTGTTCAGGTCATTTGAAGAATGGTGCTTAGCATACCTCTGTGTGACTGTTGTGCTTGGAAGGGCAATTCTTAAGGGGAAGGGGAAATTTTGAGGAGTAATTTATGCTGTGTTCTTAATGTTGTAATTGACCTCTAGGTGTTAGTGTAGACCAGTGTTTTGGAAGCTATGCATCCACCTATAGTAGACCAGCTATGTTAAGATGACCTCTTACTTTCTCATCAAAATTGCAGCAATTCTGAGTTCTAACTCAGAAGCTGACAACAGTGGTGATGCACAGCTTATACCATGTTAAAGATCAAAGAATCGGCATACAGCTATTCATCTTCTGCTGGTCTATGTTTAGCTGGAGGCAGAAAAAAATCTCTACCCTTTTCTCCAGAAAGGGTCTGACAGGACTACTGCAGCTTAAAGGAAAGAATCCCAGGAATTCTGCTTCCTTTCAAACAAATAATCATATAAAGGAAAAAATGCTTCCTTGTGACTTTTAATCATATGATAGAATGGTATTAACAAAATAAAAATTAATTATACAGCAAGCATTAAATCTCAGTGAAAACATGGAAAACTATGTTAAATTTACTAAATTTCAATGTGCACCATACTTTTAGGCTTGTGTCTTGGTTTGGAAAGACGAGTCTGCCAGGGAAAGCTGGAGCCTCCCTTGGAATGGAGAATGTAAACCTCTTCCCTCCGGATTTTTATAATTTTGAAATTAAGGGGCTTTCAGGCAAAGATACGGAAATAGGAATAACAGTTCTTCACTAGGAATATTAAAAGTAAAAGTGTAGTAGTAGAAAAAAAGCAAATTAAAAAAGAAAACACTGACAGAGTCAGAATACACCCTGACACCCTGTTGGTCAGGGTGTTGGTAGCAGTCCAGTTTAGTCCTCCTGGAGTGTCAGATGTGGTTCTGTTGGAGCAGAGATGATCCTGTGGAAGGGTGTAGTTTTCCTCTGAAGGTCCTGTGGTGGTGAGATGGGCCAGGCCTTCCTCTGCGAATACAGTGGAAACAGGCTGTCCTGGTGTTCTGAATATCAGATTTTTATCCAGGTAGGAATGCTTGGCTCCTCCCGTTGGGTGGAACATCCCACAAATGGGATGATGTAATTGTATCAGTTACGCGGTGAACCTTAATGGCCCATTAACAGGAGATATCCTCCTGGAGAGAGGGTGGATCATGGAAGAGATAAGAACACTGCCCCACCTGGTTTTAACAGTTGGCCCATTAACAGAAGATCCCCAGGAGTTATGAGAGATTGGTCATAGAAGAGATAAAGAAAGCACCTCCCCAGCTGGTTTTCACAGATGGCGGTAGAATACATACTTTTGGTTACGTCTTGCACTGCAACCCAAGACAGCCTATTAGATCTGTACATCCCTTATAGGCATGATGGAAAATAAAGGGAGAACAGTTAAGTGGTAAAGCTGGGTCAGTTTTTCTGGAGTTCGTCCTTTTCCTTCGTATTTGGCAGGCCATATAACAATGCATACGAAAATGTTGTTATTGCTCTAGATGGCTGATGTTAATCTGCTCAGATGTGGGATAAAACTTTTTCTTACAGTGGCAACTTTTAAATGCCTTGCCAGTAAGTTTGCCATGAGTCTGAAAGACTCCAGTCATCTCTGCAGGACCTTAAGCTGAGATGGAAGATTCAGATTTGACATTAGAAAAAAAAAATCTCTGTTACGATAGTCAGGTATTGGATTAGGTTGCCCAGAGAGGTGGTGCAGTCACCATCCCTGGAGGTGTTTAATTGGATCTGGATCTGGTGCTGGATGATGAGATTTAGTGGTTTAGGTAGTGCTGGGCTGAGGGTTGGACTTGGTGATCTTAAAGGTATAAGGTCTCTTCCAACCTTGATGATTCTATGATACATAAAATTTTCCAATTGGTCATTTATTACCTGTTTAATTTCCTGGAGGTTTCTTAAATGCCCATGCAAAAGCCAGAAAAATAAACAGCTCAGAGAATGGGTTTTCTGCATCCAGTGTGGCTCTGGCTGCAGAAGGACTGGGCTGTGAGTACAGGGTCAGCGTGACTGGCACTCACAGAAGTGCTCAGCTATTACAAGAAACCATGCAACGATGTGAAGAGCTGCTAGACTTGATGCAGAGGAAGTCAAGGCAGTTCTTCAGGGGTTAAGTTGGGTTCATCAGCATGGATCAGACCCTGACCTGTTGCATCAGAGCCTTTGTGTGTTTCTTCTGCAGCGCACTGCTAGGTACTGGCATCATCTAGGTTTCTGTGATTTGGGCAGTGTTCATACCACATAATCCTTGGCATGGTGCTCTCTCCCTGTTGCATGCTATATTAACAAAGATACACTGTGACTTCAGAAGTGTTGTTCATACGTGGTCAGAGTTAGCTGACTTTGCAGCGTTGCCAGTCCTTTAAAACATCTTGCACCCAGATTGCTTTTTCCTGAAACACCGCAAGGATATGTGGTTGATACACACAGTTAGGTTGATCTGTAACTCTGAGCAGCTGTGACAGGACTGAGTGCCAAATAGAGGATGACTTCAGGAGCACTCCTCTAAGGTGCTAAGAGGATCAGTGCTGGCCTTGTTTGTGGGGAAAATGTTTGCAGCTTGAGTCTGGAAAGAAATGTGATACGGCTTTTTGCCAATCCACTTTTAGCTAGTGAAGTGGAATTTTAGGGAGGACTCTCTGGAGTCGGCTCTTATCTTTGAGCTGCAGGTTTTTGATGAAGTTCTGCATGTGTTTTGTTTTGTGTGTTCCAAGAGGTGGAAAAAGTACAATGGCTTTGGCTGTGAAGCCTGCTTGGTTTTCAAGTCTGCTGGATGCTTTTGGTAATAAATTGCATCAGGAGCTAAGCAGCTTTTTAAAAGGAAAAGAAATGAATGTTAAAAAACATATGGGCTGCAAAAGGTCCAGTTGTGCAAACAATATGATTACTTGGTACACTAGCATGAGAGTTGCTCCTTTTGCATGAAGTCCAAAGCAGCAGCATGGTGTTACGAGTTCTTACAAACTTCAGCAACTGTTAAGAGAGGAAGAAAAAATACAAGGGTTTTCAAGAGTATACAGGTAGCTGCAGAACTGATTTCCCCTGGTTCAGAGCCATAGCAGATTATAAACAATGAAGGAGGAAAATCTGTAGAGAGTTTGAAGATTATTCTGTCCATTAACCTTCTCAAACACAGCTGTAGTAAAAATGAGATGTTGCCAGATTCCTTTACCTTTGTTCTCCTGATGCGGAGAAGTAGCTGGCTGAAGTTGTGTTGCTGCAGGTCTACAGACATTATTAAAGTGGTATCCCCCCCTAGTGTAGATACAGCTGTATTGGTATAGAAGTGTTCTTGTCTTCAGAGCTTGTTTCTGACTTTATTGGATAATTCGTAGCTATCTGTCAGGCTCCATGAAATAAACACAGCTGTTCCAATATAGCAGGGGGTTTTGGCAAAACAAAATTCTTGTGAGGTAAAAAGCAGTTAAAATCATCTTACTCTGAAACAGAAATTCAAAATTGAAAAATCTAAACAGAAGAACAAAGTTATATGCGAGTTTCCCCATAGATGCGATTTACCATGTGTAGTGTAGCTGTGGTGATGGGTGACCTTTGCTCAGCTGGTGTTGGTGTTTCTTATCATCTTCACTGAACAGGATTGTCATCAATTTAAGGGTGCCTGAAATTTAGGAAAACTTGTTTGCCATTTATCATCTCATGAAAAATTTTAATTGGAAAATGAGGAAGAGGATTCAGTTACAAATGTATTATTATTGTGGAAAACTCTTCACTGAACAGGATTGTCATCAGTTTAAGGGTGCCTGAAATTTAGGAAAACTTGTTTGCCATTTATCATCTCATGAAAAATTTTAATTGGAAAATGAGGAAGAGGATTCAGTTACAAATGTATTATTATTGTGGAAAACTCTGCTGCTACTACATCCAGCGTTTTTTCATTTTTCTTTTAGAAAAGCATGCTCGCCTTACGGCAACTAATGCCTAATCCTCAGAGCTTTATCCAGCAGTGTATGGAGCAGCCAGCTGCACTCCAAGAAGTGGTTTCCACTTGTACCTCTGCAGTACCAGCTCCTTCGACAGCAGCGGCGACCTCGGCTGTAGCAACAACTGCTCTTCCTGCTGTAAGACCCGTGCCTGCCTCTGTGGCAGTCACAGCCCCTCTGGTTGTCACACCAGTCCTTGCCAGCACGTCGGCAGCAGCTTCTGTGCAGGCTGTGAAGGCGGCTCCTGCCCCTGCAGCGGTGACGGCGTCGCTCGGGCTGGCAGCTCCCGTCCTCACTACAGCCGTGGCGTCGTCCGCGCTGACTGCAGTCCAGCCTGGCAAGCTGGTCTTCACCTCCACGGTGCCAGCAGCCCCTCTGCAGCCTGCAAAGCCAGTGCTGGTCTCTACTGTGGCGTCTTCAGCAGCAACCCCTCTCCAGCCTCTGAAACCAGTCATTGGAACCCCAATTGGTATTAAAATTTCGCAGCCCAACTCCATCGTGTCGCAGTCAACGGGGGCTCAGCAGGTGGTTAAAGTGAAACAGCTGGTAAGATGGATTCCCTGCTTCTCCTTTACTTTGACTCTTGCTGTTTAGTAAAAAGAATACCAATTTGGACCTCTGGTTCTTTATTTGTTTTTTCTTTTAATATATGAAGCTAGCCTGTCTTGAGTTCATCACTTATGTTTGTCATAGTTTAGAAATACTGAGCCCTTGCTGGAAAGGTGAATCTAAAGCCAAGCTGTCAGCTTGGTCTCTTACAAGACCACCATTTCACCAGGCTGAACATCCATCTTGAGACACAAGGGGCTGTGAGGTCTAACCCCTGCTATGCACACAACCAGGCTAGGTTGGCAACTGGACGAAAAGGAAGGAAATGCAAGTGTCAGAAACAGAAATTGCTGATGGGATACTTCCATTAGTTGCTCTTGGATGCCCTGTTAGGCTTGTGCCTCTACTAGCCACCAGGGATGCCAGTCTCTCTCCCCTGGTAGTTCCTGCCCTGGGTAATTTGCAGGCACGGGTGGCTGGATGATGTTCAGCGGTATGTTATCTGAAATGTACGAACTACCTCAAGGAGCTTTTCCGAGCTGAGTTCTGACCTCCACATTTAACTAAGACACGTTAATTATGAAGTCCAAAAGTGAGATTTTTTTCTATCAGGCCTCATTAGCTAACAAATTCCAGGAGGAATAGCTGTCTTATTAAAACAATACCCTCAAAAGCAATGTGCTAAGGTTTTTTATTCTTGGCACAGGTTAACTTCTTGCTAATGTTAATATTAAATACCAAGAAACTGTGGATCACAGGTGAACCTGAAAGAGCAACTTTGTGAAATGAATTAGGTTTGGCTTATAGGTGTTTAAGATACCAAGTAGTATGGTATCTAGCCAGTCTACCTGTAAGTAATGTTCTCGAGTATTTTGAGAGAATTAATCTCCCTTTGGCAGATAAATAACTCAATTCTTGCAAAGGAATTCCTTGTAAAGATTATTTTCCTTAAAAAGTGGGAAAACCATTAGACTTCCTGGGAAACTAGATTTACTTTTCACAGGTATAGTAGGACATCTGCTGTGTGAGTTTTCTTTTTCACTTGGATATTGTCTATACTTGATTTAACAGTGTTCAGACCCCTAAAATGTTTTGTTTTTTTATTTTCCTCCCTTTCAAAGGGCATATGGTAGATGTAATGCAAGATTCTTGCATTCTAAATAAAGAGTTCATGCTATGGTAACATAAGCTACCATAAGCATGGACTTTTCATTTTTCCAGACTTGCTTAAAAAGAACAAAACACTCAACTGTATGGGGTGGATGGGAAGTCCTTTTTCTGAGTGGATTTGTTAAAAAAAAAAAAAAAAAGAAAAAAAGGCAAAATACCCTCAACCCCAAAACTCCAGAGAAGAGTTATTAAGCATATGCACTGACAATCTTGGCTAGTAGTTGCTAATATCATATTGGAAAAGGAGGTGGTACTCATATTGTCTTCGAGGACTAAGTTTGAAATTCCAGCCAGAAGAAAAGGAGAATTTCTTAAGTAGCACAAGGGCAGGAGAGCAGTTTGTTGGCTACACAGCAAGTCTTCTAATCCAGGGGAAAGGTTGACCATCTGTACAAATAGGCAAGGAAGCTTAGCTCCACACAAGGGAGTCAAAACACTTCTTGAATTTGATATTGGTGAAGTCAAGAAATGGCTTCTGCCTCTACACTGCTGCAGTGTGGCAGTCTGCTGCAATTGCTTTCCTTTGCTGTGCCTTACATATATTGAATTGTGTACAAAACGTGTTTTTGTCCTCATTTGGGTAGATCCCAGGCACAGTGATTAAAATACTTGCTCTTCTCAGATTCAGTTGAAGGCCTGAGTTGACTGCTTCACAGCGTAGCCATATCTGGAGCTTGGTGTTTGCTCAGACAACTTACTAGCACAGAGGGCAAGTTAGTAGAAGTGGCTGTATGTCCTATGGCTTCCCTGATGCCTTTTCTAGAAAGGGCAGAGGGTCTATTTTCTCCCATAAGAAAACAAATCTGGACCTGCCCTCCCTAAACAAAAGAGTCCTACTGCTAGCTGAAAAAGGAAGCACATTGCCAGCTGTGCAAATCTGTCTGTACAATGCTGCCAGCAATTTTTTCCCTTTTCAGCCCACAGGGATGTCTGATGCCATACATTCCCTCTGCATGCCCCTTTCTAATTTTTGCCTCTTGTGCTTGAGAGAATTTGAACTTTCACGTGCCAGCTTCATTATAATGTTGGTGGTGCTCAAGAATGTGCACTGCTGTATTTTAATATCAAATGTGTGACTGGAGTGACGCAACGTGAAACTTTTCATTTCTGTAGCACTATTATCAAAACTGTGTGGACACTGGGACCTGTTCTTCAGGGGTGCTGTCGGGATTGATTGCACTCCTGTGCTGTGAGAGTTGCACATTTTGAAGGATTTTCTCCTGGGACTTTCTTAACACCACCTCATTTTAAGGGTGTTTGCTTTCAAAGAAGTTTCATCTTGGAAATAAAGTTTGTCTTGCTCTAGTAGTGCTTTGTCTCTTGTTAAAGCACAATAAATGAAAATTTACATTACCAGATGCTGGCATCTGTTGGTGAGAAAGCTGCTGTGAGATCACAGCTTCATGTCAGGCATAACCAGCTAGGGGTTTATGGTGTAGTCCCTACAGTTACCAGTGAGACACACTGCCTGGAGATTATTAATGATTGAACCAAGTAGGGAAGTGGTTATGCTGTTGCAGCTGCTTGTTCTTAGTGAGTTGTTAGTGTCAAGTCCCCTTGGAGCTGAGCTTTCATGAACAATCTTCTCCATTATTCTTTTTGTCCTGGTTATTGCTTTTGCATTCAATTAGTGAGTCTTCCTTCATGAAGCAATACTGCTTGCATGTGATGATACCTCAGCATCCTTCTGCTGATCACCAAACTTTGTATTATGAATGTAAAACAGGTTCAGTGAGGCTAATCAAAGTCTCTTTCAGGCAACTGTCTCTTCGTTGTCAGCTGAATGTTGTGTTGTATTTTTTTTAACTTAAGAACATTGGTAATTTTATTCTGATGTCTGGGTCAACCTGCTTAACAAGGCACAAAAGAACAGTCCCTTTTCTTTATTATTTCTTGCTGCTAACCTGAAGAAAAGATACAATAACTCCTTCTCAAAGATATTACCGATGTTGGTAATGCTTCATTCTGGCATTGGATCCTTGTTGGAATTTCCAGTATTGCTGTTCTCTCTCATTGCAACTCCCAAAGACTTCCAGCTTTTGTTAGTCCAGAGCTAGAATGGCAAACAGAAAATGAGCTCTACTGCCAACACATCCTTTCTGTTTCTTGGCAATGTGGCCTCCTCGGTTACTTGACTTTCATCCCAGTCTCCACTTAGACCATTGTAACATTGCTATCTCTGTTCTTTTGTCTGCTGTACCTCAGCCTGGAATGCTTATGTTTCCTCCTGTGCTGTTCCAGTGTTTTGCATGCTGAAGATGAAGCATCATTCTTCCTGGTGGAAGGAGGATCTCTAGGTGTGTGTTAGTGCTAGCACAGCCTGTGAGTAGTCTGTCCAAGCTGATTGGCTCCTCATTAATTACCTGAACTCACAAAAGAGGCTACAAATGTTATTCACAACTCGCAGTTTTGAAAGCTGGATCTTTCTGAGAGATCAAACTGAGCTTTGGGTAAAACACACAGAAGTAAACCTTAGCATCTGTTCTGCTCCATGAGGAAGTGCTGCATGTGTGAGCCTATCTCTGTCCACGGTCTGTGCCTGTATTCCTGCAGTTCTTTTCTCCTCTGGATCTTAATGCTGTCAGGTTTTCAGATACCACTTTCAGATCAGTTATTCTATTGCTGCTGCTGCACCAAGCTTTAGTGCTGCCAATATGGAGATGGTTGAGTGGTTATCTTGACTCTTGGATCCACAAAGTACCTCTTTTTGTAAATGTATGGTGCTTATGTTGATGATATTTATTAATAGAAGAGAAGTTAAAAGACAGGAGAGAGCCTAATTTCTGAAGTATTGTAGATGTCAATTCTTTAATTACACTTGTGCAGTCTTGCTGTACAAGCACTCTTTAGACTTTCTGAAGTAAGAATAGAAAATGCAGAGGAGAAAAATGGCTTATTTAGCCTGACATTTTCTTTGTGTTAGTTTTTTGCTGCTAAAAAAAGTAGGATTCAGTCTGAACATGTTGACTTTATGCTTTGGTGAAGTAACATCTTCCTACTGCTTGTAATCAAGAACTTTTTAAAAGTGTATCAAAGCTGAAGCCCACATTCTACTAGCTAGGAGGCTTAGAAGTGAGATTTTTAGGGATGCTGCAATTTTATCACTTTCTTGCATTTTAATAGCTGCCTCTGAAGAGTAAGGATTAGTATTTATGGGCTGTGCCTGTAGGTCTGTGTTGTGATGACATCCTGCTGTCTGGTTTTGTTTCTTTGAAGACTCTCTTTAAACAAAACTATGAACTGCCTTCCTTTTCCCCCTTCAGCTGTGTACTGATGCCTTTGTGTAGAGGCTCTACTTGCTGTAGGTGTTACTATTTAGTACTTCATGTTCCTGGTAACTGATGTGTTCAGTGTACTTTGGCTTAACAGTTTGAAACTCAACATCTCAACTTACAATTGATGTTACAATTCCAAATACACATCACTAATATTATAGCATGTACTCTTTAATTCTTAGCAGGTAAAGTATTTTGTGCAGGACTTCAGTTATTTTGGTGTTCTTCCTTTCTGACTAGGTGTTGGTGACACCTACCTTTTTGAAGCTGTTGGCAGGCAGACTCACTTTTTAGTATATTAGCCTGCTGAGCAAGACTTACATAAAGGAAAGTCTCTCAGTGTAATGGCTTGTGTGATAATTAGTGAAACCTGACTTAATAGAGTTATCAGTAGAGAATAGGTCTGAAGTGTCTGTTAGAGCTCACTGAATGAGCTTAAAGCTCACTACCACTTCTTAAGATTTTTTGACATGAAGTTAAAAAAAACCAAAGTTTTTTCTGAGCATGCTGTTAGCTTTAAACTGAAAACTAGACAAGTATACCTGCCCAGTGGCACTTCTGGCTAAGTGGAAACATTGATACTGTTTACTTCTCTGTATTTTTAGCTCTTCTCACTCTTGATATTGGATATTCAACTTCCAGGTAGTCCAACAACCATCTGGAACAATTGTCAAGCAAGTATCCACACTCCCACAGCCCTCAGTGCTCACCCTACAGACACCCACTGAGAAGAAGATGCCGCTGAATACACTTGTTCAGACCAACCAGTTTCCTGCAGGTAAAGTGCAGGAACCTCTTTCATGAAGAAGGGGGTGGAGTGCTGAGGTATAGAAGTAAAGTGCAGGCTGTTGGTAGATTGTAGGAATGCAAGAAGGCGGCTGTCTGTCAGGAGCAACCAGCTCTGTGCATTAAGTTGAACATCTTTACTGTCTGGAGTTCTGATGAGAAAATCAGTGTCACATCTACTTCTGGCACTTGTTAAGAGCACGTTAATCAAATATTCCTATTTGTTAAAATACTATGACTGAGCTCCTTGCAGTGAACTTCCTCTAAGCTGATAATTTTGAGAGTTGTTTCGTGAGACCTTGCTTTTTCCTTCAACAGGTTCAGATTGATGCACACTAAGAGTTTGTCTCTGCCAGGCTGTTTTCGCTGAAACATTTCCCTGGTCAGCACAGAAGGGAGGGTCTTTGCTGAGAGTGTGTGAGGCTTTGGGCTATACAGAACCTGTAGCATGTAAGATTCTTGAGTGTCTGGTTTTCAGATGGACCCAATCAGTTGTTACTGAGTCTGCAGTAGCCTTATCTAGAAGAATGAACGGACTAAACAGTTGTCTTAGCATTTTGCTTTCTACTGCAGCATGTTCTTTGTTTTGTTTTAGGTTCCATTCTGAAGCAAATTACCTTGCCAAGAAATAAAATTCTGTCGCTCCAAGCATCTCCTGTTCAGAAACTGAAAGTAAAAGAGAATGGAGCAACATCCTTCAGGTAAAAATGAACAAAATCAGAAGTTAAATAAAGAAAGGAACAAAAGAAAAAGACAAGTATAGAGGTAGAAATGGAGCCCAAATAAAAACAACTTTCTTCAGAAGCTTTTTTCTGATACTTGGTTTTTTATAATAGTACTTATTATTATACTACTCATTGGCAATGGTTAACCTTAAAACTTCTACACAGATGTTAATTATTCTTAGTGTAAGAAAACTGTCCTGGTGAGGTTGGGTTTTGTGTCAGTTTTTCACTCACATATTTTCCATCCTATGTATACAATTACTAATGTAGTTATCTTGTATTGAAGTCTCTCAACAGGATTAAAGCAGATAGAACCTGTGTTTTTTGCATATGTTCTGATAGCATTGGATTGTTACTTGGACTGGCTTGTAACCTGTCTAAAGCTCTGTGCTGCATTTCAGAATCTTTTATCGGCTCCTCTTACAAGCTTGTTTCTGTATGTACAGGTGAAAGTCTTCAACATCTCTAATCATGATTTCTAACATATTCTCTAGGCCTTTAGATTGCAAGAGTGCTTAAAGCTTTTGGCTCTGGCAACTGATTAACTTTTCTAAAGCAGAAATTATTTTTACAGCTGTGAAGTGTGATGTTGGAGCAGAGGTACAGACTGCCATCAGCATTATTCGTCTTACCACTTCAGGGCAAGTTTCACATTGCTCTTCTGAGGGAAAAAAGTAGACATGATGACACCTCTGTCTTGTTGACCAGTTGACTTACCATCTCTTAAAAGCTGCAGCTTTGAATACACTGGTATAGACAGAGAGCTGCTGCTGTTTACAGTAACACACAGTATACAGTTGTCTTGGTTTGGGAAGACAGGTATCTGCCAGGTAATAAAAAAAACAACTGGAGTTTCCTTTGGAATGGAGAGTGTAAACCCCCCTCACCCCCTTTTTTTTTTCTTTTTCAATTATAAATTTACAATTAGAGGCTCTTAGGCAAAGATTTGGGAAATAGGAATAGCAGTTCTTTACTAGTATGTATTACAAAGCAAACAAACACACAAAAAAACCCCAAACGACCAAACAACTACAGCATTAATAACAAACGAAAACAGTACCAAGAACCTTGAGGGCTTTGTTTCACAAAACCCAGGGCAGCTTGGTTTCGGTGTTCCTGCAGGATCCTCAGAGCACCAAGCTGAAACAGTGGAAAAGTCCCGGGCTGGTAGCTGGGATGGCAGGGTGTCCCGGCAGCGCAGGGGGTGCAGGGTCACGCTGTAGCAAGAGGAGCAGCGCCGAAGGCAACGCAGGGCTGGCCCAGCTCCTGCGGGTGGCAGAGAAAACTCAGGATTCAGGCCGAACCGCTGATAATAGATTTCCCAGGACTGGATCCTTTTGGCCACAGTGAAACTCTTCCAGCCAGCAACAGCCGTTCTCTCCCTCCCCAACGCCGAAAAAAGAACAGCCCGCAGCTGCCTCAAGCTCTGTCTTTTACCTGCATTATCTCTCCTTTCCACCTTTGTCCACCTCTTTGTTTCGGTTAAGTACTCTCAAGTATCCAACATTTGGTCTCCTTGGTAACTTATGGTGAAAAAATTCTTTAGAGAAAGAAGGAACAAACCTAACCCCCAACAACAGTGAACACTTAACAGTGGTTGCCAGGAGTTGAAATGAAAAGCTCATGTTAAAGCAATAGCTCTGTTCATCTGCCTCAAGGTCTTATGAAATATACTTTAGAATATAATGTGGGATGTAATTTTGAGTAGTGATGTTAAAAAAACCCCTTCATAAATATCGTAATTTTAAAAAGCAACAAACTCATACACCAAAAAAAAAAAGAAAAAAGAAAAATTTTATGTGATCTTCCAAATGGAATATATTAGCTGTCTTACGTGAAAAATTTGAATTCTTGGAAGTCGTTCCCTGAATTGTAAATTCATAGTGTAGGAAAAAACCTGCCTTTGCAATGTGATTCAATAGAGATTCCTCTTACTGCATTTGGATTGCGATCTTCAAGTAGTGTAAGTCCATGAGAATTTAAATAGGAAATCTCTAACTCACCTTAAATTTTCTTTGTAGAGTCTCATGTCTCTGAAGAATTTGTCTTTGGGTGCACACTTTGGTGTTAATTCTATTCGCTGCTCTAATTAAACTTTCTGACCTGTGATCCATCAAGTGCTGATCATGTGTGAGGCAGAGAGAGGCATCATAGCCTGCTTTCAGGTTTTGTGATGAAATTTGTTACAAGCAGAGAGTGTGTCTTGTAATAGATGTGACTGTACGTGTGGCACTAATGAGAGTGCTCTTACTGTGCACTCTCATTGCAGAGTGTCATTGAGCCTGACTCTCTCTGCCATTGTGTGACTAGGATAGGTTAGGATTTGAGGACATTCTACTCACTAAGCTGTACTTAATTAGCTGCAATTTGACCTTGCCTGCCCTTTAACAGGCTGGTTTAGGTTGCCTGAGATAGGCAGTAGAAAGAGCAGTGATTTCCTGCCCCCCGAGCAAGCAAATAGAAAAAATCCCCAACAAAACACAAAGCATTCCAGCTTCTAGGTGTTGTCTCAGCTAAGCATGGATATCACATCATGGCATGTCAAGAGATAGTCTTTTTTTTTAAAAAATCAAGATTTTTGTAAACTGATCTACACATTTCTGTAAAGTATATGCTAGAGCACTCTGGAAAAATAATAAATCGCATATCTCATCTTCGAATATTTGTTTTGAATTTATTGTGTTTATTGTGTTATTTAACAGAGTTGTTCTCCAAAGCACATGCAACTTTCTGGCTTGACTGGAATTGTTCTGGCCTGGGTAGTTGTCAGGGTTGAATTGTCAGGGATGGTGCAGTGAGGTTTGGGTTCAGTATGTCTTTCTAGTCTTCCCGTTGACTCTTGGATAAAGTGGAGTAAAGATAGCAGGATTCAGAAGACAAGTGCAGTCGTCAGACACCAGAGGGTGCCACAGACTCACTTTTCAGGCAACAGGCAAATTCATAGATGTGAGGTGCATCTGCATTGCTTGGGCTTCTTTTGCAGTGGACATCCAGTATAAATGTCAAACCTGACTTGATGCAGTGTATCACTCGGAACTCTCCAGTTCTGTTTTCCCACCTTGTCCTAGTAAGCTTAAATCACTGGAGACTTATTTCAGCTGGGTGAGTTTCTCCTGTTCATTTCTGAGTGTGACATGATCAAATGCAAAGAGCATCAAAGGAAGTGCTGCAGAAAAGAGACTTTATGGAGGGATTGCTGAAAGTGAAAGCAAGTCAATATCCATCAAACACCTTCATGTACTGTCTGTAATATTTTGAATTTATCACCTTAGTAGAATGATTTCTACAGCTTACTGGAAATACATGATATCTTACTTAAAATAATTGAAGTTTGTGTGAACAAAGAAAAAAGAGTAGTAAAAAGTATGAACTTACCATGGCTTCTGAAACTTCCATTAATCTTTAGTGAGCACTTTTCTAAGGAAATACAGTAATATAATTTCTTTGGGTTAAGTAAAATAAGTGCAACAGTGTTTTTATATATTTTGTCAAAGCTAATGACTCGTTGACTTAATGCAAACTTATGTCTCACAGTGAAAAAGTTAAAATTGGTACTGAAGGCCAGTACTTGTAGATATGACTGCTTGCATATAAACTCCTGTATGCTTGTACACACTAGAGACACTGTATGCATGGAAATAATCAAAACACAGCAACCTGGTAAAGGCAGGTTATAGAGAAATGAAACTTCTCTATGTAGAAAAATGGATAGATGTACATTATAGAAGTTTATCTGTTCTTTGCTTGAGCATTTTGAGTATGTGGCCAGATTAAATGCAAAAATTATTTCCTGAAGCTGCATGCTATGCAGTTGTACCTGGGATACAAGCATCCTTCCTGGGATTCCATAAACAGTTCCACTGTAGTAATGTCGGGTTCCAGCATCAGTAGCTTGTGATGTGTGTTCCTGGTGCTGGTTGTGTTGATTTTGTCAGCAGATCTGTGGCAGTTGCTGTGCTTCAGTGGGATTCTTGTCTCTGCCATCAGCAAAGACTTTTCTGTAGTGGTCACTAAGAAGAGGAAACTGGAAAGTACTTGTGAAGATCAGTTAGCACTCAATTATCATCCCGTGAAGCTTCATTGACATGCCCGTTGAAAGTTCTGAGTCTCTGTTAGGCTGATAGAGCCTGAGTATACACATGGAGCTGCTCAGTTGCTGGTTGAGAAGGGGCAGGAGGAGGGAAGCTGTTCTGGCACTATTGGCTTCAGCTTTAAATTGTAGCTGTGGACATCTAACTGTTCTGACACTCCTGGGATTTAACACTTCTTAGCAGGATGGATTTGGGGCACAGGCCTGGTTGGGAAGCCATTGTCTCTAGTTAGACATAAAGAGCTGGAGCTGGTTTGAGAATCTATTTGGTCTCCTTTTTCCTGAACACACACACATAGGAACTGCTAGCAATGAGGCCACACGAAAGGAAGGAGGAGTAGTAGAAGTCTGGACTCAAGGCTGGGCTCCTTTTCTGGCCGGGTCTCTTGCTGGAAGCTTGCAGAAGAATTGTGCCACAGAAACATACTGAAACCCAAAGGAGAAAATACATCTATAGTTTAAGGAAAATATCCTAACATTTTCTTGTGTCTTTTGAGTAAAAACTCAACCCCAACCCATGTTCTAATAACTTTAGCTTTTACCTCTAGTCAATCAAAGGATAGCCTCCAAGAAGAATCATTTCACCTTAGAACTACAAATTTCTGGCTAACCTCTTGTTCAAAAGTTATTGAGGCCACAGTGTTTTCTGAAGGTGAGCTTTATCAAACCCTGCCAGAGAATACTTTCCAAGAGGGGTGTGCGTGTGCTGGTTTTATTTTCTCTGCTTTCCAAATAAAAAGACATTCACATTGAGTGATTTTTCTTTTCTGTCCTAATACTGTGGATGTCTGTTTTGGATTGGTCCTAAATCCCTGAAGCCACCATTAGGGTCTTTGTCACACTGTGAAGTAAAAATGCTTTCTTTTGATGATCTGAACTTACTTGATAATAACTTGGGTTGTTTCACTGCCAAAGTAGCACAAAAACTTTTTCCATGTAAGATTCATTCAGTATTTTAACTTAACTGATCTCTAAAAAAGCACATTAGGCTGAAGCACACAGGCAATTATAGCTAGTCTGAATGATGTTCACCCTAAATATGCCAGATTTGAGGTTTTATTTTCCAAAGCCGCTGCATGAGAATCCAGCTAATGGTGTTACCAGCTAGAGCTCTGGCATGGTGCTTCAGAAGGGCTGTCATCTTCCCTGCTGTGTACATAAGTATGGTAGGACTGATCCTAAGTACAAGGTCTGGATTCATTCTAGTATGTATTTAAGGGGTGTTTGTATCCTGTGTTTTAAGGGAACTCACTAAAGAAAACTGAAGATCAGGTCTGTGCTAGTAAGCCTGTGCTTTAAGCCTCAGTTTGCAAGATACACATCTTGGTTAGAAAATGGGCTTGTTTATAGTCCAATGAGTCAACATTCAACTTCGTTCCACACTTGGTTCTACCTGGTGAATTAGTTATAGAACAAATTTCAGGCTGCGAGAGTGGTGGTGTAGGGTTAGGAATTGTGGGAACTTTTAATCTGGGTTTAACTCAGTCCTAGGTTTCCAAGCCAGCTCAACATTTCAGTTTCATATAGAGGATTTGCATGCCTAGCAACTGAGGCATTAGCCAAATTAATGTTTCAGAGGTACTTTGCAGAAGTGTGAGAGATTTTAGGAGCTCCCTGTCCACACCCACGCTAAACATCTGTTGTATATAGGATATGTGAATGTGAATGTGCCTGCTTGTTGATAGTCGAGACGTTTTCTTTGTGTCTCTTCTGAACAAACCATAAAACGTTGGTCTCCTCTTTTGTAGAGATGAAGATGACCTAAATGATGTGACTTCTATGGCTGGGGTTAATATCAGTGAGGAGAATGCCTGCATTTTGGCAGCAAACTCTGAGCTTGTTGGTACAGTGATTCACTCTTGCTCAGATGAACCATTTCTGTCTTCGGAAGCTCTTCAGAGAAAGATCTTGAACATAGGTGAGAACAAAGCACACGTAGCAGATACATATAGATGTAGTGTTTCCTTGCCTCTTTCCTCAGCCAGCCTCCAATCTTTGAAGAAGGACCTGGAACTATTACGACCTGCCATCTCAATTCATGTGTTTCTACCAAACAATACTGAGTTTTCACTTCCCCTTCTAGGAAACAACTGTCCTTTAAGGTTTTCTTTACACAGAAACAGTCTGAAGCACAACCAGAAAAAAGAAAGTGACACCACTTTAACATGTGAGAAGTGAGCAACTTTCTTAAACTTAATGCAACATATAACAACCATAAAGGTGCTAGTGTCAAAACACTTAAATGTGCTTTTCTATCTTGGCAGCTTCTAACTTGATGCATTCCACTGACTTCCCTAACAGTTCTTGCATTCCTCAGCCTGTTCAGGTATATGTACTCTATTGACTAACATTAGGAAGAAGTTTCAAACTTCCAATACACATGGAGCAGAGCTTTGTTTATTACTCCCTCCATGGAAAAAACTTCTGTTTATTTCATACAAAAGAGGTGGCGAAGCTGTTTGTCTGTGTAGTAAATAATACTGTGGAATGTACATTGAATGCCTCTGCTACAGGAAGTTTCTAGTGTAGGCATCATTTCAACTGTTACCTTCTGGGCAAAATATTAAGTGTTGCTTAGCAATGTTGTATTTATTATGTCAGAGCAGGGAGCATGCATTTGTGTAGCAGCACACTGGCTGGTCCCACTGCTGTTGACAGTGAACTCAATGCATGTTGCTTAGCTCCTTGCTCGTGCCCTCTGCCCCGTACATGCTGTCCTGGAACACTGAGTTTTACAGCTGAGCATCCAGGAACGCATGAATGTGCAGTCACAGTTCTGTCACAGTGGCTTAAACATGTGTTCACAAAGTCTTTCTGTTTCCATACACAAATGGCTCTTAGTCCAGAGTGAGCAGCTAGCCTGTGACAAGCGTGTAACCTTCAAGTGCTACCTGTGAGCTTGGTGCTCCTGCCCCGGTCAGCCAGATGTGTCATCTCCAACTGTATGGGGCATAGTGAATGCTGGGTTACTAGTGGCAAAGGGAAAGCACGCATCAGACCTGGTGCCTAGAAGATATTTTCAAAATTCAGTAGAAGATTAATCAATCATTTGTGGGAAGTGAATATAAGGAAAAAGAGCTCTGCAAAAACACAGAGAGCATTTCTAGAATAATTTGCTGGTTGTGGGTGTAAAAACAATTCATTGAAAGATGGAAAATAGAAGCCTAGCTGTTTTATAGCTAGAATGGTAGTTGTTCCAAATTAATAATAATAATAATAATAATAATAATAATAATAATAATAATAATAATAGTAATAATAGCAGCAGCAATAATTCGTGTTATAAATGATCAAGGCTTGTTTGCAAGGACAGGAATGCTGCCATGCCTTTGAGTAGAGCAATTCAGAAAGTTAACATGTCTGCTTTTGAACTGAGCCATCTTTGGATTAAGAAATATGTGTGTGTCTAGGGAGGTCTTGAGGTTTGGGGGGATTTTATTTTGTCTTTAAATTGGTGTTTCAGTAGAGAGACTTCTCTGATAGTGTAGTGAGAAGCTGCAGAGGAAGTATTGAAAAGTGCTTGAGCAAAATGAGCTTTGCACTCAGTTAAGTTACAGGCCAGTGCTTACTGATCAAACGGGAATGCTTTGATTGTATCTGGGAAAACATTCTAGGTTTTCCCTGTCTTCGGAGATTGTCATTCATTTTCAGTTACAGTAGTGAAAGCAAATGAAATAGGTGATTAGATTTTTACAGTGCGCTGTTTATCCATTCTTAACACTTCACTTGGCAGTAAATACTGAAATGGGTTTTGAAGGCATGCTGTATATTGCATCATAAAGTATTACAGCTGCTGTAAATGCAGTGTAGGGCAAGGAAAAGTGCTTCTGACAGGTACAACGTATGAGGCATGTGGAAGTGCTGCCTGCCGTGCCTACCAGGGAAAAGCCGCTACCGCCCAGGTGTCTGGATGGAGCCGCGCTGAGTGATGGATGGTGTCAACCACGGGAAGGCTTCTCCCTAGGCAGCCTGCAGCCACGGGAAGGTCACAGAGGTGATGCCCAGCTCTGGGTGCAGGGCCAGCACAGCCTTGCCTGGAGCTGTCACCAGCCTCAGCCGCAGCTGCTGAGACGCGGGGAATCAGCGGCAGCCTGAGAGAAAAGGTTGGAGGTGGTGGCAGGATGACCCCGGCCAGGCTGGAATCTGCGCTGTCCGAGCGGCTGCCGTGGGTTGGCTGGGTCTGTCTGCCCCGTGCCGGTCAGGCGAGGCAGTTTGGAGGGTCTCCTGTGCCTGGAGTGCACCGCAAAACCCGTTCCTGCTCGTCAAATAAATGTCATGAGTTGTTAACAAGCACGGTGTCAAGCAGGGCAAAATGTAATTCTGTATTTTTTTAATTACTGGAATTAACAGAATATGGCACTAATTTCTACAGCTACCTCTTCTCCCCCTCCCTGAACATGAAGCTTGATTTGTGTTCTTATTAACTTTGTCCTATAAATGACCTTGCAAGGAGAGTGGTTCTGGAGGCTAAGTGAAACAATGTCTATATTTTCTGAAGCTCCAGGCTAAGTTTTATTAATGTAATGTCTAAGATCTTTGAAGTTGTGACTTTACCAGGAAAATCATAATCTCCAAACCTTTATTCATAATGGGTATGACTTCCAGGGGGAACAGAATACCTGCTGTGCTAATTATTTCAATTATCAGCTACTACTAAAACACGTAATGGATTTTCTCTGCTTCCACAGGTAAAAGGCATGACATTATGGAACTTAACTCTGATGTTGTGAACTTGATCTCCTGCGCTACACAGGAGAGATTACGAGGGCTCCTAGAAAAACTAACTGTAATTGCTCGGCACAGAGTATCAACCCACAAGGTAAAGGAAATCATTAGCAAGTTTTGCACAAAGTTTTCCTGCTTTGCAGCCTTGAAGGTAAACCTCTTCCAAGTGTGGGCATATCACAGGCAACATTTGCGTTCTCAGCTGTGATTTCAGCTGTGTCTAGCCCAGCATATAACTGTTTTATTTGACTCGTTGAACAGGTGCTCTTAAAACCCAGCATAAGACTAAATGCGTGTGTTTATTCTCTTCCACAGCAGTGGTGGCTGTTACACAAAGTCTCTTACATGGTAAATGGAAAGCTAACTTTGAATGCTGTTGATGGTGGGTTGATTTAGGCTTGTGGTTTCCTTATGTATTTACTGTTGGTGGAATTGCAGTCAGTATTGGCTCAGTAAAAAGCCTTGGGAAACTAAATTGATTACTTTACTTTCAGAAAGTGCTCCATGAAGGCAGAGGCCCTTTTCATCTTAAGGGTTTTTTTTCATCCTAAGGTATTTTTAGCTTCATTTAATATAAAGTATATTGTGTCTCAGTGAGCTAGTATCCTTTAAGATGCTTGTATGGTGCCAATGGGAAGCGATAATTTACTGGCCAAACCAGCTCTTTAATTTTTTCTTTTGTCATTCAATAGCAAAATACTAATCCTTACTTCTTTCAATGTGAAGCTGTTTTAGAAAAAAAAGAAGTGAGAAGCAAATGTATCTGTCAACTCTTAGTTTCCTGTTTGTTCAGGTTTGAGTTTTTTTACAAGAACTTTATACTTAATGAAATTTAACAAGAGCAACCAACTGATGGAATAGGAGTTATTTTTGTACTGAACACTTTTTATGGGCTTTTCAGGACTGGAGCAGCAATAGTATAAGAGGAGCAACTATTTGGAAACTTTTGAGTATTTATGGTGTTGTCTGGACCAGCTGGAGCGTTCTGTTCCTTGCCAGAAGAAGATGTAATAGAAAAGAAACAAGAACAAGAAACAGAACAAGTACAGAGTTTTGTATGAAAAGACTTCAGAAATCTGCACGTTTTATGTTGTTTTCTCCAAAGTAGGAAGTACAATTGGGCTTGTGAACAAAAGTGAGGAGGAAGCTGAAGTCCTGAGTAACCAGCAGGACTTAGTGTCTCGCAGACACCAAGAACAGAAGGAAATGTTTTTTGGACAGTAGGCTGGATAGGGCTGGTTTCTTTCTCATTGAACTAAAGCAATAGAGAAGCAGATAGGTTTTTGTCTGATTGAATTGCCAGAAGCAGTGATAAGATTATAAGATTGCAATAAGCTGGCTTTCTTTTCCTCTTTTCTCAAAAGCAAAACAAACAAAAACATCAGAAGTAAAGGGCACAGTAATCTTAGAGGCACAGATACCCTCTTTTGTTAGGAAGATGGTATTACGCGACAGAGGAGTGTCCTACAGGATTACCTTTGTGAGTAATGTTGTTGTGAGAGATGCTGACAGGCTTTTAGAAATCTTAACTTCAAGAAGAGAACACTGCAGAGTGCTGGAGTCCTGTTATGTATTAATATAGGTATTTATACAGGCCTGTATTCCATCTGCCCTGGTGCTTAAGCCCCGTTTTCTTTTCCCTCATGGCTTTTGATTGGTACCCTTGCACAATGTGGGCTACATCTATGTCAGATAAATTCCCAGAACCTTTCCAGGAGGGTTGAATGGTTGCTCCATAAGGCTCTGTTCTGGCCTATCTTCATTACAAAAAGACAGTAATAGGGGTAGGTGTGGTGAAACCAGAGTAACTATTGTTAGGGTAGGAGTTGGTGTAAAAAGGCCAGTGATTCATGGAATCATACTCAGGAAACTTTTCCCAGTTTGCTGAGCTTATGCCTAGCAGCTTTCATTGGATAGGACAGCCCTGCAGAGAGAGTGAATTGGCAGGGTAAAAGCTTCATGCTATGCCATCATGTAGACTTGTCAACTTTTGTCCTTTTTCTGCTAAATTTAAGATAAAAATTGTAATTGGAAGTCACTGACTTAATTGGGATAAAACTATGATGGTGGTCTCTTTATGTGAAGTAGGGATAGCCTTTCAGATGGTTGGGAGCTGCTCTCTGTGATGCAGCTCTTGTTGCAGTGGTCGTGTAGAGCCTTTGGAAGACCATAAAGGGGAAGGGTTTTTATGTGGATTCATCCCAGCATGAAACAGCTGCCATGCTCCTGTGTGGTTGGAGCCCCTGAACTCATGGCTCCGAGAGGCGTGGTGTGGTGCTGAGCTATAAATGACAACATTTTCCCCTCATGCAGTAGCACTGAAACACTGCAACACGAAACAGGCCATAGGATGTGGGGGATAATGCTTCATCATAACAGCACTGGCTACAAGTCATGAGCAGGAGTACCATGTAATGTTTTCTGTCTCAGCAATTCCCTGCTAAATGACCACAGAGAAGATTATTGAGTAGGACAAAATATAACTGCAGGTGTTCCTCTTTTAAAAATTCCTGAAATAAGCTATCTTAAAGCAAGCGATGAGCTGAAATACTGTTATGGATGCACCTATTTCTTGTCCCATAAAAGCCCCTGGTAGTGCACTGGGGAGCTTCTGGTTGAGAGATTTACATTGCTGCTTGGCATAGGGTCATGGATTTGTCTTAAAATGTGTACATTTCTGGCTATTCCAAAGCGAAACGCTTCTAAACTTTTGAAAAAATAATCTTCTGGTACTACAGCTTTCTTCTTTGTCCTTTTAAAAGGATTGTGGCATGGTGATGGATTATTATAAACTGCTGCTTCAAAACAAGTTGTACTGATGTACTGAGAGTGACTCAAAAATTGTGTATGCTTTCTGAGGAGCACTTAAAAAAACGCTTGAGCAGGGGCAGAAGAGGGGGGGAGAATGTTTGTTGGACTTCTTTGCAGAGCCACAGATGCTGCTTGGGCAAGTCTCTGGTGGCAGCATATGGCATGTTTTGAGCCACAGTTGGTAATATGTGACAATGAGGTGGCTTATTGAAAAGGGCCAAACCTAATACCAGAAAAGGGATTGATTTCATGCTCTGACTCAGTAGTGAAAATTCAGATTAGGAAACAACAGTGCTCCACAAGAAAACTTTTACTTTCCTTCCGTCTTTTCATAGACCATGACTGAGTGTGAGAAGAAGAGTCTTAGTGTCCTTGAAAACTAAAAATTGAGTAACTGAAGTCATTGATAGTCCATATAACCTTAACCATATACAACCTTGCCTAAAATACAGCTGTGAAATACTCTGTGCTTTTTTTAGAATAGTTGCATATCAGAGTTGTTTTATTACAATGTGAGATTTGGGTAAGATAGAAGGAAGAGTTGCTGAAAGTACATAGTGTGTTTGGCTGCTAAAAACCCCAGTATAAATTTCTCAGGAAAAAAACCCCCAAATTCACAGAGTAACAGAGAAAGAAGACAACTGTAGGACGTGCACTAAAAAGTGGTACAGACAGGTGGCACAGACATGCCTCGTCTAGAATGGGCTCCTTGTCTTGTGTTGCCTAAAGGCCCTCTGGCCAATGCATGGCTCAAGAAGCCTGTCTTTGGAAGAGCAGAGTAGTAAAACCAAGATTTTCATTGCCAGTTGACCATGTTTTGGATCTTTCCTTTCTCTGCCTTTCTGAGCTAAAGTAAATGTCAACTCAGGCTTTCCAGGGGGGGCAAAAATAGAACATAAAATAAACTACTGATTGCTGTTCCTTAGACCAAAAGGACTTCAGCCCTGTTTCAATGCCTGTGTGTGTCCAGTGATTGATGGACTAGTACTAATCATTAGTATTCACTGGCCCAGCTTTGTACAGGTGGCTGGACCAGATGACTTCCCTAGATTACCTTTCAACATAAACTATCCTGGGACTTGAAAGCATTCACTGAGGCAAAAATATGTATTCTTAAAGGCATAATAAACCATATATAATATATTTCACCTTCTTCACCTCAATATCATGCCTCCAATAAATAAAACATCTTTTTGGAAATACCGGGTGATGCTTGTTTCAACTTCTGCATTAAATGGCTGAAACTAGAACACAAAGCACTAGAAATTTAAAATGTCAAATTCTAATTTTTTTTCTCTTCAAAGGAGAAAAGACATTACTTCCTGCTGCTTTACAATTCCTTTTTTTTTTTTTTTAATAACATACTTACTGGATATGAAGTTGGTGGTTTAAAACAAAATTTCAGTTTTTAGTCAAAGGCTAGGGGAGACTTCTCTTATTATAGTCAGTATAGACTGGATGTTGTTCGTGTCACTTGTTCAATAGCCTCTTACTAGTCACAGACAATTGGAAACATGCTGCAGTGGAGAGGAGATGTGTAAATGACTACCTACCACCTGAAGTCTTTCTAAAACAGCCCACACTTTTCAGCTTTGCAAAATAACGTTGTTCTTTTCAGATTGTTCCCTTTAGGTTTATTAGCTCCTGGTTGCCTATAACAAACTGCTTTTTTCAGGGGAGTGATAAGTACATCGTTTGTAGTGACACCAGAGCACAACTGAGATTTCTTGAGAAGCTTGATCACCTAGAAAAGAAGAGAAAAGATGAAGAGGAACGTGAGATGTTGCTTCGAGCAGCCAAGGTAAGACTAGGTTTCCAAGGAAGTAGTCATGTCCTCTAGAATGGTGACCATCTTCACCAGGTTTTTCCTACTTCTGCTTCAAATATAGTAACCATTAACCGTGTCACTGAAAATCTATAATGTTGAGGACAATTGAGGCTATACAGAAAAGGATTTAACGTATTTATGTTTTTTAAAAAGTCCACAAGATTTCTTTGAAATGTGTGGTGGGGTGAACTCCTCTTTTGAAATTATTCCTACTGGTCAAAATTAAGTAAAAATCTATAAATGTCCTTCCTGTATCTCTTTTGCCTCTGAAACAGAAGCCTGGTAAGGTCCACCACCCTTGCAGGTGTATTTGTTTTCTGTAGTCAAGTTCAGAGGGCTAGTCTTGGAGCTGGTACCACAGCATCCATGAACCCCTGATGGAGCTCATGCTAGTATAGAATAAGTTTCTTCTCTCTTCCCTCCCCTAAAGAAGAGGAGAAAAAAACCCCAAAAACCTACAAGAGTAGATGTTTCTTCATCAGCTGTGACTTGACCATCTTCTGTTTATTCTTTTCTTTTGGTTTTGTTTCAAGTCAGATTCTGGAGCCACTTGGGTGGAAACCTAATCTAGAGTTGAACGAACTGTGTTGTGCTTGCATGAATACAACTCCCTTTCTTTCCTATACTTTCTGTCCTTTTTAAGTGTCTGATGCTGACACGAACAACATCATGCCTAGACTGGACCTGACTGACAGTGTTAGCATCATTTTCAGCTTAATCTTGCCTCTGGCTAGAGCAGAGGCAGCCGGCCCAGATGAGGAGGGGTGTGCACGTATGTGCATGGAGGGGGATGGAAGCCAGTCTGGATTGAGGCATTCACCCCTGGAGCTAAATCTTTCAATCACCAGAGAAAACTGTCATTTATTAAATATTTAACAGATAGGATGGTGTTTGTAATTTCTGTTCAATCTTTTTTCTCTTCCTCTGGTAGAGCCGTTCCAATAAAGAAGATCCAGAGCAACTGCGGTTAAAGCAAAAAGCGAAAGAGGTAGGACTTTCCAGTTACCATGCTTGCCTTTGTGTGTTGAGAGAAGGTTGGCAGCCCTGTCCTGGCAATTAGGTCAGGGTTTATTTTGCTGCTGCATACCATTTGCAGAGGCCTTGGGGAAGGACAGGAACTGCCACAGGCAAGGGCAGTGCTTCAAATGAGGTCAATGAATTATGAGCTCTCTTTTTTTAACATTTTATTTTTGCAGTTTCAGTCCTGTCTCGAAACAGTCCTTTGTAAACTGCAGCAGTACACTTGGTAGGAATATAATGTGGGATTAGAAAAAAAAAAAAAAAAAAAAAAAGAAACTTTGAGATTTAGCATCTGGGACTGTACAATAGGCTACATTTTTCCAGGGTAATTGTTCGTTTTGTAAATCTGATACTGCTTATAATTCTTTGGCTGGGAGGCGGTACTGGGATTTAGTTTTAAATGGAAAACGCCTCTGGCTTTTAATTTTCTGGGCCCAGCAGTTTTCTGTTCTGGAATGGAGCCCTTGTTTCACACAGTTCATGTTTAGCTGCAGGGGTTTTAGTTTATAGCTTAGACTGGTTAAGCTTTTACTCCCAGAGGCCTCTGCATAGCAACTGTAGAAATCAACAAATAAGTTCATTTATGTCTGCAGCCTCCTCTCAGTAGCTGACTTTTTACATTTCCCAATATCCATTTCCTGACTTTTCTAGCCTGAGAGAAAAAAGCTCCACTAATTGGAGCTTATTTTAATTGAGCCTTAATATTGGATCTCACTGGAGTTGCCCCCAGAGCTACTGGGAACAGAATGAAATGAAAGTACCTAAGGTTGAAGATGTGTGTGCGTGTGTATGTGTGTGTGAAATTTTTCACTTGACCTACAGATTCTTGTCCCTGCTGAATAAATCATCAAGCCTGTTCACATTTCTGATTAAGGATCTGACAGCAGACGATAATAAAGACAATTGAGGTGTGAGACGTGTGATACAGAGCTGAAGAAATTGGTTTCTATAGTTACTTGACTGATTTCATGCAATTTTTAAGGATCTTTGTGCTAAATGAGAGTGATTTTCTGAGCAACCTTTTTCCTTAACTGTGCCTCTTGAACTATGAAATTTGTTGTTGCTTAACATTGCTGCACTTGGCTCCTAGGTGCCAGCAGCAGCAGCAGGTTATTTATGAATGCTTTAAAGGCCCTTATTGTTTGGATTAATGTAGGGGCCCAGGCAAAACAAATGGAAATCCAGTAAAATAGTATTTGAATCAATGCTCTGGATTTGCAACATAGTAGACGAAATTTGTAAAATGAGAGAGAAGGAACTTGCTTTACTATCTGTCTTTTAATTCTTTGTTTCTGCTTACCACTCCTTCTTCATTCCTACAATCTGTGAGTACAAAGTTGCCCTAAAGCCCTTCCCAGTTTGCCTCTAGTGCCACCAGGATCAACAATCACTGGGTGATGCTAATCTGTCTTGTTTTGTAGGTGACTTTACCTCTGCATCATCTGATCGTTTCTAGATGTACTTTTTTTTAATAAAGACTGCAAAGTAATTCATTTTTGCAGCTTCTTTTCTCTTGTTTTCTGAACAAGAATGTGTAAGATCATGAAAAATAATCTGTGGCTTGCATATTTATAACACAAAGAAGGTTAGGTTAGATTCATCGATATTTTTCATGAAATCTCTTTTGAAAAGTGGCATAGTGGTGTGCAAAAAAAGGAGCCAACAGAGCAGAGAAGGCATCCAAGTTTATTGCTTGGTGTTCTAATGTGTCTTGAGTTCCCCTCCTTCAGTGCATTTCATCTTGTGCCAGACTAACACAACCTGCATCACTCTTTGTCCTGTGTGTTTCTCCATGCTCTGCTGCTCCCAGAGGCAGTCTCCAACTGCTTCACCAAAAGAAGAGGAGGCAGATGTGCCTCTTGGGGCAACACAGATCTTTGTGTTGGTATTCACTTGCCCTCTGTCCTGCTGATTTGTTCTCCAGAGAATGAGGCAGCCAAAAGCTTCTCCAAGCTTCACATGGAGAATGGGGATGCCCACCTTCTGTGCCAGTGGTGCTTCTTCATCTGAGACCATCTTAAGGTTGAGTGGAAATGAGAGCAAATGCAGCTGGAAAAAATTAGCACTTTATTGACAGTTTGGAGGAAACTGGTCAGCACACATTTGCATTGAAAAAATGCAAGCATGAATAGGACTGGAATAAGAGCAAAAGAAAAATCAACAAATATCCCAAGACTAAAACTGGTAACACGGAAGCATGATGTACAGTGGGACGAACGTTTGAAATGGCTTACCCTTGTCTGTCTGTCTTGTCATGTTGCGCTTACAGTGTGCTCCTAAGGAACCAAACTTGGAAACTTTGATACCTCTGTCAGTTGGAATCAGATCCTTTCCAGGTCACTCCAGTAGAGTATCTGCTGAAAAGTCTGATCTGATTGTCTGCTTATAGTTCTTTAAGAATTAATATGGACCTGCCTTCCTCAAAGCTGTCTTTCATATGTTGATGATGACCTCCTGGGAGAGGGGAGAGGCTGTGGAGCAATGGCACTGTAGCATGTTCTAAGGCAAAGTTTCCCAAAATGCAGGGTGTACATCCTGACAATGAATACTTATAAATCCAGGATGTGCTGTCATCCAGTAGCTGGAAGCAACATCTTAACATTGCTGGAAGTACATCCAGAGACTCTGCAGTGGATTCTTTTATCCAAAAGGCTATACATAATTGCTGTGACCTTTTCATCCTTTTTGCATGACCTATTGCCTCAAACTTCCCCTCTGCTAAGTCATTTCCTTTCCTATATTCTTAGCCTATGTAGCTTGCCATGAATTAAGTCTGTATTTATTTCCCTCTTTCACCTGTTTCAGCAGATTTTAATACCTATGGAAAGTGCACATTCCTTCTGAGACAGCTGCAAGGCTTGCCCCAAGCTGCTGCTTTGTGCACTCAAGAATTTTGTCCTTGCTCTCCTCACGGACCAGCTCTTTGTGCAGTGGCGTTCCTGCAGTCTGGGTAAATTACCCCTGTTTTTCATTCTGCCTTATCTGCCTCTTCAAACTGAGAGGATGCGGTCCTCTCATTGTCCCTGACGTTTGCACTATTAAACCATAAGGTTTTTTTAGGTGGTTTCTGCTATTTCCTGTTCTGTTTTCTACAGTGCTTCCAGTTGCAAAAAAAATGTTCAGTCAATGTGATTCTTATTGGTGAATTTATAGTTTATCTGTGGCTTCACCCCCTTTCCTGAAATCAGCTTTCCTAAATTGAGTAGGTGTAGGATACTGTCAAATGTGCAAGCCAGCCATATGAACAGTTCATCTCAGAAGACCTGTGAAAATATCAGTATTAAACAGTGTGTACTATAATTCTAAATATAAACTCTGATCCTTTAGAATAATTTAGGTTGGAAAAGACCTCTAGGATCATTGAGCCCAACTATTAAACCAGCACTGCCAAGTCTTGGACCATCACTGAACCATATCCCTAAGTGCCACATCTAAATATGTTTTAAATTCCTCCAAGGATGGTGACTCAGCTACTTCCTAGGACAGCCTGTTCAAATGCTTGACAACCCTTTTGGTGAAGGAGTTTTTCCCAATTTCTTTGCACTTCTGTCTATCTTCTTCAAAAGTGAGTGTGCTTTTGTAGTATGGCTTCAGGAAGCTTAAGCCTGAGCCTGGGCAAACTTCTCAGAATGTGTCTGGGCAAGATACCTGCTTGGGGTTGAGCAGGTGACCAGGTAATTTACTGAGAGCATCTTTGCTTGTTTCTACCTTTATCCCTGCTTCTACCTTGTGTCACCTTGTGGTGTCTGTCAGTGCATAAAGGGGAGCAGCTACATCTTGAGCTAGGGAAAGGAGTGTGTGGAGCAAGCACCTGATGGACAGCAGATTTACCTGCCCCATTCCTTGCTCTCTCAGCAGCTCTGTTCACTTGTGACTGCACAGATCATCCCACTCCCTTGTTCCTACCTGCTTGACTCACTTGTGCATTTTTTGACACAGATACAAGATGGCAGTAGATGAGATGCTGAGAAAATTCGATACCTTTACTATCAACTGATAGGGAGGAAAATGGCAAACCCTAGGGTTTTTGTAGAGACAAAACAACCCCTATAGAAAACATCAAACAAAGAGCCAGCATGATTCCAGTGCATTCTGGGCCTTACATAGAAATGACTGAATTTTAGTTGTCCTGTAGTATCTTCTCAACAGTTACCATCTTTTTGTCCTGTTTGATATAACTTTCTAACTCACTTATTTCCTCTCACATTCTCAGGTAGCAAGTTACTGTAACTTGATTCTTTGCTGCTTGCCTTACCGCCTCCAACTCACATTTTCAAGCTGTTGGTTTTCTTTTTCCTCTTGTGCTGCTTCTCTGTGTAGTCTTCTGGACCCAATGGTTCAAATTATTTAAGATCACTCCTGTGGCAGGGGAGAAAAAGAAAGTACAGGATGCTGCCAGCAAAACAAGACCTCATTGTGATCAGCTGGCTTTTTTATGCCTTCAGTGACATCCTAAGAGCTTCTGCTTAATTACTTGATTTATATTATCTTTATTGTTCTGTAGTGTTTCCTACCTGCTTCTGCATGTTTTGAAAAACAAAAAGCAAAATAATCAAAGAGACATAAATTTTATTAGCTGTGATGTAGCCTTACAAATTACGATCATCAGAGATTTTGGTGTGTTCCAAGTCTTGTAGAAAGTCAGTTATAGAAATTCCACAGCGTGTTAGATTATTGGGTGAGCTACAAAGTGAACTGAATGCCTGTTTGTGAGACTCATGTTGGTGTTTTGAAGGAATGTAAGGAAAGAGCAGCTGAGACACTGCACTGAATACCCTAAAACCATCTGCCTAAAAGATGATAATAACTATCTCTAGTGAAAAACAGCCCTTGCCCAAAACTCCATTAAGCATGTTCTTGGATTTGCGAATAGCCTTTTCTCAGTTTGTCTGAGAGATGGAGAATGGACATATAACCGGTTTTAAGTATGGCCTTAGATTAGAAATTTGCTAATACAGGAAACTTTAGGGCTGAAAGTACAAAAAGAGAATGATAATGAAGATCCAGAGAGTTGTCTGCCAATATATGTTGGGTGGACTGCATGATGAGATGGAGAAACCTGCCTGCTGATGGTCATTGAACAGTCTTCTCCTAACTGACAGTATCTGAAACAAAACTTGCTGAATACGTTGCATTGGTGTGGGGTGCTGTAGTCTGTTTCTTGTTCTTGCAGTAAAATTAGCCTGAGCAGTGTCTGAAAGCACATAGAGAGCTTGATGCTGGATGCCAGGCACACAGGAACTTTCCTGGGCCTCCAAGTAAGGCAAGCTGATGGGACTGCACAGGGGAAATCATGTTCCAAGTGTCCTAGAAAACACAGAAATGTATCAATAATGGTTAAGCAAACAAAAAAACTGGTAAAAAGAAATACACATTCCAACACATAGGAAATTCTTGCCAAGAGTGGGCGAAATAAGGAGTTAGGAAGTCACTGTGCCCTGGATTTTTTTTCCTTGTGGGAAGTTAATTGCATATTAAGAAATATCAACTCAAAATACCAATTTTTTTCCTCTCCTCCTATGGGTATATTACTTTGTGGCTATCCTGGAAAAATGTTCTCTTGTTCTCCAAATCATTTTATTGCACCCTTTTATACAGACAAAGCACTTGGTCTTGGGGCACACAGCCATGGTAGGGCCTTTTCTGCCACTGAAGCAGGTATGTGGGATATTAACCTGAAAGAAATCTACTCTATTTTAAGTCAGGACTGCATTTCAAACCAGTGCATGCTATTCTGCCTTTCTGCTGTTAAATCTAAATTACAACAGAGGGAAAAGTCAGTGGAAACTAATTGTATGGCTAATTAAAACAGTTTGAAAGGAAGCAATTGCAAGAAGAGAAATCGCATTAAAGGCAAGAGGAGAGGATGGTAAATGTTTAAATATGCAGCCTCCAAGTGTCAGTTTTCCTCAGAGAATGTCCCCCAAATGAGAAGCCTGCTATTCAGCTGCATTCAACCTGTAGGGCAGAAGATTTTGTATAGGAAAGGTAGAGGCTGGAGGCAGTAATGCTCATTGAGCTTTATGACAACCAGTGTGAGAGGCTTGGGATTGAAAGCAGATTTTAAGGTTTATTTTTCATTTTCTTCTCAAGTTCCTTAAAATGCTTAAAGGGAATGTGAAAAAAAATTGCAGTTCTTTCTTCCAAAGACAATGAAAAGAGAAGTGACTGAGAGCAGTAGACAACTTTCAAAGCACTAAACAGAGGACATAATGAAACCCAATGAAACCTTGCTTGGAAAAGCTGGTGAAAAAGAGAGAATGGATGCAAAAATGAGAAGTCATTTCAGTGGCATAAATGGACCCACTTAAAAGATATCTCAGTATTTACTTCTTTAAAAATACACAGAAAAGAGCAATAAAAGGCTCAGAGAGGTCCTGAGGTTTCTTTTTCACAGATGTGAGCTAGAAAAAGGTATACATTGAAATTTGGTCACAGTTTCTTTGACTTGCTTTGAATTTTACTATCTGTTAATTTATTGTTTAGTTTCTTTACTGTAGAAGCTGATAGGATTGGGAGCTTCTGTCTCTTTTGTATGCCTATATTCCTTTCTTTTTTTCCTCCTGCAAGTCTTATACAAATTCTTGTTCATCTACTTTAGTGCTTTTATTACTCCTGATGTACTTATTGCTGGATAGCACACATAACCCTTAGGCATACATTAAGTTGTCTTCAGCCTTCCCTGGTTTCCTTTTCTGCCAGTTCTTCTGTTAGTTTAAATATTTATTTAATCTGTCCTGTACTCTATCTGCCTGTAATGTCATATGTGGATTCATCCCCACTTTTTACTTAATATTAAAGCCAGTATCTTGTACATACATTTTCAAATCTTTCTCTTATACAAATTATAACCAAGTCCAGAATTGTGATGTTTAACCACATCTGTCTTGCCAGCATTTCTTCTGAGCTCATTTACATCTGTGGAGCTGTATTTATTTGCTATTGCATTGCTAAGACAATTTTTTGGCTTTTTTTTTTTTCCCAGGCATAAGTTCCTAGCATTCAAATGAAGAGAGAGATCTTTCCTCTGCTCCTCAGATTCGTTTCCTAGTACTTTGTATATTGAAGTGCCTGCAGAAGCAGACAGTGGTATGAATTTCTCATGCCAGCACAATGCTGGCATGTATTCTGCTGGACAAGGGCTGCCTGTCTGGCTTTTCTTTAACCTCAGTCCTCTTACTGCTCTGTGAGCCCTGGCTAAGACAGGTGATCTCATCTTTACCTGTAGAAAAACCCTCCCTGGTAGAACTGTTTTTTGAGAATCTAGAGAGTAAATGTTCCATTTGTCTTCGATGAAAGCTTATACCAAATATACCTGAATCCTGTACTGCTGTGTACTTTGTGACTAGACACAAAGGCATTTGTTTAGTTCTTTTCTAAGGTGAACTGGAATTCAGCTAGGTAACACTCTTTTTTCCCCCCCCACCTTTGATAATACAGCCACCCTCTGCTGTACACATCATGGATTAGCTGCTGTGAATAAGTTGACTTTATTTGTAGCAGTGTATACTTTTCATCAGTTGTGTTTAAGGGATTCTTCCTCTTTAAGGAAAGCCTCGAGATTTGCCTAACTTGCATTACTGAGGCTCTGATCACGTACTCTGATCACATTATCACATACTTCGTAACCAAAAGAGTTTAAAACCAATCTGCAGTATTGCTTTAAGTAAAAGTTCCAGCATCTCATTGCTGAAGTACTTCTTGTCTTCTTATACAACTTGAAATTTATTTTTTAATAATAAAGTGCCTCAAAAATGTCATTGGTGTAATAGTAAAAATAGATTTTGCGTATTTTCTGAAATGTGGGGTATGAGACGTAAATGAGAGAATTTCTGTGAGCAGGAAAAGAAATATTTTTCTCAGAGGATTGAGTGAAGAACAGAGAGGTCAATTTTAAAACCTTTCATTTTGTGTGATTACAGCCATGCTGCAAATGCCATTTCACTATAAGGAAGGACTTTAAAACATACCTTATTTCCTGATTTCTGCTGCAGGTCAGATTAACTAAAATGGTTATTGTGTCACCCTAGAGATTCCTGCTTGCTGCAAGACCAGACTTTAAACCCTATTTTTATTATTAAAAAGGCCAGCAGCAACAAAGACTATTTTACGAATTCTGAGACGTTTTCATAGCAATTTGATCTCTATACACAGGTTTTTAGAACTCTTTGTACTGCAATTCTTAGCATATGTGAAATCCAGAAAGGGGGGGAAAAGAAGCATGAACATTCATTTGCCACTTGCCTGGAACACATCCCCTCTTAATGCCCTTCTTGGGGAAGGAATTTTGAATAGAGCATGTGTTGGGTTCTTGTGTTGTGATGGAAGAGCAGCATCTTTCAGCAGATTAGGTAGGCCAGGTTGAGGGGCAGCCTGTTAGTTTGGGGGTCTGATGTCTGGTGCTGCTTCCCCCTGCTCCTCTGGAATTGCCATCACGCACTTCTGTCTGCAAGGAAAAAGATTAATCTGTTGTCAAGATGAGTATGATGGTATGATTTCACCTGGGTGTGACAGTTCCCTTTGTATCCTATCACACTCAAAGACACCAATGACAATAAAACTGACCTCTGGAAGGGAAACCATGCAGCTTTTCTGTGTTATACTTGAACAAAGTGTATGCACTACTTTTACTGCCCTTACTGCAGTGATCTTTCTTCCTTAACTTACATGCTACAAAACTAGCTGTTGAAGAAGGATTTGACTCTGCATAGTCACCTCTTGCTCTTTCCTAATCTTTCATTTAGGAAAATCTGGCAGTAAGTTATTCAGCCAGTATCCTCGGGTATCCCTTGACATTATCTGCCTGTCTTCTCCTTATCCTGTGCTTTTAACTGCTCACACAATGTTTAGACACTTAATCTGCAATTTTTAATGGAACAAAACTTGATGAAAAGATGATTTTGCTGGCTTCAGCAGGGTAATTTGGATGCCTGCCCATATCGCTTAATGGGGATCTGTTGAGTCCATTATAGAAACTGAGTGTATAAATTCATTTGTCTTAATTGTGTTCTCAGAAAAATCCCTGAGATGTGTAGAATGCAACAAAACTATAATTTTTTATTTTTTTTCTTTTGCTCCAAACCTCTGGTGAGATTCTGTATCATTTGAAAAATCCTTTGACTAGCTAGGAGGTAGAAAATGTATTGGAGAGAGCAGATGTTGGTAATGACGTGTGATTCCAGCATTGTCTTGGGAGCTGCTCGGTTGATGATGCATCAGTTCGGTTTCTAGAAAGCACATCTTTTTTATACAGTCCCCCAAGTGTCATCCTCTCTCTCCTTTGTTACCTGTGCCAGTACTGCCCTCCAGCAGCATCACTTCATCCTGCAGTGTGTCTGTGCCAGCAGCAAGCTTGGTCTGCTTGAGTTTCATGGGGTAAATAAATGGTGATGGTGCCAAGGCACTGCTGAGTCCTCAACCAGAGCAGCATCCTGATGTTCCACCATGAGAACCTCAGCCCACCCAGTCCCCTCCACCCCATGCTGATACCAACCCAAAACCCTCTTGGTATTTATTTCATTGCTCTGCCTTTTGTCTTCACACTTGACCATGGCTGCCCATCAACAGCAGCTGTAAAAAGGAGAGAGGGGCTTATTTCAATGCTGCTTCAAGCCAGAGGTGCTCAGCAGCCACACATTTTTGACAAGTCTAGCTGCAGTAAAGCTGGTTGATGTGTGTTTTGTAGGATTGAGAGACGAGGATGTTTTCCAGTGATTCCCAGGGATGGAAGCACATGGTTAGGCTAATATAGGCTTTTGGTTTCTTTTGCTTTGTCTTAAGTTTAATGGTTTTAAAAGTCATTTTACTTGGAGTGTAATGGTGCCTAAATTTAAGCAAATCGTCTTTTCCCTTCTGGTTTTCTTTTTCACTGGAGCATTTAGGAGTTTAATCTTTCCCCAGAGGGGTGCTGTGTGCATGGCATGTTGCAATGCCCCTTCTCATGGCAAGAAGTCTGTGGTGTACGTGTGACCATTGTAATGACTGAAGTACACAGATGGCAGGAAGGAGTGCTTTACTTCTGCAGCGATGCTCCATAGCTGACGGTCAGGAGGGGTGGCTGTAGGTGTTGGAGGCCCGGGCAGCAGAGGCTGGAAGTCAGCACCTGCCTCTGCCAAAAAACCTCAGCATTTTATTGCTGAGATTTAATGCTTATTCTGAGCATTTTATTGCTCCTGCTTAAGTTGTTTCTAAGCCTCAATCTTTCACAGTTTGCAATGTTTCAAAATTTTTTATTTATTTTCACTTTCTCTGATTGGTGGTGATGATGGTGGTGATTATCACCATCTCTGATTGGTTGGAGTGTGTTACTGAATATAAAGATACAAGATTAAATGTCTATGTGATATAAAAGAAAAGTTTATCTTAAACATTTTACGATAGTAGGCTGCCTGGAGTTAACCTCAGACAATTGCAAAATACTACTAGTTTGAAAGTTCATTATCTGTAAAGTATTCTTGAAAGCAATCCTATATATTTGGATAAAAAACAAGCTGACTGAACTGAGTGAATTTTGATAAATAAGGTGTTAATTGTGTACACTGCACACAAAAGCAAGAACAATGTGTATGGTAAGTGAATGATGGTATATAGCATTGAAGAAGTACTACTGTGTGAAGAAGTACTACTACAATAAAAGCCTACATGGGGTGATCAAAGATGATTTGCAAATAGTGCTGTTTTCAAAACTGAAACATACAAACCCCCAAAAAACTGTTCTCAACATATTCGTTAAAATCTTGCTTTCCCTGATTCCTGCTGAAAAACCATGATCAGTTTCAGTCTTCGAGGGAACATCTTTGTTTTAGGAATCTTGCCCTGAAATATTGTTTTGATTTTAATAGCCTAGTTGCTGCAGTATTTGATGTGAAGCTGCCACCATCACTTTATATGAAGTAAAATCAGGCTTGTAACAACACCCACCCAGAAACAACCTAGCCAAAAGCTCTCTTCCCAAAACACTCCCCCTGAACCCCAAAGTGTTTCTTTGTAGTGGATTTATCTTTATTTAGGTGGTAGCAAGTAGGGGACTTATACCATGTAGGTGCTGCAAGCTCATTTGTTATCAGCAGCTCTTCTCCCCTCCAAGTGGGATCTCTGAGAGTTGAAAAGCAAACAAAATCATAGTGTTGCAAGCTTGGTAAGCAAGATATCTGTATTGACTGGGTGAGGAAGTCCAGATAATCTATTGGGT
This sequence comes from Chamaea fasciata, assembly GCF_029207755.1. NCBI lineage: Eukaryota > Metazoa > Chordata > Aves > Passeriformes > Sylviidae > Chamaea > Chamaea fasciata. The sequence goes on along the minus strand of NW_027094086.1, from coordinate 46,230,859 downwards.
TTATGATGGGGGAGGGGAGAAGATTTGGGTGCTTTCCTACCCATGGTATGGTTGTACTTTAATTTTTTTAAGACATGCACACACATCCATGTAGAGAATCCCCGTCTGAACAATTTTACATGTCCTGGGAATGGGGAGGATGTGGGCTACAGAACTGTACTAGTTGCATGTCAGATCATCCCAGGGTTGACATCAAACCAGAGGTTTATGTTTGGAAAGCCTTCCTTCTCCACTCATGCTCCACACTGGACAGCTGGTGGATGAGGAAGCAGTGTGGTTGTAGAAGCAAGGTGGCAGATCTAAGACAGTCAGTCTGTCAGCAGACTTCACTGGGTTGAGCTCCAGAGCAGCTGATGTTGATAATTATTAAATAGAACGTATCTACATACATTCTAATACAAGAATAAAACTTTTTTTTTTTTCAATTTTAATCCTCTTTACTGTGAGTTTCTATCCCATCCCAAGTTTACCTAACCCAGGTGAAAGTTGTTTCTAATGATTTCTTAGTATCTAGCAGTGTTGGAGGTGAGTGATAATAAACAGGCAGTGTATCTCTTAACTTGCTTCAGATGTTCCTGAACATTCAAATATGTACTGGGAAGAGAGACTACCAGTCAACTGACAGCATCCTGTTAAATTGGGTAGTACAATGTTTCACAACAGCAAAATTAAGTGCTGGGTTCAGGTGATAGAGGAAATTTGGTATCTTGTTTGTGCAGTCAGGAATTGAGATTTTGAAATAAGAATAAACCCAGGTCACATAACCTGGTAAATTCAATTTTTAATACTAATCCATCTTCATAAACCAGTTCAGACCAAGGTTTTCTGTTAACCAAAACCAACAAACCTTATGAGGTAAGGAAGCAGCTGCAAGGCTCCTGTTAAGGCTGCATTGGTACCACAGTGTGGTCTCCATAGAAAGTGTTACTTACACAGTGCTTCCATAGGGCTCCAAGCATGACTGAGTACTGGAATTTGTCAAAAGTGGCCAGAAAAAGGGGAAAGATACTGTGAAACACATTGTTTCTGTAGGAGCTACAGAGTTGTCTGAAACTCTGTTATGAAAAGAACCTTTAACGTAATGTGTATCATAATTAACGTAGATGTTTTCTTTTTAAATTAGATGCAACAGTTGGAATTAGCACAGATGCAACAGAGAGAAGCCAACCTGACAGCTTTGGCAGCCATTGGACCAAGGAAGAAAAGACCATTGGATTCATCAAACATTGGATCTAGGCTGGAGGTACAGGCATGGCTTGCAATGACTTGCATGGTGTTACATCTTCATACTGAATTACATTTATCTTTCCCTGTGGGGAGAAGTGAGAATTCTCTCACACAAAATGGTTTGTTGCATTCTGTAAGAAACCTGGTTTGTGTGTTAGGCGCTTGAAAGGATTGTTTCTGGTAAATTTGATGGGCGTGTGTAATTGTCTGTTAAAGGAAAGACTGTGCATAAGAGCGCTGTGTGTAAAGGACTGAATGAAATGATGACTCAGAGAAATTCCCATCTATGGTGGAGGGGTAACCAAGCTGTGGTGGCCTTCCACAGTTGTCATGGCCCCTCAGTTGAACTCACAGTGCCTGGCTTGGATGGCTTTTGAAATGGCTCTTAATTTGACATTTGACTGTGGACATTTATCCATGCACAATGCATAGGGACTGTTCTCAAATATTCTGTGAGTTCACCTTGGCCAGGTTCTCCCAAAAAGCAATAAATAAGTCAGTAAAGCTAGACCATTTACTTCCTGCAATGAGCCAGATCATCTTCTGTAGCTCATGTTGAATATTGAAAGTGCTTTTAACAAATTTTTCTGAGCAAATCTTTAATATGCTGAAGAGTAACTGTTCCCGGTACCTGGGAAGCTTTTGTGGCTGTAGAAGTCCTTTCTGAGGAGACTGACAGCCTGCTTCTGTTAAAGGTCATCATCTTTGCTGGAGATAGGAGAAATTCGTGTTACGGCCAAATTTGCCCCTCTATCATGAAGCCTTGGTATTGCTCAAGTGAAAATCTGGTTGGCCTGACATAATCACAGTGAGCAGGAGCCTGGACAGTAACTTTTGTGTGGAGGCAGTGGTGGTAGTTGTCCTTTCTGATGAACCTTAAGTCTTTTTCATTTCTGTTGTCTGGGAAGCTTAACTAGATGGTAGGATTGAAAACACTGTCATTTTTGCATAGGGAGGATCTTGTCTTCAGTTATTTGCAGTGTAGCTGAGACAGTGGTGGCATCTGTCCAGTAGTTTTTCTTCTTCTGGGCTGTGACAAGAGGCCTCACTAAGCAGGTGAGATAGTCGTGTTTCAGTGAATTTTTAACTTATTTTTTCCCTGACATGGATACAGAATTAGGTCTTTGAATATTCCTGTTAGCCACAACTGAAGGGAAGCGATCTGTCTCTAAACAAGCTGCAGAAAGCAGTGTTCACAGCTTTTGAGCAGCTTTTCTTCTCTTCTTTGAAGTTTTTTAATGCACTTTCACATGAAGCTAAATGTATGGGGATTTTTTTAATAATACCACTGGAAAAACTTGAAAAAAATCAGTCTAGCACATGAACAGTTTTCCCCATCCTTTTCTCATCTTCCCCCAAGCTTCTATCGGGTAACTATTCCTGTTCTTCGTAGTGGTTTTCTGTAATTATTGCCGGATTTGTTTCTGAATATTTAACAAGTCTGCCTGTTAAGTACTTTCCAGTTATTTCTCATCATCTGTGGTATGTCTGCTTTATTAAAAGCTTCATGAGATTATGCCAAGGCAAGACGGATAACAGTGTTGCTGCTGAAAGCTGGTGATCCATTATTTACTTTGCCACTTTAAAAGAATGTGGACGTGACACGCCTAAAACTGACCATAAACCTTGATAACATTCCATTGTCACAAATTTACCTGCTGTATTTTAAGCAACTTCTCATATAGGTTGCCAGGCTGATTTGTAAGGGCAGTAGGTGAAACTAATTCTGACAGTGAAACTATTTTTGTTTCTTGCATGCAAGCTCACATTCCAATGCCTAGTTCTTAGGCTTTGTCCTACCGGAAAGCATTTCTCTGCAGACCTTTTTTTTTTTTTTTTCCTATTTTGTGGAATTATGCAGGATAGCAATCCTTGAGAAGGATGTTTAGATTTAAATGTTTTCAAGTGTCCCAATATATCTGAGCAGGATTTATAAAAGGCTTAAGACTTCTCATGTAGAATTAAGCATGGTTTTGAAAAACACTCTCTAGTTCAAGTGGCAGAACATTCGTAAGACATTCATGATAACATGGCAAAACATCCTGAGCAGTAAACAACATTCCATTCTTCAGAGATGAAAGGAGGTCTTTGAAACTGAAAGCAAGTACAATATGGCCTTAGGCTGTTACACATTTGGGCATCTTTAAAATCATCTTTTTGGGCAACCTGTCTGAGAATAATTTAAACAGCCAGGATGTGCTTTCTCATTTCAAATTGCAAATACTGACAAAATACAGACAGCTTTATTCTCAAATAATCTTAAATGTCAGAACTTCTAGACTGTGAAATGGCAAGTAAGTCTGTGCATAATACTCCTGTGACCTATTATTATTATTATTATTATTATTATTATTATTATTATTATTATTATTGATATTATTTGTAAAGCCTAATAACTTGGTAGACAGGTATGATAGAAAAAGTTATTCCTAAATATGAATATTTAACATTATTGAGTGAAATCACTGATGCTAACTGGATTAAGATTTTTAACTATGACTTCAACTTTCTTTGGATAATGGTCTTTGTACGATTGTGTCTCCTATGGCCATGTCAGCTTTGTACAGCTTCTTTTTATGGTTGACTCCTGTAGTAATTAAAGGAAAAGGAATTATTTCAAGCAATTATTGATGCAAGCCGAAGCCCTAAGGTATTTGGGCAGACAGAGAAGAAATAATCTGTAACAGTATGTATTAAAAAAGTGAAACTCTGTAAGCAAATTTGTCATATATTTGCCTTTCCCTATTCAGTACTAAAATGTAATAGATACTGGGAAAGTTCAGTTTAGCAGTCTGGGTTGGTTGGATCTGCTGCCTACTGTTGCAGTAAGTGTGTAAGTGGCTCAAACCAGCATTTTGGGGAGCATGGTATGCTAACTTAGCCACAAATAAGTATTTGTGTTTCATTGGGATGATTCTTCAGCCCAAGGTTTTCTGTTTCTCCACACTCCAGCACAGGGCTTTGTTCCTCTTCTGGAAAGTCTTTCCTGAGATAGTTGAGCTCGTGATTCCTGCACGTTTATCTGATTTTGATGTCTGGAACTGTGTTTTACTTGGTCTTTCCAGGTCTTTCATTTTAGTGTGGTCACTAGAACATGTGATGACACAACAAGCATGTGGTCTCCAGCCAGAAGCCTGCTTGCCAGCAGCCTCATCACCTCACAGTATAACAAGTACAGAAAGAGGCTTTTGTCCAGAGGAGTGCCTGTCAAGTGATTTGGACCTAAAAGCAATATAAAAAGAATAATCTATATATTGCCATGATTGTTCATGTATCTGTAAAGTTGAAATAACAGTAGGGACAAATCCATGATGATCATGGAATGAAAAAATAAGGCTAATGCTCTAGGCCTAATTAAAAAAAATAAAAGAAAGAAAAGGCATCAGTATAATGGGAATTCTTTTTCCTTTCTTGTTGGAAACACTAGTTTGGATAGTTTTGCATGTTCACTTCACTGCAACTTAACATTTGAATGGTATTGTTCAGAAAGAGTTATTTGAGAAAGCCCTGGTAAGAAAATGCCTCTATTGTGAAAATGCGTTAATTGGTGCTACTTGTAATCCAGAGGTGGCAATATCTTCATCTCTCTCGTTCTTATCCCTCTGGATACTTTTGGATACAATGAAGAGGAAAGGCCTTTGGATTTGATTTATATGTGTCTTGGGGTTTGTGCATTTGTTACCCATCTCTCCTCCTCCCCTAGTTTGAGGGCATGTGGTAAACAGTAATGAATTAAAGGGTAGGAAGAATTGAAAACTAACTCATCTTGGGAGGGGAGGAGGACACTTCTAAAACAAATAAGAAAAAAGTAAACTTGAAACCACAGACTCATTTTCCCAATTCTTTGTTCTGTTTCATAGCTTTTACTGGTTGGTAACATGCCCCATAATGTTTTCAATGCTGATAAATAGTCAAGGATTTTTTTTTTTATTATTAAGTTTTACTGCTCTTCTATTGACTAAGCCATTTTGGAAACAGCTTTGTTTCATTCCCACTGTAACTGGAATCTTAGAAATTTGGAGACTACAGTTGAGAGTCCTTAAACTTTCTTTCCTTCTGTTCAGAGGTGTCTTGGGTGCAAGGTCATCTTTGGCCTTGAACCGAGAGCTGTGTATTTGTGCAGAATCATGCAACAGGGAGGAAGAAAGTCTAGAGATATTTCTGAAAGTAGACTCAGAAGACTGGCTGTTACACTTATGGTCGTCATCTGAATACTGTGGTCAGGCCCTTCTACCTTGTATAGAAAAACTTTGTGGGATACTTGTACTTCTGTGCAGTTTTTTGGGGTAGACTACTTGCTCTGCATTACTTTTCTGGCTCCATGATAACACATTAAGTACTTAGAAGTGATGCAGTCTCTCCTGCCCCTCAGTGTTGTTGGTGCTGAACTCTTCACTTACTTTCTTCCAGATTGGTTCCACTGACTGACTCAGAGGTGTACATCTTGTGTCTTTTCTTTCTTTTTGCCAGATCCAATGGCAAAGGAAATTCCTCCTTCCAGATACTGCTTGTGTCTGTTCTGTCCCCTGCCAAGATTGGCTGTTCTGTTAGTAAGTGTGGGTCTTGCTTTGTTACAGGTAGTCTGGCTTTGCTGTGGAAACTTACACTACTGCAAGTAGTTGCTACATAAGTAAATCATGCAGCTGATATGCTGTGGTCAGTGCAGAGCCATTCAAGTACTTCCTTTCTGTCAAACTCCTAGCCCTGGCCAAAATACTTAAAATAATGTGATACTTCTGGGGTTGTGCACATCTAATACAGCAGTCCACACTTGAATTCTCCTTCTGCTAAGAAGTTTGGCAAGCAAAAATGGGAGAAATGCCTTGTTTACCACAGTGGTCATTGTTCCATTTTTAGTATTGACTGTGGGTGGAGGAAATGAGCTTGTCATCTTCTCTTGTGTCTGCCACATCTGATCATTGTTAGCAGAACTTAAACTTACCCTTCTTGCTTTACAACTTTGGGATGCTGGTATGCATGTTGATTAAACATATTCTGTACATGGTGCTTGTTTAAGCTTTGGAAATATTCTTTAGGTTGACTGAGGAAGAACTAAGCCTTTGAGCAACAATTCCTTTCTGCAGAATGGAAGTGAACCCAACTCTTCCAGGTGACTGGGGAAGAGACATTATTTGTGTTTTCTGGTGTGTGACAATCCACTGGCGCTTTTTTTTTTTTTTTTTTTTCCCTCCAGGAGAGGTTTATGCTCTTGTAAGTGGTAACTGTAGAAGCTACTGCCATTTTTTGGCCATAAGCTCTTTTGATGAGGGAAGACGCTAGCACAATTCAACAGCTTCACTATTAGTGTTAAGGACATGCCTAAGTGTGAATTCAAAGGCATGAATTGGCTCTGTAGCAAATGATAGCTCCCTGTGCAATGAGACCACTGCCTGGTCTTTGGCATGGGTACATGATAATCTGCTAAAGTATTTCTTAGAAGCTGCATAAAATTAATTTAAAAGCAATCACTTCAGATTGGGCTACTTATATATAAGTAGGTGTTCGTAACCAGGCTACAAAATCTGTTTCTACACTTCAGTGGTTTCCCTCACTTTCTCTGTGTCTTTTTCTGTCTCTGTCAACCTTTCCCCCAGTCCATAGGTATTAAATGATACTGGAGGGTGAGGTTTTTTTCTACTTTGCATATGCTTAATGTATGCAGACTCTTGATTTCAATTTCTGGTTCTTATTTAAGCTCTTGGACAACTGAAGTGTCTATGACATGGTCATACCTTTGGGGAAGAAGGGAGCTAAAAGTTAACTGCAATTATAAAATGTCTTCAGCATCTTAGTTATCTGTTTCAAGACCTAACAAAGCACAGTTCTGTCAGCTAAAGAGTTTCAGTTTCTGTGCTGAATTTCCTGGCTCCTGTCAGTCTAGGCCATACACTTGATCTGAATTTTTTCCCCATGTAAATAGGGGAAAATATTCTCAACTGCCATTCACATACTTCAGAAATACAGTTCATTGGCCCACATCATGCCTTCTCTGTGCTAGAGATGAACTTTATTCTTCTTATATGTGAAAGATATCTGCAATTTAAATGACTAATTGCATTGTAGCTTTAGGCTGAACATATTGGTAATGCACAAATGTTGATGACATGTGAAGGGTCAAGAGATTTATAATTTAGTTGACAATACATTTCTTAAGATGATGTGGCAAAGAGCCAGAAAATTTCAGCTTAATAATTGTCTATTAACTAACATGACATATTTGTATAGGATTCATTACCTCCAGGTACAGATTAAGCATCTGATGTACCCACACGAAGTGACACGCGTACATGAATCTTGGGCATAATAGTGAATAAACTGACATTGCATTCACAGTAATTTGTTTCAATATGTAAAACATGTTGTTGCCTACATTTGAAAGGACTTGTAGGAATGTTGCAATGAAATCTGAAGAAAAATGTGTAATTGAATGGAGTTTTCTATTATATAGATCTGACAGCTCTGTGAGGCTTTTTTGTAGGCTGCAGATAACATCATAAATACACGGTTTTTTTCAGCTGCACAAGAAGCAGTCTGGATATAGAGATCTGAATCTTTCAGCCACTAGCTTGAGCTACCCTAATGGTCTATAAGGTTAAAAAAAAAAAATCCTCACACCCCAACCTAACACAACCAAATTTATTTTTAAAAAAGAGTCATAGAAATATTGAGTCACGTAATATTTTAGTGTTGTGAATGTGGGAGTATTTCTGTCAGACTGAGGTTTGTTAGAATAGGCAGCACCAGTGGGCTGGCTTGCCACCAAACTGCTATCAACTTCTTTCACTTTGTTTTCTCTGGCCTAGATTAGGCACTTTTGTGTATGAGCAAAAATGTCACAATTTTGAGAGGGTCTGTTCCTTCTCCCCTGGCTGCTGGAAGAGACTCAGGTAAGTGCTTGAACACAATGGGTTAATGTTTTTTTAACCCTTGTTTCCTCCTATGAGACAGGAATATGTTCTGTGTTCTACAGCTGGGAAACCAAGTACAGCATACACTAAGTATCACTGACCTCAGTGTGACCACACATGACAGAGATGGGGGTTGCACCTGGATGCTTTTGCTTCAATTCACTAGGTGCTCTTGCCACCTTTCAGCAACATCTCTGCTGCACACAGCATTTTTCAGTGTTTGAAGATGTCATTGAAAAGTATCTCATGACTTTGCTTCCTTCTGCTGGTGGTATTTTTATAATGTGCAGGAAAGCTGCAATAGCAGTTTGCTCTCTTGGGATCTTGGCTCTGGGACTGTGGTATGTTTATGCCACACCAAAAATTGAAATGAGAGCTCTTGGCTTGACTTTTAACATTTGACTGAACACTTTTCTCCTTTTAAGTGTCTCCCTCCCAAGAGTTTAAAATTTTGAAATTTGGTTGGTGTGAAGTCATTGAATTTGGGAAGGGAGCATGTACTCCACGAGGAACACCTCACTGAACCTGACTGGAACTTGGTGGGGAGCAAGGTGTCTGCAGACTTCTCTGAGCTTTGTGTCAGGGCCTGTAAAATAGCTCTGAGCAGTTTTGAAATCCTTGTTGGTATCCATGATCCAAACTTGAAGATGCTAAGCTCCAGATACGTTGCAGACTAGAAACACGGGGGTAGTGGTGCCTCTGTATTAACTTCCCTCTTGCTGTTTCAGAGAATTGGTATTTAATTCTCCATCCAGCCACTGGAGAGAGCTCTAGAGATCTTCGAACAGGTTTCCAGAGCAACCTCTGAATGAAACTGGCTGTTCAACAGTCTGGGATTACAGCAGGAGCCCCACAATGTGTTTTGCTGCCAAAATCAGTGAGTGTAATTGATCTCTGTCAGGTGTGTATAAAAGGCTGTAAGTTGGACAGTGTGCTGCTGTGGAAAAGTTGCTGATTGGGCTCAATTCTGAGGATAGTTCAACAGCAGGACTGCTGCTGTTGTGACTTTCTAGGGCTGATTTTAAAACATTTTAAGTTGTGATCTCAGTACTGGGTAGGGTAGTTTACAGTGGTGCAGTTGCACTGCACAGTGCCTTACCTGGCTTACAAACAAGGTTGGTCAGCTGTGATACCCAGGTTGACTGGTAGTTGGCCCTCCTGGGCTGCATGTCTCTGTGTCATTTCCCTCTTGGAAGGAAGGCAGGGTGATGATGGTTTACTGAAACGCAGGAACTTCAAGGTAACAAAAAAAAAAAAAAAAAAAAAAAAGGAGTGAGAAAAAAAGAAGTTGCTAGTTAGAGCACTAATAATTAGATGTTGTAGAAGGGGGATGCAGGCTGATTGCAGTACCCTTTGCTGGAATTGATTCTATAGGGATGCATTTTCTATTTTCTTATCTTTGTACTTGTCTGTGACCTGGTTGAAGAGCAGTATTTTTCTCCTAGAAATAGATAAAGCTGTCTTGGGGTATGCTGAAGACTAGCAGTGAAGAATCCCCCAAAACAGCAAGACACAAATGGTTGCTTCCCAAATTGGAGGAGCATAATAGAGATGTCTGGGAGCAAGGAGTGGGCTGGTGTTCTTTTGAGGAAGGGGTATGTGAAATCTAAAGGAGAGGATTATTGACTGTTCCCTAGGACCAGACAAGGTTGACCTCCTGCCCAATAGGAATTTGCTCAAGTGGAGCAGCAGAGGACCCTCCCCTGAAGTGTCCCTTGTGTCAGCTTGAGAACTCAGAGTTGGGCATTTCTGAAGTAAAGTCTTGGACGTTAACAGAGGTGTCTGTGATGGTTCTTTGGGATGCGCAGATCTCAGACCACTGCTTGGTCCAAGTTCCAAAACAAAACTAGGAAAAAACAGTTTCAGTACAACTGTGGAAGACAGTAGCTAACAGGAGGTAGTGCTCACCACTGTATAAATTCACTTAAAAGTGGGTTCCTCAGCATGGTCCCTATCTGGACTGGAATGACCTGGGCTGTCTGTTGGCTTCTTTCATTTTAAACCATCATGTACTTTGAGAGAAGGACACTATTTTAGCTTGTGGTAGGAGCTGTTGGTTGTCAAAGAGCTCCCTGACCCCTGAAATGCTGTGCTTGGTAGCTTTGTTAAGCCAGAGTGATGTAATGGGAAACTTAGAACTGTGAATGGCTGTCTTAGTAAACAGGGGGCCAGGATAGGCTTTGACTTTGGATGTGGTATTACAGCATAGTATCACTTTATGTCTCTGCACTGGGCATGATGGGTAAGAGTTTAAGAATGAACAAATCCATAACTCTGTCTCAAACTCAGGCAGCTTGGTGCTTCTGCCCTGTTGTAGTATCTTGCAGCTACAACAGCTTCCAAAGCAGGCTGGGGGATTTGTGCCGTCTGTCTCCTTTCTGTAAGAGTGAACAGGATTGAGGTGGCTTTGTTTGGTGTCTTTTTAAAGGTAAGACTTCTAGTCTAATGACTTATTTAGAGAGAAAATACTTTCACCTCAATAAAGTTCTGTGAATTATAAAGGACATTGCTGTTGGGTTACTGAAAACCCTTGGGGTTTGTTTCATTTATAACATTGCCTCGGGCCTTCTGCCGCATCCTGTTGGACTGACCTCCTTTTCAACCCGTGCTGGCAGCTGCATTGCAGAGCTATCTTTTCCCTGGATCCTTCAGGGTTGTCATATGACAAACTTGAACTGTGACCCTTTTGTGTCTTACCAGGACAGCAGTGCCCTCTGTGCAATGTGGCCAGCAGTCTTCCCCACGCACACATTTGTTCCAAGCCATTTAACAAAATGAAAGTTTCAAATGATGGCATTTCATAGTGTTTAATAGTATTGACTGTAAAGCAAATGAAATGGTGCTGAATACCCTGCGTGCTGCTTGTAACAAATACAGCTTCCATTTCTGCAATCTGCCCTGGGTTTTCTGTGACTAGCATGTGCTCTCTGGTGAATCTCTATATTTTTTTAATAAATTTCAATGCTTCTACCCTAACAGCAGTTGCATTTACTGCTATATGTAGTCCAGCACTGGTAGTCATTTCTAAATAAATGGGGGGTTTAAACAGATTTCTCTAAGCAAAGTGGGCAAAGTCATTTTGCTGAAGTCTTGCAGAGAGTGTTAGGGTAAGAATTGATATAGTTAACACTGCATCCAAGCAACACCATCTCCAAGTGGTGTTGATGCTGGCAGGCATTGCCTTGCTGAAGTTACAGAGACTGAGCACTCGTATTTGTACAAATTACATTCATTACCAAGAACCCTCCAGTAGTGATAGGAGACTGGCTGTGCCGCACAGATTGGCTCCAAGATAAGTAGCCAGTCTATTGTGCAGCTCATGGTAATCTTCCTCTTCCCCACCCCTAATAATAAATCTTCAGGCATTTTGGAAAGTGTGGGGGTTGTTCATTCCAGTAGCTTGAACATAAAACTACTAAATATCATCATCTTCTACCAATTGTATTTTCATAACCAAGCAAGGCAGCTGACTGAAATGGATAGGCTCAGATAGTGTTCTTAATATCTGGATGCTTTTACTGAGTATTTGTTGCCCCCTTAAAGGACAGAGCACAGAGGATGGCTGGGATGAGAGTTTCTCCTGGCCATGTTCCAAAGCTAGGGTGCACTCACAGTGACAGTTTTCCTCATGAAGAGATGCAAACCTCATGAAGAGATGGAGCAAGCGGTAGTAAGAGCTGTGCACAACTTGCACATCTGCATAGGTACTGCGTTAGTACCTTCTTCATAGTTGGCTGATCCTTTCTCACTGAAGGTCTGTTTAGCATACTTCAGGGAAATGGTGGTTATTTATCTTACCATATTAGTATAATTTTAAAGGAAGAAAGAACTTTATGGTTGCTTTAACTGAAATAAACCACCAGCTGGCAAGTGCTTGCTTTGTCTTTTTCAGTATCTAATGTGCAAGGATTTTTGGATTGCTGGTTTTCAACGTGGAAAGCTGAACATCACTGGGCTAGTTTTATTCAAGTAGGCAGTATAATCCAACCAGTTTAGTTAAAACTTCTACTTTCATGAAATTCTAATGTTTCTGATGGGTTTTTCTTCCTCTCTCCCACATTTAGGGTTTGAATGGCAATGGAATTGCTGGATCATCAGGTTTTAGCCTTACGAAGCAGATGCTCTGTCCAAGAGTAACCCGTGTTTGTCTCAGGGACTTGATATTCTGCATGGAACAAGAGAGGGAGATGAAGCATTCTCTGCACTTGTACCGTGCTCTTCTGAAGTGATTTGAATCTTGCATTTCACCGTGCTGTCTACTGCCAAAGAAAACACTGAAGCATTGTTGCACTGTCTTGAAATTCCAGTTTCTGGAAAACGATCCGTTGTAAGGATAACTCTTTGTTTACAGATAAACATTTTTATTAAATACCTAACTTAGCACCTGTAAGGTTTTTAATAATACTTGGCTTAAATCAGTCTGTAAACCAGTGAAAACACTGAGCTGCACACAAAAGCACCTATCTGCTTGCATTTAACTGTCTTACAAGCTCTGAGAGCTTGGTAAGTGTCCCTAGTTTATGTATGTCACTTGCTTCAGTACTCCAGAGTCTGCAATATCTGTTCTATGTGTAGTGCCACCTTCCAACCCAATCTTATTTAGAGAAACAAATATCACTATAGTGGCACAGCATAGCATGGCAACTATATTTAATCATGAACCAGCAGTCAGTAAACATGCTAATGTACTGCCTGTCTGACACAACATCTTAAATTTTCTGGGTTTAGAATTACTACTGGCTATGCTCATTTGTGGAGATCAAAGTAGCAAGCAAAAGAAATGAGGGGTCCTTTCTGCCCCACTCTTTGCGTCAATTGCCGTCAGCCTTTCCTCTGAGAAAGTGACTGAGGGAAGGAGGACAAATCACTCATTCTTGTGATTGAAGTGCATCACACAGTGATGTATATGGCATAACTTGGATGGTCATGGAAAATTTGGAGTTACTAAAAATACAAGGAGTAAAAGATCCTAAAAAGGGAGGGTAAACAGAAGAAACAGTTTATCTTTCTGTGGATAAAAAAATAGCATTGAACTTGAGCATAGATGTGGAAAGATATTAACAAAACCTGTTCTGACTACAAAAAGGGAAAAATTTAGATGCATTGAAACTCTGGAGCAGAAAACTCTCCTTGGAGAGGAGCAGTGTTTGCAAAGCACAGAATTCACTGCTTTAGAATACTGTTTTAATACTTCAGTGTGGTGTAACAGGGAATCTTCTTAAATAGAAAGTATTTAGACAGTTGCTTTCTTTCCATTCAGTGAGAAGGAAGACTCTGGATTATAAAGACTGTTAGAACAGATTAAAAGATGTCTACTTGCTGGTAAAGACTGCCTTGTGGTGGAAGGAAAGCCCTCTGGGTCACCCTTCTCCCCAGCCTCCAAACATGTTGCCTTCCATGACACAGCGCTGTATAGCATGGCTATTTCCCAGGATTGGTGGTAATGCCTTAAGTTTTAGCTTTCATATTTTTCAGAGTCTGCATTAGTATGTAACTCTGAACTTCATATAAAGTGTTAGAAATTTCTCCTCACAGTTTAGTTAGACAAAACAATCCTTTTTCAGCCTGAGAACCAAGGACACTGTTGCAGCTTCAGGCTTCAAGAAGTGTAAACAACACTGAATTGAAGAGAGCAGTCTGGGAGGATGGAATTTCATAACCTGAAGCTGTAACTGGACAATTAACCCCAATATATAAATAGACCAAAACTTACAAAAGTGTGAAAACTCGTGACTGGTCGTCCATCTTGGGTCCATCTTGGATCGAGCCATGGCCAGGCTCTTCTACTGCCCAAGATGTATCCTTTGAAGGCCTTTTAATCAATACCTACTTTATTCCTTTAACACTGTCTAGCCTCTGTTCCAGGTAGCCTCTCTAGGCATCAGTGGGAGAGACACTGACTGTGTTCACGGAATCACAGAATATCTTTAGTTCGAAGGGTTCCCCCAAGGATCATCAAGTCCAACTCTTCAGTGAACGGCCTGCACAGGGATCAAACACAGGACATAATTAGCACCATGCTCTAACCAACTATTGAATGGCTTCCTTATGAATTTTTTTTCTTTGAAAGAACAGGCTTCCTATGGTTACTTGGCATGCTGCTTCAAAACTTGAAGCAATTATTCACACAACTATTCTGCACTGTCAGAACCACTGCAGATGGTTACCAAATTCACAAAGTTGTGAATCAGTTATGTTGTTTTTTGTTGAAACAGTAGCAAGCAAATCTAGTAAATGAATGCTGTAAATTATTTATATATGTATATATAGCATATATATATATAAGCAGTACTTTGACTAAACTATAGTTTGCAAGATATTGATGGCATTGGGCAAAATTGTTTTGTATAATTAAATGCTTAGCTTTACTTTTTATGTAAAGTGCAGCATTTTCCGTATTTGTGTACTGTTATCTTATTGATCAGATGTTCAAAATTATTTTAAATACTTCATTAAAGCAATTATTTTATTAAAAATAATAAATTGGTAACTTTGTTTCCTGATGTGAGAAGTTCAGCACCTGAAGCTGTCGGTGCCATGACTAATGGTGTGACTCGGAGAGCGAGCCCCAGCTGTCTGCCTGCTGCAGGAGCTGGCATGGTTTCCTCACATGACATATTAGCTATGAACATCTCTGTTTGAAGGGGTTTTAAACAGAAGTAGGTGACAGAGAAAAGGATTGCTGAAAGGGGAGGGGTGGGCAGGGAGAAAAAGTAACGTCTCATGTCTGATTTCTTCCTCTCAGCACAGAGACTGGGTTGTGGGGTTTTTGTTAACAGCTGGGCAGAGGTAAGAGCTTTGCACATGTTCTGGGAGGCCAAAGCATGAACTGTGTCAGACTTCAACAATGTGCTGTGGAAGCACTGTCCTAAATTATTTTTACAACAACTCACAATTAATTAAGTGCAGGCTGGAGAACCACAATGAGCATCTGCATATTGGCCTGCCTCTTCCTCTTGAAACCAGTGCAATACTGAAGTGAAATATACTGGTGAAAACACTTGACAAATAGACATATATAAAGGCTTGTGGATGATTCAGGTGTCTTTATGGCCTGCCTATGATGCAGATCACATGCTTTTATTGCTGCCAGAGCAAGTTGTCTCTCACCAGTAGATTCTCCCTGTGTGCTCCTCCTTCCCCCATATGTCACGTCCACACCCACCCCACTCTCAAAAGACCTCTCAAATTCAAAAATTTTAGGCTGTAAGGACTAGCAGATGTTTCAAAAAGGTTTTTCCAGCAAGTCTTTAGGCCTGATTTCAGACAGGGACAGCTTTGTCCTTGGTGCAAAAACTGAAAACATTAGTTTCCTTGCCAAGGGTTCATCCTGCCTCCCATTTGAGCTCAGCTTTGCTTCTGAGAAATGTGTCCTCTAAAGTGGCATTTAGGAGATACTGGGCTTTGCTCAGCCACATCAGGAATTAAAGGAGAGATCACCAGGGGTTCACTTCCATGCTTTTCCCCACTTTTCCTGCCCTTTATGGGAATATTGAAATCCCAGTAAGGTGATGAGAACAAAACCTGCTATCATGCTTCCTTGATTTTTAGTTCTCAGTGTGCTCATGTTCAAGCTTGAGAACCTAGGGGAACTGTCTGCCACTGGTGCTGGGAGGGCTCTAAAGCTTGCTCCAGGCACTTCCTGCTTTTGAGCTGGCCTAGTGGCTGTTTCTGATGCACTGAGCTGGCTGGGCAACAATCACTGCCACTGAAGTGCTCATGCTTCAGAGAAAAGGGTATACAGTTTGGGGGGGAAAGCTGTTGTTGCTTGCTCTTCACTACTATCTCAGCAGCATTCTATGCCAAATTTTGTGTGTTACTTTGTGACAAAAGGGGGCCGGTACTGTTTCTCCTCCAGCTGCTGCTTTTTCCTTTTATTGCCATTTTCAAGTCTTAGCACTGAATCCAGCCCTTTGCACTGTCTTTGACTCCAGCTTTTCCCTTCTCCCCATGGGAAAGCCTAGCTGGAGTGCACTAACACAGCCTGCAGCTTTGTTCGAGGTTTAATGAGGAAGGTAGCAGGGGATCCTGAGACATTGCTGGATGATTCCTCAAAGCCATTGCACTCTCTTGGACACTTTGACACAAGTAGCTTAAGGCTACTGTTTGCATCAAGTTGTTCTAGGCCCCCTCTCTTTGTAGGCACCTGTGTCCTGCCATGTGAGTGCACTGTGCTGAGCAAAAGTGCTGTCAGCTGTTCTCCAGGTTCATCTCTTTGCTCTGTTCTTTGCTTTCCTCTTCATTTGTAATCACTGGGGTGAAGAGAGAAAGACTAAAGCAAGTGAGGATGTCCTGAAGGGGCAGACAGTCCAAGTGATTGGACTTGGTGATACAGGCTTGTTCCCAGCAGCTTTTCAAATGAGAGCTGCTGGGTTTCCGAGGCCAAGCACTCACACTCTTCCCTGTGCACTTAGCACATGTCTGCACATGCTCTGAAAGCTGGATGCAGCCATTGTTTTCTCAGGTCCCACAGCTCTAGCTCTGGAAATAACTACAATCTGTAGTGAAGACTTTATTCCTTTGAGGGGTGCAAAGCTGAGTACCAAGACTAAGGAGCACAGCACACCAGACCTGTCTGTATTGCCACTTTGGGTTCTGGGCTCATTACCCCGTGTCAGTGGCTTGTCCCTTTCTCACTGGATATAGAGGCTGCTTGTCTGCAGGCCACAATGCCAGTGTTTCACTTGGTGAAGGTCTTCTGCAACCTAGATGAGCACCCCATTTGGGTTTGTAACACTGAAGGAATAAGCAATACACTTCGTCTTTTCCTTTCAGATGTATCAGTCCTTGTTCCTACGGCCTCTTCTTTCCTCTTCTATTACATGCATGAGCTGGTCACTCATTGCCTGCTCTCTGGCATGTTAGCTGGTAACTTTGCTACCGAGTCTCTCCTCATGAGTCCCTGCTTCAGAGTTCCCCTCTGGGGAGCCTGGTTTTGAAAGGGTTTTCTGCTGTGAAGAAGGGAGGAAAAGGAGGCTTATTATCCTGGGCTTTTGTGGTTATTCTGGAATCGAAGGAGATGGTGGCACAGGTCAGCCCACAGCCCTGAGGCTGCTACTTTCTGTGCTGGGAAGATCCTTGCAGGAAGTTGGTGTTTCATGGTGGCCAAGACTTCCACCATTAAGACCTACTTCAATCAAAGGTTTTCTACAAGGTCCTTATAGGAGTAGGTACCTCCCATCTTCCAAGGAATGTTTCCTTGGCAGGGCCGTCCAAAGTTCCTGCTGGACACCCTATCAGAGATGGTCATCAAATCTCTTCCCCAACCCCATCTCACAGTCCCACAGCTCTTCCACGTGTCTCATTGTCTGCCTGTGTCTGTCTCAGAACTAGCAAAGGGTACAGAGCTTGTTTTGTGTGATTCAGGTGGACACTGAGGGGTGTCAAGACCCACACTGAGGCCCCCAAGGGTGACCAGTGTGTGCTTCACCACAGTTCTGCCCATTTACAGTGTCACTGAAAGACTATCTCCCCTGGGACTGTGCCTTGGTGGGAGGGAGCAAAGGTGAGGGTCTTCTGCATAGGTACTGCTAAGGCATAAAGCCCATCTTAGCAGCTTGGCATGCCACACTCCTGCTCCACAGGCTTTGTTTGATAACTGCTCTGCAGTTATCAGTAAGCAGTTACTGTCTCTACCAGATCACAGGGAATAGTATTTTTAAATCTATTTGAAATGAAGAATTATCTGACAGATCATCTGTATCTGTTTTTGAGAGCTAATTCATAATTACATGTAGTTCCCCAAGCTTATTGGGATATTCACTCTTCCACTTTGAAGTGTTTAGTGTGACAGGGTTTATTATTTACAGTAATTTTAAGGTGTTTCTTATTTCTGTTCTTAGAAGCTGGAAGGGAGGATAGAAGTATTTTTTCAAGTAATTATGTGTGAATATACATCTACTCTGTGTGTATAAGGATGGCTGAGCAACTTCTAAAAAGAAATACTCTACTTTATGTAAAGACTGAGTTATAACAGCTCCCAGGTGTGAAACTTCAGCAACAAGGAGAGAGGGAGGAAGGAGATAAATTATCTTCTTTCTTTAAGAGGTTTCAAGTTTTAATGTGTTAAAATCCTTTGATACTTTTGTGCAAAATTGGGCAGAGAATAAAGACTCCCTTGAAGAGCTGATCAGCGGGAAGTCTCAAGAAGGAAGGGTAGGAAAAGGAGAATGCATACAGAGGATTGAAAACAGAGCTCTCCTCTCTTCAGGAGTTTAGGTGATACATTTACATGCATTCCGGCAGAAGCTTTCTTTTAGAGAAAAGAGAAAACGACCTTTCAAGAACAGGTGAGTATGTGTAGGCAGGCTGCATATTTAATGAAGCAGACTTACTGAGGAAGAAATCCTTATATTGTTGCTTCCTGCTCAATGCAATTTTCGTTTTTAACTTCATGTCTCTTAAAATTGGAAAACCCCTCTGTTATCGCCTCATCTCTCTTTGAAGGAGTAGCAAGTACTGTCACCAACACAGATCTCTGGGCTGTGGGCCACATGCTGTCCATGGGTGTCGGTGTCCTGACGCTGAAAGAAGAGGCTGAAGTAAGCAGAAGATGTGTAGCTACATTAGACAGAGCAGGAGACATGAAAATACGGTGTGGGCTACTCAACATCTCATAGCTGAAGCAGTTTTTCTCTACGGATGTGAATAAACCACGGTTGGAGGCTTATAGCCCATGTGAGCATCTGACTTGCGTCAAGCTGAGGTGGTAATCAGGCTTGTGCTACCTCTTGTCAGGGCCAGGGCTGTAATTTTCTGCACCTGCCTTTCACCAGCCCATCCCTCAGCCCTTTGCAGACCGCCTGGCGGGTGATGCAAACTCAAAGAGGCCTCATCTCACACAGCTCTCAGTCTTTGCTTCTAATTTGAAAGCTTTAGCCTTCTTTATTACAGGGGGGGGAAAAAAAACCTGAAAGTGGCCCAAACGTCAGGTACAGAGGGCAAATATTAAAAGTAAGCTTGTTTTTGCCTTTGAAATTCCACACTTCTTAGAAACTGCTGCTGAGTGATGCCCCAGAGCTGGGGAGGATGGCTCCAGAAAAAGATCCCCTCAAGTGTGCAATCAGCCCTTCACAGGAGTCTGCTGGGGATGCTGAAACAGAAATCAGCATTTCGAGGTGGTTTTTTTTGGTTTTTTTTTTTTTTTTTTTTTTTTTTCCCATGCGGTAAAGAAGAACCTGTGGGAAGGTCCTGCCTATGTCCTTACACAAAACCAGGATATCCAGTAATTAGTGAGAGATACCTCCAGGGCAAGCTCAAATTTTGCAACACTTCCCAAGGCAGGGAAAATGCCTTGGGCTAGGGCAGTCATGGGAAGAGAATGAGTCAGGAGCCTTCTTTTTTTTTTTTTTTTTTTTTTTTTTTTTTTTTTTTTTTCCCCTTTCACTGTAGTCCTGGTCAAGTAAGAACTTTGTAGGGATGAAATTTGCAGAGACCCGACGACTCTTCCAGACCTCGCTGTACCTGGGTGAGGCTCCTCCACTTCCTGAGCTAGACGTCTGCCTTTGCAGACTTTTTCTCCTTAACAGGCTCAACTTTCTGCAGTCCTGAGCCACGTCTGGGAGGGGAGAAGCCGAGCTGACCCCAGGTGCAGCATCCCCCAAGGAAGAAAGCCCGGGAGGTGCCACCCAGCCCTTGCAGAGTGGAAGGGATAGGGTGCTGCCTCTTTTGGTGATTCTTTCCCCTCCTCCAGAAACACACGGATGATTTAAAGAAGGGATCAAGAAGAGATTTACAATTCCTGTTTAGCTGTCACCCGCCTTGGGCGGCAGCTGACACACGGGAGAAGCCGGATCAGCCCAGGGTTGGGGCAGGGTGGGTGGCACAGGGGCGATGGATGGCGGGAGCTGGCGCTGGCCCGCCGGCAGCTCCTGCGCGGGGACCCAGCCCCGGGAAGGGCGGAGAGGCTGCGCTGGCGGAGGCAGCCTTGAGAAAGCTCCAGCTTGGCCTTGCGCCTAGAGGAGCCAGCACCGCCCTGCCGCCCCAGGGCCGCGGGCCTGCCCGGCGCGGCCCAGCCCCCGGGGAAGGCCCTGCCCGTGGGGAAGGCCCTGCCCCTCGGTGCGCCGGCGGCTCTCGGCCAGAGGGCGGCTGGGGCGGTTGGCTGGGGGGCCTTTGAGCCCTCGCTGAACCCTCGATTCCCTCCCTGGGTGTTCTTTCATGTGACGTGGCACTAGCCTCCTCAGTCGCGTCTCTCAGTGAGGAGGTCTCCTTGAGAAGCAAGTTGGCATCGCGGGCAGTAAGACGCACGTAAGGGGCTCGAGTTCCTCTCATGGCGATGCAGCACTGACACTCCCTGGCTCTTGGAACAAACACCCCCAGGCTCATCTGACCAAGATGCAGTGACTCCACTCCTCCTTCCCACTCTTTCCCCCTCCACCTGTTTTCTGTGGTATTGTGTCTCCTTCCCACCAGTTCTTTACCCCCACAGCTGCCTTAGTTTTGCATCTTTCCCCCCTGCTTGTGCCTTGCACAAACCTGCTGTAGCACTGCCTGCCTTCCCTTACTGTTCACCCTGGCTACTGCCCTTTCTCAGTGGTTTAAGCCCTGGGAATGATGTTTTGAAAGTATAAGGTGTACCCCCACTAGTAAACAATGCTGGCATAGCGGTGACAGCAGCTGAGGACAGGGCTGAGGTAATCAACAATATTTTCGTTTCAGTCTTCAATGGCAACCTCTCTTCCACATCACTCAAGTGGATGGACAGCAGGATGGGGACGTGGGTAGCAAAGTGTTTTCCACTGTGCAAGCATGACCACCTGAGGAACTTGAATGTACGTAAGTCTTTGGGACCCGATGAGATGCCTCCCAGAGTCCTGAGGGAATTGACTGGTGTAGTTGTCAAGCCCTTCTTAATGATATTTGAGAAGTCATGCCCAACTGAAGACCCTGCAGACTGGAAAAGGGAAACATTGTACCCATCTTTAGAAAGACTAAAATGGAGGACCATGGGGAGCTACCCATATGTCAGCCTCAGCTTCATGCCTGGGAGGATCATAGAACAGATCCCCCCAGAAGCTGTGCAAAGGCACATGTAGGACAGGAACACGAATTGGGACAGCAGCACAGCTTCCCCAAGGGCAAGTCCTGTCTGACCAACCCTGTGGCCTTCTATGATGGAATGACTACATCAGTGGATGGGAAAGGCTACAGATACCATCTAAGTGAATATCTGTAAAGCCTTTAACACAATATCCTACAACATCCTTCTCTCTAAATGAGAGAACAGTCCATCCAATTTGATGGATAAACTGTTAGATGGATAAGAAATTGGTCGGATGATCATATCTGGGGTACAGTGATCAATGGCTCAGAGCCCTGAAGGACATCAGTGACAAGTGATGTCCCTCAGGGGTCCATATTGGGACTGGTGTTATTTAATATCTTCATTAATGACATAAAAAAATCGAGTACATCTTCAGCAAGTATGCAGATGACACCAAGCTGAGTGGTGCAGTTGGTCAGGATACACCTGAAGGATGCTATCCAGAGGGACCTAGATGAGCTCAAGAAGTAGGCCTTTCCATGAGGTTTTACAAGACCAAGTGCAAGTGCTGCACCTTGGTTGGGGCAATCCCAGACATAAGTACAGATGGGGGAAGAAGTCACTGAGTAGCACTGCTGAGAAGGGCTTGGGGGTGCTGGTGGATGAGAGGCTGGACATGAGCAGGCAACATGTACTTGCAGCCTGGAAAACCAACTGTGTCTGGGCTGCATCAAAAGCAGGGTGGTCAGAAGATCAAGGAAGGTGTTTCAGCCCCTCTACTCCACTATGATGATTCTGTGAATTCTGAACTGCAAGGTACCTGTCTGCTTCATCCAGGCACCCTCCAGCCTGACTTGAACTTCTGTGCTTAGGCGAAACCCAAGTGGAATGCCCATGGACCAACACCCAGGCCAGGTGCTTCCACCTTTATCTTTCACAGCTGTTGGACACCTCTGCTCTGCCTGAAAGCCTGCCTTCCTCTTCAGCTTCCATGGCTGATTTGATTCTCCTCCCCATCCCTCAAATCTTTTGTTTCATTTGGATGACTACCATTGCTTCTCACCCTTCTTCAGGTTTGCTGCTTTGATTGCCTTCCATAGGAGACATCTCCTGCACAAGCAACTCCTCAGCTGCCCCTTGTCTGAGCTGAGAGCTCACAAAGCTTTATTGCAAACCTGTTGTCCAGGCAGGAATTGTGAGCACCTGGGGTCCCTGTGGGCATGTTGAGACATTAAATCAATTTGAGCAGGGCTAAAATAGGGCTCAGTTACTTTATCTCTCATTATCTTTGTTAATGAATAGGCAGCGTCAGTCCTGTGGTATTTGGGATCTTGAGAGCTTCCAAACCTTGAATGTAACTTCTCGAGAGCCTTGAGGAGTGCTGGCTGCAAAAGTCTCTGCTATCATTTCTACCTTCCCAAGGCATCAGAGGTTCCCTTTTCCCCAGGGAAGGACAGCCAGGGTGGAGCAGTTTTCCTTCCCTAGGTTCCTGTGTGCACCTCCTGCAGAAAGAAGGCACGCTGTCCCAGGCAGCTGCAGTGCTTTTAGGCTATTAAGCTGTTTCAGATGTCTCGTTCAAGTTGGGCTTTGCTGTGATGCCAATAAAAACTTGCTGGTGTTAGGCTTCTGTGGCATCACAGAGAATGCCATGAGAAGGAAGCACTGACTTCTCAGCAGCTGAAACCCTGCTTTGGGGATTTCCCTCCATCTATTTTTTGTTAGTTCTCTTTCCCAATGTGCCATCCTCTGTGGATGTCCATGGCCCATTGCTTGCGGCAATGTAGACCAAGGACAGCACTCTATTATACCTTCCTAAGATTTACCACAACAAAGCCTTTTCCTGAAACTAGCTGTGAATCCTAAACTGACTGAAAGGTCACATCTTGTAATACGTCCAAGCATGTGGGGCTGCCTTGGGGGTGGCACTTTGCAAATCCTCTCCCTCATCCTTTTGCTTCCTGATTCTGCTCTGTCTTCAAATGGGCAGGGAGCTCTCAGAGAAAATGGAAAACAGTCTCCACTCCCATGGGTTCATGGTTTTGCCTTCCATTGTGCCAACAGCAGGCTGTCTGAGGGAATACAAATGGTGCTCAGCACCGGGTTTGGATAATTAATACTCTTTCTTTGAGCTACAGTATTATTTATGCCTCTGGTTGATATCTACAGTGATAAAGATACAGTACTTTCTGTGACTGCACAAAATAAATACATAGGAGGGAAAAATGGAATTTTTGCTGGTCCAAATTAATGTGGGCCCAAAACTCTCACATTAAATCTCCCAGAACAAAACCATCCTATTTTCATGACCCCAGGAAATGCTCTCCTAGGGGCTGATGTGCCTGCATGTACCCAGACCTCCCTCCCCAGAGCAGCTGTGGGGGGACAGGAGCTCACCTTTCCCACAAAAACATGTAGAGACAGATAGGTCACATCCACCATGATGTCACAGGGCTTGTCTGCCACTCCCAGCATGGCTGCAGTGGGGGGACAGCATTTTTCTTCTACTCCTGGGGGAGAAAAACCCTTGCCCATTCTATCCTGCCCCAAAGGCAAAGCAAAAGCTGTGAGGAGTCGCTCCAACCTGCTGTGGTTGATTTAGACTATAAAATTGTGGGGGATTTTTTTTGGTGTTATTTAGTGAGCAACTCACTGTGAATTTAATAGATGAGTTTTGCTATCAGTAACAACCCCCTTAACCCCCAAGCAGTTTATTTCATGTGTACAAGAGTAAAAAAAGGGAAAAGTAAGAACACCTCTGGGGAAAATAAGGGGTTGGGAAATGGCTGTAAGTGTAAGCACAGGATTGCCAAACCCACATGTTCAAAAAGTATGAATCAGATCTCCAGGAATCACAAGACTGGTGGTCTGAATTCCAAGTATGAAATCTGGGCAGTTCCTGAAGGGTATTTCTCTCCATGTTTTCAATGCTCTAGGGGAAGCTGTATGCCCTCCCTTGGGGATAGACTGTTGGTGGGCTGGAGTTGAGGCTTACACATGCCTATAAATCCATCCTCCCTATGCTGGAGCCTGAGATGGTTGTCATGCCCTCCAAATCCCCCAAGGCTGCCTCACTGCAGTGTTCTCCCCGACTATGGGGCATTGCTGCTGCTCCCTCATATCCCTGATGAGCTGCCTGGAAGGACAGCCAAGCCTCAGTGCCCACCTTGCCACAGTGGGGAACAACAGCTGCTTGCAGCAGCGTTATTCTCCTCCCTGTGGATAGGTGGTGAGGAAGAAGCATCTTTATTTAGTCTTCAGACTTTAATAAGAGAGAGATGCAGCTTTGAATAGTCCAAAGTTGTACCTAGCCAGGGCCATAAAACCAGCTCAGCACTGCCCGAGGTAGGAAGAGTTGCCTGCAACACGTGTTCTGGAGGGACATGAATTGCTTTTCCATACTATGCAGGAGTTTGCTTTAAGACAAAGCTGAAACTTTTTTATTGGGTTGTGCAGATTAATAGCTGCTCCCCCAAAGTTACCCAAAACCCCTAAAAATCTGAGAAGAGAGCTGTGGCAAACTTCCTTTGTATTAGATCAAGTGGCCCAATTTTTTGGCGCCTGAGCCCCCAGGCAGGGAGCAGTCTTCACCCACACCTCCAAATATGGATGTGCTGGCAGGAGAGGGAAGCTTCCTCTGTCTCCTGCCTCACTTGAGGGCCTCTAGATCTATAACTGATCTAAACTGCAGTTGCCCAATTCGGCCTTGCAGAGTCAGCTTTGCTGCAAGTCCTTTCTTGTTTCATTCTGGAGTCCCTCAGTTACCATCAGTGCCACAATGTTGGTCCTTGCAAGCTCTTTGGTCCTGGTACAACTGCTCAGTTACAGCTGTCCCCACTGAAGGAGCAGCATGACCTCCATGGGAGAGGACTCCCTAGGCAACTGACTACACAGCTCCATGAAATGGTCTACCCAAGCCCAGCATGGTAGTATTGCTTCCCTGTGCTGTGAGTGTTGCTTCTGTTTCAGCAGAAGCCACTCTCGTCTTTGTGTTTTGCCTCCTTGTTGCTCTTACATCTCAACTGATACTAGTCAAGACTCATTGGTGTGAAACATGGGGAAATCCCAGGCTGCATGGCTTTTCCTGAGCTCTTGTTGGCTAGGCAAATTACCTGTTGTAGGGAGAGGATTCAGGAGTTGGAGGGAATTGCATGCAAATGGGAAGAGCAACCAAAGTGCCCCAGTTCTCCCAGATCTGCTGAGGCCGAAGACTGCAGTTGGCAGTGCACCTGCTTCGGTGAGGGGTGGAGCTGCAGTTGTGCAATGGGTAAACCTCACAGCCTTTCTCCTTCAAAGCCAAGCATCATATTTTGCTCCAAAGCACTTGTACCACCCACCTGTGGAAGAGGAGTACCAGTGACTTCCAGCTGGATGGACAGCAATCAGCAGGCAGCAAAACCACTCACATCTAATAGGAGCTGCAGCTCTTGCAATGGTAGCTGATGAGCAGAAGCTGGTTGGTTTCTAGGGAAGGAATGACTCACAGCCCATCTGTGATTACCTGTGAGTCGTCATGCCCGACTCCGAGCTCCCCAGGGCCTGGTGTAGCAACGTCTGCTTCCTGAGTTCAGTGAAAAGGAAAAGGTGCTTGCTCCCTTTTGATGAGTGTGGATTAATCCATGTTTGCCTTAGGTTGGAGATAATACCAATAGCACCAAGCACTCCCTCCTGCTGCATATCAAGTGTGGGAGTATCTTGGCCTGAAGGACCAGACATATTAGCCTGACCCATAAGTGAAGCATCTGCATCAAAGAGGATGCGAGATTAACGTGTACATGGACAGCTCGTGGCTTCGTAACTATGCCTGCTTGCCTCATTAGAGGCCCTTTATCTGGTAGATGGACTCATTTGCCAGTATAAATACACACTTGCCAGCAGGGGTCAAACACAGTGCATAAAGTGCTGGAGAAGCTGGAAGAGCAAAATGCGTCCAGCATACATGGCAATGCTGGGAGAAGAGCACCGTTGGAGCCCAGGAGAACAGACCCAGCCATATCACAATGTAGTTCTTGCTTTGATTCCTTTTCCCCCAGTCTCTCTATAGCCATGGCTGCCTGAAGGGGAGAGAAAAAAAAAACAAAGTCCCTCTCAATGCTCACTGCAATCACATAGAGTACATCAGCCCATGCTGTTGGTTGGAGCAAGGTGATGGAACCTTTGACTGCCCCTAGGCCAGCTCTCTGCATTGTGGTGTCTCCAGAGCAGGAAAGTTTGCTCTCTCTTTCACTATCAATGTACAGCTGGCCCTCACAACCCACTCTTGTTTGCAACAGCAGAGCAACCTATGTGGGCCATGCTTCCTAGGACATCTGCCTACACAAGACTTGAGCTTCCTGCCCTCCCATAGTGCCGGTTCCAGGGATACAAGCATGTGGACATGACAAAGATGTCTCTGCCTGCGCCCTCCCAGGAAGAGCTCTGCTACAGTTGGATCTTCATCTGAATAGTGCTCTAGGTCCACACAGTGATCACCCTCTAGATCTCTGTGGAGTTCCCAGTCTTCCTTGAGACCAGTACAGGGTACAAGGCTTAGCATACCAAACTCTTATCCACATTGCAAGCCTGGTGAGTGATTCCTACTTGCTAGGTTTCCTGATATGTTTTTCCATGTCCAGATACTGTCCACAACCTATCTGGAGAGCCATTCCCCACAACCCCCTTGTCTCTCTCTTAGGAGTCGCATGCAGAGTGGATATTTTGAGATTTGGGAATGTCAGTCCACAAGCAGCAAGTGAGCACTTTTACCTGTTCCAAGCTCCCCATAAAGTTCTTCAGTGTGTGCAGTCTCTGAAGAGCTATCAGGTTGTTTCTATGACAAAGTACCTGTCTAGTTGTAGCTACACGTGCCGTCAGTCTACTGATCTTTCCTCTCCTTTCAAAGGGGAGGGATTTTCCATCCTTGCTGTGAACTTTCACTCATGAAACAGCACTTCAGTGTGGACGAGATGGCCTCGTAAGTGATGGCTCCTTTCTGGAGTTCTGAATACTGCTGACTCTTCAAAAGACTGGATTTGCTGCTCAGCCTTTCCCTCAAAGTAGCAGCCCTTATCCAGCTAAATTCAGCTGGGGGAATTCCACCTGTAAGATGTGCAAGTAAGGGCAAAGACATCCTTTGCCTTGTTTCTGTCAAGTTTCTGCTCCCCAAGGCCTTGCTTTCTCTGTTGGTAGTTCCTGCATGCAGCAGCAAGTCTGCTCCCCGTGTGTTTTGCTAAAGCCAAGATGCCCACACATTTTTTCCATTGTGAACCTGGCTTCATCCCTGCCAGCTCACGCAAGCAGCTATTGTTAAATAATTGTTTGAGTCATCCACTGAGCCCACACCCAAGCAGGCGTTTCAGATTTAGCACATGGGAGATTCACTGCTGTTGTCGTGGCTTTGGGGTACCCTACCTCCTGCCTCTGCCCAGGAGGATGGCAGCACTGAACACACTCCAGATGGGCCATTTCATGCCCATCCTTTCTTTCCCAGCCTCCAGCCACCAGTAACAGATCCTTAATGTAGTACAGAAGAGCCACCAGCTCACACCCAAGCTGGAGCAAGGGGTTTTTCTCCTGCTCCTGCTGCAGATCTTCCCCTTTTCTCCGTATCCCCACTGTTGTTACCAGAGCAAATGTCAGAGTTGCTTCCCCCACCAGTGATGATGCTTCCCCCTCACCCTTACTTGATGAGTGGGGTTTATAGTTGAGTTTTAGTTTGGCACAGTTGCTACTCCCCAGCTGTGGCAATTAGAGGATTTGAGAAGTTCATTACAAAGCCCTAAGTTTTCATATGGTCATTCTGGCTGACACCACACTTTTTACCACCTTCTACATACAGAGCCAAAATACTGGGCACATTTTCAGAAGAGGGAAGATTAAAAACCCAACCAAAAAATACAAAACAAAACAAAACAAAAACCCCAGGAAAAAACCCGAAGTGAATTACTAAAGTTTATAAGGCTAATACTTTATAGGGCTAGTATGCACAGGCCTGGGGCCTTCAAGATAATATAATCTAATACTTGGAGATCCCCTGATGAAAGGCACTATATATGCAAAGTGCTTTATAAACATTAATTAGTTAATGTTGAAAATCTTGCCCAGGGCAAAAAATAAAAAATAAAAAAATCCTACCAAAAATCCCCCTTCCCTCCCTCTCTCTAGTCCCTAACTACACAAAGTTAATGATTCTGTGTGTGCAAACTTAGAGTACATTTTAATTTCTGTTTACTTCTGGGGAGATGGAAGCACTGGAAGTACTTTCATATACGTTTTGCTTCTGCAAGCGTTAGTAACATGGTGGCTTCTCCTATCGTGTGCTTTAATCTCCATGAATGAGGACACCTCAACATCTACAGCATAACTTTGGACCACAGTGTTTGCAGCAAAACTGCCCAGGCTCTACTTGCTCATCCCTTCATAGTCTGTAATCACCGACCAACCAAGCAACCAACCCATGTGTAAAGGTCTTTGTGACAGGAGTTTCCATTTCCAGGCCACATTTTCAAACCTCGGGCAATCAACAGGTGGTTTCAATGTCATCACCACATCATATGTCACCACATAATGTATGTACAGGGAGCAATGGACAAAGTAATACACGTATTGCTTATCACAAAAGGAAGGAGTCTGAAGGACAGAGCAGATCTTGCAGGATGAGGTTGTGTTTCAAAGTAGGTGTTGTAAAAGGCAACAGGTTCTGCATTCAATGATATTTCCAACAACGATATTCCAGGTATATTTCATCTCTCCTTCAAGATCTCTCCCAGGGAAATATTCAGCTTTTTGATAACATTAGGGGTTGTTTTCCCTGGAAGCCCACATGTGCGCTGTTATAATGGTCCACCACAGTCCATCCCACTCCTTTCAGGGCACTGTGCTCCCTCTTCCATGCTTTGCAAAGCTTAGGGACCCTCACAAGCAACACTTTTCTCCTGGAAAAACGCTTTGCATCTCTGACAACGCCCTTACAGAGTCCACTCAGTTCAAGCAAGTCTGCACAATGCATGGTCCTAGTATGCCACAAATCAGCTGCCTGACTCGGACTTCTCTTTACTACATCCACCAGCAAAGGACCAGCAGGTCCCTTGTCCTATGGCCAGGGTGGGTGACTGCTTCCCTCCACTATTCTCCCAGGTGCAAGGGCAGGAAAGACCCCAAGGGAAGAAGATGTGCAGGCAAACCCCTTCCCTGAAAAGCTGGTGGTATCGTCTGGAGTTCCTTTCCCCCATCTGTCCTGTTAGAACCCCAAACTCATGCCTGTCAACCCAGACACTGGGATAAAAGTGCTTGATGGAGCAGAAGAAATATTTTTGACAGAGAGGAAGAATGCAACTTGCTTGCAGGAGCAGGGTCTTGCCCAGCAAGGTTTTCCAGGGCTGGGTCAACCACGTCCTCTTGGCAGTGGCTGGATGCAGAGAGACCTATTTATTTCATCTGAGGCCTTCCCTGCCAGCTGAGTTTTTGCAGGCACCTGATCTTTTCCCAGCACCCACAGTAGCTAGTGCTGCCTCCCTGACAATGGACCTTTGGTAGGGCATACTTTTCCTTTTCCTCTCCTGGCTCCTGGGCACCTCGAGGAATGCTCTTA
Organism: Chamaea fasciata; assembly: GCF_029207755.1. Taxonomy (NCBI): domain Eukaryota; kingdom Metazoa; phylum Chordata; class Aves; order Passeriformes; family Sylviidae; genus Chamaea; species Chamaea fasciata. The sequence continues at coordinate 46,201,176 of NW_027094086.1, read as the reverse complement.
CCATTTTGGCTCCCCCCCTGTGAGATGTTGCTGTGCACTGGCAGCAGGACACTAAGCCAGACATTTTCTGTCTGCCTGGGCTGTCTCTGGGAGAGGCAGAATCAAGAGATGAGACCACTGCAAGGTAACACCCTTTCCCTTAGCCTCAGACTTGGTAACTGGTATGAGCAAAGTCTTCAAGTGAAGTGGAGTCAGTCCAAGTGACCACAGGCCATGCTGATGGTGGCTGTCTTGCGCCTCCAGCACTTAGCAGCCAGGCAGCTGCCTGGCTTGGGAATGAATGCATCTCCTCTCCAGCAGCTTGTGAGGAGGTGACTTACTGAGCTTCACTGCATGTGGGTGCAGCACTGTGCTTGGCAGGTGAAATGATGGGGCCAAGGAATCGATGCATTCCCAAGGATCTCAGCCCCAATGACAGTTCCCCTTAGTATCAGTGACAGCTATTGTTTGAGTCTTTGGAGAAGAGGTAAAGGTTTGCTCTGTTCTGTTCCAATCACTGCCACCTCTGGGCACAGTCAGGGTTCAGCTGAACATCTGACTCAGGAGAGTCATCTCGGGGGAGTTTTGCCTGTATTCGAAAGCAAGATCAAGCTAGCAGAGAGCAATCCCTTACACACGTATCTAATGCAGATGTACCTGAATGAGCTAAGCTATACTTTCATTTGTGCAGTTAGGGATGGTTAATTTTAATCCTGTGTCAATGGGGGGAAAAAGTCCTAATAAATAAATTATGCTGCCAAGTGCTCAGATCAGCACATCCTAGCTAGAAGCACTACAGAAAAAGCCGCCTTCCAGCACTGCAAACTGCTTTAAAACATCCCTTCAAATAGATGTTGTTGCCAGCCAGTGATACATCAGTACTGTTGTGTTGGCTTCAGATCATGAAGCATTCGCCATTCTGAGGGTGTGCAACTCTGAGGAAGAAGAAAAATGAGAAATATTTAGTAGTTTCTGATGATCATCTTGAGAACTCTTGAAGAACCCCGATTTTTCAAAATCACTGCACATTTGCTCTCAGCCAGCCTGGCTGCTTTCAGGCATATCATGCTGGGCACCCGCCAAGGCAACCACTGAAATTGCAAGTCTCCTTAGAAAATCTAGATGGGAGATTGTGATGGAGGAAACTGTCTGTGCTGCTATTGCTGAAGTTACTGATTTTTACCTCCTCTGTTTTTAAATTACTTTGTGGCATTATTTGCTCTCAAAGAGACAGCTAGGAATGTCAGGAGAAACTGGAGACTGGAAGCATGTTTTATATTGCTATGGGCAAAAGACTTGATTTTCCTGGGATTTCTTGGATACTCAGACCCTGGTTAAGTTCCAGGGACAGCAATTAGCACAAGGAACTGTTGTGTCTAGGTCAGATACCACCAGTTTCACCAAAGCTGTTGGTTTGTGCCACAGCAGAATATTTGCAATATGTATTATGACAGAAGCTTTTTACAACCCACTGATGAACTTCTATGTGTAAAATGTCCCTTTCAATTTGGGCTGAAGCAGACACTTGCTTTGATAGTTATATGAAAAAACCCTTAACTTTGCTTTGGGATATTTATAACCGAAACATGCAGAATTATTGCAGCATAAAATCTGCTTCACTGGGTCTTGGTGATATAAAAAAGGAAAAAAAAAAAAAAAGAGGAAGAAAAAGAAAGTTAATGTAATAAAGAAAAAAAGACAGATGACTACACAGAACACACTTCAGATCTACAGCACTATATTGTCGCAGCAATGCCACCAATTCAATTTAAATCCTAAGGAAAAAGGTAATGCTATTGAAGCACTGCAAATTAACAACAGCCCTGGCCTTGTACATCACCCCTTCACGACAACCAGCCCATCAAACACCTTTGCTGCTCCACACAAAGACAGAGCAGAGGAAAAGTGAAATGGTTTCTCATCCTCTGCCCTGCTAGAGGCAAGTGCCAGCTCTCAGTGTTGTAAACTGTAAGGCAAGGCAATCTGCAATGCTATAGAAAGAAAACAAATACCACAGTAGCAGGCAGGCAGGCAGGCGGAATGATACAGATATTTTTAATTGATGCTAGAGAAACATAAATAGATGAAGCTGGCATTAAGCAGCACAGCCCTTTTTCTCTCTCTGCCAGGTACCCATTTACCTGGGCTCATAACCAAAGGCCAACATGACATCAGAAGCCCTGTGGTGTTTTGCCTTTGGGCAACAGCCGGTAAAACTGGTTTCATCTGGCAGATGAGCATGTGAGCTGAGGTAATTGGTGTGTTCTTTTCTGCCTCAGATTCCTTATCTCATCCTGAATATTCCCATAACCTCCCTTTTTCCAGTCCCTTTTGTTTCTCAACAAAAAAAAATATTTACATTGAAATAAACAGTGGGAGCCTCTAGATCGCATCGGGGAGACACAGATGCCGGTAACTTCATGAACAAAGAGCCAGCACGGTGACAGCTGCAGAAGGATTAAACTGGAAAGGGAGGGTTTTTCTAGTGGGACTGTTCCTGAACATTAGGGGTTGGAACAGACACCATTTGATAAAGGAGCCTCACTCAAAACCAGCTGCTCACCTGCCCTTCCATTTTTCTTTCACTCCTGAGATCAGTTTGGATTCTTTTTCTGAGATGTTTTGCAACTGCAGATTAAAACCCACCTGAATGTGATCAGAGCACAATGTGAGAATCTTTCTACACTCCAAGGCTGAAAGCAACCAGGGCTGCCTATTCCTAGGACTGCATTAGTAGTGCTTTGGCAGTGCAGCTATCCCAGGCTATGCAGAGGTTATGCAGGCTTCCTGCAGGCATACCTCACATCTCTCCCTTCTTTGCTCACTGAAGAGAGCAGGGTCATGGAATAAATCCTGCCAGCAGAACTATATTTTCTAGCATATCACTGAATGTACATTACCGGCAGTTTTGTTGGATTATCTGTTTGGATGAGCGACTTCACCCATCACAGCTGTTGTTTAGGGATTGCCACAGCATGTCTGCAGGATACACGTGCTCAGAACAGTACTGTGGGGCAGCACCACAGCCAGGTAATATGTGGCTGGATAATCTGGGGGATGGGACAGAGATTTCTGGCTTGTTTGGAACATATGAACCTCTGCAAGCTTCCCCTGGAAAGAAGTTGGAAGGCAAAAAAAGGTTTTCTCCTTCCTTCCTTTAAATATACTACTGATACGTATAAATGTGGCAGAAGGACCGGGCACCATGCCTAGCAGGGACATGCTGGGGATGAAGTTTTTGCTTTGACACATTGGCACAAAACAGGTAGGGTGCTGCCTTCATCTCTGTAGCTTAAGGAAATGTAGCCTGCTTTTCAGAAACATTGTTCTTTCTACTTATATGTCCCTTTGGAGCTGTGAGATGCTGGAAGCATAGAGAAGCTTGGGAAATCTGGCAGTAGACAAACCCAGACACTTGGGTTTAGCCTCTCACATTTTGAATGTTCTCCCTCTTCTCCTATGGAAATCACTGGTGAAACTTCCCACTGAAGTGAAGCTGAGTCCCAGTCTGTTAATGCTGACATATTAAGAGGGAAAAGAAAATGCAGAACATAAGAGAGTAAAAGGAGCCTCCAACCTGCTAAACAAGGCTAAAACACAAATCCGGTGGTTATGCTAAATAGTCCAAATGAAAATTATCCAAATGTACAGGATTATAGGAGAAGAAAGAAAACAGACAACTGGAAAGAGAAGATGAAAAATGGGCTAAGGGAGGAGGAAGATATAAAAGGTGGGAAATTAATTGGAAAATCCACTTGGAGATGAAAGAGAGGCCAAAGAAGATGTAGAAGGAGGACACACTGAAGAAGATGTAGAAGATATAACGAGAGATGTAGGAAGGTTGGTGTGAAACACAGGTAGTTCTGGTAGTGTCTGGCAGGCACCGGCATGGGGGCTTTGGCATGTGGGTCTGAGCCTCATAGATGACAGGAAGAAACACCTAGAGGAGTATGGACACCTCCAGAGAGGCTGGAAAATATCTGAGCCCTTTGTGGTCTATGGAATAAGACATAGGGGAAGATGAAGCAGGGAAGGAATGCAGGGGTGTCCCTTGTCTAGCCCACCTTGCTGGATGTGCCCAAGAGACCAAGCCTGGACAGGTGCTGCAGGAGCTCCTGCTTTTTCCTGAGGGACTTCAGGGTTTCCTGCAGGACTGAGAAGCCCAGGGCAGGGATGTGGTCCAAGCAGTGAGCAAGGCAAACCCAAGTGGCTTCTCCAGCACATCCCGTTGCCCACACACACAGACACATACCCCCACATCCCTCTTTGCACCGCCCTGCTGCTCCCAGCCCATGATCCAACACTGTGGGGCTACCCAAGACCTGAGCAGGAAGCTGGAGGGCTGCAGCCTGTGCTGCTCTTCACCCCTACATGGCACACAGATATTTGGGAGCCAGAGGACTTAGGAAGCTTCTGAGCTTGTCCAGGAGGGTGGCTCTTCCCACAGACCCAGCCCCACAGTGATAGCACGTGATGCTCCCTGCCTACCAGGCTTTAAACCAGGTCCACACAGACAAAGGTGGGAGCACTGTTTTAACCTCACCTATCCCTGTCCTCTCTTCTGCACTGAGAATGTTTTGGCCAGGGTCTTAGCAGCAGAAGGACATGTGCCCCGCTGCTTCTCCCTTTGGTGAAATGCTAACCAGCACACCACTTCAGCAAGAAGACAAATGCCTCAGGTTCAGAAAACACATTTTGGACTTTAAAGAAGAGTGAAATGAGGCAGCTGCCCATTGTGGGCAATTTAGCTTAATGTGATATTGAATTCAGCTGTTTAATACACCCAGATGATCCAGCAGTGAGTGTATAAAAAATTCCCAACTTCAATAAATAATGAAGATGTGAAGAATTTTTTTTTCTGTTTGTTTCTTTTTTTAATGAAAATGGCAAAACCACTAATTTGCTACTGTACATCTGCATCAGTTATTTAACGTGACATCTTGCTATAGTAATAATCCATCAACATCCAGTATTACATATGGAATCATAAAAAGGTTTATGCTTGTGTTGGTGCTTTTGCTGTCTTCCAAGCCAATTATATACATTTTACAATAAATTATACATATTGAACTGAGGACCTGCTGTGCTAATTGCTCACATTTTTGTAAGGGAAAATGTGGTCATGGAGTGCTTTTTTCATTTTAAGCATATTGAGGACATGGCAGAAGAAGATGCTATGTCTTCAGTTTTTCAGAGCTGAAAAATCAATATTTAGCCCGACAATAAGTAAAACAAAAAAAAAAAATCAGGAAGAAAGAACTCAGGGGAAGCTTTCTCTGGTGTGTTCTTGCCCCTCTGCGTCTTCACTTGGTGAGGTACGGAAATACTAACACAGTTTCAGTACTGTGAGTGTCCCATGAAATGAAGACCAAACTTCTACTGTATCAAAAGCTAAGGGCCTCCTGAAATGCCTCCCCAAATCAGGACCCCACAAGGATGATGTGATGGAGCTCTGTATCTGCCTTTTTTGAAGTTCTTTGTTTGCTCTTCAGCAACAGTGACATGTTGACATGAGATACAGCTGCACTGTTCACAGAATTTCTGTGAGTAATACTTTAAATATAGTTCATTACATTAAACCCAGCACTTGCACCCAATGGCTTTTACGTCCCATTAGGACAGAATCTCCATTCTCCTCCCTACTTAAAAAAATGTAAAAGATATGTCTTGAATGGAAAGAAAGTGAGGACAGAATTAAAACTCCAGATAATATGACAATGGCACCAAGTAAAGAGGTAGGGCCACATTTCACACACCTCGAGGAACTTTTCAAATCTCAGTCAGTCCAGTCTTGGAAATGACAGAAAACAGAATGGTTGAGGTTGGAAGGGGCCTCTAGAGATCGTCTTGTCCACTCTCACCTGGCACAAGCAGGGACACCTTGAGCCCATTGCCCAGGGCTGTGTCCAGGTGCCTTTTGATCTCCAGGGGACCCAGAGGATTTGTCTGATGGTGGAACAGGGAGCTGGGCACCCAGAACCCCTCGCTGCCAGCAGTACCTCTCCCAGCCCCAACACTGAGTACATGCACTGCCCTGGGCTGCTGCTGCTTGTTACAGCTGTGACATTTTTGGGGTGATTTCTCATCACTGGTGCTGCTCTTGCAGCTCTCACTCATGCAGCAAGGCCCCATGAGCTGGGGAGTACACCAACACAAAGGCTCCATGGTTATCAATGCCTATCACCACACCTGCTGTTTGGAGCACCAGCTGAGGCTGGAGCAGAGCACACTGCGGAGACAAAAATAAAGCCAATCCAAACACTGAGGACGAGTAAATGCCCTAATTTTTAAAGATGTGCATCAAAAGGGGTGGTTCATCTTGTATTGCAGCTGTTATCAGGACAATAAGAAAAGCAAGGAATAAAAACAACAACCAAAGACGTGGCTAAATCTCTCAAGTTGCAAAAAAGATGTGTTTTTTAAATGAAAGCATACTAGCTAAAACAAAACAAAACAAAACAAAACAAACCCAAAGATAAAGAGTAACATTTACTACAAATGCGTAGAAACATCCTGGTCCTCATCAAACTACGGGCCCACATCACGTCTTTGATGGAAGAAATTAGAAAAAGACCCATAGCATATACAACAGGGAACAGGAAAGCAGCATTTCCTAAACATTTTCAAAATGTGCACTTTTTTATCCTGGCAAAACAAACTGTATGCTGTTCTGATTGATTTATTATCTCAGCATTGCCCTTTGGGCTCAGTGGATATATTAACATTAAGCAGGTAAAGACTTAGGAATAATTTAAAATAGAGTTTACAGTAGCTGCAGATCTGACTGAATTCTGCTGTGGGATGGTGAAAAAAAGAGGAATGCTCTATTAAATTTAGAGAAAAAGACAGTTGTGTTTAAGTGTGTTAGTGAGAAGAGGCTGAGACTCACTGTGGCCATGAATTCTCTGCCAAGCTGGCAATGAACATCATGGTACAATTGGTCTGGTTTCACAGAGAAGGTCCTTTCTCAGAGCCTGACATTCCTTCCCTCTCCAAAGAGCAATGGAGGATTTTTCCCTTTCACCAAGGAGCAGATCACTCAGGAATGAACTTAAATGCATGAAACATGTTAAACCCACCAAGTTACATGCACTGTATTTGGTTTTCCTTAAACATAGTTTCTTTGTACTTCCTTGCTAGCCTTCAAAGTGTGCCAAGTACTCTGCTCATGCAATATCTGGTTTCAGGCAAACCAGCATGGCAGTTTGCCTGAGCTGAGAAAATATGCTTGAAGTCGGCATTCACAGGCGGGTTCAACATCCTAAGGAAAATGCTTTGTTTTTGTAGCCTGAAAGTATGTCACAAACATGAATAGAATTATACACTCACTCTCCCTCACCCTCAATCCTCTTTACCTGAGGAAAAAATTATACACTTCCAATTATAGGGCCAGTTAAAATCAATACAAAGGTGGGAGAAAACAGATCATTTTTCTTATGGAAGTAACTGTTTTCATTAATTTTTCATTAGTCCTGCTTTTGTTGTGCTATCCATCACTGAAGAAGCTGGTATGCAGTAGATTACATTTAGGTTATCTTACATGCTTCCAGGATTTAGTAGATATTGCCCGATAAAGCTGCGAGCTTTATGGCTTTAACTTACATCTATCAATAATGCATCAGAAGAGAATTTTTCTGCAGAACAGCTGTCCCTGAGCCAAGCAGCTTTCTTCTGGAATAGCTGCACTGGTTACAGTGGAGATGATAGCACAGCTTTTAAACTCCTCATCTAAAGGCTACAACTGTGAGAAAGATGAGCAGATGCTTAAGGAGGAAGATAATCTGTGAAGGTTTGAGCCCTAGTTTCCTACTGTTGTCATTTTTATTGTGGAGCATTTGAAGCTGGGAGCTGGCCATGCCTTGCCCCATCTCAACAACCACACCTGAAAAAAATTCCTGCCATCCTGGCACACAGCAGGATTTTGTTGTGAGCACTGTATGAACAAAGAAAGCTCTTTCACAAACTGCACTGGAGTGCACCCTTCTCCCATTTTAATGCCTGAATTCTGTGTTGAGGAACATAAACATAAACAGAAAACGATAGCCCCTACTGAAGAGCTGAGACAGAGAAAGGAAATGAAATAGACTATCAGTAGACTTCACTTAAAACATGTAAGGTAAGAGAAATTTTATTTAATTTATTTTTCTCTCACTTTGAAAGGAATTAGAACAAAAAACAGAAAGTGTGTCAAGCCTAACATGGTTGTAATGCTAACATTTTAAGTTCATTCAGACATCCCAGCAATGCCTTCTATGTGCTTGAATAGCTTCTAACTCTCAGCTTAAAATAATGAATGTGTCACAGTTCCTCCTTGATTTCCTCCTCTTCCTGTACTGCAAGAGGGCTTGTGGAAAAGGACAGCTAAGGGGGACTCCAGATGTGCAGTCTGACACCCAAGTGACAGTCGAGCTTCTGCAGCCTCTCCAGCTGCAAGGAGAGTTTATTGCTGCCTTCTTCCCTTAGAAGTGGAGAGATGCTTAATTGAAGATCTGTACAATGCTTTGAAGAGACCAAGCACTGCATTAGGGCCAAAGTTATTACCCTTGAGCTGTCCAGGCACAGCCCCCAGCAGAAGGAAAACAAGCCTCCTGAACTGGAGAAAGCGAGGGAAAGAATGCACAGCTGCTTTTGGTTTTAATGTAAGCCACCCAGAACTGAAATATTTATTCAGAAGCAGCAGGGATTAGTAGAATCATGGCTCCAGCTCTTCAGAACAAACATCCATGCTCTGCTTGTTTTGCCTTTTTTTTTTGCAATTTCTTGGCGGTTAATCAAATGAAGTATCAAACATCCACTGGTGAGCCTCACTGAGCCCTTTGGTTTGACCTGAAATCAGAATGAATGCAGTACATGAGTTTAGGGGACTTCACCACATGCAGTTTTTGTTTTAAGTCAATGTCACCCTGTCTTTTAGACTGCATCCTAATGGTAAGGAGGCAAGGCCAGCCATCCCATGCTTCGCATTTTCCTCAGGAAAATTAATAACAACACTGACAAGCTACATAACAGAAGGCACAAGACCATTTAGGGTTGTAGATGAGATCATTTATCAGTCCAAGCTCCAGAACACAGAGACAAATCTCCCTCTCTCCATCTCTCTTCAGACCAGCATGCGAGAACTGTGCTCTGAGGACCTCGGGACAGGGATCAGTGGGCTGGGCTAGGGTACCAACACTCCATGCTCCCCAAGAAGCACAAATCCGGCCTGCTCATACTAGCAACAGTCTCTCCAGAGAGGAGAACTCGTGTATATAGGGCTTTAATGAGGCTGAGAAGACTCTCATCAACCCATGCTTCCTCTGACCTGCAGTAGAAAATACTGTATCTTTAGAAACAACAGAGATGACATTGCTGTGGATGCAATGACAATGACAGCCCATGACCACAGTGCACCCCTTCAGCTTCCGACTGGGGTGTGAGGCAAGTTCACCATGAGTATGGAGGGCAGAAGATGGGATCTGGCCCATAATCTCTGACATCACCTGAAAAATATTACACCCCTATTATTTTAGGGGCACAGGACTCCTATTAGGTCCCTAGTCAAAAAATATGAGAAAAGAACCAAACCAACAACAGAAGAGATTCAAGGAGAAGTGGGCTTTTCTCCATTTGTGAGAGGACATTTCCATTTCTGGAGCTCTTACTTGTGCAAATAGAAGATGCTTCAGCAGGCTAGCACTAGGGTTTCCCCGCAGCATCAGCGTTAACATCCTGGTTACCAGCTAGCAGATATAGCTCAGCTTACAAGGGTTGAAGTTGCGCACTATGTGCCTGCATTTTTTCTTTTTAAGATGAGTTGGGGCTATGATTTTAGCAGTTTCAGTCTCAAATAGAGGATCCCATATGCTAAGTCAGTTTTGGGGTCTTCAAGAAACAGATCAATGGGGTAGCAGCCAAAGCCAACACTGGGACCTGGTGCAACATATTGATTTTTGGTGGTAGTGATCCCTCCAGACCCTCAAGAAATAATAAACCACTCAAACTGAAGTCTGAGAAAAAGCAACTGGTTCACAGGCCCTAAGGATGTCTTGGTTTCATTTCCACTGTAAATAAACCTCAGGCAGCTTGAATGCCAACATACAAATACCAGTTGTCCGTAGAAATAATTCATAATATAGAATTCCGCAGTGAAGAAATGACAGATGGAAATAAATGTTTTTATTTTTCTGAAAAACTGACCATTGGTCAATAAAAATGCTTTTCTCACCCCCCAAAATCCAATCCTTCCCCCCCACCCCAAGTCATGCAATGGAAACATTAAAGAAAATTTCACTTGACAAGTCATTTGGGTGGCAGTAAAAACCCTGTAATTAGTATAGAAATCAATTTTTAAAGCTTGCTGCAAAAAATTATGCTTATGAACAAAATGTTTGACTTCAAATTGAATTCAGTGCCTGTTCAGCATAAAGGAAAATAATTGAATGGGTGGCTCAACTTTCATGTTTTCAGAGTTTACTAAGTTTTCTCCATTGGTTTTCGTTATGCATTTTAGTGGGCATCATAAAACAATGCATCAACTCGACTTGCTTGTGCCAGTCAAGCACTGAGGTGATCAGTTTCTTTCTACAGACATGTGGTAACAGAGAGGAAAAATATTCATTAGGCCAGACTGCCCAGCTAGTACATACCTGAAGACAGAATAAATTAGCAGCAACTATTTACTGGTACTGCTTCTGCAAAGAGAGATTAACCCAGTGACAAAGCAGGACTTCACTTCCTCCTGCATGGAGTGAAGTAGCTCAGTATTCAATGGGACACTCGGTTTTAAGATTCATCCAAGCATGCCAGGATCCATACTTACATTATGCAGCTGTTTGGTACATTAAGGAGGTGACAGGGAAAGAACTAAACCCTGGGTCGATGGTTATTGCAGAAATACAGCATTTGCATTACCCAAAGAAAAGGTGAGGACGAAATTCCTCTGCCTGTGTCTCACTGTGGGAAGGGGAGTTAGTGCCATCTGCAATCTCTGCACATCTGCAGGAGATCTCCTGGCAGCTGCTTAACCAACTTGCTGAAGTACAATGTTGGCAGCTACTGCTCACTGCAGCGCTGCCTCTTGTTATTAAATACAGCACCACTGATGGCATAAAATGGAATCAACACTTCCTAATAAAAAATTAGATAAATTTAGATGCCAAAATTACTGGTTAGGAGTAACCAGAGACAAGCTGACAGTGATCTGGTCCTTCTTGGTTCCCCCACTCCTCCCACTTTCCTGGAGAAGTTTCTTATTTGTTGATCAGTTTTTCTAGTGAACATTTTAAAAACACATGCTTATAAACCTCAATGGCATACAGGACTAATCTCCTTTGCTCTCTAAAAATCTACAGCCAGTTTATTCCTTCATACATTTTTCATCAGCCATCACTTTGAATATTCATGACCTATTATTCCATGACCTTATCGCAACTGCAGAGATATTTAAATGCAGGGTCTCAGAGTGATTTTTGACTCCATCAACACAAGCAGGCTTGGTGAGAGGGTGACCAGTCAGTTGAAGATTTGGGAGGAGCACCGAGGTATCTTCAAGGTCATTGACTTGGACAGGTACATGCTGAGCAAACAAAACCATCAGCAGAGCCTAACCAGCTGGCTTTGGGAGCCACATGTTGGAAAGCATCAGAGGCAAAGCTCCTCATCTTCCACACTCTGCCTCTGCAGAGGCTGCAGACAGTGAGGGCCCTGCCAGCACTGGGGGGACACTTCTGGGGCTGCTGATGCTCCTGGCCCAGCAGGCTTGGGGTGCCTGCTCACCAAGGAGCAGGAAAAGGAGCTGCACCACCCCAGCTCCAGCCTGCACTGAAGCTTAAGCCCATATGCACAGATAGGGGCCAGCAGGGCAGGTCTGGATGTGGGCATACCTTTGGGCTGAACAGAGAGTGTAAACACATCCCCAGGGACATTGTGGAGGCCCCAGAAAGTGCAGCTCCACGCAGACGCACGAGAGGATTTATGCAGCAGTCTCTGAAGAATCACATCACCTCGCACCGGCAGCCATGTACTCTCAAACCCACGGGGACCAGCATCTTTTTGGACGCCACAAATTCGATCACTTCCAATGGTTTGAAGATCTGTTAAAAATATTTATTTCCCTGGATTTTAGCTTTCCAACTTCTATGCAGACTAACAACCAAATTGTGGGCAGTAAGAGCAAGCATTTGTTTATTTCGTAAGAGGACTTCTTGCTGTTAATTGAAAACAAGCATTTTCAATGAGGCAGCTGTTTCAGTACTGTGAATAGACAGATCAGCATCACATTGAAGATCTAATAACCCGCTAATGAACCTTAATTTTGAGCCCCCTCCCTCACCCATTTTCACATTTCAGTAATTCCAAACCACTGATATGTGCTGCCAGTTATTTAAAGATGTCCTCTGACATCTTTTAATAAAAACCAGAAAAAATGTAATTTGTTTTCTTTTAGTTAACAGACTATATTAAAAACCTTGTTACATGTATCTAACAGTTTCTTTTTTTCTTTTCTTAAATAAATAGCAAAGTGTCACCAACATGAATGGAACACCAGCACCATTGCGTTGATAGAAATTTCCGTACTAGGGTGAACACACAGTCATATTCTGTAACAGTGCATAAAAAAGAGACTTTGGAGGAAAGGTGGTGGTTGCTGGTGCATCAACCCGTGAGCAGTCTGTGCAGTGGCATCGGGATGTGGTGCCTCTGCAAAGTCTCACAGGCCTGGAGCTGGTGTCTGCAGAGGTGGCCTCAGTGAGACTCTGCACAAGAGCAGCTCGCGGGACATCTAACGCAGGATGTGGATTTACTGCCTGCTGCCAAGGGTAACACAAGGGGCTGGCCGTGTCACTCTCTAGGCAAAACAGCAATGGCTTGAAACGAGGGAAATGAGCAACCTGAAAATCAAACAGACTGACTAACACTCCGCAAGGCAAGGCCTTGGAGAGTCAAAGCTGCCAACTCCTTAATCAAGAGGGAATGATGCAAGGATTCACTGTTACACTGAAGGTTACAGAACCAGGTGTCATTTTTTGATGGGTTTCCCTGGGCTGAGCTGGTGTTATTTTCAGGTCTGACCAACAGCTTCTCTTCCAGCTGGGACAAAGCTTAAAAGGGACAGCACTGAAGGAACAGCAGCCATGTGCACCACACCAGAAGATCCCTCAACAGTCTCTGCTGCCTTTGACTCACTCCACCTTGTGCAGGCAGCACTGCCTGTCCACTGCCTTGCCCCTCTCCATGCTGGAGTGCAGTGCAAACCCACCTCTCTGCGTCTGTTGGCTTAAACCAGACCCTTGTTATTTTAAACAGGAGTTTATTGTATTTAATACATTATAAAATTTGAAAAAATTGTAGGAAAGCAGCAGATTCAAACCAGAGCATCTCTACCAAATATTAATTATTCTGGCCCCCTTTGAAAAACACAAAACAAAACAACAAAAAAACTCATTCAAAAGAAAAGTTAACCTTTCACATCTGTGAGGGCAGACAAAAAGTGTGCGACTTCTGTACAAACTACATTTAAAATTTCAGCTTTCCAATGCAATGGATGGTCGTCTCCTGAACACCTGCCCATCCACCTCTAAAAAAGACAGACATAAATCTCCATATGCAAATAAAGTTGAGTCAAGGTGTGTACACATTAAAAAGTGGATGGCTGTTTGGCAATGAAAATGGGTGAAGAGTAGTCCATGAATCCCCCCCTGGCAATGGCTTGTACACCGTTAAGTGGGCCCAGGAAGGGCCTAGGACACTTAATGGCCATCACAGCACCAACCTCATCTACCACATTTTGTCATTGCATTTCCTACCCTTTGACATATACATACATATATATATGTACAGACATACATATACATACATATTTTTTATGTGTGTGTGTGTGTTTTCTTTTATACCTTGAGGTGATTATTATTATCACTACTATTCCAAGTGTTCCCATATGAATTCAGGTGTGGTCTCTATATTTGATATAAATGTGTCTTTTATTCAATTTTAGTTCCAGGACTTGTTTGGAGTCCAAACTGCACATGAAATGTCCCCATTTTTTTTTCCTCTTTGTTTTCCTTTTTTTTTTTTTTTTTTTTTTTTTTTTTTGCATAAAGAAACATGTCCATTTTAGTCCAGAGGCTCTTGCTTTATTCGAATGACAGAGGGTGCACGAGATGTCCTTCTGAGTTCTCGTCTCAGTACGTATTCACTGAACTGGGAAGAGTCCACCCCACCTCCACATGAGCCAACAATCTCAAACCCTCTTTGCTGTAACCTCTCAAGTACCTGCAAAAAAGAGGAAACAAACACCAATGTATAAGTAAATAAACAGACTGTTAGCTGTCCAGTGATAATAACTGGTGTTTTCAAATGGATTCAGCTAGGGGGAAAAAAGTGGTTACACAGCTTAATTGTACTGGATTGATTTCTGCTGACTACGGCCACTGAGCAGTAAAAAAGAAAAAAAGAAAAAAAAAATTTTTTTTTTTTTAGTACTGCCAACAAATCCAGTCTTCTTCTGGCCACAGAAACATGACTAAAAAAGCACATTCTCTGCTTCATGGAATTTACAACACAAAAGGGCAAATACATGATTGCACAGCGTATGTGCAAACACCTCAATGAAATGGTGACAGTGTAGGTTTCAGAAAACCTACCATGGTATTTACCAGAGACATAAAACCCAACACTTTTGATACTTTTATCATCATCTTCACCTCTTCTGTGCTTCCTTTGAAGGAGACTTCCTGGGGTTTACCAGAGTCAGCCTGACAGACGCCAGGCCCAAGGAAGGGGCTGATGCTCCTGGACCCCAGAAGATGTGGGACCCTCTATTTAGCATGACCAGACCTCACAAGGGTTGTTCTGGAATCAGTTGCCTACCATGGCTTTCCCAGCTGTTTCACCAGTTGTCAATCTGGCTTGCATTCATGCTGGGACAACACTGGCAAGCAGAACAGCAGGAGGCTGCAAACGATTAGGGCAGGGGAAGAAGCAAGCCGAGGTTTAAAAATGCTTCAAAGAAGACATGCCACGTCTTTACATAAAATGCTTCAGGTTGGCAAACGTCTTTCCAAAGTACTTGAGCATGGCTAATTGCACAGCAGTCATATCAAAAAGGAAGGGGTAGGAAAAGAGACTTGGAAACAGTGATCAAAACACAGGTGATCTTTAGCTTTTAACAATATATGCCAAAATCGCCTGCCCCTGCCCAAATGTGTCAGTGCAAGCCACTACAAAACAGAAGAGGAGAACTGGGGTCCTGAGAAAAAATGTAGTGGAAGCAACTCTCGAAACTAGCTCAGCCCTGGACCGTCCATTTGGTCTGTACTTCACTCTTCAGGTCTATTGGTAGCCCTTGTCCTGTCTCCCATTTTTATTAGTACTGGGAGATGCTTATATCCTCCTGTTATCAATGTGGGATCATTACCTCTCTTGAAGCCTGTAAATATTTTGCCACTCTGACTCAGGTCTTTCACATAAGTAAATATGCTTTGTAATTCTAATTTGTGCAACAAAAATGTAAGCATCAGAATAAGTGGCAAAGTGCTGAAGGATACAACTGCCTTGATAACTATCATATGATGTAGCTAAGCAGCCAGCCTTGAAACTCCTTTTCAGTTGTACTCTGACATCTAAGGCTGTCCTAAATTTGCATTAATCTCTATGACAAAACAATTCTGATGCTTCAGCATGAGAATCAAGGCCAGCAAGAGACAACTGTCCAAGCATAGCATGGATTAGATAGGTATAGATAGGTCTATTTAGAACCCTGTGTTAAGTGCTAGCACAAGTGCAGTGCCTGGTCAGCCTTCAGTGTGTCCCAGTGCTCAGCTTGCTTCATCTGGAGAAAAAGAGGCTCAGGGGTGCTGAGAGGAGGCTGTACCAAGGTGGGTGTTAGGCTCTTCTACCAGGAAAGCAGCAACAGGTCAAGGGGAAATGGCCTCAAGATGCACCAGAGGACACTCAGTTTAGGTTGGACATCAGAAGGAATTTCTTCACTATGAGGATGATTAAGAATTGGAATGGATTACCCAGGGCAGTGGTGGAATCACTATCCTTGGAAATATTCAAGAAATAACTGGATGTGGCACTTAGTGCTGTGGTTTAGTTGACGTGGTGGTGTTTGATCAAAAGCTGAACTTGTTGATCTTGGAGATCTTTTCCAACCTTAACGACTGTGTGATTCTCTACCTGGACAGTGGGACCTGGCAGAGGAAAAGATGCCAAGCTCAGCTTTCAAGCCTGTTCTGTACAAGAACTGACTCACGAGCATACAGCATTTAGGAGGTGTGTTTAAACTGAACAGCATTGATTGTGCTATTGATGGTTCCACATGGGAAGTGCTGGGTACACAGGATGTGCTAACTAGGTGCAGGCAGGTGTCTGAGGTTGGTTTTAACCAACAAAGGATAAAAATGTAACACTAACACTGAAAGTTCATCATAATTATTCCAGGAATTACGGGCATTTGTCTCCCAGACATTTTCTTACCCATTTCATAACATCTACTGATTTTAGACATTGCTACATTGCATCATAGAATACTTTGGGTTGAAAGCAACATTTAAAGATCATCTAGTTCAACCCCTCTGCAAAGAGCAGGGACATCTTTAACTAAATCAGGCTGCTCAGAGCCCTGTCCAGCCTGACCCTTGAATATTTCCATGAATGGGGCATCCACCACCTCTCTGCACAACTTATTCCAGTGTTTCACCACCCTCACTGAAAATTTTTCCTCCTTTTATCTAGTAAAAGTCTACCCTGTTTTAGTTTACAGCATTATCCCTTTTCCTATCAATGGCAACAGGCCTCTACTATGCTATAAAAAAATCAGGAAAAAACACTGAAAGTGAAGGGTTTTGTCTATGACCACAGAAAATTCTAACACTACTGTGGTTTCTTTGCAAAGAGATTTGGTGATACGTGAATTAAATGGAGAAAGAGAACTCGACACACAGAAGTTAATGACTTGCTTAAAGCCTCCAGCTGATTCTGCTCACCAAAATGCTCCAGTGACATGGAACGGGGTCAGCCCACTGGTACCTGGCCAGCAGCTCCCTTTCTAAACTCGTGCATGTGACTTTGTACCTGAACTGAGTTGAGGTGACAGTATCCGTTCAGCGGAAATCGGATGACGTGCGTGGAGTCGTGGTTCCAGCCGGCGTTGACAGAGTTACACATCACATCCCCGATCTCTGGGAACACCTCCTCTATCAATGACTTATCTCCACTCAGTGTGATCCTCTCGCCGAGATCTGGGGCAACTCGCACCACCAGGCACTCGCAAGACTTGGAGAAGCGGCCACTCTCCCGGTCCTGTTTCCACCGTTCCATCTCTCCCAGCATGGGCTGAAGCTGGAAATACTTTGCTTCTTCATATAACAAGCTGTAGTCCTGAAAGACACATACATTACTGTGCACAGTTAAGAGAGGCATTGCTAACGTGGTGCTTAAGGTATACGGTTATTCAGGCCAATGCTGCTCTAGGTCTGGAGCCCTTCAGACAGAGCTCCTAATTACTGTGTAGGAAGGTGTAATAAAGTAACAGTGCAAGGAAAAAATAACCATCAGCCACTTGAAACACAATGCATATAGCAGCACTTGTAAATGTAGGGAAAGGCTATGCTTGCTCAACTCTCTTTTGCAAAAAAAAAAAATAATCAAAAAAAAAAAATCCCACTTTTCCCCATATTTCATCCCCACAGTGATGTCATATAATAATGATCTCATTGAACAGATGGAACAGAATTCAATCAGGATTCAGAAAATTCATCACTAGATCCACTGTGTCTTACAGCAATACTAGCAGGCATTGTAACAGGTATAAGAATGTAAATGAGGGAGCTTGCAATGGTTCTTAGTGTAAAATGATTCAGATATTTGCATAATGTTTGCACATATTAGTGCATTTTAAAAATTAAGTATTTTTTAATACTTCCCTATTTTGCCACTAGTATTGTTTACCACATCATCTCAAATGCCAGAGCAGAGGGAACGCATTTCTAGGCATAGCCACTGCAGAAGTAATTTAGAACTGATGATGTGGAGTCTGCCTACTGCCATTTTTTAAATTTAAAAAACATTTTTTAAAAAAATCTTGTTTTTCTAGGTGTAAGAGCATAAAACCATTTGGAAAGTATTTATACAGCGAAAAGAGATACATGAGAATTAGGGAAGAGAGAGAAACAGAATGACAAGAGAAG
This sequence comes from Chamaea fasciata, assembly GCF_029207755.1. NCBI lineage: Eukaryota > Metazoa > Chordata > Aves > Passeriformes > Sylviidae > Chamaea > Chamaea fasciata. Next base: position 46,183,024 of record NW_027094086.1, on the reverse strand, counting down.
CCTGCTAACAGTTAATATCATCCTGAATTTGAACTAGAAACCAAATACTTGATGAGGACACCTAAACCATGGTAAAAATACTGCTTACACTTATTGCGTAACAAAAAAGTAATGTTATCTATGTATTTCTAAGAAACAAGAAATACTGTTCACTTTAATCACTATTTTTTTGTACACCTTAAAGCAGAACTGGGGAGGACAGCCCTTTGAACATCACAGTTGGGTGAACTTGCCAGGAGTTACATTTTTAATTTCAGCACAGCTACAGTATATTTATGTGTTTAAAAGGCTCTACATATGTAATTTCTTAATAATGCATGAAAGGTGGCTTTTCCTTTTTCTGTATTTCTGATTACCTGCAGGAGAAGTGCCGAGAGCAGCACAAAGCCATGCCAAGGCTTCAAAAGAAGGAAAAGATGCTTATCTGTTAGCTCCAAACTCCCACATTATTCAGGGAGATCTACCCTTGTCACGTATTGGAGCAGCAAGGATGTGTCTACAGCAAGTGATTCAAAGGTTGCTGAAATACAGACTCATACCTACTAGCAGATAAACATCACATGGATTCTGAAGCTCTGCCTCTGTAGGCTTTGTCTGACAGTGAACTACCACTAATTCAATTTTTTACTAAAAATAAAAAAGCAGGCTCTTTATTAAAGTTTAAATAATAAACATAGAACTATTCTTTCCTGACTTCTCTAAAACTCCAAAATTAAACTTGCAGTATGCGTTGAAGAGTCTGAGGGAGAAAAGATTCTACGACTTAATGCCCAAATATTACCATGTGTGCAGTTTATTTTGTCAATATTGTGATTCACACACCACTTTCTGAATTTCAGTGTGGGAATGGAAACTGAAGCTGCTGCAGTCACTGGGGAAGCATAAAAATGGATGAGAGGACAAGTAATCAGCAAAGCTCATGAGCAGTCAGCTGCAGATTGTAACATCACTTCTGTTTCCATGAGTATGGTACAATATTTAATTTCCCTAGGTCAAATCTGGCAAGGTTGCTGCATCACCACTATATCCAGGAGGGGAAAGTTTAATATTGATGCCACTCTAGGAAAGGAAGACACCACTTTAGCAACCCCACTCTTACTTTTGTCATGTAGCTAAAATCAAACACCATACCCTGCAAGTTCCCCTTGCCTATCCAGGGCTCTGTTTTGACTACACAATAGATACTTGCTTTACCAAGGTACATGGAAAACACCCAAGTCCCTTGAAATCTCACCTTGAAATCATCAGGAATGAGGAGTTTTGATGTCCTTAAGAAATTCAAGATATATCTGAACATCTGCCCATCTCTGTCGATGAAATAATGCTGCTTGAGACTGTCGAGGACAATGGGCTCCGTGCCATCGAAAAGCCGGCCAATTCTGGAGAGGAAACAAGAGACAAGGAGCAGAATCAGACCAAGCTCAGCTCAAGAGCTAGCTGTTCAAATTGCCCAGCGCTACAAAACCTTCTCATGCAAACTTCACTGAAGCAGCTCTGTGGCTTTGTTTCATTAGAAAAGGGCTGGTTTCTAACCACTGTGTAAGCCACATGTTTCCCAGCATGGCCTCATTAAGTTCCAAGCAGCACAGCTGGGGAGGTGGAAGGGAAGAAGCCAGGCCAGCAGCTCCTCCCACCCATCTCACTGTATCTGTATCTCATAAGATGACAACCCCTCAATTATTTTTGACTTTTGATAGTCCCCTTCAGGACAGCCCATCCCCTCTAGCTGCTCCAACGCCCTGGACTTGACTCATTCTGCTTTCCAGAGTATTGCATAGGGAACTTGATTTAGTTTGGAAACTACTGGGGAATAGTTTGGTTTGGTTCTTTGCTTGGTTTTCACTTGTTTTTTAAACCCAGGTCACTTTCTGGATACCATTTACTGCAACCAACACTAGGGCAGGCACAGCTGAGGAGAGGGGCAGCACACTGTGGTAATATAAAGATGGGGGGTACAGAGTTGATAACATTTCAGTGTGAGGTAATGCTTTAATGTAAAAGTTAAGTCCATGTGGCAAGAGTCAACCAGAACACTCTAATGATAAAGAAAAAGGTCTCAGTTTTTAGACACCACCCACTGACCACCAGAACCCTGCAGCCACCTAGAGACCCTCTGTTTGGCAACAGGTCTTGCAACATTTCTGGATGTGGGTCTCCCAAACCAACTTTAGTTAGAGCAATAGGAAGGGCTGAATACGCCAAACCAAACCCTCAGAGTTACACCAAATAAATGTTTTGTTTCTGCACTGGGGATTTGTGAAATACTCCTGAGTCACTGGTGGTTTCCCAATGAAATGAGCAGGAGTGACTGGCAGGTCTGATTTTATGAGCCTGTTCATATGTCTGTACGGTCAATGTGGAAGTACTTTTTGACAACAAAAAGTCATGGCACATTATTTTTGTTTTGGTTAAAAGCAGTGAATAACCAACAAGCCCCCACCAGCAGCAATTAAAAAAAAAAAAAAGCCACCAAATATTCAGAGGTGATCAGCCCTCCAGGCTGTACAAAGCACCCCAGGCTGAGAGATGCCCCAGCTGGCCAGCAGAAGGGGATGTCCAGAAGGCACTCAAGAGGTGAAAGACAGAAGTTGCTCCCAAAGAGGGGGAGGCAGCCGGGCTTGCAGCAGTGTCTCAGGGAACTGTAGAGGGGCAGGGCTCCAGGTGACCATTCACTGTGTTGCATCAACAGCCAACTATCCTCCCTTTGAAAATGGCACAGGCAACCCAAATTGAGTTTGGAATGCTGTCTGTGCCTGGAGCAGGTATATATATAAGTTGGGAACAGAATACAAATCTCATCTATAGTTCCTCACCAGCTGGGAAGAGACCAGGAAAGAAATAAAACTCCATTAACCCAAGATGGCCATTTACAAGTCTGTAATAAATGCCTGAATCAATTCAAGTTGCATGAAATCTGTAAAATATAAGGAATTAAATTTATTTTGCATCATGAGCAGGTACAGAACACTTTTTTTTCAAAGCCATCCCTTGAACTATTCAAGCTTTCTTCCTCAAAGACTTGTTACTGCCTGCCCTGCTGCTCAAAATTTAAGCTGCGACAGCCCACAGAACACAGGCTCCGGTTCACTGGGTGTATGAGCCACATTTTATGTCTAATATGGAAGTACTCAGCATTTAGAATTAATTTTCCCTTATACTCAAGCATGTCATCTTCAAATTTATCACGGAATTCACACACAAAACATGTATTTGGCCAAGTCAGTCATTACTGAAATGTATAATAGTAATTGGTTTCTGCAGCATTTTCCTAGTTCTAAATTACTTATATAATTACATATTTTAAACCTCTAGGCTTTTTGTCTGCATTTTATTAATTGTTTAGAGAAGAGCAAGATAGTATCAGAGGATGGAGCCTTCTGACAAAACCGTAATGCTGAGGAGGAGAGTGCTCAGCCACTGGGAGTGCTACCTGGGACCTGAATGGCTTTGGGAATGGGCTGGAAGTGTTAACAGAAAGATTTTGCTGCTCCCTTAGTGCTCTGCTGTTCTGCAGCAGCAACAGCAGCAGCAGCAGCAAAATCTCAGCAACTGCAAAGTCCCAATTCCCTCCTGACTCCTCTCCCAGGATCACTCTGCAGTACACAACTGCACTTTTGCATATCAAAACAGCATTGACTGTTGGGTAGACCCAATGGGTCTACCCACTGACATTGGGCAGACCCCCAGCAGAGACACTTCTGTAAAGAAAATCAAAACTTTTTTCCCTTTCAGATGGAATAATGTAGATTCCAGCTTCCTTCATATGGCCTTCAGGGAAAAACTTGAGATACTATGGGATCGAATCTGGTGACATGGTCCTGCTCCTAATCTGCATTTGCTACACCCATCAGGAGAGGAGACTGGGCTATGCCAGGATCTGGGGAACAACCAGCATCCTCACCTTCCAGCCTCACCAGAAACTCTTGGGCTCCCAGGGGGACAGTGGGAAGCACTCTCTCATGCCTCACTTGTCACCTCCTCTGTACAATACAATTTGATAACCATCCTCCCTGCCACCCATAGCTTTGCTGGCACTCCTGCTTGGTCTCACAATGGAATTATAGACACCAGTTTGCTGGCACAAGGAAGGACTAGTATGTCATTATAATTTCACTTCCCAAGAAAAGCTGAAAGATGGTTTTCCCCATCTCCTTCTTGACAATGTTGGCCGATGATTGGCAAAGACACCTTTCTTTTTTAAATGACAAATTTGTAACAGCTGAATGGAGTTTCAAGACAGGAAAGTGCTTTGAAGGAGGCTTGCAAAATTAGATGATAATTATATGCAGAATTAGCCAAATATCAAGGGTAAAGGATAAGAAACTGTAGTCCATTTACAAGAAAATGTGCTTCTGAAATATTTAATTAAAACTAACAGGCTGGAATTTTCCGTATATCAGGAAAATTAATGTCCCATGGGTTGAAAGTGTGACCTCCAATGGGTAATAATTAATGTCTGTGGCTTTAAGTATCATATTCCACTGGCAGAAATCGAATGCTTCAAGGGTTGAAAATATAACCATCGGAAAACCCTATTTCCATCAGAGAATTTTAAAGGACACAAACTAGGTATAGCTACAAGCCCTTGTTTACTGGAGAAAAAACAACAGGGAATGGAAAAGATCATCATTTTAATTCCATAAAATACTACAGGGATGGATCTTTCTTCCCACAGGTCAGCATGCCCATAACAGCATTTCAATACCAAAAAGCTAGCACATTGCTTACAGGATTTCTCAAATTCTTCAGAAAAAAGTCCTGCTTGTCAAGTACAAAAATATACTGTCTGCAGCAAAACTGTCTACATAGTGTGTTTATAGGCTTGCTCTCTCGTTGTATAAATACTTAAATATATTATTATAATACACATAAAGAGAAAAGACTTCACTTTAGGATATTCTGCCTCAGCTGGAAATGTGGGAAAGCAGCAATAATTAGAAACAAGATGGCCAGTACTAATTAAACAAGTCAACTATTGCAAAACCCTCTTAAGGCCAAGAAAAATGACAGAGTTCTGTAGATTGTTTTAATGGCTTCACTGGACAGAGCTAAAATTCTTCCTTTCTGTAATCAGAAGGATACAGGAAACATGGAAAAGCTGTATGGCTTGATGTTTGCAAACATGCAGAATATTATATCACTTTCAAACTAAGGTAGAAATAAACATTTTTCTTCTCTGAGAAAATACAGGTTTCCTATAATTGAATATATTCAGTATATAATTTCTCATATTAATGTCTTTTTCAGAGGACACTACAAACTCCAAACTAACTGGAAATCTTTTGCAATAAACTACTTTCAGCAGTTCTGAGCTGCCAGAGTTCCCTGCTCCCCATGTCTTTCACAGAACAACAAAAAGGGAGGGAAACTGGTGAGAAGTCCTTTCCTTAACCCATCAGAGGGGGCTGTGCAGCAGGAGGAGCATCAGTGATGCCCTGGAACCTGCAATCCCACACTAATGGCAAGGCAAGGAACTGCCTGGATTTCACGGAGGGCTGATATTCAGCAGCTAGCAAAGAGCAAAATACTCATGAAAACACATCTCTCTCCTTCCAATAATGAATCACATGACAAAGGAAATGTATTTTATTTGAAATCTTACTCATCTGGTTCGAGCCACTGCAGCAAAAGTGATTAGGAGTTTGGTCCTTAAAAGTTAAGTGCAAGTTTTATTATCACATCATTATATTTATGTGGCTAATGGGAATGCTTATTTAACACTCTGGAGTGTGTGGAGAGTGAGATGGAACAGGCTTTTACTTTTTTTTTTCTCTGCAACTTTTTAGTCTGAGCTGTCCTTATTAATTTCTTTTCATTTTCTTTTACTGAGTGCTCAAAGGCAATTTGCATGAGTCCATTATAAATTAGATCTGTTTAATGGTATGCTCATCTCATGGCTATTTAATTTTACTTCCTCGTATGTCTAAATTATATAATTTTGCACTGTTCCCTAGCAGCTAGTACAGTTGAAGAGGTGTCTATGCCAGTGAGAAACGTTATCCTACCCAAGTGGGGAATGATGAAGTTTCTATTCTTTTGTTTTTTTTTCAGAGAAGCACTTTTGACAGCATCAACATGCTTGTCTTTTTTGAATAACTCACCTCATTTGGATCCATAGAGACTGAACACCTTTATAACTCTGCATAACAAAAGTTGACTCATAAACATAACAGGATACATTTGCAATTTTTAGAACATATATTACAAAAACTGCATTTGAACCAAATACCCTGTTGTAATCTCTTGCTCTCCATGCTATTATAATTTGTTCTTATCTTTTTCTTCTTAGATTTAATTTAAGGTTATGTGTCCATAAGTCTCAGGAATTCCTTGGCACATACAGTTCCTACATTATGAGAAGATGCATGAATACAAATAATTATAAAGCAAAGGTAACGGGAAAAATGTATTAAAACCTAAAAGCTCATGAAACCTTCTGTAGAAAAAGTATTTATATAGGAGCCAAAATGACAGAGAAGAAGAATGTACAGGAAGAAGTATTAAAACACCAGTTCTTATGAGATTTAAAAAAAAAATGTTACATGGCAATTTAAAGAATAGATAAATGCCAAATACTGAGTAAAAGGATGTCAAACCTTTGTGGAAATATTTGCTAAAGATTAAGGAACTGAATCATTTACATGGAGAAGATTTCAAACATCTTAAGATTGTTACTTCAGCATGACAATAAAAGAAAAGGTAGGAGCAAGCTCAGAGGGCTCATAAAGGATTTAGAAGGAAGTGAGATAGACAAAAAGTGGTGGATAATCTTAAAGGCAGAGCAAAGCATGTGAGGAGCAGATGGGAAGGATCTGAAATGATGAGTGACATGGTATCATCAGGGAATGCACCAGAGACAAAAAACAAAACAAAACAAAACAAAAAAAAAACCCCCAAAAAACCAAAACCCCACCACCTAAGAAAAAAGAGAGAAACATGGGATTTGCTACAACCTGCCTGATCAGAGGCAGCATCAGGAGTAGAGATGAAAGCACATCAGACATATTACAAAATGAACTAATAGTTGTTGGATCTAATCCAGATGGACAAACTGACACATTAACTGGAAAAGTATAAATTGCACAACATGGTGTAGTCATGTTGCAGGAATGCTACTGACACGAGAGCAAACTACGTCTTTCTACGCCACAGATGAGCGTGGAGAATGAGAGACACGTATGGAAATGACAGCGGAACAAACGTGGATACATGGGTCACAGGGAACACAGAGGTGGATTAAAACATGGATGGCCAAGGCTCCACAAGTCAGTAGAAGCACCCTAACCTCTGTCTGCCAAAAAAGGAAGTTTTCCAAAATAAAACCCGTATTTTCCCTGCTAAGGAGGTGACCTAGCTGCCTAGGAGTTTCACCCAGAACTAATGATTACACCATGAAACAGAGCTAATACAGCAACTCCCCTGGTGTACAGAACATACTGGTTGACAGTCAGTCACCCTGGTGGGTGTAGGTTGCCCGAATGTTCAACAGAAGCCAGTCCAAAAATGTAGTCTCTGTCACAGCCTTCTCTTGGGATGTGTTCAAACCCCCATTCCCAAACTCAGGACCATCATCTACCCAGACACAACTGGCCCTTGCATAAATGCTGACATTTTAGAACAGAAAGGAGTAAATAGTTGGGATGGGATGTTGAGAGCTATTGACTCATGACCAGAGAACAGTATATGCAGGTAGATGGAAACCATCTCCCACATTGCAAGACGGCAACAAGGGTGAGGCCAGGAGAGCACTACCCCCAACCGTGGATGGGCCAGGGAGTTTCTGTTTACCATATTCCTTCTCCCTCTGCTATGGTGTACCAGGGAGATGCAGACTGATAAGAGGAACAGGCTGAAACCCTAATCTGCATTTTTTCACACAAGGCTAGGCAGGTAAGTGTTTTAAAAGCAATTTCAATACCGTGTCAGCCAAACCTCCTGAATCTTCAGGTTGCATTACAGGCTTCAGATGTGGCTGAGAGAGGCCTATCCTCTGCTCACCAGCTGTTGTCTCAACCCAAACCAGGATCTTTACCCCACAAACCCCATCACTTTTCAGAAAGTGAGGTTCCTCCATCTGACAGACACTGAAGTCGCTGACACTTCCCAAAACATGTATGGGCCGTTCATGTAAGAGCTGAACTTGATGATCCTTGTGGATTCCTTCCAACTCAGAATATTCTGTGACTGAATACATCCTTGATCCACATAGTTTTTGCCTGTCTTCAGATACCAAACACACCTTCAAGCTCTTTTGATACTATTCAGATTTGTCTCCAGAAAACCTAAGCCTTGCAATCCCCAAATAGATGCTTCTTCAGCCAAACCACTGTCTTCAGACCTGTGCCACAGCCCCTCTCTTCCTCTAGGACTCTGGGACACCTCTGGGACCAGCCAGCACCCTGAGTGACCCACCTGCCGACTCATGGAGACTCAGATCAGGGCAGGAGGCTGCAGACACCTGCCATCATCCCTCTCATCACAAGGGGCAATTTGCTGTAGGTATTTTTGAGGATATCAGTCAATAAGGAACTACACACATGGCCTTCCCTGCACAGCCATGGGTCCATAGCCACAGCTTGACCACAAAGATTTTAGTCTTTTAAAATGCCATGCCTACTCTTCTTTCTTTTCAGGCTTGTGCACGCACTGGATATACTGAAGAACAGTCTGCAAGCCTTTAAGCCCCACATCTCCTACAGTGTTTGGTATTTTGCAAATAAGTCCTTAAAAACTTTCTAGTTTTCCAGAGCATATCAAAACCACTTTTCCTGAAATCACTTAAACCAATGAAATGTTAAATCAATTATTCATGCAAATACTTTTGCCATCTCTGTTTTTTGTAACCAAGTTTTCTTGGCAATGATAACATTTCACAGAAAAATTAACAAATACTCTCTTTGCTTGCCAAGATGATTTTACTAAGCTTGAATCCGATTTCATTGAGGTATGTTATTTGTTTTATCTTGAGGGAAGCTGCCTATTAAGTTAGTAGCAACCGTGTCCTTTTGCTTATGATATGGTTATTACTGAGCTATCAGGAGTACCTTTAAGTTATTAGGGTGCAATGGCAAATTAAGTACTTTGCGTCATAATTAGCTAATAACTTTTGAATTCTATTTTAATCATGTTTAAGATGGTCAGGTTGGCTGTGAGTACAGATAATGGAGGACAGGAGCAGAACAGGAGTGTTTATCATTCAATACCAAAAGCCAGAAAGTAGGTAAACCAGTGGATGCACAACATCCCAAAGGCCATGATAATCTATATATTCAGAACACTGAACTCCTTCACAGGCAGCAAAGTAAAAAAGTGGAACTTGTGTCTTAGGATCACATTTAAGTAAAAAGCAAAAATATATCAGTTTCAGCTCAGCCTCCTTTGAGCCTGTGAAATTTTATTATTTTTTTTTAAACAAAAAGATTGTTAACAATACCCATCTTCAAATCCCTGTTGATAAACCTGTTCATGCAGATTCCACAATGAGAGGACCGTTAAAGCAGCTTGGAAAAAATACCAAAGCCATTTCCCTTTCAAAACTCATGACGTTCAAGAAAAACCAAACAACCAACAAAAAACCTTCTCAGAATGGGGGAAATCCTTTGATGTACTCCTTTGCACATCAAGTTTGCCCCTCATCTTGCATGAATTTCATTCAAACCACTATTAGCTCTCAGTATTTCCTCTGTATCCTTGAGAAGACTCGGCATCAAAATTTCACATACGAATCACTGGAAATCAGGAAACATTCTGAGATTCTCCACGAAATGCCTTACAAAAGTAGCAGCAAAACAAATTCTGCATCCAAACCCAATAGAGATCCCACTACAGCATGTTATGCTTTGTGGAAGCTCTAAGGTGTAGCTAATTCTGCCCCTTTCTAGGATGTTACTTTCAGAACCTGGCATCACACTCACATGCCTGAAACCTCTTTCCTTATAAATCACCAACACGGCAATGAAACCATAATGAATTAAGCTTTCCAAGATCTTCACAACTTTGACAACTTAGCCAGAAATCACATCTATGTTGTTTTCTTAACTGCTGCCTTTTCTAAGAGAAAGGACGACATATTTCCATAGGCAGGACAAGAACATACTTGCCCTTCCCTTTGCAAGAGTTGCAAAAGTTCCTCCTGCATTGCAGCCCATAAAGGCAGGAGACTGCACAATTAACTTCTATGTGCTCTGTGGGGGATTCCAGAGGAAGTGCTTCCTGAGAGAGAGAAAGAGGCCACAACTACATTCAAACCTAAGCAAAAACTTCTTATTAATGAATAAAATTCAGAGAGACAAAGCACTTCTAAAACTTTTAGATGTTAACTATGTATGTGCCCATGTCCCCAGAAAACACCACCTTCCAGAGCCCTGAATGAAGTATTCCCAAACATCCCACTTTCAATAAATGCCCATGAATGTCACATACAAACTTTGTAACATCCTTCTTAAGTGCAGTTCATACAGAGGACAACAATTTGCTGCTGTTAGCTTGTGCAGCTAAAGCCTGTAAAACAGATTACCAGGTCTCAGTCCTCCTGCTGAACTTAGGCTTGGACTGTCAGAAGACAAATTTGCCAGGGAAGGTGGAAAAGATGTTCAGTTGCTTTTTGAAATCCATACACAAATAGACAAAGGAGAAAAAAATACACGTACAAAAAACACTATTAAGGTAGTCAAAACAAGCTTCACAAGTTAAGATATGTCAGATATTAGAGATGCACCTGCAAGTCACATTTGCAAACCTCCCTCTGTCTTCAGTGATCCACTCTGTTCTCACAGCACCCTGAACTTGGCACCTAAGCCAGGGATAAGCCAGGTTTGTACAGCAGGCTGTTGCCCATGGGACCCCTGCTTAATCTGCTGGAGCTCTAATGGATAACGAAGGGACTGCAGAAGAGAAAATTGGTAAGGTAGATGGGGGCTGACCTTGCAAAACGAACTCTGTCCAAGCATGTGCCAGATTTCCTCTGCGATACTACTGCTAAGCACACCTGCCTTAATGTTTTTAGCTCCTGTGAGTGAAGCAAGAGGGTACCAGACTAAGGAATGCTGTAAAGAAAACATGCAAGTATGACTCTTCAGAACAGGACTCAAATAAAGTGCAGAAAATACAGCCCAAGGGACACATGCTGAACTGAGGAGGAACAGGAGATGCTGATGACATGTTTAGTAAATAAGCACAGAGGCAGGCAAATGTATTGGAGATAGCATTATTCCACATATACTATGAAACCTACAAAGGTCACCCTGGCTGCCAAAATAATATTCTTTTCCTATAAAGCTTACTTTAATTGCAATGAGAGAAGATGCAAGGCCAGCTACCCAACAGCACATTTATTATACTTCAAATACTAGTGTTTTCCCTTACTTACTTAGCCCACCTGCTCAGAGATTCCTCTACCTAGACTCAAAGCAGTACTTTCAGACTAACACCCTAGATTACAAATTCTTCTAGAAGGGCAATCCATATAGCATAAAAGCATACACAACAGAGGCAAGGAAGAGGTGGGTGTTATGAGCACAGAATTTACTATGAGAAACACAGGACCATACACTGCTCTTTTTCTGATTAACTCACATACAGTACAGTTACATTGCAGTGATTCCTAGTGTGGACACACACAAGTGTCTACATAGAGAAACGTGTTTATACCCGTTTAACTCATTCCCATACATTTACATGTTTAATCGCTTCCATGCTAGAGGTTGAAATGATTTATGCACTTCAGTAACTAGAAAAATCACACCATTAACCAAATCAGTTCACACAAAACCTGTGTGCTAAGTTAAGAGGACAGGAAAGTCCACCTAAAACATCTTAGACAGTGGCTCTGAGCAATAAATAATGCTTATGGCACAGGTTAGAAATGCCAAAGCCACACCTGAACATTTTGCTGGTGGTGGGGTGATAAAAAAACACACAGATAACATTATTTCCATTGACAAACTTTACATATACAAAAGAGTGGCTTTATTGTTTATTAAATTAGATGCTGCCATGGTGTAATCATCCCTGCAGCCATGCCAAACCCAACAGCAGGTCAGATGCAATCCTGTGGAGGAGGTAGAGAGAGGAGAAAGGAAGAGAACGGAGACACAGCACAGAAGCAATACAGCCCCATAAACTAGTGGTGCAAGGAATAATTAACCCATGGATGTGAAAACAGATGCCTGTAACAGATAACTGTAGAAAGCAAAATCTGCAAAAATACCACATGACAAAAGTAGATGTTTCAACATGGTTCCTTTAATAAACAACATCCAGGATGTGATTCAGCTGCCTGTTGCCACTTGAGATACTCCAGGGCATCCCAAAATGCTGGGTGATGGCACAGGGACACTACTGCAGGCTTGTGCCCTGCTGGAGCAGCCACAGGATCTGAGCAGAAATTGTGCACAGGCATTAGCTTCCCATGTCAAAGTGAGTGTATCCCACCCACAAAAATTACCAGAAACTAACTGTACCAAATTCATATATTAAACAAAATCTAACATTCTTCCTAGACACTCACTTTAATTTTTAAAAAGTCAGGCTCTATTAAATAAAAAGTTAAAAATTTATATGATACTAAATTCAGAGCAAAAGTTTGTGGTGCTCCTAAATTGTATAGGAATTGATAACATTTTTAATTTAAGAGCTCTTTTACCTGACAGCTCAGGTTACTCTCACACAGAGGAACTGACTGGTCCAAGCTTCTTCCTGAGCTACAGCTTCACTCCAGGAAATACAGAAGAGTGCCATCCAAAGTCATATTACACTACAAAGTGTGTTAGGAGCCCCTCTTCCCAAATGCAGGCAGTCAGCCTCAAGTATTTTTGCAGGATGTTGAAGTGAGCTGACTCTAGCATCAGGCTACAGCCCATGGACAGACACAGACCCCGTGGAGGGCAGCTCACCCACATGGGGCTGGATCTCATTCCACACACAACTTGTGCACCGCTGCAGGAGTGATCGTGCACCCCAATGTAGCCCTGGTTCCTGCCTGAGATGTTTTGGTTTTCTGAAATTCTTTTCCCAGGGAATTTTCTGTAAACAAGATACATGTTTTTGTAACTATAAACTTTCTTTACATTCTTTCCCTAGGAGGGACTTCTTCTTGATGTCCCTCTGGTCTGACCAATGTGATTGAAGAGGTTTGTCTTTGTTTCACCAAACAAATTGGTCTGTGTAGAATAGTATATAATGGAGACACATCCCAAAAATAAAGGAGCCATCTTCATCCTTCTGAAGTCAGTCTTGTGTCATTGTGGTGAACAACAGTGTCACCCCAAAGATTGCAGCAGCTCTGTCATGTAGCAACTAATAAATGCTGAATGCAGGCAGACAGGTGGGAAATGATCTGTCGAGTGACACTCAAACTAGCGTAACTCCATCAGTCTGGAGGATTTACAACAATGAGGATATATGTCCTACATCCGTTGTGATCTTCCTAGTGGAAACCAGCACAACCCAACAGTGAAAATCTTCCTGGAGTGGTTCCAGGCTGCTAATAAACAAGAAGATACCTGTTAAGCTGAGCATTGCTTTTAAAACTAGTAGAAATCTGTGGCTGATGAAGCAGACTACTGCTTGAGTTTGTAGGTTTTCATTATTTCATTCACTTAATTGTGAAGCTTTTCTCTAAAAAGAGCTAAATGTAACTACACTTGGAACAATAGAAGGCGAAAAAAGCACTATTTCCTAAGGGTCTCTCCATACTCCATCTGCCCAGATGCTGGTAACACCACACAACCCTCATATCAATAAATTAAGTTGCAGCTTGCACTAATACAGAAAAAAAACCCGATCAAGAACCAACACAGGTACGTATGCCAAAAGACAACAATTCCCTTAACAACAACAAGAAAAAAAAGCTAAGAATTTACTGAGAAAAATACTGCGTTTCAAACCTACAGTTTTTTTGAACAATGCAAGTTCTGATACAGGCATTTTTGGAGAGAGAAAACTGTTTCAAAAACTTCTCTCTGTTGAAAATAAAACACATTACAACAATCTTGCATTATTTCCTCCACTTGTATGCTTAGTTAATACCAATGCTTTTTGCTCTATATGTGAATGTAATAAAGTTTTAATTCAGCAGAAATCCAGGTGTCTTGGTAGATTTCTGATCTTTTTTTTCTTTCATCACCCCAAGGCACAGATATAAATTATTTTCTGCTATCTTTACAGGAGATCTACGGAACCATGTTATCGAAAGGTGCAGAAGACTGAAAATAGTTTAGGGTAATCAAGAGCTGAACTGTTTCATCAAAGCCCCATCTCACCAGAAGCCACTGGTGTTGCAACAAACAGTTTAGGGCTATAGTTTGATTTTGATTATTTTCCATTACCTTCCTAAAAACCTCCTCTTTTCGTGGCAGGCAGAAGCCAATTAGCACCATGAAAGGAAGAAATCTGGAGAAAAATATTGTGTTAAAACAACCAACTTTGACTGGGAAGTCAAACCACCAAATTATATACAGCTAAACACCCTATGCACAAGACTCTGTATTTATTTGTTTTAACCTCAGAGTCCTGTGATGGAAACTGATAGTGCAGTTCTTGGCCCCACACTTTTGTACAGCTTTTCTTCCCTTGATGTATACCACAAGATGACTACCCACAGATAATGACAGGGCGAAATGGACCTGGGCTGCCCAGTTGTCCAGCAGCACCATGATGGGTTTTAACAGGAGGGAGAAGGCACCTGAGGTCAGACTGGGCTCTGTTATGTCACCACTGATACTGCAGCAGGGCAGTCGACAAGAGCAGCAAGATCACAGGTCTTATTTGCGTGGAGCTGCCCCTCAGATCAGATGCTTTTCCCAAGCCCTACTGCTCAGCAGTTGTGCCCACTCCATCCCTGAATCCTACACAGAGCTCCAGTCACAGTGGGTGCAGGCACATAAGCCATCTTTGCTGCCTCGAATTGCCACCAACCACCATCTATGTGCTTGGATGTTAGAAGACCTCCGGCAGAGATCTGCCCCAGGGATTCACACTGCAGTAAAGAGAGTCTGCCATATTCACACTGGTAACACAAACGCAGCAACAGCTTTGCGGGGATCCCTGAGAAGTGTTTGCCAAGAACAGAGCCTCACAACAGATGACAAAAGGAAGGGGTTATTTCTGCACTGTGCTTCAAGGGTTGGTTGATCTTTGAGGAAAATCCTCTGCTAAACAAATACTGAGAAGCACAGAAACAGCCAGCATATGACTGTGGACAGCAGCTCAGGCTACTTTGCTGGATCAAAATCAGAGAAAGCAAGTTTGCTCCTCAGAGTCTGTGAACACAGGCAAAATTAAATTCCACATCTCATTCTGGGAGCACATCACTGACTTATTATTTATAATAAATAGACACCCAGACAAGACAAAGAAGGAGCTTCACCACAGCTCTGAAGCAGGGAAAGCTGACAGGAACACATTCTTGCTGGCTGCAGCATGTGGAGTCACTTCTGAGCAGGGACATCAGCCCCCTGCACACTACCTGCCCTACCACAGCCAATATTTTGTTACTACGGCAGAATAATATTAGGACAGCAGTGAGGAAAATAAACTCTCTGTTATGATGGATGTGCATTTAGTCAGCAACGTGCTATAACAAACTTGACCTTTATTAGGACTAGATTTCACTGACTGGGTTTTTTTTTTTGGGACGTCACCCCATTTATTTTGTTCTGTCTACAGCCTCTGCAATTTCCAACTGATAAAGCTTTCATCACCTTTCCCAGTGGAAGCACACTGCAAAGAAAAATATTCTGGTATCCAAGGTCAAGGGAGAGAACCCTTTCTGTGGTCCTTCACAGCAACAGAAAGGGCTCTTGGAAGAAATACTCCCAGAAGAGCCACAGATGAGCTGTCCCGATGTGAAACAGCCTGGCACAGCCCAGCAGAGTTTCTGCAGGCTCAGGTTCAGGTTTGCAGAACAATATGACTGATTTTTCTTCTCTGAGTAAGAACTGCAATGCCAGCTCTACATTTTTTACATGGTACCAAACCTGTTATATGTTCTTAAATCACTCCCAGGGCCATTCATGTTTATCACGTTTCCAGGATTTCATTAATAAACAAAAGGGAGAAGGGCTTATGCCTCTGATTGAACGACTTTGCATTTTAATAGGTAATAATAAACTGACCCAGGTGGAAGCTATACACAATTAAAAGTTGCACCCATACCAGCTGTTTCTATTTTCAAACCAGTGCTTTATGTCTTGTAATGATAGCACACAGCAGAGACTTCCAATAGCATCTTTTTCATCCTTCATTTTGTTGAGCCTACCCAAGAGAGAAGCATGAAACATACCTGATTAGGGCTTTTATTTCTACTTCCCAAGAGGGGAATTAAATGCTCACCTAGAATCAGACCTCTGTGGTCTGGAGAGCAGCATCCATTCAGTTTCAGAGAGCTACACCATTAATCCAAAGTGGAAGTGGGAAACTGCAATTGTAGCTCTACTGATGAGTTTATCAAGGTTAGCTACAAAGCAAGGGAAGGCCAGTATGAGAGGCATGGCCCAAGGCCCAGCTTTATGAGACAGCAATATTAGAAACTGGGAAAATGAGAATGCCTGATGAAAAGTGGAGCCTCCAAATACACTTTAGCTGCAGAAAAGCAGCAGTTTTTCTCCCTTTCCTTTCCCATAAGGGCTTCCAAAGGGGAAATAAGCAGGAAGGTATCCTACCTGCCACTGTTTTGCCAGCTTGTACCTCCCTAGAATAACAT
The DNA here is from genome assembly GCF_029207755.1 of Chamaea fasciata. Lineage (NCBI taxonomy): Eukaryota > Metazoa > Chordata > Aves > Passeriformes > Sylviidae > Chamaea > Chamaea fasciata. Next base: position 46,166,322 of record NW_027094086.1, on the reverse strand, counting down.
TTGCCACCACTTCCCTAGTCATGCATCTCCTTTGCACCACAAGGATGGACACTGGGCTTTTCTCTGTGGCAGCACAATGCAGCCAGTGTGCTTCCCTATGGCATTACTGCAGCAGAGCTGGAAGCTGTCTTGAGCAGTGGTATTCAAACACCACCCTCGTCAGGTTTTGGAAGGCCAGAGGGAAGGTTATCACTCAGGGGAGCTTATACACCAGAGAAGCTAGTAAAGCAAAATTAAACCCTAATACTGTGCAAAGGATAAGGACATTGTTTTTGAAAATGTTAGCAGGGCAAGAGAAAAATATATTTAAAAGCCAGCCACTGGCACATCAGGAGTCAATAGTGCTGGGCAGCAAAATATTCAGAAAAAATATAAGATGAATATAAATATAGTCTACATGTTTGAAAAGTACACATTAACTGCTTCTCACATGCTTTACGGGAACTTCAGTCCTGTGCAGCTGTAGCCACAGCACTTGGAGAAAAAGCAAAACATTTCATTGCTTCAAATAAACATGAGCAGTTTCATGTGACAAGCTCCAAGTAAAAAATGAAAAAAATATTCCTAAAACTCCCACATTATACCGCTAGTAAACTAGAATTTCATAGCAAAAGTGAATAAACAATAGCTTTTGAGGCTGGAGAAATTACCATCATGGTGTTATCTAATCTCTCCCCAGAAGTCAAGAATTATGACTAAACCCTTCCAACATAGATATAGCCTGAAATTCTATGTCAGAAGTATGTCCAATTGCATTTGGCAATCCTTAGCCAAGAGAGAGGCTGACTATAATTGGATGAATATTTGAAGTGCTTCATTATTCATGTAGGAAGGCTAGGTAAAAAGTGTTTTGTAGTCCCAAGACACTGGAGGGTGTGTGCTATTGGGTAATAACCAATTAGGAATGTTGACAGCACTCTGCCTTTGGGATCACCCTGGCCAACAAAGCATGGGTTTGGTGTGTGCTGTTGTGCAATGGCACACACCCACTCTCTACTGCTCAGTTTACTTAAGCTAGGTTTTCACCAAAGGAAATGGAGGACACCCTGAAGGATATGCGTTTGACAGCTCAGTTACACTCAGAAATAGTGCCTCTTCCTTGTTCTGTCTTCCAAAAATACACCCTTTTCAAACAGTATTTCTGAATTACTGATCCTACTGGTTATTGGAAACAAATTCCAGTTCTTCTGCTTTACTGCTTATAATCTACCAAAAGAGCAACATTCTTACTACTTCTGGTAAGGAAACACTGAGGGCAAAAGATCAGCTCCTACCCCTGTAGTCTGGTAAAAAACTCCACTGTGCCACTGTAAATACTTCAAACTCAGAACAACAGAAATCAATTATTTTCCTTTCATGCTAGTCTAAGAAAAACATATGAAACATTAGTACATGCATGCAAAAGATTTTTAAAACTTCAGCATTTAAAAACTAACAATCCTAACACTTGCTCAAAAGAACCAGAAATTCAACACCAATTCAAGTAATGATAGAGCAGTTCAACCCCTATCACTACCTCTCACAACAAGGGTATAATGTATTGATGGTACAAACACTGTTTCTTATTTGCTCCATTATTTTCTTTATCATTGTAATATTAAAAAAAAAAAACAAACCTGCAAATTTACATTCTCATTGAAAGCAAAGAAATTACTGTACAAGCTGCCCAACAGGACTTCCATACCACAAAAGAAACATTCAGAACTTTTCCTGAGAGATTTGCTTGTTTGAAACATCAAAATTCAAGATGTTATAAGGAGGAACATATCAGTTTTTCTGCAGCTCTCATTTTCTGGCTTGTATCATATTTAGCCTGTCCTGTGGCACTGAGAGTTCCGCAGCATTTTCTCTGAAATCCCCCAAATGCCCCCTCACCCTCTGCCCCATGTATCAGCGAGACGACGTTTTGATGGAGCATCAAGCACGGGCCCTCGAGATAATGGATTCAATGGGATACACTTAAAAGATCATTTTTCTCTTTTGTATTGACTGCTTGCACTGCTCTAAGACAGGAAGAGCTTTCATTTTTTATGTAAGCTGCAAGACCCCGAGGGTCCTCTAAACTGTTTAAGAGGGATCAATTTTCAGATGGGTAGAAGGGGCCCAGCAGACGGTCATGGTTTGGAGCGTCTTCTTCCCCTCGCATCACCGACAAGTTCGGGTGAACCTAGAACCAGCACAGCAGCGCTTCCCACTGTTTGGGATTTGTGGTTAGCACTCAAACAGCACTACAATTTATAGTGTGCATGGAGCAAAACAGGCAAAAAAAGTTTCGCAGAAGCAAAATAATCACAGGGGCTGACGGAGATAAACAGCAATAGAGCTGCTAAGCAAAGCAGTGCTTGGCACTGGTGCAGCAGCAGGAAACCAGTACCCCGTGACACGGGTTTAATGCAGTGACATTGCTGCAATTACATCCAGGCAACCTAACAAAACAAATTCATTGTATGGCACAAAATATTTCCAATTCAACGTTGCAACATTTATTTTTTAATTACAGAACAAAGAACAACTTTTGGGGTGTGGAAGGACATAATCTATCATTCGCTCTGAAGTGACACACTTATGGCAAATGCTGTATATTCTAACTTTCTATGCTACAATAAGCAACTACAAGCAATTTCTTAGGCAAGGAATGCAAAGGGTTTGGGTGTGGTTCTGGGAGATGCTGCTTATCCCTCCATCTCCCTCTGTGTCAGCAGGGAGCCGAAGGCAAGCCACATGTTGCTGCACTGGGACTTCAATCACTCCTGTTTTACGTGTGTCACACAGCTTGTGACAGCCTTTCACCTGCAACACGCCTCTTATGGAAAGAGTTTTTACTGTTCAAATATGGCCTGAACAAGAACGCAAATAAATTTTTTAATTAAAAGGAATGGGATGTTAATAGGTCACTTAAAGAACAATTATGTCTACCATTTGATTGACAGGCTTCTCACATTTTATCATGAATACCTCATTGCAGTCCAGGAAGTAGAATTTATCTTTATAAATTGCTGAACAGCTGAAGCGTACCCCATTGCATTTAACACTGTTTTGCACAACTGTCTCATCTTCTGAACAAAACCCTTGCATCTTTCTATTATTACTCTCCCCCTTTACCTCTTTTAATCCTTTGCAAACAGAAAGGTTTTGATTCATGGAAACTGAATGGCCAGTGTTGCTCTCCTTCACCGAATGCCTGTTCTACAAAATGCAGTAGTGTGAAGAAATAGGAAAGATAGGTCTTCAGTAATTAGCTTGGGTACCAGACGTGGCACAGCTGAGTTTGCTGGAAGCAGGAAAAACGAGTCCAGGTGGAGCGTTGTGCTATATTGCTTTGAGCGCCTGAGCTACCCAAGTGTCAACACACACAGTGCTGCACAGTGGAAGGACTGGATAGGAAAGTGACTGTGAGCCCACTGCTTTCCTAAAGGCAAGTCCCTACAAAGCAATCCACAAGTAGCAGCTACAAGCTCAGCTTAAATGCTTTCAAACGGTTGCAGAAGCCCGTTGGTTCTCTGAAGAAGGCAGAAAGTGTGCCTTGAAAGTGCCTAGAAAATACCCACATGAGCTGCAAAAGACAACTGTGCTGGAAGTGTCCTACAGATCCAAGCTAATGTACACATCAGGGCTAGAAACAATTTATTTGATTACTGATTTAAAGACTCGGTGAAAGAGATCAATGTGAATGAGTCCCAGAGCATCCCTGAACTGATATCACTAAGAGCAAAAGCATCATCTGAGATATCTATAATATATGCAGGCTGCTTACCTACTCTAAGACAGCTCACTATCAACCAGAGCCAGAAAACCACATATGTGTGGGGGAGGAAAGGACAAAGCAAGCAAGCAGTGTGCTTTCATCTGGTCAGGTAAAGATCACTTGTGACCTCTGTGAGCTCTGACTCCTTCCAACAGAGAGAGAAAAGTGTGTGTGAAAAAGAAATGAAGACAAAGCAATGAGGGACTTCAGCTGACAGAAGTAGGGTCAATGCTCAGAGCAGAACAGGGACAGAGAAAAAGATACTGAAAGGCAAGAGTCAAAGACACATCAACATCTTGCATGGTGTGGTGTAGACAAAGGCAAAAAAAAGGTTGAGAACAAAAGGAGAATAAAGCTTGTCAGATGATACCTATCTGGTTATGACATTTGAATAAACTGCAGACCGGTTAAGTTAGAGGAAAAGTTCACATAACAGGACCTGGTGACATTCCCTCGGCCAGCACAGCATTTGTGCCTTATTTGCATTAAAATGACTGCAGATAACCATTGAGTCCTGAGCAGTTTTCACCATTTCCTATGCAGCCTCAGCAAATACATCCCCAAATGGCAAGCATATTTGTATACATGAAACCCAGCCAGAAGGTTGATCATCACCAGAAAGAAGCCAGAAGTTGGAATCTATATCCTAAAGCTTCAAACACACCCAAGAGGTGGCTGGGTGTTGACGGCAAAACTGAAAGCCAAATGTTTGCTTCTGCAATTCTGTATGTACTAGATGCCAATTTGCTTAGCAACGACGTTGCAATTTATGAAAGACCAATGAAGTACAAATAGTTTATGTGGGAGCAGAATGAGAACCTCGTGCTAACATACTCCTGGCCATCAGGAACCTCTGTAAGTACAACAAAAGGCAAAACAAACCACTGAACCTCATAACTGTGGTTCAAACCTGGGCCTGATCAGAAGTGACCAATAAGCAAAATACTTCAGCACCACCTCAGTTTCTAATGGGATTTTTTTTTTATTAGGTCAGCGAGACCCAGACACTCAGAATACTGTTTTATCTTCCCAGGTATTGGTCAGGCAGAGGGATTTTACTGTCATTTTACACATTTGAGTGCAAAAACACTGAGGAAGTACAGGACACTACTTTTTACCCTCCGAGTAAATACACATAAGCCCACTTCTACTGACATTTAGAAGAGGAAGACAGACATCAAATCTGTGGCCCCTTTCAGGGATGACTCACCACCAGTTACTGACCACATGATGTGAGAGCCTGCTAATCTCATGGTGCTATTTCTTTCACTAGTCACCAGTCACAAGCAACGGCAGCAACTTGCTGACCTTGCAAGTTAAACATATTACAGGACTACAATTTGAAAAATATTTACTTCTACTGAGGCAACAGTGATGACTGACCTGTGGTGATCGTTAATTGAGGCAAAATGAGGTCAATATATACCCTAAGTTCAATATACATACCTAGAGCTACAATTAATCTTGGTTCAGCCAGGACCAGAAAATACCCCTTAGAGCTCTTTATTGACAGATGTATGTTGCAAGAGAGTTCTCTTTAAAATATCAGTTGTGTAAATTCTCTGAATTTCTTTAAATAGGCATAAAGTATAGTATCATTCACAGTTCTGTTTCTATTTTCTTTCAGAGTCTGTATATGTGGTTACACTTACCAACACAACTGTACTACCTGACTGTGTTGAGTCAGGTTCTCATGAATCAACAGTTAATTTTTTATTAACATACGTTACTGATGATACCAACATCATCAACCTCTATCTCTGCTACTGGATCTATAAATATATATGCTTAGAGATAGTAATCTTCTACACTTTCAATCATCATCGTAAAGCACTCTACAAATTGCTTTTTTGTTAACCTTGGTAAGATGCAAGCGAAGCTCAAAGTTAAATCAGTTATCTTGGGTCACAGAACAGGTCAGTGAGAGTCAATGTATTTCCCTATCCCAAGCCCTCACTTTTCCTTGTCACAAGACCATGCACCAATCAAATGATGAAATATAAAAGGTGAATAACGAGATGAGGAAGACAGGATAGATAACAAAGATTTAACTGACATTCTGCCAACTTCTTCTGCCTATTTCCCTCCTGTCAGGAATGTTGCAAAATATTAAAAAGCTGTGACCTAGACCATTCACGCTAATACACCAGACAAACCTGGTTACAGCAATATTGAAAACTTTCACAGAAGCTTGCTCTTTCACAGAAGCTTGCTCCTGATGCTGCTACTCTAGAAAGATACAGATAGAGATATACGTCTCAGGAAGATAAATCCAAATAAAGAGAGTGGAAAAAAAGATGCAGTAACACCCACTCTCTTAGTATTTCCTTAAAAAACTCAAATCACCAATTGCTCATTAGTTAGAAAATTTTGTATTTCTTCAAGTTTAGCATAACTTAGAGCAGTCTGAGATGTACTTTCCAAGATGAGTAAGGAAGTTGTGACAGTTGTGACAGATCACCCTCACCTCAGCAGATCTCCTACCAAAAGATCTGTAGGAGCAGATCTCCTACAGAAGTCTGCAGCATGGTGCTGCATTTTGCAGGAGTTTGAACTAAGTGCCATGTCAGTTTGTTTTGGACCTGAGGACTGATAACAGAAACTGCCAGAGCTCTGGAACAGTCAAGCAGTGCTGCCTGATTCACAGCACGTCCTTGGAAGTCTACTTATACAACTTGTGAGGGATAAGTCTTTCTTGCAAACAGTCAAAAAAGGCCAAGGACAATCTGGGCATTCTCTTAAGTAATTCTGTGCTCTTGATGCAAAAGAAACCCTTACCAAAAAAAAAAAAAAAGTATATATTAAAAAAAAAAAAAAAAAAAAAAAAAAGCCAGTGTCCTAACTGGATCCAAGTGTGTGAAATTTAATTTCCCTGAGGGCTGAGAATGAAGATTGGGTAAGGAAACTGGGACACAAATGGATTGGTTCATATGAAAACCTGAAATAGCCCTGGGCAGAAATTTGGAAGGATTGTGAAATACTGTATAAGAAGAATCCATCTTCATATACAGGGAGTAACTCAAGATGGGAGATGTGGCAACATAAACAGATACTCCAAAAGGTTCTACAAAGTTATATACAAGGTTTTAAGTGAATTTTTCCAGTTCTGTGGTGGGAATATAGGATGTGGCAATCCCATGCCATAGTGTTATGCAAATATTTGTACCAAATGACTTGGACAGAACTAATTAAAAGTTCAGATGCTTTGAACATACGAGATAGACAACACTGCTGATATTGCTGATATCAGAGATATCAGACAGCTGATGCTTGTATGATCAAAGTTAAGCATCTTCCCATTTAGCTCCCATAGTCAGTTAAGGTTGTCTTAGCCTGGTACACAATAACTTTTGGTAGATGTCGTGCAGACAGCATTAAGGCTGAGAGGTGCAGGAATGCCGACTCCAAGCAAAGGGCTGGATCCTACTGCAAGATGATAATGCACTGGAAGGAGAGTAGGCTGCTTGGGTTAAAGTATCCAAGCTAACCAGCCAGTGTTTCCTCTCCTCACAATCAGAAATCCTAACACCTCACCCTGTTCTCCTCAGGCTTTCTGGTGACCATGGGGAACAATGGCACTGCATGCATGTGCCTGAGCTCTCAGTGGAGAAAGTCTCCCTTAGCCTACCCTCATCTTGGATCCACCTTTCCTGGAATAAGTTTTTTTCTTCCTGGGCAGTGGAAAGGAAACAATTTTTTTTTAAAAAAATCTTTATTTGTAAAAACCAAGCAATTAAAAAAAAATTGTACACCCAAGTCTTTACCAGATAGTTCTCTGTTGCCAGATACAAACCTGAAGATCTGGTAACTTCAAGTAAACCAAAGGTTGTACAATCCATGCAGGGGTGAATGCACCAAGGTCTACAGTCTTGGTGGAGAGCTACGTAGAACAACACCTGCTCCCTCCTCAGACTTTAAAAGAGAATTGCTTTTTATTTCAGCGGAGAGACCTTACGTCAGGTCTTCTTGGTAGACAGGCTGATTCACACTTCCTTTTCCTGAAGCCTAAATCTGGCAAATTGTATTATTGAGCTTCATGAGATCATGTTTGAGGCATGGTCTCACTGGTTTCTTGGGAGAACCTGAAGCCTGTTGATAAGCTAAAGTATTCATCAGAGATTTTCCTTGTGCAAACAATAGGTTCTCCCTAGTCTGGATTATAACTGGTCTCTTTGAAATTACATGCTACTAGATTTTAAAGTTAATTTTGAGGGCTTTTTTAAGCATTATTTTAGCTTCAGAATTTGTAATTCTAGGATTACTCAATTCAAACCATCTATTAGATAAGCTGCTTGTCTGTCAGATTTCTTCACTGAGTCAGCTTTTGCCCAAAACACAGAGCAGTTCTGATTCTTTGGCTTCCTCAAGCACAAGAGCATTTTAGAGAAACCCACAATGGTCTTTCCAAAGCAAAGGGCAGGGATTCAGCAACAGTAGCAAGACACTTTTACAGTCACACCAAGGTTTCTTTGGAGGAATGAATAGGTATCTGTCAGTAGGCATTTTACATGTCAAGGCACAAACCAGGCTAGGGAACCTAACAGAAGAATTATGGAAAATGATCCCTTCAAGCTACAAGTCTTTACCTGATATCACTTAAGGAACTCTTTTTTAAAGTACACTTTCCAATTCGTACTCTACTGCCCAGGGAGAAGAAAACAGAGAGGTACAAGATGAGATGCTGTTGACTCCAAAAGGAGAAGGAAGAGTACCCTTGCTCCAAAGCAGAGACTGCTCCATCAGAATAGTTTTCCCTCACAGCAGCAAGTCAGAGTCACTCCAAAGCTGCTGGTTTGAATATCACCCTTTCAATCTCACAAAGAAAGATGACTCTGGTACCTGGCCCACAGATGAAAGGTTCATTTTAGGCTTCTGGCCCTTAGACTACATGTAATACGAGTCAGAAACCTAATGACTTTCATGTCTCAACCTGTTACATGCTGGAGCCTGTAACCGATGCCTTGACTCATCCCTGGAGCAGTGCTCTTTCAGGCAAGATAATCAAGACCTTACTTTTCATAGACAACGCTTCATATAACAGTAAGTCTCAGGAGGTTTCAACTGGCCCAAAAATATCTATGAGACCTTCCTTAGTTTTGATATCATTCACATATGTGATATGAGCAATGTTGACAAAAACCTTGTGCTAAAGTTGAGTAACAAAGTTAGAGCCAGGCTAGATATAAACTGACCAGGTCAGGCTTCAAGAAACAATTTGTATTAATGTCCAAATATTACTGGATAATTTTTACCTAGCACTCACTCCATATAAATTTGTGTATATATACATATATGCATCCCGACCCTCTACTGGAAAAAACCTGATGGCAAAATCTCAGACAAAACCCAAACAACTATATCCTGATCACTGGCATATTGCTTCATGTCATTGTCTTGACATTCAAACAAGTCTAATAATTGTTCTTTTGAAGCTGCTGATGTTAAAAAAAATCTCTCAAGCTCTGGAAGTGGCTGGGAATTCCAGGTTCTAACAGCTACGCTGAAAATATTCACTCATCAAGAGGTTCAAAAGACACTGTCAGAACTGAAACACAAACACATGTCAGGACGACTTGAAATAGAATGACTATAACTCAGAGTTTGGGTTTTCTTTAAATTATGTTTGAAGAGCTTTTAAAATGTTTAATTTATTAAACTGGCTTTGATACTACAGGCATAGCTTTCACTTTCAAGTGCTACAATGGCTCAATTGAGCACAGAATACATTAAGCTTAAATTCCACTGCCACCATACACACTTTTGAATGACATTTTAGTGTTTCTTCACTTGAAGTAATATGCTCTCTCTGTGAATTTGACATGAAAACAGAAGCAGCAGCCTCTCATTCTGCATACACAACAGTGTCAGACGCCATCACTGCTCCAACTACCAAAAAACCCACTAAGTAATCACAGCTACTAGGAGCTGAACACAAGCAGCTTCTAAGAAAACCCCCAAAAGAACAGATTTGATTTTCAAAGAACAGTTCAAGTTTTCCCAGACATTACTTCAATCTCTCCTGGCAGACCCAGGCTTTGGCATGGCTTCTTTTGCGCCTCTCTGCCAGGGCTTCCTTGAGGAGGCTGTCATAAGGAAGGCCATGTGCCTCGCTGTACGCACAGTTCTCTTCCTCCAGCCCTGTCAGGAGCACTATCTCAGTCCACTTAACACTGGAAAATGCTGATGAAAAAGCTGATGATGCAGAGGCAGCAGTATAAAGTGAAACTCAGCCTTTGAATGAAGTCACATCCCATGAAGCACACTTTCCGCCCTTTGAAGAGGCAAGTCAGAGCTGTGGGATCGAGAAACTGAGAATCTCCCCCCTCAGACTGGAGAGAACACAATGGGAACACTGCCTTCCCTCCAGAGCAGGATTGGGTGGCAAAGGGCAAGGTATAGATTTATGCAGTGGACACAATGAGTTCCTGCTGTCTCATAACCAACCCTTAGAGTTACAGTACCACTACACTGCTTGTCTGCCAGCACCACCAGCTTATTATGCCCACACACACGGTTAAATGCACTCTTTATTTCTTGTAGATGCACTCCTGTTTTATCTACTCTACAGGCACTGTTTGCTCACACATGCAGCAGTTTTCTGACTGCTTGTATTAAGCAGTGAGCTACCAGAGTCACAAATACTTCATTCAAAAGGTACGTGAGAGCTAAGAGCCTAATTATTTAAAAAGTCCCAAGATTCTACAAAAAGTATTCAGCTAATACAGTCCTATAGTTTATTTCATTCAACCTTGCCTTTGCCTCGAGTGACACATCCGACACGGCATGTTGACAGTACAGGAGTGCGGTTACTGTTCCAAAAGAAACAAAACAAATACCCCAACACCCCCACCTTTGGGCTTAAGTGCAGTATCACTACAGTTTTTGAATGTAACAAACCACAGCATGGGTGCCCTGGCATAAACCCAGAATCCTAGGTAGTAGAAGTACTCTTTACTATCAGCTTTGTTTTAGTACACACACATCAGGCTTTGCAGAAGTGCCATTTGTCAGAAACACAGTGGAGCAGGGAAAGAAAAGTAAGTCTCTTAACTGCCTACTAACAAAGAAAGCTAATTTATTTTGAAACAAAAGGAGCTAAATTCATCATTCTGAGACAGCCCCAGGACGTCCAAGCACAAAAAGGAAGAAAAGGAATTTGCCAAAGACATGCAGAAGAAGCTTTTTAAAGTTACCTGGAATCGGGATATTTTGTAAGCGTGGCCAAGCTGCTGGTATACATGTGCCCACCCACATCAATGTGAACTGGTGCGTTGGATTTTGTGAGCTGTGCTGGAGTGGGGATGCCTTGATTGTTCAATGGAGATGCAGGGGATCTAGTAATCAGAGGTCTTGACATATTGGGCCGACTGTCCTGTGAAAAGATAGACCTGGGTTAACGATCTCCTTAAAAACCTTACAGAAACCCCCAGTCTTGAATCAATAGGACTGTCTCATAGTCTCGGATTATGACTTTTATCTTAGTAAAGCACAGAGAAATACTTGGCAGTTTTTAAAATGAATCCAGCTCCAAGAGTTTAAAATGGCTACATTTTAAAAAAGTGGGGGAAAACGCACTGGTAAAATCCACAAAAAAGAAATCACGTTCAATAAAACAAGTTTTTCCTGAATACTACTCGCGACAGTCAATCCATACCAACAAAAGGAGTTGTTCTCATTTTTAACAGCTGATGAAAGCACTGACTGAAAGAGATACAGACAAAAAGACTGAGAACAATATTTTCTTTAACTAACACGACCCCAGGTAGACTTTCTGTTCCTTCCCAAGCCCACCGTCACTGCCGTACCACCAGAACAGAAATACAAACCCTCAACTCCTCCATCCTGCACACTCTTCTCTTGAATTCCCAATTCACATAGCACAGGAACAGAAGCAGAAACACCTGGACTAGTCAACTGCTCATGGACTGCAGACCACTGGACATCGGCAGCCTTTGAGAAAGACATTTTCCATTTAAAAGTTACACGTATGGCGACAGCTGCCCCGCGTGCCGGGCATAGGCGGCAGGTCTGAGCGGCGTCCCGGGGCCGGCGAGCTGCGGGCGCGGAGCGGGAGGCGATGCTCCGCCGGCGAAACCAACCGCGGGTCGGTCCCCAAGGCAGCGCCGCACCGGCACGGAGCGAGCCGCGGCCGCCTGCGCGCTGCGGGCGGGGCAGGGCAGGGCAGGGCGCTGAGCTGGAGCCAGGAAGGCAGGCGGCAGGCAAAGTTGGGGATTAAAATAGAAATGCGTTCGAGAGCGGTTTGGAGAAAGCCCCGCTTTCGACTGGAGGACAGCTCCACGCGGGGTGGAATCTTATAGGGATGCCCTGAGAACTAAAAGCCCTTGCAAATGACTGAGTTTTACATTTAAAAGGTAAGCAAAGCAGCGAGAAGTCGGATACACTTCATCACAAAACTCCCTTTGTTCTTTCAACACTGTCTTTCAGCTGCACAAAGTAATGGATTCCTTGTAAACATCTCCTCGGAGCCAGGCAGCAAACCTCACCAAAGCGGAGAGAGAGCTGAGAGTTAGGGGGGGGGCGGGGGGCATTCGGACTAGCAAAGTCCGCCGCCGCCAGAAACAGCCTTTCTCCCATTTTTCATGGCTGCTAAAAGACTCAAACCATAAAGGCAACATGAGCCAGGTAATCGTCTGGCTGAAATGATTTACAGGCCAACGTTGCACAATAAATCCCAGTAATATGTAACAAAAGGCATCTATAAACCACAGGGTACTTAACTAATTTTCTTTCATACACAAAAGCAAGCTTAGGTCTAATACTGATAAAAACCAAGGGAATGGAGAAAAACATATAGGTTAGATGTAGGGGGGGGGGAGAGAAGGGTTGGGTTTCTTCTCTTTCTTTATAAGCAGAAGTTAATATAAATCTACAGAAATACCAGGCTTAATCACTACAATTGCTGGAGGAGGTGCCTGCAGCGCAAAGAAGACAAGTCCAGACAAAATAAGGTACACACGCTATGCAAAACTAATGTCTGCTACAAATGCTATGTGGTACAACCACCACCCAAGATGCTACTGATCTGCAGAGCAGTATTTAGTAAAATAATGAAGAAAAAATTAAAAACAACAACTACAAAGGTGAAAGTAAGACGTCAAGGACTGATACAAACTGGGGGTGGGGGAGCATGTGTTGGATGATTAGCAGGAGGAAAGCACCAGGTCTGAGGAACACATACGTTTCAGTGCGTAAAAGCAGACAAACAGTTTGGCAAAAATAAAGATAAAATTATCAATGAAAGTTGAGACTAAAATGAAAAGCAAATTCTGTAACTTGTATGAGGTGGACACCAGGATGTCCCTCCACAAGATCCTCTCTGGCAAAAAAACCCATAGCTCTCTTGAAATTTAGCTCAGTGCAGCACCACTGACTCTGTCATAGTTTTTCAATTGGACACATTCTCCTGTATACCCTGCCTGGGGCTGCTTGAGAGAAAATGAACAGATTTGCAGGGTTAATATCATAGTTAGGCTGGAACCTCATTCAGCGTAGCTGTGATAACACTGGCTGCACAAAACAGTAGAAGAATGTGTAGTATAAACATCACTGCCAGGATGGGAGATAGGCTGGAGGACTGTGGGAATTTTAAAAGGCAAAAGAACCCACAAAACGTAAGAAAAGGGAACCAGTTTTCAAACCCAAGTAATAACCAAGCTGCCATTTACACAGTTTACCTACTAAAACTCCCAAGAAATAAAAATGCTTTATAGTAAAACCTTTTGCTCTTTAATTTCACCCTCCTCCTTTTCAACATTTCCTCTTCAAGTCACCTGTGTTTATTGTATCTCATGAAACAAAGTCCTTCTTCTCAATGGCTGATATTAAGCACAGTAATGGTAACCCTGCTCCAGTCTTAGCCCACAAAGCACATTTCCCTGCATAAAAACAGTTCAGTACCATTTTGGAGACACTTTGAAATTAGGCAATTGTATTTCTACTGCAGTTGCCCCAGAGAAACTAAAGCAGAAATGGGATTCAGAGAAGCAGGTACTTAAAAAGTCCTGTGTTTTTTTTAACGTGGCACAGCTCAATAGCACTGTCAGAGCATAGAAGATCACCATCCAATGGGTACAGCATTTAACAGATCAGAGTTATAAAAATGCATTAGTTAAATCACTGTATTGTTCAGCTATGGAAAGGATAACACAGGGGCAAACAGTCTCTGAAGAAATACATGGCTTGCATTGGATTATTGCAAATGTGGAAGTGAACAAGCTTTGGTAAAAAGTAGTTAAAACAAGGCACTGCTGGTAAGCTAAGATTCTACCACCTAATGTGATTACAAACACAACTCCTTAGCAAGAATTACAGGTGGAGAGACAGGAGTCAGAGAAACTAAACTCAACGGGCTCCAGCAAGCTATCTGTAACAGCTGATAGACCAAAAATAATCAAAAAGCTCTTCAGAAGCCTTTCTTGGTGTCAGGCAGGTGAGGCATGAACCCAGGATCAGGTTCAGAGCTCAGCCAGGGCTGTTCCCACACAGAAGATCACAGAGGTTCTTGTTTGCCTTGGGAAGTGCATCAGCTTTGTTCGTGAGTGGGGCACAAAGCATGGCCATCACCTGCACTGGCTGGATGGGCAGCGACCCTCCTGACCCGTCAACAGTCTGATCCTTCATAGCTTTCCTTCTCAAACATTTTATTATTTATCCTACAAAAAAAATAAAGTAAGAACAGAAAATACAGTTTCATAAGAGTTCCATGACTCAAAATACTTTGAATACCCTGTAAAGCATTTATCATCATTAATATCCAGATGATTCTCCCTCCCCAACAACTTTTCATAAAAATTAGTTCCCACTTTCACTCAGAATGAGTGTATGACTGAAACTATGTAATCAAAAGCTCAAACATCTGCCTGCTAGGCAGGCTAAAGGCATTTAGGTTGTCTAAAACTTTTCAGTTTTGGTTCAGCACACAAAAGCACTGCTCTTAGAACAGTTTGGGCTCCTCTACTTCCTTGCTGATATTTGAAGGGGTCTTAGGCACAGGTCTTTAGAGTATATCTGAACCTGCTTCACATTTTCTGCTCTAGGCAAGCCCTCCTCAACAAAAAGCAAAAGCAGCCCTGGCTTAACTACTCCTCCTGGGATTTACAAAAATCTGTATAATTTAGAAGTCTTCCTACCAAAGGGGGCCAAGGATCATGGAGGAGAGCTTCCAAATCCCTTCTCCTCTCCCTGCCTTTTCTTCTATACCATCTTCTCCCCAGCTCCACTTAAAAACATTGTTAAAGAATAAGCCTTTACACCTGGGTTGACAAAAAGCACAGTAGCTGCAGGGCTGAGATGTGCACTCATGCAACTGGTCTACCAAATAACAATAACATAGGAACCATGTCAGTGTTCTGGTAGGAAGGAAGGAATAGGAGATATCTGAAGAACATGAGTCATTGCAATGTGCTAAGTGTACAAAAATCAAAGAGACGGGAGGCTTACCCCTCTCCTCAAAATATTAGCACTGGTGTCCTAAGTGTTATTTACACTCTGTGGTCTTGAGTAAAGTCATCCTAGTTCCCTTCTTAAGACAGAAACCTTGAAAAAAACCATGCCACTGCAAGACAACCCAAGCTCAGGTGCAGAAGGACCGGCATTCAAGTACAAACTGTCTGCTTGACTCACTGGACTGTGAGGATCATTTTGGTTTGCAGGTCAAGACACTGCTGGCTGGAATTATTTTAGCCTGTAAGCCAGCCCAGCTCAAGGAGAAGTGTACATGCTACTCAGTAGCATATATATTCCATGTCAAAGCCCTAGCAATTATTACTGCTGAGAAACTCAAATTTACACATTTCTAACTTCCTTGGATTTTTGGGGGGAGGTGAGGGCAAGCTTGTCTTATCTGTTCTAGACATTAGAATGAATAATCATACAGTAGTTTATTCTAAAGTATCGAATCAGTCTGTGTTCATTATCCTTTTTTCACAACAGAGAGACATGAGACAGATGCTTGTCCTCACAAAAGCTTGGCGCCCAGGAACAACTGGAAACAGCAGTTAACACATCCGTATCAGCCACCTTCAGCAGAAGAGTCTGAACACATATATCCCACTGTATGGGGAATGAATCCAAACAGCAAACTTCAGAAGCTGGCGTCAACTCCAGTACAGAGCAGAAATCATTCAAGTGTCAGGGACATCTGTGTGCCTGCACTCTGAAATAAACAGCAGGCCTATGCTCTGGGGTGCTTGTGGGATGGGGGAAAGTGCAGCGCAAGAACCTCATCCAAACCAGGAACATTAGGACTGCTTTTGAATTTGGCTACTGCACAAGTGTCACTATTTTGAAGATGCACTTTTTCAAAACAAACATTTCATTAAAGATTAAAAAAAATAATCATGATCATGTCTCACCACAATGCTTAAACAAGTACCCCCCCCTTTTTTGAATTCAGCAAAAAGACTTGCCACAACAAAGAGGCTGGAGAAAACATTTATTCAACATAAACAATATCAGTATAGTACAAACAACACTTCTGGAAGGTGTAGCAAGCAGGTAGAGATACAAAGCTACGTGTCCAAGAAACCCAGGAACTTATCCTGCTGGAAGGGGAAAATCCCACCCTGGGTACCTCTATGGGCTGGTGATGTCCTCACACCAAGTTCTCTGGCTGTGGCTCTGGTACTCAGCATCCACAGATGACACCAAACTGTGCTGGCCCCTCAGACAGAGCCCTGCAAGGTGGTCAAAGATGACCATGTGCACCACACAGAGCATGCAAACTGCATTTTGATCTCAAGGTGTGCATGTCATCATGGTGCTTTCTCTTGACCTTCATTCTGAAGAGCCCAAGAAGCAAAAATAAATTGCTCAGATCTTTGTCAAAAAGTCTTTACATGCAAGCACATCCATCCTTTTCTTCTGCTTCTTCACCCTGACACCAATGGTTGGTAGCTCCCTGAGGACATGGTTGGGCTTTACTGCTGCCACTGGGTCTGCAAAACAAAGAAACAGCCCATTGTTTTCCCCAGCAAAAATATGCCGATTGCACTGTCATGTTTTGCCTTTCATCGATAAAATCCAACTGCCCTTTCTCTCACAGCTGCAAGGTTTAGGATTGCTGACTCTGAACATCAGGAATTATGTTTATAAGGCAAAACTCCAGAACAATTGTGTTTGAGCATCACACGAGAAATGGGCCCAAAACACAACCAGCTGCAATTCAATGCCACAGTAAGCTAAGGCACCAGGTCCGCTGAGACTCAGTAGTAGGACTAGATTTATTATTCTAAATCTCTAAAGCTTCATTTTAAATCCTGAATGTCTGTCAACATTCGACAGAAGGTCAAATTATCCTATGCAAGACTGTCAAATACAATGGAGAGCTTGAGAAGCAGGAAAGTTTTCTGGATCTGCTGAGCCACCGAACTGCAGAAGATCTACTATGCCAAAGCAGCTGCTCACTCCTCACACCACAGGTGCCATGCTTGGGGCACTCAGTATTATTTGCATAAATTCATGCAGCAATGCATTTTAGAAAGGTGGGTGTCACAAGGCCACCCAAGAGAGGGGACAGGGATATCCAGAATGGTCCCTTACAGCCAGGGTGTAGGGTATAGTTCATCGTGAAACAAAAACCTTGGCCGAAACTCTTTCCTGAAGGTGTCAGGAATAGCATTAGGCTGTCCCCTCCGTATCCTGAAACAGTCCAAATGCAGATCAAGCCTACAAAGGTGATAAATGCACCTCTGGTCACCAGAGTGGCTACAGCAGTGGAGATGGGAGCACTTACCTGATGGGACAATTTTAACTGGTACATTCTCCTTGTCCCAAAGTCACTGGCCCCGGAGTGGAATGCTGATCTGGCCCCTCAGGACAGGGGTCCCTTGCAGCACATCCCAAGTGCTGGCTGCTTACAGCCTTATCCTCCATGAGACACTGGCACTGCTGAGCATATACACACGCTAAGTGCTGCAAGCGCTGGAGAGATGTAGTGGCATTTCCTTGGTAAAATGAGCCTTGCTGGGATTTCAGAGCTGAACAGGACCTAGAATAAATGACACAGGTGCAGAGAACCAAATGCAAGGCAAGGGGCTGAAGGAGGCGAGGTATTTGTTTGTGCTGGGTGGAGAAAGCTGGCTACCTGGAGATGCGGGACAGTTAAAAACCACCCTTGGACAAGAGCTTGGAGGCACCTTGATAATTCCAGAGCCCAGAAGCCAAGTCTATAGCACACAACTAGCTTGAGTAGAATGGCTCTAACCACACTTTTATCAGAAACTTGTCACTGAGCTCTTAAGAAAATCTGTAAGTGGAGAAAAACCATTCATGGATAATGGCAGAAGTCAAATGAGGGCCTGTGCTTATACCAGTAGAGCAGTAAAGGCGAGTCCTAAAACGCGGCAAAGTTTACAGAACAGGATGTGTCTTTTCAAGTGCTTATAAAATTCTCTGAAAACATCCCTAAGCCTCAAAACTGCCGACAAAAGTTTAATACCTCCCTCAAAATACTGTATAAGTTTGCACTCTTTATGGAAGATTAACTCAGCCCCTTGCTTGTTTGGGTGAGTAGTGCTGAGGTCAGCCCAAATGTTGTCATTTATTACATCCCTGTTCTTCTGCACTGCCTACCCGTTTCTTCCTTGGGTCAAGCACAGCCCTTCTGCTAGAGGTGGCTGATGTGCACAGTTGCTGTGCTTGGGTCAAGCAAGTGGCAAACATGGACAGCACAGAATCTGACTGAAACCCCTAACACAAGCAGCATCTTTGAAATACAGCCAACCCACTGCATTGTAAAAAAATCCAAACGAAACTTGGGGGTCCAGCCAAGATTCACTACCCACAAACACAACACTTTGGCTTCCATGATGGAAGGAGAACTTCTACAGCCTTTAGAGGTGCCGATTCAATTCTCACTCAGCAAAAGTGTCCATTTAATTTACAAGCAAAACCGGATTTGAAAGCTGCTCCCAATTAGCACACAGCACACCACTGCCCACCTGACACTGTAATCACAGGGTGCTCACCCCAGGATGCAGCAGTCAAAAACATCCGCTAACCATGCTGGAGGACACAGTGTTTAGAGGCAGGAGAACATTGGACCAAAGGTAACAGACTTGCCATGACGCTGCTAAGGGTGTCTTATAATAGGGGCAGACTGAACAGCCAGCATTTCAGGCCACTTGCTCCACCAAAGGCTTTTCTGTTCTGCACCAGCATCTACTCAAATTAGCAATGAAACCGAGTTAGGAGTGATCAAATAGAAGTGTAACTCCTCAGCCCTAGCTGGACACGACCAGTTCAAAATATTTCATGAGGTACACAATGCAGTGCTTCAGTCACCTTCACTCAAACTTCTTTATTCTCACTTGCAAGAGGGGACAAGTATCCCATCAGATACTGTAGAAACAAGCCAGTAAGTATGAAGTGATCCCTTGGTATGAGTGGGGAATGACAGCAGTCATTGTGGACATGTTAAAAAAAAAAAAAAAAAAAAAAAAAAAAGAGGAGGAAACGCTATTAAAAGATGAGCAGTCCCTGGGAAAGGCTTCCAGGTCTGAAGAGCCTTTAGCAGCCTGGCAGCCCTGCCCACAACACTACAGCTTGATACAAAAGTCTTTGCTTCTGCTGCCCTGAGGACAGTTTCATTTACTTTCCTTTAAACCAGGAAAATAGGTCACTTTTCTTCTCATACCTCTATCAAAACTCAGGTAGCAGAGACAACGTGAATTTACTTGTACTTCGTAGGAAAGCAAGCACACACAAAGGGAGTTTCACCTTTTGCAAAGGGCAGAGATGACAGACTACTTCCCCACCATACAAGGCTTCACTCCAGTGAAAAGCATCAATCCAAGTATCTTGGACCACTTCATCCCTGCTGCAAGAGGTTTGGCATGCCAGCTACTTTGCAGATAGCATACCTAAATACTCCGGGGCTCCATTCAGAGTCTGCACCTCCTCCCTGAAAGAGGCAGCCACTCAGTCAGCTCTCCCAGTCCCAGGGAATAGCCCAGCACAGAGCAGTCAACAGCTCCCATTGCCTCTGTGAGGGATGCAGCATCTGCGAGCTCATCTCCTGCACCAGTGAAGGCAGGAATGTGACAGCCACCTTCACTGCATGCACATGGGGTTTGGGCCAGGAACAGCTGTGGGAAGGAACAGGGGAACTCTGAACACTGGAATACATCTTTCAACTGTTCCCAAGTAGACGACTTGTAGGTTGAGATTTATTAATAACGTAATTTTTAGTCAGACTTTTCACTCAAGTGCTGTTTCCTTTTATCCACTTCTAGCAGGCACTCTACACGTATTTTGCAAGAGTCTTCACATAAGGATAAGGGAAAAACAACAACAAACACTCCCTCCTGGGTTTAGAAGGAAAGGACTTCTCTTTGCCAGAACCCGTGCTGGTATATTTGAATGCAAAGTCAAACAAATCCTTACAAATGGTGTCAAGATTTGAGTGGGAAATAAACCAACTGGTTACATTCTTCTTGGACCAAATTTGCAATCTGTCCAATAATGTTCTGGTGAGAAGTAACACTAAAAAACAAGCATTGTTAAAATCTGCTTTGTTTGCAAGGTAAGATCCTATCAGCAGTACATGAATAAAGATTAATGTCTTGAATTGCAGTTGTATCCAAAGATTTTAAACACCCATTAAAATGTAGACTTCAGTGGGAAAACTGGAAGATTGTCATGAATTGTCAGAATTTGAGAAATGGGTTTTTCTTCTTTATATTTGACTCACAAACTGAACAAAATTAAGCCTATACTGCCTTATTTGAAGCCAGTTTACACTCCAGTTTGAATAGCACCTGCCCTTGGGTATGTTCCAGAAGAATATCTACCTTTCCACAAAGGGAGGCTAACACCCATTGTAAAACTTCCAGAGGCACATTAGATGTCTGTTCTCCCTCCAGCAATTTCACCCTTAGAAGTAGAAGGAACGCTGCCAGTTACAGCCTGTGCTGAGGAAACATGAGTTATAATTTTACCCTGGGAAAATTGCTGAACTGGGAGCTTCTGGTGTGGCATAGGTCTTGCCTTCGCAATCCAATGGTTCTTTTGATTCAGAGAGGCTTTGAAAGGGTGGTGATGAAAAACATAGCCTCTCCCTTTGAATCAGCCAGCTGCCTGCTTTCCTTTGCACTTTTAAATTTGGTTTATTAATTTGCCTAGGCGCAGAAAGAAATAACACTGACCCATCTAGAGAAGATATCTACTTCAGACCAAACTTGAAAACAAAACAATACCCCAATCTGTGGACTGTCTGAAGAATTTTGTATCTAGAATCACCTTTACGACACTTAAGAAAAATACAAGAAAGCCTTTATTAGGTCTCCTGGCCATATGAAGAGAAAAAGGTAAGGGACGAAATAGAAGGATCTGATAAAACCATGTCTTTGAAATGTTGTAAGGCACAAGAGCTCTAAGCACTTTCCAGATGTTTCTTGAAGCAACCAATAATAAAATATTCTCAGCTGGAATTGCAATTTTGAAGACTTTGAGTCCACTTGGTAATTATGGCAGTAGCCAGTAAAACACAGCTTCATCTATAACCTGACTGTAGGAAAAAGGCATGAAAGTGCTTTGAAGACACACATTTGCAATTATCTAATTTATGATAAAGATGTAAACAGAACCACAATTTTGAAAGTCACAGCTCAGTCACAGAGAATTAGAAATAGGGTGTGAAATTGTAATATTAAATTATACATTCCTCACTCCAGTACCAATGAAACACCATAGGCAAAACCCCCTGACCTTTAGGACCCCTGTGTCACTCAGTTTTCTTTCTTTCTTTCTCATCTATTATTCCCCTTCCAACAAGTCTCTGAAGCTGAACTTAGCAAAGCAACGTCCCATTCTCACCAAAATGATAATCTATCAAAACCCCACTAGAGGGACAGAGACTGCCAAGAGGGAGAACAGTGCAAGCAAAGGGTAAGAGTTGAACTTACGGAGACGACAGGCTTTTTGGAAGTTCTTGTCAAGATGGACTGCAACAGGGAGCATTTACCCGCCTCTACCATGATCCTGTGCATTTCCAGAACTAGTTGGGACTTTTTCCTCTCCTCTTGTAACTCCCATTAAAATTATCAGCCTACAGATTTCATAACAAGCAGGAGAATGAAAAAACCCAAACATTATCGCGAGAGAAATCGTACTATGATTAACTATTTCAAAATGCCTGTGGGTTACTTAATACCCTGGGATAGGCAGCGTAACACCTTACAAAGGTGTCACTGTATGGGGACAGGAGACAACCTCCTGCTAAAAATATGCATGAGGCAGCACACAGCAGTGGCAGCCTCTCCCCAGAACTCTGGGAATGGGCTATGCTTTGGCACATGAAACCTGCACTCAAACCCATCAGTGACCCAGGTATTCCCTACCCCTGCCCCACTCCAAAATCTGTCCATCTTTGGATTTTAAATCCCTTAGAGAAGCAGGTATGGTTTTGGGTGGCCGGTAGGGAGAGGCTGAAGTCCCAAACTAAGCTAAATACAGCTGTGACTAAATTCAAAAGGCTCCTTCAGTGCAGTAGCACATGAAGGTTTTTTACTTCACTTTGCCTCTTTTCTGGTGTTTGGAGTTTTTTTAAATGCTGGAAATGTATTCAGGGATAAATGGAGAAAGTCATATGCCCACCATTCCCTGTGCAGGTCAAGCAGCAATTCTGTTTTGTTAGTGTGAAGGGCAGGATTCAGGGAAAGGAGAAGACAGGAGTTTGCTCTGGCAGGCAAAACGAGTGCTTGGCAAGACAACGAGCAGATGGCATATGAACAAAGCATATTTTAGATTTGGTTCATTTGATTCCATTATATGTAAAAGATACTCTAAGATCCATGGCTAAGAAATACAATTTTGGTTATTGTTTTCAGAACTGTAGGGATTTCTCCAAGTAGTCCTTGTAGCCCATATGATAAAAACATCCATTTGGCAGCTAACTGTACCATTTTTTTACCCGCAGGGGTGATTAACCCTGAATCTATATAACCCTGTGCTATACGCTAACAGCAGCCATCATTGCCTCTGCCAACCTCATGAAGCAGCAATCCACTGTTTAGCTGTGGACAAACAGTCTCTGCTAAATAGCTAGGCAAACTCTTAGATTTATATTAAAAGGCTTTTACTTGATCCAACACCAAATCAGACCATGCATACAACCTTAGGAGAGTGGATGAAATCTATATTATATACACTATGCACTTCTTTGGATGGCATAGCCTGCTTCTAAGTCTGTGGTAATACTTCTCTGGTCATTACTAAAACACAAAACAACAGTGGTTGGGCAACAAAAAGACCAGAAAATGTTTAAAGAAGCAGAAAAATCTATGCCTGTCAATCAAAGATAAATGCCTATCTCACTTTCTCTAGTTAGTAGCTCTTATTGCATCTAAAGTACAATACATTTCAATAAAATTGAAAATAAAAACACATTGGCATAAACCAATAGTCAACACATCTACGTCATTGCAGAGAGAAGAATCACATCCTTAGATGATTCCAAGGGACAGCTCAAACCTAAACCAACAAACAGCAGTTTCATCAAGAAAATACAAGATAAACATAATAAAGGTACATTACTTCCAAAACACATAAAAGTTAAGTGAGACAACCCTGGACAAGGTCTGTCACTTGCTACAGCTGGACCAGCCACCAAGGGGTAACAGGCATGACTATGAAGTAAATGTCTCTTCTCTCAGGCTGCTCTGGAAAGGGGCTCTTGGAGAAGCTGGCAGTGGCCAGAAAGCTCAGCTCAGCTCACTTAAATTGCTATTGAGGCTGTAAGCTTTAGATGAACTTACCCTCATTCAGAACAATACCTGAAGAAATCTTTTGTTGGGTTTGTAGGGAAGCAGGGGAAGACTTCATTTAACCAAAGCTAGAGAAAAGAAACTCACTGAATATCTTGAGTGATAATAACCAAGATTATTAAAAATAACCATGCTGCTCAGGGGCCTCTCTAGGCCCAGAGTTTTGAACCTATCTTCTACAATGCAGAAAAAAACAACTTTAAATAAGGATAAAGACTGCAAGATTGAGGACAAAAAAAATTTTAAAAAATCATTAAAAGAACAGTTTTGAGTATCAAAAGTATGAGAAGGTGTCAGGGGCAGAAAACCATCAACTATGATGAAATAATTTTTTAAACGCGTGTGCAAGAAACCCACCACATACCAATAGGGACCTGAAAAATGGAAGAAATGTTTACAAGAGAAAAAGTTGACAGGGAAAGGGACAATTGTATATGGCAACACATCCAGAGTCTTTATAAAGTATGGGAGATGACCGCAAAGGACTTTATCTGGAAGCAGGTAAACTTGAGGAAAACATCAGGAAGGCCTTACAGCTTGTGTTGCACTTCATGCTTCTCTCCCACTCAGGAGCAGTGGAGGAAACCATCAGCTCTCTCCTGGTGTGGAGAAGTAGGAAAGCAGAGGCTGAAGCATTAGCATTCCTGAAAAGGGCAAGGACAGGGTGCAACAGAGACAGGAGTGCACGTCAGGAGTGGGAAACCAAAGAATCCCCTTTGGAAACAACAAACCTCTTCAAGGAAAAGGAAACAGCAAAGAGAAGAAGGAGGAGGCATTAAATTGCTAAGAGTGGGGGAAGAAAACCAAAACCAAAAGCAAACTCCCCCAAAATGCCAAACATTTCAGTTGATAGGTCCCTCCTCCAGAAAAAATATTTGAGACACCTGGCTTCAAGAGCAGAAGATTTGTAATGTCAGAAATAAAGGAGCATTTGAAACAAACAAGAGGGGTTTCAGGAGACTGGCGGTGATCATCCAGTAGAGCATAAGAGAACTTAACTTCAATAACAATCCCAAAGTTGTAGATTGTCTCAGCTATCCTTCCTCCCATTACAAATACAGTCAATTAAACACTTGATTTCTGATGAACACCATCTTGGAGTTGAATAGGGAATAGCTTGGGGAGAGGTTTATGTGTGGGGAAAGGGGGTAGAGCAGAAGGATGAATGGCTAGATTTTGTTTTTCAGCAGAAAAAACAGACCTCATGATTTCCACTCACACGGCCTTGCACAACGAACAGAACTTCAATCCAGAAATCAACAACGGGTGAGGGTATGCGTGTGCCTTATTCCACATATTTGAGAAGCAGCATGGAATGAGGTGTGGCAAGTGGAATTCCTAACTCCAGCCCTGGCCAGGAAAGATAGCTGGATGCCAACTGCGCCATGAATGTCTTGTCATCTAAATTCAAGTAAGTCTTGAGGTGCCCAACATTTTCTCACACTGAGGTGTGCCACAGGCACAGAAAAAAATTATATCAGATTCCCAGGGTTTGATAGCCACAGGAGTCTTGCCTGCCACAGGCTTGCTTCAACAAAACCTCTTAACCCATCTCACAGTGATGGGTCTTATGAAGTGCTCAGCAGCAAGTAGCTTCACCGAGAACACCACACTCCTGCCGACAGCAGCCTCACTTGACCAGAAGCAAGTCTGGAAGTTTCTAGGATGCTGACACTGTGGAATACAGTAATAAGGATGGAGGTTCACTTCGTGAGGGCACAGTGAAGCAAGCCAGGAGGTTCATCTAAGACTAAGAAACCCAGGAGAAATGTGAATGCATGGCTGAGCTTAAGCAGTAGCAGTTACATTAAAAATGATTTTAAACACAAAAAAGGAATGGAAGACAAGAAGACAAAATCTAATACTCACATGCAAATTAGAATCAACGATGAAGACTGATTTTTATAAAGGGTCTAACAATACAATTCCAAATAATTCTTCCCACCTGCAGCCTGGCACCATTTAGTGTATATTTAATTCAAAAAAACCCTGAGTGTGTTTTTTTCTTCACTCCCTTCTTCTGGCTCTTTTTCCATGCTGACGCTTGTTTGCATTACATCTATTTTGAGCTAAATTAAATAGGAGAAGCAGAGTTTTGATTCAGTAGTAGCAATAAATGGGGTTAGCCTGGCATTGATCTGTGTAAAGGGGCCAAAGCTAGGACTGCCAGAAGCAAAACATGGTCAGTGAACTCTACAGCACAAAGAGTGACCCTGCAGCTGAATTCCTAGCCCTGATTACAACAGAAAGAGACTTGCTTTCCTGAACAAAGAGTATTTCAGGCAGCAGATTAGCAAGAGAAAGTCTACTTGTAATGGCAGTCAGAGGAAACTGACCAAAATTAAAAACCACAGCAGACTTTGAGGATTTTAAAAAGCCTCTGAACAGTGCAAAACAAATGCCTGCCTTACTCTGTGTTTCCTGTAGTACCATCTTTAAGTTCAAATGCTGAAGAAACAATGTTTTTCTTTTGGATCTCTGTTAAATAGCTTTAAGTTAGTCAAGTGTGCAGCAGGGAAGATGAGCCAAAACCATGTTAAGGATAGCATGCCAAAAAAGTTCCCTTGAAGACTAAGAACATTTATCTTGCAGCCCTACAGAAAGGGCAATCACATTTACTCTAAGAGGAAAGGCCCTTTTTACAATTCATGCTTTAAATTCAGCCAGCAAATTCGCACTGAAGAAGAATTTCACAATCCTTAGGAAACACGGATCAAATTTGCTCGCTCTCTGGGTGTCTGTACTGTTGTGCAACGCAAAACAGGCAGAGCACAGCAGTAAATCTGGCCTTATGACTACCAAGTTTAATCACAGCGTATCTACGATGGAGAACAAAGTGCCTCTTATTCCCACTGCACTGTGATCCCACCAGATCTCAAGCCAAGCAGGGTCGATTCAGGCCAGGTTTTGGCTAGAGGCTGGCAGAGCACTGGAATCAGCCATTCTGAGCTTGAAGCAAGCTCACGTCTCACTTCCAGCGAGTGCAATTCACACAGGAGAAGAACACAAGGTGTTGGGTACTCAGTCATCCCCAGCAGCACCTTCAGCCACTGCTCCCAAAGCTTCAGCAGGTCCACTGGCTATTCACAGGTCCTGCACACAGTGAGAAGCTGGCAAGAAGCACAGCCCTGCCAAGTGATCCAAGGCTGCTGAGCAGCAATGCTTCTTTATCCTCATTTTTTAAGCCAGGACGTTTGGGTGACATGATGCTGTATGCCCAGAGCTCAACCTTGCTGGAAATCCTGAGCCAGGGCTGATGCCCAGCAGTGCAGCCCCACTCCTCGTGCTGGCTTCACCAGCAGCAGTGGGTGACCTCAGCCCCTAGAGCAGTGAGAAAAACAGAGGAGCACGCATTATCACTGCTTTCACTTTTAACCTATTTCTTTTCCATATTTGACACAAGCATTTCCTTAAAAACAAGGATCACAAAACATTGAGCAACGTCAAATCCTTATGTATAAGCTATTAAAGGTCTTCAGCCCATTTTCCCTGCACGAAGTCCCATACGCTCTTTTTGCTTGCTTCTTTATCAAGCAGAAAGAGGCAAGGTGGAGACCCACAGAGGAAAGGGAGGAAGATTTGAAGAGTCTGTCGGCAAACTGACAGCCTGCAAAAAGTTAAGCCAGAAATCTGCAAGACAGCACCTTGGTTTTTTAATGCTGCTTGTTTGGCTCGCCACTTTTACTAAGGGTTGATTACATCCCTCTCTTGAGTTTTGCGGTGGCTGCAATGTCAGAGTATGGGACGTGGTTGTCATGACCGGGAACTTGCTGACTGATTTACGAGAACTTACAAACCCACATAACCAGAAGATTTTTATTATTCACTCATGTTCTGAATGTTCCTTTCACCTTTTATTGAATAAATCTTGAGAAAGTGAAGATTTATTTCTAGTTCGAAATTCAGCTTCCCTTTTGTAGAAGGGTGCCTAAGCGTAATATACCTTTGTCATGGAAAAATCACCCCACAATATCCCTCTGAACAGCTCGAGGTCAACATACCTACATTGATAACAGCATCTTAAAATTAGGTTGTCATTTTAACTGTTTAGCGGGCATTGAGCCATCTCAAATAGATCAGTTCATTATTAAAAGTGGCAATTATTGTAAATTATACTCTTCATAAGAGCAGCTACCTAAGTTTTAAATATGTTATGATACCTCCCTGACCATTCCCTTTAAATGAGGATAGCTGAGCGCTCCAACATCATCATGCAGCAAATAGCTGTGCAATTTCAGACAACTCTTTTTTAACCACTCCTCTTCCCAGGGCTACCACCCCCACAGCAGAGCTGGCAAACAGACTACATGCCCAAGTCTCCTCTGTTCCAGTTCACAGACTAAACGTGGCAACTCAGTTTACCTGTGACAATGACAGCACCCAAAAAATACTAATCCCTTGACCAAGATTTGTTGTAGCTGCTGAAGTGCAGGCACACGGTTGCTTTTGCTGACTCCACAAGGGAGGAAAAGCCTTCCACAAAAGAGGAGGGCAGCCGAGGGCAGTAACATCAAGCTAAGATTTGCCAGGGCTTGTCTGTCGGAGGACGAACTTTTGCGTTTTAACCACTTTTGGCACATTCCACATTCAGTATTTTCAGGAGCTTTCTAGGATGTTTATGAAACAACTGCAGGGTAGGCAAGTAAATTGATGGCGGCACAAAGAATGCCTTCCCACATTCTTCTCCCATGCTCTTACCGTTGAAGTAAATGAAGATGTAGTTTATGTTTCTGTAATTACAGTTTGTGAAAAGGAGAACAGGTTGTTAAGTTACAGTGAGCTCATGAGCCTGTCCTCTGCTTTTGAATACCACAGTGATGTAGATTTTACTGAATAAAAAGACCAGTCAAAACATTAGTCAGAGAGAATCTACACTCTGATGCCACCCAGCATAAAACCACCTACTTCTGAAATAGTCATATTAATCAAACCAATCAATTGGAAATTGTTCTTACGAGAGCTGTTTTAACGTAGGTGGACACTGTGAAGTTTCAGTCATTTAATATTAACTGAAAGGATACTGCTACACATTTGCTCTATGACATTTCTGTACCATACGTCATCAGCTGTTGGCTTTTAATCCTGCATTTCCCCCATTAAATACTGACAGCATTTAAACAGCCTCACAAAACTGCAGTACAAAAGAATAAGCCAGCAGAACCTTTCCCCATACATTACTTAGCAGCTTAACTATGTAACACAATGTGAAAGGTTTATGCATACCAGCTGGATCTCATTACAGCTAAGTTTCTGTCTTTTTAAAGTGTACTTTATCTGGAATATTGAAGTCCCTTAGAATTTCACTTAAAAGTACTGAGCGGACATACAAACAATTTTCTACTGCAGGATGCTAACTCAGTAAACAGGTTTACAAATCAAACTTGTGGACACTAATTTCTGGAATTTAAAACGCATCAGGTTGAATTCAAATATCTGAAGCCAACTGAACACCTCAGCCTAATTCAGTCTTCCCCTCCAAAGCATCACAATAACTAGAGATGCTATTCCTTGTACAGTAAGAAAACCAGCAAGAAAAGTAAGAAAGAAAGAGTTTCAAGATAGCATTGGTATCACCTCCCTACCAATTGGTGTTAAGGCTCAGAGGTACACCAGCTTTATATAGCAAGATACATCTAAAAAGCAGGAATCTGAGCTGTGATGAATTCAGTAGGGATTCAGAAGATCATCAAAGAGTTTACTAAATACCCAGATGAACCAAAGAAAGCTTGTCAAACACTTTGGTATTACCAGTTGAGAGATTCCTGTTCAATCGTGAGGCAAGAATTGCGGTTTAATAAAAGCATAGAACAAAACCAAGCATAAAAAAACCCCATGTGCAGTGATTTTATTTTTGTTGTATATTTGACTGTAATTACTGTCTTAAGTACTTTAATTGCCTGGCATCTCCTCAAGTGCCTTGCCTGTGGGGAGGGGAGGCAGGGCAGTTTATAGTTTGTTATTAATGAATGAAGTACAAACAAGTTTACCTTGTCTGTAATCAACGTTCCCATCAAAACAGTTTGAGAGGAAAATGTAAAGGGGTCCATACATCCCACAGGCCCAATGTGACTCTACTAATTTCTGCTTTTTAATGATTAATGTGCTCCTGACATGTCGCACCTCAGAGGGAGAAGTGGCAAACATCTTTATAACATCCACATGAAAAGCATCACCTACCTGTCCATTTCTGTTCTCTCTACAGACATGCGCTCTTGGCCACAGATGTGGGGATGAAGGATGGGAACAGGCCCCATATGACCTTCCTTGCATGCATTCTAGGTGAGAAAATGGAGTATACAAGCAAATCTGTAGGGTCATTTACAATAGCACTGGAATGACACACATCCAGCCCTTCTTCACTGGAAATAATTTTTGCCAGGAGTGGAAACAGAGTGGAGGGAAACAAGAACAAATTATGAGAAGCAACTCACACAGGATAAAATAAAATACAATTGTCTGCTTCATTAAGAAATTACTAGAGACAGGAAGCCAAAAGTAAAACTCGTGAGTTATATGAAAAAGATGGTGAAGCCAGGAGGATGGAGCAGCAAACTGCTATTTTTCACGATTAGTGAAAGACAGGGTAGAAATTTGGCCATTAGTCTTGTTTTTCCACTGAAATTGGTACAGGAGTCTGCTGCTTTGAGACAACATCACATCAACAGCCTAGCAGACCATCCAGGCAGCAAGCGCGCCACTGGTAGAGCGAGCTTTCTCTTGCAGCTGTCACCCTGTCCTGCTGGTCAGGAGCTCACCTCTGGGGCAAGAGCAGCACTTCACCACCCAGGCTGCCAACAGCAGGGACAGCCAGCATGAGCTCAGTAGACTCCACTGCAAGGATACTTGCCCACTAAGACCCAGACTGGGACAGCTAATTTTCCCACAAGTCACCAAAAAATGGGCTTTAGGAATGGCTAACGTGCTTTCCATTTTTACAGATGGGGACCTTTTCCCCCACCTCCTTCTTTTTGACTCCTTCACTAGTGCAGCCAGAATAACATCTCTGCCATGTACCTTGTATCCTGCTTACAGTCTTCCATTACCTGGTACAGCATCTCCAACACTGTCATCTCCTATGTCTTGAAATAAAACTTACTTTTGTGTCACTGTCCCACTGGCACGCAGGCAGCACACTTGCTGCTCCAGAGAGGCTCAGTGTTGCGGTGGCCACTTTTCTCTAATTGTGTTCAACACAATTTTCAATTCACAACAAAGGCCAGCATATTTGACAGCTCCAAAGCACATTCCTTATACAACCGTGCTCAAAGCATCCTCCTACCATTGTTAAAAAAGCAGATATTGCTAATCAGATGAACACTTCCCCTTGAAAAAGTTTCTTATAAAATGCATAACCATGTTTTTTGGTATAGCTGCATATATAAAGCATGAAAGCAGACCCTGTAAATATTGATTTGAGCCTCCTACTTATGCAGATGTATAGGCAGAAACTTGATAGATCATAAAAGTTTAAAATAGATTTCTGAAAAAAGTGGAGAACAGTATGACAGCAGCTTAACTTCTTCTCAAGAGTGGGTTGCTGAAAGCCAGCACCCAGCCATCTACCTACCAACAAGAAATTCCTGACTTCTCAGAGCTGTGACACCATGTGTTTCCTTAGGGGGAAAAAAAAAAAAAAAAAAAAAGTGTTTTGATTAAGCACACCACCAAGGCATTTAAGGTTGTCATGTAACATGAACTAACTACACAAGAGAAATTCAGGCACTAACATACACAGAATAGACTAGCATGCACAAGTCATTTTGGATGCAGACAGCCATTCATGCAAATAATTCAACAATCCTAGTATTCCACTAGGAAACTATGAGTCAGATAAACATGGGAAGAACAAGACACTCAAGACACTCCAACTGTCTCCCCTCGACCCCGAACACTTCCTTTGTGCCCTCCCACCATACAGTGGAGCTGCTCTCTCTGGCATCCAGGTGGGATGAAGCTGTCTTTGAAAGCAGGAGCCCACCGGGGTTCTTCTCAGGAATTTTATGAAGTAGCTTAAGGATTAAGAGAGTGTATGACTAGCTTCTACAGGACTCTGATCAAAAACATGTTTTCCCAACTTCCTCAGTGAGCTTTAATAAGATGTGAATGAGAAATTGATCCGGACACTTTAGTTTACAAGGAGTACTTCAAGTAGCTTGAGGAAACTACTTTATTGTCCATTAGGCATAAAACCAAACACAATGCTTACAGGCCATTTTACCACCCTGCTGACAGCAGATTTCTTTCAGAATACATACCCAAGAACCAATGCTACTCCAACACAAAACTCTACAGGAAACCACTGCTTTAAATTTCACATTTTTGAAGGTTAAGGGGAAAACCCTTTAGATTTTAGTTCCCCTAAGAGGAAATAATACCATGCACTTAAATTAAGTCCCACTCGCTTTTTTTTAAACTCACTCTAAAGTCAAAGAAAACCCAGACTTCCCTCCCTGCCCCTTAACTGTTCTTGTACATTTTCGTCTAGTTTTTCTACTTTAAAGAAAAAAAATGCATAGTCCTTTGCCATCCCTCTGGGTTTATCTTTTCCTTGATCAGATTTTGTTTCAGTACACCTACAATGTTTGCTATTTAACATTAGGAAAGAAGGATTTTTCCCCCCCTAATTTCTTCCTCCAGTGTTAGACCCTCTCCAAACAGAGACATTATTTTTTGCTTCCTGAATCCATTTAACTAATCCAGCAGAAGCACACTGGTATACAGAAATTTATCTAGTTCCTGAACTGATATGCTGCAACAAGATAGTTGGTAAGGTATTCTCACCCCGCTTTTCCTCTCCTTCTTAATTTTCCATTTCAACTTATTACTTCCATCTCTTTCCTCTCACAGAGTAATCATCCTCTGCCTTCAAAATCCTGCTAGCTCAGTTATTTAACCCTTTCTAGATAGGCTGGAAAGCTCACATCTGCTCCCATCCCCTAAAAATCTAGTCCCTTCAGATAAAGTAAGTAACAGCTATTTCAGACCACTATAATTAATGTTAAAGACAATTAAAGCTTTTCAAGGTGGGGCTTTTTTGGAGCATTTTGATTTTACAAAGATTGGGGTGGAGGGGGAAGATATTTTGATTTTTCCTTATAGCATTAGTTCCCCTTTCTGGGAGGAGAGCCTGAGACCCGCAGAACCCTGAGCCACAGGCAGGGCTGCAGGGCCGCTGCTCCAGTGGCAGTGCTCCTGCGGCTGGAGCCTGAACCAGCTCCCTGCAGGAGGGATGGGGCCAGGGAGGGCACTGCCATCCCCCTGTGCCAAGCAAGGGGCAGCTGCTGTGAGGGTTAGGGGAGCTGGGTAGCTCTGGCAGTCCTGCTGCTGGCAGAACAATGCCAGAACACCACGACACCAGAGCGCTTCATCACAACTAACACTGGTAAGATCATAACCCTGTAGCAAAAGAAGTGTCCAGTCAAATCAGTCCAGAACTTTACAGAAATAAAAATGCCTTAATAAGTTAGAATAGGCAGCTGAGTTACCAAGCAGGAGGAGGAGTGTGTTTTGCTGTTTTAGCAAAAATTTGGACATGGGCTTGTGAAATCTACATTTAAAAACAAAACAAAACAAAACAAAACAAAAAACTACCAAAAAAACCTCCCCCCCAAAAAACCTCATCTATTATATATTCTTCCTGGAAAGATACAGATTTGACCTGATGCCTTTGTATCTCTCAGCAATTAAAACAACATACACAATGCTTCTGAATGTTTTACATGACAATCACAGTTACTGCCATATCATTATCCTGTACTGCAAATCTAGCCTACTATTACGTTCATGATCCCAGTTACATCCACAGACAGTGTGGAAGTGAATATACTGTACTGAGAAAAATGGAGTGGTTAAAATTCTACTTTAGCACAAGGAGGAGAGATCTTTTCTTAATGAATTACCACAGTAAACTCTGAAGTGTTGAATCATCCTCCTCTGTACCATGGGGATAATTTAACCAGTTACAGAGTAGTGTAGTGCTACTTCCATACATCAATACAACGGATTAGCAACTCAACTAATACTATATTTAGTATTGAGTCATTGTACATTCTACATGCCATGCCCATTTTGACACATTTGTACTTCCTACATAGAATAAACCTCATTTTCTTTAGCTTTTTTTTTTTTTTAAATTCTTTACTTTTGATGCGTTCCATGCCTAAACCTGAACAGAAGAGCCTGTATCTGGAGTACTTTCAGTGGAAACAACAACAAAAAATTGTATTCAAGTGCATCTCAGAAGTAAAACACTGAAAGTCTCCCAGAAAAGGTAACTTACAAAGACTTCTTAGAGATAAAACCAGTAATAAGGTTGCTTTGGAAGTGTGTCAAATACCCCAAAAGGAAAGCAAAACAAAATTCTGAAAGGACATAAAAGTTGTTTCTGCTTTTCAAAAATCAAACTGTGACTGTGTTACACATACTGCTTTGGATTGGCAGCAGCTTCAGAAAGCCGATTTTGCAGCAGTTTGAGGCTGACACTGAAACGACGTTTCTGCCTATTTTATTTTCAAACGGTACTTGGAGGGGAAAAAAGCAGATTCAAAGGCTGAGAAATTTTGCATTGCCATCCCTGCTAAGGAATGTAACTTTTTCAAGTGTTAGTGCTGGCAAAAAAGTCATATTCTTACCAGAATCTGACAGTTCTAGAGAACTTAAGTTTTCTTCACATGGTTTCATGGATCGCATAGCTTTGCCTTATCTGTTCTTCCTCAAAGAACAATTACTTCTCCACTCCCAAGTCTGTCAGTCACTGATCAGAGAAAGTGGGTTTTTTTTCCGAGAAACTGTATTGTCAAAGAGATAATCAGCAAGATACATACTTCAGCATTACTAAATTAAGAGACAAAAGAAAATAAACTGAAAAGCTCAACAACTCTTTCTGAACTGCTGATTAGCCAAATCGCACAAGCTTAGAGCATTTAATTATTTCCTCCATCCCTTAAAAAGCATTTTAAAAACTTGAACAAAATGTGAACCTGGTCTTGCAACCAGTCTAGAGAGAGTTTCCAGAAACTACTGTATGATGACAAGAAAAACACAACATCTTCTAAACCCAAGACGGAAACTAGTACTGATCAACTTGATAAAAGCCTACAAAAAGCCACAAACAGCCAGTATCACTGTCATATCTGACATACGGAAGAATAGCACACAAGTTTTTTTTGTGACTAGCCAGTGCTGCTAGTTATAAAATCATTGGAAACACAGTGAAACCCCTCAAAAAGGCAATCAGTTGAAGCAGGCACCCTCTTTATCTGAATTTCAAACAGTTTGTGCTACAGCCATAGGATTCTGTTAGGACATCTGTGCTCCCATTTACACTTTCCAACTTGTCAACCCAACTCTCAGCTAAGTCCTCCCAATTTGGCAGAAACTAGCTGGGTTAATTACAGCACTTCAGATGAATGGGGCAATTCCAAAACAAGGGAAGGAATTTATCAGGCATGTCACAGGTGAAACAGCCAGCCCTTGTTAAGGAAGGAAGCTATTTAAGTCCACCTTCCTTGCCTCTCCTCTTCCCCACATTTCAGGCAAAAGGTCAAAAAGAGTCTTAAGCCAACCCAAGCAGAAATGAAGTGAGGAGGGCAAGGCAAGCGGATTTCCCCTTCTCTTTCATGCTAAACCCACACACCCACGCTCCTACCCCACACACTGGCCAGACACACCACATGCTTCTGCTGCTCCTTCTCCAGGGGAGCTTGCAGCCAGAGGATGCTCAGTAATTAACCACTGGTGCTGCTGACCCCAAGAGTTTCAATGCTGTCCCTTCCTGTGCACTGCAGACGCCTCACCCATGAAACAAGAGCTTTCACCAGCAAGCTGAGGTGAGGACAAGCTCCCTATCCAGTCACCCTGCCTCAGAGTAAGAGCTCAGTACGACTACACCGGACTTGACTGACCCAAAGCCAAGGCATCAGACACAGTATGCCACCCTTACTGCAGACCAGCCTCTCTCTGCCGCTTTTGACGCCTCCTAGAACCATACAGAGAAAAATCAACAGCAGCAAAAGAAGCAGCTAGAAGTATCGCTGTGGTGAGTAAAAGCTCAGGCTTCAGCTGAAGGGTGTTGAGAAATCACTCTTGAAACTTTTCCAACGATCTTTAATTTTGAATAAACACAAGTGGACACACACACACACAAAGCTTAAAATAAAGGTGTTTTAGGGAAGTTGTTCATTTATGCATTACATTTCTGACAGGCTGACACTGAAGTAGTAACAGAGTACGCAGGTGCCAATTTGCAGAGGAGCCTGAGAGCTGTGGCTCCCTCATTAGAGCTACCAAGAACAAGAGTCTCAACTACACAGGCTCCTCTTCCTCTCACTCCTGATATCAAAAATCAACCTAAAATAAACAACAGCATCATCAGATCTGATCCCTGGGCACTTTCTGGAGGACAGTGGGAAGTGAAGCACTGTGGTAGAGATAAGTTCAGCTCAGAAATCCCCCCAGCACCTCCACAGGACTTTTCTGAAAAGGAAAGCCAAAACTTCTTTGGAAAAGAAAGCCAAAATTCAGCTTCACACCTTGCCTCCTGTAGCTTTCTGCTCTCTTCCTTTTACACAGACAAGTGCTCCAGCCTGTGTTACCTGAACAACATCTACCAACCAACCTCCCTCCCACCACGACCTACCCCCACCACCAAAACATCTCCAATCAGTCCTGATCTCCTGTGTCTAGCTAGTGACACTGTTTGAAGAGAAGTGACGACCTCTTTCCAGAAGTCACACAACAGTGCATTATATCCAGACTACATGACCTATTTTAAGTACCAAGAACTCTGCAAATCACATCAGAACACTCAGGCTAGGATTTGAAGCAAGTCAGAAGTCCCAAGGAGGTGCTAGCTCAGAACTGTGCTATATGGAGCAGATGTGTCCTAAACATACAGTGAAAAAAAGTGGGGGGGGAAAGAAAAAAAAAAAAAAGTCCATACATTGGTAAAGTGAATGGGGCTTTAAAATGTCATTCAATTTCCATTTCATTAAAATGATTTGTCCTAGCTACAGAAGTGTACAGATGCATACAGTAGCTAAGTTTCTCAATTAATTAAGAATTTATTGGAAATGCTTATAATACATTTGTGCACTACAATTTTGATTATTTTTGAAACTAAAAGTTGCATTAAGAACACATCAAAGGTACTTGTTCTCATCAGGGATTAAGTCCTTAGCAAGTTTGAAGGTTTTCAGATCAACTAAAACTGGCAGAGTGCAAAGCATGCAGATTTCTAAAGGCCCAGAAAAGTAATTTTTCCTTGTTGATAATCCCCAAAAAACAACGAGAACAGAATTTAATTGTACATCTTCCAATGTTACTTTTAGATCAAGGTATTACAAGAAGTTCCAATCCCTTCCTTATTGCCCATTCTAATGCCTGGAAGAGTCTGAAAGTGTTCCCTGGAAACATGATTATATATTTTTACTGTCTCAACACTAATAAATCTCTTCCACATCAGATAAAATGCAGTTACCAACACTTGTCCCTTGAATCCAAAGTATGATAAAAAAATTATCTTGCACATACATATTTGGCTACATGCCCTTAACAATTTCCTTCTGAAAAGAAGGGTGCATTTGTTGCTTCAGAAACAGAAAAGCAAAATAATAAGAAAGGACACAGGGAAAAAGATGAACAGAAGGGCTTCGAAAGTGACTGAAAATCTACAACATCTCTAATTAGGTTCCAGCTTCGAACACAATAGTGGGGGTACCATGGCCTGTTATCAAGTTTATAGCCAAGGGCACAAGACAATACAACCCCACATTCAATTTAATTACAGCCTATGGCTTTTGCAGTAGTGGTGTGTTTCAAAGGGTTTAAGCACTCATTTATTTCTACACCATACATGAAATAAGGCAGCTCCCTGTCATACAGACTCACCAATTAGACTGCACAGTTTCTGATCTCTTGCTCTCTAGAAACAGAGCAGTGGGCAATGGGAAATCTTTTACAGGATAATCACAGAATACTTTTTATTTAAAAAAAAAAAAAAAAATCAGCTCTCTGCTGCCTTTAAGCTTGTGCGTTTTACCTTTGATGTGCATAGAGTACCAACACAGTCATTTCAGATTCTATAGGATGTAAAAGAGTGTCAAAATACAGCAGCACTTCAGTGATGTTGCTTTTTTCTCCTGATTATATTACAAAGGTCATTATCATTTGAGCTACAAGGAACTGGTCACCTCTTGCATTCCTTGCCATTGCTGAAGGCTGGACAAAACAAGTTCTCCAAGTAGCTCATGTGATGCAGCTAAATAAAATGAGTCTAACTTCTAAAAAGGAAAAATATTTTGAAAAATTAAGTGATAGTATAAATCACCAGCTGAAATAGTTACACAATTTAATATCTCCAACATACCACGCCAGTGCAACCAAGAGGACCTACAAAGACAGTACTGGACCTTCAGCTCCACAGCCGCCATTCTAAATGCACAGTCAAATATCAATATCAAAACACCATTCTTGAATCTGCTCTGAAATACTGTCCCAAGTCACCTTAAATCACCTCCCTCCCTAACAGCTGATCCAACATGAACTTAACTCAGTCTAGGAAAGAAAAACCAGTTCCCTTCATTGCTTTCAGTGCATGTACTGCTCCCAAAGCGGTATATGGGATCACTAAGACTAATCTTCATTCTGCTTGTCTTGTACTCATCTTGAGAAACACTCACAAGTGCCTACCAAGCTTCACGTTCATTTTAAGGAATGTAGCCTGGGATATCTACTTTCTTAAAAAGAAAAACCCTATCTCTCTTCAACAATCTTTTGAAGCACTCAATTACAAACAACACTGGCTTCCACCCAAAGGAGCAACAGCCAGGATTCCTGCATTTCACTATGGAGATTGATTAGAAAGCTAGGGGGACCATACCTGACACCACTACTACCTTATCCCCTTGCCCTCCAAGGATTTCAGAGCAAGTTTGATGACAATCAGGTACAATAGTCCCTTCTACAGTTCTACTTTTCACATCTGTGATTTAGCAGAAGATAAAAAATTTTCCTCATTAAAAAACCCGAAATGTAACGAAGGAACAAACAGTAGCCTCTAAGGTAGATACAGTATCTTAAACCATAGATTAAAGTTCCTTTAACCATTACCTTCTAGGATTTTAACCTCAATGCTTCTCCTAGAAAAAACAAACTAGCAAACTGTGGATTTTCTTGCAACCTGAGATAATGCAGTAAACAAAGAGAAGAGCACTAACTACGGAGTAGGGCAGCCAGCACTAACCTCTGAAACCTGATCAACAGTAGCACTGTCACAAGAACTAACAAGGCATTTAGCAGTCATCAGTCTTAATAGCTACTGTACTTCAAGCCCTTAAGATAGGGATGTTGCTCCATCTATTACCCTGGTAGAAATAAAGCCTAGCATCTTTACACCACTATCCTAAGCATCCTTCCCTGAAGCTACCTGATGAGTTCTCCTGCCCTGCTTACTGGGCAAGCACCTTGCAACGATTCTGGTCAGAGTACTAGAGATACTTGGACAAAACACAAGCCTTTTTTGTGGCCATTTAAGGAACATGCAGGATGTTCCCAGATCAAAGATCAAGCAGACAGATTCATATCCGCCTCCTCCAAAATCCAAGACCAAAAAGGGTCTTGTTCCCGGTTGTGCCTACTGCCTACTCATATTCCTCACGTGCTATTGTTCTGCCTTCTTCTGCAAAACCTGCAGCCAGAACGAGATTTCTGGTTCGGGTCAAAGTAAGCCCTTCAAAGAGAATGTAAGGCAATGAAAAGACATATGCCAGGTCAAAAGACAGCAAAAAGGGGCAATTCTGAATTTAAAGCAGAAGAAAAAAAAAAAAAAGCATTTCAGGATTCCCCAAAACAGCTATGACAAATGCACATAGCTCAGGTTTCAATGACCAGGCTTCTGGTAGATATCTTAATAGCTAATAAATTCTTCACAAGCAGCCCAGAGAAACCCAACCGAGTTACAGAACAAATGTAACCAAAGCATTTGCAAGTGACAGGCAACTCTCCTCCCCATGGCAGAGGCCAAACTATTTCCTACACCTATTTTTGGGTATCATTACTGTAGTAAGTTCAGCATGTACCATATCAATAAAACCCAAAAGCTACCACCACATTGTAGCATCAAAAGTTTAAGCTTTAGCTATTGTTCATCTTTCAACAACATGGGAGATGAACAGCAGCCAAATTACATCTCTGTCATCAGCTTGAACTGAAGTACTGCTGTCAGTGGCAGGAAAATTGCTACACTTCAGAGCAAATAAGGATTGAAAAGAAAGTTGTGCCATGATGGCAGCGCTGTATGCTTAAAATACACTATGAATGCTGCTCTTAAGGCTAAAACCCAAAGCAATAGTTGGATCAAGACAAACATTTAATGTACCTTTCCTGAGCTCTGGAAGAGGCTCCTACAAACTCAGTGTTGAAAAGACAATTCGGGGCTAAACGAAAAATGGGAGCTACAACACAAAACCACACAACTAACATTCTTGCTCAGACAGTCAACACAAATTGAAGACACCCTGTTTTATTACTTTCATTTCCCACACTTTGCTTAATGCTGTTTAAAAAAAAAACCAAAATGCACAGTGTAAAGATGCTAAGAAACACACACATTTTGCCACCTCCTTTTCACCAGCGTATTGCACAAATCCGTGAGTTCAGCAGAATCTGTCCCCTGGAAGACTAACTACAAAGACAACCAATAAACCACAAACTTATGACCTTCGTGTTTTCAAGGAACCAGTAATATTTGTCAACAGTGGAATTTAGTGTCATGGTACTTGATGAGATATACTCAGTAGAAAGGCCTAGAAACTCTTTGTTTATAATTAAGCAATAACGATTGAGGGCCAGGGCATTTCCTGGGGATTAATGACCGGCTGGGAGAGCCAACGGCTTGAGGCAATGCCTTGGGCCATTAACCTCAGCCAGCCATTAATTTCCCCAGGAAATGCCCTGGACCTCGATTAGTGTAAGTATCATAAAAGGTAGCTAGAGAGAAAAAGTTTAGCATTAACATTCTCCCAAGGAAATCCATTCCACAGCCAGTATTTTTTCATTTTGTCACATCCCAGAAGTGCATAAGTTAAAACTGACACAAGAAAAATTGGTGATGAAAAAGGGGGAAAAAAATAAAAAAGAGAGACGTTTTTTCTCTTAAAGATTTGAATTAATGAGGTTTGTAGCAAAGGTGAGATTCAGCTAAAAAAGTAACTGGGAACCTTGTTTAACTCATGAAATTGTGAATGGAGGTGCACATTTCCATATAATTACTGAAAAAACCTGACACTGTCTAGTTCTAGTACCCTTGCTGATTGCTCATTTTCTTTCTTGATACACTTAGGAAAACAGCAGATGCCTGTGTTTTATTTTAGCTATTTCTCCCTTTCTCCCCACAGCCTGCTGTTAATGAGAATTACAGCTCCGAACGCTTCCCGTAGGAAGCCCAGCTTTGCAACAAACACTACAGCAGCTGGATTTCTCCTCGCCTAAGCTTTATGCAAGTGTGAAGGGATTTGTTGGCCAGGGTAGAGATCGAGTTCTCTACCTGAAAGCACCTGACAACTGAAAGCACCAAGACACTTCATTTAACAGGTTAAAGACACACACACTGCGTGAGCACTGACTGCTCTGCCCACTTCCCTCTCCCGCTTCCCAGACGCACGTGCGGCGCTCCTCCTAAAAAGCTAAACTACGCCCGAAGTTTCAAAATTACTTTCAAGATCATTAAAAGCAAGGGGAAGAGGAATCGAGGGTTAAATACAGCGAGGAGCATTAGCTTCTACCTGTAATAATGAGCTAGAACAAAAAACATTATCTGCACATAATCAAGCCTCTAAGCCATTCAGAGACACCAGATACACACAGCAGGAGATCAAGCTACAGTACTCCACCGAAGAGATCCAAAAAAAAGCCTCCCTTGAAAGAAAGGAGAGGTCACAGGTATCTTAAAGAACATAGATGCTTATGCAGGCATTCACTGGGAGCCCTGCCCTCCCCCTCCCAACCCCGATTAGCCTTCAGGCTGGTTGATTAGTTGACAAACTCTTTGAAAGGGTCAGTCTGTCCAGAACTGGTATTTCCACTCGGGAAACAGCTCAGGCATGTCATATACCTGTGCTTGCCCAGCGCCGCGCTCTCTGGCTGACGGCTG
The DNA here is from genome assembly GCF_029207755.1 of Chamaea fasciata. Classification (NCBI taxonomy): domain Eukaryota; kingdom Metazoa; phylum Chordata; class Aves; order Passeriformes; family Sylviidae; genus Chamaea; species Chamaea fasciata. Next base: position 46,124,645 of record NW_027094086.1, on the reverse strand, counting down.
CGATCCCTGTTATTACTTGACACAAGAATGTCAGAGGGGTTTTGTAATCATGTAGGGCAGCCAGCAGTAAAGTTCTTGCCTGAAACGCGGTACTTTATGGGGCACAGCGTAACTGCATACGCGTTACAGATTTAGTTAGAATGGCTTCCAAACTTCAAGCCAATTGCAGAGGCGCAGTGAGTCTTTAATCGAAGTAATTTAGCTCCGGCGCTCAAACACCCGAGAGGAAAGTACTTTTGGAGGGGATGGGGAGCAGGCAGCAGCACGTGCTGGCACACAGCACAGGGGGCTCCACAAGGCACGCATTAAGGCACAGCTCGACAGCGTTTTCGACAACACCGTTTTTACCTTAACGAAACACATCTAATGAATTTGGGCTCATTCCACAGCTAAGATGCACCTAAACCCGTTTAATTGTGCTCTTACTGTATATTTCGCCACCATGGTAACTAATGCAACTAAAGCCAATTTGCCTTAAAAAAAAAAAAAAAAAAGGATCACTGCCAGGAAACAGAGCTATTTTAAATAAACAAATATAAGATGAATGCAATTGCCGTATTAACCCTCTTGTTAACTTCTGAAGTTTAAAATTACACCCTCATTACTAGTGTGTAATTGAGTATTCTCCCGGCTGTTTCCTGCATTTGAGGTTATTCAAATAGTTCATTAGCACATCAAGAACACCACACACACTAATGATACCTGATGCCCCTATCTACTATTCTGGCCCAACTTTCATAAGTCACATCTACTGCAAAAAGAGAAATAAAAGACGCAGAAAAGAAATAAAAAGGAGAAAAGGGGGAGCCCACAGGGCTGAGCTGTCGGTGCTGCTGCCGAGGGGGAGCATGGCAGCACACAGGCACCATTCAAGTCCAACACCCAGGCACACAGTGAGTGGCCACTGGACCAGTGGCGGGGCATGAAGAGACTGGGGGGGAAAAGTAAGTTGGGTAACACGCGTCCGGGCTCTTTGGGTGCCTGAAAAGTGAGAGTGACCCCAAGAGCCACCCCAATGCTGGCAGTGTGCCTCAGTGCCCAGCCTTGGGGGAAGAAAAGAGGGGGGCAGTGGAGACTATGTGGGGCAGGGTGAGGGGTTGCCACTTTTTTTTTTTTTTTTCTCCTTTCTCTTTTTCCGGTTACCTGTGTGGGGGAAACAATAGCAGGTGAAACTACTGTGGGTGAGGTGGTGCTTCTGTGCCCGTTTGCTTCGGGGAGGAGGTGAGGCAAGGGGTCATGTTTCACTGAGACCACCACCACGGCGGGCGCAGCGGCATCCAGGGGCTCAGCGGGGCGGCGGCAGAGTCTTTTGGGGGAGGCAGAGGGCCCACATGCGTCGCCGCCGGCCGCAGCCCCTGCTGGGAACACTGCCTCGTAGAGCGCCCGCTTGGCCGGGGCCACCGCGGCCGCTTCCGCTTTCACTGGCGCAGCGTCACCGTCTTTGGGCAGCACATAGGGGTTGGCAGCGGGTGGCCGCGGCCGAGGCCCACCATTGAGGGCAGCAGGGGTGTAGCAGCCCCCGCCAGCGGGGTGGTGGAGGAGGTGGTGGTGGGGAGGGGGGTGGTGGTGGTGGGGTGGCTGCAGTCCTCCCAGCTTGGTGCCAATGCCAGCGATACTGTTGAGGGTGGCAATGGAGACGGCACCAATGCAGTGGTTGGTGTAGGTCTTGGAGAGCTTGGCTGCCTTGGAGAGCATCTGCATGCGGGTACCCAGGAGGTTCTTCCCGATGGCCTTGTTCTCGTACCAGGTGATGTCACCCTCGCTGCAGTGGTCCCGCGGGCGCTGGAAGAAGGCCTTGCAGAGGGGGTTGCGCTTGGAGAGGTACTTGACAAAGCTGGCGTAGGGGCAGAACTCTGTGCCAGTCTCATACATGCGAGGCAGGTTCTCCTCGTCACTGCTCTCCGCCCGCTTCTTGCTCCAGGAGGACGAGCGCGACTTGTGGTAGGGCCCCAGCGCCTTGAAGTAGACGAACTTGCGTCCGTCCTCATCCACGGCCAGCCCAAAGGAGTCCTCCTCCAGCTCCCGCTGGTTCTCCCGGCCCCGGGTGCAGAAGTACATGCAGGTCTCAAACCAGACCTTGTTGAGGAGCCCGAAGGGGCTCTGGGTGCTGAACACACTGCACGTGTAGAGCTTGCGGAGGTCGGCGCGGGTGATGGCCTGCTTCTGCACCACCGGCCCGGCGCCCTGCTCCTCCAGCTTGCGGATGACAGCGGCCAGGGTGAGGTTGGCGGCGCGGAGCTCGGGGTCCTTGGTGAGGTCGAGGGTGCGGCAGTAGGGCGGCTCATTGAGGTAGCGGTTGAGGGAGCTGCGGATGCTGATGAGGGAGGACTTGGAGTAGAGCTGTCCGCTCTTGGAGCGCGCCTCGGCGTAGAAGGAGCGCAGGACCCGGCAGAGCGCCCCCTTGTCCATGGTCTCGAAGTCGGGGCTCTGCGCCTTCTCGCTCAGGTACTCGCGGAAGATGCGCACGGCGTAACGGGTGGCCAGCCGCGTGTTCTCGCTCAGCCGCGCCCGCTCCGGCCGCTGCAGCAGCAGGGCCGCCTCCAGCTCCGCGTCCTCCGCCGCCCCCCCGGGGCCGCCGCCACCGCCGCCCCCCGGGGCAGCCGCCGCGGCGCCCCCCGGGGCAGCCCCGACGCCGCTGCTGCCGCCGCCCGGCGTACGGCCCGGGGCGGGCGGCAGCGGCTCCGTCTCCTCCTCGCCGTCCCACTCCAGACCCATCTCCTCTTCCTCCTCCTCGTCCAGCAGCAGCCCCCCATCGGCTCCGTCCTCCTCCTCCTCGTCCCCCGTTATCTGCACCTCCTGGATCTCATCCTCCTCCTCGCCCTCCTCCTCCTCGCCGGCGCTGCAGTAGCGGTGCGGGCGGGGGGCGACGCCGCGGCCGGACGGCCGGTCCCCCGCATTGTTCCCGCCGCCTCCGCCGCGTCCGCCGCCCCCTCCGCCGCCGCCGCTCCACTCTCCGCCGCCGCCGCCGCTGCCAGGCATTCTCGCCATATTGCCGTCTCCCTGCCAGTCCTCGGGCAGGGCGCATGCGCTATATTGGACCGCAGCGCTGGAGCGCTTTTGTGTTTTAATGACCTTCAGCTACCGGGAGGCAAAGCCGGGCTCTTAAAGGGGCCGCGCTCCCACTGGCGGCGGCGGGGAAGGGGCGGGAGAGGTTGGGATGGATGGGGAGGAGGCTGAGTCGCGCTGAGGGGGTACCGCGGGGAAGGGAGCGGTACTTACCGCCGCTCACCTCGGGTCCGTCCCGTCGAGCAACGCTGATGGGCGCCGGGCGCGGGGGGGAACCGCCGGGCAGGTGCGCCCCGGCCCGGAGGTTCCCCCGGCGCCCGTCCCACCTCCCCATCCCCGAAAAAGAGCACTCCGCGTGCGGAGCGGCTCTTTCGGTAGGGACGGACCGCCACCGAGCTGCTACGACGCTTCGCACCTCCTCATTCCACAGTAACTTAAACACAGACCGAAAAAAAAAACCAAACCAAAAAAAAAAAAAAAAAAAAACCAAACAAAAAATAAACAAACCAAAAACGCAAAGCGAAGAAAAGAAAAGAAAAGAAAAAACCAAACAAAATTCAAACACACACACAAAAGACTCAGGCTGTGCTTGTCCGCAGCACGGCTCAGACCTCGATAGGATGCTGCTGGGGAGCGGGCGGAGGACCCGGCCCCGTTCCCCGCCTGCCGTACTGCCGCGACATCGCACCTTTAATCGGGCGCCCGGATTTCGGTCGAGGGGCTCGGGAGGAGACGGACGCTCGGGGCATTGCATCCGTGCGGCTTGCAGTCCGCCCGGGAACAGCCAGTCGGTAGCCGCGGCGCTCGCTCGGCTTGCGGGAGCCCCGGCGAGGTTGGCAGCGGAGAGGGTGCAATAAGGACTCGGGGACTGACTGGCGCTCCGGGCCGCCCTCTTGCTCGCTGGGGCTGCAGACCTTAGGGCTGCCGCAGGGCCCCCGGCCCCCCCGTGCCGCCGCTGCCTCCCATCGCGCCCACGTTCTTCCTCTGCTACCCTCTTCAGCGACGGAGCAAAACCCGAGGGGACTCCCGCAAGCGCGCCGGGGCGCGGAGCCGCCGGACGCAATAAGGGCACTTTGCGGGTGTTTCGGCGGAGGGGAGGCCCGGAGCGGCGCAGCGCGGGCGGGGGGAGCAGAGCCCCGGCTCAGCCCTGCCCCCGCCGGCCCGCGCCCCCCGCCCCGTGCGCGCCCGCGGGGCTCTCCGTCCCCCGCCCGGCTCTGCCTCGGGAAGGCGGCTGGCTGCACACTGCCGTCCTTACCCTTCCTGCCTGGGAAGGGTCCTGGGCCGGGCTAGGCTCGGGCAGGAACACGGGCATCAGCCTACGGCCGCACACCGCGGGGAGAGGGAGCCTGTCCCACTGGGAACGGGAGGGGACGAGGGGGTCCCCGCTGGTAGCACCCTGACTCTCCAAACCAAACCACCCCACAGAACTCCCCGTGCTATTTAGTCGGGCCATTTCTTTTATTCGGTACGATGAAATAAATATTCATTACGACTGCTGGCTACACCTGAAATTATAGCCCTAATTGCTGAGCTGTTGGCCTGAGTTACCACATTTGCTGCTTACTCATCCGTAAAAATTGCTCAGCGCCGGGCCCCAGCCTTGGTGGTTCCCTTTTGGGGGGGCTCGGTGCCCGCCGGTGCCGACCCCCGTGGCCGCTCCCCTGGGGCAGAGAGCGACGGCCACGGACGGAGCGGCCCGGACAGCTCCAGCCCTCGCCGTCCGGGGAAACGTGGGATGCCAAAGAAGGGATGTGCAAATTGTTGAGCAAATTAGGCCAATTCGAAATAAATAAGCACTGCGGGAAGAGAGCTTGCCACTCCCGGGAAATAATTGAAGAGAAACTCGGCGCTGTTATATTGATGTAAGCCTGGAGTAATTACTCGGAGGTCAAAGTTGTGCACGCACTACAGAAGTTGTGCTCACTCTGTAGTTTGAGAGCGGATTATGTTCCCTCTTAGGTCGATGGCAGATAAATAAATTCTGCTTTTTTTTTTTTTTTTCTTCTCTCGTATGCACGTAAAAGGATATAAATAAGGAGGGTTTTTTTCCCTTTGTCGTACTTTATCTGTAACCTAATCCTGAAACAAAGTCTCAAAGACCTTCCCATGAGATGGACCAGGTGCTGAAACAGATAGCTAAAAGAAACAATACCTTGTTGTGGTTAAAAGCTAAATGCCCCAGACAAGCTCCTTTTAGGAGCTATTACAACCCACCCTAGAAGACAGAGAACTGCAGGGCTTGCAGCATAAACGTTTTTTACAGAGATTATTTTTCTTTATTGTTCCCGTAAATGCTAAAAATTACATGATCGGCACTGACCTTTGATTCTGTCTTAAGATCGTGAAACACTTTTTTAAAAAGACCTTTTCAGAGCCATATGAGTGCAAAAGGTAATTGAATATTTTTTTAACTTTAAAAAAGATGAACACCAGGTTGACAGCTTCTGTACTTGGATGTTCATTTAATCACCGTTTTCTGATTACAGGAGGTGAACTATGTTGACAGACTTGCAGATGAATATGCAGCCCAGTATACGAATAGTAAGTATAAAGGACATAAAGAACTTGCAGTGAGGTTGGAGGGGAAAAATGTATACGGAGCATCCGTATTATACACATCAACTGGAAGCACCTCTGCAGCCAGAGGGAATTCAGAGAGTAGCAAGGGAGGTGTTCAGAGTGCTGCAGGTGCCCATAACTGGGAAGACACATGCGTAAGTTATATACCTGTATAACCTATATGCATATAGGTAAGTTAATCATATACACGTATGGTAACTTACCTGTCTATGTTCCTAAAAATAGCATTTAGCCTAGTCAGTTGTATTCCAGAAATTTAAATCCTATTGTCCAAGCTCTCCAGTTAGATAAGGTAATCGAACTGCATTCTAAAACTGACAGAGTTGCACAAGGTTGTCTAATGTGAGCTGGCATATAACATTAAACTTACATCCACTCCACCCTCCACGTCACTGATCAGATGTTTATCCTGCTGAGAGCTCTGTGCAGGCATAGACAGCATTCTGCATTCTCCCCTGGGACTCAAGGTTTGAGGCTGATTCTCAAATAGGTCCTGTCCGCACTTGGAGAATACATTTTATTACTGCTGTCCGTAAAGAAGATGTGATACCCACAGAACACTAATAATAGACTGGCCTCACTAAGGATTATCCTTATGTGTATTTGGCGATCAGTTCGTATGCCACAGAATGAACATGCCAGTTTAAAAACCAAAATAACCTTCTCCACGAGTCAGTTGGTTTACAATAAAGGTAGTGCTTGTTACCACATTAGCAAATAGTTTCGGGTCTTTCTTCACTTCTTTTTTTACTCTTGCCCCTGGCCTCGCTCCTGGCAAGCAGAGAGCTTGCTAGAACTGTGTTCTTTGACAATCGGCTATTGTGCTAAAGCTTTCCACAGCCTAGCTGTCCTTCAGACTAACACAATCTACTTCTCCCGTAGCCCCTGTAAGTGGTTATTTCATTTATAGCCACCTAAACCTTCATGCTTTGGTGAGTCTTGGGAGGTGTTTCATCATGAGGCTTCACGAGGAACTAAACTCGAATACCCTCAAAAGCCAAGAAGTAAAGAAAAAGCACTGGGTCCGTGTGCTTCTTGGGATCCTGTCTAGGCATATAGAAAAGTTTATTTAAAAAACACTGCTTAAAGCAAGCTTGTGCATTAACCCTAATGCTGGCCACCTGGCATTTTTTAAAGAAAATAACTTTTTTCCCCACGTACACTTTTGCTGTTAGTGTAAACACAATAAACATTTTCTTTAAATGTCTTAATACATTTTCTAAACACAAGATGTTTTCACTGTAGAGGCAGGCTATGTGGAAATTGGTATGAGAAATCCATATTGACACTACAGAACTAGAAGGCAAATAACACTTGGGACTGTTGGAAAATTTCACTTAGGGAAAAAGTATGTCCTAGAAATCCTTCTCCCACCCAGAAACATGCAGTTTTGAGATAAGCTTTCTTAGCATTTCAGAACTGTCATTTCAAATGCTAATTCTGTTTTTATTTTACCTTTTTTTTTTTTTTTTTTTTTTTTTGTATATGATATTTCTAGTTGTTTCAATACTTCTTCATACTAGGGACAGCTAATGCTGACATGTAGTGTGCTATAACAGATTTTAAATCTCCTTTATTTTAATTTTTTTTTTAGCATCTTCCATCTGTGTGTCAATGAAACAGCCTCATATAACTCAGCAAAGGAGATGTTGATTTACTAAAGTGAGGATGTATCCATCAGCACTAAGTTGCAGCTGTTCTTAATGGATTTTTAAATACAGAAACTATTTCACCTCTTCGATTGTAGTAGTTGCACATATCAAAGCACCAGCTACCACCTAAACCTTGTGAAACGTGTAGGCAGCCCCCTTTTGAAGCTCCCCGGTGCAAACTGAAAGCCTATTTTCCCAGTATGCCCCTCCTTTTTTTCCCCCCCTCAGGTATTTGCCGTTACTCACTCACTGTTTTTTTTTGTTTGTTTGTTTTGGGTTTTTGTTTGTTTTTTTTTCTGCTATTGTTGTTGTTTGGGTTTTTTTAAAATCCTTTTACAAAAGCAGTATTTCTGCTGCTGAGACCACGATTTGTTTCCCAATTGCTTTGTTTTCAAAATAAACCAGAGAAAACCCGAGTCATCATCTTTGTAAGAAAGCAGACATTCATTCAGTGCTTGGCAAATTAAAGACACGACTTCGCAAATCACCTTTATTTTCGGTGTCAAGCAGCCGGAGCATTTTTGCTTCCAAAAATATAGAAGAGCTATGCTGTCAGACAGACTGGAGAGAGGCAGGTAATAAATTGCATTGTGGTGCATAAAGGTTTTAAGGGTCTTTTAAAATGTGCTGGAGGTAAGTTGCCAGGAGATATATTAATGCTTTTATTTAGCTGTATTTCAGTTTGTGTTTGTCTTTGCCTCTCTGGTGTTGAGGACAGTTGAAACAAATTGGCCGGTCTGTGTGGCACAGTGGCACCTGGTTAAAGCTGCTCTAGTGGTTGTCTGATCATTTCTATGAACTACTGGCACCAAGCAACCTGGTGTGTTAGTGGCACAATGTTTGCTCTCCGTGGAGGGAGAAAGAGCTCTTTCTATCCAGGCTGATAACTGGTTAGTTTTTATTCCTTCTCAACTGAGTCCATACATTCTACATGAAGGTGAGGGAAATCTAGAAGGACCAAGCCAGTAACTTCAGAAAGGGAGCTTCAAAAAGAGAGATCCCTGTGAAACCACAAAGTTTATAGGTGTTGTAGGTCTAAGTACAAGTTTTCACTTTATACAGTGTCTTAAGTACTATGTAATAGGGCATAACTTTATGCTGTATTGGATATGGAGTTCTTGAAATCCTATTTTCTGATCATAATCTTCCAGTAAAAGTTTATTTTGAACTCTAAGTTCAGGCTGGAAATCACACTGGGCTGGATGAGGTCTATAAATGCAGGGAGGGGTAACTGGTTATATGATAACAAGGTCCAGCTAAGAAAACTCCTTAAACATTCATTTAAGAAAAAAGGAAAAAAAAAAGAATAAAAACCCCAAATCCAAACATCATGAGACTTTAAAGAAGTGCACTTTCCAACTTGTTTCTGTACCATATGGATTTTATCTTGGTTCCTTTCACCATCCCCATTGCATGACCCAAAGTTTCTATGTTGCCATGAGATGTGCTGAGCACTGATTCCCACAGAGGGCCAGAGGTAGAGCTTTATACCCCATGCAACTTATTCATTCCAGGCTTTTCTCAGAGCATGGGGTCCTCAAGGGACAGGACAACAGCTGGCCTACAGCCCAGCATGGAAAAGGGGATCTTTGGACTGTCAACTAGTGGCTTTAAAGCCTCTTTATACCGTGAATTCACTGTCAATATACTTTTGTTTTGATTTAGTGAGTGAAATAAACTGATTACTCCCCTTTTCCACCAGTATTATGTCTGTGTCATCATGAATTTGGAAATTCCCTTTCAGGTATTTATGTAGCAAAAACCCCAGTACCAATGGTCTGTCTTCTTGGATTTTCTTTTCTCAATTGAGTTATCTCAGCTGGGTTGACACAAACCCAATTTAAGCAACTTTAGAACTGTGTGAGTTCAAAGGGAGCCCACAGAGGGTGCAAAAATACTGTTAAACAGTGTCAGAGCCCTGCTCAGGCTGTCACCCAGACCCACCTTTCCATTGCTGTTGAATTTTAAGTTACGCTAACTTGTAAAACAGCATTCAAGTAGAAGGGAATAAATTCATAGGTCATATGAAAGAGGAGTACTGGGATAAAAAAAGTACAGCAATGTTTACTGCCAGACCCCATCACCTCCTTTATCAGCGTGATTTAATTCATACCAAGAAAAAAATGGTAGAACATGTGGCAGAATATTAAAAAATAAGGGAAATCCTTTATTGAAAACCACTTGCACGAACTACATGTTCCCACCATATCTTTCTTCAGGTGAAACTGGGGGGAAAGCCTCAGGATACTGTCAGGACTTTTCTTTGAGCTTTAAAGCCAGAGGCCATAAAGGACCTTTCAGGCCTCTTTGCAGTTTGCACCTGCATTTTGCTGCATTTTAAGTTATAGATAGTAAAGCCTGGAAAAGTAGAAAACCTGAAATGATTCAGAGAAAATATTAAAAAAAATTGTTAAAGTTTAGTAGATGTATTGGATGTACCTCTCTTTTTTCAGCATCAGGTAATAAAACAGATGAAAAATACCTTCTAGCATCTGGTAAACAACATTGTTTTGTAAGAGTCTGGCATTAAAAAAAAAAACCCAAAACCACTCCTGCAACTGTTGAGAATGCTTAACTGCAAAGCTTTTTTTGTCCATTGCTGAATTGTACTGTGCTTTGAATAGCCTTGGTTTTTCTATCCATGAAAGGATAAGGTGGGCTTGAATCAAAGTTTTCTTATTTGAAGATCAAGGTTAAAACTAAATTTCTTTTTACAGAACAAAAGGTATCATCAAATAAATTAAAATAATCTAAAAAAAATCCTAGAGCCAAGACTTTGCACATTCATGAACTGAATTATACAACTACAAGCACGTAGTTATTTGCTAGTAAAGACCCTGCTTTTAGTAGAAATGAGCATTATTAAAACAAGCAAGAGAAAAATTACAAGCTCTTCCTTTGCCTTGGACAAAACAAGGTCACATTTGCAATTTGCAGTGCTTGATCTTTCCATTAGCAATCTTGGCAAAGGTTTATCAAGTTATTCTGAATAATTTCCTTCAAGTTATGAGTGTATCCCTTCGTCTGTTACAGACCTGTTCCTTCAGTTTACTATGCTGTTTACCTGTGGATTGTCACACTCGTTCTAGCTGATCAGTGTCAAAAGAAAAAAAAATAAAGCAGTGTTTAAAATCAAAGCTTCAGTGTGGAAGGATATAAAGTGTGAAATCCAGACCCATTGCTTTCATTCTGGCTTTAGTGATCACAGAAACCTGCTGTAGGGCAGGACTAATCTGCCAGAAAATTATTATTGAGCCCTGGTAACTCAGATATATGTGCAGACTTGAAAACGTTGTTCTTTGTGCCAACTCCAGGTCCTACAAGAACCTCACACGGTATCCTCCACCTGGCGCAGAAATATGCCGAGTTCCACCATAAAGAGGAGGAAGTTTGTTAATTCCCAAGCAGCTGTGAACAATTTAATCTCTTTCCAAACAGCATCCTATTCCAATTGGGAGTTTCTTGGGGGGATAGATAGTTTGAGGAGCTGGTGCAAGATAATAGTGTCTTTCTTTCAAGGCTGTTCCTATGGATTTGGCCTTGACAGTAGCATCTTGATAACAGGGTTGCCAAATCTCAAAGCCTCGCAATACTTGGTTGGCATTTCCTCTTCCATATGCTGGAACTGAGAAGTATAAAATTAGTCTTTGGCAGACAACTTTGAAACTTTGAATTACTGGTCTGTAAATACTTGGAAATCAGGTGGCGAGCCACAGTTTTGTAATTTTAGGAAGAAGCATTCCCTGTAATTTTAAAATATGATTAAGATTTTATTCTGAACATTGGTGGTTGGAACTCCTGGGATTTCCCAGATAAAATTGCCTCTGAGAACGGAGCTGATAAGCTGAATTGGTTTTCTGGACAAGTCTCTAAATTACTGACTTCTTTGCCTCACATAATTTCTTAATCAAAAAATCACCATCCAAATCCTACACAAGCCATTTTTGCGACCTCTTCGGCAATATGTTTGGAAGAGTCAAAGAATCACAAAGAGATACTTCAAGAAATTCATACCCAGATTTCTTCTGAACTTTTTTGTTCTGATTATCAGAAGGTCTCTGCACTCAAAAATGGTTGTATAGGTATTTAAGTCTGATGTATATTTAAACAGGCTTGCACCCGATACGGTTTCCAGGGGAGCTGCTTGGTCCTTGGCCATTTGCAAACATGGCTGCTTATGTAGATAATTAAATTAGAGTTAGTGAACACAGTGTTCTTCTTAACAGCTGACCTTTGGTCTTTCTGGCACACTGGTGGTAGAGTGAAGGGAAATACATTCTTTCTATGGTTTACATTTTCTGTACCACGTTTTTCTTTTCCTTAAGACTAGCTAGACATGACTTTCTCAATACTTTACCAAAATCTCCTACTATTTCACTGTATTTTCAGCAGTTACCCTTGGACTGTTTTGCACAACTCCAGACAGAGCATTTAATCATCTTAGTTCTTCTATTTTCATTGGAGTTCCCAAATTTTTAAGCTTTTCTTTTGTCCAGCAAGATATATTGGTCTTAGCTTACACTAAAAAGTTCCATAATACTCTCTAAGAACTAGTTTTATTTAATCAGAAAGTAGTGGAGTTTAAGTACTTAAGAATGTCAGTCATATCTAAAGTGTAGAGGCAGAATTATAGGAGCTTTGTTTGTAAAGCTAAATGGATCAAAGTATCTGGAAGAATTTTTAACCATTTTTGGAGCAGGCAATGTATTTCAAAGGAAATTGTAGATTCATTTTGTTAACCCATTGCTTCAAATGAGTTTGTCAGATCCCAAATAGGGAGGGACAAGATTTTGGCTACTGAATTCAAGTTTGGCCACTAGTGCCTGGGCTAATTAGGGATGGGTAGAGAGAACCCCACATGCAGCTGAATAAACTAGAAAAATCCTGATGTCCTACTGAGGTCAGCAGCACTAATTAGCATTCACAGACAGGAAATCTGTTTGAACCTGCCTGCTTTGCTTCCTGGCTTTGATCGCATCCAAAATCATACAGCGAAATGATTCTGATGCTGTGTCATGCCAGAAGCACATGGTGGGATGCTCATGGGCTAGCCTGTGCACCCAGGACTTACACAATCCTTCTCACTTACTGGGGTTGCTGAAGTTTTGTTGTATGGAGGATAGAAACCCAGAAGCCTTTTGGCTGCTCAACAGAGCGAGTTTGACCCTTGCAGGGGTGCCTATCTGCCTGGATCTTAAGCTCTATGAAGTCCAAGAAGCCTGGTACTATTCTAGGAAGTCATGTTGAGAACTCCAGCTCTCTGCACTAGTACCAGAAACACACAGAAGCTACAAACCACCTCCACTTTGGGGAATTTTGCCAGGCCTTCATTTCTTTATTCTTTCTGTCCTCAAACTCTGAGCTTTCATGAAGCTTCTCCCTAGCACCATGGACAAATGCCACTACCTTCCTTCTCTGTGCTGCTCAAAAGCCCACCCGAGGTATAGGCTGCCAAATTCTTGTTTGGTTCATGCCCTCTGAAGGACTGTCTCCACCTCTTAAGCTTTCTCTAGACCTGGGTGACTGTTGATAAAACAACAAATTTGTGTAAGTCCAACACTTTTTCAGTATTTTTGGGTAAATTAGTGGAGTAATATCTGAAAGCTTATAGTGTTTTATCTGCTGGTCAATAGAACAATTTTGAAATTGAGAAATAGGAAACATTTTCATTGTTTGAAAGCTTCAGAAAAGTAAAGCACCATTTTCCAACATAATTTGAACATAAGCACTGTGGTGTTTGTATTAGGCAAGTCTCCTCCACATAATACATCAGTAATAATACTTTTTAAAATGAAAGGTGGTGAATATTGGCCCTACAGTAGTAGTCTCTCAAAGTTCTATGCATAAATGATTATTTTAATAGGCAGTAGGTGAGCAATCACTTCATTTAGCCTTCATTTTAACCTCAGAGAGAGAATCCCTCTCAATTTCTATTGCGTTGCAGAAAGGACATGAAACAAACAAATAGAAGATGTTGTGAATATTCTACAACTTCAACTGAAATTAAAAAAAAAAAAAAACCAAAAAAAAAAACCCACAAAAAAAAAACCAAAGCAAAACCCACTTCAGCTGAAAACCGACTATTGTAAATAAGGAAACAATCAAAAATTGTTAATAAAACTTCCCGCTTTGATGACACAATTGTTTTACAAAGTGATAAAAGAATGTATCTCTCAAGTGTGTGTAAAATGTTGCCAAATCACAGAACAGTACACAGAAATGGGCAGGGATTTTGTGTTATTGGCATAACCTGTTTGAAAACACTCGGCTGGATAATGACGACCAAACTTTTATCATGTGGAAATTACCTATTACTATAAAGCACCTATTACCTAATCCTCCAAAGTACTTCAAGAAACACTCCAAAAGCAAGAGAAGAGAATCTAAGACCACTGGTTGCACCTGTCCTTTTGCATCCAGCCATGACGAACATCCTTCTGTTCTGGGCTGACACTGCCTGGGTCGTCTCTGTTGAGTCTGCCAACAGAATAAGGCTTAGCAGATAGACTGGGGAAAGGAGAATTCAGTCTCAGCTGTTTGCAGTCATCTGAGAGCTTCTGGTGATCCATGCCACTCTGTGCTTGCTGCAAAATGCATACACCTTAGGGGAAAATATTAGTAATCTGGGCACAAGAGCTAAAAACTTTCCGGTAGAATAATCTGAATCACATATTTGGCTTAGTTTTCTCATGGAAGAAATAGAAAGTCCTCTTGCTCCATGAAATCAACCGTCATTCAACTAACTATTGTATTTTTAAAGAACATTCTCAGTAAACTGCAAGGATGCCAAGACTGCTGCTCTGCCCTAATGATTTATGTGAGACCTTAATGTTGATACAGAGCTCAGGGTGATGAAGATTTTCTAGGAGAGAGCAGGAACTCTAGAAAATCTACCACCACATTAGCAAAATTAGCAATGTTGAGGGGAACTCTTCTTGGACTCATGACAACTAGTCTGACCCATGAAAACTTCCAAAGTCATAACAGAGAGAAGTAAAATTTCACCATGGATATTTCTCTTGAGAAAAAATCTCCCCTACCCCACCAAAAAAAACCAAACCCAACCAAACCCCACAGAAACCCAGACCAAACAGATGGCTCTTTCCTCAAAAAGCATCCTGTCTTCCTCCTTTTGAACCACTGCCACTGTTACATCAGAAAAGATTTGCTACTGGGATATCAGGGTTGGGCTGGGTTAACCCAGCCACATGAGATGGAACAACAGTGAACAACAGGAAAAGGTGGGGGGATGGAGTTGTAGTACAAAAGGGTATGAAATAATTCTGAAATTACTCCCACTCATGTTGTGTTTTCCTCTAACTATCCCTATGTGCCGTCTAAGTTTGTTGGAAATTAGCCAAACCTTTAGAGCCCTAAAGCCATCCTATTGTCAAACTGTCTACAATTCTCCTAAATTTTGCTGAGAGGAGTATTTAACGGAGGAAGGTGTGGTCTGGCTGCCTGCAGTTTTTCCCATCAGCAGACACAGTGGATAGAAAGAATCACTGTAGGAGCATTCCTGTAGCCCTGATCCATTTATGTTCCTTTGGCACATGCAGGCATATTCATGAGCTCTATATCCAGAACAGGTGAATTATTCTCAGCAGTACAATTAAATTTGAACTCTGTTGTCCTAGTGAAGGGCAGTGGGGGACAGGGTTCAGGGCAAGAGCACATTTGACACAGAAAAGATAGGAGACAGATGCAAAAGAAACATAAAAGGATGCTGTAGAACCACATTTCCTTCATCCCACAGGTGACAAGAGCTGGGATTTGCCTCTTTTCCCTCCCAGCAGTGACTCTGCCTTGGTGAAGGCAGCAGCAGGAGCAAGTCTCATTTTCTAGGGCTTTGGCACAGATGATGTAGACTTGGGACCAGAGCTGATTTGCTCC
Source organism: Chamaea fasciata (assembly GCF_029207755.1). Taxonomy (NCBI): domain Eukaryota; kingdom Metazoa; phylum Chordata; class Aves; order Passeriformes; family Sylviidae; genus Chamaea; species Chamaea fasciata. The sequence continues at coordinate 46,109,514 of NW_027094086.1, read as the reverse complement.
TCAAGGCAATCTGCTGCCCTCAGCTGCTTCTGTGTTGCTAGAGCCTCAGGTCAGCTCTGTTCAAAGCCTCCTGCAACCTTCTCTCAAGACAAACTCCTGCAGTCACAGGCAAAGCCTAAGTAAATTTGCTGTGCCTGCAGAGGCAAGAGAGGATTTCTCCTGGGACACTTGGTAATGACTCCAAACAGTGGTGCCAAGCAGCCCGTATCTTGCAGTTACCTTCATCAGACAGGACCACTTCACCCCAAAGATGGCTGAAAGTGAACAAAAAGTTGTGTTTTAAGGCACACCAAGGGTTCTCTTATTTTCCGTTTTCACAGCTGTCAAAGGGGTACAAAATATAATAGCTTCTCTTTGTTTACTCCAGTTGAAAGAAACTAGAAATTTAATTTTGATGCCACTGTCAACAGTCCAGTCTTGAGCTGGTAAATTTGGCTGATAATTATCCTTGGCCTGAGATTCTTCTTTCTTATTCTTCTAATATAAACTCCTCAGTTTTTCCCCTCTTCCTTGTGCAGTTACCTTGTTACCCAGGTACCTGAAATGCCACACATCCTCCTCATTTATCCTCCGCCCTCTCCAAATCATGTCATTCTCCCATGCTCTCTCCTTCACCACCTGTTCTTCCTTTGAGAATGAGCAGAATTACATACCCATCTGCCTTAACTGTTTCCTACATTTCTGCTAGGAGAGATTGGGAAGATAAAAGACAGGGAAAAGTGGTGCAGAAAATACACTGAACTGATATGTCAAGCTACACTGAACGTGCGTTCTACAATCTCCTCCTGCTGCTTTATCTCTTCTCCTTTGCAGTTCTGTGGAAATCAGGAGGAAACCAGGAGGGAAAAAAAAAAACAACAAACCCAAAACAAAACACTGCATGGCTGTCAGCTTCAAAGCAGGAGAAAAGAAAAACCCCTTCCTCTCTGAGCTGTGATTACATCTCACGATAGATGACTTCCCACACTTCTCTGAGAGAATCCCTGGCTGCTCTCTTGTTCCTATGGGGCCACACAAACAGCTGAACAAACAGCAGTAATATCCGTGGGAAAGACAGGATGATTCTACCCATCTTTATCCAAGTTTCTTCATTTTTCTATAACCCTGACTGCCTCCTCAGGAGGTTCCAGCTCTTTACCTTGGCACACAGTGCCCAACAACTCCAATGCTCTACTCAAGGTGGCACCAAGCAATGCAATCCTGCCAGTACTGTAGTCCCTAGCCATGTGTGGGGGAATCTCTGTACTTTCAGCCATGTATCCTTGCTGGTGTTTGGGTAAAACAGTGCCCAGCTCTTGCTAATCTCTAGTATTCATGACCACATGATGTTCCAAAACAAAGCATGAAGGAAGAGATGAAGCCTGGATGATTTTTTAAACAGTGTATTTGGGAGTAGTCACTTAACTTCTGAGTCTGAGTTTTGAGACTGCAGTAATTTTCAAGTCCTGTTCTACCTTTTCCTTCTCTTGCTGCCTTATCCATTTATCCTCCACCCCAAACATAAAGGCTAAGTATCCTCCATCCCAGCCATAAAGGATGATGATTGTTTTTCCCTTTGAAATCCAGGAATCTCTTTAATCCTGGATGTGAGACAATGGGAAACATACTAGGAGGTGAAAGGAGAGGCTTGGCAACACAGGAGAGAATGCAATAAACCAGTTATTTCTTTTCCAATCATTAAACTCCACACCCTAGAGTTACTGGTCTTTATGGCAGCCTTGTCAAATAGAAAGAGACACAGAAAAGCAGAGGAGAAAGGTCCTATGTTTCCAAACTGATGCATGGAAAAGTTGCCAAATGATTGCATTTCATTCATTTGCCACAAACTGGGTTAGCTTTGAGCTTGAAGGAGAGAGAATAGCAGGTTTTTAAGTACTGCTTCTGGGTCTGGCATCAACATTTTTGTTGCCATAATGAGTCAGACATCAGAGGCAATACACATGAAAGGATGCAGGCCAATGCCCAGGCAAACAGAAGTGGGAAAGCAGAACTGAAAAATAAGTGCACGCGTCAGGGAAGAAGGACTCCATCCTCACAAAACTTTTGAAATGATAACCTCAATCTTCTTTATTCCATCAAATAAATTCACTTCAAAATAAACCCACTACCACCACCACCAATACAAAAACCCCTCTAGAATTCTGGGCAAGGTTAATTTGCCAGAGGCAGAGTTTGTTCTGTTAATTGCCATTTGCCATGTACAATGCCACAGTCCCCAAATGCTCTTGCACATTTCCCATCAGGCAGGCACACACACGATTAAGAACATTTGAGCAGTCATCCTTAGAACTGTGAAAAACATTAATCCTTAAATGAAGGGGAATCAGTATTCTGAGCCTCAGAAACCATGGCCTCAGATGCTCCTTCCCTTTGCCTTTAGCCAGGGCTCCTAAAAGGCTGTTGGATGATTAGGGGTAGATAACTGGCTCTGGCAACAGACTATGGGGTGGAAAGGGCATTGATAGAAAACATTTCAAACTCTGATTTGTACCCTTACTTGGGGGCTTCACTGGGAACTCAGAGCAGTCCAGAGACACATAATTGGCACTTTTCAACTGCCAAGTAACTCCCTCAATTGCTCTCTTATGCCTCACATTTCCACTGTCTTTTCTTCCTCCTTCCTTTTTCAGACCATCTTTTCTTCTCTGACTTGTCTTTCAACTTGTATCATCATTACCTAGAGAGTTGATGTGCGCTGCTTGGTGCTCTTCTTTACTATTCCGTTTTCTCTCCAACACTTTATCAAACATAATTGTCACAAAGAAAATATTTACTCCAAGAAGTTCCAGTGATCTGCTAATCAACTAGTACAAAATATTCAACTACAGAACTCTAAAAGATCTCCCATGTCCCTTCCTGTCCTCTGTTACTTGGCTTCCTTTACTGTATCAGGACTTGTCTGTTGACAGTTTTACTAATTTGATTGATTAATGGGGAACTTTTAATTTTGTTTTGACCAACAATTGTACTGACAGAATCTCATCACTGTTAGCCCCGTTGCATTGTTGTGAAGATGCAAGTGGACACCACCTCTTTGATCTTGGTTAGATCACGGAAGCTGCTTTCCATCTTGGGAACCAGAGCTGCAGAATTTTGTCTTGCAAAATTATGTCACATTAAAAACCTCTACTAAAGCACACAGAATTCAATAGCCATGTATATAACCCTCTGGTACCTCCATTGCTGTGGTGTTAGATGGTGTTGATGTGATACAAGCCAAAATGGTGAGGTCACTGCTCCAATAGGAACACAGTAATGAGGTCCAATATCCACAAGAACATGCACTTACATTATTGTTCTGGAGTCAGTTAATGATTAACATGGATTAACTCCTTGCGCCTTACGGACATAATATCAGGGTTTGTCAAAAATGTAGGGATACACAGAGACACTGTAGAGATTTTGGCATAGATTCTATTATTTAAGATGACATAGTATTGGAAAGGAAAGGTCTTACACAATATTAAAAACGTGCTGAATTCCTGACTCTGCTGCCAAGAATCAGCCATCATTTTACATGTAGTGCCTTGGTATTTCAGGCCATGCTTGCCTTGTGTGATCCCACGCATGTGCTGAAAATAAAGAGAACGTGATAAGGCAGCAGAAACATGATTCAGCTTTGATCTGAAAAGTGATCCTGACTCCCTTATGCTGCTGAGTGTTTGTGGGCACCAAAGAGAATATGGTAAGTTTGCTCAGCAAACTAGAGGTGTGGCATTAAAACAGGTTACCCAACACTAGAGCCTTCCATACAGCCGCAGCTAAAATAAATCTGTTTCCCCACTAATTAGCTGAAAGCCAGCATAGCTATGTTGCTTCTCCTACTGCCACATTTTCTTTTGCACTTAATGATCTAATCACATCCTCCTTTTTCTAGAGGGCCTTTGCCTCATTCAGTGCCCAGGATGGATGCGACTCATTGAATAGGCATCTGTAGTCTGACAGTTTGTCTTGGATTTGCCTGGAGCTGAAGATACATCCTTTGATTATATCCCTGGCTCTGCTGCAAAGTTTCTGTGTTAGGGTACTGGCCTAGTCACTTAAACCAAACAAAGTGGGAACAAAAAACCCTCTTCTTTTTTTGCTGTGGGTGTCTGATTGTAATGACTTGAGATCTCATTTGTGAAAGAGCTAAGTGCTCATTACATGAAACTGGGGCAGAATGCTGCAAAATGCTAAATACTCTGAAAAAGAGAGACACTCAGAGGTTCAAAATTAAAATTAGCAAGACAGTGTCATCCATGATCTCCCTGGACTTCCCTGCCTGTATCCAAAATATTTCTTTCAGCATAGGGAGAGTGTGACAGCAACAAGTACATATCTGGGAAACAGTAGTTTTAAAGTTTCGAATCCCCATTAGGACAAAAGCAAAACCATTCTCAGGTCTGAAGGGTGGACCTCTGTCTCATACAGGTTCCAGGTGTTTAGGCTTTCCTATGTAGTTGCTCAAACCAGCAGACCTTTGGTACTTCTAGATCATTTGTCCACTCAGTTCAATCAAGAAGGCTTTGCCCTTCATGACTTAAGCAAAACTGAAAAATCCCAGCAAAAAACTTCAGTTTTGACAGACCTTTTCTTGTCAGACAACAGTTTTGTACATATTTCCTGTCTGAACTGTTGACTATGGCAGGACTCTGGGATGAGCATGCCAGTCCCACTGTACAAGTTTATGTTTGCAAGAGTTGTTGTTCTGGGAGAAGTCAAATTAGGCTTGCAAAGGCATGTCTGAAGTTCATCTGAACTCTTCTGTATGAGCTACAGATGCTCCGCAGTTCCAGGGGAGCTCTCCTGGCTCAGGTCATCATGCCATTGTTCAGACACAGAGGGTGACCAATTTCCTTGATAAGCCCAGTAAACCTGGGCCATCCATCCAACCTCAAGGCCCTCAGGTTTGCCTGGAAGGCTATGCTGCTTCAGGCTTAAAGTAGTCAATGGATACACCATTACATAAACCATTTGAATGAAGCTGGCACCTATATAAATGTCAAAGCTTCTTCACATACATACATCCCTGTCCACACCAAATCTTAGTCTCTTCATCTTTAAGGAGAAGACAATGTGTCAGAAGAGAGATTACCTGCCCCTCAAGGCTGATGTCGAAGGGCAGCAAGGAGCATCCTAAGCAGCCCTATTTATTAGGCACTACAAAAGCAGGGGTAATCAAAGCTGTTCCAAAGAGAGGAGACACTCATCTCATCCTTCTTGGACTCCAGCCAGGTATTTCTATATCCTTTTCCAGCAAACCTTCCCACCTTTAGAAGACAACAAAATTTAGGCAAGACTACTAAAAGATATGGAAAGATTTCAGGAGGCCACAGCAGCAACTACAGCCTTTGCTGTCTGGGTTCTGTGCACACCACTTCTAACAGGGATCAGTGCAACCTGGTATTTAAATAATATTACCGTGGGAGCGGTTCTTTTCTGCAGCATGCTACAGTTTCTTGTGCAGTGTCAAATTTGGGATCATTTTGACATCTGGTCTGTGGCACTCATTCATCTGTTGTAACTGAGTGGGTGTTGGGTGGGGCTGGCAGGAGAGGCTTGTTTAAGTGTTTGTTTTCATCCTGTAGAGGAACAGCAGAGTCAGTTCAGTAATTAATTAAATAATCATCCTAAAGAAAAAAAAAAAAGAAAAAAGAAAAAAGAAGAAAAAAGAAGAAAAAAAAAGAAAAAAAAAGAAAAAAGAAAAAAAAGAAGAAAAAAGAAAAAAAGAAAAAAGAAAAAAGAAAAAAGAAAAAAAAAAGAAAAAAGAAAAAAGAAAAAAGAAAAAAAAGAAGAAAAAAGAAAAAAAGAAAAAAGAAAAAAGAAAAAAGAAAAAAGAAAAAAGAAAAAAGAAAAAAGAAAAAAGAAAAAAAGAAAAAAGAAATTGTGTGTGCTAATATTCTAAAGAAATGGTGAATAAGGCAGCTGGCACTTCTCACTGCTGAAATGTGAGGACATTGTTCCCATTTCTACTTGGTTCCATTTGTTGTAGGATGCCTTCCTCATTGGGCTGGCACTCTGGTTTCTATTCCTGACTCAGCCAATTGCCTCCTGGCTGAATATGGATAGGTCACTCCATCTTTTGTGCAGCAGTTTCCCTCTCGGGAAAATGCAGCCGAAGTAAAACACCTCCTTTTTTATAAACTTTGAAATCTGCTGGTAAAAATGCAACAGGATAGGTGGCCAATATCATTACTACCATTATATTAATCTGTGGTTATTCCATTCAAATAATCATAACTTTAGCTTTTGCTGTCATCTGCTCATAGCAAAAGAAAGGATCTGAGCACAGTGAAAACAAATCCACAACTTCTATGTGCTGACTCTCTGTGTCTTTTGGCAATTTGTTTCTCTCATTTCACTCAGAACAGAGCACAAAAATACTTCTCCCTTGTTTAACTGTGTGCTCATAATCTTCCCACCATTCACAAATGAATGGTGCACCAAGCAACCATGTCCTTCCCTGTGAGTGACTAGGGAATGTTCCACCTGCTCTGTTTTAACTTCTGGACAGACCTTGTCGTTCATTTCTTTGCCTTAGGACAGTGACTCCTGCTGTTCTGTTTGCCAGTCTACTGGGATGTAGTTGTGCTTTCTGTTTAGAAATCAGTTTTACCCTGCTCTGTGATCAGTTTACAGACTGAGAAATTATTGATAACACTTGAAAATGCCTTCAGTAGAACATCTATTTGCAAATGAACTAGATAACCACAGAATCAAGGGAACTCCCTATGTATAGCTAAATATAGTCATTTTTGTCCAGCGTGTCTAATTCTGTGAGGTTCTGACCACCTGGCACAGGCAGGGTTGCTCGGAGCAGCTTGCAAATTGCTATTTTGTGACTGGCAGATATGAATACCACATTCATTAATCCCAGAATATATTTCAAGATGTGCACTGAGCTATGGAGATTACACAGTCTGTGCTTGTGAACGGAAAACTGTGCGATGCGGCTTTTCACTTTCCTCCTTCTCCTTATCGTGTACACACAGCAAGATGTGTTAGCCTAGGAGTCTCTGTAAGAGAGTTTGTGGGAAGGCATTGAGTATTGAATGCCTTGTATCTGGTGGCCTCTAAAGCCTGGAATCTCGGGACTCTCGGAGCTTAGCAATTTTGCACCTAGGATTATCAATCCTGTTATAAAAAACAAAAGTCAAATCCTGGACTTTTAAACGCAGTTTCTTCTAAAATACTCTGTTAGAGAAGCATCCACTGGGGACACTGATTAAGAAGAACAAAAGGCAATCTCTTTTGTTTTTTGTTTTGTTTTGTTTTGTGTTTTGTTTTGTTTTAGATAGTAAAAAAAAAAAATCAGTGTTGGTAATATCACCCTCAAGATATCTACCATTTTACTCTTTGCCTGGGAAAGGTGGAGGAATTAAATGGATTTTATTTGTAGATCAGGTTAGGCAGAGAGGTTTCATATGATCATTTCTTAGCTTGCAGACTAAAGCATGTACTGTGTGTTGGAACTAAATTCATCTTCCATTTCTCTACTGTGATTTGTGTCATAATAAACTTTAAGTTTCTTCTCTAAATTATTTCCCTCTCTGTAATTTCCTCTGGTGACTCCTGGACCCTGAAGTGCCACTAGCTGCAAAATTACAGATAGGAGAATTTTGAACTTCAGTCATTCACAAGAGATTAATAATCCTGACATCCCACAAATATTGTGTTTGGTGTGAGATGAAAGGAACTTATTCACTGCTTTAATCATGTCTTATTCATTTCTATAAATGAGGATTTCTCTTTATTCAAGCATCTCTCCATTTCTTTCTTGCCCACTCCAGGACTGACAAAATTTCAAATAACTCGTAACAAAGTGAACACATTTTGCAGCAGAACATGATCACTGCAGGAGTAAGGGAAGGAAAATGCACAAGAGCAGTGAAAGGAACCTTTGGATTACAAAATTTAGTAATTTTTTTATAGAAAAAAATATATGAAGGCTCCAGTACATTTCTCCTTAAAACTGGATCACAGCTTTGTTGTAAGGCACTAAGTCCCATTTCTGTATGGTCTTTTCTTCTGTCTCTCTCCTAAGGACCAACCCCGGGTGTGCCAGCCCATGCTGAGCTGAATGATATTTGCTGTCAGTTACAGAATCTTCAAATCATAGAATAGTTTGGGTTGGAAGGAACCATCAAAGGTCATCTAGTTCATCCTGCACCAGGGAGTTTCCATTTAGTATCAAAATATAATTCTTCTTATCAGCTTTAGACTTTCTAGCTTTATGTTTCCTTTTGCATTTCTAATCTTTGTGAGATCATTGCCCTGGCTGGTTCAGTATGCAAAGGCAGGGAAATAGACATGGAAATAGGCAGGAGTGATGCCGCAGCCAGTTCTAGCCAAGAATTTAGAAAAGCTGAGTCTTCCAGGAATAACACTGCTTTCTTTTTTACAAACTGACACTGCTACACAAAAAAATTCTTAATATTGTGGCAAGCAAAACAAAAGATGGAATTTATTTTTCCAACTGTATTAATTATGTAATTTACTTTTATGATATGCTCCATCTCCTCTCTTAACAAACCAGCTCTTTCGGTGCATTTTGGGTCTGTTCTGTGTTTAAGTCTTGTTCAACAGGGTGACTAGACCAGTTCACTCGGGTGGGGACCTGGCTGTGTCAGGGGAGCCCCCTCTCACCGCCCTCCAGGTTCTGGTGCTGCCTGGAGCCTCTCCAGCTTTGCCCTCAGACGACGGAGCAACACTGCTGCCCCTTCCACTGCTGCTCTGCTCTTAGATGACAAAGAAAATAAGAGAGTTTAAGAGGTTTTTCATAACCTGAGAGTGTTTTCAGAGAACACAAAATATTTCCTCTTGTATTTGGTACTTTCTGTGTTAGCAAAGCAATAAAATTAATGTCACCTTCCTCTTCATCTCAGTTCATTTGGGTCCCCAAGTTTTTCAGAGTCATCTCGCCCTGGATGACCAAGGGGCCAGATGATTTTCCTAATGTTGTTACATTTATATGTCCCACCTTATTGTTCTGATAATTCACCAAAGGATTCTACTGCCTTCCTTGCCAACCTTTCATTCTTCATTCCTACAACACTTGCTTTGTAAAACAGATCTAGGGCAAAATTTTGTATCTCACTTCATGACTACTAGATTTCTTAACAACATCTTCTGACATAAATTATCAAAAACATTCTGAAAATTTCCTTAAACATTTATATTAAATGGTTCTGCTAATCACTAAGACCTTCAAGATTTTTTTAGGAAGTTATAAAAGGCATGTTTCACTGTTAATGGATCAGCCATGCTCAGCATTAAGCAGATTTTTAGTTTGCTAACTTATATTTCAACATTTTTTTCTTTTCCATTTGGTTGAGATGATCTTGATCTTAAAGTAAAATACATGCAATGTTCCCTTGCTTTGGTACAGCAGAATAGCCTATTTTTAAAGGAAACTTGCATGATTTTGTTAACAGCTATCAGTCTTGATTGATGCCATCTGCTCTGGGAGGTTTGTTACTTTAGCATGTCAATCCTGCAGTTTCTCTTCTGATACCTCAGTGTTTGACAGGCACCCATCTACAATAATTAAATAGAATATGTAGAGACTGACTGTATTTTCAATTGGTAAAGACTGATGGGAGGATGTGATCTAGTCTCTATAATTGTATCTTGTCATTTTTAACTGCCCCTTTGATCCGGCAAATTCACTAATTCTGTTTTAGATATTTAAATTTCTCGTTTGCTTGTAGAAATGTGTCTCTTTGCATTTGAAATATCCCATCAGGCCTCCTGTTTCCCTTCTTTCATTTTCCCTTGCCAGTTTACATTCCTGTCTTTTGGGTTAGCCAGGGCTAGATTTCCTTTTGCTGAAGGTTACCTGTTTGGTTCATCATGCTGTGTTTGTTTTTTCTAGCCTTCCTGCTTCCTTTTTGGTTTCAGGGTATGCATACCTTTTGTGATGCAATTATGGTATGCTTAAGTAGTTCCATGTTGAGGGCAAAGATTGTAATGCCTTCACTTCTGACTTCTCTGCACTTCTTTCCAACCCTCTCCTCCCTCCAACTGCAAGAAATTTAAAGGATTATATTTTAATGGCAGTGCAGTTCAAGTGTTATATTGTTATTAAGCTTCTATCTGCACCCCAGGAGGCTTTATATGATGTTTTGTATTTCTCATGTTTCACCAGTGTGGGGGGGTAATTGTGTATTAGCTTCTTTATTTAGGACTGGCCCAGACCCAAGTCTCTACACTTCTAGAAATTGCATTAAGTGCAGCTGTGACACAAACAAGCAACAAATACCATTTCAAATAAAGGTCCTGCCAAGGTGCTTTGAAGGGAAATGATAAATTCAGATTGGTCAGACCATTTGATGCTGTAGCGGGCTTCAGTGGGTTCAAGGGCATTAGCAGGGTTTTAGGAAAAAGTTGGGTGTGTTATCAGGCTGGTGCTCTCTAGAAAGGTCAGAGTTGTTTTGATTTTTTTACACCATGATCCTGTTAAACCATGTTTGCTAAACAAGAAACGGGGAAAAAGGAGTAAGAAAAATCCCGGTTTAAGACCAAGCGACACACATGCTTTGTTTTAGCACGTCTCTGCCATGGTAGGACAAACTGCTTTAATCAGTTTCAAAAACCATGCACGGCTCTGGAACCCAGAGGAAAAATAGAGGCATTTAAAGGAAAATGCCCAGAGCACTGAGAAGGGGAGAAAAGAGGATCAGGGAGGAAAGAAGGGACATCTTGCCTTCTGCTCACACACTGACAGGAGGAATATGATCTGTACAGGAAGTAAAAAATAGGGAAGGGTCAGGGAAATATGAACAAATGGTTTCCATGTAGATCCTGGTTATGAATGACACCAGGCCACTGGACTGCAAAGATACAACCAAATCCACACAGGTCCAGCTTAGACTGGGGGTCCCGGGGGGGCTCCAAGTTGGGATGACTGATCCAGTTCCATCCCAGTTCCCTTCCCATGACTGAGCATGGCAGCCAGGTGGGAGCTGTGCATCTTTCAAGCAACATCACCACTTTGGGTGTCTCAGGAGCACAGCAGGGCACAAATGCCACTGCACATGGTGGAGGCCACCTCAGAGAGAGTAGCACCAGACTTCAGCATGGTGGGATGAGGCCTGTTTGGCTGTGGATAACTGAAGTCAATGGAAAACTCTCCTTCCCGATATAAGTGTAGGATTGACAGAGAAGAAGTAGCAATCTCCAGCTTTATATTAAGTTCTCTGTAGCCATGGCAGTAAGACAACATTACATTCACTGGAATTCAGCTTTGAAAAGAGTTGCATAAAAGAAAATAATAGCACCACCATATTTTTTAGGAGAAAATGAAAGAAGAAAAATTTTTTTTTGAAACTGACCCTTGGCAGCCTGTTTAAAAGAGCTTGAAACTATCTGAACTACACAAGGGGAAAAAAAAAAGAAAAACATGCCCACGAGGGCTGAAAAATCACTTCAGTAATAGATGGCTTTTAACTTTACATCAGAAAATGTTTGGCAGGCGTAATTTTAAAGTGTTAGGAAAATGTGTGTGATGACTGCTTGGGTGAAAGAGCAAATGTAGTCCACAGTGAGATTTATCAAATGTTCACATAAGCAATCAGAATCTGGCAGGGCCAGCCGCCCGTAGAGAGGGGCAAAGAGGATCACAGCTCTAAACTTTGAAAATTTAATGAAGCCCACTGACTTCTCGCGGGAATTTTTTTTTTTAGCGTCTTCATGTGTCATGGGAATGCTAGTGAGCAGAAGGCTATGACAAAATGCCAGCTATAAGGCACAAGGGAAACAAAGCACTCCAAACCCCACCAAAATCCAAACCACCTTTTTTCTTTTTTAAAGCTGCAAACATTCTTGATGTCTCAACACCCCTGGGCTTCCTTACGTGTTATCCTTAACCACACAAACAACCCTCTTGACCTGAATGGGGTTATCAGGAGTCTTCCAGGATTGGCCTCTTTTCACAGAGACCAGAAGAGCACCAAATTTCCTGGGGCTTGCACAGGAATATGTACAGAGGCCTGAGCTCCAGTGGAAGGAGCAGACAGTGCCGTCTGGGGGATTCATGAAAGCAGGAGCTGACTATCTGTCTACAAGGGGAAAGAGGGACATCAAGGCAAAAAAAACCCACACCAAAACAAAACAAAAAAAACCCAAAAAACCCCCACCAAAACTAAAAACAAAAACAAAACAAAACAAAACAAAACAAAACAAAACAACAACAACAAAAAAAAAAAAGAAAAAAAAAAAGAGAAGGAGCTATGGGGCTGGGGGGAAATGCAGCTTAAAGAACAATGTAGCTCTCCTTAGTTTTATGCTACAAATATCTAAGCAGCATGCTTTTGTCATTCTGCTGGAATAGCATCCTATCAAAGTGTATTTTGCCAGCATCTTTTGTGGCACAAGAAGATTTAAAAAGAAAGGTTTTATAGTTTCAGACACCTCATAGATCTCTCCTCCCACTGCTTGACACATGACCCTTTTGCAGCAAGTGACGACACCTGGGAAGGTGTGTGCCTGGAAGATTCCTTGGAGTGTGGGGCTGTGACAGCAATGTACACACATCCAGAGTGCTCCTGGCTCCTGTGTGCCAGAAATGAGGCATCAAATGACACACACAGGCAGTAAGGTGCCCCAGACCTGATGTGGGCTTTTGGAGAGTGATAGAGGTGCTAGAAATATGTAACAGCCAGGCCTTGCTGAAAACGTCAGAGGAAGGAACCAGATGGGCAAGTCTTATGCTCCTTGTAAGAGCCTTGACAGGTTGTGGATAATCAGTTTGTGTAGACTGGAGGCAAGCCAGCAATACCTTGGTCTAGATCCCACACGTGGGAAATACGAGTGGGAGTTAGGGGTACCTTGTGTCTCCCAGGAACAGGCTGTATCCTACATTTAAAAAGTCAGAATTTGATCCTACTTTTTCACTTCCATCAGGACTGTGATGACTTTCCAAATTCCCAAGGATACATGAAAGTATTATGTCTGTTAGATCCAAATTGTTAGTAACTCATACTTTCCATATGAAGCTCACCATAAAATAACAAAAAGAAATTACTTAATTGAATATGTTTGGAACCTAATATCAGAGGAGTGTAACAAATAGGAAACAGTCAAGCACCATACAATCAAAGAGTTAGGGAGAAGTTACAAATTTCAACACACATGCAGCTGTCTTGTGGAAAAACAATCAAACCCACTACATTTAATACGGCTACGCATCTAGAATAATTTCCATCTAGACACGGAGAAACACTTAACATATTTTGCTTGAGATTTCCCTGTTATATTTTCTGGAACTAAAAGGGAAACTGTGAAACCCTGCAGCCAAGTGATTAGTCTAAGGTCGTAGGGCAGGAGATCTGGAAGAAGAACTGTGGGGTCTCAGTAATATACTTTAACCACAAGACCATCCTTCAGTCTTTTTCACGCTGATGACTTTGAAACTAGCTTTAAAAGATCCAGTGAGAAGCAAGATGGGAGTGATAGATAGCTACACTAGATAGCCAAAGGCAACAAAAAAGATTAGAGACATGTGGGGGTATTTCTAAACAAAAAGATTAAAACCAGAACTATTTCATTTAGAAAGGAAAACAGTAAAAGATGATGGAGTTGAGGTATGTAAAATAATGAATGGTGTGAAGGAGAAATCAGATGCCCTTCATAAAACAAGAGGGCACCTAATGGAATTTAAAAAGGCATTAGCTTATAAATGAATAAGAATATCAGTCTACAGCTTATCTCTCAGCAACCTGTGGAACTCTCAGTTGCAGGACATTGATGCAAATACTTGAGGAAGACTAAGGAAAAAAGGAAAGTGTACGCAGCTAGTAATAAATACAGATTTTTGAGTTAAAGAAAATGCTTCTTCAAAGCCACAGTTTTCCCTGAAAGAACCACCTTTCTTCCTGAGAAAGACCTGTTTTATTCCTGAGCAGAGTTCTTTCCAAACAGGAATGCTCCTGCCTACTGATTTCTCAGGAAGTCTCTTCCTTGAAACAGCATTACCAGCCTTAGAAATTCACTTTTCTGCTAATAGCAAAAATCATGTCCTTACTTTGCCTCCAGGAATTCCAAGCTATTTTTTGTACCACAGAGGCCACTGTAAGGAAAAGCTGGAGGATATGGAAGGTTGCACTTTCTTATTTTGTCTCTCGGCTCACATCTGCAGCCATCTTGAACTCCACTGCTTCTGTCCTCCTTCTGCAGAGCCAAGCTGCAGATCCATGTAAGATTCCACCTGGATCTCATCAGTGTCCATCTCCCGAATGCCTAGAATAAACCCATTGGCCTTTTGTTTGTCCACACAGGATGGAGTCCTACCTGCCCCAGCTCTCCCTTTTGACTCTGAATTCCTCCGCTGGACTTTCTCCAAGGCTCTTCCTAATTTCCTTGCACCTTTGAGCCCCCTTTGACAAGCAGGGTGTAAATTGTCCTCTGCCAATTCATTCAGCCCTTTTCTCATTTTCTCCTGGAATGAATGGTCTTCATGCCTTCACCTACAGCCACCAGCTGGGACAGCTGCCCTGACATCACGACAGTCCCTCTCCCATACAGATGTTAAGCCTGCCAACCTCCATTCCTGCCATCCCGCTTAGAGCAGAACAGGCTGCTATAGATCCATGGTGTCAAAGCTGCCCGTCACCAGCAAACCAGGAACGTCTGTTTACCTTCTGTGAGTGGTCCTAAGCGCCTGGATTATCTCTCCTTAGTGTTTAGAAAAGATTTGGTGTAATGGGTACATAATGGGCTACAGAAATGATAACGATCTGTGAATTATTCAGCACTGGTCCCTTGTGCTGAAGGAATGGCCCATCAATCTCTCTTAGGGCAACTTAACTAAACCTCCAGGTGAGTCTTGCCTTGTTTTGAAAGCGATCCATGTTGAGGAGAGCCGCATCCTATTTTAGCTAGAGACGCCCATTTCATTCCATTCCCTCGATCCTGGCGAACCGGGCGCTCCTCCCTCCTTCCCCCGACAGCTCTGTCCTCATGCCGATGGACCTGAATTCCCCTTGTGAGCTTTGCTACGCATCTCTTCCACCTAATGCCGCCGCCAACTTCAGTCCACAGAGGGAAATAAAGCCGTTTTAAGGCAAAGTGCCCTTAGGAAGTAAACTTTCAGCTACTTTCAGCTACTTCGGCAGCCCCTGGATTCTCTGGTTTCCAACAGTTATTCGGAGTTACACTCAAAGCCTGCCGCTCCTCTCCCCTCTTCTCCCTGCTCTCCTGGCAGCACGGAGAGCAGGAGATACTATTAATTGTTTGAATGCCTGCAGTGCTCTGCTGCAGGAGGGGAGATGGTCCTGCCCCACCAGGATTTATAAATCGGGCATGCAGGCAAGTTAGCCTGCCTGGGTGTCTGGATGATCGAGAGGATGTTTTTAAGTTACGTTTGTAAGAAAGTGAGGGAAAGAAAAAAAAAGGGCTTTTTGCTCATGTTTCTTCGCTAAATCTCCCCTCTCCTTCTTATAGAATGTGTTGAAAATAAAGTGAATGCCACTAAATAAATCATAGGAAAACCGTAAGCATTAAAGGTCTAACATGGGGGGAAAAAGAAGAACTATAGAAAAAGAAATAGTTTTGCAGCTGGAATGAAAATAAACTAAGGATCCTATGTGGGGAGCAAATCCTCCCATTGAGAAAACTTATGCGAAATTTTCACTGATTATAAAAACAGATAT
Organism: Chamaea fasciata; assembly: GCF_029207755.1. Classification (NCBI taxonomy): domain Eukaryota; kingdom Metazoa; phylum Chordata; class Aves; order Passeriformes; family Sylviidae; genus Chamaea; species Chamaea fasciata. Next base: position 46,093,882 of record NW_027094086.1, on the reverse strand, counting down.
TGATAGGTTTTTTTCTGTGAAAAATTCAGTGTTTATAAAAATGTTTCTGTCACTTGACGTTTTTCAAATTTCTATCGAAGGACCATTCAAAATAAATAGTGGTTTTCAGGTGTGGAAATTGATTTGTGACACCCCCACACACATATATAAATGTGTATATTCTTTCAAAAAGCTTACTATTTTGTCCACTGACAGAAATGTTGATGAAAAAAAACTTAGTCAATCATAGCCTATTGGTCACAACTAAGGTCACTGAGGTACCTTTTTGGAAATATTCTCCAAGCAGCCCAGGTTTCAAAGGTATGCACAAAACAGAGTATTACCAAATTTAAGGTCTCACTTTCAATGCCGCATCTTCTAGACAATGCATCCCAAAGTGTTCTGGGAAACTACTGCCTAAACAGGCCCAGTTTATATCCATGTTTATTGTCATTTAGCTTTAACAGCTACTTCTCTCCTCTGTGGGATTCACCACCTGTGTGACTTCACAGGGAATTTTCATATCACTTTGCAGACTACACATTGCTAAAAAGGACATTCAAGCCTCTTCCAGTCTCCTTCCATAAGACAGACTGTCCATACCCCAGTCATCCTTCTAACTGTGGTTCCAGCTTAATCTTGCCTTCTTCAAAGATGAACACTTGGAGATGCACACTGTGCAATAGATTAAGTTTCACCCGTGACTTACACAGAAATATTAACATTTCCTCATGTCTGCTGGAGATATTTTGCCTCGGACAACCTCCCATCATTTCTGCCTGATCCAATCACGATGTGGCTTCAGAGATCATCTGTGAAAACTAAAAACTGACGGGTGAGGTCTGACAAAGGTCCTGCAGGGGGTAGGACCTTTGTCAGGTCCTACAGCAGTAGGAGACAGTTTTGTTCCCACACCAGCAGCCTGTTAGATAGTGGCAACCACAATCACAGAGTCAGAAGTGGGATGCACACGCCTGTGACTCTGTCCTGCAAATCACCCAGAATTACACCAGGGAAAATAAGGGAAAACCCAGAGATGCCTGTACTGAACCTGAGGTTGAGGCAGAACTGAATCATAAACACTGGCTGAGGGGGAAGAACCACAGATGTAAAGGTCTTGTTTGAGAAAGAGAAGCAGAAAGAGCCATTAACCTGTGAGACAGAACTCCTTCTCCTACCACCTTCGAGCAACCCTGCTGTTCAGAGGTGGTTTTTTAGTTTGGGGGGGTTTCTTTAAGGCTGTTCCTTATCCATGGGTGCACTGAGCAAGGAAGGCTAGCTGAGTAAAAGCCACTAAATAATTTGTCAGGACGAGCTGCCCTTTGCCCCAGCAAGCACTTCTAAACTTTGTATCCCTCACCCGCAGACTTCGGCTGTGTACAAACCACCTCCAAAGCCGCATCTGCACGAACCTGCCAACCACATCAAACCGTGCCTTGCATCGCCAGTGGGGGTAGGCAGCAGGATGTGGAGCTGTCAAGAAGAGGTTATCAGGTGAGCCATTCACTTCATAAACACGGGATTACGACTGAACTTTCTACAGCATCACCTTTGGTTCTTTTGGATATGGTCATTTGATTCCTGGATTAAAAGCATGATTAAAACACATATTAGAGAACCCAAGATTACTAAAGCCACAGCATACATCATCAGTATGGAATGTGCTAATGGCTTTCACTTCAAAAATTTTTTGAAGGTGTTATCAGCTAGGAAGATAGTAGCTACTCCCTTCTCCTGCCTATAGACATTCTCTAAACATATTCAACTTAATTTACCAAAGAAGTAGAGAAAAGAGCTCTCTTCCTGCATGAGTAGTAAAGGTGGGCGAAATAAAAATGAAGATGTACATTTTATATTTGTCTCCTTCTAAAATCAAACTTCTTTCTTAAAAAAGATATGTGTTCTGTGGAAAGTTGGACAACAGAAATCTGTATTTTAACACGGAAAAACAAATTAATGCTTTGTGACACAACACAGAAGTCAATGGCACTATACCAGAGATGAATTTTACCCAGGCTGTAAAAAGAAAACATAAATGCAACACAGACCAACAGAAAAGATTCCATTTAGAGAAAGAATTATGTTTCTGTCAGAAAAAACCCCAACAACTAACTAAATTTATTTCCTGGAAGGAGATCCAACTTGGCTCCACTGCAACAGCGTAAAAGGATCCAAAATAAGTAACAGCAGGCATCTCCGCTAAAATTTGCTTCTGATCAACATTATTTTTCCTCTGGAACAAGAGAAGAGTTGAACACGTACTGCAAGTGAGGCACAGTAGTTTACTGCACAGAACATGAGAAAGGAGGCTAAAGCTCTGGCATTTAAAACTCTGCTCAGCCAGGGAGCCAGCACAAGGTCTTAAACCAACCACATGCCCTCTGTGGAGCTAATTCCCAACTCAGTGCTTTCTATTTCAGACATATAAGCTCAAATTGGAGGGGGGAGGGGATGGAATAGTCTTAATTACACCCAAATTCTACGCCTGCTTCCCCACACACGAGGATGTCATGTCAGACCCTCACCGCAGCAATGTCAGCTCCCTGAAGTACCAGCATCTTACTAAATTCATCGGATGACAGGAAAGCAGGAACTTTATACTGTGCTTTAGCGGTGGCAGCTTGTACATACCAGCACACATTAATAAATGAAGAGTAAAGCACCACAACCACACTCTGTACATCTGTGTCTGCTTTATGGTATCCTGAAAATATTTGTAAAGTAGCTGGAATATAGACAGCAGAAATTATCCCTTCCCAGCTAAGCTCATGTGAAATGCCATCTGACTGTGACTGGCAGATCTGGTATTTTGTTAATTGTGAGAGACCCCACTTTGAATAATGTACAAACATTCGTTATGATCAGTGAATATTTCCCTTCACATCGCATTTTCTCCATACATAAACTTACCATAATCCAATAAAGAGCCTATGTGAGCAAGTCTTCTACATGCAGCCTTTCCACTACACAGGGGAAAGCCTGGCTGCTTTTGCATACGATGTTCATGCAATTTTTCATTTCTGCCTGAGTGAGATCTGCAACGAATGGAAGGGTTCCTCACGCAAAATCTTACGGTGTTCTTAGGGTGTTCCAACATAAAACTGAAGGTTAGGTTTCATTCACAGACATCTAGTAAGAAATGCTTCTCAGAATCCAGTAACAAAATCTGAACTAGACATGAGGAAATCGTACATTAAAAGAAACCCACAATATCAAAACCCAACTAGGGAACTATGCTGAGGTGACAAATGAAATTGTGATGGGGGAAAAAAAAAAAAAGAATAATCAAAAGCCAACTGAGTCCTAAAGTTTCACAGTAATGTGTCTTTCAAAAGTGGATGTACACCAAATACTCCCCCAAAAATCTTGCATCTAATTCACTCATGGCATTAAGTCAGTGTTTCTAAGGGACAGAGAAGCACATAAGGTCCAAACTTGACTTAAATCCAGAAGAATTCCACTGAAATCAGTGGTTACAGCAGTGCAAATCAGCAAGAGATCTAAATCTGTCCTAGCTGATTCCAGATCTATCTTTTATTTGCTATATGGCTTCAGGCAAGTCAGTGACCTTCTTTTTATTTCTCAGTTTCTCCATCCGTAAAATGGTGATAATATTGTTGTAATACATGAAGATTGGGGGGACTAATTAGTTCTCTAACAGAGTCTGGATATGGAAATTTCCCAGGATCAATGATTTTTAGTCACCTCCATCATTTTTATTGACTCATTGTAACCTTAATACTTGGCTTTTTGCTTGCTTGCATGTTTCTCTTTTAAAAACCACAAGCCATAGCCTGGTATCCTTATTTAAGTTTTATGCTGTTTACTTCTATGGGAGGATTCACATGAGAAAACCGAGCACAAAATTTGGAATTGGCCTCAACAACAAACGGTGAGGCTATTTAAAACAAAACTCATAAATCAGTGCATGAAATTAATACCGTTTACGTTTTTTTTTCCAAGAGCACAGTTTATTAACTGATGCCCAAACAACCAGGGCACAAACAAGAAAGTCGCAAATCTTTCTTCACCCTGATTTGAGCAACGCACGCTGCACTGGCATTTGAAGGGACAGCCGGTTTTGTTCAAACAGTTAAAGCGGGGAAAAAATAAATAATGAAGAACAACCCAACCTGAAAACACCCTAACGTCTGACAGCTCTGAGAGGGACCTCTAGCGTGTGCTAGAACATTTTGTGTTGTGCTTCGGGCGCAATTAATACACCAAAATCACCGCAGTCATTTTGAACGGGCAAAGGCAAGTTTCGCCAAATGCCTCCGACCCGCGGGGCCTGCATCCTTCCGCGGGCCGAGCATCCTTCCGCGGGCGCTGCCGAACCCCACCCGCAACTATTAACCTGACACTTTTTTTTTTCTTTTCTTCTTCTTCTTTTTTTTTTTTTTTTTTTTTTGTTTTGTTTTTTTTTTTTTTTTTTTTGTTTTTTTTTTTGTTTTCACCTGCCGGACTCGGCGTGCGCAAGGAACCAACTTCCCCAGGTCACCCCGGAGTTTCCCCACTGCCCAGGTCCGCAGCGCCCAGCCCCCTTCCACGGCCCCCGCGGCGCTCGGGGGCAGCTGAAGCTGGAAAGTTGCGTTCCAGGCCCAGCCTTTCCTCCGGGCTCGTGACCGGGAACAACAATTACGGGAGGCACCAGCCGCACCGCGCTCCCCCCGCGCACCGGGCGCTGCCTGCGGGCACCGGGCGGTGCTGCCCATTCCTTCCCTTCCCTTCCCTTCCCTCCGCTCCCCCGCCGGCCGGGGAGGAGCCGCGCTCCTCGGCAGCCCCCGCCGCTCAGGAGAGGGAAGCGTTTCGCCCATCTTTAATTCTCCAGAACAGTCCGAGCACGCTCGGTGCCTGCAGGGTACGCTCATATAAACTTGTACCGCGCTGATTGGAAACAGGCGGGGGGCGGCTTGCTTTCTTCTTTCCTTTTTATTTCCCTTTTTTTAAATTTTTTTTATTTGATTTTTTTTTTTTTTTTAAGCCGGCCGTCCCGGCTCCCTCACCCGCGCCGGCGTCGGACACAGGGGACGGGGCAACGCTGCCGGTCCCGGGGGGCACCCGCGGTGCTGGCGCGGAGGGAGCGCGGCCGCGGGGGGAGAACCGCGGGGCCGCCCTTCCCTTCGCCGCCCCGGCAACAAAGGGCGCCGCGGGGGGCCCCGGAGGGGGCGCGGGCACGGGGGAAGGAGCCTCCCGCTCTCGCACAGACACATACACACAATGGCGGCCCCCTCCTGCAGCCCGGCAGGAGGAGAACAATGCCGGGCGCGCACCCCCAGCGCGGAAACACTCACGTTTGACTTGAACGCGTCCCCCCCCGCCCCGCACACGCCGCCGCCGCCCCGAATCCCCCCATCGCGGCGGCGGGGAAAGGAGGCGCCCCCCGCGCGGCCCCCTCCCTCCTTCCCTCCCTCCTTTCCCCGCTCGCCGCCGCTCCCCGCCCGCCTCCCCGCGGCGCTGCGCGGGTTGCGCGGGGGAGCGCGGCGGGCGAGTCGGCCGCGCCGCGTCCCCGCGCGGGGTGCGAGCGCCCGGCACATGCGTGGAAGCGAGAAGCGCCCGAGTCCCTCCGCACCTTCCGCTGCAAACAACAACAATCCCGAGCAGCCCTTACCTGGAACATCGGAGCCGCCAAAGTGTCCCTCTTTTTTTTTTTTTTTTTTTTTTTTTTTTTTTTTTTTTTTTTTTTTTTTTTTAACCCCCCTTCCTTTTTTTTTTTTTTTTTTTTTTTTTTTTCTTCTTCCCCCCTTCTTTCTCCCCTTCCCCCCCCCCCCCCCCCCCAACTCACACTTCCGATATTTCTCTCTCCCGGCAGCGGTCTGCTCTCCTCGCTACACCAGAGAGAAATGCAATAGCTTGGCTAAGGTAGACAGAGCAAAATACAGAGAATAGTTGCTCCAGGGCTTTGAAACCCCTCAAGGCAAGGATCAGGATACAATTAGCTCATGTCTCTACCTCCAGTCTGAATCAATCTCCGAAATAAAAGTTAAATTAAATTAACTGATCACACGGGCACAAAATTGATCTCCTTCGAAACGTGCATATAGAAAGATATATATATATATATATATATCTCGTGTGTATTTTTTTTTTCGGATTTTTTTGGTAGAAAAAACAGTCTCATTCCAGCCTACAACTTGCTTTTTACTCTCCTCTTGCACAGAAAAGCTGATTTTAATCGTTGTGATTAGTTTTGATGTAACGTTTCCGCGGGCGATTTCTGCAAATGGATGGAGTGTTTCTTTGCCAGAAGAGGGAAAAGCAGCAGATGATGATAATTATAAGGATTGTTGGTTGTTTCTTTCTTTCTTTCTGTCTCTCTCTTTCTTTTTATTTGTATTTAGATCTGTCTCTTCACTTTCCCGAGTTGACCTGACATTGCCATTGCACTAAGGTCGCACAACTTGTTGATTAGGATCACCTCCCGTTTTGATCGAGGGATATGGGATAATTTGGCAGTGGAGCAACACATTTTCTGTTCCCTTGGCTATATAACTTCCCAAATGACGTGTATAAAAATAAGCACATGGAGTCTGCTTTGCCCCAATCAAGTCTGAATCAATGCCTGGGGGTGATACACAAACTCATTTCAAATGTTCAACCATGCAGAATTGCAAAAAGATTGAAGGAGCTGCACTGCATTTTTAAAATTTTTATATATGTCTATCTATATTTATATTTTTTTAAGCGGCAAAATTAAAAAAAACCCCACAAATCCGTGTAAGCAAATCCAGGAATTTACCACTTAGGTTCATGTGACATCTCTCCAAATGCTACTAACTTTACTTCTCCAGTTACCCAATAACAATGGAGCCTTGCCTTTTTAATTTTCTTTACCCTGCAGTTTGCAGCTGCCTTCTCCTGAAGATAACGAAACGGTGAATAGACAGATAATTTACAAATCTTATTCTTGGTCATTTTTCCCTTATTCTACCTTTCTTCGCATCGCACTCCACTATATATTGCTTTGTTCAAAGCTACTGTGCATAGAAGCTGTATTAATTTGTTGTTGTTCTTGTTAGAGTAGACTATTTTGTCATAAACCCACGGGTCACCTCCCATTAGTGTCACATCCTCGCTGTATACTTTTGTGAAACGGTATGTTTCTAAGCACTTCACAGTCCATTAATTCAGGGACTTTACTGACATTTCTTAGGAGAAAGACCAGGCTACGAGGCCAAAACTGCCCAGTAAAGCCCCTGAATAGAACCAGACTTGTCCAGAGAATATCTGCAATTAGCTTTTTATGAAATGTTTTTTAGTGTTTTAGAGAAAGTAACGCAAAATATAACAATCGCCTTTTCTCCTACTGCCGCTGGTGCAGCCTAAGGAGTGACTAATTCTCTTGCTTAAAAACACATTCAACCCAATGCATTCTTTTTGGTTTTCCTCTTTAAGTAATAAGCCTAATAGCATCGTAGGACTTCTTGTGTAGGAATCTCACACCATTTTCAAATGCTTTGTCATTCTGTTCCAGGGAGAACAAATAGGTTAATTAACCAGGAATGGCTGATAGAAATTAAGAGGAAAAAATTGGAGTAATCACACACTTACATGCCCCAAAAAACGTGGCTTCATCTTCAAATTCTATTTTAAATATTCTTCCAAAAACTACTAGCACACAAGAGGAAAAACTCCCCTCAGCCATATGCGGCTTCCTCAACCGGGCTTGTATGAAACAGGATCATTGCAACCCTTACTAATGCTATGTAGCTTGAGCACAGTCGTTTTAAAGTACTTAAAGCTGGTTCAACAATTTAAAGGTTCTCATGGTTTGTCAGTTCACAGTAAAGAAAAATTTCAGTTTTCCATCCAGACGAAATAAAACCTTACATAAAGTCCAGTACACCTGTGTCATGACCTAACTTTATTTCTGTATTGCAATGTGTCAACACAAAAAAATTGTTATGGCCTGTGTGTCTGACTTTTAAATGCTTCGCTGCTCTTCTCTTTCTAATAAATAAATAAAGCCATGCCAGCAGCCTGGCACTCATTAGCAACCTGCATAATGCAGAGAAAAATAATCAGTAAAGGAACAAACTTTAATTTCAAGCTAGAAAATGGCTATTATGGTGTAAGGTGAGGAAAAATAGCAATATTGCATCCTTTAAAAATATGAAAAATACCCTTGCACAGTTATTTTACCTGCAGCAAAGAGTTTATCAAATGATGTCGGCACTAGATAAGAAAAGGTATATTTTCTCATGAAGTAAAAAATCATATTATTTTTTACTTTAAGGAGGCTTATTTGGTAAAACTTTCTTCTCCAAGACAGAAAATCGTGGTCTGAAGTGGGATAGGGTAAATGTCCACGTGGGGAGCTGCAAGCCGTTTTGGGTAGATATTGCTGCCTCAGTTTGTCCACTATCATATCAAGATGGGCGTGTAGCCTGGTTCTTCCCTCTACTCGGGGATCCGAGTGGAGATACATGAATAAAGTGGAGATTTACTCAAAGAAGTCGAAATTAACTGCTCCAATGGATTACTATCTGCATCTCTTTTCACATGCAAATTAAACATTTCCATAGTAAGTCCCGTGGAGAGGAGAGAGACCCTGGCTCTGGTTAGTCTTTCTTCTCACAGTTTCCAGTATCCTCAGCTTTCACTATCTAAACTCAGGCATGAGTTTACTGCTGATGACTCCAAACTCTGATCTAGGGATGTATTTTGACATTGGTAATGTTCACTAGATATAAATATAACCTGTACAGGCTGCCACGTATATCTAAATAAGATAGCAGTGTTTACCTTTATTAACTGCTGGGAGGTAATTTGCATACAAAGGAGAACACATTAAACCAAATTCTGTTCCATTTTACTTGGAGTTATCTTTTTTTAAACAGGTTTATATAAACTACAACATGTTTGTGCATTATGAATATTTTACTGATGCTGAACAGCAACCTTAATGAGCTCAAACTGAGCTTAATATTTGACTTCTGAATTTTTCCTCAAATCATCACCTGTTCATAATTAGCTTCTGGAAAACTACAGTAGATTTTCCATATCATTGTCAATATTAACAGTTTGGAAAATTGCAGCTTTTGAATGGGCAGGTTTTCAAATGGCTGCAGATCATATGTGTCCACTTGCTAAAGGGCATTATTTCTGATTTAGCTGTAATCCTGTCTGGAAACAAGTACATTGGCTCTTCTCAGGAAGGCCCTCTTGTCAGCTTGACCTTCTTTTAAAAGTTCCTTCCTACAGTTCATGGGCTTCATGTGTGCTGCAGTCTTGTTTCAAGAATACTGAGAAGAACAGCTTAGTGTGGAAATATAAAGCTAGTAACAGTTGCCTGCACTAGATGTTTTGTCAGTGGCTCTTTTTTCCTTTGAGAAAAATAGAAAGGATTTTACACTGCATTTGAATGAGGGAGATTAACAAACACAATTTTGCCAGAATTTCCACTCCTCAATGAGTGTTAATATATATTTTTCTTTATTACCAGCAACATTTTGATGCAGTATTTGAAGAAATAGATTTTGTTATTTAGCCGTGAAATGGATTGAACAGTGTGGACCCTACCAAACAGTGGAGTAGCCTAAGCAACATCATCCCTTCGGCATTTGTGAGAATAACAGGGTGTTAGATCTTCTACAGGAAGGGAACTGAACTTGAGCAGCAACAAGTGCTTCTACCATATTTCTACATAGTCCTTGTGTCCTGCTTGCATGTATGTCCTTTTGCTGCTAGTTAAAAAAGGAGAAGTTGAACAAAACTACTTCTACATCCCAATACACCTCCTGGTTATGTGGTTGTCCCTGTGTCAGACAGTGCAAATCCACACAGAAACAGAAGGAGTGGTGGATTTCCTTGTGGATCCCTTAGCTCCAGCCTCATGTCATGACCAGATATGGCAGTTCTGCCTGCCAGTCACTGTAAGAGGGGGTGATGTCTCTCTCTGCATCCCAGCACCAAAATCTCTTGTACAGCAAGCTCCTTCAATTGTCTCTTTCAGAGAGTAACACTGGACTTGTTGAGTCATTGTTTTAAGGTGTCCCACTAGAATGGGACACGAAGCTCATTTTTTGTAATTTTATCGTTGGTATGAAAACTCCTAGAATGAACTCCCTTCTCCAGAAACATACATTTTTACAGAAGGAGTGCACAAAACTCTCCTGAGAGCGTTTTGCTCCCTTATGAAGCTATGGGTAATCTTACAGCCTGCATGAATAATCAAAGGATCACAGAGAATTTTCACTTAAAGCCTCTCTTCAGGTTTTGGGGGCTGTTCTGTGAGTGTCGTTTGGAAGCCTTCAGCACTTCTAAATGTCTCTGCCAGCAATGCAGGCTAGAGGTGCTAAAACTGCTAGCAAATCATGACACTTGTGGATAAGTTAAAAAGGTTAGAGTATTGCCTTTGAGGGTGTAGGACTGAAAATGTGAACCCTGGTGTCATTGCCTCCTATGTGCATACGCATTTATAATTAACTTTGGGAAATTCTCTGCATTTCTCTCATGTTCTCTGTATTTCTCTTCCCTCCCCAGTTATTATTTCCCCTGAGAAACAGCTCCTCTGCTTGCCTGGTGATTGCAGGGGCTTTCTGGGGGACACAAGAGAATAGTACCACACTCGCTTTGTTTCCTGCCTTAAGACATTTCTGTACAGAAAACCAGTCTCTACTGCAAAATAGGTGAGAAAGTGTCCCCCTGATTCTTTAGCCTTCTGATGACTGTTTACATATTTCTAATGGAGTCTCCCACGAATGTAACATAAACAAGTAGATTGTTTTCATACCAGTCTGTGATGGACTGGTGAACTGACCACTAGGATCAGAAAGGTGTTCCTCTCATCTACCAATCCTTGACCAAACTCCAAATCCTGTTTAAATCACAAATGATAATGAACTTCCTCTTTTTCTGCTCACCTCTGAACCTGAGTGAGTGTGGTTCTTTCGTGTCCCTAACGGCGACAAGAAAGGACCCATTCTACACAACTTGTCAGGGCAGAGGCAGGTCAGAGTTCACTTCTGCTTCTGCTGTCTTTGACTGGATTGGAAACCTCTACCCCTCACTGCAAGCCAGATTTTTTTCACATTAGTCAATATCCTTTGCAAAAGGATAAATGCACTCTTATGGTCACTGTAAGCTTTTCTGGGCTGGATCATGTGAAATACCAGCAGGGTTGAATTTGGAAGGAGCTTCAGTTGGTCTCACTGTTCAGAGATACTGTGTAGAATTCAGGGCATAACTGATAATGTATCTCATGAGATTGTACAAATTGCTCTAAGATCGTTCCAATTTAACTGCTCAACTCATTCTAATTAAAGACTACACTGAGGAAAGTGGGTAAAATGTGCTTTTGTGGGTATGTGTGTGTATTTTGGGGGAGAAGGGTAATCGGTAAGGAGAAAAATAAGCATCTGATTAACTTGTTTTGCCGTTTCTTATTTCAATAGCCTATAACAAAAAGCATGGTTTCTACAGGTAGTATAATCTACCTCATTCTCAGTTCATCTAGTCCAGAAACACTCTGTTTTACTTCATGGTCCTATTGCCTGAGCCAGAGCTGCTCATGAGAAGCCCTATAATACAAAGGAAGTACCTTCAGGGCACCATAGAAATTTATGTTAGTGTATCTCTTTGTGCATCCTTTGGGTGTCAGAATGTCTCCGCATTCCTACCTGTAAAAATGATTCCCTGAGCACACCTATATACACAGACACAATGAGCAGAGGTATTTGGTGTTGATAAATAATAAAACATACCAACAACCTTCCCTTGTGGATTTTTAACATTAAAACCACCATTCTCAGAAGTGTTACTCAACAGTACCTTGAGATTTCAGAAAGGAATTTGACATTGATGTTACATCATTTTCTTTCAACAGAGATATATTTCTAAACACTCTACTCCAGAAAATGTGTGATTCAGCATAATATGGAAATACATTGAGATCGTTACTTGAAGTATGAACTTCTATCCAAGAAAACATCCTAGTGAACTGAGGAAATATTTCAGAGGGATACACAATACAGCTGCAAGAGAAACTCAGACTGTGAAATCTGGATTTGTGTCTATGTTTTGAATAGCCCAAAGTCTGGGAGTAGGTGTTATCATCTGGGATTTTCAAGGCGCTGATCTGGATAAAGAAAGGGGCAGATCACAGGATATGAATAGGACTGTTGCTTCATCCACCCTTCAGAAACAGTGTATTCCAAGTCTTTAGACTTACAAATACTGCTTGTAAGGAGTGACCTGAAGGTTTTGGAACCAGACTAGTTTTCTAGACTCATTGTAGAGTAAGTATATCTTGTCAAAAGGATATCTGAAGGAGATACTCACTACCCTTCTTCTAAAGAAGCAGCAAATGTCTGAAACAAATGCTTTCCAAAGCAAAAGCATGTTATTTTTTGTATTATATTTATGTGTGACAGAAATTACGTTATGCTTTCAACATTATACATGAGCTTTGATAAGCTGATGTTGCTAGCATCTCCTGTTCTTTCTTTGTAGAGACAGGAATCTGTGGAAAGCAGTGATACTTTTCTGTTTTGAATAATTTGGAGAAATCCACTTTTAAATCAATAATGTTTTTCTCCCAGCCACTTCCTGAAACGCAACATTTTTTCACATACTGATTTTACATCACTATTATATTCTGGGTTTGCAGGGAATTACAGGACCTGAGCTACTCTGGCCACACTTGATGAATGAGTTTATGCAAAGGAGGGAAGCTGCTTAAATGTTAAGGTACTGAGAGCTTCCTTCTTGGTTCCACACATAGTGTATATATCCCAGTTGCAGTTATAAGGGTAATTTTCATGTTTTCTTAATGTCTCAGTACCTATTTTTATATAAGAAAAATGTATATAGTAGATAGTGATAGACAACAGTAGTTTTTAGTGTAATGATAGCAGTCAGGGATATGAGCCTTGTGGCCTCATTACAATCCATATTTGTTAATTTCTTGGTCAAAACCAGTGGCTTACCAGAAGCTTGTAGATATTTTAATCCTTGCCCTGCTGGTCCTATCACAGCTGCTAGAGGGACATGAAGAGACCTACAAGTTAAAGAGGATTTTAGTTGACTGCCTGTGAAAATAAACACAGTCACATCTCCTAAGGCAGAGGCTGAAAATATCTGCCAGGGGAAAAACGTCCATCTGGCAAAACTCTCCCTCTCATGCCACAGTCACTGAAAATTGCTGTGCTAGTTCATGCAAAGGCAATACTGCCATACACACCTCCAGGCAACCTTTCTCCATCCCGACCAGCAGAAGACAGATGTTGAGAGAAGTCCCTCCTGCTAGACTGCTCTGGGTTTTTTTGTGGTATTTCTTCCAGTCTTCAGCCTTCTGGTGAGCAACAGAACCATGGAGAGTACACAGGAAAAGGGAGGTCCTAGAAGAGAAAGGACATGATGATTGCCAAATACAAATTCAGAGACAATTCAAGGAAGGTGGCACAAAAGAGGCATCTCAAAAGTAAGAGCACATCAGCAGGAAAGCTGTGCTGTCAAGGTGACATCTATGCTAGGAACACTCCCCTGACAGATATGAAAGCAAACAGTGCTGGCAAAGACTCGGTGGCTTGATGTTGTTGGCAGAGTTGCTGGTGCAAGGAAGGGAGAAGGGCTTGCGCCAAGGCAGCTGATTGCCTCCTCCTTTCCCTGCAATTACACTACCTGTGTGCACTGATAGCCGCTCCAAAGTGAAAAATGACTACTGCAGATGCACCCACCCTGCCAAAGGTGGCTTATTCCTCTGCGTTCTGAACTTCTCTTCTGCAGGGAAAAAAAATGCTGTTAATGCAGCAGCAGCCACCTTCGCTCTTGTAACAGCCAACAGAGAAAAGCAGTTCCCAAAATGATCAGGAAGGATCACAAATGCTGAGAAAATACTCCTTTGCCTGGTGATTTGCTGCCACTTATCAATGTCTTGGCTGTGATATTTTCTCTTTTGGCTTCTCTCTTAGCTTTTGTTTTCAATTTGCCTTTTGAACTCAGTGGTCAGCTAAACCACCCACACCGATGCCTAGGAGTGGTCCTCAGTTATTTCTCTATGCTATCCTACAGATAAGACGTGAAAATGTACTGGTTGTGACTGTGCAGCAAATTCAAGCCAAACTTAAATCGAAGTAAAAGCTCTGAGGTCACAGAGAAAAGCCTGCCAATGTTTATTCCCTTATAGTCATCCAAGATAAATTTCATTTGATCATCAGTCATCCTCAAATTCAGGATACACCAATACTTTTCAATTCCTCTCGGGCTTCTCACAGTTCTCTTCAATGGCATAGGACAACAAGTATCAGCAAGTGTCACTCACTCATTGTTTATTTTCCTCTGCCAGCTCGCTAGTGCAAACACTCATTGAGAGAGGTTTTGACGTCCCTTTTGGGAGCGCTTCTTGTCCTTTCTCAACAGCAGCCACGCCCTAAACCTGCAGGACCTGGGCAGGTCCTGGGATCCCTTAATAGTTGAGGAAAGGGAGTTGGAGTGTGTAGCCATTTTCAGGAGCAAGCTGAGCTAAACTCGGTGGAGTCTGTGTCAAAACTGGGTTCATTTTTCTTCTGTTTATTTATTTATTTATTTATTTATTTATTTTTATTTTTATTTTTATTTTTATTCTTTTTATTTTCTGTAGCATGCCTTAGAATTTATTGGTCATGACTTCCCAAGAAGCTAAGTGTCCCTGCTTCCCTGGGAGAATCCGGTGAATACTCTTTCAGCTGCTTTGCAAACATTGACTAACTAATCCATGCAATACTCCTTGAGACAGGAAAACGAGGCAGAGAGATTATACGACTTGCCCAAAGCCACAGAAGAAATAAGTGTCAGGCGTATTATGAATAGGGCATATAGATCAAAGGAAATACAATGAGCACTCAGGAGTTCCTGTCTCCCAGTCTGCTTTTTACAACAGAGAACAACACTACTTTTCTACTGTATAGCTTTTACAGGATTTTTTTAGTAAAGGATCTTGTCAAAAGCTTGAAGAAAATCCAAATAAATCATCTTAACTCTACTGTATTGGTGTGGATGACTTCTGTTTGTGAAAGGAATTTACATGCTCACTGGATTTCAGTGAGAAGTGATGTTGTAAGATCACAAAGGCACAATCTATTTCTCAAGTAAAGTTAATATAACAACTTTCCTTTACAGTCTTAGCTATACAGCTGCCGGATTTCTCTTTGTGCATGTGTTTTCTGTCTTCTTAGTTGCAAAACTTTACTAAGTGAAAGATTTAAGTAGTGAACTTCCTTGTAATGAATGCTTGGCTTTCAATCATAGCACTTCAGGGAACGAGGAATGTACAAATAGATGTGTACCACACACTACCCTTCTGGATTTTTTTTTTTTTTTGACAGTTACTTGGTATTTCAGGAGCTTGTATATACTAAGAAAAAATCATTTTCATGGCAACGGTACTCCTTGTCAAACTGAACTCAATAGCAAAGTACCTATAGATTTAAATACCCCAGGTTTATACTTCTCATTTATGTCTTGATCTCAAATGAATTTTACTGTGGGGGATCATATCACAGGTCCAAAGTGTAAGCTTTTGGAAACAAACATACTGCAATTTCATATTACCTTTAGTACTGGGAACAAATATGTTGTGTTACCTTTTTCTTTTTTTTTTTTTTTTCCAGGTTTCAAAACTTACTTGGCTTATGAGAACTCCTTTAGAGGTGTAGTAATACTGAATACCCTTCTGTGTATATCTGTACATGTGTATAAACACATACATATCTATCTGCGAGCAGCAGAGTCAAAGCTATGCACAAACCCCCTCCATTTCCTAATTTTAAAATTATGAACTTATACAATCAAGGCTGTATTCAAAATGGGTTTCTCCAACTGAGTTTCGAAAAAATATTTTTAAGGAAAGATGGGACAATCAGAAAGTCTGCTGGGCAGACTGTGGAGACAATTGCAGGAAGATGTGAAAACACCATAGTCTTAGATTGCTGAGTTGGATCACAGTCTGCCTGGCGGCTCTCTCGAGGTCCTGGTGCTCATTACCCGGCTCAGCCACTGGGTGTTCCTGGGTGACTGCAGATGGCA
The DNA here is from genome assembly GCF_029207755.1 of Chamaea fasciata. Taxonomy (NCBI): domain Eukaryota; kingdom Metazoa; phylum Chordata; class Aves; order Passeriformes; family Sylviidae; genus Chamaea; species Chamaea fasciata. Next base: position 46,077,898 of record NW_027094086.1, on the reverse strand, counting down.
GCCACCCCTGCACACAGTGGGATTGCTAGTGATGGGAGGTGGATGTTTCTTGATCACTATTTTGGAGATGATCTCTTTTTTTTAAAGGGTGTTTTCTAAATCTGACTTACTGTATTCTGCAGGGCACTGAAATTTGATTGCCTTTTTACTGTTTCTTTATAGCTTGGAAATGCCAATTGGATCCTCCTTAGAGAGGCTCCTCACAATACCTGAATATTGTGCTCAGTGTTGGGCCCCTCACCACAAGACCTTGAGGTGCTGGAGTGTGTCCAGAGAAGGGCAATGGAGCTGGTGAAGAGTTTAGAGCATCACTCTAATGAGGAACAGCTGAGGGAACTGGGGTGTATGGAGAAAAGGAGATTCAAAAAGGGAGACGTTATCTCAAGTTGCACCAGGGGAAGATTAGACTGGATATTAGGAAAAAATTCTTCACCAAAAGCATTGCCAAACACTGAAACAGGTTGTCCAGGGAAGCAGTTGAGTCACCATCCCTGGAGGTATTTAAGAGATGTGTAGATGTCGCACTCAGGGTTTAGTGGTTGACTTGGAGAATTTGTTGGACTCAATGATCTTAAAGGTCTTTTCCAACCAAAATGATTTGATTCCATGATTCTATAATAGCATCAAGTTCATTCACTGGTTTTATGAGTTTTATTTTGCCCTTCAGCCCTTCTTATTCTCTTGCACTCCTTGCACAAGTGCAATGATACTTAGCACATGTTTAAATGTTTTGATGAACTGGGGCCTAAACCCTCCACATTGCACTGATGATTGCACTGACTAAGGTGGCAATTAAAATTTGCTGTTTGGAAAAAGGAGGTATTTTTGACATTGTCAAGACAGACATTCATTTGAGCATTCTTACTACCGTATGACTTGACAGAAATGCATGTTTTGTTCCTCCAGCACAAAGTGAAAATAAACAGCAGCAAAAGGGAAAAACCCTGCTTGTGGGGATGCTGGTGCTTCCAGAATGTCTGGGTCATGATATTTCAGAAAAATGCTGCTCCCAGCCAGTCATACAAAATAAGCTGGCAGTAGGTAAAATAGTTGCTGTCCTTGCCATGCTGAATTCTGCAGGTAATTCTGTACCAGGTTGCTTTTGCCTATATGGAAAGCATTCATTCTAATGTCATTTGCTACATCATCTGAGCATAATGTTTGTAACACACCTGGATTCATACATCTCTTAGCTATGATGTTTAAATAAACACAGTCCCTACATGTTTGGGGTTTTTTTTTTTTGTTGTTGTTGTTGCTATTGGTTTGGTTTTTTGGGAGTTTGTTTTGGGGTTTTTTTCAGTTTCTCAATGCCAGGTTATAACCTGTGCATTCACCAGCTAAACGTCCAAACCCTACCGTTGTATTTAGTTTTGGTTTGCTGAACTTCATTTCAGATTTGAGAGGACTCTGAAAGGTAGGTGATGTCGTGCCATCCCAGGCGCATTTTGGCAGGTGCTGGCACAATTTCCATGACTCCTGGGGACTGCAGTTCCCCTGCAGACGTGGGCTGGCCTTTCCATTGTTTCTGCCTCACTGGGTTGAGAGCTTAGCTGGCTCACCTTGCTTCCTAATCATGCATTTCTTTGTTTTTCTGCTGTACTTCCTAGGTGGAGAGTGCTGTTTTCTCACTGTTTTACTGAGTATCCTGAGTGGCAGTCATTGCCTCCTTAGGTTTGCCTTCTTAACTCCTGCTTACAAATGTCATGAACTGAAAATATCTGAAAGGCAGACCAAGAGATCTGAACTGTGTGGATACAGAGTAAGACTGGTAGGTGTAAGAAGGAAAATTTTGCTCTTCTTACATGAGTTTGTTCAATTTGCCATTTGATTTGTTATTCTGACACCAAAGCTTTTAAGGGGAAAAGAAGTCTCATCTGATTACACCCAGCTGACTCCAGCAGTGATTTGTTTACTGAGTTGACAATACCTTTAAATTTGGATAACACCTCCCTTGTGAAAGAGATTAATACACCCAGTGTGAATGTGTAACTGTTGCTTCATCCCTCACTGTCACAACTGCATTAATGTCATCTTCCAGGAATCAACAAAATAATCTTGGACTTACCATGAAGATTCACATGGCAGGGAGCTAGTGCAGTAAAGGGACAGCAGCACTGGTTGAACTCAAGGCCAGTGTGTGTCCACAGACATCTTGCTTTCATGGAAATGTGTAAATAGTGGTTAGATGATTTTATATTTTAGGATGAAAAAAACCCCCCAAACATCCAGCTACCTGGTAAGTGTTTCAGGGTAATGACAAATGCAGGATGCAGCCCTGCAGGATGGAATAGCCTCATGCCTTGTTCGTGTCAATGACAGCACAAGGTTATCAGCACCATCAGCTCTATCACTAAGCACCATCAAGCCGATAAAAGAAGGGATTCTTCTCCTGGTCTAAGAAAACAGCTCAGTGTATCTCTTTCAGATGCCTGACACTTTTGATTGCCTGTTTGTCACATTGTTGCTGATATTAAGATACAAATATTAGTTCTTAATTGAGAGTGATTGTGTGAAAAGATAATGAGAAAATAACTGTCTCAGAGTTTTCTCACTGACCAAGGACTACAGCCCCAGAAATGGAGATTTGTGGCTTGCTTCGTAACAGAGGGGCAAGAGAAACCAGACTGAAAGTAAAATCTTGTAAACACAGTAAGAAATGCAGTTAATATAAGCACTGCTTTTAGTTGAGCTGAGATCTTTGTTCCAGAGTGAAGTAGCTCACAAGAAATTAAATCAGAAGAGTTATGAAACTCTAGAGTTTCCTTAAGCTGCTCCTGTTCTTCTGGGCCAAAACCTCAGACGGCATCAGCACCCTCTGTAAATGAATAATTCATCATGGAGCCTGCTTTTACTTTTATTTTTGGTATCCTAATAAGTAAAATCAATTTAACAGTATTTACACAGGCACACTGCAAATGAAATAGTCTGATTTATTTAATGTGAAGATCTGGCCCATTATTATTTACGTTAAAAAACTCTGTGTGGAAAGAATCCTCACAATTCTTGTCATTTCCCCAAATGAACTTAAATAATGAAGTGTGTGTGTGTGTAAAGAAGTACAGAAGAAAGGAAGAATGAGCATCTTGATAATTGGTCTTGTCCCCTTCTCTCCAGCCAGACTATCCTTAACATTCCTTTTTTAGAAGATACAATATTAAAATCTTCCAAAGCAGCCTGCTCTAATTATCCAGTGGAATTTACTGTACAGAAACTGTGCAGTTTTATAGTGGGATCTACAGTGTGATCATAAACCAGCCTTGCCGTGTCCTAAATTTTACGACACAAAGATTGCTTGAAGGAATAACCCCTTTTGTCTGGCACATTGGAGCCCAGATTGCCATGACTATGGCTCATGTTTTGTTCATGTGTATACATATGTATATATTTTCACTTTCCGCTTCTTTTCATTTCTCTTGCAGCACTGAGGCTTGTGTATTCACTAGTTTTAAATTTCTGCAGTAGGGGAGCTGAGGAGTTTGCTTTTTATTTTTTTTCCCCCGTTTGTTCCCTGAACTCTTCTTGCAGTTTAACAAGTCAAATACAAAACACAGGGGGAATAAACATCCACATGATGGTACCATGCGTGATATGGCATCATTGATTGGATATACTGCATTGGAACATCACACAAAAGAGCCTGTGACGAAAAAAAATCAGTTGCCTGAAGCTTTGAGCTTTCAAATTAGGCTAAAGAGGTTCCCCTGATAACCAGCAGTGTTGAAGCTTTCAGTATTATTTAGCTGCCCTGGTATCAGTAACAGTTTTCAGTTAGAAGAACCTGGAGACCTAACGCACTGCTAAGGTAACCCACCTGCCCTCTCAATACTTTGGGATCAAAAAGCCTATCTAAAACCCTCCAGTTTACCAAGCATAACTGGGAGCAAATGCAACTCTCCCTTCTTCAACACTATCTCCGTCTGTGCAGCCTATTTTGCATCAAAAGATCCATTTGAAAGTAGGGATCCCTTAGAGCTAAATATTCTAAACTGACAGAAGAATTTCTAGTGGCACACCAGCCTAAAGCCATATTTTTATGAGGACATCACTTTCTATTTCTAAGCTTCAGTATGCACTCATGCTTCCTCATTGCCAGGAGCCATGCCACATCAAGTTGCCTCCTCCCAGCTTTTATGTTTTGGTGGGGGGTTTTTTTGGGTGTTTTTTTTTTTTTTTTTCCCCCCCCCCCCCCCCAGAGTCCGGTTTTCTGCCTAATTTATGGCTATCTCCTTGACAAATTGTCAGACACCTCTGTCACTAGGACAGAGGTGTCCTAGTGTGGCACAAGCCAGAAAGGACATTGTAGGTGTCATTAAAAAATTTATATGGGACAACCATTTGTAAGTCTGATTAGTCTTGAAGCTTGGGAAAGATTTAAAAACACCCCAAAACCCAGACAGGGTACGCAGTATTTAGTCCTTAAGTATAAGATAGGAACTCACAGTAAACAAGAGCTTTAAGTTCATCGGGCTGAGGCTGAATTTCTTGGCACCACACAGTGCTGCAGTGAAGGGAAGCTGAGCTGGACCCTTGGCACCAGTAATGCTTTGCAGAGCTGCCCTTGGGTTACAGTCACCTGAGGGCAAGGCTCTGGACTCCTTCTATGTCTTGTTCAGCAACTGAGCAGGCTGCTTGCACTTAAATAAACTGCCATGGCTTCAGTGTCTGGCTAGAGCCTGGCGAGTCACACTGCTGGGTTTTGAGTAACAATAATGGGCCTTCCTCAATTTCATGCCATGGGAAAACACTGCTTTTACAGTAATGAAGCTAATTTTTTTTCCCCCAGTGAGAAGGCGTCAGGGTTTAGCTGTTCCTTTGTGGTGTCAGGGAGTTTAACATTCGCTAAAATATTCTCAAGGACTAGCGCAGGATTTCAGTCTTAAAAATTCCACATCCATCAAAGAAGGTAGGAATTTTTATGTTAAAAGAAGAAAGATGTGCTGTTATAAGTCAGCAACTTAAAATGCCTTTATCTATACAGCCTGCAAGACATCTGCAGAACATTCAGCAATTAAATATGCCCCCAGCTGAACAATAATGTTGCTGCTTGGTCTGCATATAAATTAAGAATGAGTTAAGGGTGTGTGTTCAAGATGGGCTCTGTTGTTGTCAATATCCTGTGCCATAAGCTGCCCTTGAAATCACCCTGGAGTCTGAAAAGGGCACTTGTAAATGTCCCAGCCACACATCTCTTCCCTTCTCACCCCAATAAAAGAGAGTGCAGATCCTTGGAAGAGGGATAAGTAGTAATTCATCATCTTGGATAGCTTAGATTTTCTCTCAGCCTCCCAGAATATGGTGGTTTGAGAGGCACAGAGAAAGAAGAAGTAAAAAAGGCATAATTTATCTAGGAGTAAATTTATCCAGGTTCCTGCTTCATGTGAGTACCAAGACAGGCTGGGAGTGTCTGGTGAAGCTCCCCTCCCACTAGAGTACCAGGGTTTTCCCAGAGGTGCCACCAGACTTGGAGGCTGGTTTTTAGGCTGCTGAACTCTCTGCAGCTTTCCTTGCTTAGCAATTTTGACTGGACGGCCAGCAGTCTGTGTTTAGTCCCCATAGCAAATGTCCTGTCCGGCTGTGGTTTGGAGCTCCCAGGTGTGTGTTTGTCTGTGTGTGTCTGTGTGTGTGTGTGTGTGTGTGTGCTGGAGGGTTGGAAAAAAATAGCCGGAGAGGTCGTGCTTTTCTTCCACTGCATCATTTCTGAGGGTGACTAGAGGGTGCTGACACACCTGGCTACCTATCAAGACTTTAATATGAATATATCTTTTCTCTAGTGCCTTCTGTGTAAGGATCCCAAAGTATTTAAAAATGTTGAGGTGCTTCTTGAAGCTGCTGTATTGTTCTAGTGAGGGGGACACCCTGGGAAGGAGCTATGGGTGCCCACTCACATGTGGAGCAGCAACAGCTGCAGTTGCTCAAGGGACAGCAGGCCTTGGTATGATCGCTGGCCCATCTCCTCTGCCAGGGGTCACCCCTTGCGGGAGTAGAGGTAGTGGGACAGATGCCTGTCCATGCATCTGTGGCTCCTGTGGGTGCTGGAGCAATGGTGCACGTCCATCCTGGTGCCCCAGGAAAGCTCAGGGAGGTGATCAGGGAGGGCACTGGCACATGATGCTTTCTGTGACCCTGCTCAGAGGAGGGATAGGACACATCTGCAGCAGGGGATGAGGTTTGCCAGAGCTCATTGTTCAGGACCCCAAGGCATTAACTTCTGCTGTGACTTAGGCTGTCCTTTTGACTGTAGCACCTTTCTGTTTCCATTGAATTGCCTTGAAATTAAAAGAAAAGATAAAATTTAAAAAAAATCATTTAGCTTTTGCCCATTGGGCCTTATTGTCCTGCAGAGCAACAAAAGCCACATCTGTATCTGAAAAAGAGAAGCACCGGCTTGCTCATTGCTCCTGGCAGCAGCTTTGTGTGAATAATCTGGAGAGCACAAGAAAACATACAGCTACATGGCACTGCAACTTGCATGTTAACTGGGCTGAGGCACATGTGGGTTTACAGCAAAAAATCCATTTGGAGGTCTTTCTTCTGGGTAGAGCTTTCCATGTCACCTCTCAGCAGGAAAGAGCTGCTTATTCTGTACCTTGATTCTAATTTTAACAGTACCTTTCTCTATAAGCACAACAGAATATCTGTTTTCATTCAGCAATCTTGTAACAGCAAACAGGTTATACCTCTCTTTCCTTGTCAGATTTTTTTTTTGTGTTTATTTTTCATTCTTTTTTGGGGGGTATTTGTAAAGAAACACTGAATTTTGTCTGGTACAAACATCACTTGACTTGTTAAAGGTGATATAATGGGGTAAAGAGACTTAAAGTGTGAAGGGAAACCAGCGTGTCTTGATAACCATATAATCTTCTGGGAGAAAGGTACAGAAATATCCAGAAGCAGTAAATATGGTAAGGTATGCATAGGGCAACTCCAGACCATTAGCTAGGGACCCATAATGGAACATTCCCATCTTTAAAGGCATTTTTGTTTCTGCAATTTTTATGACAGTTTTATGGCAATTCTATAACTACTGTACTTCACTGCTTCACAGTGATTCCTTTTTATCTCTTGAGATTTTTCCAAGATGTTAGGATGTAATATATGGAGAGAAGAGCAATCATCTCATAGCAAGCTACACATAAAAGAGTCATATAATCAATTGTTCTGATGTCATAAAAGTCACAGTCCACTGATCTGATGTCACTGTGATGGATTGGGAGTTTTAATGCTTCATTTATGGTATTTAAAAAAAAAATATGGGAAGGGGTGGTTGTGTCAAAACACATGCCATTCTTAATGTGGCATTAACAGAGCTAAATGGGATGCAGTGATATTTATTTATTTGACTGCAGAAGCTTGAGCCAAGATCAGTGTTAACAGCATAAATGTGACCACTTCTGTGTGCTTTCTGAAACCAGTGGGCGAGAGCCAGGAGCAATGAATATTTACTCCAGCTGAGGATCTCCTCCAATGTTTTAATTAATAATAAGGGAAGTAAGGGCTCAGCCATGACTTTGCCCCAGGTCAGGGGCACATGGCTGTGGTATCCAAAGAGCAGCCTGGGAGGCTGTGGCTGTTGGTGATGCAGTCTGCTGCTGCTTCCCACATGCTTTGGCAAAGGAAATACCCCCAGCTTGCCCTTTCCTTGCTTACAGTAACCAGCAGGTGGGGAGAGGAAGAGGAGTGGGGGGCTGGAACAAAGGTCTCTGAGGAGTACTTGTTATGGACAGAGCTGAATGGACACAGCAGTCACACAGAGGTGGCTTTGCTTGCCTTCACTGTGGCCCACAGCTCGGGAAAGCTGCTTGAAGGGGAATGTGGCATGGCCCTTACTTTTTATGTGAGACAGTGCAAGATGTGTCGTGTGGGCCATAAGATTCAAGGCATCCATAGGTCACATGCTCTTAAGTTTTAGGATTGGAAAACTGTCCTGTTTCAGTGTTTGCATTCCTGAGGCAATAGGTCGTTCAGAGGGGCATGGTGTGGTACTTTTTTTGTGGTCACTGTGTGGTGAGGAGAGGGAGTATATTACTTTTACGATGGAGGACCTTGAGGCTGGCATTTCCCATCCTGGCAGTCAGCCACAGCCCTCTACTAAAACACATCAGGTGGCTGTTCCTGCTCAAACTTTTATTGGGCTGGTCTTGAAAGTGTCACTGGCAGGTTTCAGGGTCTGGGTGTGCTGGGGATGTGGACAGGTCAAGAGTCCCAGAAACTGCCCTGGACTCACAGGACTTGGTTTAATTTTGACTCCAGTTAAGAAGCTTTTATTTGCAACTGAGAGAACAGCAAAAATGAAGTCACTCCTTATCAAAAACCACAGCTGTGAAATCACCATATGGGTGTCATGCATAAAAGCACTACTACCTCTGTTTGTGATGGGTACCTGAGCTTTTGCACCTGGCCAGGTGTACGTCTGGAAAAAAAAATAAGTCAACCCCGTGCAAAATTCTTGTTCATCCTGGCTTGCAGTTAAAAGATGATTTTGTGGCTTTGCCAGACAGAGAAGTTATCACTCTTCTGCCAGTGCTGTTCTTAGCTCCTGTCTCCCTCCCCTCACTCTCCCCTTTCTCCAGCCTCCTCTCTGCTTTCACTCCTTTAACCGTAAAGTCCATTCAGCCTGAGTGTCCCTCCTGGCTCAGCACAGCTGGAAACAATGACTTTAGAAGCCTTGCAAGCAGTGTCTCCAGGGCACGTCAGCCCAGCACTGCAAAGGACTTGTGGGCCTCTAGGCAGATAACACTGGGCTTCCCTCTGCAGTGGGACTGTCCCCACTTAGTGCCCAGTGATGGCTAGAAAGCAAGCACAAGCACTCGCTGGCGGGGAGGGATCTTCTGACTTCACTTGGAAACCTACTGTGAGTTCTCTGGACAAAGTGAAACACTTTATCTTTGTGTTCTTGTGCTTCTGAGGTTTGGGAGCAGGACTTTCACTGCCACCAGGAATCCCTAGCAGAACCACTGCTCTGTGCTGGTCTGCATTTTCCCCCTTATCCAGCTTATTTTCTCCTCCTCAAACACAGAGCTGGAAAAGGAGCCAAGGGATCCATTGCAGATATCTGTACTAGTGTGTATTTTTTTCACCATTGTTTTTGAAGTATCATACAGTCCCCTTCCTTCATGTTGAAAGCAGAGTAGGAGAACTCCAATTTCATGCCCTCAGGCCTGAATAAAAGAATAAAAACAACACAACATTTGCATCTGTTTAGCAAGCTCTGTTCTAGAAGTCTCCATGCAGGAAAAAAAATGGGGGGGGAAAAAGCCCCATCATTTCAGGTGACATGGAGCTGTTCAGAGAGTACTGTGGAAAGGAAAGGCACAGAAGAAAATTATTGTCATAAATGACCTAAGAATTCATGGCCTTATGATTGCAAACACAAAGTCTAAAAAGGTTACATTCTCTTGCTTCTCTGCCTACCCCCGATATCAATGAACATCAGCTAAAGGTGGCTGAAGAACCAATTTCATGCATCTACTGTAGAAGGAAATGAACTGAGCCAAGGGCAAAAATAAAATTATACAAATGTTATTATAGACTAGCCTGCTTCTGTCCTAGTTTAATTCAAATTTCAGTGCTGCGGGCTTTGCTGCTGGCAGTAGCCTTCCTGAATAAATCAACATTTGCTTACATCTAAATTATTAGAGAAACATGTGACTTTGTTTATTGTATAAATTATACGCAAGGTTAAAGCATTAACTGTTCAACTGGCTTTGTGCAGCCACACAATCGCTCCCATCCCCCCAAACCTTTCTCCCCTGACACCATTTTGAGGACAAGGCATCCAGGGTGGGCTCGGTGGGGGCTGCCTGGCAGGAGTGCAGCTAAAGGCATCATTTTAGGGCCTTTCCTTTCATTGTGTTGCCCCGGGGGAAATCACTCTGCCGTGCAGAGCATGCAGAGGATGTAAAGCACCCTTGTGCTGACTGGGTAACTCTTCAGACCCACTTTGCAGCAGTGTTTATGGGTGCAGGAGGTGATGGGGAGAGAGGTGTTCAATAGCTAGGCAGGTGTACAGGCAGAAGGAAGGGACCTGCTGCTGCCAGCACTGTTGTGATGGGTGGTGGGGTTACATCTGCCACAGCCTGGCTCCACAGCACGTTCCTGGCTGGAACCACAGCAACCCAGGGTCTGGGACCACAGCAGCTCTGGGGCTCCAGCAAGTGCCACAATCCCCAGACTCCCTGTGGGTTTTCCAAGCTTCATGGTGACAGCTGCTGATGTTCAGCTGGGAAGGTGCTCATTAAGAAAACTAAGCAACTCTGCTGCCTTCACCACACATGTCCCAGCCCCGAAGAAGTCAGGGGCTGCTGGGGCAGCCAGAGCCCCATCCCCTGGCTGCCAGCTCTGAGTCTCTGTAGTGACAACTGGTGTGGCCCCTCCCAGCTGGACTCCCTTTCCATAGCTGCTTTCTTTATTGCTCTTCACATAACAGAAGCACTTTGCTTCCCTTGGGAATAAAGTCCTGTTGCACAGGAAGGCTCTGCTGCAACAGTCCTGAGCACTGCAGCAGTAACTTCTAACTGCAGTATCTGGGATTATTGCTGCAAAGGATCCTCTTTTTAAAACAGCGCAAGCGAAAAACCCAAAGGAGCTCTTCTCCCCCAAAGCCAGTAATGTCTCACAGGCCAGTTGGTATGGTGCTTTTTGTCACAAGTATATCACCGTACGGCAGCTGCATAAATCTTTTCCACAAAGGTATCAGATGCCACTAGCTCGGGGTCTAGGATATGGAATCCAAATATATGTCTCCTGGGTTCCTGCCCTGAAATACTATCAGGAGGTTTCCGTGGCCATACTGAACTGAATATTTTGTTTACATTTCATTTACACTTACAAATTAATATAGACTTTCAATGCTGTTAAAGGGCCATTGAACAGAGCTGTAGTTTTATATTCAGCAACAGGATGTAATTTCCCTATCAATAAAATTGTTGTTTGTTTTTCTCTGCACTCGATTATTATGGAAATTTCACAGTTTCTCAGCTACAGTGGTGTCTAGTGAAATGAGCAGGCCATTTATGTGGAATTTTTTTTAAGTGTCCTTACTCTTTTCTATTTATGCTAATGTTATTTCATGCTAATAGATGACTATATTTTGCTTTGATACTATTAAAACCTGGCTGGCTTGAGTAAAAGGAACATTTTTATAATGTTTTCTGGAAATGATCTAACACAGTAAAATCATCTCCATTACCAGTGTGGTTTTAGAGGAGACTCTGTTTCCCTGCCCTTCAATCCAAAAAGTGAGAAATCCTTTAGACATAAATTAATTTCACTGGCTCCTTTTCCTATTTTTGTTCTTTGTAAATGATAACTCACTGTGTAATTTAGCTATGCTGCAAGGAGTTCTTCTTCCAAGAGGCATTTCAGAAGCATATATTGTTTATTTCAGCCTGTGAACATGAGGTTTACAAATCCCATTACCAAATAATGGGATTGGAATTCCTATTTCAACTTTTGTTCATCCTTTCGCAAAAATGTGACCTCCTTCTCCATCCTGAATAGCTGAGATCTTCCTCCTCCATTAGACAGGTCTCTGCATCGTTATAACCTGTCCGGGCTTCCTGCCTGGGTATTGCCACAAAAATCGGTGGGATCTTTAAACATGAGAAATTCACTTTCAGCGTGGAATGGAAGCTAAAGAGAACTCCAGGTCCTTTTCCTGAAATTTATATCAGACCTGTGAGAGGAGACTCACTGAAGGAGAAGATTCAAGGCAGAAAATGTAATCAATATTTAGGCATTTCTAATAACAGAGTTACTCTGTCTTCTATAGTGATTCTGTTTACACCTACCTTCGGAGCCTCCTACCCCAGTGGCACTGAAAAAGTGCTGAGGAAAACGAGTTCCAGTTCCCCACACGCACCCCACCAGGGAAAGGTTCCCATGAATCCCATGGCAGTTTTGGGGGAGATGTCAAAATGCAAGCTAGCTCTTCCTTGGCCTTATGCTGCTGCCTCCGAGCTCTTACACCAGGGACAAAAATCTGGCGCAGCGACATCTTCCCTCGGTCGGAAAATTTGCCTCATCTGACTGGCAAGGCTGGGCGCCGAGGTCAGCTGGGAGGCCTGGCTGAACAGAAGGCTGTAATGAAGACATTTTCTCTTTCCTGGCTGACCTCCTACAGCCGACAGATTTGAATAGCCTCTTCTCCAGCTGACAGAATGAAATGCAGGCTAGCAGAGATCAAAAGCACTTACCATTTATCTACCTAGTTATTCATAAAGTCCCCTCATCACCATGGTATCTGTAAGCCTCCAGTGAGCTGGGGAGAGTTCCCTGGGGCTAAGAGCCTCCAGTGCTTCCTCACAGCAATCAAAATTGCTTCCTGAGGGTTGGTTTGTTTTTTTCCCTTCTTTCTCCTGCTCATAATTTTTATCCATTACTGCAGATCATCATGGGGATTAAAGGGAAGATTGAATCAACTGGGCAAAGGCTTTGACTGAATTTGCATACACTCTCATCCAGCTGCAGTATTCTAGCTTCTGATCAAAAGATTTATTGTAACAGTAAAAAGTGGCTGAAGAGTTGAATTAAAAGTTCCCAGCCACAAAGTCCTATCTGAGAGGAAATTAACAAAGACAAGACTACCGTTTTAAGAGCAAGACTAAGTATTTTAAACATTGAAAAGATAAGTAAATGCATGGCTGAAATAGTTTTACAAAAAGATACAGAATTTTCTGGTGGGAGTTTTCTCCTTGCAATTCGCACAGTGCTTTGACAGCTGGTCATGCAAAGCAACTAGCTCAATGCTGTTAAAGAGAAAAAAAGGGCAAATATGAAAACAAAAAAACGCATTTCTTTGAGCACATTTCTGTAATTTTTACACTTATCTCATGATTTCTCAAAATCGAATTTGTGATTACTGAAATTTCCCTCTGACCATTACTAAAATTTCATGGCACAGATTTTTCCAAGCAAAGACTCCAGCTTTACACAAAAGCAAATGTCTCTTTGATATCAAAAGTCAAACTGCAAGCAGGTTTGGCTGTTGACTTTCATCTGTAGCCTGTTTTTCTTTCTATAGTCTTCCAATCTAAACTAAAAACTGACCCCAGGACTGTACAGTTTTTGTCAGATAGGACAAATGGATAAACAGCTTACCCTGCCTTGACATTGGTGTTACCCATTTCTTTTAGAACTGAAAGCAAGTTTTATAATTGATCTTTGCTCTGCTTCCTACTTGTCAGCCTCTTTTTGCATCACTCTTGCACTTTCCCAGTGCTGTTACGAGACCAAATCCTTCTTTTTTTGAGAGGTGCTGGGATGCTTCAGTGACAAATATCCTGGAGTTTCTATTAACAAACGATGAAAAAATTTAGTCATGGGATGCCAGTGTTTTCTTCTTCTGATTCATATTAAACAATCAGTGATTTATTATGAGCTTGTTAATTAGTAATGTGGCAAACTTGATGATTAAAAAGAAACCCAAAGCAACAGAGAGGAGAACCTCTACTGGATTATCTTATGGAAAATGCAATCAGGCTGTAAAGGCAAGCTAAAAATAAAACTAATACCTTCTTCATTGACCTCAGGCAGTTGCAATTGGATAAAACACTCTTCAGTTTGTTCCCAGCAGTTTTGTGCAGTGTTGCTCTATGATAGGACTAGTGTATTCTGCTTGGAGGAAGATTCATCTTGGCTGAGTGTGTGGGAATTTTGAGTTCAAGTGAAGCCTTAGAAGAATCATATTTCAGGTGCCTACAAGTTTATAAACAGAGGTTCACAGAGAAGTGGTTGCTGCCAGAGAAGTACCTACTTAGCCCTCTATTTAAACATCTGAATGGCATGAACTATGGTACAGGTCAGTAATGTGACATGGCAGAAAAACCTGGTTTAAAAGAAATCTGTCCTTTATTGCCCAGGTGACAGGCATCCCTTTATTTTGTAATCTGGCTCTGTTGGAAACTGCAGTAGCGTAACTCCATTTAGCTGAACCTGCTTGGCTTTTTTTTTTTTTTTTCACAATTTGCTTTGTCATTACAAATATATTAAACTATTTAAAGTTTATGCCAGACTTTACCAGATTAACTGTTGTAAATACATAGTAGTATAAAACTGTACTACAATGTATATATTATAGTAATCTACCATATTACCACACTGTAGTATAAACATCTGTCAAGGAAATAAATCTAATGTCTGAGGAAGTATCCTTTACTGGTTTATATGATAGTCTTTAGTCACATAGCTATTAGTTTACAAAATTCGTATTTCATAGTCAGGCTTCCACTAGCTGTTGCTAATTAAACAAATTCTGCCATATTTGTAGAAGTTATTGGAATGTATTCTGAACAATAAGCTCTTCTGCCCACATGGGATATATAAATTGGGCAGTGCAAAAGGTATTAAACTCCAGTGTCTTGTGTGTATAAACAGTCTTGATTTTTTAGTTAGGAGCATAATGTTCTATCACATGGGAAACCTGGGCTGTGGTGTTAACCTCACCTAGCTCAGAGTTTAGGAGCACTGCAGAGGTGATGCTTTCAGCCTTGGAGGGATAATGTATCATACTTGAGCACCTTGTTCACAGCAGTGCTGCAGTCCTGAAATAGGCTATCATCACTTCTTGGAGCTGATGGCTTTCTGCTGCAAGGTAGCAGTGTCACCTAATACTCTGAGGTGAGGGGATGAGGGTGTGGAAGGACAGAATTTAATGAGGAACAATACTTTGCAGCAGTGCTTTAAATGCCTCAGGCTTGGTGTCCTAGCAAGCTCTGGATAAGTGAGGACAGGCACAAACAGCTTGGACTTACACATAAAAAAAAAAAAAAAAAGGTCTATTTAGCTTACAATTATGCAAGGATCATTCAGAGAGCAGAGAGCTTTTCTTTTGCAGGGAGTGTCTGCAGGGATGGTTTCAATGCTATGCAATTACACACAGCCAGACCCAAAGCAGGTTTTTGCTTCCGCTGGCACACAAACCTAAACCCTGCCCTGCCCAGGACAGATGAGACCAAGTGACAGTGCCATGAGACATGAGCCATGAAGTTTCCAGCTCTCTGCTCTCCTCTGTCCAAGGGAATTCAACCTCCTCTCTTATTCCTGGCTGAAGGAGCCCAAAGGATAGAGGTTTTTGGGTTGTCCCTCCCCACTTGCTGAGTCCTTCACAAAAGGTCAGTCCCAGCTGTTGAAAGGACCAGCTCCTTTTCTGACAACTGTTAGAAAAGAAGTCCCATGACCCACTTGAAACAGGATTCTAGGCAGTCAACCCTAAACATATGTTAATTATGTCTTACAAGACATTAAATACCCTAGCTCCTGAAACAGGCAAAACTGAAGATAAGCTGAAAATACACACATTTTCCCACAGCTTCATGTCATGTTGCATCTGTGCTTTGGCCTCTGTTTTGTGATGTTCTATCTTCTGTCCAACACTGTGTAGTGTCTTTAGACAGAATCTTTTGTAGTGACCAGACACTCAAAAGTTAGCCAATAGCAAATGGCTTGACCATGCCCAAAGAAATTCTAGGTAATATTTGTGCCTTTAAGATGTGAACTTTGAAGCAGCCCATAAGCCCGTGTTAAGAAATTGGTTCAGCATGGACAGGGAAGAGTGGTACCTGATGTGTCAGTACTTCAAGTTCAGGCATGATGCTGTGGTAACACAAACATGGCTTTCAGGCAAGTGACTTCCAGTATGGAACCATGTCTGGCCCCCTGATGACTCTTTCATCTTGGTGATGGATTGAGGTGATCAGTCTTAGCTGGCAAAAATGACAAAATCTGAATCCCAAACAATATGATTATGAGAGCAAATGGTTGCATGGCTTTTATGACTGTCTGCATTAAGGGCTTGGTATCCCTTTTCCAGAGCCATAAAACTAACCAACAGAAGTGAATACCAAATCTAGACATCTCCATTCTTGTTGTAGCTACAGAGTTTCTGAGATGTCCCCAGGAAGGACAGAATACATGTGCAAGAACAGGTCCTGTACCTGCTGCTGGTGCTGCAGAGTGAAGCTCTAAGTACGTGTTCTTCGTGCACTCAACAGCCCTTGAGGAAGGTGTTCCTCTCCTGGTAGCTGGAAGTTATTACTCCTGCCGGAAGATATGATTCAGCGAGAGTTCCTGAGCAAGGCAGCTGGGTGAGGTTACATAGATGAAGAAGGCAATTTTTCTGTCTGGCTTGAAACAGATAAGGAAGGGCTTGCATACCCTTTTCTTGGCAGAGCTGAGGTGACAACGCTTTCTGGTAGGGGCATGGTAACCCCCAATTAGGAATGATAGTCTTTGACAGGCACAGCTGTTTGTAGAATCCATGACCTAGTATGAAAACTTCAAGTGCCACTTGAAAGTCAGCTAGACAATGGCAAACAACATTTACAGGTGGGGAAAATCTGCCATTAGAGGCATTAGGGGGCTTGGCACACATACTCTGGCACAACAGGGTTGCAGGACTCCTGGCTCACATCTTCCTCCTCCAGTCTCTCCCCACTTCTGCCTTCCAGTGTCCCACAGTGGCAGGGTCAGGTGTAGGGGTGATCCAAGGAATGCCCTCCTGTGATGTCATCCAGTTTGGTCTGTCCAGCAGCAGAGCTCCACAGCTCTGATAATGAAGAAAGCACACACACAGCCTGCAGTTCTGGCTGCCTGCAAAAGCAAGTACTGGCCATCAGCCCTGGCAGCTGGAATGCAGAAGTGCAAAGCGAAAGCAACAAAAGCACTGCGTCCTTTCCCTCCTCTTTATCTATGAACTCAGCTAGTTAAGATGGTTCAGGATGCTGTCTGTTCCATGGGCAGCCCATCATCCTCAAGCTACTGTAACCTTGATTAAATCCAAGTACTTTAATTAGAAGAGAGCTGTAGCTCTGCATGGTCGTCCCCCACTCTGCAAACAGCGGTAGGGAAGTACAATTACACATAGTGACAGATGGAGAGCACTAACGTAGGTGTTAAACTCGTGTGCAGCTCACAGCCCAACAGGGCTGGCTCAGCCCCATGGCTCCTCAAGGAGAATGAGCTGGAGACTTGGAAGTTGGCAAAGTGCAAGTGTCTTTCACAGTAGGACTTAAAAATTGAAGGCACAACACCTTTCTTCTGTGTCTAGTAAGCTTAGCAGTAACTTTTCCATTCCCTTCTGGCCATTCTTCCCAGAGATGAGTCCTGGTTTTGTCATATTTTGGGAAATTATACAAAAGAGATTTTGGCAAGAGCCTTCTTCAGGTAGGTAAACAAAACAAAATGGAAGATGATTTTAGCGTTGGATTTTTCATCTGATTGTATTAAAATCTCTTGAAGAAGTTGGTGTTCAGCTCTCCTCTTCTATAGTATCTTCATTCTGAGTGGATCCTTCACCCTTAGGAAGTCTGAGATCCATGAACTTGAAAAGGACAGAAAGAGGGAGGGAGAGAAAAAGTAAGCTCAGATTTTTTTTTTTTTTCCCTCTTGATCAGTGTCTTTCGAAGAGAGGCATACACAAGAGTTTCCACTGCATTGGCTGCAGTTAATGAGGCTGCAAAGGGCTTTTCTCAGCAAGTCCCCTTTTGAGTGCTCAGAGTAATATCACATGGTATTTCCAAACCTTGCTACCTCTTTTGGAAGCTGGGCTCAGCGACATTCCAGGATGGCAGCTATGGCATATAGTCCAGTGACTTTCTTCTCATCGATGAAAGGGCTAATGAAGTAAGTCTCACTGTAGCTGAACAAGCTGAGTTTTTCTCTAGGATCTTTTCATCCCCACAAGGAGAATGGGGAGAAGGGTGAGAGCTTTCAGCCTCAGAAAGGTACAAAGAGTCTTGCTGGTGCAAGTACAGCTGTGGAAAACAGAGGGTTTATTGTGTAGCATGCCCACGTTCCACACACAGCCAGGGAAGTGCTGATGAGGCAGTCATACTTGGGGGAAGGGGAGGAAAGAGCGTTTTTTATTCAGTAGGGAAATTATAGAGACATGGACAAACATTGCTCATGCTCCTCAAAAGTGCACCACTGCTCAAAAGGCAGCATCTGAGGTAATTTATTAATAGGATTTATGCTACTGAGCAAGCTGTCTGGAGAATACAATAGAAATTAGTTCCAGAGCACCTTTGCTTCCTGATACTTTGCAATCCAAACAACAAACAAAAAAGTCAAGATTGCTATCTCTGTTTCTTTGAACACATAAGCTTGCATCTCAAATTTGGCCAAGGGTAAGCAAATGCCATCCAACTGCACTTTTTTCTCTCAGTCTGCTTAAAAATCATCACTAAGAATTCCTCCTTGAGTTTAATAAGGGTAGAGGGGAAGGGGTAGAGGAAGAAAGAAACAGCTTTCCAGCTACTTCAGCCAAGCAGCTGGCTGCTGCTTGGAGCTGTGAGGTATAGGCACAGTAAGAAAATCCGTGGAGATAGAGTTCCTGGGATGCAACTCTACCTCTGACTCATCTCAGGAATTGCCTTTGTTGGCTGGAATGCTGCAGCTCCCACAGGGGAGCTGGAGTCAGGACATTCCTCTTTGCTGTCTGTCCCTGCCTTTTTCACTCCCTACAGAAAAATGCTTCCACATAGACCTTTGCTGCAGGTAAAGGTCTGCCAGGCACATCCCTGCTTCATATTTTATCCTCATTTGCTTAAGTGCATAAATTCTGGATTTCTCCTGGAGTGCCCCAGTGTATGCTGGAGGGGATGGGGAGGCCACAGAGACACAGAGGCAGCCCTGCTGACTGGGCCCTGGGGATATGTCTGCTCAGCCTCCAGTGGGCAGATATGGGCTTGCTTCAACCAAAAGCTGCACGCACAAGGGTTACCTTGCTTCCTGTCTTGCTTGCCTCCAGCTATGTGGCTTCATCTTAAGAGCACAAGGCTTGAACCCAGGGCTTGAACCCTTGATCAACCCAAGATCTGACACCTCCAGCAGATCAATCCATTCTTGGTGGTACAGCTGTGTAAGGAGACCTCATCACTGACACTGTGTGAGTGAGCAGAAATTGTGAGAGGGAATTTAGGGCTGATTTTTTCCACCTAGGTGAAAGGAATTGGCCTGTTAGCAGAAGGAACAACTTCTGGTCCTTCTGTAGATGTGCTTTTTTTGCCAAAGGACAGAAAACATTCCTAGATCACAGGCAGCCTGAAGGCTATGATCCGGGAGAAGATGAAGGAGAAGCACGACTTGAAAAAAAAATTGCAGGTCATGCCACTTCAAAAAAAAAAAAACCAAAACCCAAAAAACTGTACTGCAGACATTACAAAAGAGAAGGGTATAAACACAGAAATTTCAGTGGGTTTTGGACAGCAGGGGAAAGAAAACTAGAGGACATTGAAAATGATATTCTTTTAACATTTTCTTCAAGGTTCTGGAATTGTAACATGACTGTTGGCAAAATTTGCAGACAACCGTAAGTGATAAACAGAAGTGGGAACAATTACATAGTGATTAAATACCTCGGAAGAATAGGACCATTAAAAAAAAAAAAAAAAAGCATTTCCATGGTAAAAATCCTAGCTGAGGGAAGTGATCTGTGTGGTATGGCATAGGAGGGACAGAGTGCTCAGAAAAGGAGCTGAAAATGAACATCCTGTGGTTCTCAGCAGGTCTACAAAGAGAAGGAACAGTCTTTTGTGAAAACCTTGCGAGAGCAATACCAGTGTGTTGTTACCTGCAGACCTTGTGCTCACATGGTTAAGGGAAGGTGGGAAGAACAGAAAAGAGCAGTGAAGAGAGTCACAGTGATAATTGTGTTGTGGTGTATAAGTGCGAGATGGAAAAAAATTACTGGCTACTGAAGGACTCTGAATTAGAACTGATGGCTGGAAGTTGGTACCACAGAAATTTACACAGGAAGTAAAGTGCGGTTCTCAATACAGAGGGTGAGTAAATGTGAAGTAAAAGGGTCAGGGAATTGATGGGGTTTTGTTTCTCAGTATCTTTAAATCAACATAAACCAGGGAATAAATTACTTGTACAAATATAATTTTTTTTCTTAAGTTTGATGAATCTTTGATCCTAGATGAGTCATCACAGCTTGTGAGCATAAGGGAATGTGCTGGTTTGTGCTTACTTGGAAAGGCAGTGTATCTAGGGTTCAGGTTCTGTTTTGCCCCTGGTAGATTTGCACAGACATTTTGATTCCATAATGGGAAAAAGGATATAGGATAGTTAAAGGATATTGGATATAACATGATCAAAGCCCAAGTGTCACAAGAATAGCAGTAATTAAAATATTCTAATATGAATGTAATGGCAATGGCAGATTTTTCATTCCAAAGGTAATGCTGTTGAAACTTTTAATGCTTGCACATTTCACTTCTGTCCTACTAAATGTGGGGCACTGAAATCTTTCTGTTTGAGGAAAGGATCATTTTCAATTGAAGAGAGATAATCTCTGCTCCACCAATTTCCTTATGCTCCTTTGAGATAGTGTGGTTTCTAGCACAGGTGCCAATTCTGCCCAAGTCTGTTGTGATTTTTGATGCTGAAGAAATAACACTGCAGATGATCTTGAAGGTCACACGAAAGCAGGAGAACTGCAAAACAGCATGACTTTGCACCCAACTGCAAGCTGATTGGGAAGAAAATGGTTGCACCTGGACAGCCTATGTCCTGCTAACCTAAACCTCATGGGGACAAATGTCATTCTTCACCTAAAGGGTTAGCATTTCTTACTGGAACTGTGCAAAGAAAAGAAATTAACACCCCCGTGTGGGATGTGATGTTCTTTTAGCCGATATAACCATCTTTGTTTATCCACTCCTACACCACAAACCCTGAACATGTGCTACATGTCCTTAGGCACCCATTGGTTAATTTACTTGTGCAGAGTAATGCAACAAAATTATAATAATAAATTACGAAACATAGTACAACTGGAACAAAGATGCTCTACAAAAATTCTTCCTGCTTTTTTTCCTTGTATTTCTTCTCAGCCAGAGATATAATACAAAACTACAGGTCAAAGTATGGTCTGTCACATTAATAAATCTTATGAGAAAAACTAAATAATTCATTAAAACAAATTAACAAGTTAATAAGAACAGAAGTGAGTTAAAATACAATAAAATAGTATTAATACATCTCAGCCTGTGTCTAGAGCCTGTTTAAAGTGAATCAATGCACAATTAATGGGAAGCTGAGCTCAAGTTTTCCTATGATTATGTATAGGGCAGATCAGGCAATATCTTCTAGTCTGCAAGGTGTTTAATCTCTGTAGGACTTCTGAAATGAAACTAAATGTGATCTGGACTTCAGGGTCCTCAGCTACTGCAGTGATGAGAATTTTAGAAGTAAGAGAAAGTGGTAGTCAGAAAAAAGCATGTGTTTTTGTGGGACTACACTCCATAGCCTCCCACAGCAATTTCCTATCTTCATAGTTTTTCAGTTTAAATAGAAATATTTGGGTTGGAATAAAACCATCGAAAACCTGAATAAAATAAATTAAAACAATTTTAATTGTCACACACTTGTTTTTAATGTGTTATTAGACCTATTATAACTGCAGCATTGATTCATAATGTTTTCCTCTTTCAGTAATTTCTGTGGCTGGAAAAAAAAGCACAAAGGAGACTGTTATGGAAGAAAAAGCTAAAGGCATTTTGGAGACCAGAGAAATGAACTACAGCATAACCCTTCTGAGCTTTTTGAGTGAGGACAGAATTTGGAGTCCTGCTGAGTGCACCCATTTATTTGCTATCCAGGGAATGATGATTTCACTGGGACTTTCCAGACTTAGCATTGAAGAAGCAGGTCTCATCACTCTGAGATTTTTGCACAGTGACAATTTGACACCTTGAAGTAAATACTGTGGAGATTGTGCGACTTCAGTTTATCATGTGTTTTACGTCCTTGGCACATAGGTAAGTGATCCAAGAACTCAGTGAAATTCCTAATTTAAATGGACATCAAATACCAGGTGAAAAGCAAAGTTTTGTCAGTGACAAAACTGTCATATTTGTCTCTGAAAGAACTTACTGTCCATGCTTGAACTTCTCTTTTGAGATAAGTCTTGCTCTTCTCAGGGGCAAGGCTGGGCTTTTCTATCTCACCAGTGCTGTCCTCCCTGAGGACTTTGGTAAGAGATAGTACTTGGATTTTCTCTTTACTTCTGCAGATGTTGTGATAAAAAGACTGTGCTGGCAGCAGAGGGAGTTGAGGTGGTTGGGTTTTCACTGCTGCAGAGGACACCACAACAGGAAGGAAAGCTGAGGTTAAATCTTGTTTTCAAAGAGAGAGGGACGTTTCCCTCTTCTACTGTAATAAGCAATGACAGCTGCAAAGGTATACCCTGTCATGCAATGTGATAATTTGTTTGCCTTTCCTATCACAAGCATGGCCCTTTCTGGCTGCCTGATGTTAAATATTGGTAGCCCAGCCTGGGAGACAGCATGGCAGACAACTCTGGACATAACCTCTAAGAGGAGCACGTAGGTCCGCTTGGTGAACTGTGAGAAACAGGCAGCTCCTAAAAGAAGACATGTAGGGGTAGGAAGAGTACAGACAGGGGTGTACAACCATTTGGTCCATCTCACCAACACCTTCTGCACTGGAAAGGTAATATCTCCAGCAGAGCTGACTATGAGGAAAACCAGGAGCAAGTATTTTTTCTAGAGTAATCTCCCAGCTTCCCTTCCTTGTGTCCATCCTGGTTTTATGAGGTATGTTGTAAATCAGTGCCTGTAGCTTTGCCATGACAAAGCCCCAGATGCTGCTCTGGCTAAAACCCATTTCTGTAGGGGCTGAAGTCAGAGTGATGTCGTGTGTCTCCAATGCCTTGCCCACTTGTCACTCAGGGAGGAATTAAGCTGCCTTCTGGATAGGTGCCCACAAAGGATGTGATAACTCTGCTCTAGACGTGCCCTGGTTCTCAGTGTTGGCCATACAGAGGCTCAGATGCCTGACTTTTGGATAGCTGAGGAAGTTACTGCCTCTTGCCCCCAGTAGCCTAGAGGTTTTTAATATTGCTTCCCACAAAAGCTTTTCACCAAGGACTTGCTCCTCAGCACACACATTGAGATGCAGTAAATGCAGTAAATGCAATGGTACTTGACCTCCTGTCTTAATATAAGATGTGATGGGATCAGTTTGAAACTCTCTTTTTGCTACCTCAGCAGCAAAACAACAGATTCAGCATGGGTCTGAAGACAGGAATACCCCATGCAAAGGGAGTCCTGGTCCCATGTGAAGGTGCTTTATATTTTCCCTACTTAACTAAGCCCTATGGAATCTTCCAGGGTGCTCCAGACCCATGGAAGGGTCTCCCCTCTGTCTGCAGTACATCAGCTTGGGGCAGTAAGGGCAGAAGGAACCTTCAGAGGTGTGGGTCTCCCTTCTGTGGTGCTGCTGGTGGTCAGCTTCATGGCAATTTTGGTTTTTCCTCCTACAATTTTTTTGAAACCTTTATCTGGGCTAAATTTTGGTCCAGTAGTGCAGATGTTCCTCAACCTGCAGTCTTTTGAAAATAATGGGTTATTTGCAGGGCAGTGATAGTCCCCATTAAAAAAAAGAAAAAAAGAAAAAAGAAAAAAAAAAGAAGAAAAAGACAAACTCCCTTATCCTTGAAAATGAAAAAGCATGCCTCTCCTACTCTGTCATCTCTTCTAACACATTGCACTGAGGGTTAAAGGCGTGTCTCCATCTCCTCCCCAAATGTCTTTATTAATAGCTTTCAAATATTGGCCTCCTTAGGCCATGGACAGATGCAGCTCTGGACATGCTAGAGGCTGCATAGCACTCAAGGAGATAAGACAGTTTAGTTTAACACAGCACGAATGATTCCAGCCTCAAGTCCCAATCAAAGAGATTTACAGCTGTTTTAAAAAGACAGTAATGTTGACTTGACTGGTGAAAGAATGCATGAAACCATTCTCAATAAAAGGTCTGCTTTTAGCACGTAAATAAATATTAGAAGCAGAACACACACAACTTGATTGTTATTTCATTAAAAATTAGCGTAGTATCCTAATTGTAACACACCACCAATACTTGTGCTTTTGGAATTAACAGTCAATGCCCCACAAGACAGATACATCCTTTAGTTAAAACAATTATAAAACAGACATTGAAACAGATCTCCTTTGTCACCATTTAGGAGCAATTTAATGCACTCTGCTCCTAATATTTTACGATGCAGAAATTCTATTCTCTAATTTCCTTTTCAAGCCTCCATCCCAAAGGGGTTTTAATTTGATAATTTCTACTTTAATGTAAGAGACCTTGCTCAGCACCTCCCCGGATCAAGCCCTGGGAGAGGCATTAAAAGATCAGAACAAGCCAGCCATCCCCCTCTGCGGAGGGACAAAGGCAACCCCCCATCATGTGAGGGGTGCCTCTGCATGGATGCTAATGAAGTGACCATCTGCAATCTGCATCAAATAATTATAAGTTGCCTCCCCTGACTGCCCTCCGTGTGCTGGCACAGCCTGGTGGGAGGCGCTCGGCGGGCCGTGGGCTGCTGGTGCCCTAGCACAGGGGCGGCGGGGGCTCAGAGGAGCGGATCATGTTTATCCCTTCACCACGAGGCACACAACCTGCTGAGCAGACAGGTGCTGGCTGTGCTGATGTCCATGGGCGATGAAGCCTGGTTGTCCTAGTAGCTGACATCTATATCTAGATCTATCTGGATTTTTAAACTGATACAACATGAAGAATGTCACTCTCTGTTACTGTATGTGTGTATCTTATGGATATCCTTTAAGCACAATGCCTTGACCATGTCTGCCCTGCTTTCTTCAGCTGATGGGTTTTGCCATTGTAATGGGCTATTGTTTTCCACAGTTTTTTTAAATTTTTCCTTCAGTTCAAATGCTTCTGGACATGATTACATTCAGACTCTTTCCCCAGTACTTTAACAACTCTATTGTTTCTACTTATGCTTTAAAAAACATTAGACTTCATCTTAATAAAGCTCAGCTATTGAAACCAAAGTAAATTCTGCCTTAACATATTCAAAAACTTCAGAAGAAGCCTACAGAGTTAAGCATGCCTAAACCCTATTGATGTCACAGGGAACCTATTACATTACATGTACTATAGCACTGCAGTAAGTTTAGTGCTTCCTTTTTTTTTTCCTTTTTCTGCATTGTATCCAGCTGTCTCTCTGCTGGTATTAAAAATATTTTGTTGGCTTTGCTTGGTCCAAAGTTTAAGTAAACCGAGCACAAGCTTTTACAAAATACTTTCCCAAGATTTTCTGTGAAAAACAAGAATGACATAAATTTTTACATCGGTGTACTTTCTTTAGCAGTATTTGAGACTTTGCTACAACAGAACCAGAGCCAGCTAGAGAAAAAGACAATTAGAAATAAAAGACAATTTCTTTTCCGTGAACAGAAAAATATTCCACTTAACTGAGTCTTTACTGTCTTGCTCACAAGAGGAAACAAACTGTATGGTCAAAGGACTTTCAAGAACACATTGTGGGTGTCACTCAAGGCAAGACTGGCAAGATAACTCTTATCTAGTCTTTGGTCAATTTTAGGTAGGCAGCATCCTGTACCAAAGGCTTTTCTGTTCCAGACCAGAGCTGAAGTCAGAACCAGAAGACAAGAGGGTGTTTCAGGTTTCAGCCCAGTTCTGGTTAGCTGCAGTGCTTCCCTGCTGATTGCCTGTCCTGGAGATCCAGCTGGGGCTCACTGGTGGGTGCACTGTGACTGTTCCCCATCTGTGTGTCCCCTCCTGGAGAAACCAAGGTGAGCATTTTCTAGTAGTGCTGGTGGTGACAGCCTTCGAGCAGCTTGAATTTGCATGGAGCTAGTGAGGTCTTGGTGTGTGATCACCACCTGCCAGCAGAGGTTTACGGAGGATGGGGTTAATGGGACAGCCTTCCTCTCTGTCAGCCCCTGGCAGGCACAGAAATGGTGACAGCCATCCAGCTGTGCAGCTTCCCTTCCTGCCACCCTCAGGTCATGGAGCAGCTGAATCCAGGCCCACAAATACTGCAGTTTTCAAGCAACATGCCTGAACACACAAGGAGGGATAACTCCAGGAAAGTGGCCCTGGGAGATGATATCAGGCCCTTGTTTTAAAGCAGCTTTGTGCTGTACATCCTCACATACAATCTGAGACGTTGGGCTTGTCTTTTGTACCACTCCCTAATTGTTGAGATGTCTTTCCTTACCCACACACAGTATCAGGCTGACATAGAGGGAATCACAGGAACAGAAATCTCTGTGGTATGTAGGAGTAGTGGCCAATCTGTTGGGATTATACAGACATTGTCACATGCCTTTAAAACTCAGTTTCATCTTCTCCCTCCAGGCTGTTTTCAGCATCCTTGATAACCTTGTAGATAAATGAAGCTGGCAGAGAGACCACCTTTATAAACAACGAATTTTTCGTCTCCCTGGTAAACCATCTGACCCTGTGCAGGCTTGTCCACATTTTGCAGAAGCTCAGGTAGGGACTAAAACAGCAGTGAAGACCTTGCAGCAGTTCTCTGCAGTCCAAAAGGCCAGTTAAAAATTGAAGGTAACTCAGGACCTGGGACACACTCCTTCTGCTTCCAGGATTGCAGCTGTCTTCCTTGGACTCCCTCCCCCAGGAGCTGCTTTTAGGGCTCTGGAGCTTAGCTGGTGCCAGAGCTGCCTTGCACCTGTGTCGCAGCCCAGCCATTACTGAGAACAAAGGGAGACAGATCATCTTTCCTTCTAAGGAGATTTTAAAGTAAAATGAGTGGTTTTAGCTGGCAGTAGGCAGATCTTACATACCCACTCCCCTTGCAGGTGTGCAGCTGCCTCTCACCTTCCTCTCTCCCATCATCAAGCAGATGGAGGCAAAGGGGTTGCAATCCAGACAGGTGTGAGGAAAAGGCTTCAGGGAGGGTTCAGGACGGAGGTAACAACTTTAAATTTGCCTTTGGACAGAAACTCAGCTACACTTCTTGTTGTCCAGCCCCACCAAATGATCAAATGCTGCTGAAACATCCCTTCTTCTCCACGGCTGTGGGGACTGAAAGAGCACAGCTGTCTGTTTCAAACACTGCCAAGGCCACAGAAGGAACTTGCCATAAGAAAAGTCACCACAGTGGGTGCTGGAGTTAAGTACAGAAGGGTGGAATTTGCAACAGGAATGTCTCAAAACTCCAGGGCTGGCTGAGGTAAGATCTGGTTAGCAAATCCTGGCTCATGCATCCAGACAAAAGTTCCCACTGCATGCAGCACACCATGGGAAAGGAAGGAACTGCTCATACACATGTCACTGGTCAAACAAAGACCACCCCAAGCTTGACCACCAACCACCACCAAAGCACCCCCAGACTCATTTCTGGTGCCTTCTGCCAGAGGATTGCACATGAGACCTTATCACTCTTAACAACAACCTGAAAGGAGGGCGTAGCCAGGTGGGTGGTGGCCTCCTCTCCCAAGTAACAAGCAGATTTTTTGATTTTTGGTTTTAAAGATGTATGTATCATTATCATTAGTAAAGAACGCTTGGATAATAATGTCTGCTGAAAAGATTTGCCAGTCCTAATTCAATCCATTTGTATTAGTGGAAATATTTCCTATGACTTTAGTATGCCATGGATTATTCTCTTGTTATAATACTTGCCTGATCAAGAGCATTGTGCTTCAGGCGTCACTGCAACAACTAACCCTTATATGGTCTTCCAGCAAATGGATTTATCATACTAGAGCTAGGCTCAACAACTGAAATATTGTGTGGAGTGTAGCTCATAATTTAGGGTACAAATCAGTGGAAGGAAACCTAGCAGCAGGTTTACCTCTCTAAAACAGCCTACGGTAGGTGAAAGCAAAATGCAGAGAAATGGATCCTACAGATGGACTCTGGCAGCTGGTGGCTGCCCTTGCACACATCTTTTTTTTTTTTCAGAATGATGTCTCCTATAACCTAGAATTTACTGGCACCTCACTATGGAAGTGTTTGCTGTGTTAGACAGCTCTTAACACCTGCTGTGTCAAAATAAAACCATTGCAGATGGGGAATATGCATTCTGCAGTGAAAAAACCCACTTATGTATAGCTCACTCACTAGTGGTTATTTAGGGCACTTAAATATCAAAAAGCCCCACAGAGTTAAAGGAAGTTCATTACTTTATAATGAACTGCCGAAGTTGTCAGAAGCTCAGTGGCAAACATACCCAATAAAGAGAAAAAGCTCAGCAGATTGAAAAAGGTTAGTCGCTTTTCTACAGGGCTTTATATTTTGCTCCAGCATAAATCATAAATATGCAAAAAAATGTTTGGAAATAATTTTGATTGAGGATTTTAAGGATATTGTTAATCTCCTTCCTATTAAGACATCCCATAATTAGCCGTACCAGTTAGTCAAGGTGAGTGGCTCAGATTTCTTTTGCTGACATTCTTCTACTAACAAAAAATGAGCTGTCTGTTTTGTAGAGTGTATTTGTCTAGAAATATCAAGCTCATTAAGAGGACCATAAGGTCCAAAATGTAAATCCAATCCTAAAAATACCCCATCCTTCTCTTTAAACCAAAGGTTATGGAATGCCAATGTAAAAGAGCAAGAACATTTATTCATCTTCAGGTGTGGCACCAAGACAGCACCATTCCACACCTGCATAGTTATCAAAGGATCATTCCAGCCTGAATGAGCCAGCTTAGTGTCACTTTTACCACTTTCACCTAATCTTTACTTTGTTCAATGAGAAGGACATTAAAGATGACAACTGAGCCAAATGTGTGTTTAGAGCTTGCAAACATCTGCCTTCATCAGGTGGCTGGTGACTGCCAGTCATAACTGATTCAGTGCAGTGAAGTCAGTTGAATGTTTTCCTTTTCTTAGCACACAAGGTCTCTTCATGACACCGGATTTGTCAAGGAACATAAACGACATTCTTCTGAAATATCTTCAGTCACCTGAGCTATTGCATACACTTTTCTATCCAGTGGGAAATAACAAACAAAAGTTTGCAGCTGTATCCCCTCCCCAGACTGATTTAACTGCAGCAGAGAGCAGCTTGTCTCCAGGTGTCTGATCTGCTGTTGGTATTGATTGATTTACCTCTTACTGCTTCCTACAGTTTTATAAACATCCATTTCTCATTCATCCTCCCTGCTACTAAATAAAATTTTATAAAGGAATAGAGAGACAGCCTTGGTGTAGTCACCACACACCGAGCAGGAATTTGTTAGCCAGGTCCAGGATGTGAGTACAAACCAGAGAGTGCCCACACGGAACACAAGGAGACAGTCAGTGTCAGCTGCAATAACTGAGATTCAGACTGAGGCTAATCTACTGTGGCTAATAAATATCCACCTTTGTAACAGCCTCTTCCTGTCCTTGGAACATAAGAGCTCCACAGAAACAGATGAGAAACTGTCCTCGGTTTCTTTCCACACACGGCTTTGAACAAAAACAATGCTGGTTTGTTCTGATGATATTTGTTAGGCAAAATTAGAAAGCAAAATTCAGAGATGTTGTTTATCAAGCACAGGGAGAAACTAGAAGGAACAGTAACAATAATCTTTCTTTCCTGCATCAGTATTTCCTTTTTTTTTCTCCAGCAGATTTGACAGAAAATACATTCATGTGATCTGGGAATGGTCAATTTTTTTTGCCAAACTGTGGCTAAAGGTCACAGCACCTTGCATGACAATTTTTTCCCTGTCTGGCTAACACTAATTCTGATCAACCCATTCTGTGGTCAGGAAACAATTAAATCCGGGATATACTGTCAGGGATATACAAATTCTTATTTTCCTTCTAGATATTAAGAAGGGATTAACTAGGACCATTTCAAAAGATATTATTTCTATGTTTACAGAGAAAAGAGTGTGATGGGTTTCAACCTTTCAGGGTGTTTTTTCCCTTTTTGTTCCTTATCTGCGCTCAAAAACAATTATGAGACTGTCCAAGGGGAAAAACCTGAAACGACAACAAGAACACCAAACGATGGTGGTAAAAGGAACAAGAGATTAATAGGAGGGGCTCACCCCTGGTTTATGCCTTTATAGTTTCCTCTAATGAGGTACAATGTTGGGTAACTGGTGTCTTGTGTCATGTCATAATACATCATATCCATATCAGGGTCTGTCATGTCACACAGGGTAATAGGAGATGACAGATTCAATGGGACACCATCAGCCTAGAATTTTTTTTTAAATTTTCATGTATAAAGATTTAAAATGTATAAAACATGATAAATTAAAAAAGATGAGGGTGAGAGAAAGAGGAGGGAACTGAGAATAGTCTTTACAAGACAGAAAGCAGGCTAAGGCAAAATGTCAGGTCTCAGACACATCACTCAGAAATTCAGGCAAGCTGGATCCATGTCACCTCAACCTGCAGGAGTACCTTAGCAATAACATCTGAGCTGCTCCAAATTTGAGCTCTAACTTTTGGGACTCTACCCACTCTATACTAGAGTAGGTTCTAGTTAATTCCATTATTTTTTGGTTCAGTCTACGCCCTGGGAATTTGGATTCAGGGGTTCCTAATTTCCTGCAAGTTCTTACCTCAGAGTCTGTCTCTGAACAAAAGGTTCGTGCTTCTCTGTGCCAGGCCAGAGCTTGTCTTGGAAGAAGTTGTGGGGAGGAAGGAATCAGACCCATCCTTTACACCTACCCGAGGGCCTGGGCAGGCAAAGTGCTGGACCAATGCAGCAGTTGCATGTTCACACCTGGAATTTATTGTGGTTTCTGCAGATCCTGCATTGGCTGATTTGCAACCCCTGCTGCATCAGCAGTGTGCACACAAGCCTTAGCCACTGCAGACTAAACTGTGGCCACACCACACTGCTGTACTTCAACATACTTCAACAGGGAAATCTGGCCAGGCACCCCACTGTGCACTGTCCTGCTGCTCCATGATGGTCTGCAGGGAGACAACAAAAGCTCAGGACAGAACTATTTATTCCCAGCATTGCCCCAGTTTCATCCCACTGTACTTCTACTTGTGAAACAATGTCATTTTCCAGGTGGCAGCATGGCAGAGACACTGTTGGGTGCTGTGGTCCTCATGGTGACAAATACAGACAGGCATGGCTTAGCTTAATTCCCCCCCGCTGAAATTTCATGGCTCAGGACACCTCTGGCAATGCCTGAAATCAAGCATATGTTCCTTTAGCATTTTTTTTTCTAGGGAGCCCCGACTTCAAAGTCAAGCCAAGATACTGCTGTCTTGGGGCAGAATGCTCTCGCTGACTTTCAAGGCCACAATGTTTGAGCAACTGCCACAAACTTCACTCCAAATGCCCGACACACATGACCATCCTTTCCTGGAGACTTGATAAATCACCCCCAGAGCAGCTGTTACTTTGGCCTTTCAGAGAGAATTGGGTTGCTGTCTGGATGAAAACCTCTCACAGATTGTTTGGATAGAAGCAAAGAGTACCAGTGGTACCTGAGTGGCTGAAGGATAGATGAAGGAATCTAATAATAGCTCTGATGGGTAGCAAGTAGTAGCTGAAATCATTGCAATGGCTTTATTTGTTCTGCAGAGCTTTGGTAAGCTTAGGAGTGGGACTTTCTGTGTGTCCAAGAAGGGAGGCCTGTAGGAGGTGCTGAACAAATAGAAAGGAGGCTTCCACAAAATGCTGCCCTATGCTCTGAGCACACAGATGTGTTGTGCCGCTGTCATACAACTGAGGACGACTGAAAATTATGCACATTCCTTTGGGTTTGGCTCTAATCCTAAATCTGTTCTGTGTGCTCTTTATATGTGAGTTTAGCAGTGCACA
Organism: Chamaea fasciata; assembly: GCF_029207755.1. Classification (NCBI taxonomy): domain Eukaryota; kingdom Metazoa; phylum Chordata; class Aves; order Passeriformes; family Sylviidae; genus Chamaea; species Chamaea fasciata. The sequence continues at coordinate 46,046,334 of NW_027094086.1, read as the reverse complement.
TATTGCAGTTCATGTAGGAATTTTTGTTTGCTTTGTCACAGATTTTATTGCGCTAAAAGCTGGTGTTTTAATGAACTGCTTATAAGGTGGAACTATAATTGTAAAGATGTTTTAAAAGGTGTTTTAACTATAAACAAAATTAGATGTGTGTTGTGTAAATATGAGAAACAAATAACGAGGCAAGGTTGGCAACTTTATCGTCTTTATACTAAAGATTTCAGCATGGTTGCTTTTATTTTAAGCTACACAATATAGAAAAGCAAACACTTTCAAGGTTAAAATGATGTCTGTGCATGATGTTCAGGAATGCACTCTGTTTCTTAGGGCTTGGGGATAATGGGAGAAGGACATGTCTCTCCTATTAGAGTAAAATCCCTCTCAACCATACTCAGAATTGTGTATTTTATCTTTTTTATTTGTTTTTTTTTGTTACAGCGTTCAGCTGCCAAAAACCTATTCCAGGTCACTGTGGCAAGAAAGGTTCATCCTAATCTCCTGAGGCATCCAATAGAGGTGATGGAGTGCAAGGAGTTTGTGACAAAGAACTTGACTGAACATGAAGAAGCAACACAGGTTCGGTCTTAACAGAAATTATAGCATGGACAAGAGGGACATTGTCTTCTCATTTTTCCCCCACCAGCATCTGCGGTGCGGTAAGGTGGATGCTCACGCTGATTTAAAACCTGTCTCCACCCTCAGCCGGATGAAAGGGGACTCAAGAGATGACACGTCCATGGAATTCGCCTGTGCATTCCAGGGGCGGCTCGCACAATGGTGGGAGAGGCGCCGAACCACAGGGCAGGGTGCCTGGGGAGGATAACGCTCCGTGGAGCCCCAGGTGCTGCTGAAAGCCCGGTTATTTGAGCATCTTTGCCTCAAGCACTCCATTTGCAGCTCCTTTGCATCAGCACCACGTGTGCAGTACGCTGAGGTACAGAGGAGCAGGATGGGTGACTGCGAACTTATTTAAAGTCCTTTAAAACAGTTTCGGAAGAAACGGGGGAAATATTCCTTGGGAATAGTCAGGCCTCGTGTCACATTACATCAAAGCTGAGGGAAATAGTGAAGCTGTGAGACACAGAAATTATCTTTGTGCTTTTATTTTTCTGTACCTATTAATACAAGAAAAGTTATTTCTTTTCCAGCTCCTAATTAATGTGTATGAAGCCACTGTTTTTGCTAGAAGTGAAGTTGGCAAAAAATGTTTGAAAAACAGAACATGAGTTACACAGCCCAAAAATATCATCAAATGGTGTATAAGTGTGTATGGTTGCTGACACTGCAAAGTCAGCTATGGTATGATAGCTCAGAGAAGGAAAAGATGGAGAATATGCACTCTCTGCATTTTGAACTCCACGTATTGAAAGCAGAGCAGTTAGAGGCTAAATCAACATGGCAGCATGGCTATTCCCTGGAATAAGGTGTTCCTGTCCCCTGCAGCTATAATGCATCAATATAATGCTATGAGATCAATAGCTCGGGCCTGTAACTGTAGATCTAGTTAAGGCAGTATTTGTATTAAACACTTTACTGTTATTGAAGTTTACTATTGCAGCTCTAAACTCCAAGGCAAACTTCTGCAAGTCTGCTATTTATGTCAGCTGAACTCCCCATGACCTGCAGCCTAGTTAACTCCTCTCCATATTTCCTGTGTCACTGACAAAAAGCTTTCTTGTTCCATGGCATGAATAACCATTTTTGGTATGTATTTTCCCAGTTAATATATTTACTTGTTACTTTAAAGAAAATCAAAAGGATTCATCTTCTATTTGTTGTTGTTGTTGTTTTCTTTCTTTCTACTTATGAAATAGGAGATGGAAATCAGAGAACTGTTCAAGATTTTTGCAGCGAATAAATGGGATATATATTCTCGTAAATAATCCTTTTGTCAAGTGAACATGGCTGTTTCTCAGCTGGTGGGACACTTGTATTTAAGCAAAGACATGAGATTATGATAACTGCTTTGCTCATTAACAGTGAGCATTTGTATTTAATAAACTGAGTGAGCTGAGTCTGTTTTATCTATGTTCCTTCTATTTACAAATGATTTTTAATAGTCAACAAAATAGATAATATGACACAGTCCTTTATAAAGCTTACATTCATCTGGGTTTCAGGTAATGTCTCTGTCCATGACTTCAGATGTTCATGGGGAATTTCTGGGTTCCATTGAGCCATTAAGGTCAAGAAAATCTTAGGATTACTGTTTTCAGAAATTGGTTCCACAAAGGTTTTAGCGACATCTCATGAGGGTATTCCTGGCACAATAAAAGGTGTTCTGACGGTATGTTAGGGTGCCAAAAGTACTTAATGAAGCACTGCATACAGAGATGGGAAGCCAAAGCTGGCTGTAGAAAGGAACCCCTTCACACCTATTCTGTGGAGACGAGCTCATAATTCCGAAGGAGCCATCATCACCACATCCACTTTAGAAGCCCAGACCTCTGATATAAAATATTTCTTGATCGTCAGTTTCCTCAAAAGAGCAACTGTAATACTCAGAGTTTCATCTAGGGAACAAGACCTATTCATCTGTTGCTGCTTTTTGGAAGGTACAGTGCATTAAAAAGATCTACAACTGTAAATTCTTTTCATGTGTTCGTCCCTAGTAAAATCGGGTGGGACCCACTTCTGTGGGCCTATACTTCTATGGGACCCCCTTGTTTCACTCTTGAGAGGAAATAAACTCCTTTCAGAATACTGAATTCCTGACACCTTTTTGATGACCCCTTTTAAGCTCTGGAGGAACATTTTCTTTACAAGGAAAAAAAGGTTGTTCCCTTTCTTTGGGCCGAGAAGAAAAAAAAATCGCATGTAAATAGCTTAGTAAGCATTGTCTCTCCAAGGTGGTCCATGATACAGTTCTTCACTTGCTTTCCTCTTGTCCAGTTGTGTGGAGGGGTTATTCTGGCACAGAGCAGGTGATACAGACCATTGTGCCATCCTTAGCCCTTTTGTCTCTGTTGCCTTGTGAGAGGTTGTGAGGAGGAAGTGGAACCAGCCACATGTTTGATCCATGCATTCACCTCTGAGCTCTGAGGCACACAGTGCAGTAATACACCCCTCACACAGCTGGGGAAAACTGTCATGCCATAGCAACAAAAGTCAGGAATACTACTTGTTCCAGCAGGAATTTTTCAATGAAACTGAGAAATTCAGTCACTGGAGTCAGCTTACAGTGTGGCTTCTTTCCAACCAGTGCCCCAAACCCTGCCCCAGAGGACTTGGGCATCAGAGATATTGAGGGTGGGTTGGTTGTCAGGGGAAGATTCTTCACTTGATTACCCACACCCAAAAGCATTTTAGTAATAAAAATGGTTTGATTTAAAAGAAATGGATATGAATTGTTTTGGGTATTTTGTCACTATTCAGCCAAGAAATAGAAAATATTAATTAATCAGAAAAAGTACATAGACATGTATGTTTATATTTAAGCCTACTTCCTGCTATGGGCTGATGGCATTGCAAAAGTTACTGATCTAAATCAGAATATCAACTTCAGAAAAAAAGTGTTTAGTAAACCAAATCATATACCTGTTTGTTTTCCTTCCTTCTTTCTATTAACAATCTGGCTAAAATACGTTAATAACCCTAATGTACATATATCAAAACTAGGAAATACATTTATTTAAGCCATCCAGGAGAAATATTTCACTTTCCTGTGAGTTTGTACAGCCAGAGACAGTACCTGTCTCTTAACTGTTTAGATATGAAATATACATTAATTCAGTAAGACTTTAGACCAGATCTGGAAGTGTTATGTATAATTCAGAATACTTTCACTAAAGATATAACGGTTTATGCCAGTGCAGTATCTAATGCATTGCACAGTTGTTTTTCAGATAAATCCATCGGCACTAAACTTTTGTTGAGATTACACATGAAGTCTAAAGTGGGCAGAAGAGTCCAAGGTGCATTGATGAATACTCTTCACTGTGTTATGTATCTTGTTCCAGAGGGTGTTCAGTCTGATGGCTCTGCTCCCATATGTCATATATGAATCTCTGCCCCAAGGTGGAAGTGCTTGTGGGAGTCAAGAGCTGTGTATGGTGCAATGGAGAATAGACTGTTCTTGTTAAACACTTTTATAAATCCCCTATCTGTGCCATAGCACCTAAACATGTTCAATATATTTATCCTTGAAAACATCCCAGAAGGTAGAAGGGTGTTACCTTTTTGGGGGAAAAACAGAGGAGTAGTGATATTAAGGAAGCATTCATGAAATCTAGTATGGAGAACAATTAAATTACTGTCTCCTGGGCATGTTCAGGAGCCAGGTACCCTCTCCTAACTTTTCTAACATACTTAATGGGTCACATTGCTTTTGGGAGCAAAACTGCAGTGCCTTTATATGATTCATCTGTTTTTTACTGGAAGAAAGAGCTTCATAAACAGCATGTATTCACTAAATTTATCTGTGGCTTTTTTGCAGGTGGGAAAACATTTGGTTAAACAAGATTCAGATTATTGGTGGAGCCAATGAGTATGTACTTTTCCACCAATTCACAAAAAGGTATTGCATTTGAAAACCGTAGATTTTTCTCCCTGGTTGCTGAATTATCTGACACAAGAGAATTCATTTGCCTCACTCACGTTTCTAACAACCTATGTTAAATCAGGTGCAAACCTTATTTTTTTTGTGGAAAATCTGCCTGGAAGGAAAAAACCTAAACAGTGTTGGCATTTCTAGCAGTTTTCCTACTGCTGCCTGGCAGAGGACAAGCAGAGCAGCTTTCCATTCACTGGGTGTTTGTTGAACTGCCCCTCCAAGAGTATAGGATCTATGCTTTGGCTTTCTCAGGTCATGCTTGGAGTAATACAGCCCATCACCAACTCCTCCTGCCCAGTCCCCAGCAGTCTGCTCTCCTGCAGTATTGCTGCAGTTGCTCTTTAGAGCAGAACCTTGGTCTGAGGGTCCTTTGTTGTAACATGCTTCCTACTTTACACCAGTATGGGAAAAGGGAGGGAGAGACAGAGAGAGAAAAGGCTTTGTGCAACTCAGGCAAATTCTGTCCAAGAGACAGAGAATACACTGGCACATTAACTGTGGATTAACATGAATGTTGTAATGATACAGCAAGAATATATCTTGACATTAACTATGTATTCCATTTGTCTCTTACATGGTAATTGCCTACTTTCCCATTTTAAAAAGAATTTCAGTGGCAAACAAGTCATAGTTACTATGTGGAAATCAGTCAAGCTTTTCTCCCCTGGAAATTGCAGTAGCAAATATATAGATACCATATGCTCTTTCAAGAAGACTTCCCTTGTAAATACATGAGTTCTGCACCACAAAGAAAGAAGAACATTTTCTACCTCTCCTTATCTGAATGGGCTAATTGAGTAACACCAATGATTTCAGCTGCTAGAAAAGCTGAAATAATAGCAATCATGTTATTATTTATTCAAAGACAATTTTTTTTCCCAGAACCTGGGATATATTGCCAAGGAAGTGATTCTGATTCCTATTGTCCCTCACAGAAACAGATACATGTATATTTTTAAGAGTCATGCTATAGCCTAGTTTGCTGTCCTTGGTGTCAGTAGCAAAATTAGAACCTAATTTACTGTAAGAAATCGAGTTCAAAGGTTGAGATTCAGAAGGTCCTTGAAAAGCAGTACTTTTTCCATTACACATAATTTAAGATTATGTGTAATACATTATGTGTCCTACAGCTTTGTGTAGAAGAAAACAGAGAGGGCTAATTTATAGTGTAGAGATGCTGCTTTTTTATCTGCTTTGTGGTGGCACAAATTATACCCACTCCCACTTAGTGCCTTTCCATGTGGGGAAGCTAATTCTCAGTGTTGGACCTACTCCATGGACAAGGCTCCAAGGTAGTCCTTAGTGACTTCTGCTTTGAAAGCAGAGGAAGGTATGGGTGGTACTAATTGAAAGGATCATCTGGGAACATAATCTTTTTCAGGTCATACATTGTTTGTTTACTTTTCCAATCCTGCTGGGCTCCACAACATTTTGTAGTGATTTCCACTTGTGCATTAAAAAGCATTTCTGTAAGTTTGCTTTAAATCTGCCATCTGATCATTACTCAGGGTGTTTTTTTAAAAAATGAATAATCATTTCCTGTTTGCCTTCTCTATACCATCCATGAATTTCCATATCATAATTAAACTGCCTTCGAATTAAGATTTGACTATTATTCACTTTTTCTTCTACACTTTCCCCATCACATGTGCCCATCTAACTTCATTCTTTGACCTTTCCCAAAAAAGCCCACCAATCTCCTCACTCACTCCCTCCTTCTTTGAAGCATAATTTTCTGTCCCCACACCAAGTCCTTGCATGCCAGTTCCCAACAAAGCGAATCCTAGGCTTGTACCAGCTTCTAGAAATAACTCCTCGTTGCCCAGCTGGCTCCCAGAACTTCTAAAGAGCCTCTTCAAAGACATCAGATCTCCCCTTGGAAGAGAGTCTTCCCTTCCTACCTGATTTTTGCACTGCAGAGAGAAGAATAGCTTCAACACCACACCAACTTTGTCGTCCTGGCTCTTGGTACCCTGACAAAGCAGCTGCCTTTCTTACCCTGGGCTCTGGTGAGAGGTAGGTGCTCAGCTAAGGTCACTCTGTGGACCCCAGTCTGAGCTGGATCCTTTGGTTCTGCTCACTTCTCAATTCCATAGCGTTACAAGGCAAATGCTATGTCTTAAACAGGTACTATATAAAAATTACTGTGGACAAGAGAGGTGGAGAGAGAAAAAAAGATATATGGTACATTCCTGGAGTTTCTATCAGCCCCATGGAGGTATTTAGTACTCCCCTCTTCTGCTCCTGTTAGAAAGGCCTTTTCCTACTGTTTACTGTGTCATATATCTGTCCCATCATCTCTTTTTCACTGTAGAAATGTTCTGACCTATTTGCTCTCCTTCATTTCTCTGTGATTCTTCTCAGAGTACTTCCTAAGGTTACCATAGCCTATTCCAAAGAGGTAACTTTGGAGGTAAGATTACCAGTAGTATTTAAGATGCAAGCTCACCATGCAGGTATATAATGTTACAAGGATGCTCTGTTTTATTTTCACTTCCTTCTCTAATAATTCCCAATGCACTATTTGCCACTTCACTGTCATGGATCTGACTTTTCAGAGCACTATCCATAATGACTCCCAGATCTCTTGCTAGACTGGTAATAGCTAATTTCCCTAGCTAATAGCTAATTTAGAGTTCATCACTGTGTATATAGTCGTATAGATAGTTGTTTTTTCTCCTTCATGCACATTACTTGCATTTATTGACATTTCATTTGTGATTCCCATTGAATTTAATTTGTGATTTTATTGCCTTATCATTCTGTATTGTGAGATCCTTCTGTAGCTGTTTGCAGTCAATTGCACATTTCACTATCCCAAATAGTTAGTTATCTTCTGCAGACTTCCTTCCCTCATTTTTAACTTTTTCATACAGATTACTTATGGTAATCTTGAAGGGCACAAATACAGATCTTGTGGAATCGCCCTAGTAACATTCAACTATCATGAAACATCACATTGTATCCTTGCCCTTATTTTTCCTATTTTTCTACAAGCTATTTACGCATGCCACTAAAAATGGACTTTCTTCATCAGTTTATTTAAATGTTTGCTGAGGGACTCGCCCAACAGCCACTTCCCATCTCTATTATTTCTTTCCAGCTGTGCTTGAACTATAGCTAGTAAGCCTGTGTGTTGTGGCCCACGGGCCAAGTCCCTGGGACTCCTTAACCTATAGAGATATGTGATGGTTGAAGAAGACCATGAACTGTCATGGGGAAGACTCTCTGGAGTCTCAGCATCATGGTGGTATTGTGGGGTCACGGTGCCACCACGCGATGCTGCAAAGGGACCAAGAGTCCCAAAGGGATTAGATCCTGGTGTCTCTCCATCCCCAAGCATTCATCCCCACTCTGAAGAACTGAATGGCTTTTAGAGCAGGGTAGTAGCTAAGATTTTGGTTTTGGTTTGGATGTGGCTGGTGTATTGTAGAATGTTTGCTGTTAGAGCAAGTATAAATAATTCTAAGTCTTAATTTATAGCTTGCAAGGATCCACTAAACACCCTAAAACTTTTGTTCAGTATAAAAGAACCTGATAGAAATAACCTGTAAGACTGGGGAGAAAAAAAATTTCTTAGACCTCTGTTGTATTCAGCTATAAGTGAATATGTGACTCTATTTTTGAGCATATAAAAACTTTTGCAGATATGCTATCAACATATTTTTCTTGTGCAAATGCCATATTTTTTTTGTTCTGTTGATGAATTAACAGCCTAGCTCAGTCTTTTCTGGATGATTTATACCACCCATATGAGAGTCAACTGTACAGAAGCCAATACAGTTCAAAAGGAAGACAAATCATTGTATGTATTGAGAGCAATTGCAAGGCACTGTGAATTTCACATTCTAGCTGCTTTGGACCTCTTTGCTGATCTGCATCATAGTGCAGAAACAGCAAGTTTTAAGTTAATGTAGGATTATTTATATATGTATTTAAAAATATATATTTATTTATAAAATTTATATATATATATGTAAAATATAGTATATATTTTTAATGCCAGTTAGATAGTCACTCTCAGGAGAAATGATAAGGTATTTTCCCTTTTCTCAAGCAAAACAGAACTTAATCCAATAGTTGGCACATTAAATAAAAGCCCAGCCCAAATATAGTTCCCCACCCTGTCTCAGCTTGTCAGCCATTTGAGGATTCATAAGTATGAACATGTTTAAATGTTAAAGTGTAACAGGACAATAAAGGACTTTTGCCCAACCTTCTAAGCCATCCAAACCCAATTTTGGGACTTCTGAATAGAAAGAAAACAATGGTTGTGTTTCACTTAACTTGACCTTTTAAGCTGCCAACCTTTTTCTGTGTAAAACATCTTTACATGGTTGAGCTACTCTCACTGTGCTTTTCTGGCATGTGTAATGTTTTTTGTGAGGTCCTTAGTGAAGGTCTGGAATAAGTAAACATCTACAGCACAATGTAAGTGCAACGATATACCACGTGTCTTCACAAAAATGTCCATCAACGATCTTAGGTAAGGATGGAATTCCCACACCATTTAGATTAATCACAATTGCTGGCATGCAATGCACGGTGACATCCCTTTTAGCTAAAATGTGACCCTGGCTTTGTAACCTTCCCTCTAAATGCACTGGTACAGCTCAGAAACAGGCCTTCCTCTAAATGCCGTAGTTTTCCATAGTTCTTCTCCCTCTGGGATCAGCAAAGTCAAAAGTGGTTGGAAATGTACTGAAAATGCTATTAGTTTATTTTTTTAAGGGGGGCAGCAGTCAGTGATGCCAGGATATGAGTCCATTAGTGTTGGGGTTTTTTTCCATGCACCTCCAGAGACACATGTCCAAATCATATCCTGCACAGCCACTCTGAATTTTGTTGTGAAAGCAACACAAGCACAGAGCATGAATAAGTCTCAATAGAGAAAACTATGCCTTGGCTATTTGTGCACCAGGCCCAGCTGTCTATCCAGGTAAGGGGGTGAGAAACCTTCTGTTAATACGCGAACAAGGAGCTCAGGCCTCGGCGAAATTCCTGCTGGAAACGTGAATTAAGTGCTGTTTAGTATTAGTAAAAGAGAAACATGTGGCTCTTGGGGAATATTCACAATACATCTCCACCGGTTATAAGCCTTTCCCACCAGGCAACTGACTGGAGAGAGGAGTTCATCTGGAGTTTCAGTAGTTGCCTGTAGCAGCTATTGGTTTCTGAGAAATGTTGGTGTTGAAGATACCTTGTATAGGAACAAGGGAGGTGATTTCATGGACTTCGATTTGTCTGCACCTGTGTTTTGATGTATCTATCTAACCAGCTCAGAATCAAACAAATCTGAGGCTGCACTACTGAAAAATTGAACCTAACTCCCTTGAGTTCAAAGCCCTACCTTAGAGGCTGGTTTCCATTGCTTCAGTGAGAACTTTATGTTCTCTGGGTTTGATTGCACACAGCAATTTCTTTCCATACAGGTTTCTTGCTGGAGTCCTATGCCTGATGCAACTCTTCCCTACTCACACCCTCCTGCATGTGATGAACACTGAGATGTACTGTAAACAGCTGCACCCATCTGTACATACAGCACCAGTGGCTGTGTGGGCAATTAGCACCTGCAATTACGCTGCATTTTATGCAGTGGGAACATACAGAGAACAAGAGCACCGACCTCGCCTGTCACTGGCACGCAGTGTGCGAAAAAATAACAAGAGGACGACAAACAGGGCTCCTGGCGGAGGAAGGTAGACTACTCTGCATGTCAGCTTGTGCACCAACTACAACAGGCTTTTTTCCTTCCAGCAGTTTCTATTCTCTTTTGTCACTTTGTTGCTTTTGCTGAGGCCTGAATTTTTTAAAATATGAAAAGAAACAAACTTTTGCTGAGAATGCCCTTGGAAATAGTAGTCAGAAAAAAAAGACATTCAAAAATATGTTCCAGCTGTTCAGCATTTGACCAAGTTAAAAATTGGTCTGGGCCCCAGAGACTTTTTTCTCTTTTTAGTCTCACAGATAGATAGCACCAACAACTGCACAGGAACTATTTGTGTGAGATAATGCAATAGGGAGATGTCTCAAACTCCTCCTAGGCTGTATTTTCGCATGCTGCTCCCTCTGTACATATGTGTTTGCACAGAATACCTTTCAACCTGAGTAACTGTGGTTGCTGTAGATTAATATAAACTCACATCTTGGTGCAAGAGGCTTCATGCTTCCAGTCCCTTGAAATGCTTTTGCCTGCAGCTTTCTGCCATACCAATTCCTCCTTTCCCCCACATTTTATTAAAAAAAACCCTATTTTTTCACCCTTTGCTTATAACTTTTAATTTCTATCTATTATTTAGTGCTGCAGCTCTTGAACTTTGCTGGATATTGCAAATCATACAGCATAAAAACTTTCTGTGAAGTTTGGACTAACAATTTATTTTCATCCTCAGGGGTACTTGTTTCCTTCTTTACCATGAATGAATAAAAGCTTTTTTTGCTCCTTTCAGATAAAAGTAAACATTCTCCTGGGTAGACAACCTGGGAAATTAGGGATTCTTGAATTTCTTTCTACACCATTGTCTTGCTCACTGTTTTGCACCATTGTCGTGACTCACCTTGGGTGAGTCATCTGGACATTGTGTGCTTCTCCTATCCCAGGGATCACAAATGGATATAAAACCCACACAATATCCAACTTTTCTTGTGATTGAGATATATGGGTGGAAAGCATTAGATAAGTGCTTTGTGTATCCGCTAAATCTCTTTCAAAGTCTGGTTTATTACAAGAAGAAACAGTCTAATTTTTAAAACTTTTGAGAAGATATTAAGTAAAGGGAGGACAGAAAGTGAAGGCCATCAAGTCAATAGGGAGATACATCCCAACTTCAGCAGGTTTGCTGTAGGTGCCAAGTGCTAGATACTGATACTATCAGGTACTGCTGTAGATCAAACATGCTAGATCACAATATACACAGTCCACATCATGGTAGGACTAATGTGATTTCAAACAAAGAGCCTGCCTGTGACTTTTCCCTGCATGAATGTTCCCTGATTGCAGGGAAGGAGGGAAGCACCTATGTGCATCTCTTTCGGGGTCAGGAGTTTTCTTCCAACACACTGATTGGAGGAATGTCTTTATGCAATCTGAGTGTCTAAATATCCAAAAAAGTGGAAACGTTGTAATTTAGAGACCCATTGTTTTAATTAGTAAAGTGCTAAAAAGCACACTCTGTCCCCCTTTAGCTGTGCTATTCTTTGGCTCTTTGTTCAATTCTCTGGATGTATAGTCTAAGAATGCTATAAGCATGTGAGTTCTACTTTAAAAGCTTGTTTGTGGTTCATCATGAGCTATTAGGGAGAGCACATCAAGCAACTGTTTTGGCAGGGATATAGGAATTGCTTCATATTCTGGCAGGAACGATTCTCTCCTACCCAAGAGGACCATGAGGCTTTGTGGTTGGATTTGTTGCTCCTTCCCTTCTCCTGAGCATGTTTATGTTAGGAAAGTACATCTTTGAAGGAGAATATGACAAACAGCCAGTCTCAAAGGGTCAACTGTAGCTTTAATGTGTAAGGTATTTTTTCCTTATCCAACATTTCCAAAAATAACAGCACAAAAATCACTTTAGCACATCCAGAAATACAAGAACGGGAGAGAGGTGAAGGTATTAGGATCAGGTTTTCAAGTAAAGGTGTTGTCAGCAACCTCCAGGCTTGGGAGAAAGGCTGGCTGAAAAACATTAGGAGTGCAATGCTAGGAAGCTTGTATGTGGAATCTCTAAATTAGAAATTTGCAGGCAGAACCTGACACATTAAGGCTCTTCTCAGACTGACAGCACGAGGAGATGAACAGAGACCCCCACAAGCACTAAGCTGTGCAAAACCAGTCAGCACAATTCCTACATGGACCTTCACCTTTTGCAAATTGAACAAGCTCCAGGAAGGTTGGAGTTTTGTCAGAGAACTACCATAAAATCTTAGGAGCTTTGGCTCTGGTAACTTCTATGTTTTTTGGCTTGTATACCCAACTCAGAGTGTAAATGCTACCAGATCTCTCTGTATCCCCCCAAATTATTTACTTTCTTGGTTATCCTTCCTATATTCCAGGCAGAGGATGAGGTTTCCCCATCTGAAGGTGGTATTATGTGTAAAGCTAGCCTGACAAAGAAGAAAACACCATGCTCCCTTCCTAATCATAAAATCATAATGATAAAATTACCCAGCAGAAAATAGTAAAAATATATTAAGCAGCCCTGCTATAAATTCTTGACAGTGAATTTCCTGAGGCAGAAACACTATCAGTGCTATATGTGTGTCTGGCCACCAGCCCAGGGGAGAGCTGATTCTCTGCTGGGATACTGTGGCAAAGTGGTAACTTCTTGGAAGGCACCAGACCATAACAGTCCTGCTCCTAGAAAGTGTTCATCTCTACGTTGTTTGCTGTAGAGGAGACCAAGGGCGGGGGGGATGATGTTTGAGGCACCTGTTGCAGCTCCAGAGATGAGACTGCGGACACCCACGGATACAGCTGACAGCTGGAGCAGAGTGAGGAGCCCCCAGGGATAGCCCAGAACTTGGGACAGGCTAATATCCCCTGACCGCTCTCTGACCCTCTCTGACAGCCAAGGACGCACGGTGGGGATGGGGCTGGGGTCTTCGCTGCTGTCCTGTGATGTGCTGTGATTGTGGAGCTCACACATCATGCTGGAGGAGTTGAGCTGTCTGCTGGTGTCAAAACTTGGCCTGGTCTGTGAGCAGTGCTTCCCTGCCCAGGGAGAAGCTCTGCTAGCAGCTGAAAACTGTCCTGGCTAGGGCCCCCCACCTACTATGGCTCAGACAACTGTATCATAATGTAATAAATGCAGGCAATTCTGAACAACGTTTTGAAATCCCCAGACCTTGACTGAAACTCGCTTGAGCCAGTTCCCATTAACTTCAGCCAGATTTGAAGCAGGTCCTTACAACATTATTTTTAAACCTATAAGAAAATCATTTCAGCCTTAATGTTGTTATAGACACAACAGAGAAAGGCACTAATGCCTTCAAAACTCCCAGGTAATTTACAGAAGCTGCAGCCAAGACAAGGAGCTGAGCACTGAGAGACAAATCTAATGCATAACCTGGTGCAATACAGGTTTGTATCTGTTAATCCAGCACTCATGAACTTCTGCACTTTGTGAAGGATGACTTCTGTGCAATACCCATCTGCTGTGCTCCCTCATCTCTTTGCTCTGGAAAATACTGCAAAAGCTACATACAGGTCATGACCTCCACATGCAGCTGATTTCTGCGACCAGTTGAAACTCTGGCTTTGTTCTGCGGATACAACTAAAACACAGAATTAGTTTAAATTGGTCTAATCTCTTTGCACAGTTTCTGGTCATTTTGAACCACTCCATTCAATGGTTGAGAAGAGCTTTGCCCGTGTCCTGGAGCAACTTGGCAGCTGGGAAAAGGGGTTTCGAAGGAAGGCAGAAGCCATTCAGGGTCAGGCACCCCCAGTTTATTTTGGCATGGAAAATATTTTGTTAAAATTAAAAAACCCAAACACCAGGCAACTTGCCAGCAGTCTAAAAGAGGACTTGAATCTGCTTGAATATGCATGTTTAGATGAAGTCCTGCATCACATTGGTAATTACAGACCCTGTTATCACAGTAACTCACTACCAGGTGAGAAATCCCTTGTGGAATAACTACACCTAAGACCACATTCTTATGTAAGGCAAGGCAGTATAAGCAAATGTTTTACCCTTCTGTGTCAGAGGGCCAAACTGCTCTGTACTGGGGAAGAAATGCAGAATAAGCCCAAGGAAGCCAGACATTCATACATGCAAACCTAACTTGAGTAAGTACAATGCAGGGCTTATATTCCATTTCTGACTGGAAACAATTATGCACAGAAAACAAGCGTAAATGCTTTAAATATGTGTGTGGATTTAACAGGAAAGAGCCACAAATTAGACAGAAGGGGGGGGAGGGGAAGGTCATCTGTAGGTAAATAGGAAGTAAAGGAGATAATTAATCAGGAGATTCATGATCTGCCAAACTACACGGATCCTTGCTTATAATAAACAGCCAGTGTTTAGTATTCAGGATGATTTTCAAGAAGACTTACACTTTCAGCCTAGTGGTGGCAGGCACCAGAACCTCCCAAGCTCTTTGAACAGAGACAAATGTAAACTGCAGGCAAGAACTGCTGTCTCTCCAGAAGAGTAATGTTCTCAAGGAACAGCTTCATAACATACATAGTGCCTGTGTTACTGGAAGAATTCAAGGAAGAAATCTGCAGTTTTTCCCCAGAAGAATTCTAGGCATAAAATTAGCAACATTTTTTGCATAATTTCTTAGGTCCAGAGAAATGGGGAAAGCCTCACAATTACATGCAAGTCTTTAATTTAGCAACCCTTGAAAGACAAAAGCAGAAAGTCCATTTTGTTACAAGGTATTAGAGTCTGATATTCAGATTCCTTCCCAAAATTCATGACAAAATTTGCTAGCAGCATTTAGTTTTGGTATTTATTTTTCTGTACAGGCACCTAGCTGGGTCTGTGAGCTCAGCTGCTTGGTAGTTACACCAAACAGAGGTGCTTATCAAATGCATACATAACCAATGACCTCCATGGACCAACTCAGTTCCCAGGAGAGCCTGCAACTGATGGCTACAACACACTGTTTCACTGCTCTGTTGCTCAGCTTCGTTCTTCTTTTGCTGTTCATATCTCTCAGTTTTCAGGGGCTTATTTCATGGAGGCCATCAGAGTCTTCCTGCAAGAGGCGATGCATTCAAACTGCTCACCCAGATGTAAAGTCTCTCTCTTCACTGAGGTTGCTGAACAGAATGCTTTCACAACTGCTGTGGCCTCAGGGAAATTATACTTCATTGCAAAGTGCAAACAAACTCCTCATGTCTGAAGATTTCAGACCAAAATCTTCTTCGAGACAGTGCTTGGGCCACTGGATGCTGCCATTGGTCACCATCAATCGAGAGAGTGATGCTCAAAATCCTATCACCTCTCTTAGCATTACAGAAGGTAGAAGGATGATGTGATGCCAAAGTGGAAGGTCCTACCCGTTCCTGGGAGCCAGCAGTGGTAAAAATGAAAAGGAAGATGTGCCCCATGGCTTATGGCAGCCTATCTTGTTAGTAGAAAGATAGCAGAGAAGATGGAGTTTCATAGGAGTGGACGTGGCAGAGATAATATGAAACTGCTTGATTCTAAAAGTGATAGGGGACAGTCTCCAAACAGTGAAAACACTCATGTCTCCAGTGGATTTTACTGAAGGTTTTCCTTCTCAGTAAAGGATAATGTGGGAATCTTAAAATACTAGTAATTTAGGTGACCAGGTCCATGCAAAGAAGCCTGTGGGATTGTTCTACTTTCTTCTGAAACCAGATGAGGTTTCAGAAGAAAGTAGAATAATCCCACAGGATCCTTTGCGTGGATATCCTGAGTTTTCAACCTGCAAGGTTTGCAGTATTGATATTCCATTAGCAGATCTCTAAGCTTTCTAACATCTTACCACCAGCTAATCAATGTCCAAATTCTATGGAGCTACTGAGAAAGCACACATTTCTGGTGAGAGAATTGATATCTTTATCCCAGCTTCCATTCTCCTGCATGGAGCAGTGCAGTAGGACAGAGTCACACATTTGTGTGCATATTCCAGAGCACAAGTATTAAAATGGAGACTGACAATGGTAGCAGCACTTGTTTTGCTCGCAGTTAACATATAGGATGCTCAATGTGTTGGTCACTGCCTTATTCGGATTAGATATAGGGAAGGAATTTTTTTTACAATGAGGATGGTAAAACACTCTTTCCCAGGGAGGTGGTAGATGTTCTGTCCCTGGAAATGTTCAAGGCCAGGCTTGAATGCTCAGGGCTCTGAGCAACCTGATCTAGTTCAAGACATTTCTGCTTATTGCAGGGGAGCTGAACTGGATGACCTTTAAATGCCCCTTCCATCTATGATTCTATGATTCTATGGTTCATGTTGCATCATATCTCAGGATATAAAAATATCCCTTTGTATTCCACCAAGTCAATGCCATCCTTTGCTAATGATACCACTAATAATGCTGGACCTCAGGGCTCCTCAGGCAGAAATCTAGTGGCAGCCAAAGAGAAACTGACTCAGGAAATGAGGCACTGGTTGCTGCAGGCTGCAACATCTTCATCTCTGCCTTTGTTGCAAAGATGTGACTTTTTCAAACTACACAGGAAATCTTCAGGAAGAAGCCAACATCAAATAAGCACATGGAGAGCTGCTTTCTTCTACCATTGATCAAAGAGCAGTGTCAAGAGAAGGAGAAATAGTACTGCTGTTGAAACAACTTTGTCTCCATGCCTCATCAATTTGCTTGCAGAGGAGAGCAACAAAGCTGGTGAAAAGGCTGGGAGGCATGTCCTAGGAGTAAGGGCTGAGGACTTAGGGTTTGTTTAGTTTGCAGTTAAGAAGGCTGGGGGCAACCTCATTGCTCCCTACAGCTTCCTGAAGAGGGGAAGTGGAGAGGCAGGTGCTGTTCTCCTCTCTCTAGTGACAGGACACATGGGAATCATCACAGCTATGCTAGGGGAGGTTCTGACTGGACATCAAGAAGCATTTCTTTACCAAGGGCATGGTCAAACACTGGAACAGACTTCCTAGGGAGGTGATCAATGCCCTAGGACTCTCAACATTTGAAATGTGTTTGAATAATGCCCTCAATAATTTAACTTTTTGACACACCTGAAGTGGTCAGTCAGTTCAACTAGATGACCATTATAGGTCCCTTCAAACAGAAAGATTCTATTCTGCTCTGTTCTATTTTATTCTTCTATCCCCAAGCCTTGGTACAGATGCTTCCTCACATCTTTCAACCACTCGCTTCCTGAAAGTGTTTCCAGGAAACAGGCTGGAAGGTTCCATCTGGGGATCAGACACACAGCAAAGATCCAGCTTCTCTATTCTGCATGCTCCATTTGGTGCTTCTCATCCCAAATGGGAGAGACTGGGGAGCTGCTGGGCAGGAGGGCCTGGAAACGTGCTGTGGAGCTTGGCAGCTGTTTCTGAAGCTGTGGCGTTTCGCCATGGGCAGAGTTCCCTGTGTTCTGCACACTGCCTGACAGACCTCAGGGGAGCCTGTCTTGCAAAATGAGCACCAGAGTTACTCCCTAAGGACCTTTATTAAAAAAATAAAAAAGGCAACCTCTGTGTAAATGAAATGCTTGTTTACAGCATAGTGCCACAACTCTATGTGCTAAGCTTCATAGCCTTAGTGGGTTATAAAAAATACCTGTAGTATAGATACAGATGGTGCAGAAGATGTAGAAGACATAGAAAGTAAGAATAATAGAGATAAAAAAGATAATTCACACAGAATTCACAGAATGACTAGGTTGGAAGAGACCTTCAGGATCATCGAGTCCAACCCATGCCCTAACACCTCAATAATAACACCCACTTCCCAAGACTTTACAAACAGAAGCCCTGACATTTAGTTCTATGCTCCCAAAATACAGAATTTAACAAAAATTAAGTCAAGATACAAGTGTAATAGAGCCAACATTTGCTCCTAATCTGCTACATTACTGCTACTTAACTACTCCAAATGTTTTATTAACTGAAGGTGACAATAATGCAATTGTATTTTAGTCTTTGCAGCTGTTTTCACATCTTAGTGGTAGGAACTGCCTTCCCTATACACATAACAGGAGTGGCAGCTGTAATTGGGACTACATAATTTAATATTTACAGAGTTTAAAGATGATCCAAGAAGTGCCTGAGAACAGTCAAGAACCTGGATTTGAATGTATAAAACAAGTATTTAGAGCAGTTCAGTGAAGGGAAGAATAAGTCAAAGAATATCCTGGTCTCCAACTGGCCATGATGAAAAAAGCAGAATGGAAAGCAGGTGCAGAAGAGAGGATTTCTGGGCATGATTTCCACTTGTGATGCTCTGTGAGAGACCCATGGGGAGAGGAAAAGGATGCTGACTGCAGGATGTCAACAAAGAGCTTGGAAGAGACTGATCCCTTCTGTAGGCCTTCTGCACGCCCCAGGGCAAAGCTTGTGATTGTGCACAGATAAGTGAAATTCTATAAAAGTTATTTCCAGTGCAAAGAAGCTGGAAAGTCTGAAGCTGGAAAGTCTGAAGCTGGAAATCAGCACACAGGCTTTGTATTTACAGAATGCTCATTTGCCTTGTACAGAGGGGAACAGTCTGTCTAATATTTGAGTTTCTGCAGATGTTTCCCCATCCTCCTGGGTTAAAAGTTGGCACATTGGAATGGCAGGAGTTGAAACAATTTAATTTAAATTAAAGAAACCAAACCAACCTTAACAGCATGCAAACACAATTTCATTTCACTACAAAAGTGAAAAACAGGCAAAAAATGCATTGACGTATACAGTACCAAGTGGTTTACTTTAAATACTGCAATTGATTATGAGGTATTTTACTAAGAGAATGGGAGGAAGAAAAGTCCTTATTCAAACTGTCTGAATGAGTCTAATATAGCAGCACAGCATTCAAAACGTGCAGTGAGAAAGGGTTTTTGGAAAGTGATTTGTAGTTTCTAAACCAACTGTTCCAATAGAAAGGGCAACATCCAGGAATTCAGGTAACAGGGGCTTTGCTCCAATCTGTAACATGCCATCAAAAGTATTATGAAATAGAATTTTTCCCCAATGTCCGGGGAATTGTCTTATTTACCAACTAGGAACACCTCATTATCAGAATTTCTGGAGTGCTTTTGAAATCTCCTCTAGAATACAGATATGAAGACAATATATATTTTTTTTCAATCCGCAGATTGAAAATCAACCCCTGCCTGCATTTCAATCAACTCCTACCCCCACTGGGCTTTAGAGTCTGCTGATTCTCCATAGCGTAGCAGAACTCAGAATTTCCCATGGTCTGTGGTGCTGCATCATCCTCTTTTCCCTCCATCTCCTTCTTCAGTTATATTCTTCCCCCAAACTCTTCTGTCTGACAGCCATTCATCTCCTCTATTACTTCACAAGTTTTTCACGTGTTACATTTCTTTTCCCGTGGGCCTCAGCATGAAACTACCAAATAAGCAGTTTGACTTCCTTATTTCCCTTTTCTTTTCTCAGCATGCTCATTAGTTTGTTACTTAGCAAAAGGAAACCCTTTTGCTGTCAAAAGAAAAGGGCACCATCCCTGATGCTGGACTTCAAAATTATCATGACATCAATTAGGAAACACTCATATCAAGATAGCCCCATACAGTCAGCATCCATCTACACTCAGACATTTTAAAGGGAGACAAGATAAGCCAGTGAGAAACATGGGAGTCTCAATAATTATCAGCCCTGCAAATGAGCCCCAGAGCCATAAATGAACACATCCTTCTCACAAAGGCATGCAGATAGATGTTCTATCCTAAGGAGGCTGGCGGAGGGGACCCAAGGATTTCTGTGAGAAGCATCCCTTGGACAAAGATTCCTTGATACTTTTAAGAAGATGTGCTTTGCTTTGACCCAGGCATGTCTCCATTATGGCTGTAGAATTTTAAAAATTTACTGTAGCCCCTATGGAAATAGTAAATAAAAATGGGATTTCATGTTTTCTTTCTCCTCATTTCATATGGAAGTTGCTTTGACCGTTAATTTCAATGGAATCAAGACTTTATCCAAATTGCTTTCTTATTATATATAAACCATACATACATATAAACCGTTCACTAAATGGTTACACTAAGGTCAGAGTCCCCTTCTGTCTACTGTCTCTACACTGTCCCCTTTAGCTTTTCTGTTCCCATTCCCTTCTGTCAAGAAGCTGAATTGGGCTATGTTTCAGCTTACAAATCATGTTCACTACTATTGTTGACTAGCCAAATCGAAATTAAACTTATTTTTCACCTAGCTTAAACAGCTGAGGCAAAAGATGGAGGAATGAGAATTATCTTCCCTAATTTGTCAGCTATCTGCACCTGCATGTAGGCACTGAAATACCACAGTTAATGCCAAGACTCAGCTTATATCATTCTTTGAGGTCCAGAAGACAAGAAAATGACAATTTAACAAACACAAGCCAACTTTCCTGAGATCTAGAGGCCGTAGTTGGGAGGTCAGCAGAATTAGATCCCAGCCATTAGGCACTAGCTGCAGTTTTGCTTACATTTAGCCAACCAATGCTTTGGAAAGTCATGCATTTCTATCAGTCGTTCATAGCATTATAATGCCAGTAATTTAACTCCTTTGGGGCTTCTGTAAGATCTCTGAAAAAAGCAAGTGGAAGAAAGTCTATGGCTGCTGCCTTAGGCCTTCTGTGGGTGTTAAATGCATGTAGGCAAATAGCTGACAAACCACATATTCAAACTGGCACATGCATATTCATCTGTTTTACTCAGGTTTGCGTAGGACTGGTTTTAACTTGGTGAAGAAAAAGTGTTCTCCCTTCTCCCCTCTGTTAGTCCTGTAACTACTAGTTGTAAGAAAGTAGCACCCTAAACTAATTAGTGGATGTGGCCTAAAAAAATGTCAGGACAGAGAGGGAATACACATACCTGGTACAGGTAGGTGTTGAAGGTTCAGATCCCCATCATGCCTCCCCTCATGAACTTCCTTAGACTTTCTAGATTTGATTCTTTAATTTGGTCTTGTCCCTGATGTATCCCACAAAACTTGCAGTGACTTTTGCTTTGAGTGGCCTTCCTCTCAGATCTGGGGAGTGTACACAGCAATCAAGGTCTGCTGCGTACTTACTGCCTTGTACTGGCACCCGACCAGAACCTGTGGTGCTCACAGCTGCTGCACCTTTTTTGCCTGCAGCACATTCTGAATTAGCATGTACTGAAAATATTCATTTCACAGATGTTCAGCTTCAAATTCCACTGTTTAGAAGACAGGCTTTATTAGGAAAAGAGAAGATTTTAAGGAAAGAGTCTTCCCATGGACAAGCGGAACCAAAGTTTGCTCTTTACTTTCTTTTTGGAGTAGTCTTTGCACAGCAAAATGTCAATACCTGGAAAAGTTTATTAATGCATATTAATAGTTGCTGTTTGTGTCTTAGGTTATGCTTACACCTGAACTTGTGTACTAGCCCTGAACTAATTAGATCAGTCACACTAGGATCTGACCAGGGTCACCCACCTACATAACAGCCCATATATTAAAGGTAGGATTGTGGCAGTGGGATGGTTGCAGGTACATACATTTTGTATCTTCAGTTTTTTTATGCACCTCTGGTATAAAATCTTAAAATAACTGAATGAAATGGATTTTTGCCATCGATTTAAAGGGATTCAGGATTTCTAGTTTTTGTTTTGCCTTCGGTGCAAGACAACAAAATCTCAAAGCAGTCTGAAGATGTCTTTTTCCTTTCTGTTGTAAAGCATAAATTTCACTTTTACCTTCATCACCAGGACAGACATTACCAGAAGCTATCCTTTGGACAGAAGGAACATGAAAACTGCAAAATTCTAGTTTGATGAATGCTTGTGAGGAATATTTTCAAATGTGTTTTTCCTCAAGGTTGCTGCTTCTGTGTGCAGTGGTTGTTCATTTAATTCAGACAGCATCTGTCTCTGATCATTATTTTTTGGAGAGTTCTAGTAATCCATAAACTTAATCTGGAAAAGAAAACAAACTGTTGCTAAAATAGTCCAGTGGAATCCCACTCCTGTTTTGATTACTCCTAACTAAGGTGCACAAACTGAAGCATTTTCTTCACTAGACATAATCTCTTCTGTGCCTTGCTGTGGTCTCATTTCTCCCTTTTCCTAGTTTTCCAGATGTTTTTTCTGTCATTGCTTCAGAATTTTCTTGTTGTTCTTCTGGTAGAGGTTCCTCTAATATCAGCAGCTGATAAGAGCAGCCATCCCAGGAGGAAAAATTCCATAAGTTCTTATTGTTGTAGATTATAGGAAGTATCACAAAACCCTTGGCTAACATGATACCCTTCTAGTTAAGGCTTTATCCCGGCTCAGATTGCAGCTATAAATGCCATGAGGCATTGTGGATGGATAGGCACATAATGATGAACTTCCTCTCTGCCTGGAGTTAAAAATGGTTTATGTTAATGTCAGTCTTCCACTGGCAGTTTTTGTGCTCTCTATCCACACACTACATATGGCATAACATTGGCACTATTTCCTATCTTTTTTTTGTGGTGAATATTTGCCAAGAAAAGGGCACTTGAATACTCCAGAAAGGAGAAATGCGGCCAACAAATCCTCTCTTTGCCTTTTAATTATGACTACTGGTATAGATCTGTTGACCTCTGCTTTGCTCATTCTGCCTACTGTGATGATTACTGGAGCTGGGAGCTGGGTCTCTGTCTCAGCCATTCCAAATTAACATCTCTTCAAAGGTGGTGCCCTGCCTTCCTCCTCTCCCCTGGGACAGCATGTCCAGCACCATCAGCAGAAGAGAGGGTCTTCTCTCATAAGTCTTATTGGTTTCCTTCTGTTTTCTCTCTGTGCTGGGAGAGGAGGGTGAGCAGGTTCTGGTTGGGTACCAATCCGAGGCAGTGGGTACAGCAGCAGAGCTTGCAGACCTTGGATCTGGGAGGCTTTTTGCTGAACCATCCTTGCTGGAGGAATAGGCAGGAGCAGGGAAGGATGGCCACTTGGAGCGAAAGTGCCTGCAGATATCTCAGAGCATAGTATTAGGGAAGAGATCCAGATAAAGAGGGGTCTGAACAAGGAGCTGTGTGGGTGTTTGGCTGTTGGCTGAGGTCAGCTCACCAAAGTAGGGATGTAAATAGCACTGAAGTGCTCTTATATGATGTGGAGGTAGTAAAAACAACTTTATGTGTTCTCTCATTTGGGTTAAAGGAGAGTTTTTATTCCATGGACTGTCTTCTCACAGAACTCATAATGGATTCCAAAAACTCATGGGAAAAAGAACAAAGGAAATCCTCTTTTGATATCTGGAACGGCAACCTGTCAGCTGTGTTTCCATACATAATAAGATTCACTTATTTTGTTACTACTGCATCTTCAGTTCTTAAGACAAAAGAGATACATGGCTATGAGTAAAAGATATTGTAATATATGACAGACTAGAATATTTTGATTGTGTGCTTTTATAAAAGGCTTTTGTGTGCTCAGAGGTACCAAAGTTTCTGCTGTTAAACTGCTATGAACTGGCCAGATAACTATTGGAGACTGAAAAAAAATTAACATGTATTTATAGATACACACACACACACACACACACACACATATATATATATATACACATACACACACATATAATATACATATATATACATATACATTTTATATGTACATACACACACACACTAACAATTTTCCAAAGAAAAGTCTCTTCCCTGTATCTAATGAAAAAAAAAAAGAGATGAAAATATTCCTTAATTAAACAGAGTTATAAAACAATAAAAGAAATTGTTTTTATCAGATTTAGCAATTGGATGGCAGTTTGCTTAGAATTATTGAGATCAGAAAGGAGTTTTCCACCTAAATAAAAAGCTGAATATTTAAGTTCTCATTTTAGAAACACAGCCCTCCCATAGCTGCAAGTGCTGAACCGCACTCCACTATTTACAGCCTGGGACATTTTGGGAGAATCTCAGCATAATGGCTCATTTTGCTGTCACTTGGGATGGCTAAGGAACAGGCTTACCTTCCTTTTTGCAACACCTCATGATGTAATCTACAACAGAAAGATGTGGTGAACTGCTGGAAGTGGTAGTGAAGACACTGCAGCTAAAAAGACTTCTCATTCAACTATCAGAACACACTAAATTTCAGTGCTGAATTTAGCACATCTGTAAGAAATGAATGTCGTAAGTACACAGACAAGCAGTATTTCCTGAGCTCTTAATGTAATTTTCCTTTCAACACACCTAGAGTCCTGGCATTCGTAATGTTTCTTTTGGTACTGAAGTTGTGGATAGAAGGATGCAAGAATGTCTGTGCATATTTAAGATACTAATCCTGGATTATTTTTAAAAGTCAGTGCTTAGGTAACATTAAAGAAGAAAGAACTGACAAAGTGGTTTGGTCTTGGTGTTTCTGGTCATGAACTAATCATGCAGCATTTGCATTTCTTAGGGATGGTGATTCTTTTCCAAAGGGCAGAGACAAACTAATCTAATAATTTAAATATGAAATAATTTTATAGACTTATGCTCTAATTTGCCTGTAGCTCAAGTTCAGTATTTGTGTTGGCTGAAATGACAGGCAATACACTGTATTAGCAAAGGGTTTGGAAAACAAAGTTACCTACCAGCTTACAGTACCTCTCTTATGTGTTTTTGAGAATTAGGGTGTTTTAAAATTAGACCCCCAACAGACTTGCAGTAGAAGTACAGGTGTACAAAAACACAACAGCATCTATTTCATTGAATCCAGCCAAGTGCTGACTGCAATTAATTCCGTTGTGCTGACAGGCTAATCCCTGGCAGCTTTCAAACTCCACAAATAAAAAGCATTAACTTATCTTCTGAAGCCTCTGAACTTATCTGAAACCTGTTGCCTTGCCATTACCCAAGTGCGAGCCTTTCTCAATGCTAGCAGTGTCAGGAGTGCTGTACTGGATGCACATCAGTGAAGCTGCAGGCACTGAGATATTCAAAGAGAGTATCCAATATCCAATATATTTTCCCCAATATGGGGGAAAGTGGTAGAGTCAAGATTCCCTGAAATTATTTCTCCTTGACACTCCATAAACACAAAGGAGTCTGTTCCTCAGGACAGTGTAAGGAGGTAACACCTCCTTCCATAGGGAGGGTATAACACTATTTTTCCCTTCCCACCTCCATTGCTTTCTGCATAACCACCTGTTTTCCCTCTCTGGAGGCCCGGGCACAAACATATAAGAATACTTTTAAGTTTTTTTGGCCTCACTCCACTGTTTCAAGTAATTTTGCAGGTGTTCTTGCCAAGCTCCCACTTGACTGATGTCTCTCCATCATTGAGCTTCCTGCACTAAATGTGTTCCTGTAGACGTTGTTGGCAGGCACTGGGTGCTTGGATAGCTCTGAATTGTTTTGTACTAGGGGTAGTGGGGATTAAACATAATTAATCTCCCTCCTCCATCAGTCTTTCCCTTTTTCCCATCTAATTGCACTGGTGTTGCATTTGTGTAATTCAGTTACGCAGTCCCTGCTATGTATCTTTGTAAGCTGATGTCTGGATGGGGCACCATCAGAAAGGGCTGTTCAGTCAGCCAGGAGATGACAGTGGGAAATCATTGTCCCTGGCCCAGACAAACAGATGTTGCAGCTCTGCCAACCACCGATGCTGACAAAGGTTCAGCAGGGTTACAGCAATTTTTGCCCTAATCAGGATGCTAACTCTAAGGTTTCCCTAGCAACAGGAGCCATAAGTCCAAAGTGACATCTCATTTCTACTAATCTTTTCTTTCATTTTCAGTAGGTAATTGCAGGTAAATCCTCCAGCAGCTGTTCCAAAGAAGGATGAAGTGGCCTATACATTTCAGTCTGCTGCCTACAAATACGAGTATATTAGGGAGCAATGTCATCAAATTTTTATCTGAGACACTTAATCTGTGTATTAATAAGCATTATCTAAAATAGATAGGTTCTCTTTCTTTTCAAAATTACGGCATTCACTAGCAATGAAATATCAACTTTTTCAATTACACGACTAAATAGAAGGGCAGCTCACTATACTGAGGCTGAGGTATATCATTTTGATAAGGGAATTGAAAAGAAAATTCTTATGTGTCTCAGTAGCACTGTGGACTTCACTATAACTCAAGTGCTTTCATTTCTATTACTAACAGCAGAAATAACAAAAGGAAAAGTGCTATATGGTTCCTTTTTTTTTTTTTTTTTTTTTTTTTTTTTGCCAGCTGTAGCTAACCAGCACCCTCAGTGCTGGTTGGAACGAAAAAAAAATTGGGAGGATCACTTAACATTAGAGGAGAGACTCACAGAACATTTGCAAACATCTGGCAATAATTGCAGGGGTGAGTTGTTATAAAGGAAAGCATGGCACTGCTCATTAGATCAGCTCTCTTCCATGTTGTTGCTTTGCAAAGGGAGCATTTTATAATATCTGGATCCAGTGAGTTTCTGGGGAAGTCTCAGCTAGAGGTTTAAAGACTGTGTCTTGCTCTCTGGGTGACAGCAAGCAGTTGTGATCAGAAGCTGTGCTAAGGCTAAAAACCTTTACAGACAAGTGAAACGGGGGTAGAGTTTTTTCCCTGTGCTTTTCCTGTTTCCTTAGAAAAGGAACTCATGTTTCTTGCTAGGACTAACAAAGCTGGGTTTTGTCTGAGGTGTTTGGTAAGGCAGAGGAAGCTTTAATGAGGAAATGACTTAAAAGACACATGAAGGTCTGGTGTGAGAAGTTGTTACTTTTCAGAGTATTGGATAAGTATTCCCTTTTTTAGTGAGAGACAGATTTGGTTTTGAGAGGACGAGTGAATCTTGACAGGTTTGATATTTCTCTAATATTCTCATACTGTAAATTTTTCCAAGGAGTAGAAGCCTTGGTGCAGTGATTTGAAAACTGAATATAAAGACTCAGGGAGAGAGAAAAGCAGGGTATATCTTGGTATTTATATTGCCACTAAGTAAAATGAGGAGTTTGCCCAAAACTGATCTCTCCTAATTTAGTTAGCAAAAGACAAAAGAACAATTTCTCTCTGTTAGTCACTGGTTTGCCGTTACAAATGAGTTTTGAACTTCCAGAATGCTATTGAAAGGGATGGAGAAGAAGCAGGAAAAAGAGAAGAAAAGGCAGGGAGTAAAGGACACAGAGCTTGTATTTCTGATCACCATGGTCTTCCAGGAATAGAAGTAGCACATTTCAAGCTGCTTGCCCTTTGCTTTCAGCAGTGGGAGTCCCCTCCGGCATTTATGTCTCAAACACTCCCTTTGGCTGCTCAGCCTGAGACTTAATAAGCAAGGACACAAGCTACTAACAAAAGAAGAAATGTTCCACTTATTATTCACTCTTAGAGCAATACTTAGAGCACTTTCTTTGTTTATTTAACACAGGTAAATGTAGTGCAGGCAAAGCCAAAACAGCAGATACGTCAATCTCAACTGCATAATAATTTCCCTATTTCCATCGGACTCTCAGGCAAACGCCTGGGTCCTTAGCATAACCAGTGAGTAGCTGCCTCGAGTCTGCCCGCTAAGGGTTCAGACAGTTTGTTGGTTTGTTTGAAGCTGTCCAGACTTCCTCTACCTTTCTTTCTCTAATTTCTCTCTCTCTCTCTGTCTCTCTCTCTCTCTTTTTTTTTTTTTTTTCCCCCTACACGTTTGGATTCCCTTTACATATCTGATTCCCGGTTAACTCAAGTGTTTAGAGAAAGCATGCAGAGTCAAACCATGGTTGTCCATCAAAGAGCATAGCACATAGAAACATCATGCTGGAAAGGACACAAAAAGTCACCTGGTCCTTCCCCCTACCCAAGTCAGGATCAACTGCCATTTCTGACAGATTCCTGAAGATCTCCCAGGATATCTACTCAGAAAAATCTCCAGTCAATGCATTCTTTATCCTTATAATTTTCAGACTTTTTCTTGTATTACCTATGAATTTTCTGATTGAAGTGAAATCCATTATTTCCTAATATTTCCACCACAGCAGACTCTGTTTAACATATGTCTCAGAACTCTCTTCCAGCTCTCTCTTTCGGAGATGAAGAATTATTCAGGTTAGTCTTTCCCATTTTCTAGACCTCTGATTATTCTCGTTGCTCTCCTCTGGACTGTCTCTACTTGGCCTATCTCCTTCTTGAAGTTCAATGCCCAGATCTCGTAGTATTCTGAATAGAATGGAGAAAAAAAAAGTCTCCATCAAGGGTTTTTTTTTTTATTTTTTTTATTTTTACAAGTGTCATGAAGAAGCTTTCTCCCAGTTACTCAGAATCATTTTTAGTTAGAGAATGGTCCCGGTGTAGTCCAGTGGGAAGCAAACTGCAGGGTCAGCCACTCATAGATCTTGGTCTGTGGGGCCCTCTGCAGAATCTGACAGACCGTGCAGGAGTCAGGTAGGCTGGATAATGGTCCCTAAGAGAGCCAGTGAAATGTGCTGCCTGATGTGTTTACCAGCACTGGTGCCAGGCTGTACTAGATTTACTCATTGCTTAATTGTGTCAGCTAGACAACAATCACAGTAAGAGCAGAGCAAATGCTTCTGATAGGCACACTGAGGAGGCAGAGCAGACAGGAAGTCAAGCATATTCCTTGCTTCTGAGCACTCCCAGGGACAGAATTTTGAACAGGGGAGCCTTTTTGCCCAGGGCAACTGGTCCTGCTTAAAACGATGTGAAATTCGGGGATAAAATAACTGGTCTGTCAAGAAATTTAGCTAGTGGAAGCAGAGGCAAGCAGGTACCAAAGGACCTTTGTCCTCTCTAAGGTCATCTGTAGAGTCAGACTTTTCTCACAAAATTGTTTGTACATCCATGTCTCATTTGGGCGGAAAAGGGAAACATTCCAGTCTGAAAGAACAAAGGCTTTATTTGATTTGCTGGTTAGTGTCTTGAAAGGCTCTTGTCAGCCTGACTTTTGCCTAGGGGGAGAGAATTGCCATGGTGTGAGGCTTCCAGGCAGATGGCTGGAAGCAAGCACCAGGCTCAGCGCTCCCGTCAGCCCAGCTGTAGCTCCCAGATTGGAAGGATCTCATGCTCTTTGCCTCTAGGTAGAAAACGTGAATGATAAGAGCCTGACAGAAATGTCAGTTTCCAGCTGCGTGACAATTCCTCTCCGACACAAATTTAAAATAAGAGTCAGGTAAAATTGAAAATTCCCAAAGAATTACTATCTGATCAACAGTTATTAAAACAGCATTTTCCACAGGAAAAAAAATGACATCTTTTCCTCTCTGACAGGAAACTGCCAGCCATTTCCACTCACTGGTGCCTCAATACCTTTCAGTTCTTTACCAGATGCTCTTTTCTCTTCCATGAGCCCTTGATTTTCTCTTGCAACCCCTCTCACATCCTCTCCTATGAGCCTCACCCTTCTTGCTTCACCTGCCCATTATCCTTTCTATTCTTTCCACTCTAGTCAGTGCCACTCTGCTTTTCCAACAAGATTAAAAAGGGAAGAAAGCAGCAGAACTTGCCAATCAGAGATATCTTGCTACTGGTGCTTAGAAATTATAGTGCTGCCAGCTCAGTGATGCCAGCTTTCATTTTTCTTTTTAATTTCTTTCACTCTATTCAGAGTTAAAATTTGTTAGGTCACTTCTACTCCCATAATTATACAGTACCTTGCATTATGACATCTCAGCTTTAGCAGGAGTCTCTAAATCTACACGTAGCTGAACTAAGGGAAAGCAGGGAGAGAAGGCAAGGAGAAGAAGGAACTGTAAAAAAGCTACACCCTCCTGGGTACTCACATCTACACCATCCTGGTACTCCATCTTGCTTGGATGTATTTTATTGTTGAAACCAGGACATCATAGGTAACCTGTTGTCTGCTGACTTTGTGTCACTGTTTACATCCTTTGGCAATTACTCACTGGTACTTAGGGGGATCCTGAGCTCCAGTTCTGTCCAACCAGCTCACTGGGAACTCAGCTAACATCCCAAAATACTGCAGGATTCATCACCTGTGCTCGTGCATCTGCCATCTGTTTTTTGCAATGCTTTTCAGCACTATAGGTTCTGGAGTGGAACCCTTCTTTAGTGGGGTGAGAAATAAAACCCCAGCCAACCCGTGGTTGCAAGCAGAGCAAGTTGCCATACTTTTCCTTTGGATTCCCTCTAAATCTAACCCAGCTTCTCTGGGCCCCCTGCTGACATCTTCAATAGGAATTTTTAATGTGTGCACTGCAGACTTCACCTTCTGCATTTCTACATCTGTGTGTGTATTTATGTGAGGTCAAGTAATGTGACATTCAGCTGGGGAGGCAAGTGCTGAACACAAATAGCGTGTCGACTGGCTCTTGCTCGGAGGTCAGAGGAGTGAGCAAAGCCAGCACACAAGCATCATTTCCTTCCCCTATGCATCCAGTTTCCCACAAAGAAGTCACTGCTTTCTGCCAGCTAGCAATACCCTGTTACGACTAATTGCAAAAGCCATTAATAAAAGAGGGGAGGGGGGGAAGCAAGACACAAAAGGGAATAAATACTGTACATAGCCTGAGGGTCTTTCCCTCCTACACATATGATTCACTGTTGTTTCTTGCCTCACATGGGAAAATGTTGTCCTGCTGAATACGTACCTTAAAGGCAACTCTGCCTCAGAGACATCACATATGCATATTGATAACATGCACTTTGTAGTGCCTAGAGATGTTTTTAACGAGGCTTGCTGAAATGTACCAACAACTTTCTCTCTTCTCCTTCTGTGTGCCACAGATGATTTTTAAATGTGTTTCCTGGTGGTCTCTGTTCCCTGTGAGAAAGCAAAAGGATAGCAGAGACAATAATGCAGCATGGCAGGAGAGGGGAGAAATGGCTTTCCATCCTCCCCAGTTGTGCAGATTTCCGTGAGCCCAGGGACCCCATTTCCCTTGAAACCTCCCTATAAGCTCTTGGGGTTTTTCACACAAGACTAGAGAGACACAAGAAGCACCACCACTTAACCAGGCTTTAGGGAGCAGGCCAGGTGAGAGGCCACCCTGCCAGCAGCGTGGGTGCAGAACCACTCTTGCATGGGCTCACACCCCATAAAACTCCACCTATCCCCATGGCTCTAATTTACATCACTACATGGCTGGCAGAGGACAGGTGAAGTTTTCTTGCAATCTCAAAATGTTGGGAAGAGTCTTGTACACTGAGTCCTTCTAAACCTTAGATTCTAGTCTCCTCTAATGTAGCCATTTTTATCTATCACTATTTAATTAATGTAATTTATTTTCAACATCCACCTTAAGGTGTCATGAGCAATTAAAATGGAGATTTAGAGCCGTTGGAAGCATGATTACAGAAACACTGATATCCCACACACCCTATTCTGTCCTATGTGGAATGGTGGGTACCCTTGTACCCAGAACATCCTTTTCTCATTGCCTTCTACCACTAGAAAATGCCTATAATTGAAACTCTGCTGCATGATGCCATGCCTGCTCCAGAGTGTGTGTCTGGAGGGCAAACCCACAGTGCCCAGGAGCACTCCACTATGGACATTTGCCGTCCAGAGTTACTGAGAAAGATGTGCTTGGAAAGATGTGCAGGCAGCAGGTCACACCTGGAAAAGTGGGGGGTATGACTTTTCTTGCCCATGACTGCATTTGAAGGAGGGCAAACACATGACATGATCCAAACCCCTAAATGACCAGCAGAGAGGTAGCTGTGGGTCATTATCAGCAGTGCGCCACATGCTTCATCCATCCCTCCACAGACCTAAAACAGGCTGTGCAGCTGTACTGCACTTGGGAGCATTATGTAAAAATATATGAGCAAGATTTAAATAACTTTATTCAAGCATCAGGATCAGCTGTTTGCAGTGGAATAAATTCACAGCAGTGCTGCCGTTAGTCTGTCTCATAACCTGATTTGGCTCCTTTAAAATTTGCTGCTGTGTCCCTCTGCTGGGGCAGCCAGGAAAGAGATGGAGGAGAGGTGGAGGCACTTGGCCTCATGTCTCCCTTGTCAAGGGAGAAAGTTACATTGGGCAGTGCTAATGGGATGCTGTGAAGCCTCCATACTCCCTTTTTTACCCACAGAAAATTTGTGCCACACACTTTCTTAAAATCTTGGTCTCTTCTAGCTTTTAACTGCTGAACCAGGGAAAGGGGGCTGCTTTAAATACAACAGCTGTTCTGGTGGCTGGTAGGTTATGATACAATTCCTGGTTGGTGCTGGAAATCAGAGAACTTGCCTAGAGTGATAGTTCCAGAATTTAAACATAGGAAACTACTCTTTTATCACCACCCAACCCCTCCTTACTTTAAGAAAACCAATTGCTATTAATTGTGGACATAATCAGATTTATATGTCCATCAGAGCAAGGAATTTTTCTCTTATATGAAAAATCTTATTAAGTCAATTTAAAAATCTAGAAATTTTCAAATATAGTTAAAATTATTCCTGAAAGACTGTGTGCTTGTTTGCTTGCTTGCTTCTTTCCTTCCTTCTTTCTGTCTACTGAAATAAAATCTTTGGATTTCCATTTTTATTGACATGTCACTGCAGATGACATAGTCTTCAAATCCGTAGACTTCATTACTAAAAGAAATGAAATTTTTAGGTAACCCCAGATAAATTATCATTGTCAGCATCATGAATTAACTCAGATTCATTATAATATGATTTTCACAGCAAAATGTCTTTGGGGGAAAGCAGATCCTTGCTTGAAAAGAGCATACACAAGTGGGACACACACAGAGAGGCACGCTCTAGGCTTCAACAGTTGTGAAAGCACATAGACTGCTTCTAGGAAAAATAAAAATAAATCTGCAAAATTTGGTGAAGTTTGTCAGGCATCATACCACCACAGAAGTTTGATTACAGGAGGCATCATCTCTCTGGGACAGGACTCTGAATAACTGTCATATTTACTAGAGGGAAAGATGCTCTGGGTGTTGACACAAAGATCTCCCTGGGAACCTGACAGCGGTGAGGGTGAGTGAAGAAGTGGAGACAACTCAGTGCTTCAGCTCAACCACCATGTCCAAGTATTCTCACTGGGTACTCCCCACCTTGGTACACTTCCAGATGCCATTTGGCCCTAATTTTCTCTGCTTTCTTCTGCTTAATGTGAGTATTGCAAAGCATGATGGTTTTCTCTATGCTTTTGTTAAGAAGCGGTAGGAGCTTCTTTCAGTTTTGGATAAAGTCCTTTCATAGACTTTATTTTGTCTACACCTACTCTGCAAAATATACTTCAGCTCTCATAGAACATATTCATTTGAGTGTTATCCAGTATCAGCTCGTTTATAACCCTGCAGATATATGGAGAGTTTCCCAGCCTTGAAAGCAAAAATCAAGAGACTAGAATTGGCAGCTATTGGCATTCATTTGGGTGGGAGTTTTTCCTGTTCCTTGAACAGGTCTATATTTTTTCATCCTTTCAGAATTTATTCTTTTATTTTGGGGACTGCTGGAGGGAAAGCTGAGGAAGAAAAACAGAAGCCTTAAGGTAATGACTCTAGTAAGAGTGTTCACACCTTCCTTTTCGATGTGAGTTAAAACAAGAAGGGAAGAATGAAGGCAGGCAAATGCAGTTAAGAGGCAGATGCAGTTATAGAAACCGATAAATGTTGAGAGCCACTGGCAGCAGAGACAAGAGTGGGGTGATGAGCTCCCTGCTGAGACACAGGCCCTTCCTTTCATCGCTGGGGTCACCCGTGGCTGTCACACAGGGCCAGTGCCAGGTAAGGAGAGGGGTGAAGGGCTGTGCTTTGTGCATAGAAGATGGCCCCCACAGGCAGCCGCTGTAGGGGCAGGCTGAGGGGGAAGGAAACCGAGAGAAGGATGCAAGGATGAAGAAACAGTTTCGTTGAGAAGAACGGGCAGGGTAGAACAAAACAGAAGAAGGAAGAGGTATTGTAAGCCAAGGTCTGTTGGTAAAGGACAGATGAGTGTAAGATAGCCATTAATGAATTCAGTCTGGAATTTAGGAGAAGATTTCTAGTTTTGAGACCTGTAAGCTCTGGTGCTACCTTCCAATTAGAGCAGCTATAGAAAAACTGGTTATCATGACTTTAGGAAAGTTAAGACTTTAGGAAAGGTTGATGTGTTGGGTAGAAAACCTTGCATTCTATTGTTATGAGAGACAGTAGCCTACGATATCCTTTGCAGGTCTGTGCTCCTAATTGAATGAAGTAGAGTTTTTTGGCTGTGTGTTAAGCTGGGGGGATGTGAACAAACATCTCATAGGCACAGAAGCCTTTCTGTTCCTCCTAAAGCTTCCCTACCAGCAGTCTTCTTGACAGCACAAACCTTGCTATAAACAGTAAAATAAATGCAAGACTTGAATAACAAAAAAAACACAGTCAGGGAATTATGTTAAACAGTGAGGCCCTCAACTGCTTCTGTGTAGGTTAATAAGAAGGGCCGTATTCTGACATCCTCACTCCTTGTCTACCAGAAAAAGCATTTCTTCTGACATGGAAAACTGTAACTTGGTGACAGAAGCTGACTTAATTACAAAATTCCTGTCAAATCATCAAACAGAAAGTACAAAAGGAACGTTTAAGGGTCATTGAACTGTGTTCCCAAGGGCTGGGCAGAAGTGGTGTAAGTCTAGACAGCATCACCTTACACTTCTTATTTCTAAGGCAAGCAGGGCCAAAATAATATTCACATTTTGGATGGATTTATCATGGCTTTTTAGCACAATTCCAGTGGGGTTAGATTCAGTTGAAATCCAGAGTGAGCTTGCAGGTTGATTTCTGTTTTCTAAAGACCACTTCACCTTTTTGTAGAAAATATCATTGATCTCAGTGTAAATATTCAGAGTTATTGGAACTACCTGATTACTATATTATTAAAATGAAGGATGGGTTTCAGGAAGATTAACTGCAGCAGAATAAGCAGCAGCAGAAGCTGCCTGTTCAACAGAAAATGTGTTTAGACTATATATTTTATTTTTTTTTTTTTTTTTAATGTTAAGGTGGATGGGCATTCTGAAGCAAATGTAAAAGGCAAAGAGCCAGAGGGAAAGTAGAAACACTAATACACTGCAGTCAGAAATACCAGGGTGTGCATGCATGGCTTGTGGGCACAACTGTGACCTGCACCCCAGGACTACAGGTCATCCCAGGAATAGCCTTTGCTTGGAGCATGCAGTGTCGTTGGCGAGGAATTGCACGTACCGTCGTGTGGTACCAGGTTTTATTTTGACGGAGAAGCCAGGAGCCTGGCAGACAAATAAATTTTTTTCCTCACACACATGAAGTTGGGTCAGCCTTGCAACTGGAAATGTGGTCAGGATCTTGGGGAAAGATAGAGTTTGTCCCTTGCTCTTTTTTTTTTTTTACAGTGCTAAGTTGCTGCAGTAAAAGTCATTATTGCTAATTGCAACTCTTTGCTGGAGCTCTTAGGGATTTCTGTGTGCTTTTAAACATTCAGTGAGCAGAGGGGCAATATCAAGTAAGCAAAACTGATGCGGCTGTTCTGATAAAAAAGATGTGAAAGGATAAGCTGCATGAGTCCCAGAGTATTCCAGCTATGATTTTGTGGGTTGAAAAATGCCAGGAGGCTGGAAGCATCTTCAGTGAGCAGAGGAGGAGAATCCTCCTGGGAATGTAGCTGTGGGATGCCATATTGGAAGGGGGGCAGCTCCAAGGTGCTTGTGCTGGCAGTGTTGAGAAGTAAAAAAGGGGAAACAAGAAAGGAGAGCAAGGTACCAGAAGCAGAGGCAGAAGAAGCCATGGGAAGACAATCTTCAAAAGAGGTCTATAATAGAATATTTGCAAAATAATTACAACACATTAGTCATCCTCATATTAAGGAAGCTTCTCATTCACATGACTATCTGACAGCCTCACTGCCAGGGCAGAAATTTTCACTGCTGGGACTGAAGCCCCTTCACAGCAGGAGGCTCCTGCTCACATCCCACTCACACAGTCAGATCAGGTTTCCTCACTGGCTCAACCCCAGGTTTCCCATGGCAAATTCTCAGATGTTTGTTCCATTAAGCTATTTTTTCACAGTGCAGTAACACAGAAACAGCCCGAGCTGGTGCCTCTGAGGAGGATCTTCAACCAAGGAACCTCTGGGCTTTTATGCCCTACACAGTCTCCAGAAATCTCCTCTTCCTCCCAAGCCTTCAGCTCCTGCCCCCCTCTCTGTGTCCATCCACCTTGCTGGCTCACTGGTTTGCATCTCTCTTGTTACCCAAAAGGCCACAATTCCCAGCTCTCCTGTGTTCCCTCTGTCCATTCCCCTGGCTGGTGTCAGCCACCATCATGCCCTCTGTTATCCCAAAGGCTGGCAGTTCATATCCTCTCTTCTCAGGCTCTTACCTGGAGCTCTGCATTTCAATCTGCATCTCAGTCTGCAGTTTGTGAGCCCAGCTGATTGGACCCCAAGTATTCCTCAACACTCACTCGAAATGCATTAGCACTGCAGAGGAACATGCAGAACCTGCAGTGGAGCCAGCACAGAAACATTCTGTCAACTAATTAGATGCTATCTATTAAATGCAGCGCCTTTAACCACCAATCTGTTTTCACTTCATTTATACCTTGGTCTGAAAGCCATGTCTCATGAGCAAATGATGATATTTAGCCTCTCTTTTAGTTTTGCTCACTAGTTCATCTTTGGCAGATGAGGCACTGCTTGGTGCTAGGGACAAGAAGTTTCAAGCCTGTTTTTCTAGCCATGCTATAGCATACAGAGGTAACAATTTCTTCTCATGTATCTCTTCTCAGGGAAAATAAAAAGAAAAGAACAAAAATACCAAAGCAACTGCTGCCTCCCCCCTGTAACACCTTGTGTGAAACAGAGAAAGCAACTGGTGTTGCCATAAGAGGGCACACTGCAGCTGTAGTTTCCACACAGTCCGGCAAACCTCTCATAGGAATGAGAAGTGGCAGCTGCTTTCCCTCTGAGACTGTACAGTATTTGAACTGAAGAAAGTACAGGAGGCTTTCTATTAAGTTGCCCAAGTGTCTGTTTGTCTCCTGGCTTCTCCATCCTCACCCTGCCTTTCACTCTTGCAGCCTGTCTTGGGTTGCTTTTAAGGAAATTTTTAAAGCTTGCAGAAAGGCGCTTAAAGTTCTTTGCCAGTTTTGATGAATTTGTAATATTTCTTGCTAAGTGTATTACATCCAGGGAGCACACAACACTACTTTGGAGAGTGTACTACAGTAAGGGAGCAGAAGAGGTACATACAAAGGCATCCCGTCTTGGATTGAAGAGATGCAGATCACTGACTATATGAGAACCTAAAAACCTGCCAGCAGCAATTTTTGCAACAAGTCCCAGTCCTTACATAGCTAAAACAATTCTGACACTACCAGTATCAGGAGGGCAGACAAAAATAAGAAAAGTGATCAATGGGCTGAAAGGGTCAACAGGTACGTCAAGAACAGCAGGTGTTCTTTGGTTAAAATCATATTAAAAAGAACTCCACAAGATTTCAAGTCCACAAACTTATTGGACAGAGGGAATCAGTGTAGCTTAATAGAAGAGGGTTTAGGAAAATTGAAATCAGCAGAGGCTATGAAAAATCTACTCCTTTTAGAACAAGAACAGTAAAGTCCTTTTGTAGGTAGGGTGGAAAAGTATTAATATATAAATGGTGGGAAAAAAAAATTCTCTCTGATAGAGGGGTACTACTTTGGACATACTCAACATTTTTTCCCTTACTAAGTGGCTTGGATAAATATACAGGACAGAGATTAAGGACAAATTACCTTTGTATTCCAATGGTGCTTGGCATAAAGATAAAAGACAACACCTGGTTTGATGGGATCCTTGTTATCCTGCCTCTGCACTGTTTCAGTTACCTCCACTCCCCAGGGCTGTTTGTTTTATCACCTTTCTAGCCAATAGCCCACTAGAGGCTTCTGTGACAGAGATCATACTTTGTTATACTTCCACACTTTTTAGCAGAGAGAAGCCTTGACCTCTGGGTTATCATGCTATGGTAACGCCTAATGACGATAATCTGATCTGCTGGTACGGAGTTGCAAGTAATAAAAAGTGATGAACATGTAGGTCAAAGAGCAAAACTCACAGCTTCCTAAATGCATTGATTAGGCTGTTAGGCCACATCTCTGTTTGCTGGAAATGCCACAACTCCTGTCTATTGTTGTCAGCCTGGTTGCTGTCAAGAAGATGAAACTGCCTATTTTCAAGTATTACGGCACCACTTTCTATACCACAGTCCCCTAAAAACACTTGGTTAACTCTTGCTGCTTGCAGAGATTGCATGCTGTTGGCACATGCTGGTTTTCTATCCAGCTAAGCATTGAAATGGTCAGACATCCTCTCAAAAATTAGTCTAGGGTCTATGGGATGTCACTGGCATGCTGTCCCTTTACTACATCCTGAGCAAAGCCCCTAGGACTGACCACATGAATGGTCTTCAAATGCATCACTGCAAACTGTGTCAGCTTGGTATAAATAATTGTCATAGACTGCTTAACCAAGGTTGCTTTCCACTGAGGAGCACTCATTTGCTTGTTCCTAAGTTTTTTGTGGGAGATAGCTAATCCAGAACAAAGTGTCTGGTAGACTGCACCTATGCTTGTGAGAAAACAGTCACTGAAAACAAGTGTGTCGACAATTTCTTCTCAAGATCCCATAGCCTTTGTCTTTGTTAATGACAGAGAAAAGGACTTGGAGAACTTTGGCTCCAGAGCCCTGACATCAAGATTAGAGGTGTTTGCTTCTTCCAAGAAGATTGGCTGCTTTATGGAGCACTATCCAGTGGGGTAATCTCAATTCCGATAATGAGGACTTAAAGCACGTCATCTTGTAATCTGAAAAACTTACTTTTGCTATCACTGGACAGAATCCTGATCTAACTTCCCAGCACAACAGCATTGTTTCCATATATTAGTTTGATTGAGTAGGAGCAGCAGAAAAAGGAGATCCCATTTCTTAACAGAGATGAGAGCAATTTATCGTTGCATCTGGGACTTTGAGCTCATCTTCAAGTTGGCCTCACTAGTTAGCAACATAGACTCCTGCTTGCTTTATGAGATTGGTTTACAACTGGAATTTGACAGAAGTTATAAAGTAATGTTCTGAGAGACTACTCAGGATGATAAATTGAAAAAAAAATCCCTAAAATACAGTGCAATTTCTCATGTGAAACCATAAATGTGAGATATTTCTTGCTGTGAAATGTCTTTTGAAGTGTCTACTTTCATGCTCTTTATTTCACCATCTATTTTTATACAAATTTTATGCTTAGCACAAACAGTTTTCCCACAGTACCTTTGAATTTACGTTTGCAGTGTCACACTGCACAGAAACACACCACCACGACTACTGCAGCATCTCTGGTAATTTTTGTTAACCATAGTCTGAGACAGCTTCCAAGCCACCGCCTACTATGCAGATCACCACTTCTGTTTCCAACAGATCTAGCCCCATCCAGAGATTTTTTGAGCTCCCCTGCACTGCTGTGAGAGGCATCACCAACCTAATCCCCTGACAGTATTTAATCCCTGAGTCATTCCTAGTGGAGGTACTTTGTATGCTTCATGTGCTACAGAAGCACAGCATCACTAAAAACAAACGACTAATGCAAGTGTATAACATCATTGCTACTTGTAAAGTATTTCATCAGTCTGGCTGTATTCCTTAAACCCTGGAGTGTCAGATCTTGATGTCTCCAGCTCTCACAGCTGTATCAGATGATCACATGAGATTTAAAAAAAAAGAAGGCAGACAAAATGTTTTTAATCTCAAACTCGTCTGATTTTTCAAAAAGAATGTTTAGATTCTCAAGCTCACAGCACAACTGGCAGTATTTTGGATTTCACACAGCAGTTATTGTAAAGCTTTCCTAATGTTGTTGCAAATCTGGTTGTCTTGTTCTCACCAAATAAGAGCACAAACCAAACCAAGACAAAACTAACCTCCCTCCTATTTAAC
The DNA here is from genome assembly GCF_029207755.1 of Chamaea fasciata. NCBI lineage: Eukaryota > Metazoa > Chordata > Aves > Passeriformes > Sylviidae > Chamaea > Chamaea fasciata. Next base: position 46,006,433 of record NW_027094086.1, on the reverse strand, counting down.
AGTAGCTGTGTGTCCCCAAGTTTTCATTAACTTTCTCTTTCAACCCCAAATTCAGATTTGTGGGTCTAGGGCATCTCAGTATATACAGATAAACCTCTGCAGCCTTGCCATGCAGGAGAGCTGGCACTAGTGAGCAAGTGGAAGGGGGTTCTGTTTTATCAATTAAAAACTCACCCTCGTGACTGAGCAGGTTTTTACAGCCCTGCTACCACCACTAAGGAGGGATGGGAGAGGCACAGCCACAATGTAAATGTATAATCAGGATTTTACTCCTGGCACTGCTCTTCCTTTAGGTTTCTATGTAGGTCCGTAGAAGAAAACTAGCTGACCTACAGAAATCAACATGCCTGGGTTATATACAGCTGCCTCTTAAGCACCAACCTCACCAGAAAAATTTGGTCTGTAAAAAAAAATAAAAGTAATGTAAAATATTGTGGTTATTTTTGTCAGTGTCTTATCACCACCAGAGGTGCTTCAAGCAGACTAAAGATCCATATACAGAGAAAAAAAAAGAAAAAAAGGAAAAAGAAAAAAAGAAGGGAAAGGGAAAGGGAAAGGGAAAGGGAAAGGGAAAGGGAAAGGAAAAGGAAAAGGAAAAGGAAAAGGAAAAGGAAAAGGAAAAGGAAAAGGAAAAGGAAAAGGAAAAGGAAAAGGAAAAGGAAAAGGAAAAGGAATATCTGTATTGGTTCTGTTGGTATTCTGAATGAAAGGATCTAGTAAGACCTATAGTCATGACTGGAAACAAACTGGCTGATTTTCAGGACTTCCTGACCTGGATTGCATTCAAGAAAGTACAAAGCAGGAGAGAAAAACCCATCATGTTTTGGCAAAAGCAAGATGTATTATATTTACTCAGTGCAGGTGTAATGATTTGTTACTGACAGAGAGCATTCATAGCTGCATGTTAAATCAAACCACAAGGAAAACGCTGTCCGTGTAACAACCATGAGCGCAGACAAGGGTTCCTCTTTCCAGATTTATCTGCAGCATAAACATTTTATGTTGGCTGGAGAAATGCTAACACTTGTAAGAGAGAAAACACCAATGTTCAGAAAAGAAAGATGTGAGCCAGAGTGTCTGTGTTATCTTTCCTGCTAAAGTTTACTATTAAATCTGTGGGGTAACACTTAAGGAGCACTTAAAGACTTATTAGCCATTTGTTTTATATGTATATAAATTATTTATATACACACACACACACACATAGTACATTATATTCATATGCACATAATGTAATATACATATATATAAATATGTATTAGATTATAGGCACACATATTTATGTAAATTCAAACATTAAATTATATATACACATACATATATGTAATAGAAAAAAATAGTTTTGACCATTCCTAGAACTACAGAACTCAGTATTTTAAACCTACTTTAGCAATAGAATTTCCTTCTGGCCTCTGGAAAGCTTAGGTATTTCCCACCCTCTGACTGCAAAACTGGAAATTAGTGTCTAGGTTTTCACAGCATGTTGTTGGGATTATACATTCCCCAGTTAACTCTGAAACCTGAGATGTTTCACTATTGACTAAAGTTTGTGTTTTCAAGGATGACAAAAACCAACAACTTTTCAGGTTCCTTCTGTCGCCCAAGACTCCAGCACTGCCATATATTACTGCCTGAATGTGCATTTTCTTCCTTTACACAATTTTTATATGTTGTTGGCAGAAAAACTGCTGGCCCCTCAGACACCAAAAATGAGAAACAAATGGAGAGTAAGAAAAACAAGTTTTACTTAGGCAATTGTCTCAAATATGTTGGTTTAATGGTAAATTCTAAATAATTAGCAAAATGCTGAGAAAATGGATTAAAGAGGGCTGGATTCAGAAGAAAAACTTTGGTACATCACAAAAGAGAGCTCATAGAAACTGTGTATTTTGTTAAGAAAAATGCACTCTGAAATGAAAATAAAAAATCTGAATCACAAATTCAGATGCTTGGAGCGTCATTGTTCCATAGGGTCCCAAATTCATTGAAGGGACAGTTGCCTGTGTATGAAATATAGAGAAAAGGAGACCAAACAATGGAGGGTGGCATCAGATCCTGCAGAGAAAACATGTCAAACAGACAGAAAAGTTAAAGCATCCTCCTTGACAAAGAAGGAAAAAAGAGAGAGAAAATGAATTGTTCTACTTCATTCTGTGCATTTAAGGATTCGACCCATAGAAAATATAAAGCTAAATGTGCACAACCTAAAAAAATGTAACTGTAAGAAGAAAAAAAGACCAAACTGTCGCCTCCCCCTAAAGCCCCCCCAAACACACAGAACAATTTTTCTTACTGGGGGGATAGTAAAATCATTTTGCCTTGACCTTTTCCTCACCACTCAGACACAATAGAAATAGCTGCTATATATAAACCTTAGATGCTCTTCAGCTTTGCTCTACCAGAGCATATTTATTTTAACTCAGAAAGGCTAGTGGTAAAAGAAGTTGGGGGATATTTTATTTACACAATGATAAATTAACCTATGGATCGTTTCTCTAAGGGTAGCTCTAGGAATGACTAGGATGCAGAGGGATCCAGATGGACTTTTTGACCTCTTTTGTTAAACCTCCCTCCATGGCATTTGTTGGGCTTTTTCAAAGCTAAAAGGTTGGACGACACAAAGCTTTATTCTCATATTTTAGTCTTGAGGCTAGAAAAGCTTCTGCATTCATGCCCTAGCAATGTTTGCCTCCAGTAAATCTGAAGTATGCTGGGCAGCTGTGGAAGAAGGGAGAAAAACAAAAAAGCCTTGTGTCTGAAACATTTGTGTTTGTGTGCATCCTACCCTGTACAGCTGGTCTGACTCAGCTCTGAGAAGATGCTGTGCAGCTGTTTCTCTGGAGCAATACCTGTGGGCAAACAACAGCAGAGTCCAACATCTATGTACATCTTCTTGATCTCCAGAGTTCATTTTGTCCCTGCTCTGTCATCTTTAATCACGAAGCATTAGGCTTTTTCTTACTGGATATTCATGCACATATGTTCAGAACTTACAGGGACAATCAGCCATTGTTCCAGTTTTCCTACTGATGTTTTTCTTGCAAATCAGAGCCCAGGGACTGGCCACAAGCCCAAATCCCATCTTTTCAAAACTGATTACTTCTTTGCTGGGACACTGTTTGCTCTACTGCAATTGTCTAAGACTGGGTTTGGCTGGTGTAAACCTACTTCATCTCTTCTGGAAGCAAAGGCAGGATTTACCCTGTGTACTGTACAGCACTGGCAAGTCAAAGCAGATGAAATGCCCCCCCCCCCAGGGTAACTCTGCTGCTGGCTAGAAAAGGTGGCCCCAAGTCCAAAGTGACAGTAGCAGATTGAAGAAGCTCACAGAAGGGGGATCTAGAGACTAAACCATCTCATTCCAGCTCTGATGAGTTCATTCAGCTGGAAAGGCAAAACAAAACAAAATATGCATGCGTTCCTGTCTGAATATGGGAACGCAAGGCAGCAAGGCACTGAGATACCATGCAAATGGAAATAATTAAGTACTGGAACAGAATAGCAGAGATATCACTAGGAACTATCAAAGGAAATTTTTGAGAAAAAATGAATGACACTCCAATGCCCTGAGATTTGCTGTTCTAAAATAATGAAATAATTCCCACAGAATAAATGGAATTAACACTACAGTAGAGTGGAACAATGGTAAAATATTTTGTATGCTAGAAAGTTGCAAAATGTCTAAGGTAATCGATTTTTAACTGCTTGAAATGCAGGGAAAGAAAACCTTGTGGCAAATGAACTTTTGGGAGTAAGAGCAGCGGAACCCAATTGGCTCCACGGCAGTAGGAGATGGCCCCATTTCAAGCTGGATGACATATGGCTCAGAAATAAGTGGAAATAAATGACCAAGTCATTAGGATCCCAGTGGGGCATGCCACAATCTCAAATGGCAGCTGAACTCCCACAGTTTTACCCACCGTTCTTGTCCACTGCAGGGAAGAAGCAAATACTGTGGCTGTGCCACGTTGTGCCTCCCTGCACCTTTCACACACAGGTGTGTGCACATATATGCACATAAGTGCACATTTCAAGAGACACAGGTCTGTTAACAAGAACCTCTAGGCATACTGTGAATCCCAGAGGTTTTTATGAAGATTCATATCAGAAGGGAAATAGGGATAAAACATCACAGGAAGCTCATTGCTGTGCATGAGTGGAGAACAGCAGTTGGGAACTCTGCCAGGCACTCCCACAGAAAACCTCTGCCTCTCCCCATCCCACATGGCAAGGTGAGAGACAAATAATACAAGCTCCTTTTGCCTTTCCAAAGAACATTATGATAGCATTTTTAGTCAGATTATGCCACAGTTCTTGTAAGGATTGTTTTTCTAACAAGGCAAGAAAGGTCAAAAGAAAATAGCCAAGATAACAGTTATCAGTCTGATACAAATAAAGCAGTGTATAATGTTTGCAATATACTACAATCTACAACTGATAAAGGAGTCTAAAGCCAAATGAGGGTTTAAAAGGAAGCTGGTATTGGAAATATCTACTCTCTAAGCTCTCTTTTTAAGCAGATGACTGGGTCACAGTTGCTGTTTGTAGCTGTCGCTGCTGAAGCCAGCATTGCCACTGAAGCCTAGAGTAAGGACATTACTCACCCAGCATGGCTCAGCCTCTCCATGGGATCCAAAAAATGCTCAGATGCGATCCAAAAGCCTCATCCACATCCTCATACAACAGGGACCATGTTTGAATCCTGTGATACTTTAGTGCCAGTAACCCCTGGGTAAGAGGTATACTACAAAGATCTCCCTTGCCCACATGGCTGCTTTTGTGTTCTTCCAGGACCCTTCATCTTAACACTGCAGACAGCTCCATCCCTATGTGTTTGCCTTTGTAACTCCCCAGACACCTATGTTCCTGTTTTTTGCTTGTTTCAAAATGTCAGAGTGGCTCTTTCCTCACGTGATTGTGACACCAAAATAATTTTACTCGTTCTTCCTAAATTTCCTTGAGAACTTGTTTCAGTTAAGGTACAAATTATGTGTGTATTAAGTTGTATGCAACATACGCACTTCCCTAAGACTCCTGTGAGATGCCTCAGGAGCTTGAAGAAGCTGAAGGCAAGAGTTGAAGCACTGAAAGGGGTGAATATCAGGCATGAGCCGTTCCTGCTGATTAGAAGCTATCCCAGGTGATGTGTTTTCATATTTGTCATTTTCAGGATCCTAATTTACCTCCATTAATGTCATAGGAGCTAAATTTTGCATTCCAAGCAAAGACCTAGACAACTAGAAATGTAAATGTCACAGGATCTGTTTTCCATTGATGAAGATCATCATGGGAGCTTGGTCTCACAAGCTGTGTTTTAGTGAAAAGGGTCTGAAGCGCCAGTATGATTTCTATAATTTTAAAAAACCTTGGCTCTCCACTAGTGCTATGGATTTTTAATCCATTTGGCAAAAACAGTGATGCACATATCTGACATGGTTTCAGGTGGGATGGAGTTAATTTCTTCCCAATAGCTGGTACAGTGCTGTGTTTTTGGATTTAGTAAGAGAGTAATGTTGATAACACACTGATGTTTTGGGTTTTTTTTATTAAACTGCTCTTATCTCAACATACAAGTTTTAGTTTTGATCCTCCTCCCCATTCCACTGGGCTAGGAGTGGGGGAGGTGAGTGAGTGGCTGTGTGGTGCTTAGTAGCCAGCTGGGTTTAAACCATGACAGCATACCAGCATAATTTTTGCTTTAATTGGTTTAGCTCATTTTCTTAAATATATTAGATCTTTTCCACAAGCAGTTCTCTTCTCTGATGAATGTTTTTCCACAGTAAATCATTCATGCTCTGTTGCACACACTTCCAGACTCCTCTTAGACATGTTCTACGGGTTGGATTAGGGGTTTTTCCCTATATTTCAGTCCTGAGCTTTAGGATCATGAAATATTTCCAATGACCACAAGATGCCTTTTTTTTTTTTTTTTTTAACACATTTATTTTCAACACTAGTGCGAGATACAGTAGAATACATGTGGGGACCAGATAACCATGTATTATTTTCTAGTGAATTTTTCAGTAGATTATTCCAAATATTACATATGGAAATTTTAAATCCTGTTACATTAGTTCTGATATCATGGTGACTAAGCACTTAAACAATAAGCAGTCTTGTGGAAAAATCCATATACACAGTTTTCTTTACCTCATTTGTCCTAAATTTCAGACTGCAACAGTATGACTTAGATCATAAGTGGGTAGCAAAGACTTCAGTCTATATTTACATATTGTCTATTTAGAAAGTCCTTGAGAAACTCAGATACACACAGGCTGAACTGAGATACAAAAATTTGTGCATGGTGTTTTCACCTCTCACCTTGAGAAGAAAGACTCACAATGTAAATTCTCACATATTTTAACAAGATTAAAAATATTGGATGGTGTATAATATCCTGAATGTGTTACACAGCTGGCAGATTAGATGTTTCAGAGCACAGCAGCAGTTGCTCTGCCATCAAGCACTAGAAAGGTAGAACGCCATCCAGCTTTCTAAGCACATACTGTGGTAATTACTAATAATCAGAAATAAAGCACATTTTGAAAAGCTGATTTGCAAATATACATGACAAGGCTAAACATGGCATGAGTTGAATCTCACTCCTACTTCCACTGAAAGGTGGAACACTTCAACAGAAGGGTTATCATGACAACTTGAACGATGCAGGGTTTCTTCTTTCTTTTCCTGAGAATAGTTAGAATTTGGGTGATGAACTACTCAGAGTACACACAGCCTAAAAGGTATTTGTGTGGAATCACTCTTAGCTTCTATGCTTTCTTTTCTGAAACCCAGTGACTAAATATTGTGAAGGTGCTTGTTAAAGTGCAAATAAAGGATTGAAAACAATCGTGCCATCATGGAGGAGTGAGACTCATCCAACTTTCTGGGGCCCCAAAATGATGTCAGACTTGCCAGTCTTCCTGTGATATCCATCCAATATCATAAACAAAAAGTATTTCCCACCAAAACCAAGAAATGTTTTAAGAGGACATCAAGTATGTTATGAGGTGCAATATAGAGCTGAAGAGCTTTACAACACAAATCCCACTCAAACAGCATCAAAGTACCTGTTTTAAAAAAGTACTAAAGCAAAAGTATCTTGAATCCATACAAAGGTCATGCTAGTCTGATACTTAAGCAAGTATGACTATTGTACAGTGATGATACCATTGCAAGACAGCTTAGAGGAGCACATATCCCTATGCTAAACTAAGTCCTAACAGATGCTGAAGAGTGATGCTCCCTTATATGAATGGTGATGTCTTGCAGTGGGACAGAACCACCTGTGATTACAGCCACTCGTAAGGTTTTACTTTAGGGTGGGTCATAAGCCTTAAGTTGAATGCACCTTCTTCCAAAATTAGATACATTGCTGAAAGCCTCAGATTTAAAAAAAAAACCACAGTGAAGTGTGTGAGAGAAGCCATCAGGCCCCAAAAAAGCTCATGATCATTTCCACTGTAGTCAATGACAAACTCCTCCACGAGTTTTAACCTGTGGGATCAGGAGCAGACCTACCACACATTGCTTACCTGCTAATGTCTAATGGCATGCCATCAACTTTTACTGTTTGGTGGCCTCTATTTCAGCATCCCTTCTTTTCCCTGGTATTTTCAGAAGTCTCAGGATCTTATTGTCAATAAGGAATTCGGCTGGTTCTGGGGCCGGTTCTGAGTGTTTGCCACAGTTCATTAATACAGAGTGTTTCAGGAAAAAGATCCTCCTAGCAGAGGTGGCTGGTGCTATGCTCACATTATGCTCACCTCAGCAGCAGAATCAGGCTGGGTGAGGAAAACACACATCAAGCCATTTGTGTAAAGGACCCTTAAGCATAAAAGAAATCACAGCTTCTTAATTAAATAACACAGTACCATGCAAAATTCACAAATTAAGGAGTGTCTTTAAATACCAAAAAAATGCAAACCTTTGCTTAAAAATCCACCAATTCTATGTGTATTACTCTTTACCTTTTAAAGCCATACAAAAGGTTTAACCAAAATGTCCCTTTAAAAAATACAGCCCAACTAAATGCCTAGACAAATCCCCCAACAAGTTTTGATTTTTCTCCTTGAATCTTTTTATCATGGTATTTATCCACTGGAGCAGAGGTCTAACACCACACCTGTGCTGCCCTTCCCCTGGGAGACTTAGTCCTTGCTGTGGGAAGGAGCTCTTATCTGCAATTTGACATTGTCCATTGCAGGTCCTCAGCCATGCTCAACTGCAAATGCACGAAGGAGTCATGAATCTCATGCTCAGTGCAGGGAACTTGCTCCATACTAACAGGGTTAAAGGCAAGAAAAATGTGAAACTTGAAAAAGGACATGCTGGGACTATACAAGGCTGCAAGCTGGGATACTAGAATTGCCCTTGGATCATAGTGCACAGATTTGAGGGCTGTAGTGGTTTATTATCTCATTAGAAACATCTAATTCCCTGTAATAAAGATTGCATGTAGAGTATATCAAAGAACAGATGAGACTAATACAGCCCACAGTCAGGACTAATACTTTTTTTTCCCTCTCTTATTGCTAAATAAGCAGGGGTAGCTTTTCAATTTAAAAATAAAAACTATATAATTACAGTAATAATACTATGCTCCTGACTGCTCTGCAGCTGCATATTGTAAAACTCAAAGCCACTGATCAGAAACAAAAGCAGTAAGTCAGTAACAGCTTTACATAAATGTTCTGCTGGGGTGATTATGTCTGGTAAAAACCTCTATAGGGGAAAGACTGTTTACCAAACATATTTCATGTCCTTTTCCCCCTAAAACACCCTGCAAGCACTTAAACCTTTTTCTAACAACAGATAAAGAAATCTTTGCCAGAGGTGTAGTTTATGACTATATGAACACTGGAACAAGCAGGGAACCTGTTCAAATAGTTAGGCATCAGTTACAACAAAAAGCCAGAAGCAGTCATATTTTTATCATCTGTTATAAAAAAATATTTCCCAATCAGTGTCTCAATACAGTTAAAAGTTAAAATCCCTCTACATTACTAATAAATTAAAAAACCACTATCTCCACCCATCTCGTAAGAAAATAGGTAAGTAATTTAAACCTTTAGTTTACATAAATTAGCACAGAAATGTGTATTCAAACAAGTGCACTGAAAACAGATATGCCTTCTTTTCTTCTGATATCTCTTATTTAAGTTATTAAGTAACAGGAAAGCCTTTGTATTCTTTGCATGACCTTGAGAGTCTGCTAACTCCAAATGGTCAACAGTCAAACCACAGGAGAATGTTTCACCAGATAGACAATGACAAGAGGGAGCATGAAGTACAATCAACTGCTTTGCAGCCTTATTACTGTACACTTCAACATTCCATTTCAGCATATTTACTCTTGGGGATGAAGGTAATATATTTGTACGGCAAATCACAAGTGAAATTTGATGGGTTGATAGAATTTTTTTTTAAAAGCCTGTCAAAGTATCATTTTTTCAGAGGTAGTTGCAAGGCAATAGTGATGTACATGAGTGGAAACAATACTCCTTTGCTTGACGGTGGATAAAACTCTTAAATAGTGCTGGTGCTGTCTCTGAACCTCACAGAAAATGCTTAATGGGTAAGATGTTATAATCGGAGCTGACAACAGCCAATTAAGTGTCAGAAGAACAATCTGATAAGTAGGTCTTCATGTCTATAGGCATTTCCTGATATGTCTTAACTGTCAATCTGAATGTTACACATCTCTATCTTTATCTCATTATTGACTGATTTATTAAAGGAGAATGCTTTCATCTCTTTTTTTGACTTTGGGGTTGCTCCAGAAAGAAGGAAAGGAAAATACTAGGAACAAGTCTAAATTTGGAATAAAAGACGGGGAATCCTAATTATTGCAAAGTCCTAATCTTCCAACTGAGCAGGCATATGGTTTGGTGACACCACTCTATGCAGCTGCCCATACCTTTCAAGAAGTGGAAGGTGCTCAGTCTAGAGGAGATCTGTTTCTTTAATGGGTGGAAGGATATCTGTGGATGTGCTAGCAGGCTGCTCTCTGCTTTCAGTGCTTCTTGCTAGTCATACGGAGGACAACACCTCGCTGGACGGATCTCTTCCCTTCTTGTCCTCACCCCTGTCGATATCAATGACATGAACGATGCCAGGCTTCAGGATCAGGTCATCAGTCTCCACATGGCTCCGGCTGTCATCCACCTCGACGTACTTGCCCTTGGAAGGCTGGGAAGCCTTACCAAAGACGTCCTTGAAGCGGCGCTTGAGCTCAACGTCCGGGCAATAGACGTACTCGTACAGAGCACCGGCAAGGACTGCTCCGATTATTGGTCCCACCCAGTACACCTGCAGAAAAAGAGGTGGGAAAACCCCCAGGCATTAAGCTTTTAAATTAACAGCCATAAGAAGATTGACAAGCAGGCCCACTTCACTTCAAGGTGAAATAATTTTGTTAAGTTTTCCTGATCTATCTCTTTACAGGAGGCCTCTTCTGAACTTTTCATCACTCATTGCCAGCTGTAGATCACAAATATGGACCCTTTGCAAGAAGATACACAAAGGAAACACCGATGCAGAAAAATGGTTTTCTTTCTGTATTTAGAACCAAGATGACAATGAACTTTCAAGGAAAGAAAATCCTGGTGTACACACAAACAGTTCTGCTTCAGTATTTCAAACTTACGTTTCCAAAATATTTCAAATATGGCATTTAATCCTACAGAATACAACAGGCAGTCAACCACAACAGGCAGTCTGATAATCTAATTTGAATAAGCAAATACAATGGACATAACACAACTTTGTAGGTACTTATTTATTTTATCATGACAGTAACATTAGTAGGTGCCAAAGCCCACAGGCTCCTGTCAATGGTATGCCAATGTCACTGCTCTGGAGGAGGAGAAAAAAACGTTTTTCCAAGTGGCCAGGACAGTAACTAAGCTTCTCCTACAAGTTTCTCCATGGTACATTTGTTTATTGTTTATAGCTTTAGTTATGAATTACAGGCTTCCTCAGAGTATGGATAATTAATCTTGTGAAAAACTACAGCAGTTTTTCACATGAACAAGCCATTCACTGATAACTGGGTAAATCTGCCTCAATAGGATAACTCTTGGGAACAAAGTTACACATGGTATCGTGTTTGCAGAATTGAAGCCTTAGGGCCTGAAGACAATGCTATTTCTATTATTAGCTGCAGTGGGAGCAATGTGGGCTTCATACTTTAAAAATCAAGAAAATCCTTATATGCACTGTAATATGCAGCTCTTCCAGTTAGCACTGAAAGCATCCCTAGAAATGATTTCCCTCTCTATAATTAGGTGAGGCTGAGCTGTGATCCATCTCTCCCTTATAAAATATGAAATGTTTTTTAAAAGTTGGATTGTTGGATGCTATAGAAATTTACTGCATCATTCACAGCCTGCTTACAACATTGTTTCTGGCACAACTGCTCCTGGCTAAGCTGACACTTTCAAACTGAAGCAGGTAACATCTGGCCTGGTCTGCAAATACCAGACTGCAACCTCTTCATCTCTCTCTGTGGGCATTTGCCAAGGTAGGTTCTCCCTCACGAACCAGATCATAGAGGGCCCCTGCTCTCATTTTATACATCTGCCCCAGTTTGCTGCAGAGCCAGGTGAAACGTGAAGGCGACTTCCATTGCTCCTCACCAGCATGACCTGCAGGGTTTGCAATCTGCCTTGGAAGACTTTCTTTCCAGCAGTTCAATTCTTTCAGTCTCCCTGGGTCACGGGTTTTTGTTTGTTTGTTTGTTTTTGTTTGTTGGTCGGTTTTTGTTATTTTGTTTTTGGTTTTTGTTTGGTTTTGGTTTCGTTTTGAACTTTTCGTGTGATTTCCTTTCTACCCCAGCTACTACCTCCACAAAAAGGCCCCTGAATAGTAAGGTGCTATTCCAACATGCTGCATGCTGCACTGCAGTCTTAGGTGAGGAGCATGATGATGCCTAACATGGGGCAGGTCAGTGCCTGTCTTCCTCAGGGATGGTCTCTGTGGAATGTACTAGGAGAGATAACTGAAAGCAAATGATGTATGAAAAATCCTCATCACTGTTCTTTGCTATGATGAAGGAAGTATGAAAGGAGAATTACCCATTGGTTTTCCCATCTGCCCATAATGACAGCAGGTCCGAATGATCGAGCTGGGTTCATACTGGCACCGGTGTAATTGATCTAAAGCAGAGAGAAAATGTTACCTGTTATTAAAGTCTGGAAGGTAATGATTTGATTTCTATGGGACACCCTGGTTTTGTACAGCTCCTCCACTTTACAGCAGATACCATCACTCTTCTGAGTCTCAACACAAAGTTAAAAAAAGTCATCACATGAACAGCCCAAAAAGTTCTAGTGCACCACCCTACCCAAGGGGACACTCCTGAGACTCCAAAGGGCTTTGGCATGAATCCATAAAGAATACAGCAGCTATATCGCTGTAATTGCTCTAAAGGTCACAGAAGTTTTCCTTTACTTCTGAAGTAGTCATAAAGGGTAAAGGGATCTATTTTTTAAAGAGAAAACATTAACTTACAGCAAATAAGTGTCCAATTGCAACAGAAAATCCAATTGCTAAAGCTACTGAACCAGTGACATCACTTCGTTTTGAATCACAGCTAGCAAAAATAGTAAAAACCAGCTGGAATGTAATTATCAATTCCACCAGGAGTCCATGCCCAGCAGAAAGATCTCTGTGTACCTGTAAGAAGGCAAAGAAACACCAGAAATGAAGAAAAGGTGGTTTCGTAAATCAGAAAGTCATCAGATGCATAAATTGTATTTCAATTAATGGTATTGCTAAATGGGGTTCCTCCTCTCTTCACTCTTCTCCCTTTGTTTTTTTTTTTTCTACTTTAAAATGCTTTTTTATTTTGAGAACCATGGAAAATCACCGTTGGACTGAGAACAGAAGGCTTAACAGTAACACCCAACTGGAACTTCAAAGTTAGACTGCAGAAGTATAGTTTATTTTTACACAGGGATTTGCAAATGCTGCACTTCCCTTTCACCATTTTTTTTTCCTTGGGAGCACTGTAATTTACTATTCAATTATAAATTCATTAATTAGCCCTGACTTAATTAATTTAAATTTCAATTAAAAATTAAGCAGTGTGCGGCTCAAGTGCATTTTTAATAAGTCCTGCAACAGGGCTAACTGATGGCATTCCTTATTAGTTTAGAACAAAGCTGAAATCTAAGCCACAATCTATTTCAAAAGTATGTCATTTTAAATCAATGTTTTTTCAATCCCCATCATAATAGCATGGAATTAATTTCCCCTCCCCAGACCATATAAAAATGGCATTTCATGCATACATTATTTAAATTTTGTATGTAAATTAACGTCACCTGCTGTCATCAGATTAGGGGAAGGTCTAAGAAAGGGAGGTCCTATATAAAGAACGGCTACATCTATTACACTGCATAAGCTCATCCTAAGGAGAGCTTTAAACCCTGTCTGGGAGTTGTAAACAAACCAGCAAGCTGTTAAAATCTGCACCTGAGCTCTCCCCATTCTGTGTGACACTGATTCTATTTTCCCAGGGTCTGAGCTAGCCTAGTTGAAGAGGCAGAGGACAGGTGATTACCGCAGTGACTCCCAGGCCTCCCACCACGCTGGGCGGTGTGACCAGGTAAAGGATGCCCGCGCCCACGATGGCTCCCAGGCACTGGGCCAGAATGTAGAAGACAGACTTGGCCAGGCTGATCTTCCTCGTGCAGACCATCGCCACGGTAACAGCAGGGTTGATGTGGCCTCCACTGATGTGTCCAAAGCACTGCACCATGGTGGCAATGCTGAGTCCAAAGCAGAGGGAGATAAGGACCATGTCTACAGGCAGGGGCTTCTCTGCTCCACCCCAGTTGATTGTGGAGCCAAGGCTGAGGAGGACAAAAATGAGCATGGCCAAAAATTCTGCCGAAACGGCTTTCCAGAAGGGCTGAGTCCAGACTCCTTTAAATGCCACCATAATTCTCTCACACTTACACAGACGTCCACACTTACTGCAAAGGAAAGCAAATCTTCATCAGAAGTCACCAAACGAACTTTAAGCTCTCCTGTTGGGGATTGCTCTTCAGCAGACTTTGGAGAGAAGGTGGCAAGACTGAGTATCCTAGGGTTGAGACAACCACAGACTACGCTCCTAGAGCAGACTGCCCTTAAACATGCCCAGTGTTGGAGTGTCTGCAGGACATAGGGTAATTAATCACTCCCTGTGATAACTATAGTTTCAGCTCCCAAAAAGCAATGTCTTTTGGGAGCAATGTATTTTGAAATGATCATGAAATTAAGTGTACTCTTCTGTGCTAACTGGCCTCTGATTTAGAGGCTGTATAACTACCACTTCCAGTGGCCTGCTGATCATCATGGTCATTAAATCAAGAAAAAGAGTATCACCTTTTTCTCTGCAAATCTGTACTTTTCACAAAGCAGGTAAGATAATTCAATAAAAAGCAGCATCTTAGTCGAAGCCTAGTGGTTTTGATGACAGCATAGTGTTGGGGAGTTGCCCTGAGAGCTAGAAGAGAAAGTTTATTTGCTTGAGCGCTCACACAGACCAGTATTTCAATTTATATTTATGCAAAGAGCAGTTTCTTCACTGTGGATGTTGGGTGAAAATTGAATTCAGGCAGGAGAATAGATGCAATCCTATATTCTGACCTTTAAATCAATTGTGTAATCAATAAAGTGCTTTCTTTTGGGCTAATAGCACCGATCGAGCTGGGGAATAGAGCAACATTTTCTCTATGTGTGGTGTGTAAACCTCTGCATGGCAAAGAAAGAAGTGTCTTGGCTTTTCTTCCTCTCTGGAGATGCTATTTATTAGTCTACACTGCCTTCCTGATGAGTTACAATTTTGCTAGATGTTCAGATACCTTTGAAAGTGGGTCACCAAAGAAAAGTTATTTGTGGTATTAATAAATTAGAAGAATAAGCCAAAAGGGAAGCATTTTAATTAGTTTCTAAGGAATGCTAAAAGGATTCTTCTCTAAAAACAAAAGCAAGAAACATCCAGCCCATCCAAAAAGTAGAAAACAAAAGAAAGAGTATTCTGCTGCTACATTTGGGAACAGAATTTCAAGTGGAAGATGGATGAATTTATGCTCAGTTATCTAATGTAACTGAGCTACAATGCATATTTAATACCAATTACGTCAGAAAGAAGCATAAAAGGCATGACTGCCCTTTCAAGCCATTGCAAGAGGAATGGCCCATGAATTTCTTAACAGTTCCATTGAGTTAGGGAAAAGCAATTCAATGCTGTGACTGGAGCAAATAAGTTGTTTCCCTGACTCATTTCCTATGCTAATTTACTCTGTATTTTGGATAGGCCTTTTGAGGTCTCTCTCAGTTCTCTAGACTCTCAGATGAGAACAATTACATTCTCTTCTAAAAATGGCTCTTGTAAAGTGCTTCTGATCTTCTAGAGAAGTGAAGCCAGAACCTCAAAAGAGAACCAAGTAATATCTCAAATCTTCTGATTTTAGGTTGAACTCAAGATAAAGGACAAAAGATGGAAGGATGTTTTTGTAAGATCTCATATTAACAGTCAGTTAATGACCAACTATCTAGACTAGACGTTTTGTACAAAATGAACCCAAAATCATTGCCTCCCTCAAAGCTGAAGCTCACGGGTATTTGGCTGTTCTTACCTTTGAACCTTATGCCCAGATTCACACTGAAACCTAAAGGCTTACCTCTGATTTCCTCACTGCTTCCTCACTAATAATTTATCTCAGTGACGTGTGTAACATATAGGTGCTATATCCATACTGAGAAAACCTCATTTTTCCAGCTCCCTGGGCACGTTCCAGGTGAACATAGGGATGGCACATATAGTGAAGCCCATGAAAGAGAAACCTGGGTGCACAGACAAGGGAAGCAGCACTCATCTACTCTTTTATCCCTCACCTCAGCTGTGATGTGAAACGTGGATTTCCCTTGTGCAATATATATAATATATATAACTGGTATTATAGTCAAAGAGCTTTGAAAAATTTTCAGCCACCAAGGGCACTATGGGGGGAATGTAGATTTTTGGAGCATGGTGACTCCTGATGTCTTTGTTCAAATGTGCTTGACCATCTCTTTCTGTACTCAGAGAACAGTGAGATCAGCAAATTAATTACACACCTTCATCCTGGAAAGTGGACAGAAAAAGGTGTTTGTATTTGGCATTAAGATCATGCAGTTGGCTTCTCACTAGTTGTGGAACATCTTGAAAAATTGCTTTAAGAGTGAGTGTGCGTATGCATGTGCATGTGGAAGATAACACCTC
Organism: Chamaea fasciata; assembly: GCF_029207755.1. NCBI lineage: Eukaryota > Metazoa > Chordata > Aves > Passeriformes > Sylviidae > Chamaea > Chamaea fasciata. The sequence continues at coordinate 45,990,175 of NW_027094086.1, read as the reverse complement.
CTACTGCTGATGGGCCTGACTAGAAGGAGGCTGCCACTTATGAAAGGCAGATCTCATATTGTTTCTCCAGTTGGAAGCACGTGCAGTCAATTCAGTCAATATTATCTGCAACCGTGAAAATGCAAAAATGCTGCATGCAAGCCAAAAGCGTCAAACACAAAAGCTGGTTCATCAGCCTAAGTTTTTGTTTTCCTAGAACCTCATGCTACACAGAACTCTGTCAGCTATACTGACAGTTAATGACCTAAACATTTATTTTTAATCCATGCCTGTTTTTTAAAAAGCAGTCTGTTTTTCTGTGATTTCAACACCAAAGAAAATGCTCAGCTGTCAAGGCCAAATTTTTCTTTTAAACTGCACACCTTTCCTCCCTACTGCAAAACCCCCTATAAACATTAATAAAAGCTTAATACTGTGTTTGAGCCCTGAGCCCAGGTTGCCACTTAAATCCAAAAGCAATCAGCAACTTAGAAATCAAAACCACTCAAACATCCACTCTTTGTTCAGTATGCAGTTAAATTTAAAGGCTGGAGATGAGACAGAGTGATGGCTGTGACAGCTCTGAAACCGCAATGGGACCTCTCAGCAGCTAAGATTTGCCATCAAAAACTGCATAACTTTTTTTTTTTTTTTTTTTTTTTGAGTAGTTGTCACATTTTCCTTAGAAAAATTCAAAACACAACAGAAAAACACTTTCATATGGTGGTCACACATTAATTTCATATGTGGCCACACTGGAAATTCTCTGGTCTGTGCTACAAGATTACACAGTAAATTGTGTCTGATAGGATGCAAGGTGGGTTTTGCAGATCACGTTGCCAGCAGGGCTTCAGGCATGGTGATGGCTTCAAAGCATGACAATATAAATCACAACAAAGGTTTCGGTACAAAAGTCAAGCAGTACTTTAAAAATTCTTCGTTTGCTAACTCGTATCATTTCCAGGAGCAGAGCACGCATCCTGGACGCAGGCTTGCGGCCAGTCACTCCACACGCCACTGCTGTCAGTGGCTACTGACAGCGGCATCTCGGCAGCAAACTCCCACGCCGCCCGTCCTGAGCTCGCACCGCCGGCTGGAGCTCAAATGGACATCGGGCACCTGCCGGCCGGCTTTGAGGGAGGAAGGCGACAGGGCACTGTTGCAAAACCAGGGCACTGTCGCAGGGCTTGCTTGTAACCATTTTGCCCCACTTTCCAAAAAGCCGTTGAATGAGCGACTGGCACGGGTATCTACAGGAGGTGGGGAGCCTCGGGAGCGCAGTACCGCAATTTTTTCGCTGTGCGGTACCTGGGCTTTCTCCACACACGACTCTACACTGCAGGACCGCAAGTAGACAACAGAGTTTTAACATGCGGAAAGAGAGAGTGAGTTTGCTTCTCTCTGCACCCTTCGCGCCTCTGATGTTAAAACTCCAGAGCGACCGATAGGCTCCGATAGTGCCCTCGGGCAGCGGGAGCTGCTGCCTGGCTGCCATCCCCCGGTGCACAACGCAGGAAAGCGGCAATAACGCGGAGCCGCACACCTGCCTGCGCGCTCCTGCCGGGGCCGGGCAGTCTCCTCCCGCGGCCGCGCACCCCCGCACAGAAGCTGTCCCATAAACTCATCTTTGGTTTGGGGGGGCTGTCCCCGCCCGCCTGCCTGTCTCCTGCCTTCCCTCCCCCCCTCCCTCCCTCCCCCGCTCCGCGCCCCGCGCAGGGCCGCGCACTCACCCGCGGCGCCGAGCGGCCGCTCCGTCGCTCATGCCTCCCCGGCGGGCGCGGCTGAGCGGCGGGGCCGGGCCGGGCCCGGGGCTGGAACTGGGGCCGGGGCCGGGGCCGGGGCCGGGGCGGGGGCGGGACGGCTCCCCTACCTGCTGCGGCGGGCGGGCGGGCGGCTCTCGAGGAACGGCGGCCGCGGCACCGGCTGTGGGTCGGCTGCGGTCATGTGCCTCTGCAGAGCCAGGCAGGGGGGTCGCGGCTGCCGGGCAAAGGGAAGCGGGCAGGGCCGAAGCGAGAGCGCTGTGCTCCTGCAGCGCGGGGCCGCCCGGCAATGGGGAGGACTCAAAGGCTTCTCAGTTTCTTCTCTGCCACTCACTGTATTGAAGGGGAAAAAAGCCCTAGTAGCTCAGTAGCCCGGGAGTTTTATCCATCCAAAAAGCCTATTAGTACCTCACTAGAACTCTACTGGTTACAAAATCATAGAATCATAGAATATCCTGACTTGGAAGGGACCCACTAGGATCGAGTCCAACTCTTGGCTCTGCAAAAGACAGCCCCGAGAATCACACCATGTGCTTGAGAGCATTGACCAAACATCTCTTGAGCTCTGGTGCTGCGACCACTTCCCTGGTGAGCCTGTTTCCACTGCCAAACCACCTTCTTGGTGAAGAACCTTTTTGTAGCGTGCAGCCTAAACATCCCCTGACACCCCTTCATGCTGTTCCCTCGGGTCCTAGCGTTGGTCACCATAGGGAAGCAAACAGTACCTGCCTCTCCACTGCCTCTCATGAAGAAGCTCTAGTTTGTGAAGAGATCTCCCCTCAGTCTCCTTAGCCACTCTACATATGGCTTCCACTCTAGGACCTTCACCCTCCTTGTAGGCCTCCTTTGGATGCTTTATGTAATTCTTACATTGTGTTTTGTTTGTTGAAGTTGCTAAATTGAATAAAGTTTTGACTAGTATGATATGCCAAATGGAGGCCACTGGAAAATAGTGTTTAAATTAGACTGTGATGCTGTCTGTTGAGGAAATTCACATAGTCATTACTCAGTGTCTCTACAGCGTGAAAACAATTCAATGAAAAACAGCCCTTCATGTAATAGGAAAACGCACAAAGTTGCCTAAGGCCCCAGGCACAACTATTCATTAGAGAATGCACAGAAACTGTCGCTTGAAGAAGACATGGTTGAGAATGAAACAAAGTATATAGAAAATCTGGCTTAGAACTTTGCATGCTGTAGAATATGTGCATAAGTTGTATAGAAAACATTGTAAGGAACATGTTCAACTGTGAAATGAGGTTAAACTACAGATAAAGCCATGCAGGAACAGTGAAAAATCAAAGTTCAGTATGATCAGCCAGCCTGTACAAGACACATTGCACCAGATAATCCTTCTAATCACGAGTAAACAGTGCCAGATCTGAAGAACCACTCCAGGAAGCCACAGACAGAAAATCCTCCCTGAGCTTCTGCTAGGAGATTATAGATAATAATTTACAACAGTGAAAAGCAAGTATAATGTATAACACTATCAATTAAGGATGCCCTAGACAAATTTGTAGACACAGCAATAAAAAACTCATGTCCATATATTAAATGCTTACCAATCAGAGGTGGTGGCAAATACAGGCTGTCATAATGTACAAATGTAGGTGTTTGTCTCAATTTGCCTGCTCCTCCTCTAAAGCCATGTGATAAAGGCTGCCAAGAGACACTCACAATTTGATGGCAAAAGAGAAACTGCAGACTTAGTGCTTGCTTTTTTTGTTTTCAAGCTTCACTTTATTTGCGTATGTCTTGAGCTCAGTCAAGGGATGGGCAGGGGGGTGGTTGGGTACAGTCATCATTACACATCTCTGCTCTTTCATTTGCTGTATTTGAATTTTCAATCTAAGCCCTTCACAACCTGCTACAGTGATTTCAGAAAAAAACTCACTTGTTCTTTGGCACCTTGTGGACTCTGCTCCTTTGGCGTGTTTGTTTGTTCACAAACAAAATTCACTTAGCAAAACCAGTAATTGCTATTCCTTTTCTGACAGATAGTGTATATCTGCTCTTTTTGATCTGCAGAGCAGATCACTGCCACACAGAGAAGCCAGAACATTAATAGCTTCTGTCACTGCTACCATTCTTATTGTGAAAGATCTTCTGGAGGATTAGACAAAGGTTGTGGCCACATAAAACAGAGAAAGGCAATGCTTCGGGCACAAACCTGGAGCGAAGTGCACTGTGCCAGCTCTGATCAAACAGACTATGTTCTGTTGAAAGCACAGAAGGCAAGGAAGACATCCCTTGAGATGGCGCTGAAAATCAGAGGAAGGCTGCCCCGGTTTATCCAGGGGTAAATTTGTCAATGCTGCGAGTTTGTTCATAGTAGTCTTCTTTTTCCTTATATATTGTCATCTTTATAAAACCTGGGTTAACTAATTTTGGACTTCTATCCAACAGTGAAATACTCCTGCTACTGAGCTCAACATAGTTAAAGAAATAACTTACAAAAGAGTATTATGAAAAATTTAAAGATGGTGTTAAAACTTAATCCATGTCAGGGTGGGGGGGCGGAAATGTGCAGAGGAATCTTGCTGTGCTTCTGCTTCTCCTTCACTGAACATTAAGTCTGAGTTTCTAGAGTAATTTCTAGGGCATCATGAATTAAAGATCTCTGTAGGAACTTAAGCCATGGTGAGAAGATGCTGCAACACGTAAGACATCCCCATTCTGAACAAGAACTTCCCAGACAGCTGAAGCGTGCTGGATCTGGGATTTCAGTTTGGTCAGTTATGGAGGAGAGGGCACAATGCCAGAGTCGGAGAGGAATGTGCAAACAGCTAATTCCAGCTAAAACAATATGAGGGAGAGGGGCAGAAAAACTCCCAGCACTAGATTCTCACTGAACAGCATCTCACTGAACAGCAGTGTGGGAAGAGTTCCTTCGCTGCTATGGCAAATCTCAGAGGTACCTGTTCTGGGCAGCTCTGTCAGACTGTGGAGTTTGTCAGCCAAGACTGAAACAGATTAAAAGAAAGCCCAAAACCTGAAAAAAACCCCACAGTTTAGAAGCGCTGTGTGTTTTCTCAGCGTCTTAGTCCTATTCCACTTGTACCCAGTGGATCTGGACTCTATCCTTCCTTATGGTGCTGTTGTTAAGCTCTTCAGCTTGCTTGACTCCTCTCAGCATCACTTCAGGCTTTTAGTTTCCAAAAGCAAAGAGGCTTACATGCATGTGCTTTCTCTCTTTCTCTTCCCCTCTCTTTGTTCTGAGTGTTCCTGTTGTTTTCAACAGATCTTGGAACTCACCAGCCAGTTTCAACTACAGCTGATGGAGGATCAGAAATCTCAAAGCTGTTTAGGCTCCTGCCAGTCCCATGGGCGTGAGTGGCAGCAGGTAACCACAGCAAAAGGGACACTTGCTGTCACTAGCAGGGCAGACTCCAAGAGGATTTGTAGAAGTGCTCTGGTGATGGAGGACTTAGTTGCTGTTTTCAAAGTGGTGCAGACTCCTAGGAGACGAAATTCCTATGACTTTCCTTGGCTCCTGTCGACAAGAGCATTTAAGAGCAGGCTGTGAGCCTTTTCAGAAACCATTTGCAGAAACTCTCAGGCTTTTTTTTTTTTTTCCTGAGTGATGAAAAGTTTCATTCTGTTGGTAGTAATAAATCCCCCTCCCCTCACCAATTTGTGTTTTGTAAGTTTTGGTTAAGCTTTGTCTACTAAAAGGATCGTACATAAAACGCCGCTTACTGAAATGTGATCTTTGCACATTTCTGAAGTTTTAATTTTCCTGCGGTGTAATCTTGTTACTTAGGTCATTCATTTTGTCACGCCTTGGTATCAGTTGGGTCCAGGTTTGGCTGCAGGGCTATGTTCTCCTGACATTTAGAGCAAGAATTCCCTGGGAAATCAGTCAAGAGATTTGACATTGCTGCTGGCCAAGCTCCAGTAGGTTTAGTTTTACTCTCCTTCTCTATTTATTGTGGAATCTGTCTGTCCACAAGCTGCACATTGAGTTCTGTGCTAGAGAAGGAGAACTAAAAGGGACAAAATGGCCATTCATTTGGAGGATTCATTCAGGCTTTTCAGAAAGGATTTACAAGAAGCTGTGGACTTAAATGACTGCTGAGCTTCCTTAGCCCTGCTTTATTACCTCCCTCACAAGACAATTTGGACTGAGTGCTTTTTTTTTTTTTTGCCCTCTCCCCCACCTCAATAGGCTTCCGTTACTGTTGGAAAAGCAAAATTAAGAACTAGGTAGTATAGGAACCACCTGGAGGGTTTTCATCTTCAGAAATAATTTAATTTGAACATGGCATGGACAGACCCTTTCCTTGGAGAAAAAACGAAACAAAACAAAAATCTTTTTCTCTCCTCCTGCCACAAACCGCTGCAATGTCGGTTTTAAAAAGCTGCATCAGTGGCACAGCCTGGCAGGATTTGATGAACTGGACAGAAGGGGCAGGGAAGCTGCCCTAGGCATTCACAGGGGCACAAGAAAGTAAGGGGAACAGCCCCAGGTCAACTGGAAATAGAGAAGTAAAGTCTCTTGTGGAGGGGGGCAGTGACATGCAGCAGCAGCACAGAGGAAGATGCAGTCAGCACTGAATGTGCTGGGAGGGAAGAACAGCCTATCATACTGGTGGTCTGTGTGCTGGCGTTGTGTAGCCTTAGCCAGAGGGACCAAAGAGATTTATCTGACTTTGCTAGGTGAGACACTGAAATTCAGTCACAGATTTTATCAGCCACAGAAAATGTAGTACTTGGTAAACACCACTGTTATACACTCTGTAATATCCAGCCATGCTTTCCTGACCAGTGTTGCTCTCACTTACAGTTCTTCTGCTGTTTCTACAGTCCTTCAACTCGAAATGCTCAGCTTCTTCCCTCACCACCCCTTCAGGTTCCTACAGAAATGAAGCTCAATCAAAGAATTGTCGAGTTCAAGACTAGATAGTAACACAATATTTTCTGTTTAACTTTGTATATTGTAGACCATTACACTTTACCTCAAGACATATATCATGAGTTCAGTAACTTATATTTGGTTAAATATATTTTGAAAAAGCATTCTTGCTTAGATTTGAAAACTCGTGGGAAAGAAAATCCACCTATTCCTTTGGTAGCTTATTCCCAAGACTAATAATTTGCATCACCAAAAATAGGCTTTGTCTCTAAACTGAGTTTGTATGAATTCATCTGCCATATGCTGCTTCTTATTATGCTGTTATCTGCCAGATTAAAAAGCCTCTTATACTTCTACTGTCTCCCCATGAGGATACTTATATAATGTGAGCAATTCATCTCTTCATCATCCTTTTGATAAGCTTAGCAGACTGAGCACTCAGTCTCTCCCTCTAAAGGAAAATCAGTAACTTTATTTCAGGTCTTGTTTGTGCCTTCTCCACTTTTTCAACATGCTTTTTAAAATGCATATTTAATATTGGTCTCCCAGAAGGCATATTCTGAAGTAAAGGCATTTCTTTTAGCACACCTGGGAATTGAATTAGTCATTCTTGCCACAGTATTGCATTGAAGAAGCCTTCTTTCTTGCTCCTCTGCAATAACTCCTGAGACCTTCTGGGGATATAGCCCTCATTCTGTAGATAACTCTTGTTTCACTCTGAGGCATGCAATTTTGCAGACATTCTGTCTGACAGGCATCACACTAGAGTACAATCCAGTCTGCTGTGTTTGGCCATCCTTTTCTTAATCTACTGATTTAAGTCATATTCAAACGATACTGGCAGTGATTCTGTATTTACTTCCAGACTTACCTGCTGAGGAAAACCCTAAAGCACACGAGGCCTCACAGTGATCCCTTCAGATCCCCCAATAGATGCCATGAGTTGTATATTAAGTACTTTCAGAGATCTCTCAGCCAGGTCTGAACCCATTTACTGTTCCCTGGCTAATGAACAGTGGTAAATGCTCTAAGCAAATAGAACTCAGTATAGCACCAAAAGCTCTAGAAACACTGAAACACACTGCTCTGTTCAGCTACCTCTGTCAACCATTGTGGGATTTTAAAAACTAAATCTGTCCTGTGCTGTTCATTTTCTTTCTTTTTTTTCTTTGGCAAGGATGAGCCTCAGTGGTGTATATTTGACATGTGGCCAAATGCTAAGAGTTTGTTCTTTGTCCAAGTTTTTTTTCCTTTTTTTTTTTAATACAATATAATGAAAATATGTATAATACATACATAGCTTCATATGTATAAGATTTATATATCTAATGGAAATGTATGCCATGAATGGCTCATGTGGCACATTCCAAGAAAGACAATTTTGCTTCAGATGATTCAGGTTATCTTTGTAGATTGCTACAGTAACTGTTGTCATAATACTATCTATTTTATAGGGGTTATCTTCCCTCTCAACACTAATACCTTCTAAAAGCTAAAACCTCGGGGCACAGATGTGAAGATGTTGATCCTTTTCCTATGCAGTGGTGCATCTTTCATTGAAATAACCAAAAAAGGAAGGTCTGACTATGTATATTTACAAGTCATTTTGTCCATCAGCTTCCAAAGAAAACATGACACCATGTTTTTCTCAAAATCCTTTCTAGAACAGTAACTTTACTTCTGACAGATTTTTGTGTTTACAACTTGGGAAAACCCCAACACATCAAGCTAGTGATACAGGTGCTGCATTTTTACTGGACTAGGAGAAAAGTTTCAAACTCGGAAATGGCAGTTGGAGCTACTCAATCCCTTAAGTGAAAATAGCACAAAAATTACATTTATTGCAGAGGACTTTGGAGAGAAAAGTTGTGGGCTTTTTTTTTTTTTTTTTTTTTTTTTTTTTTTTTTTTTTTTTTTTTTAACTTATTTGCAGACTTAATATAGAGTAACTAGTTTGAGATCATTCTTCGTGGCTTACCTCTTTAAACTCATCAGTCATCTCTTTTTTTGCATTCATGTTTTAGATAGATAGACTTGCTCTAAGTTGTTGTTTAAAGTGGATTTCATTAGTTTTATGGGGAAAACTATTTTTGTGCAGACAGGTATTGCACTGAATTAGTGTCTATGAAGGAGACAAGGCTAGTGGGGACTCCAAAGCAGGGGGTTGGAACTAGAAGATCTTCAAGGCCCTCTTCCAACCCAAACCATTCTATGATTCTAGGACACCTCTCCAGGTCAGAATAGTCTGATCCCTGTTAAAAATAGACGTAATTTTATAAGAGTGCATGCAGAGAAACAGATTTCTGAGGGGTTTATGGTTTAATGTGGCCCCTTTTGTATAAGTTTAACATGTCCAATACCTACCTGATTTTCAGTGCCACCCTGCACACTTGACTGACATGAGCACATTTGTCTCATCCGCAGCGCGGCAGAACCAACACACCAGTGAAAGGGATTCTTTTCAGCTACATGCCTCATTGGCACTGATATCCCCAGTGCTCCCACTGTGGCTTGGCTGGTTCTTGGGGTGTGGGAGGGATGGAAAACCACCCAGCCTGGGCCTCAGTGTTGCAGAGTGGAATTTGCAGAATGGTCTCTTCAAAAATTCATTTTGACTTCTGAACCAAACCTATTTAGTACAAAAGGCACAGGAAGGCACTTCCACACAGTGTCACAATGTAATTTTTCCTGTGCAATGTCAGAAATCTGTGCATTGCCTCAAAGAGTTGTTCTCTGTATACCTGAGAAACTGTAGATACTTCCAAGTATCCAAAATCATGAAGAGGTATAAAATGCATATAAAGTCCCTGTAGTCTGCAGTCTGTAGCCAAAAGAGCTATCCCTTCCCTTCCCTTCCCTTCCCTTCCCTTCCCTTCCCTTCCCTTCCCTTCCCTTCCCTTCCCTTCCCTTCCCTTCCCTTCCCTTCCCTTCCCTTCCCTTCCCTTCCCTTCCCTTCCCTTCCCTTCCCTTCCCTTCCCTTCCCTTCCCTTCCCTTCCCTTCCCTTCCCTTCCCTTCCCTTCCCTTCCCTTCCCTTCCCTTCCCTTCCCTTCCCTTCCCTTCCCTTCTTCCTGTATATTTAGTTATTTAGTTTGTTATTTAGTTATTTGTTACTTTTATTTTTTACTCAAGTGATGATGGCAAAGCAGAACAAAAGTTGAGTGTTGGAGGGGAAAATGATCACCTGAGTTACAGGCAATGTAATTAATTGGGAAAAATGGAGGCTTTAAGCCACACAGAGAAAACAATGTGAATGTAAAACAGTAGGGATCATAGTGTAGCCCAAGCAATTGGAAAAATGTGTGAGAGATTTCTATCATGATCCTGAGCAAGGTATTTTTAGACAGTAGTCTGCCCTGATTAAGTAATGAATAAATAAAAGACAAATCTTTCCCCACTGTTTCTTTGTGTGTAGAAGATACTGAAAGTCCTAGACTATTTCAGAAGTTTGGGCACACCATTGATTCACTTGGGTTTTGTGATGAGGCCAAAAAGGGAAAAAAAAAAAAAAAAAAAAAAGCCTGTGAAACCCTATAACTGTCCAGTCTCAGTGGTTTTGTTACTGTGCCAAAATAAGGGGTCAAGGCATAATAGCACTAGAAAAGCTCACTTGCTGTAGATTTTACATAACAAGTTCCCAGCTTCTCTCATTCAGCCTGTGCCTGTCTCTGCAACCAAGACAGCACAGAGAGCAGATTTTAGCTGTAAATGTGTCAGTGGGTAGAGCTTGTTTTCCTTTGGTAAATTAAAGAAATGCCTTGGTGCTTGGGGCCCAAGGGCAGCACAGTAAGTAAAATTGAAAATTCTAGCAAGAATCTCTGAAAATGTACCAAAATATTCACTCTTTTTCTCCATGTATTGCTCAGAAAGGTATGGGTTTGGCAAAGTAGCTTCTGCTGTTTCTAATTATAAGTATGTTTAGGGGTATATTTTTATACTAAAAGTCTGTTAAGCTTGACTTCCTAAGAACTGGGTCCTTCAGCAACACTTAGGAATTTCCCTTAGGGCCATCCCACTTTTCAGACGTGGCCTTTGCAACTCCCAGAGATGTGCCTGGCAGCAGCAATGGCTCAGCCCACCTAAAAAGTTTTGCCTGCTAACTTGCAGGTTGAGTAGCCTAACATACATCAGCTTAAGCTGAAAATTTCAGTCTTAGCATCACTTTTAAATCGAGAAAGGCAGAAAATAAACTGTGGACCAGACTCTGCTTGGTAAGTGTGCTTCCATCTGGAGAGTTTCTGTACTTGGGGGCATTGTCTTGGACCCACTGAAGCCACTAGGCTGGAGACAGACAAAAAGATACAGGGAGAAACAGGAGCCTTTTTGGCAGCAAGTCTGAGACAGAGAAAAAATTTTATCTAACTTTGGTTCAGTGTTTGTGTTTTCTCTGCTATTCAGGAGGACCTGCAGGGATCATGAGGATTTCCAGAAACATCATCCTCCCTTGGAGCTGAGCTTTTGCTCTGCTGCAGCCCGAGAGTACTTTGATCAGAGATACAATAGCAAAGTAGCAACTTGCAACTTGTTATTGTTCATTGTCACCTCCAGCCACAATTAACATTTCCCCTTCTCATTAGAGGTTTTTCCTCTGTCCCTTTTCTGGTGGTGGGTTTTTTTTTTTTGTTTGTTTGTTTGTTTTTTTCCTTTTTAAGAGAATAGCAGAAGTCATAGGAAAGGTGACAGCTTGTGTCTATGGCTTGGCATGCACTGTAGGGCGTAACAACCTAACTTCCTTGAAAGCAGACAGATGCTGTAAACCTCTGCCTACTTCCACCCCCTATCAAGTGTCCCACCAGAAAATCTTATCCCAAAATCTGTAGCTGTACCCATGACCAGAAGCAGGTACATCTGGCAAACTGCAGACCCGTAGACCTGGCAGCATCCTGCCCCAAGGAAGCTAAAGAAACAAAAAGAAAGGCTGTGCAAGAGGGCAAACTTGCAAATCCCTGCAAGTATTTTAGGTTTGCTTGGAATAACGTTGTGGTTCTACCACATGCTAACAGAATGTTTATGTGCATATATTTTCAGGCAGATTTAAGGTCTTTAAAGTCAAATGCAGGACTTTAACTATGTAACTCCCACGACCATTGTTGCAAAACCTTTGTCTGGGTGTTATTAAGACAGATATAAAAATACTGAGTGTGTGCACGTGCATTTATAAAATGTGCATGCGTCCTACTCTGCAGACAGCCAGTTTCTACATCCAAGTAACTACCCTGAGAAAATTAAATCTTTAGCATTTAATATCCTACTGACATGTATTTACAATCCACTGAGTATTGATTTACCTCTCTGTGTGCTGAAATGCCCTGATAAACCTGCTTTGCTTCTACGCCTTATATCTCAAAATGCTGTTTCTTGAATGCAAATTACACAGGCCACTCAAAATTTACAAATCTTGGGAAACAAGCAGTACTGTGAGCTTTTGTGGAAAATGTGGTTTCTGCAAGGAATTTGAGAGGGAAAAACCCGGCAAACCCTGAGATAGAAGTAATTTCTACATGACTAGGTCAAGACATATATGTGTGCACAGATGGTGGCTGACAGTACCATACTCTCAGGCTTATTAGTGCAGCCTCAGTGCCATGATAACATACATGTGCTGGATTGGAGGTGGCTTACACTTATCAGCTGAGAGCAACCTGGCAATCGGTCTCACCCATTTGCTGACATAATTAGAGACGGAGGGAAATTCTGTGTGAGGAGGCAGAGGAAAGGAAGTGACAATTACACATGCTAAAAAAAAAAAAGTTATGGTCACAGCCTTGAGATTTTCCCTTTCCTTTTGTAAGGACTCTTTCCAGCTTCTAATGGTTGTTAATCACATCATTTTTTGAAGACAAAAGGAAGAAAGCAACATAATCTGCCTCAATGCCACATCCTCATGCTATTTGTAGCCTCCACAAGGTCACAGAAACCATGGCTATGTTAGTAGGAGATAAATTCTGATATGTTCTAGCATGCCAGGTAAACGAGCCTGTCACAAGGGGTGGCAGGACCTCAGAAAGGGCTGGGGGAACATGGCCCTGGGTATGGGGTCATGCAGCTCCGGTGTTTAGGACAAGGCAGGAGTTTGCATACCAGGATGGGATCCACTTGCTTCTGCAGAACCCTCTAGTTGAGCATCACTTTATTTACAGCTACTGCACCAAAATAAAACAGCTTCTCTTTCATCTGGGCTCAGAATAAATTGAGACAGCAAGATTCTCACCCTGTCTGCTCTTCCAAAGGAACCGGAGGGACACTTTCCCCTGGTTGGACATCCTGGCACTGGTTTTATGCTGAGGCAGTGCCTGGATAGGCTTGACAGATGCACAGTGTTTTGAAACAGAGCTTGCATTCTTAAGGCTGCCAATTGCCCAGAACAGAGCTGAATGATGTGTTTCTCGGCTGGAGAAAGGCTGGGAAGTCCCCAGCTTCCTCCAAGCTGTTGGAAGTAAAGCATATGGAAAGGCAATGAACATCATATGAGTTAAATTCCATACTAATACCTAATTTCTAACCATTGCTCTTTAGCCACACAGTTTAATGATTTTAGGAGAAGACACATGGTATAATTTCATTCCATTTACAGGACCACTTTAACAGTGGGGACACCAATGCAGAGAGCATTTCACGTTTGTCCAACAAGTGAGTGAAGTTATAGAACCTGGATGAAGATCCAGATCTATCAAGTCCAAGTCTGTCACTCCAGCCACAAGCAGAGCTACATCTAACACTGAAGAGACATGTGGAACTCACTTCAATTACCTACATTGCCAAAAGCACAATTGTTCTCCCATAAAACAGGTATGTTTATGATAACCAAACAATCTAAGACATTCTCATCAAGCTAAATAATACGACTGTTTCCTGAATCCACCCACTTATGCACATTTCTGAAAGAAAAGCAATCCCAGGTATCTAGGGGTATAAACAGATGTCCTTTGCTAAATCAGATAGTTCCATCTCCCAGTAGTGTGTGTGCCTGCCCTGCCCTCTGAACTGTACATTAACTGTACATTAACAGGACAGGTGCATCCATATTTAAAAAGTTAGTTAAAAAGACTTTTCTGATGTATTGTTAGCCTTAAGGCCCATACAACAAAGATGTTTATACGTAACCCCCATATACAATACAAACTCTAGAAAAACATTTGCCTCTCAGACTTACTCAAAGTGACACATTGCAATTTTCAGTTGAATTTAAACTACATTTAAAATTAAAGCAGTGATCTCCAATGACACATCACCAAGATAGTGCTGCCTGAGGCAGGAGTAGCTCCAATAAATTTGGCCTTTTGGGGGAGTTCCACCAGAGGAAATTTCCAGGAGTATGTGCTGTGCATGATTGCACTGTGGCTGCACACCTCTGACTTTCAGCGAGCAACAGTTTAGCAGTTGTTTTAGAAGAGATGGGCACAATGGCTATGTCTGAGCTTTGCAAGCCAAATATTACCTGGAAAAAAGAAGCTGCCTTGTGTTGATATATATATCAGAATTTGGGAATGCACACCTATGAAGTTTAATTAATTTATTTTTTTATTTATTATTTAAAAATTTTGTTATTAAATAATTTTGGTTTTATTAATACTGATTCATTTTTAGAAGAAAGGCAGATGTAGAGCATTAGGTTCCAAAAATAATTTTTAATTTCAGGAGGGATGCATGACTGTCTAATGTTTGGAAGAGACACATGGGCCAAGGAAGCACTCTCCTGCCATGCCAACCCTCCCACAGACTCCCTGTAATGCCTTTACAGCACATTAGACTTGCTCTGACAACTGACCTGCATTAGAGAAGTGCTTAGAGATCTTCAAATGAAGAAATGTTCATAACTAAAAAGCATTTACTGTAATGAAGCCCCTTGAAAGAGGCTCTGCATGCCACAGCTGATCTCTAGTGTAGATGTAATCGCACTGAATGTCGTGGAGTGTATTTTCATTCCTCTCCTGCATGCATTATATATAATTTTCTGAATAAAACAAACATCTGTGCACAGTTGTGGAGATGAGATTTTGTGCTAGTTACGGTGGATGACCTTCAGTTTTTGTTTTTGCCCAGGATTCTTACAAAATATAAAGAAAGTTATAATGCAGCCTCCCACTTTGACCTTTTAAATTTTACTTTTAAAAATAGAGGTTATCTTTTATGCTGCAAATTATGCCTTTATCTCTTATAATCCCATAAGTCAGATATCACAGTCCCACTTCAATTATGCTAAACTCTTATGTTAATTTTAAATCATGTAACTTAATTCCTGGCAAAGCAGGCTGATGATTTTCAAAATGTGGTTAATGAGGCAAAGTACAATCTAGATTCTGCTACTGAGATCATCTGAATCCCTTAGGTCGCTGAACATGACTATGGAGAGGTTCTTCTTTACAAAAGTCTGGGTTAGATTTTCAAAAAATGAATTTTTAAGTGCAGTTAGGGGCTATGAAATTTGAAGTTGAGCGTACAAAGAAGTTAAATTACTTTCACTAGAGCCATAGAACAACAGTGCAGCTAAAACAATTACGCCTCTGTGCACATAGATGCTTTAAAGGCCTTAACTAGTGTCCTCCCCTGTTAAATCACAAATGCAAGCCATACCAGATTTTCAAGACGAGTCTGGGGACTGATGTTCATGTCCATGTATGTATGCAAATCAATGTCATTTTCCCTATCATTTGCAGAAACCAAACATTTGCTAATAATTTATTTCAATCCCCTCCTTGACTTAAACAATAGCTTTATCTAAGACCTGCTAGTAGATGAAATCTTATGAGACTGTGCAGCTTTTTCTATGCAATTAAAGCTGCCCCCCAAATCTCTGTCATTCTCTGATCAGATAGGCAGAAAGTTTGCCACTAAAATGAACTCAGTCTGAAGCTTAAGTTCTTCAGAGACTTTGTCATTTACTAATATTAATTTCTTTCTCTGAATTAAAGTATTCATATCAAACTTTTCTATAAATTGGCCTCCATTCTTTATTAGCATGTTGCACTTTTTTTCCTCGTGCTTTTTTGAAAATACTAATACCACTAGTGTGCTATTTTTTGTCTGTAAATTATGAGTTAATTAACATGCATCCACAAGGTTGGTGGACATTTATTTTTTATTTAAATTTACTATATTCAATGGTCTTCCTGTAAGGCAAGAGAGACTCACTAAGGATTTGAGGTTGAATCCCATACTTACAAGAGCAAAGAGTCTAGAAGTCAAATCCAAGGCAGTTTTCACATGAGTTAGAAGGTTGCACAGTACAAAATCAAAACTTTCAGGAGCTTTAATGTTCTGAATTTCAGAATTCTTTAATGTCCTGATGTAAAGTCACACTTGAGAGTAACAGCCATAAAAATGCATGGTCAAGTTAAATAAAAAATAGATCCTGCTGGGTAAAGACTAATGTGCAGCTCTGGCACTGTGGGGTGGAGCCCACAGGAAAACCAGGAGGGATTCCTAGCAGGGTAGGTGGGAGTTGAACACCATCCTGAGTTAAAAGCGGTGGATTTTTGTCCACCTGCGGAGAAGCATGCATGGGGGAGGTTCAACTGTCAGAAATCCCCTCCCAAACACTTCTGGGTGTTAACACCTGTGAGTCCACCCATGCACAGCAACAGCTCACACAAACAGATGTGTGTTTACCTGTCCAAGGCATCCTTGCAATTCTCACTGGTGCTGAGCAAATGCATCTCCCCACATCTCATGCTGATGGATGGCATTTTGTTTCTCCTCTTTGCTCCATGGCCCCAGGGAACAGGATGGTTTAAGCTATGTGTGCTGCCAACCACACAGCAGAACCCCTGACTTGGGCTGCCCAGTGTGCTTTTACCTTTTCCCCTTGAAGTGGCTTGTCCTGCCACAAGGAGAGAGGTGCAGAGCCTCTTTGATTATACTCTGGCACCATGGAGACTGGAGGTGGCTTTTTTCCCTCTTCTGAGGAGAAAAGTGAGGGAGAATCAAGCAGTGAGAGTATCCAGGAAATGGTCTGGCCTTTCAATTGGGACCCACAATTGCTCCTGTGGAAGGACTGAATCTCTATGTCATACTTTGCTTGAGATGAAGGAAAAGACAACAATAATAGCATTAATTGTGACCAATGGTTGGAAACAGAGGAAAAGGACATTTTATTTGCATCGCTTTCCCATCAGGCCGTTTCCTCACCCTACAACTTGCTATATCAAGACACTGGAGCAAGATGCCCCAAACCATTTCAGAAAGAAAGGCATAGATGTCATCTTTTTTTTGGAAGGGCATAGAGACTTTTCCCTATCCATTTTAGGGGTCTAGTCTAGTGATGGACTTGACTATGGTCAAGTCTCTGGACTAGTGTTAGGTTAATCAATGGTCTCGATGATCTTAGAGGCCATTTTCAATGGTTCCATGATCCTATGATTTTGCAGAGATTTCTCCTCCCCCTGAGACACCCTAGCCCACCCATTGGGCAAGACAGGTTGCAGGAACAACTGCATGTGTTGGTCAGGCAGTACTTGTGGGAGGAGAGGGAAGGGTAGAAGGCATCTATTCCTTTTCAAACCAGGACTGTGGAATTCTGGACACATCTTCCTCCAGGACAAATCACCAATACACATTCCACCACATAAAACTGCACCACGCACCCCACTCCTGGGGCTCGGTGACTACTGGCAAGGCAGGCAAGACAGCAAAATACAGGTGACTTCAGGAAGCTCTGGGGGCAGAACCAGCTTATAGGTTTGGGAGGCAATGGACACACACACCTTCTCTGTAACAGATTGCTCTGAGCTGGGCTGATAATCAGACCCCAGCAGGCCGAGGATGGTCACAGCAGTTGCATTAAAGGTGCTTCTCAGTGCAGACCTTAGAATATCCCAGAGCTGCCATGCTTAAACTTTGCTTTTTTCACCAAAAATGAAGACTACCATGAATATTGGGACCACAGTATGCATGATTCACGTGTAATGATGCATCCACTGTGCATTAAAATCTTAATTTTGTTGAATGCAACAGCTGTCTGAAAGGAGGGTCATACTTGTCAACTCCAGTGCATCAATCAAAATGACGTAGTGGACTGGTCCTTCACAAGCTAATCCACATTTTCTCTGCTCATCAACTGAGCTGCTGTGTTATTTTTAGTTTTATGCATTTGTATTCGAGAGCGTCCTTCAATCAAAAAATCAGGTCTTAAATTTGCTACAGTCTAATAGTAATCAAAAATCCAAGCCTTGTGACTGAAAACACTGTAAACATTTTAGAAAATTAACCAATAATTCTTTATTAATAAGTGACAGAAAGTAAAAATACATTCAAAAGTATTTTCAAAACCCATTTCTAAAGCAAACACAGCAAAAAAAAGAATCATGCCACTCTGATTTTTTTTTCTTAAACCATTAAAAGAACATTAGGTAAGCAAATACAACAGCTGTCTGAGCTACTGCTTCCATAGGATAATCCATAATGGTAAAAGCAGCCTTTTCAGGTATTTTAGTGCAATTTATGCTGTTTACAGGTCTTTTTTTTCTTTGCATTCTCCATAATTTAATATCAATTGATATCACTCTAGTTTATAAAATCCCCACTAATTCAAGACAACTCTACTTAGCAGTAATATTGTTTCCTTTCAGGGCTAATATCGAAGTAGTTGTTTTGATTCCCAAAATGATAAATATCTAATAGAAGCCTAAAGGTATTCTAGTGCTATACAAGTGGTGATGTATAATTGAACATTAAGTAATCCAAGTAATAGAAGTCATAGGTCAGCTGTCTCTCCTCCTTAGACAATTCCTTTAAATATTGCCTCACTACTTCTGTACTTGTTCTCTCGTCAGAGGAATGTCTGTCTTTGAATTTAGGGAACTTCAGACTGGCTGGAGCACCTACCAGCTGCAGAAAGTAATTGGCATCTTCTTCCAGGGTTTCAAACTTTCCTACAAAATCATAGTTGATGAGGCAGGGATAGCAGAGCTTACTGACTTGCTCCCAGTGAATGTCCATTCCTACTGGTCGGTGAGAATCTAACAAATATTGGATAAACTCTTTGAACTTAACTCCCGATCCTGTTTTCAAAGCTTCTTCATCTGCATTATGTCTATACTTTTTGATTATTGCCTTCCCAAATACGGGATGGTAATAGCTGTTTGGATGTTCAAACTTATCCCTGAAGGCAGATACCAGCCTCTCCATAGGATCACGTACAAATATAAACTTGGTGTACATGTTCAAGCGTGTGTAGATCCCTTTTAGGTCATAACTGTCCAATTTCCTTAGGTGCTTTCCATAGTGCACATCATCATGGGAGATGTTGTTAGCTGAAGCAGTGAGTCCACTGAGCACCATGAGGACCCTTTTCCAGTTGGAGCAGCCTGCTTTCGGCACTTCGCAGTACAGAACCTTGTGCCTGTCCTCCACGTAAATCCTCGACACCAGGTGCACCAGGTGGGTTTGCAGCTTCTTTCTGCTGTTGTACTTCCTACAGAAGTCCTGCAGGAAGGCCCTGCGCTTTTCCTGGGTGCTGTCTATGTCCTGCCACTCACCACCCTTGACAAATGTCTTGTTTAATGGGTGCAGGGCAGGAGGCAAATACACCCCTCTGAACCAGCTGTGAGGGGACTCACTCGCCTTCTGCTGCTCAGGCAGTTGGCTCCCCGAGGAGGCAGCGACCACACTGAAAGGGTCAGCCCTGCCCTGCCAGTGCCTGCTGCTTGAGATAGCCATCTTGTGGTTACTGAGGTTCACAGGAGCACTTCTCCTCCACGCTGCTTTCCTTGGCATCCCCAGAGGCTGGAGTGTGAAATCCTGCAAACATGGAAAGGATCAGAGCTTAGAGCACAGTGACAGTCCAGCCCAGCACACTCATTTTGCTGCAGCAGCAAGGATGGTGGGGTGTGCTCGTAACCAAGCCACATATGGTACTACAAAGTCTCTTTTGAGGTGCTTGATCAATACACCTAATTTAGGAACAAACTGGGCTAATTACTGAAGTACGTGCTTCCGAAGATTACCTGCTGACACACAGTAGGTCTTCCTACAAAGATAAATAGCGCAAGTCACACCACTTAAGAAATCAAAAAATGGGTCACATAAGGGGGGCTGATAGTCCTGGTAGGGGTGGCCAGGCATTTTTCTCTACTGAACACAATTTCCCCTGTGACAACTGACACTGGTGGAGTTGCACGGTCACTCTCTGGAGAGCACTGGCGTCATCACAGAAACAGGTGTTGGATCTACTCCCACCACTGAGACTTGAAGCAGCCCTTGTTCCCCAGTGGTGGTAGGGGACAAACTCAGGGGTCCTAAACAGTTGACATCAGTTGGTTTGAGCAGGGTGTAGTGACAGACAAAATCATCCCCACAAAATGATCTTACTCTCACCTGCACACAGAGAGATGATGGCAGTGGATGCACTAGACTGAATGTACACACAGGTGTCCGTGCCACAGGTGCCTGCACCTGAGCTGCTTTCACAGCTGATAAGGAAAAATAGATGCCTTTGGAGCCTATTTCCTCTGACTTACTTAAACATCAACATTAATGACACCAACTAACTAAACATCAACTAGTGACCCTGCAAAGAATGTGAAAAAATGAGACTTTCCTCCTAAACATCTCTTTGTATGTCCCCAGCCATTGTGCAATCCACAAACTACAGGAACAGCAAAGCTTGCATCTGTGTTTTGAGATCAAATTCTTCAGGGTTTTGTATCTGAAGAGTTGACTGAAGAGTTTCTTGCAATATTCCTGCTCATTCCTGAGTGGATTCTCATTTGTCTGGTAAACCTTGTAGATTTTTTTTTTTTCTCCTGTTAGTAGGAAAGCTGGCTGCATTGGGATACCTCCATAACTGCTTATTTTCCTTACATGTCTGGAGAGGGAGGATGCTGATCAACAGGTTTTTAAACTTCTTGTTGCAAGTAACAGAAAAATGGTTAGATGGACAGACAAGAAAAGTCTACCTGACTGTTTGCATAAATAACTTTTTTTTTGAAATCTACATAAAAAGGCATTTTTGGCATAAACTGATCAAACATTTACTGGTAAGCTGATTACTGGACTGGCAGATCATAAGTATGGATTTGGGGGGGATGATAAAGTTCATAAGCTAATTCAAATAAAGGTGTTAAAAATCAGAGGAATAATGTAAGAAATAGTAATGAACGGAACACAGTTTGAATTCCAGTTTAAAAAAAAAGCCTATGAAAAAACAAGCAGTTCCAAGAAAAGTTAGCATATGTTGCACTGTAATAATTTCCCATGACAAAAACCCAGGGGATCACGCTTTTCTGTACTGCTGCAAGCCACTGACAAGCAAGTCTTTATGCCACTGAACTGATTCTTGTGTTGGTGAAAACAAATAAAAGAAGAGAGTCATGCAGGACTTGTATGTCTGGGAGAGAGAAAGAATGTTGGTGTTTTCAGAGATGCAAAAGTATACTTGAATTCATTGGATTTGATGTGGTCAGCTTTTTTAATATATTTTTTAAAAAATTACTCCGTCTACTATTTTATTCTTTAAAACAAATGAAACACATGTGTCCAGAGATTTATCCCTTCTGCCCTAAGATGGAAATAATTCAGGAGCTAAGTCAATGTGTAATAACAGAAAGCAGTGGTAGTAGTAAACCAGGGTATGACTATGAGCCTAATGGGAGTTTCAGCATCACAGTGAATGGCAAAGTGCCATTCTTACAACTGCTACTGCAGAACCACAGGCTTATAATAATTTAAATGTTTTTACCTTAAAAGGGAAACCTGAAACTTAAAAAGGTGAGATGAAAAATATTGGATACTCAGAAACCAAGCCATAAGGCTCAACAGAAGTAGGAATAAAATTGTAACAGTACTAAAGTAACTAAAGGTTATAAGTTCATCAGTGCAACTCTGGTGATTTTGAAAATTTAGAAGACAGTCTCCAGTGATACGTGGCTGTACTGGTGTTCCCCAATGCAGAGAAAACTCAGGAGAGGGCAGTACCTCATGACTTCCTAAGGTATGTCACCTGAATTTAGCAGTTAATTTCTGTGCAAAGAAACTTAAATCATCTGAATTTCAAACTAAAGCCACTAAAATGAGCCCTATACTTCAGAGGAAAGTTCAGCCTTCTCAAGCCATCCTGTCATCCTGAACTAGGGGAAGATGCCCTAGTTCCACTAGAACAGGAGGGAAAAGGACAGTCTGAAAGGTGTGTGTGGTCTTGATTTTGTTCCATTTCAAAGAGTCTGTTTGGGATCCAGGACAAGACTTGGGAGCAACCCAAGGTGGTACCAGAGGAAGATTGTATTTTATTTGCAGGAACTGTGAATGCAGCTGTAAGAATCTCTACTAAAAGATTTTTGTGGGATTAAAAACTTCAGAGAAGGATAGACAGAACTACTCAGAAAAATCTCAGCACCACCGTAAAGGAACAACATATGCATAGTTGGAGTCAGTTGGAAAGGGCTCCTTCCTAGTGAGATGAGGCAAAAGGAAAAAGTATCTCTTAGCAAAAAAAGCCCAAACAGAAAGCAAAATAAAAACATAATCCCCAAAAGGAAACTAAACCCAAACCAAACCAAAACCCCTACAAGCCTACCTCTCCCTCCCTAAGCCAAATAAAAAACCCCCAAAAAACCCCAAAACTCTAGGGCCAAAACAATGATACAGGAAGATCAGAGGACCAAGACATTATCTGAATATGTAAAATATTATTAGTTGCTTTCCTCTTTCCCTTCTCTCTGAGACACTTATCCCACTTATGTTGGCTAATACATGTTTTTATGGTCTACATGAGGGGTAATGTTGCAGTAAATGCTGGCAGTAACTTGCTCTAGGAATAGGAATGGATAGTGATATTTTCCAATGGCATAAATGGCTGGTACATTGCCACAGAAGTTTTCTAACTCAAAGAAGTTAAAAAAAAAAAGAAAAAAAGAGATCAAACCTTTCTAATACACTTGCCTGAGTAACTGTGTTAGTACCTAATAAAGGTGAGATGAACGAAAAGATGAATCAAGCTTTATTTTTGATGAGAAATGTTTAACTAGACAGTTTTCTTAGGAAGCTAAGAGAAATTGTTTAATAGATAGTGCCATGTTCCTTAAGCAAAGCTGCCTGACAGTCTGACACTTATCTGCATGAAAGAGCTGAAAGCCACACACTCTGAAAGGATTTAAATATTTTATGACACCAGTCTTACATAAGAGAAGTGCCTTCTTTGGCTTGCTCTTGGTGTCAGTGATTTTTTGTTGTACATTTTATGACACTTTAAAAATCTGAACATCTCCATGTGATATCTTTTTTTCTTTTTTTCCAAATCAATAACAGGTAAACAAAAACTTGCAAAACCAATAAACACTTTTTAAAAACATCCATGTCCATATATCTACCTTCCTAACTGTCCATCCCACAAGCTGCTGAGGACTGCTGTTCTGAAAACACCTGAACATACACCAACACAGGCAGCATGCAGGCAGTATCAGACACTGACTCTGGACCCAGATCTTCCCATGCAGACAGCCCTTACCAAACTCACTGGGCCAAGTGTCCAAGGACAGGAATGTCCATTCATGGCTTTCCAAAGAGCTGCGAAGTTTGGGAACCAGCTGCCTGACGTGGGAGATGAACTCCATGGTTACTTTGGAAAGATGCAAGGCTGTCTTGAGATGCGCTGACAACCTGTGCAGCAGGTTGCATACACTCAGTCTGAGAATTAAAACCCAGTAAAGTGTTGCACCTTTGCTAGTAATTGTGCAGAGATCCCTGTCCTCTGTTTTCATGAACACATTTGAAAGGAAGTTAAGAAGTGGCCATGAGCACAATTTAGGAGAGCAGAAGAGTATTCAAATTCCCTCTGTCTCATTTTAGCTAGGCTGAAGAAGACAGATTTAAAAATGAGTTTAAATTCAAGGAAAAAATGGAATTTAATAGAGTATTTGTGTGATGTTTGGCTACTGGAAGGCAACTCAGTGAAGCTCTTGAAACAAAAGGCATTTTAGAGTCATTAATGGGTTCATGGATTTTTTATTTTATTTTATTATAATTTTTTTTTTCATCTTTATTGCTGGAGATTCCCTGCTCCTCCTCGTTCACAAAAAGATTTCTCCTCACTGTAAAAATAAGTAGCCAATACCTTCTTTTGCACACATTGAAGCTATCTTTTCCTTTAATACCTTCACGAGCCACTGGGGTAGAAGAGATTGACTACTGCCAAGAATGGTTAAGACTCATCCAATTATGCTTTGTGGTGATTTTACAATGCACAGGTGGGATCTCATTTAGGCAGTTTGCAATTAGAGCAGCTCACCATGCAAAAAAATAATGATGTATTGGAAAGGCTGATTTTCCAGGGCTGATTTACAAAGATTTAATGGCCTGCAGTGCAGACAGTGCTGTGTTTCCTAAATGCCTTAGTGCTGGATATTCAGTTTTACTATCAGGAATAATAAAATTAAAGAAGCCCAGCAGAAAACATAGCATGAAGAATACTAAAGGAATAGTAAAGGAAAGAAATATTCTGTTTCCTTGTGCTTTTCTCTGCTGCCAACTTACCTGTTTACCTGTAGAAAACTGACGAGTAATTTGAGATGAGGTTCATTTTCAAATTCACACTCTGACTGTATAATGATCAAGGAGCACACAGAGATGAGTTTCCTAATTTAGGTTTTTAGCTGAAGGCAGCTTGAATACTGGAGGACTATAAAACAAACATCCTCTTACTTGGATGGTAGGTATCTGTGAGTCTTTGAAAACTTTGGAACCAATAGTTTCAGCCTAAAGCCTCAAGTTTTGTACATAATGGTTGGATGGGGCTCTGAGCAAACTGATTTAGTTCAACAGGGGGATTGGACTAAGTGATCTTTGAAAGATCTCTTCCAGCTCAAACTGTTCTGTGATTCTGTGATGATTGCTGGGCACACTTAGAAGAATCTCTTAACCAGAAGACTGTGATTATGGCAGATAGTTCAGATTTGGTATGCAGTTTAAACATGAGGAAAAGTTTGCAAGATTCCTGTTTTCATCAAGCCAGTGAAGCCTGGATTTGTTACCACCTCACTTCAGCTGTACAAACAAGACGAGCTGTACTTGTATGTGCAAGTTTTCTTAAGCCTGCCAAAGGAGAGATTATCCTAACTTCTTTTGTGCTAGAAGACTATTTTGAAAATGTAATTCAGGATAGCCAGGCTCCTCTATTACTATTGTGATACCTGAGCTAACATGTAAATATGCTCAGAACTCTCTCAGATCATAGCAGTTCAGTGGTTGGCAAGCTAAACACACTCCCACAGGATCTCCCAATAGAGAGAGTATACAGGCTGGCAGAAAATATTTGCTGATGAGGTGCTTCACCTTCTGTGCAGTGGAGATAAACCTCTTGATTCATCACTTGTGCTTGTATCAGCTACTCCAAAGATAATAGGCACCACTAAACCCTCACCTCCCAGTGGAGCCATGAATTTTTGGCTTATCTAATTTATTCAGGGCATATTACTGATGTTACATTTCTCAAAAGCCAGAGGCAAAACCTTACTGTCACAGACACCACATTTTCCTATGAGATATGTATCCCTAAAACACATGTACTTGTACCAGGCATCTTTAAGGTTACTAAACAGGTTGAGGGAAGAGAAAAAAAAAGAAGAAAAAAGAGTATACAAGATACTCAGAACTTCCTTCAGAGACTAAGAGGCAAACCTCACAGTTTGTAGCTGAATTACAATTAGGTTCAATGGAGATCCTTGTGAACTCTGAGCCAGACACAGAATAACTGATCATAGTAAGAAAAAAAATACTGCAGGTAAATTTTAATTAATAGATACCAGTAATTTTAAATACTGCTTTTCAAAACAGAGCTTTGTGAATCAGTGACTCTTGCCCCTAGAATCTGTTAGCAGAAAGTCCAGCATCTTATTGCGTGGTGAGTTATGGCAAGAATACAGACCAAGACAATGCAGAAGGAAAGGGCAGAGGGAAAGAGAGGCTTTTTCTTTTTGTATGCTGTGGCCAGGTGTCAGTGACTGGTGTGGAAAAATTTGAATGGAGAGACCCAATCCAGAGATGGTTTTGGAGGAGAACAACTCAGGCCCACAGGCAGTTGGGAAAGAGGAGAGGCCCAGTGGGGTAAGACAAACAGTAACATTATCACAAATGTAGTAGCATAGTGTACCCACTTAATAAGGGGACAGGAGAAATCCATTTGTCTTTGGCTGAGACCTCACAGATACCCGACTCCTGGATTTGCCCCAGGCTCCCCTCCTCTCCCTGCCCTGTCTTCATCTACAGAACGCCCAAAGTCATGCTAATGAGGCAAGACAATCTGCACGAGCCACTTCCACAAGCTGAATCACATGTTCAGCAACTTGGATGAAGGAAATAAAGCTCTAATTTACTTGCCAATTCTTGATCAAATCTGGAATTAACTCCCTCCTGTTTCCACCTTCACAATCAAAGCATTTGGATTCTCCAAAGCATGCTTTGAATGGGAGGAATAAGAAAGATCAAGGCAGTATTAATAGAAAAAGTAGCAATAAAGATGCTATTATTATCAGAAACTAAGTTTTGCCTGACAGATTAAAGGTTCACCAATACAACTGCAACCAAGTATAGCTAAAAAAACCCCCCTGTACTCCCTTATTACTAATAAATAAATAATAGTGAAGGTCAATTGACAGCAATAATAAATTTGTTTCAGGATAGTGCAATGATGATGCTGCTTGTCTTGCCTCCTGATAACAGTTTTACGGTGCTGGTTCTTTGCACTATATAAGCACAGAGCCACTGCAGCCCAGACAACTAGTGTTTGGGCAGTCTGCAGCCAATCTGCATGGAGTGCATGTCTCTAGATGTGCAGCTAAGATGCACTGTTATTAAAAGGCCATTTTCAGGTCTTGGACCTCTTAACATTGGCCATGTTTAGCCCAACCTCCTTCCTACCTCGCAACATTTGTTTTGGCTACAGGTAAACCGGTGTATTCAAATTGTTTAATTCTGAGCTCAGTTCTCCTCTGTGTTAGTAAAACCTAAGTCAAACACTGCAGTCAGTGGCCAGAAATCTTCACCAACACTCACTCATTTCTATACAGAACAATCTCACAGCAAAGCAATTTAAACAACCTTAAATTCAAAATGGACTAAACTAAGCATGTGATACTCATTTTATGAAGCCTAGGGCTTCATAACAAGTAGGTTTACGTTATGTGTAGAGAGAGCTTAAATCTGAAGAGGACACTTTCAGGCAATCTCTGTATATTACACATTGATCTCTTATTTTAACTCATGAAGTAATGCTAATGTGCCTAATTTTTCATAATTTAAAGCACAGAATTAAACCAAATTACCTAAAATGTTCCTGCTGTTGACAAATACAATTCCCAAAATTGCTATTTTCAAATGTATTTGAAACACGTATTTGAAAACAAATAATGTCTCTTGCATGTTTACAACTCAAGACAGGCAGGAATTTTTGAGCACATTTCATATTTCAGGCAACATCTATTTTCCTCTCTAAAGAAAAGAGACACCAACATTTTTTGTCCAAAGAGGGACCATGTCTCAGCCCTTGCTGATCAACACGCAGTCTGCACAGGAGAGACCCTGTCCCAAACTCCGTCTGCATGAACAGACATGGGAAGCTGACCAAACTGCTGGGTGTTAATCCTGGAGGTTAACCCTGCACGCTTGGACTGAAACCCTGCCTTCTGTTTTCCAGCAAGTGCTTTGAGAATAGAGGCCTGAAATCTAATGCTGTGCTTCTGCACACAAAGCAGAATCCCTAACCTTAGTGGTTGTGGCAAGATTCACAGGGATTTTTTTCTGGTAAACAGAATCCATCTCTATCTTGTTTGCAGGTAAACACACTTATCTTCCAGCATAAACAAGACATCTTTCTCTTTTAGAAATAATAAGAAAAGTTTCAAATGAAACTAAGTTCAGATGAAGAATATTAATGTATATTCAGGCATGAAGAATTCAATTTCTCCCAAACTGGTTTGGTAGAGACACAAAGATCTCTAGAGGTCTCAAAGCATTTTCCCTTCAATCACAATTAGCATTTAATTCAAATTAGATTACTTTATTGGTAAATAAAAAAGAAGTAGAAATGTAAATGCACTCGAGGTTGGCAAATATCTTAAATACGTGTTTGCCTACATTTGTACACTTTTAAACAGATTTGTGTGTTCATTTTGAGACACAGATAATAATACTTGAGAATTGATTGCATTCATAAATTACAGTGGGAAAAAATAGACTGTGAATTGACAAAAGGCATTATTCACTGTACACTCCATCCTCACACTGACTGACCCCATTTCACTGAATGGGGCTAAGTCATGTCTGCCACAGGTAAAAGAAAATACACTAGCTTATCCTGTAGCAGATTTTTGAGGCTATCCACTCAATATGCATTAATATGCAAGCAGTGCCACAGCTGATCAGTGTGCCACCCAAACACTACTAGTTCAAGCACCATCCCTCCTTGAAGCTCAGGAATCATAAGAGCAGTGTTTAAGGGTAGCTGCACCCACCAGAGCCAGTCTTTGGTTTTATGCAAGTCCCTTGACCTTCACACTTCATTTTGCCATGTCTGTAAACCAAGGAAAGATAATAATTGCCTAGCCCGTGTGAATATTGTGATTCCTAATTTCTGATTAACACTGGTAGAAAAACCTTGCCATTTTACAGAGCAAGAAAAGACACAGAAATCTGGTAACTGGTGTTGCAACACAACTTCCCAGTCTGTGCTGCCCTTCATTGCTCAGACCTCACACCATGTCTTTCAATACTTCTGCTGAGCATTCAATCTGTTGCATATTCTACTACTTGGGGATTTTTTTTCACAAAAAGAATAATTCTTCATAAAATTTAAGATATTTTTATCTTCAGACACTGCACTTATGTTCCTGTCTACACAGCCTGAGAAACGGTTTCCTCCCCAAGGGACTGAAAAGGTTCTCACATAAAAGTATGTATCTGCTGTACTTATTTAAATAATAGGTCCTCCTGCATTTTTTTCTGAGGCTCACCATCTTAGAAATATATGTTATGCACTAATTAGTGAAGGACTGTTACATTACCTGAACTCAAAGGGGGAAGAGAATGTTATCAGAAGCAGCGCTTATCAGCTTGGAAGAAAGAAAATGTTATGTGTAGGGAAAAGCTGAACATTTTTTTCCCAACTGATTTTTATCCAATAATATATCAGATAAAAAATTAAAAATTAATTTTAAAAAATGCAACTTCTGCTAACTGATAAACAAAATGTGTAAGGGGAGAAGGAAGGATCTTATATTCTACCAGAGAGGGCTTAGAACTGTCTACCTTAAACAAGTGAACAAGTGAGAGCCTGCAGGACATGACCAGGTGACCCACCTAGTGGATCAGGGAAAAGAGGAGTGACTGGAAAGCTGTGCAGTGGAAAAGGACCTGGGGGTGCTGGTTAACAGCAGCTGGATCTGAGCCAGTGTGTGTGTGCCCAGGTGGCCAAGAAGGTAAATGGAATCTTGGTTTGTATCAAAAACTGTATGGCCAACAGGACTAGGAAAGGGTTTGACCCTCTGTATTCAGCACTGGTGAGGCCACACTTCAAGTCTGGAGCAAGGAAGATTTCCCTTGGTGGAGAAGGATCAGCTTAGGGAATATTTAAACAAACTAGACAGAAACAAGTCCTTATGGAACAGAAACAAAGAACTTTTGGAATGCACCCATGAGTGTTGAAGGAGCTGGAGGGATGTCAATGTGAGCCTATTCTTGATTATCTTTGAAAGATCAGGGTGATTGGGGAAGGTTTCCTGAGGACTAGAAGAAAGCAAACTTCACTCTTATCTTTAAGGTTGGATAGCAAGGAAATTAGAGGCTGATCAGCTTCGCCTCATTACCTGGGAGCATGACAGAGTAAGGGACTATTCCCCCCCAGGTGCATTTCACCTTGATGAACTTCATGAGGTTACTGTTGGTCCATTTCTCCACCCTGCTGAAGTCCCTCTGAATGGCACACAACCCTCTGTTGTATCAGCAATTCCTCAGTCCAGTTTTACATCCTGTCACAACTTCCAGAGGGTACACTCCATCCCATCATCCCAGTATGTAATGAAGAAGTTAAATGGTGTTTATTCAGCTGTGACCCCTGGGGTACTCCACTGGTGACTGTCCTCCAGCTAGATCTCATGTTGCATGGATTTATGAAGGGGAAATTGAACCTGACCAGTCTAATAGCCCTGTACAAGGAGATGACTGGATCAGTGGTGAGGGGAGAGTACTGGATTGTGTTTATCTCAAGTTTACTAAGGCTTTTGGCACTCCCATAACACCTTCATGAAGTACAGGTTAGTTAAGTGCTCAGTGAGTTAGACTGAAACCTTAAAACAGCTGTGCACAAAATGCAGCTGGAGGCCATTCACTACCGCCCCAAGGTCGATACTGAGTCCAGAAGTGCCCCATATCTTTATTACTGACCTGGATGATGAGACAGAATGTACCCTCACCAAGTCTGCAGGCAATACAAAATTGGGAGGAGTGGCTGATATATCAGAGGGTTGTGCTGCCTTCACAAGGACCTCAATAGACTTGAGAAATGGCTAAACAGGAACTTCATGAGATTTGACAAAATGGAATGCAAAGTCCTGTAGCTGGGGAAGAACAACCCCAGGAACCAGTATAGGCTGGGGGTGCAGAGTGAGAAAGCAGCTGTAGGAATGGATGTGAGGGTACTGGAGAACAAGTTGACTGTAAGCCAGCAATGTGCTCACAGAGCAAAAAAAGCCAAGAGCCTCCTGGGCTGCGTGAGGCAGAGCAATTCCAGCAGATCAGGAGCAGTGATCCTTCACATTTGCTCAGCCCTGGTGAGACACAGACACACTGGGAGTGCTGTGTCCAGCTCTGGACTTCCCAGGACAGGAGACATGGGCATACTGGAATGCATCCAGTGTATAGATGCACATGGAGGTAGACATGCTGGAGTGAGTTCAGTGAAGGGGCAACAAGGTATTTAAAGGTTAGGAGCATGTGACATACAAGCAGCGGCCAAGAGAGCTGGTGCTGTTTAGCTTGGAGAAGAGGCGGCTTGGAGAGATCTTATCAATGTATATAACCTATGAGAGAAGAAACTGGGGGAGTAAAAATGATGGTGGTGAGACTCCTCTCAGAGGTGTCCAGTGTCAGGACAGGAGGAAGTGGGCACTAAGTGAAACACAAGGAATTCCATATAAATATAACAAAATACATTTCTACTGCATGAATACCAAGCATGGGCATTCAGGAATATCCAGGAACAGAGGAACTCCTATTCTTGAAGGTACTCAAAATCCAGCCAGATGTGATCCTGGGCAACCTGCTCTATGAGTAAGGGGGTTATACAAGAGGATCTCCAGAGATGCCTTCCAACCTCAACCATTGATTCTATAGAGCACATGAGGGTGAAACAATAGTTCAGTTTCTTTAGTGGGCTAAATGCATTAGCTCTCTCATAGATTTTCAAACTCTTAATTTTGGGGCAATAAAGTAAGTAATGCTGAGGAATATCACCATAAACTGGGAAAACAGAAGCAAGGGCCATACTTATCAGATAACCTCAGAGCGGCAGGACATGGAAGCTGGCATAAGTGGACTGAAGTTTTTTTTTAGCTAGGTCATTTGAGATGATGAAGGAGATAGAGGAGAGAACTGGAGTAAACTACAGCAGTGCACAAGGGCAGCCAAGGAGATTGGTCTGAACTGTGAAGTTTTCACTCATATTAATATAGATTTATTACACTATGTGCCTGAAACAACCTTCAGGTCATAAGCTATTCCTCATTATGGTCTGTGCAACAAACTTATATTGTTATCTAACAGAGGTTTGAGTTGTCTTTGACTTCTTTTCTTTACGACAAGGTGTACACATACTGACAGTATGTCTGAGCTGTAGTTATCCACGGTTCAACCCCAGCTCTAGCAAGTACATTGCCTCATCATTATCCTTTCTGTGCTCCTGCTTCTCAACCCCATGTGGACAAAGGGAAATGCTCCCTGACAGAGCACTTAAAAAACTTGAGGGATGGATGTGCCACTTCAAGAGCCTTGACAAAAAGCTCCTCAGTGACAAAACAGGCGACAGATATTGTGGAGCACTCTCACTAGTCTCCCAACTTGAGCTGCAGCTTCACTGCAGAAGGGACAGGCTCAAGTCTGAGCTCAAACACAGCTGGGATTTTAACCCAAAAGTTTGACTCTGCAAGCAACTTCAACTTCCAAATGCAATTACACATATTCTTGTCAGTCCTGCAGAGATTCAGAGGCATTGGACAAAACTGTTTGTAGGAGTGTACATTAAGACCACAACACAAGCAAATATGAGTGGTAAGGATGAAACATAAAGGATTTTCCCAGACACATTTTGATTGGTGGTCTGTAATGTGTTGTTTTGCCAAGACTGTTACGTAGAAACACAAAGTTTTTTCTTGTTTCCTTGCATTTTCCTCAGCAGTCCTTAACACGCTACAGAAAACAGGCTGTACATTGGTGCCAGGATTTACCCTCGAAGTAGCAAAGGTAGTTAAAAACAGGTATTGAAAAGCAGAGTGTGTGCTATATCTGATTGACTGCTGGTGGTAGATGACCACTGCTGTTAAATGAACATACACATTTATTTTTGTAAATGACAAAAATGGCGTTTGAGGAAAACCAGCAGATGCCTTAGGATCAAAGGGAACAAAAGCTAATGAAGATGATAACTGTGGTGAAAGGTTTCTGGAAGCAGATACTTCCTTAGTGTTTTGTCCATGTCATGTTTCACTAAACTCTGCTTAGCCTTTAGAAGAGCTAAGACCCACACAGAAAACCACAGCGGTCTTCAAGATTAGAGAGGTCCCAGATGCACACATACAGCCGGGGGTTTACCCAGCAGGAGATCACTGGTTCAGCAGCCTTATCATTTCTCCATCCCCTCTGTGTTTCACTCACTTCTCAACAAGATATTTCCTGCTATTTGCCCCTTTGCACTCCTGTTCCTGTCAAATCGTAACATCATCCATCTTCGTCAGAGAGCTTCTCCCTCACTTAAATTTCTGGCAGCCAGTTTAAATCACTGTTGCTGAACTGAACTTAAAGGAGACTAAAGGATCTTATCCTGCATATTAAATTTTAAGTTCAGTATTGAAAATAAAAATAATCCTTCCACGAACATATACCATCAGTTTAATTTTTTTTTTTGTTGAAATAATAAAAGTACAAATCAAACTCGAAGTGCTTCTGTAACTGTGCCCTAAATGACAGACTTGAAAATGAAATTGATTTCTGTTCTGAAACACTCCTCCAGTTCTTGGAAATCCAAAGGAAATTCATATGGGAATGGGACATCACCAGCTTAAGTAGTACCCATTTAAATGGGATTGTCTACAAATCAACTTTTTACAGCTTTATTTAGATATATTCAGCATATCAAGACAATGCAATATTCTTAGAAAATTAAATACTCTTAGGTTAACTGCAGACAGACAGAGCAGGTGAACCATTCAATGAAGGCAAGACAGTGGCATGAAGGAAAAGACCAAGATTGGACACACAAAGTACAGCACGATTCACCCTTTGAAAATGTGGCAATTTTTTTTTTAAATCACAATACATATTTCCTCAGAAAAGGGCAATGCCGTGCACAAAAGCAGATTTTGTCACACAGAAAATGTGCAGAATTAGGTCTCCAGTCAACCACTCACACACTGCCAATGTTGCCTCAAGTTGTGGTTTAAAAATACAAGTGCCCCCCCTTCTGGCCAAAAAAGACTCCCAAAAGTATCTTTGCAAGACATTTCAGGCTAATTTTAAAATGCAGGTTTCGTTATAAAAGTTAATTAGACTTGTTCTAGGATATAAACTCTCAGTCAAAGCATAGAACTCCCACTCAATTCCAAAATATTTCTACAGTTATTGTAAAATGCGGAAGATTTCCTTTGTTTATGCAATGCCATGTTCTGGACTAAATATCTATCCATCAGTTTCTCAATAATGAGAATGTTGCAAAAACTCTGAATAGTACATTGTGCCACAGGACCAGGCTTCCCATAAGTGTCCAGATATGCAAGGGTTTACTTGGTGAAGAGTGGTGCCAGCTCAGGCCACTGAAAGGGACTCTCTGACATCTGTGCCATGCTCAGCCATGGCAGGGGACTTGCTGTTAGACCCAAACCAGGCTGCTTTAGGTGGTCAGTCCCCTGTCAGGTTCATCCTTCATCTCGGTGATCAGTTCACAGATAACTGTGATGTAATTAGGCCAACATCTTGACATATAGCTTAGAAAGAAGATGGCTTAAGGGAGTGTAATTGCTGGACTGCAAATATTTTAATGACTGCTTTTTAGGTGGCATTTCAAAATAAATCTCACAAACAATCCAGATGTCCATTTATATGCCATCTGGATAACAGTATTCAGCAAGAGGACAAGAAACCAAAGAATGACAAGCAAGTACACTGCTTCTGTGGAGTCAGGTCCTTTTAATCTACAAGGGCATGTAATTGAGGAAAGCAAACTCTGGGTTACCTCCCCTCTTTCTGCTTAGAATTTTTTTCAGTCTAGTTCCTATATGCTTTTCCTGATGCTGAAATGACAAATTACAATATATAAAGATTTTTTCCGAAGTAATTACTCTTGATGCAATAATAAAAACACCTCTACAAGCAAGACCACAGTTTAGTGCAGCCTCAATGAAAATTAATTGCAGAAATAACCTAAGAAACACTGAAATACACTGCTTACATGTGCTGTTCAGGTATTTGTATCAATAGCTTTCTGCCTTTTAAAAGGAATAATAGCAAACAGAAGGAAAAAAAAAAGAGCATAATGTTGTGCTACAAAATTTGGTATCAATGAACAAATTACCTCTGGGCTTTGTCCTCAGCACTGACACGTTTTGGGAAGTAGATGAACGAAATTGCTTAAATGGCAAATCTTAGATCAAAATGATGGCTATTCTTGTGAATTCAACACATCTGCAGAGCCAGCCAGTTGTCTGACACATGCTCCTTAGCACACCTGTATTGTTAATATTAGTGTGCCGCGTGAAGTTCTCCTTTCTACTTGCCACAACTCTTCTGCATGAAAAATTAGGTTAACAAAAAGTATGAAAGTTTCCAAATACCTGATTAATTGTCTCTTGTTGCAGTTTTTTTCCAGACTCTGAAAGGGAAAGAAAATAATTAGTTTGCATATATTCTAATCAATATGATAGGGGACATGCAGAGCAACAAACAGTAAATTAGCTAAAAAAAAGATCAAAACCTATGATTAAGAAACAGAATTTAACATGTAGAAATTACTTGATAGTTTGAAATGGAAATACACCTAAAATAAAAGAAACACAAGCCTCTCTAATAAAAAAGATGTGATAAAAAGAAGATTGAGATAAGTAGCCAATCTTGCTAACCTGGAACCTCACAAGAAATGTAAACATTCAAAGGGGAGAAAAAAAATTTCTAATATGTAGTATGAAGTCTTTTAATGCTGCAAGATGTACTACGGGACCAAGAGACTGGTAGCATCCATCTCAGGATTTGACCACTGGAGGAGAAAAGCAACTTCTGCCATTATCTTAAAATAAAATTAAATGCCTGTGTCAAGACTGAGGAGCAGCACCAGCTGGCCCAGGGAGAAATTCTATCCTGATACTATCCACAAAGTGGTAAGTTGAATTATAGTCTTGTTTCCTTATTCTGGCCTTCTTCTGCAGCATCCTCCAGTGTGCTTCTGGAGAAAAAATCAAAACCTAGACTGAACACTGCTTTTCTGCACTGTCTGGGACTCTAGCAGCAAGGACATCTCAAACCTGTTCTTTGCTTTTCGACCAAAAGGGGCAGTAATTTGGTTCATTTACTGCTTGCATGCACTAGCTGTCAAAAGGGCAACTGGTATCAGTTTGCTACTGGAGACCGTCCACACGTATTGGGGAAAGTCAGGAATTTCACACTTGCCTATCCAGCTAGGCTACGTGCACCCTGAGAGTTTTTAAAAATAATGATAGGACAGGACTTACAACCTGTCAGTATCACTGTTAACTGTCAGGAGAGCCTGCCTAGCTCAGGTGGCTGCCACCTCCAGCCCTGGAAAGGATACTCCATTTCAACAAAACTTTTCCGTATTGATAAGTGTGGTACAAACAGAATTTTTAAAATGAGGTGAAAATATTGAAAGTGTTAAAGTACAGTATAAAGACTGTACTTAAAGGAAAATGATCCTCCCTTCCCATCCCTGAGACTACTCCTCTTTTCAATGAAAGCATTATAGATTATTCAAATGAAGATAATTACTTTAGGCTATATTATAAGATTGTGTCTTATGATAATTACTTCCTGCATGCTTGTGTTGTGTTTTTATTTGCTAAATATATTTTAAAAAAAGCTTTTAAAAAACTCCACAGAACTATCATTTAGGGGAAACTTCTTAAAATGTATTCCCTTGCTCACTGAGTTCATCTTTGGGAGAAATAAGATTTATTCTCGTAACAAATATTATGGCCAAATAGATTGTTTGTAATAGAAGATTAAAGGAGTATGTGTTTTTAGCATTCTCTAATGATATACAAGTTGCTAGGAAAGCAGAGTGTTTGAAATCTCTGGTTAGATCAACACTATTTTGCTCAAAGGTTTGTGGACTTTGAATACTGATGCTTTCCTGTTTCCCAGTACGTTTGTTTTTAGGCTATTTTGATTCACTTTAAAGGAATTTTAATAACTTTCTGTTGACAGCATGGACAGCTGGTCTTGAGAATTAGTGAAAATTCACTTGCTGACTGAGGAAGGAAGTGACATCAATGAGTTTCAAAAGTCAGCCCTGAGGGAAAAGTGTGCTCTGTCAGAGTGGCCTTTCATGCCATTGTATTTCCAGTGATGCCTCAAGATGCAAATTGCATTATCAATCAACCTTGTGGTTTCTACCTCAGACAAATATAAGAAAAAAAGAACAGAAAGACTGGGAAAGACCTGTGCAGTCATTCCTGACACTACTAAGAAAAAGGTGAAGAAGAATTTATGGTAATCCTTTCCTTATTCTCTCTTCTTTCTTTTGGTGATTGAAGTGTACAGTATCAAGGAAAAGGCAGTTGCAGAAGTGGCTGCATGATACAACAGCAATGATGACATGGGTTAAACAGGACAGAGATTGACTGGGCTATTAAGGATAGAAGAGAGATCGAATTCAAGGTCACCACTAAATTGAACACTGAGTTCTCCATTTATTTGCTAGATGATCCTTGTCCTCATCACAGCACAGCTATGTGCATTTGGCAGAGTCAGCACTTGTGCTCAGAAGGGACCAAGGTCTGTAATAACAGACACGCTGCAAATTAGGGTGGAAATGTATTTGCACCACTACATGGGGAAACCTGCAAAGTCTTGGTGTGCACTGTACTATTGTTTTAGAATAAACATCACAAAAAGCAGTGAAAAATCATGAAACCCAGTGCTGAAAGGGAGCTCAGTTTCCAGTTGAAGAGGCTAACTGTAGGGCAGGACAAGGCCACTGAAAGTGGGCAGAATTTTGTTTGTCCTGCTTTGGGGTTTTTTTTTGTTTACCTCTATTTTTAGAGTTACCTTATAATGACTAGTCACTAATCTGTGTTTTACTTCTGGCACTCTCAGTTTTGAGGAGGATGTCCCTGTGTTGGTGCCTTGTGATCATTTGTGGTGCCCGTCAACATTCACCAATAGAATTCAAAAACCACCACTGGAGAGAGTGCTCCTAACTCAAAGGACATGGGACACTGACAAAGCCAGAACTGTCAGAAAATGTCAGCCAGTCCTGTGGGCAACACCGCGTCAGTCTCATGAAATGCAGACAATACCTGACACTAGCAAGAAGTTTCATTTCTGGCAGACATACACATGCTAAATTTAAGTTTTTTGACAGTTTTTCTCAAGCCACTGCAATGAGGCAGCAGCTTATGCAACAATATCAAACTACCTGGGAAATTCACTGCCATCTGAAAACTTACATGGAAGCTGCCCAGTAGGTAGCCAGTGCAGTCCCAGAGCACACCTTCCACAACCCAGGCTGCTTCTGAGCAGCTTGCTCTTCTCCTATATTTCTTCTGAAACTTCATTTTTCTACTTGTCATCTTGCAAACTGTTCCTAAATGGGCTCAGTAGTGCCATCTGAGCAACCTTAAAATCACAAGCAAATCCAAAGGCCTCAATCACAGACAAATAACTGATAGTTTGTGATTCAAAAGTTGTATTTACCAGTATGAACTATGATTCTTGTTTGCTGATGCTGTGCATTCCTACTGTGCTGAGGCCAAACTGCTGCAACTGGATTCCACTGATGCTTTTGCATCAGGACTGGAGAAACATACCCCTCCCAATAAATTTTCAGTGATTTTCTTTTGTCTCTCTAGTTGCAAAAAGTGTAATGGCTGGTTGACTGGTTGAGATAAATGGCCTTCTTGGGTTGACCTCAAGCTATATCACTTTAGAAAAAAAAATTACAACAAACATCGTTTAAAAGATTTCTTTGTATGTTCATACACTAATTAGTATACTTATTCCTGTTTCCAGGGCAAGTTGGTTTTTTCAATTTGTCTTTTTTTTGGTTGCTTGTCCATGATTAAAAGATTACCTTAGTGAGAGGAATAATGTAAGTTTTCTAATGTAACTGACAGCTGTAAGACATGAGAGTGTGCCATAATTGCTGCTGTCACGAGGAGTGGCAACACCAACTCCTCAGCCTTGTGCATACAGCCTACACAGAGAACAACACGTAATTATGCACTCTGTGCCCTGCTTACCTCCATACAAAGGAATGTGATATTTGTGCAGGTTTACAGATTAATCTACCGTAATTCCCTTTAATGTTAAACTACTTCCAGCTCAAATTTAATTAAGATCACCAGGTACAAAAGATTCAGATTGGAAATATGAGTACACTCCAACAGAACAAATAACAGCTTGATGCTTTTTTTTTTTTTTTTAATGTTCAAATAGCTGGATACATTAAGGATTTTGACAGCATGTTTGCTCCATAAGTACACAGATGAAAAAACAAAAGTTTTATTTCAAAAGGCAAGACATTACTACTGTATTTAATTAGAGAGAAAAATCCCTTAAGTATACAGATCTGCCAATTTATGTGACATGGCTGCTCTAAGATCTAGCAACAAAGGATGTTTTTTTCTTCCAAAAATCAAATCCAAATTTATATATACTTCAAGCAACCATCATCAATGTTAAAATGAAAGCTTTGGAATAAAAAGTTTGCTTCCTTAAGTCTTCAGATAATTCTACTAATATTTGTGGCATGGCTGACAGGCAGGGGATGAACAGAAATTCTGAGCCTGTTTCTCTGTTCCCAGGTATCTGAAGGTTTCCAGAAAGACTGAGAATAATGTGGAGCTCTCAGGGGGCAAAAGGGACCATCAGCCTTGCTCTGAAATGGCCACATGCATAGTCCAGAACAGCCATAGTCACTTAACTTCAAGTGGGAATGGTAGTTCTAAAAATCATTTGTGAAGAGGGAATTTGATGCTCTAGTACCAATTTAGTTTTGTTTTTCCAGTTTGTGAAATAAACTCCACCAAGTTCATCTGTTCCTTTATGTTTCTAGACTTTAATACATACGCAACCTATTAAGTTGTGACCCACCCCACTTTGATTACTGGAGTCCTGATCTACCAGCACAGATTCTGAGAAGTGTAAGTAAATCAAAGCTCTCATTTTTGATAAACTTCTGCAGCAAATTCCTATGGCACCAGAGCCTGGGGAAGAAACACTCAGATTTGTTTTTCAGGCTTATAACAGACAAGGTGTGACACAAACAGATTATCTTTAGTGAAAGCCTGTAACTTGGCACACAAAGATTAAAATATTTAGGGCAGAACCATACATTTCCTATGTATTATCAGCAGATTCTCTGAAGTCTGTAAGCAACACAGCTTTTCCAGGTCTGCACGTCATTTCCTCCTCCTTCTAACAAGGAATTCAATAAATTGAAAGTGCTCATTTATACCATTGCCTTCAAAACCCAGTTTAGCTTACTGTTGCACCTCTATGATAATTATGCAACTAAATATGATTACAGCGGCTTAAATATACTAATCACATCTTCATGGTATTGCATAATCCTTCTCAGTTGTCACAATGCCAACTCATAAGTTGCCCTGGCAGAAAAAAACATAAAAAGAAACCCAAGTTGATGCTGATTGAAGCAAATGAAGGAAAGTTGGCCATCTCAAAACACCAAAACTCTCACAGCATTCCAAGGTCTCCCTAGCTAATTTTTCGTGATTACTTTTGATATGAAAACAGACCTTTGATTGTCAGTCTCTAATAAGGATGCAGAACTGTTCCCTGGGAGGTTCAAAGGACCCTGGGAAACTAAACATTTAGGAAAGCTTGAGTAGCCAAATGTCTTGTGCTGATTAACATAGACCATTCAGTTTCCACCTAACGAAGTCATAACAAGAAGGAACCCCAAAGGAAAAAAAAAATTGGACTGACAAAGGAACATTAGTC
Source organism: Chamaea fasciata (assembly GCF_029207755.1). Taxonomy (NCBI): domain Eukaryota; kingdom Metazoa; phylum Chordata; class Aves; order Passeriformes; family Sylviidae; genus Chamaea; species Chamaea fasciata. The sequence goes on along the minus strand of NW_027094086.1, from coordinate 45,950,196 downwards.
TTAATAAGACTGAAGGCTCTCATTCATTAATTCTGTTGAGTGTAAAAAGGAGGTGGGGGTATAACTCAAATCCATTCCTGGACCAAATCCTGCATTGACTAACATTGTGTAACTGTACTTAGGGCAAGAAGATGTTACAACATAAATTAATTAAAAATTTGAAGTTTTACCTGCTCTCTGCCTCATCAGCAGTGACAAAAATTCTCAAAGGAGCAGAACTGCCAGGATGTCTACTAATGGAATTAGTAGGCAGCCTTGTTTGCCAGTTTTCTTCTAGAAGGCTGTGCTTTCTATAACTGGGAAAAGGGAAAGCAAAAATTTGTCATATTTTTCCTTTAAGGATGGAAGATTTGAGATAATGGAAACATGCCAGTATTTGGTTGTAACATCAACATAATATTGATAGCATGATTTGGATGGTTTCCAGCTGAACATGGTGCATATTTTCAATGCCTATTTGGCATTCATCCTGTGTCTAACAAGAGTAGTTTGTTTCAATTTTGTTTTACAGCTCACTATGCAACTGCTTTGGAAAGTTTTTTTTCCTTTTATCCAACTGCTTTACTACTTTTTTCACACTCCTGCACTCTTAAGGAACTGAATGGAGCAAATCACACATTCCTATTCATCTGTAATAGGCAAGCAAAGATCTGTTAATTATGTCCTGGTAGGTGCATTTTTTCAAATCCTATCACAATGTGATCCAAATCCATTGGTAAAAATTCTCAGTTCCCACACTGCAACAGCCATTGTTTTTTCATCTGAATTCATACAAATCACAAAGTCTCCCCTTTCATGTTGCTAGTTATATATGGTGCTTTATATTATGATCATCTGGAGGGTAGCTCACACAATCTGTTAAAATACCTTTTTGACTATGCTCCCATGTCAAGCTCAATTCCTTATGCAGTTGTATTCCAAAAAAACAGGTTTCCAGGCTTTGATACAAAGGAAATTGTTTCTACCCATCTGTTGCGGTTTCCTATATCAGGGTTCTTAGTACATTATTCTGTGAGGGATCAGAAAACCATACAATGGCTTGATTTAGAAGTGACCTTAAAGATCTTCTAGTTCTAACCCTGCTGCCATGGGCAAGGACACCTTTCACTTGACCAGGTTGCTCAGAGTTCCAACTAACATGGCCTTGGATGGTTGACTGATTTTTTTCCAACGAAGGAAAACTGTCTGGGTTTTTTATTCTAAGAACATCACAGTAAGAGCTATCATGATAGAAAAGACCATGGAGAGCAACTTGAGCTTGAATACACATGCTCAGACCCCACACCGAAATAAAACTGTGGGCATACAGCTCTCTCCTATATATACCCTGCTATGGTCTTAGGCAGCTGAACCTTTGCATTGGGCTCACAGTAAACTGAAATATTACAGTAGTCAGGCTTTGGTTTTGGTTCCTCCTTGGGTTCTGTTCATATTAAGAACATATGGTTGCCCCTGTCCAGATGAGGAATATGAGTGCAGTTGAAATTTGCAGTCCAATTAACCACCTCAAGGCAAAGCCTCATGGAGTCATCATCATCATCATCCTCCTGGTCATCACCACATTCAGCTCTTGGTTTTTCACTGGTAGCAAAGATAAGTTGATCTCCACCGCTGGAGCACACTATTCCAACACAATCTTAATTATAACACCCTGGAAATGGCATATAAAAGTACCAGTACCAATGGGAAGCAGCACAGAAGCCCAGAGAAGCTTATTTTGACTCACCTCCTAGGACATTTGTACCACAAACAGCTGAGCTACAAAGTTTCTCTAGTATGAATCAGAAGCAGTAGTGTGAGCAAGTAAAGTCCACAGCAAGCCCAAACAGGGATGGAAAAATCCAGCTTCTTGGCACTAATTACAAAGTAGAGTCCCACAGCAAAGTCGCCATGGGAAGCTTTAGTCTACAGTTTCTATATTTCAGAAATAAAAAGAAGATTAATTATCTGTACAGCATAAGGCCAGTGGTGATGAGAGCAAATATTCTTTTAATTTACTACTCATTCTGAGTTATGCCTACATAAACTGTTCTTGTTTAAATCTTCCCTGTTTCTATCTTTAAGGTCTAAATGTGACACTCTAAGGCATGCTCTTAGCAGAATGGCTTCAAACAACTCTGAAATAATTCCAGTTAGAAGTAGAATATTCCCCAGTGAGAACCTGACAGTAACAGAAAGATGCTACTCATATTTATGAGGAGTAATCTGTAATTAATCTACTAGTAGAGAAGAGAGGGGAATGAAGAAAAGCTGAAATAGGAACCCTATGACAAAGAACTTTAACAACTGGAAAAGTAAAAAAGAAATTCTGTAAACTAAATAATTTTATAGTGAAAGAAAATTAGGTGAAGAAAGGCAAAGAGAAACAAAGCTAGAACATAACCTTTTCTTATGCATGGCTTTGAATTAAAATTGGTCAGATAGAAACCAAAAACCTACAGCAATCAGTTGCTGCAGGGAGTGCAAATTTATCTACATTTTGTATAACTGGAATATGACCTTTTACAACCAAATCTTGTGGTTGACTTCAGCTGCAGCTATTGGAGTCATTTGTAAAAGGTCATCCATGACTGAGAACATAATATGAATCCAAGATGCACAAGGATTCAGGTTTGTGCTACTCAAAAGAACCTGGGAAAGAAGGAGGGCAGGAAGCTCATCCACTGCTACAGATCCAGTTCTCAAATGGATTTATAATTTAGTAATAGCACTTACTTTAAGTAATCAATTTCCAATATGTGAATGCCAATTATGAGAGGAAACAGTTTTTATGCTTGTCACTTATGACTGCATTACTTAAATATAACCAAAGGAGATTCTATTATCAAACAAGGCTACTTATTTAGTAATGTAACTTGAGTCAATTGTTGTCTAGAGCATGGTGGAACCTCTTTTTCCCACAGATTGGCCACTACAAGAAAAGATTATGGACCCTCAGTTTTTATTGTTATAAAGAAATATGGTTCTTAGGCAAAGATAATTTGTAGCCCTAAATAACATATTTATCTAACCTTATGCATACGCAACCTTAGCACTGTTTGATTTTGTTGGGTTTTTTGTTTGTTTGGTTGGTTTTTTTTACTTTTTTGCTTGTTTTTTTTCAGTAAAAGTATGATATTTTAAGGAGCTCCTTAGAAGAAGAGATGATAATTATGCACAAATAATCCTCAACAAGAAAAGTGCAATGATATATAAAAAACATGCAAGGTCGTTAGTCATGGTCTCTGAACATCAGAAAATTCAAAAGCTATCATCCAAGGTAGTTGATTAGGGAAAATAAAAATTATACAATAATTTATGTGTAGAAGTAAAAGAAAATTCATACTAGAGAGAATTGTCAGCAGTTATTTAACCAAGATCACATGACAACACTTCCCCAGAAACCTAAAATCAATTCAGAAGGTCAATCTGTAAAGAAGTCACCACCACTACAGGAGAGTACATTTAAAATTATGCAAAAAAAAAAAAATTCTTTTATGCTTGGTGTCTTTTACAGCCAAACCTGTAGCTCAGGCTTGCAATCTGCCCTACCACTAGCTTTGGGCAGCTGTGCAGCAACTGGGTATATATTGCACTTACTGTGGATAATTGCAGGTGCCTCCTTGCCCGCAGGTGAAACACCCTGATGCTCCAAGCCTCACAAACAGCACCATACTCTGCTTTGGAGGAACCTTTTGTTCCCTTTAGGAATGCCAGTTGTGCCTCCCTCTGTGTGCCATCCTTGCTGCACCAGTGAGGATAATGGCAGTACCCAAAAGTGGAAAGCAGCAGGGGTGATAAAGCAAGTTCAGCTGGAGAAATCTTTGTGAGAACTGAACTCATCATATGTCACTGAAAACATAGTTAAATGATTCTTTTGAATTAAACAGAGACTCAAATTAACAGCAGTAAGATGGTTTATTGTAAGGTTTTCAGTACCCAGAAAACGCAAAGTACCCCAACCAAAAGAATAAATGCTGCACTGGATTGGTTTGATCATTTAAGCAAGAATCTAAGTAGATGCTCTCAGGTACAGCACATCCTTTTCATGCACAGAGGGTAAAATAGGCTTTAAAACCACACCTGCAGGTTTTGTACATGCCAGCAATTTCTGCCCACAAAATATACTGCCGCTGCTTGAAAAGGACCATCTGTACATACCAAAAGCTGGTACTGAGGTAGAATTTGCATCTATAAACGTGCAGGTGCAGTTCTTTGGAGACCTATGAGAAGAATGTGACCACACAGCAAAGAACTACTACTTACACAGCAGCTTTCAGACAACAATCTTTCCATAGGATGTGCCATGCCAGGCACAGCAAGGAGAGGAAGAATTCACAGCTGAAACTGCAGTTGTGTTCAGGAGTGGCAGACTGATTTAAGAAACAAGCCTACCCAGTCCCGGTTTGCAAACCATGGGTGTGTACTAATACTGGTAGCTCTGATGATACCCCAAACTGAGGGCAAGATTAATGTGTCAGCTACAAAGGCGAAAAAATTCTGAGAGAGTCCTTTGCACCAAGTGATTCAACATGGTTTTCTATGACTGAAAAAACCCACCTTGTTTATTCTTCCCTAGTGAACAGCATTATTTTCCAGGCATTAAAATTAATTCTGCGAGCCTGACATGAATCAGCATGAGAATTACCGACCAAGTAAGCTTCAGCAAGTACTAAGCGAAACAGTCCCATAATATGGTGACTTTATTCACATGTAAATTGCTGATTTCTAATGAAGTGAGCACTCAGGATGAGACATTTCTCTTTTCTTCTGACAGGAGAACACAGTCAATATTTTATGTGATTACCAACTCGGCAATGGCTTCTTGCTAACTGCAGGGACGAGGTCTTCACATATGTCCACAGACTAAGGGATAAAGGCATATTTCTGTTTAGCTTATTATTAGTATTTAGTTCTGATGGACATAATACTTCATATGAAATCTGATCAAAGAACGTGAAAAGAAACACAAATGAAATACGGAAAATTTCTCTTCAGATTAGAAATTATTTTGGACTACAGCAACACAAAATGGTATTGCCTAAATACTTAGTGAAGGGTAAAAAAGCACTTTGAGAGGACTGAATTTCTTGCCTTCCTAGAGATCTAAAAAAGAAAATGTGATAACTGAGCATCCACCCCCCACATAACTTTTTGGCATCACTAATACACTGACCTATTGCTATAATTAAAGTAATTTGTATACTGTGGATTGTTTATAATTTAAAGGCTAGGTCCAAATGTTGCAAGCATGTGAGATGCAAATCTTCAGAGAAACTAATTTTACATATTGATGTTGGTGGCAGGGGGTGAAAGAAGTGCTTAATATTTTTAAATGTCTGGTTAATTAGATATACAGTCAGGGATCCAGGAAGAACAGAGATGCAAACACTCAGAACTTCATATTTCTTTTCTTCATACAAGCATACCAGTAACATTCCTACTTTTAACACTTTTTGTACCATGGATTACACATAACTAGCTCCCAGAATCACATTAAAAACCAGAAACACCGCTGGTTCCAACTGTATAGAACCAAGCTTAGGTTAAACATAGTAACAAATTTACTGTAGTGATGGAAGCTAGGCTCATCGATCACAGGAGAAAGCAAGACAGACAGAAAAAAAAAGTTATAAAGAAATCTCTTTGTTTTTAATTCTCATTTCTGAGAAAAGACTAGACTAATTCTACAGCATGGACTACTATTTATTTGCTGGAAAACTTATGCCATCATGAAGCCACCTACACACACCCAAGGCCCAAATAATCTGAGCTAAAAATACTCCTTTATATGAGCTACACACAAACAATGTTTCTTAGAGTTTTCTTTTATGGTTGGTTTAAGCTTTCCAATGCCCAGGGCTTGCTGCAGCTGGAGGGATGTGCTCCTCCTCCCATGTGCTGGCCACTAGTGCAACTGCAGTGCAGGGTCAAGACGCATCACAGCCCTGACTCAGCTAAAAATTCTCATCTTGCCTCATTGGCTGATTTTCAACCATGTGAGCTCAGAGCAGCCACATCAGCTGGGCACCTAGCTGGAAACAACAGTGGGGGCAACGAGAAGTCCCCGTCTAGGGAAGCTCACATGCAGATCAACATACACCTCCTATAATTCCATGTCCTCAGAGCCCTTATCTGCCCAGCTGCTTCTGATCCCTCAGCAGCAGAAAACTCAGGTTTGTCACAAATGACTAAATAGTTCAGGTGTGGAATATTAACAACTCTCTTGACAACCAGCTATTTTCTTTTAGGTCTTGCATTGTATGGGACTCTATTTTTTTTTCCTTTTTTTTTTACTACTCAGATACATCATCTATTTGGCTTTCCAAAAAGTATTTGATAATATCTCTCTCACAAGACTTCTTAAGGAAACCTAGCAGGCACAGAACTAGAGTGAACACCTTTGTATAGATTTGGAAAAGCAACTGTTGAAAAGACAAGAAACAGGACATAGGAATATGAGAGAGGATAGTCAACTTCACTGTGGAAAAAAATCACCAATGGAGTCCTGCTGCCTCATGTTGAGGATATTGATGCTCTTCAGCCTGTTCTGAAATCATCTGAGAAAGGGAGCAAACAGGGAGGAGACAATGTTTGCTGACAACATTAAGCCATTTGGGGTAGAAATGATGGAGGCTAAAGAACTTTCTATGAGAGTAGGTTCATAATGAAATGACTTATGAAGTGCAATTCATACAAAATGATGCTAGAAATCTTTTAGGGGAAAGCTTTATTTAGACTCAAAAGTAGTGGACTCTGAACTGAGTTACGAGAACACTGCTACCCAGGAGCGAGATCTTTGGGTGGTAAAACTTTTGTGTAAATGTCATCTTCCTGCTCACCAGTAGAGAAGGCAAACTGAAGACCAGAGAAAACCCAAAAGGCAACTGATGTGTTTCTGCATATTCACACACTTGAATCTTAAATATTATCTGCAATTCTGATCCTTCCACTCATGTACAGAGCTGAATAAGAAGGAAAGAGGGTGGACTGAAAGTATAAACTGGCTTACAAGGAGCAACAACTACAAAACCTGGCAAAGTAATGATCCAGAGGAGATTTGATAAGATCTGTAAAATCATGAGTGACATGGAAGGGGTGAATCAGAACTGACTGCTTGCTGCCCATTGTAACACAAGGCTGGGGGCATCAAATGAAGCAGGCAGATGGCAGGTGGAAAACAAACATGAGGAAGCAGCTCTCCATGCAACTGAGAAAGGAAACTCAGGAACTCGTTGCCAGGGGATGTTACAGCTGCTAAAACTTTACATGGATTCAGGGGACAACTGAACAAGCTGAGAAACGGGAAATCCTTTTGGGGCTGATAAGCAAACAAAAACCACCTCTGGCACAGGAAGTTTCTGAAACACAAATTGCTGGAGTTTGAGAAAGTAACGTGAGAAGGTTTCACTTTGGTGCTAGGATATTAGCAAGCTCTGGTCTCAGGCAGTGTTGCTGCTGTGTGCATGTGTAACAACACAAGCCAGCTAAAAAAGAAAGGCACCTGTTTAAAATACTTCAGTCTGGGCACCCTCAATAACATGTACCACCTGCACATGCTGTTGACCATTCCTGTTGATTCTCCAACCACAGGAGACTGACCAGTACTTAGATAAATTTCCAAGAAACAGGAAGAACAGACCTACTGAATATTAAAGCACTAGACTCTGTGTACAGTGTAAAAGAAACAAACACAATGATCTCAGTGATTTCCAATGTTTCCTGGAAAGTTAACTGTGAGCCAGAGATTGGCCTGCAGTATCCTAAGGTAGATGCTAACAGACCATTCTGTTATGATACAGGCTAGAAAAACAAAGGGTTTAGAAGGCATTACAGGAATTTTTTACCACCTATCAATTTTCTGGTTTAGTGGTTCTGCTTCCTTGGAACTACACAAAAATCACTAGAGAAAAACAAATGAGGCTTTTTGAGAAGTGAGCTCTGTTGGATCTTTTTTCATAAGGCAGATATTAATTTAAAGAATACAAATAGCCCAACAGACATTAAAATGAACTCTTAAGCACTATTTCTAATTATACTGCATTGATTAAATACAATTATATTTTAATTAAGCTTTGTTCATACCATCATCCTCCTATGTTTTTTCTTCTTCTGGAGGAGGAAATTAATCTCTTTTTCTAAGAGATTCATTTTCATGGCAAATAATGCTTATCACTTCATTTATTTTAAAAGCAAAAGACAAAATCTGTGCAAGATATTAATTGTCTCAGCTGTGTTAGACAAAATCAACTGTCTGCTTCAAAGTTCACCTGCATAGAGAACCCCAGTCAATGCCTGCACTCTTCATTGCTGATTTTTAAGTCCTACCAAGAGGGCTCACTTTTAGTATTCTAAGCTGTTACCCCTCCAGCTGCTGAGTTACACTAACAGATTGTGTGAGTGCTCCCAGTCTATTTTCATGTAAAATCAGGTTACCTACACTTCGGGCTGAGAAGCAGCCTCCTGGTTTGCCCAGCACCGGGACCATGGAGAAGAGATCCTGAATGTTAGCACCTACTGCCCTCTACCTGCTCCACTTAAAAAAGCTTAGGCAGCAAAACAAGAGGAAACTACACTTTCCATTTTTTTAAATACTTGGTCTTACCACTCTGGTTGGATCTGATTTCTAATCTATTTCTTTAGATTAAAAGAGTAGGAAGTGTTATTCTCCTCTACATTGCAGTCTAGGTAGGGATTGCCATTACAAAATGTGCAGATACGTATTTCTTGCATAATTTTATCCTGTTTTCATAGAGCATAATTTTAAATTTCTCTTAGCATTCAGTGGGATTATGAATTCAGAGGTTCACCATATCTTTCCAGGAAATGTGGTGGGAGGTGTACTGCAGTGAAGTTCATCATGACAGACAGAGAAAAAAGAATTCCAGCTCATAAATCCTTGCCCTGCAATACGATCCATGTAGTGAAACACTTCTACAGGCCATCTGAGTACCTGGCACATACTACAGACAGACAGACCTTGATGCCTATCCTGATAAGATTGCACCATCAAGGACAAAATTCCTATAAGCCATAGCAGCCAGCCAGCACCATGAATGGGGACCCAGAAAAAGTCTGTCTCAATGAGTTTGACCTTGTATTCAGCTTAAGTGATAATCCACATTTATTGACTCTGACTTGCACTTGAAATTCTCAGTTCTGCGCAAAAGGATTGCTTGAAATTCCTTAGATATAGAAAATCAACAGGAAATCTATTCCCTTGGGTTTTGTCAGAGGGTACACTAACCTCTGGACTTTTAAACTGTTTTTCTCTGACCTAGAAAATAGAAAATATTTCCATGTCGATTTGTGGAGGGACAGAAGCCATGCAAATGGCATTCAGAGAGTCAGACCTGGCCTCAAGTCCATGAACGCAAAGGCAGTGCTGCAGCCCTGGGTATACATGTCCATTAATCATGAGCTACAGTTCTGAACAGAAAAGACACAGGAAATCCTGGCAAGCTGTTGCAATTCTATTATCCCACCTGCATGTCTTCCAGAATGCAGCACAGTAGCATTCCCTCCATGTAAGGCAGGAGATACAGGAAAATATAAAGGCTCATTTACATATGTAGCTACCTGAACATGTGTTTTCAAAGCTCTTTAAATGTCCATGCTTAAATTTCCAGCAAAGGCTTAAACTGATGCAGTTTGGTTTAGAAATAAAACAAACCATGTGCTTCCAGTATATTTGGCCCTTGTCACTGCTTCTGCTTCTTCATGATCTCTATCACCAATAGTCTGCCAGTTACCATCCCTTCCCATTTGCAGACTCATTCAGGTTCAAACCTGGAATATTCACCCCTGGTTCCACCCACACACAACAGCTGATTACTTTGATAATTAACTTGTCAGATTTCCCAGACAGCTAAAATACCCCAAGTAACACTGGACCACGGCCTTCTATGGGAGGCTTTGGTCAGAAGTCGAGGACAGAACTGACAGACATACCATGACTGCATGCCATGCTTGCGGAAAGCATGTGTAAATTAATACTGGGAATTCTGCATATCTCAGCATGAAGCTGGCCTGGCAGATGCAGCCTCTGAGTACCTTCTTTCTCTCTGTGATTGGCAGTAACAGCCAGGAAAAAAATAAAGCAAACCCCACCCTCTTGGGATACCCTTTGCGGCATCAGCTCTCCAGCCCACTGGAATTGCTTGTCCACCAGAGAAAAGAAGTCCCATGGCACATTATCTCAGCCGTGAAGCCAGGAGGTAAAGTGCACAACCTCCCAGCACAAAGGCAGCTTTAAAGGTGTGCCATGAGCTGCCAGTATGCCCTTGTGTGGCCAGGCTGCCAGTGAACCTTAAGCACCCTATCAGAAATCACTGGGGTTCGGAGTCCAGCAAGGCAAACCACTGGAGCATGATAAGCTAGATGATCTACAGTGAAGTGTCAAGTGTGTTAAACAGACTTATAAAAGTGCACTCCACTCGGTACCTTAGGTACCTCATGAGTAGTGTGCGTAAATGAGAGCTCTGGCTTTGTTTGTTTTCAATAACAGGAGTTTTTTCATTTGTCAATTTCCAGCAGAGATTTTGATTCTCGAGAACTGTGTCTGTGTTTGTGATTATACACCCCTGCTGCTAAGTATGATAATTTGTTCCACTTCAGGTTTTATTAATTAAATTAATACTAATTGAGCGACCTTTTGGTATCATTTTAGCCTGAGTGTTTTTTGCACTAAATCCTGTACACCGTAGCCTCTCCTTAGTTTCCCCCTTTATCCCCTATCCCAGAAGAAAAGTTTTACCTCAGATCACTGCCCTGATACTCCTAGGTTTACAGATATTTATGGCTATACTTGCATACTACTAAATCAATAATAAAATCCAGTAAAATCAACAAATATTTTAGAAGATCTTTTAGAGAAAGAAGCTATTAAAAAAAAAACAAAAAACAAAAAACAAAAAAAAAACCCCAAAAATCCCCCCAAAACCCAAACCCAAAACCAAACCAAGCCAAAGATGGCTAATTTTATGTGACTAAGTGCCCTCTAGTGACAAAGTCCTACCCCAAATAACTTTCACAGGCACTTCCATGTGTTACACAGTTTTGGTTCTTAGTATCTGAAATATTGTGGTGGGTTGTTGTATTAGTTTTGTTTTGTTTTATTTAAAGAAAATAAAGCAAAACAGGAAAGTAAAATCTATCTGTAATAATAACAATAACAATAATAATAATAAAAAACAATCACCATGTTAATCCAAAATACACCTTATTTACTGAAACATGATGAGTATTTTCCTGCATGAAAGTCAATGTAAATATTCCCACAACTCAAGGGAGACACATAATTAGCTCTGTGATGGGTTGTTTAAATTACTCAACGTTCCTTGAACTGCTGTTGCTTCTAAGAGCTGTCTGCCACTGAGTGGTGATGCTGCAAAGTAGAAGAGAGAATTAACTCTGGGCCAGCCTGACAACCCCTGCCCCTTGTTACAAATCCCTCACCCCACATTGAAATCCACCTCAAATCAGTCATTCCTTCCCCAGAACAGCCAGCCCACCCACATGCTGCAGCAAACACATCTAAAAGGCAGGCATGGAGCTTCAATTTCTCCATTATCTTCTCCAAACATGTAAGTGGAAAACATAGACTTAGGGAAGCCTGGCTTATAAATGAGCTCTTAGAAAATAAAACAAAACAAAAAAACTCCAAAAGAAAACATGCTGTATTTTTTTGTCCCCCAATCATTTTAAATTTGTGAAATTAGAGAAATCATAGAAAGGATACCAATGTCTCTACTTTGTTCTGCTACTCCTTTAGGTGCAAGCCGAAGATCTGCCATCTATTCTTAACAGAGAAGAAAACAGCATGTATATATATGATACACAATATTTATTTTCTATACTGTTATAATAAATCGATACATTATATATTATAAATAATGTGGCATATATATATATATATACACACGCACACCCACACACCCCCACAGCATTTCCATTATCAGATTTTTGGATACCACTTCAAAATTATTCATCGCTCTTCTGTAAATTGCAGTTTTCCTATTTTTTTCAAATATTGTCTTCGCTTTCTAATGTGGAGAATCTCACACTGACAATTACACTTCAGTCTGTAAAACAGCTCTCGGTCATTTTTAAAAAAAGGCTAACAATGAATAATTTAAGTAATACTGTTCTCTGCTATGCAGTTTTTTAAAAATGCAAACACTTCAATGAAAACATGCTTTTTTTGTCTTCACACTTAATGAGCATGAATTATATTTTCTGGTTTTTCTAATGAAGTAATAACCTTACCACATTAATTTTCTTTGCTGTACTCTCTGTCTTTGCACTAAGATAATCAATGATGTTAGCTAGAAAAGCAGTTTGCCAGTGTGCTCCCAAGTTACTGTAAAACTGGGGATTTAGTCAGTACTCCTACATTCCCCTGGAACACTAAATTGAAGGCTTAGAATATAGCCTTTCAGTAAGCAGCTTCTTGGAGAAGATAAAAAACAACCCATAAACCAAAAAAAGGATGTGGCAAAAGAGACAAAGTTTTCTAATGCGCACAGCATAAAATCCACTGAAGTAAATTCAAATCTCCTCAGGAAATTTCGCTTCCTTAAAATCAACGAACACCAATACAAAGATGCTCTGAATTGCAATTTGACCTTTCAGATTACTGTCAGAAAAAAGGGTACAGTTTTATTGTTAGTACCTGTTCTCAAGTTTTATCACAGTAGTTGCATTTCTGCCTCTTTGTCCATACCCAACACTGCCTAATATTGGGTAGAATTGACATAAAATATCAAGGATTGTAAATGCAAATGACCTATCTACTGAGTGGAAGGAATAAACTACCCTTAAGTATTTTCTCAGTCATGACAGAAACATCCAGTGCCTTCTTAAGGCTAATAAATGGAGACAAGAAACATGTTAGTCTTACACTTTCATGAGACATAAAGCTCTGCAGTTCAGTGTCTGTGGAAATTTCTTCTGAACATATTAAAATGATCTGAGGGCTCTGCAGAAACCCTGCTCATAAAACAAAAAAGCTAGGATAGTTAAAATTAATACATCATAAATAAAACATGCCTTTCTGTATATATTAAGTGAGGTCTCAGAAACTCCACCACCACACACACATTCACAAAGCAGCAAAAACACATGCAATTCATTGAACCCACTCAAGTGTGCTGGTTCTTCCTGGCATTATTCATAATTGAAATATTTCAATTCTAGTTAACGAAAAAAGAAATCCTCTAATTTAAGACTAAAACCAGAAAATGAGTTCTGTGTTTCTGGATTACAATCCTACAGTGCCTTCAACTAACCACATTAAGCCTTAGGGTGGTTATTTTTAAAACATTTGGGGGCTTTTGTGGTTGCTTTTTAAAAAAAAAATTATAAAGAAGTAATGCAGCCCACTCAAACAGAAATTTTTGCAAACACAGATCTCTTAAATATTTTTTCCAGTATGCCATATAAAGCCAGATAGGAAAACAATGAAAAGTGCCAACCTATATTTTAGTTATAAAATGAAAATACCATTCCTTAAATATGAATGCTCTTAAAAAAGCATAAGGAACAGATGGGCTGCAAAAAGCAGAGTAAGAGCAGTATATTCGGCAGGATATAGTACTGAGGTGACAGATGATAGGATAAGGGTGACAGTATCCCCCTACTTTTCACCTGTTTTAACCCTAAAAGCTCCCTGCCAAGCACCTACAGGGTTAGGACACCTCACCTGGGCTGCCTCTACAAAAGGAGGCAAAGCACCCTGAATGAAATGGATTGGCTTGGTATAATAAAAATAAATGGCTAAGAATTAGATTCTGCATTTCAGACTCAATGTTCATAAACCAGAGGTGTGTATATCACAAGCTCTGACCCCAATCCACCATTACTCAGCATTTGGCTTGATCTTGTTCACAGAGATGAGCACAACGTGTATTTTCCTGTTCTTCTTCTGTTTTAGTGGTTCACTAGGTCTCCACGCTGCAATCCTCAGCCAAAGACCCACCCTCTCAATTTAAAAATAAAATCAGCTGCCTGCACCTTTCCTTAAGGCCTTGTTACATTTTAGGGCCATTCCAACAAACATCACCACCTTTTCGCTACTTTGCGCCCTCCAAAAAAGAAGGATAATTTTTTCCCCAAAATTTATTCTGTAACATCGTTAGAGCATTACCTAAGTGGAACTGGCAGAGCCCTGGGGAAAGGGACCATGAATCGCTGCTTTTTTCTTGCATTCTTCACTTGCAATCTGCTTTTAGTTACCTGCTGCAGACCAGATAACTGTAGTCAGCAGAACTTCGGTCTGGCTCCACATGGCCCATTAGAATTGGGCAGACAAGAAACCTGCTTATGTAAAATCATATGAAAGATATTTCAGTCCAACACCAGATGCAGGAGGAGATCATTATTCTGGGTTGCAGCTGGTGAATTCCTGAAAAATAGATCTGTGTTGCTTCTGTAACTTTTTGTCAAGGTATAAGAAAAAGGAAGCAAAACCCCAGCAAGTTCCTTCTGAAGATCCAAATTTTCCCAAAAAAACTTGTCTATCTTATTTGTAATCTCTTCTGTGCAAATTAATATCCTAATGAGTTTTACAGTGAAACAAAGGAGCCATACAGCTTCTTCTGTTTGCATGATGAAGAATTGATTTTACCTGAAAGTGGGGTTGCAGTAACATTTGGCCTCATCAGTTACATGGGGCCAGAAGAAAACACACTTCTAGCATGCTAAACAGGTCCAGCTTTTAAGTTTTTGAAAATTAATTATTATTATTATTTCTTAATACAGCAATTTTGGTAAATCTTTACCCCGATGTCTAAAGGCCATTTTTAAAATTTTTCATTCAATTTAATTCAATTTTTCATTTTCATTCATTCAAACTGTTCTGAAAAACAACCCAGCTCAAATAGTTATCATGCCATTGTTTAAACAGCTCCCACCACAAATAAAACTATGCTGACGAGTCTACACACGTCCAAGGTCCACGTCTGCGTAAATCAAAAAGACAGGTGAAAGTCATCCTATTCATTTAATAGTCACAAGGTATAAGAAAGGAGAAAAAAGTCTATACTCTTAAATTTGTCTCTGTCTCTTCATAAAATCATCCTCATGAATTCAAATAGGAAGAAGCAGCTTGCCGCTGGAAAGCCAAGTATCTGGGTGCCATGGCTACAACGCACCAGCAAGGGGAGTAGTAACACTTTGAGAACTTCTGTCTCCAGTGACAGTCAACTACACATAAATGCAGTAAGGTATGGAATATTGATGCCGGGCTGTATAGACAGTGGGAGGGATATTAATTCTACTGAAAGACTGAGAAATTAAGAAAAAAAGAAAAAAACCAACCCGAACCCCACACAGTCTCTCACAATGCTATTTGGTTTTGAAAAGAAGGTGAAAGCACACATAAAGGATCCTAGATCGGCCCAATATGCCACTCACCAAACAACCCAAGGCAGCAAGCTAAAATAAAGCCCTCTCACATCTGCAACTGTTATTTCCACTTCATGTATTTATATATATACACACATACATACATATAAGGAATTTTCTGCATTTTTTTCCTTTAAAACAGTAATGACTACATGTTCCTATGGGAAGGAGAGACACTTCCTATCTTCCTAAGAAAATAAACAGATGGCACTGCTGGGGTGGCAGGTAGGAGGGATGAAGCATTCTCAAGCCTCAATTGCAACGCTTAATAAGGAAAGTAGAAGGTGGAATTACTTTAGGCAGCCTTTTACACCTGGATTTCTCAGGGACAGATAACTGAGCCAGCACTTTCATAGAGGAGTATAATTTATAACTGCTGGCAGGCTGACCTTTTAAATGCTTGTGCCTGCAGCACTGACACAGACTTGCCCATTGTGGTAGTAAAGGCACAGCCGGACATCCCAACACAGCTCCCACCACAGAGGGAAAAAGAGGGAGCACTGACAGCACCTCTTTGCTGCATCATTCCCACTCTTCCTTTTCAATCCTGTCCTACCACAGGTACCTCTGCCCAACACAACTACAGTCCAGCCATCATGGAGCAGAGGACCACTGGTCCCAACCAGGGAAATGCTGTAAAAAAGAAGCAAAGGTGAGAAAAAACCCTGCTGCCTGCACCAGGTTCTTCACTACAGCCAAAGACCCCACATTTGTACTTTTCCTACAGCACTGTGAATTTTTTAGAAACAAGCAAGAATCCGTCTCCCTTCAAAACACTGCAAGTTTTTAACAACTGCTACCTAAGTAGGTAACCAAGGCATTTAATCAACTTGCAAATGCCCAAGTGTGAAGGCAACCTAAGTACTAATCATGAAATTACTATGCATGACAAAATTCAGAATAGTGTTTTGTTGTAATTGTGCATAATTTAACTCAAAAAAAGCAAGAGGAGTCATATTTGGATGCTAAAGAAAGAGGTCAACTTGATGAGGGGGAAAAAATGCTGTCATTTTTACTAGTCTGAAAGAGAAATCCTCCACCCCGTGTAAGAATTTTGGGATGCACTGCTTCTCCAATGTGATGCCAGGGGGACAAGTCATCATCAAAGGAACATGTAATAGAAAAAAAGGTGTTCCAGAGGCCCATTTTCAACAAAAGAAATCCACCTCTGTTACCCTAAAGCACATTTATAAACTGTGGCTTCAGACATTGGAGGCAGATAGAGATCTGTATGTTACAATTCCAGAGTACAGCTATAAAAATAAAAACAATATAAAACTTTTTCTCCTTCTGATAAGAAGGAATAGAAATGTTAAATAAAAAAATCCAGGATGGTCTCAACAACTTCCTAATGATTTCATAACATTTCAGGACAATGGGCTCAGCAGACTTCCTAATTTGGAGTTTGTAAGTGGATATGGGGTCAAATCCAGACCTCGTTTGGACAGCTTGTTTTCTTCTAAGGGGCAAGATACAGGATGCAGAGGGACATCTGTCCTGGATGCACTGCTACTGACATGGGCGAGGCTACGTGACCTACTCAGAACCTTTCAAACCCAGACACAGATGAAGGGGTGTGTGGATAGTGGATTCTGAGGGTCTGCCCACCCCATCAGGTCAGCCTATGTTCCCCTGAACTCTGCTGGCACCAGCCACAAGGAAGAGCCACGGACCTTCTACCCCACCACTCAAATGTTGATTTTGCCCTCCTTTTGTACCCTTCCCTTCATCAGCAACCTAAAACAATTACATCTAATCCCTTTACCTGGCAGAAAGCCAGCAGAGAAACATGAGCTGGAGTCCAGCCTGAGGAATTGTGTGACAGAGAAGAGAAGGAAACCAGAGCATGAAGTGCCCTTCTTGGGCACTTGGCATGCACAGCCCACTGCATCAGTCTGAGCAGCCTAACCCGTGTTCTCTGACACTATCCTGAGGATATCACTCCTTGGGACATAATTTTTAGACCAGAAGTAGAAAAAACATGAGACAATAGCAGGAATAAGTGCTTTTCTGGTAACCAAGTTCAAAAAGGGTATGGTAAGAAGTTATATTGATGCTAATGCAAATGGTTCCTGGTTTCTTCCAAAACACGCTCTTGCACTTGACCTTTAAAGCACACCTTTCTAAGGAAATACTCTTATCAAATCACAATAAAAATTCCCTTGGGTTTATCTTAAGTGCAACAAGTAAATTGCATTAGCATAAACTCATCTCCATCTTAGAAGGCAGATTCTTTGATAGGAAGCTTTCAATGTACATAGGCTGCAAAAATAGGAGGAAGGCTTTAACAACCAGCCTCTAAACTTCCCTAGAATGCAGCTGGATTGGTAACTCTTCTAAAAGTCATAAAATGGATGTATTTTTCCACTGAAGGTGTATCCCTTTGCAGCTTTTGGTGACTAAAAATATACTTTATTTATTTTGAAGACATCTGGAAAAAAAGCTGTTTTAGTTTATTTGGAAAAGGTAGTGGTAACAGGATGTATTTTCAAGAAACAAGCATGTGTAAACACACAAATTTCTCTAGGCAGGCATGATACACACTACAACCCTGCCTAAGATCTCATATACATTCTATATAGACTTTGTTCATAATCTGAAATAGATCACATAAAGTTCATGTGACCACAAAAGGTTTTCTTTTCCCCTGAAAGATGGCAGCTTTATGTGATGGTACTGGCTCCTTTTTCTCTGCTAAGGTTGGGATTAACACATGGGAGTCATAGTTTCTTGTTTGGACTCAGATGTTTATTATTTATTATCTATATTACAGTCTCACAAGCTGTGAGCTCTAACTAGCAAGTTAGAGAATGCAGGTAAAATGGAGTACTTCTCTATCTCTAAAAGGTCTTTTCAAGGACAATCCCTCCAGTTATGAAATGCCACCTAAATTATTTTTACTTTAAACCCAATAACTAACTACTTGAAGTCCACAGTGCGGACTCTATCAACCAATTACAGAAAACCACCCAAACCCACAAAGAAGAAGGAAGCAGAAGGACTAAAACAACACCCAAAGTCCTCCATCGTGACCCATATATTACTATGTACTAAAATCCCGAAATCAAGTTCTTCACCCTGTGAGATCACACAATACTATTCAAACTACACATGCACAACTCCAGTGTCATCACTCAACTTTGGAAGCATGTTCCATAGCCTCAAGTCAAATGCAGTGCCTGCTTGAGGGTTAATGCCCCTCAGAACAGAAAGCCTGAAATTTTCAGCCTCCAGGGTTCCAACAGCTTTAGACACTGTGCTAAGTTATTTTATCTGCATATCAACATCCCCATGATAGAAAACCCACTTTTGCAAATATCACTTGGGACCCCTCTGGCCATGGGCCTTGCTAGGGCAGCCCAGAATAGACAAGCCCCTACTACTCTTGGGTGGAAACACTAGGCATGATTAGATAAAAATCTGCTAATCTTTCTTTTGGCCATTCCTTCTTCCCAGTTTTTAATCTTTGTATCACAAACAGGTGCAGGGTAACCCAGTTTTCCCTGTATTAGTTGTCTTCTTCCTCATGTAATTAAGTCTGAAAGGATAATTTAATTTGCAAAAAGAGAAAAAATACTCAAGACCATAAAGAAAAACAGGATGATGGACAGAAATGCTCTGGGATGAAGCTATCATATGAAAATGAACACAACCATGGCTGGCCTTTCGCCTTCCCATCATCATCCTCAGAAAGATCCAACTTTTTCTAAGCATCTTGGCTTGCAGATATGTGCCTTATCCTCCTCCTTTCTCTTTAAAGTAGCAGAAATTTTTATCTCTAATCCCCTTGTCATCTGCTAGAAAAGAATACAGACTCAATGTCCTCGTTTATTTTTGAAAAAAATGCATTATTATCAAGAATTGCTAATTATCAGTTACTTTGAGAACTATGAAACACTTCTCCTGCCCTGGGAAAATATTTGGGGTTTTTCAAAAACTTTTCTACTCCAAACAGGAAAAAGAGTATAAGATTAAAATGAATTTACAACCAAAGAAAGAGTACTTTTGACTCTTTTGACTAGCTGAATCTTCCAAATGATTTCAAAACATGTTGTCCTTTTGCTTAGGCTTCAGACTCCGACAAATTCAGAATAACTAAGAAAGGATTCTTTTATTCAGAAGATGTCAAAACAATAATGTCAGCAGAGTTCTCCAAAGAAATGAATTTAAATAGAAAATTCATTTGAAATATTCTTTCCCACACACTGTTCTGCAGTGGCACTGGATCAGCACTTCCTTCTGAAGGAGAATATTTTGTCACAGAGATCCCTGACTTGCTCCAGGGCTCTGTGCTTACTTGCATTTTAGCAACAGGACAATCAAGGCCTGAAAAGATGTTTTTCTGCAGTAAGTACTGTACCCTTCCTCCTTGGGGTCCAGCTGCCTGTGATCCCAAGCCAAGGGCTGATACAGCACAGCTGTGCTACCTTGGCTCAGATTTCTGACAAAACTGGTAATTTGTGCGGCAGAGGCGTGAGAAAGTGGGCAAGAACCACACAAGGAGAGAATGGGAGAGGTGCAGGCAGAGATGCAGTTGTTGAGCTGAGGATGTGTGCTGCTGGCAGGATTCAAGAGAAAAGCACCAACATGAGAGAGTATAAAGTACTGAGGGGACTGGAAGAAAAATACAGCATCTTACCTGTTTCTTTCGGTTCTCTAATTTCTGGAACTAATGAGTATTCAAAAAGAAAATGCACCAAAAAGACAACAAAACTGACTGCAACGGACGTTCAATTATAATCTCAAATATTAATCTGTGTAATTTTAACTCAATTCCCATTGCTAAGGTAGATATTCACTATGTATGAATGAATAAAACAGTACTTAGTATTATCCTCAAATAATCTTTCTGTAGAATACTTAATTTTTGAGTGGCATGCTTCTATGTGTCAATGGTCTAATCTCACCTGATTATTCCCATTTTACTGCATTGTTTATCCTGAAGCCTCATCTCATCGCTTGGAACGAATTCTGGCAAATCTGTACATCTAGTGGCTTCCTGATGAAACACATTTTCCAATACTATTTTTAAGCACTTACCAGGCAGTGTGGCTAGGGGCACTATGTGACAGATGCTATGGAATCACTGAACATTTGAATATTACTATATTAATTTTAGAAGAAGTGTTATACATATCCACATGGGCTTGTTAGTGATTATATTACAACCTAAGTGATCAGGAGATGAGTTACAGGGGAACAAGTGATCAGGGTGGTCTGGGGATAGTGATACCTGAAAAGGCAGGCTCTATATCACATCCACAGTGGTCTACAAGAAAGACATGTATTATTTATTATGCATTTATTAATTCTCCTGCTGCAGAAGACAGGTGACCTACTCTCAACTAAGCAATCATGTAGCTTGCTTATAGATAACATGTTTCCTCTTTTCTGAATAATTTCTTTTAGGAAAGAAATAATTTCTTTTTAGGAAAGCCTACTTCTCACCTCATAAACCTGTCACTTCCAAACCTGGTTCAATATAAGAGTAGATGATGTAGTACAGGCAAATGGGTAGATGACCACCACACGGTCCAGGTCATGAGACATTCAGATTTAGCTGGGAATGCAAAGACTGTGGTGCTGAATGAGACATGCCCCATCTGGCCATGGCTCTGCAGCATGTTCTGCAAAGAAGGATGCTTCAAAGATTTCCAGGAAATAAAGCGCCTTCTTGATCAGGTGAAAGGTGTATACTGGAACTGTGACACTCCTTAGGGCTGTGGCCCAAAGCTAGACTTGCCTCTGCACTAACATAAAAAAATATCTGTTTGCTCCCATAGATTTAGTTTAAAAAATATGATTTTCTTGCTGTTGGAGACAAGATGAAAATGAACAGAGCCAGTTCCTTTTACATTACACCAAACTGGGAAGATTTTTTCCAAAGCCTGCTCAAGCAAACAGGCACACTGATCAGTGGCTGTTGTACAACTCCACAACTCCAGCTGCTCTCAAATGGCATCTCATTCACAAGCCTCTCTAGCCTGAAAGAGGTAAAGAACTAATCTGCGCATTATTGTACACTTCAGTTTCTTCAGAAACTATAAATACAGGACTACCTTTGCTGAACAGCATAATCAGAACCAAATTTGTAGCAATAGTAGCAATTTTCTCCTTAATTCCAAAGGATGCAAGGGTAAGGTGTACAACAGGACTGCATCAATTACTGTCTGCAATTGATGTGACAGTGGATGATAACTGGTTTAATATTCATTAAAAATAAAGCAAAATGTTCATGCTAATTTATTGGATTAGACATCAAGTTGTTTGCATTACAAAGTCAAGGAACAACTGCTTTCTGATGATGTCAATGTAAATTTTCACAAAACAAATAATTTATTTCACAACTGAAATCGCAGAAGTGTATGGTACTACCAGATACACTTCAAATAAAACCCAGTTGCCACTGTCTGCCAGTCTTTCAAACTAATAATTCAGTTTCCTTGTGGCATTACAGTGATGCACAATCTGTATGCAATTCATATCATTTACTAATTGTATTTTTCCCTTTTTCTAGATTCAAGCTACACACAAGACTAAAGATATATTTTCACATCTGATTAATTTCATTATCATTTATGGTAAGCCTGCTCCAAATGAACCTAAAAATGTGGAGGAAAGCAGTTTTGTTTTTCTTTTAGCTTGGATTTAGATTTAAGAAGACAAGTAGCAGCAGCAGCATGAGACACATATAATAGGGCTTAATTACATCTCATGCAGGCTTAATTACGAGAAGTGGCAGAAAGAACCTGCAACATTTCATCATTAGAGAAAAGTTATCAACCATGTTTCCCAAACTTTTAGTACAGAAGTGCTATTAATTGCTTACTGACTGCATACAGAATTCACATTTGTTATTCAGGCTGACATACATATCACAACTGTCACGAGAAATGGATAACTGAATTAGTTTGATGAATTTTGTAATAATAAACATAGCATTTCCACAAGAAGCTTAGGGAATTGAAAGCCTCCATTTATGAGTTCTGATTTCTGCAGCAACTGGTTTGTCTTTTTTTCTTCTTATAAATTCAGGATAAAATATTGCTATTGTTATATCCTTTGATATCCTTATTTAATTCCCAGTGCATAGAGAAGATAGTCTATATGCCCACATAAGTAAAGCAGTCATTTCAGAACTATTTCAAAAACACTATTTCATCCATAGAGGCAACTTAACACAAGCTGGTTTCTGGGCACAGGAAATGAGAAGAAATTTTAAAAAGTGTATTTCCATAATATCCCATATAACAACTTTATGAAAATTTTTATTGTAAACTTTAATTTTAATTATTTCTTGATACATCAGTTGCAGTTTTACAGAGTTATTTACGTGCAAGTGATGACCTTTCATTGCAACCTGGGGGGGCATAGATTTAGGTGAAAAAGGCTGTATTGATTATTGGACCATTGACCAATTCACACAGACTTTTATCTAGATCACTTGTAACACACCGTGTAAATGTGTTCATCTGAAGTTATGTATTGCAATTTTTTTTGAGACATAAACAAGTTTCAGGAAAGCTGAAATCATTATTTCAACACTTGGTGGCAATCTGTCAAAAAAAAAAACCCCAAAATTTTTCCAGTGATGCTGACTTTTACAAGAAATGTGCATTTCACTGAAAATAACTTGACAAAAGAATTTGGAGCAGGCCTAAACCATTCCTGGCTGCTTTGATGGCATTTAGTACAGGCTCACTTCTTAGACATTCTGCTGTATTATTGTTGTCAACATCTTTGAGCAACAACACTCCAAAACTGGTTACTCAGCCTACACTGCTTCCTGGTCATCAAAGCTGAGCACTTCTGCCGTGCTGCAGAAAGCATGAGTACATGCTGACATTTTCTGTGGCATCCCATGTCTTCAAGAAAGAGAGTGTAAACACCAGGGAATAACCATCAAATACCAGGCTCTGCTATAGGGTGTCACACCCAGTGGCCTCAGAGTCCATAGGAAGGACAGGACCATTTGGGGTGGGGTAGCATTTGCTATATGCAGGAGACTGTTGGGCAGCTATCTTCAGAAAAAGACTATAGAGACAGAAGTTACTCACATCATCTTTCTTTAAATGGCACATTTTGTTGCTTTTGCCCCCCAGTACACAATGTGATGCTTCAAGCAGCAGAGCTTTGAGAAGCTTTCTTTAGGAAATTGTTCCATAGCTTGCAACACATCTTTGACAGAAAACTAAACTTCCTTTAATTTAAGGATTCCTGGAATCCAGCTCAACTGCTGCCGCTCCTCAGTCCCCCAGTTTCACTTTGGCTTTCTGTGGTTATCAGCACTAGTGCAAATTAAATCTTTTCTCTTGAAATAATAATAATTTTGAAAGAAAGTGTTCTTTTGCCTCCCTACTTCTGAGATCTAAGCATTTCTAATAAATATTTTTTTGTCTTCTGTCTGAGGTTAATTCTAGTAGGTATCAATTTTTTACTTATCTGCCTCACTGTCATTTTTGGCAAGAGGGGAATCCAACAGCAGGCTGAAAAGATGCTGTAATAAAGATGTTAAAGAATAAAAGCTTGAGCTTAAATCCTGACCCCTGCAGAGCCTCATTAGTACAATTCACCCTGTCTCAATTAATCACCAGTCATCGCTACTCATTATTTATAGTCCTTCAATTCATCTACAGTCTGTATGACCATGTTTCTACCCAAGCCAACATGTATTAGTTATTTGTGTGTGCTTTGGCAAGATGGTATCAAAAGGTTTACTAAAATGCAGGTTTTATACCGCTTGCCTTTCATCTGCTTATTTTGTAATCTTATCAGAAAGGTAAAAAAAGCAATCTGGCTAGATTTATCCTTTCTAAGCCTATTTGTCTTATTGCTTATGGTTCCATTATTAAAGCTGAGGAAAATAATCTTCTTTACTCGACCTCGCAATGCATTTATCATTTACCTACTTTTTATGGTTCTAATTTCACTGGCTCTTCCAGTTACAGTCACAAAACACTCTCAAAAATGGACCCTGACATGGAAAAAGAAACATGTGCACAGTAAGTATAAAGTTTGTGGAAAGAAATAGAAACACAAATGAATTAGAAACAGAAATAGAACACAAGGTATAGCAAATTTTGATCCTAAATCTGCCTCTTCTGACCACAATAAACTGTGTGTGCTAAAATTCAGTTCTTCAGCCAGCACTACAAATCAGCCAGTCAGAGCACTTCAGCACTCCCTAAGCTTTAACCACATAAAAAGTCCCTCTTGACTTCAGGGTCTATTCAAGTGTCACAAGTTAAGCACAAGCTTCACAGAACGAAAAAAAAATCAGTCACAGTAAATCACAAGCCTCATTTATTAGCTCTGAGGGCCTACATCCTGCAGATGGAGGAAGCAAGAATATACGGTATGGATATTGGTTCCACTGAGGGGCTCTGAGTTCTAAATCTGGCTTTGCACAAGCCAGTGCTTGTGCATTTTTCTGTTATGCCTCTTGATCATTCATTCATAATCCTCATTCTCTTTATTATTTGCTGCTTAGTTCCTGAGCCTTGTTTTTGCCATTCCCTGGGAGGATCTTTTGTAAGAAGTTACACTCTCTCTTTGCTACTAAGTTGAGATGCACAGAATTGCCCTCTGCACTAGAAAATTGCAAAAATGGTTTGAGACGTTTCTCAGTACATTGCAGATCAAGTAGAGGTTCTTTAGTCACCAAAAAACCAAAAGAGAAGGAACTGGCAGCCTCTGTTTTAAATAGGCATGTCAATTTTGTCCACAGAACCTTTGGGGGGGATAGCTAGGAACAGCTTTTTTTTATATGTCATTTTTCAAGTCCCATTACACACTGAGAATTACTGACTGTCCCTACAACATTTTTCCTCGGGTATATTTTCCTCAAGCCAGCAAAACCCAAGCCACCTCAGAAAAAACACACACAAAACCAACCTTGCTAAAACTCCCAAACCCACTCCAATAGTCCAAGACAAAACCAACCCACCATTAGTGTACTATAACGCTATCATAATGCTTCACAAGAGGTCAAGAAAAAAATAAATAAAATAAAATAAATAAATAGTTAGCAGCTGAAAGGATAACACCATCTGCTAATTCAGTTTCACATGAAAAAACAGCTTCTCCTCTCAGTAGTGGAAAGATGATACTGTCATAGGTTAGTTAAAGAGTCCCTGACCAAAAGCTGAATTTTCAGCAACAACAGAAAATATCTGAAAGTGTTCAGCAAAAGAAAAGCATGAACAGAGTAGGGGAGGTAAAACGGGAAAGAAAAGTGAAGAGGACAAGTCAAAAGGGATGTGATTCTTAATAATAAGACATTAAAAAAAATCATGATGTTAAAAATAATCACGATAGAGACTGCTCCAGAAGAAAATGCACTCAAATAAAAGGGAATACAGTGCAGGAGCAGTTGAAATCGGGGAATATTAAAGCAAATGCTGACGAACAAGCAGTGACAAAAGAGGAACAGCAATGCTCAGCCTGAATTGGATGCAGAAGCAATTTGAATCTCCGTGTTTACTCTCCTTTTTTTCCCCTTTCCTTATGTTTTATTAAATAAGCCACTTCTGCTCATTCCAAGAGAAAAGAAAAAAAAACATTCAACTTTTCAGACGTCCCTGAAACTGAAAAGTCTGTGAGGCCATCCAGGAAATCTATGGCTGTGTGGAACAGGGCTCAGTGAACAAAATGGATTTGCTCAGACTTCTGTGAATGTCATTGACCTCCACAAGAATGAAAATATTAAGATTAATGATTGCATCATGAGTGTTACACCACCAAATAGATCAAGAGACCCTTGAACAGATTTTAAAGAGAGGAGCAGCTCTGTTTTCTGCTATTTAAGACACATGGCTTGTGGGGTCATTCTAACAGGTAACAAGCAATTTAGGAAGTGGATCACCTGGCTGGTGCAATTCCTTCAACAGCCTGGGGATCTTGAGGGCATTTTGCTACACAGCAGTTGCTAATTGAAACACAGGAATAACTCTTTCACTCCTGGAAGTACAGAGCACTTCAGTGCTAGTCAGAGATACACACTGTAATGTGTTTTGGCAGCTGAGGTAGAGGGCAGAGAGGGCCAAACACACATGCACGCACTGATAATGCAAGAAATCCCACTCATAATTTCCTCTATACTTCTCAGCCAAATATGTCTCCTTACTCTTTCCAGTGCTGTAAGAGAAAAAGACTCAGAACTATGATTCACACAAAAAAGGCATGAGGAATGCAGCTTCACACACATCACTGTGCCTCAAAATTCAAGTAAGATTTACAGCACTTTCTCACTTGAGTTACAAAAAAGACAGACATTCCAGGTCACACATGAGTTCTGAAAATTTAAGCTAGGCAACGTGTAATAAACATGTAAGCACTATTTCATTACTAATTATTCAGAGGGCATAGATTTTAATTACACTCTCTTCCATTTATCATTAGTCCATCCACCTTTACAAATACAACAGCTTCTGGAGAAGAACAGCACCTAAAAATTTTCAAATCTGGCTTTAGTCAATGTACAGCTATGTATCTTTTTTTTAGCAGCAGTAATTTTTAATTGCAGAACTGTTTTGCTTGTTTAGACGTGCTATGTTTCAGAGTTGCATTATACAACAAAATCTTATGCATTTGCAAAATTGCTGTGCACAGCTGTTTTGTTACTTATACTCCATCTTAAAATTGACTGGTTGGAAAATGAAGTTTGTCTGAAAACAATCACTTCTGAACTCATTTGAGTTTACAGAACGCCCTATGAAAGTCTCTCTTATTTGAGCTGAAAATGTGATTCACCAGCTAAATAAATGCTACACTAAAACTGCTGTGCAGGAAGAAAGGGGCATTTTATTTTCATTCTTTTCTTTCTTGGTGGTTTTCAACCAAAACCCTAAAAAATGTATTTAAGGGCAAAAGACCTAAGCAAACACAGTTGACTCAGGCTAGAAGGTCAGTAAAGCTGAGAAACAGCTACATGAATATCTTATATTGATTAGAAGCTGTAATTCTTAGAAAATAAATAATTACCCAAGATACAAGTCAAACTAGTTCTGTGAACCATCTTTGCTGAATGTGTTTTTAAAGAAGTAAAAGCACCATAAGCTGTTTGCATAACCAGTTAGTTAGAATGGGCTGAAGGCAGAGAGTTGAGAGATTTCATTCAGCAAAACCAGAGATAAAGGGCACCATCTCAGGTAAAATCAGTAGCACAACTTATGGTGATTTCAAGGAGAGGAGTCTTGGATCTCAAGAGTAAGGATGGCATTTGTTTCCCAACCAGGAATTCTTTCTACTAATACTCGAGAGACATGTTAGAGAAATCTCTGAAAAAGGATGGGTTTGGTGATTATTTAAACAAACAAACAAACAAACAAACAAACTAAAGGCATGTCTTTATATCTGTGTCATCACACTGAGTGATATATTCACAAGGGGTTAAGAGGAGATGTAGCAGGTGGTAGTAACTCAGGTGATGACTGAGGTGAAAGGAGGCAGGGGGAATCTTACAGAAGCAGTTTTCCAATAAAGAACACTCTCAGCTCTAGTCAAAGCTGAATACTTAGGCCTTATATGGGTCTGATATGTTGCAAGAGGGAATTTCAGCTAATGAGGGACAAGCCTCAGATGGATTAGTCAGAGATCCCCTGCTACACCATAAAATGCCATAACACACCTACACCAAGATCTTTGTGTAGTAAGTTCAGGTGGCAGTGATTAGAGAAAAAAGCAGCAATTTTCTTTTGAAAGGAGTCTGGACTTTAATAGACATCCCTGCTAAATCAAAACACCCACCACACTTTAAGGTAGGCTACCAACTGTGAACAAAACAGGGAATTGCCTATTAAATGCAAATATCTGTCCTCTCTGTTTTGGCAACAAAGCCTGGAATACTACCAGGCACTAAAGAATTCCACTGCATAAAGGAAAAAATAGGTGAAAACCAAAATGATTGCTGATGGATGTTAGCCCATGAAAATGCATCAGGAGAGCTACAAGGAGCACAATCAGCAGCTATCCTTTCACAGCCTCTCCCCTACAACTTCTGCAACACACTGAAAGGCTCACATTGTCACTGAGCAGCAAATATGAATACATACCTTCCGATGAACGGGAATAAACATCTATGGATTTCACACAGGAGACGGGGCATGACCGGTATAATTAAGCAATTTGAAAACTGAAAAAAAGCAGGTTCGGCAGGTTTTAAAGCACAGGACAGAAATCTGTGCTTCTGCATTGTAATAGGCTATTTCTTCTCTAAAGGCAAATGTTTATGATATTATGCCAGTCCATGGGATTGTCTCAAGATAACTAGTTCTTCTACATTCAACACACAACTACATTACTCCATTTTATTCCTATACAAACAGCAATTTCCCACTATTACAAAATGAGCATACAATGAATCTCATATTCACCCTACTCTCACAGTGCCTCTTCTTTATATGAAATGAATGCAAAATGTGAAAGAATTAAGCTTGTGTGGCCAACTCATATTCTAACACCTTTTGAGTGCTTGAAAAGTAAATTCTCCAACATTTTATAAATATATAACATTCAAATATGCATAGATGAAATTCAGAGTCCTCTTTTTTTTTGTATATATACACACATGAAGTTTTAAATAAAAGCTAAAAAATGCAGTGCCATTTAAGACAAAACATCCATTGCGGCTTCTCCTTCTTTTCTCTGCAAGAAAACTGTAATTGTATTAATGCCATATCCAATGTTTTGTGTATTTTTTAAGTACAGCACACAATACAGGAGTCCATTTCAGGCCTAAAAACCTCGGTATGGTACTATAAAGCCATCAACTCTATATTAAATTATACTACATTTCATTTTAGCTGTGATGGTCCAGTAATTACTACTGATTGTTTCTGATCTCTCACATAAGAAAAAGCATGACTGGTGAATTAGTGATGATAACCAATAATGAGAACCACAGGCATTTATACTTTTTCTTTGTACACCATTCAATTGTTATTAAAAAAAATCCATTATGCTCTGTATTTTACTACATAAGGCAGATACGACCCACTAAATATATCTTTTACTTTCTCTCCTTTTTTTCAACAGAGATCACAAGATATTATCATATTACCTTTTCTCTCTCATTGCACTGCCAGGCTCTGGCCAGCCAATTCTGAATTTGCTTTCACTTTCAGACATTTATCTGCATACAGTTAGGTGAAAGGTATTATTAATCATATCCTGTTGCTAGGCTACCTGGAGATGTTCATTTAAGCTTAATGTTTCTCTTTGTTATAAAGTGCCATGAGGAACACACAGATCTGAGACAAGAAAACTACCTTGCAGAAGCTGCTTAAAAAAATTAAATAAAATCAAAGCTCTCATAACAGAATAGCATTAACAAGAAAAAGAATTTAAAATAAACCCCAGTATAGTCTTCAGTTTGCATAGTAGAGCTTCATTTTAACATGAAACTTTTAGATAACTGATTCACAATAAGAATTAAAACTGAGGTTTAGTGTTCAGCCTCATAGCTGTTGGAAGAGCTTTAAAGACACTACAATGTCTTTATTAGAAATAATTCTGCAATGACAGCATTATCTAATATTCAGTGAAATAAACAGAAATGCATTAATTACACACAATTTAAATAAAAATACCATATATGCCCATGAAAATTAGGATATTATTTATAAGGCTTTTGGTTCAAGCTTATGTGAATATTTACACCTCTGCATAAAGGTTCATATCTGTCACATCTAGGAAGAGTTCCCAAGGACTTGACACGGGCTTAAATTACATGTTACAAAGTTCTGTGTAACAAGAGATGGAGCACCACAAGAGTGGGATGTGACTAAATGGCTCTTTTAACCTAGTGAGCAGCAGTCACTCACTGGAATTGGAAAACATGAAGCAAAATCCTAGGAAAGACAGGGCCATGTATAATTTTAGTCCAAGACAGCAGGATGAAGTTCTCTGACCCTCTCAAGGTCTCTATACAACCAGCTATCTCATTCAAAAATCTGCAAAAGGCCTTGCCTATGTTACAGCTTTAATCACATTAGGCAACTAAAGCAAGACAGTCCAAATTGTTTCCCTTCCACTCTGCTCCAGCTTGTCTAAAAAAACCTGGACATACTTGAATGATTTTCCAAGTATTTTGGAATACTGATAGTCATTTTAATTCTCTGTAGGATCCCTTTTCACTACTGAAGACAGAAAGCATTTACTTAATATCAATATCTTGTGAACACACTCATTTGGAAATCTGAGTTGCAGCTTTTAAAAACAAATAAGCAGCAGCACCCACCCAGCATGGTGGTCCCTCATAACTTCTAATCCATCCATTCTGTTGAAATGCAAAAATTCTGAATACCAGTATAGACTGGCAAATCCTCTCTGTTTCTGGGGAAAGTAAACCTTTTTCTGAAGTTTTGACCTGCAAGCTAGCACAGCACTTTGACAAAATGACAGTAAGCAGTGTTACAGAGTTTTCAATACAGATTCCTGGCTTGGATTCTGGTTATCAGCAGAAACACACATGGCTCCAATAATAAAAATAGTCTTCACCCTTTACCGAGTTAAGAAAATAAAAAAATTACTTTCAGAGACCAGCAGTGACGCTGGACTCCTTTTCTAACTCCTGCTACCTTGGTGCTTACCAAGGAACAACTGCAAACAATGCTGTCCCTGATTCTTCATGTGAGAAATAGATGCAAACTACTTCTGTGGAAGGTATTACTGCAGTGCATTGATATGTCAGCAAAAAAAGAGTACAAACATGGCTATAGCATAGAAGAGTAAATTATTTTTTCAGAGTTTCCTTTATTAGAGACATTATTTCCAATTAACTTTCATTACTGCATTACCATTATAGGCATAGTAAAGTTTGCATTCAGCATTTCCAGAAGTACTAAGCATTTTTAAGTCCATAAGTAGAGATTTTTTTAAAAGTTGGATCTATGGCATTGGGGTTTGAAGTAAGTACTGTTTAGCTTAAGAAGCATTTGTTTCAATCAATATTCAATTCTATTTACTCTTCATGGAAGAATAAAATGTTGTCCAAAACAAACCTAAAAGCTAGCAGGTACATTTCCAGCACCAATTCTGGTCTAAGATTCCTAACAGCAGTCGTGTTTTCCTGTGAGAACACTGAAATGAAGTCAAACAGGCAATGCTGAGGACAAGGCTAGTGCTGCTGATATCATCACAAGATCCAGAACCGGTACCTCTGTCACTTTTTAATGGTAAGTGTTGTACTGGACAGCTGTTTCTTCAGTGAAGATCTAGTTTGCTTAAAATCTGACAAATAAATTGTTCTGACACTGCAGCATTTAAAAAAAAATAATTCAAGGAAGACAAGGTTCAGCATAATTTAGAAGACCAAGCACTTCTTCAGAGAGAGAGAAAAACACCCAGGACAAATGTGGTATTGCTGTAAGTTAACAAGACTATGGATTCTGGTTTGGCAGTTCTGCTTTAGTAATGCTTTGTAGCAGTACTAACTTCACATTATTTCAAATAACTCCAAGTTATTTTTCCCTTTTACTTCAGATTTCAGCTGAGTAGGGGAATCAAAAAAAGCCCAAACCAAAACATCCTTTCTTGCAATGAGCTACAATTACAAAAAAGTCTCATTTTTAGCTTATCGCAGTTTTATAAAGAAAAAGTGTAACGGAATATCCCACTTGTTAAGAGCTAAAAAGGGGATAGTTGTGAATGGATAACCTCATTTTAGTTTTGAAGCTGGGAACAAATGCATTATGGCAATTACATCTCACCATAAGGAAAAAAAAAAGAAATAAATGATTTTAAAATTGTGCTGTGCCTGGTGCTCTGATAACTCCTACTGCCACACTTATAGTGTGAAACGTACCTGTCCACATGTCCTGATCACTCAACTCTTGTAACAGGAACAAATTCCACGCTTCTGTGCTGCAGAGGGAGACCCTTACAGCATAGATAACAGACCGACCATTTAATTTCACACTCTTTCCCTGAGTTTCCACTCACACTTTGAGAAAACTACTTGATATCATTTTTTGCCTTGGCTTTCCTTTTCTTAATTGCCACCTCTGTTTTTCCCACGAGATGTACTGGACAGGTCAGCTGATCTTTAAAAAGACAAAGAATAATTCTTGCTGGTATAGACAGCAACCAGTCTGGATCCAGCGTAAACATTTTTGAAGCTTTACAATGTTAAATTAGAAGCTGCTCCCCCCCGCTTCAGTTACACCCTGCTTTCTATGTGGGAAAAGCTAAACACAACTTTTATTGGAAAGGATTTACTAGTTTGGAGAATGGAACACTAAGATTTTGTGTGAAGATTTTTTTCTTGTCCCCTAAATATAGACGGTTTTGCTACCATGCCTTCTTACAACTGTGGGAGCTGTTTTGTCAGTAAGACATCAGGGTGGCAGAGATTGAGAGGACACGAGCACTTGAGAGCAGGTGCTGTGAAACTATGGTTTGTCAAGAAGTAGCACAGTCAGTGGAGTAGCATCTTGATGTAAGGCACCCTAACTAAAGCCTGCCGGGCAGATTCAGGCAAGGATACATTTTCTGCAGCCTCAGCATCCCCAAATACAATAGAGAGAAAGCAGAGGATAGTTTCCTCCCCAGCCAGAAGATGAGAAGTTTCTCATCCTTCAATGCCTTCCATGGGGCCCATGCCAGTGAAGCACTGCTGTTGGCAGTGTCACATGGAGACTCCTGCAGCCCATGGACATTGTGGTAACTGCTATATCCCTCCAAAACTGCTCAACTTATGGCCAGGGGTTTCTCAAAAAAGTATGCCTGAATCAAGTGTATGTGAGAGTGATTTAAAACTAACTGAAATTAATTTCCTAATGAGCAGGTAGTTCTTTAAGAACCTAAACACACCACACCTGCTATTTCACCTAATAAGATGAATTATTAATGGATTAATGAGTAATCTTCCTACTGCTTGTATTTTTAACAACCAGACCTTTTTACTCCCACACTCAGCTGCTTGCAAGACTATGCTGAGCATGCAGTTTTAGTGACCACTTCTACAATTTAGTGTCCTACCTGCAAGGACTCAATTCTGTGCTAACACCTACTGCATTGAGGTTCTCCACACACGTAATGATGCCTTATGTTTATGACACCCTTCTTACCTTACAACTGACATTCAACGTTTTGCTGTTCAGCTAAAAATGACAACTTGCTCTTTCCTAAGGGCTAAGAACAGCTTTTGTTTCACATGCATCATGAAGACATCTTTCCACCTTTGTTGGTCTTTATATTCCTCATTTAACCAATTGAACATAATTCTGCTTCCTGTAACAATGCATTCAGTCTTCCCACATGAGCCCTTTCCTTGTGGGTAGGTTTTGTCTAACACATTCTCATTTCTCCTATAGTTCACTTCAGATCTATTCCCTTCACTCTTTTTTTGGATACAGGGAAGCCTCAACACCTCCTGTCTTGCTAGCTCCATGCATGCAGCTCAGCATCTCAAGAAGTCCCAGTTTCCTGTAACAGAAGTAAGATTTTAGCTAATACCACTAGTGTACTTTCCAGAGCTACAGTCCATGCTCGCTTACAGCAACACCCAGATATCTTGGCATGCTCCAAGTTAGAGAAGTGTTCCTTTTCTTTTACCTTTAATTGAATATGAGTTATCTAAAATACAGTTTGTCCTTCTTAACCTTTGTTATCTTCATCCCTCATGAAATATGTCTCCCCATCTGGAAAACTCCTTCCGTTTGAATTCCACTCTGGTTCCACCTGACAGCATCCCTCTATATTTCCCATCCCAAAAACCTCCGTTCCACTGGCTCAAGAGATCTGGCCTTGAGATACGGCATCTGAGCTCTGATGGTCATGTACAGCAGTTCATACCAGAATAATTGCAGTCTGGGCTAGTGATTATATTCCAACCCATAAATATTTGTTATTAACAGGCAGAGGGCTGTAACAGAACTTTTCCACGGGGAAAAATAAATGAAAAAAAGATTTTTATCTCTGCAGTACTCTACAAGTATACAAGTTTTAAGACATGCTATGAAACACATTTTAGTTTCAATTATTTTTAACCGTAAAACATGAAGGTCATAGCATGGACTCTACATCTTCAAAATGTTTATTAAAGTAGCACTGATGACTAACTTAATTAGTCATAGCTTCCGCTATTTTTCTCCCAATTATTTCCTTCTCTCCATACATTTTCAGATTCAGAGCCATTTTTTTAGTATTCCTCTGTAGCATTTCTATAATTCATTTATAGTAACAGAAATGCATAAAGAGAAAAGATTTTCGACTTTTCTAGGAATTTTTCCATAATAGCATCCACCAATCTGTGTACCAAATAAGAGAAAAAAAAATAGGACTCAGTCTGATTAAAAGTACTTTTTAAAGCAAATTTCAAGAACCAGCATCTATGTTGATGATACCTGCTGCCATGTAATGTTTGAAACTCTGCTGAAAATCAAATATGCCAGTTGTGAATAGGTGTTATCAACAAACTTCTGTAATGTTCTACAGAATTTTCCAAGCTGAGAGTTTCCACTGCTGCTGTAGCAAAAAAACCCCACAGAAATTTGGAAAATCAGCCCTGAAAAATAAAATACTGCAAAAATACAACTCAAAAATGGTATATATAAATTAGAAGCAAACTTTCCAACACAGTTACTCCCCTATAGACTGTTGAAGACATTCTTACAAGTATGTAGGGGAAGAACAATAAAACAAGAAAAACAACTAACAGAACATTAAGAAATCCACCTTTAATACTATGGCTTAGCTGTTCCCCAAAGAGGGAAAGGGCTGTGCTGCCATCCTCTGAAGGAAAAAAAGGAGAAGACTTGTATTCTGAGGTTTCAACATCCAGTTAGGAATTTAGTAACCTAAAAACTTTATGTCCTTGTATAGGCAAGTACGAACTACATTGTCTTTTGCTTCTCGGGTTTCTTTTAAACATGGGTGTGATTTTTAGGATGATTTAGATCTCAAGTATCTTGGAAAGTCTGACTCACTACTAAGAAGTTTTACCTAAAATACATATTTTTAAGATGCTGTAGTATTGAATAGAGAAATTATTTATGTTTGGAGACACAAAAAGAGTAAGAATAAAGAATAATTGCTTTGTTTCAACATACCCTCACATTTATGCTTCAATGAAGAGAGCAGAGAAGCTCTGTAACACATGGAGAAGTCAGTACAATATAACAAAGCATCTGCAGATAACTCCATCTCCATTTTCTGCTCTTTGGTTTTATAAGGAGTCACAAAAATACTTTACACTTCATTATTTCCATAGCACCTATGAGAAAAGTGTACTCTGTTTTTTCATGTCAGCCAGCCAACCATTAAACTACCAGAAGTTAAATCTTTTAATATCTTACATTCATTTCTGCAGGCTCCATACATAAAACAAGGGTGTGGGAGAACAAACCCTGCAATTACTAGCCAAAAGGAACAAAGCATACTTCTGTCTGCCAGCCTCTAACTCTTACATCACTTGCAATACTTCGCAAATTCTATTTTTTTTCACAAAATGTTAAAAACATGGCTGAAGCTATCTAATGCTTTAGAAGGAATAAACAGTCTCTTTCAGTAAGAATGGCAAGATAATGAACTATAACCGCTTGTACACAAAAATAGTAAAAATAAAACAAATCACTGAGTGGTTTTACGTCATGGATGCACCAGAGCAGAGAAAATAAACCATGAACAGCTTGTGCTAAATCCGAGCTGATCTGGAAAGAAAAGCCAAAAAGCTGGAATTAAGTTTTCCATCTATCACCTACTACCAAAAAGATCCTCTGCTCACAGCACCTCAAGATCCTACTGCATATCCAGGTTGAAGGCACAAGAAAGAGCGTTAAAAAACAACAGTGTATAGTGTGTATATATATTTATGTTTGTGTGTGTGTATTATCTTTAATTTAAAGACAGAATTAGTTGTCCTGTGCAACAAACCAGGGCTTTATGGTGACATTACTCTGCACAGCACACAAAGATACATACAGAGAACTAGGCTTTCTATCTTTGACCACTAATAAGAGCATAGTGTTTTTCCCCCACTCTGAATATTGCTTTAACTGGACTCCTTCTTTTACTTTAGCTTATTTGTAAACATTTGCTTTTTAAGTCTTTTTGGTACAAAAGAACATCCTAGCAATAAATCATTACAACATTACCTCCAAAAAGGAGGTAGTTTGAGGCTCTTGGGTGCAGATAAGAAAAGCAAAGAAAGTTAATGCGTGTAAGCAAACTTGCTCTCCTTCATTTATTTGTGCCCATTGGTTCTCAATATTTTCCTTCTCTTTATTATATATAGCTGTTGGAATTAAAATTATAAGAAAAGAACATTCTGCCTGAGGGATTACAAGAGAAATGTGAGAACAAAAAGAAACAGTGAATCTGTCAAGCTCAGATAAAAAGAATACTCAAAGAATTATGGGTGGTAGTTTGGATATTGCACAGAAAAATTAACAATTTTGTCTTGGGATGGTATTTCCTTGATAATAAGAAGTATCTGTAGTCATGTCAAATTGATGCGTTAACAGAAATAACCATCACTCACACTGCCTTTTCCACTGTCTTTACTCCACTCTTTAGAACAATCTTTTATACAATTTAGCAGTTTACAGCTCAAGTACATAGAAAACATGAACAAATCTATAAATCTTTATATGAGGCTCAAAAAACTTCCATTAAAAACACATCTACTTTGATTTTGATTATGAGAGGCAACAAAAAGGGAAATAGAACATGGCAAAAAATTTATATGCAGAAATATTCAGACTCTATAAGGACTCTAAATATACCAGATGCAAAGTGTTTAAATATTAACATTAAACCTGAGAAGTAAACATAAAATACAGATCTATGATATGAAAGAAGAATATATCAAGGTTAGGAATCAACTCTTGGTTAGACCACTGGGATCAGCATTAATACCTTAAATATAAACAGCATTGAAACATCTCCCACCACATCTTTGGCAGGAATGGATGCCAAAATACAGGATTGTATTTTGTATACATTTCTAGCTTAAATGGCTACTGAAATATAAATTCAACTTCTTTCGGCTCTTAAATATGTGAATACTCAAGTTATATACAACTGCCTTCCAGATATTGACATTGTATTTATTGAAAATTTATAAATTGTGAATTTATTAGCTGTAAGTCTTTTGTTTGATGTTTATTATTTTAATTATCTATTCAACATTACTTAATATTTTAAACCATTATTTTTTGAGGGTGTTGTTTTTTATTTTTAAATTTTGCTTTATTAAGACAAATATAAAAGAACGTACAGACCCAGAAAATTTGAGACAGTGAAGAGATTTGGCTTCTAAATGCAGTAAACTAATACTTATACTGACAGACTGACAAGTGATAGATCTTAAACTAGGATAAAACAGGAAGTATTCTTATAGTTTAGATTTTATATACCACCTGTCTGCTTTGCAACCAGAGCTTCTGAACCTGAATGCAGTGACCACTGTCTTTTACAATAAATCATTTTATCTGACTATATAATATATTTTGATAATACAAACGTAAAAGAATTTTGTAAGCAATGAAACAAGAGCATAAATCTTGAGGAGTGGCAAAATTCTATCCAAGGATTAAATTCATAATGACACGGATTTTCAGAGTTACTAAGAAGAAATGGAATAAAGAGAGGTTCATCCTTCTGTAAGGAATGTTCTCTTGCCTTTGTAGGGAAGGGTCTCAAAGCACACCAAAGACAATACAAGCTTCCATTGAACCTGAAATGCTGTGTCTCTGTTAGCACAGGATTCTAATACCAGAAGAAGCCTTCAAAGTAGGACCTAGCATCACCTCTGCTTTGAAGACAGGGAACTAGGGCGTAAGTTTTCTGTATTATTTTCTTAAAAAATCATTGGCAAACTCAGACAGAACATGTTATCTTCCACCATATCTAGGACCTTGAATAAGAAATCACTCCTCGTCCCAACAGGAAAGGGAGGCAAAAGAGTTAGATGCCATGAATCTCTGAATTTCCTGTTTACCAGGTAAGCATATTACATGCAAAGGAAAAGCCATCCACCTCAGTGAAACAGAAATTTCCTCAATATATAATGGCTGAAAGAGGGTGCCGCATACCATATAACACTTCTACTTGCAGGTCTTTTTTTCCATTATTTTTCTCCTATATTCACAGAACAGTATCTGCACTTTGTTGATCAGCACCTGAACTGGTCTTTCAAAAGGATCTTGAAATGTTAACTAGAATTTGTCTTGGTTTCTGCTGGGATTGAGTTAACTTGCTTCCTAGAGACTGGTACAGTGCTGTGTTTTGGATTCAGTTTGAGAATGATGTAAAAACACTGGTGTTTTCAGTTGTTGCTAAGGAGTGTTTATACTAAGGCAAGGACTTTTCAGCTTCTCATGCCCTGACAGCAAGAAGGCTGCAGGGGCAGAAGTTGGTAGAAGACACAGCCAGGACACTGGGCCAAAGGGATATTCCATACCACATGGTGTCATACATAAACCAAGGGGAAAGCTGTCTGGGGGCCACTGCATGGGAACTCTGTGCATCGGTCAGCAGGGGGTGAGCAATCACACTGCGCATCCCTTGTTCTGCATATTCTATTTCTTTCATTAGTGTTAATTTTTTCCTCCTTTTCCGGCCCATTAAACCGTCCTTATCTCAACCCTTGAGTTTTCCCACTTCTGCTTCTCTGATTCTCTCCCCCATCGTGCTGTGGGGTGGAGTGGGCTGTGCGGTGTTTAGTTTCTGTCTGGGGTTATACCAGGACAGAACTACACAACATACCGAGGGTTAACTAAGCTCAAGAACCACAGAAGAACCTGGCAAACCTTTGCAGTTTTAAATAGCCTAGCAATATGAAACCTCTTTCTATTCTTGGCTAGATTTCCTTCACACACCCTCTTTAAAAAGTTTATAGAGAGAGAACACAAACTGTTGTACCTCTAAGAGGTATTCTCAAGACTAATTTTAGGCAGTGGAAATCAGCCTCTTTCTAGGTTTTCTCTTAAGCCTGTGGAAAGACTGTGACTCCATAGAAGATGGTCAGAAAATGATATTTAAACAGGATTTGTAATGGTAAACATTAAAAAAAAAAAAAAGCTCTGTTGAAACCAGTTACACACCTGCACCTTTAGCTGCCTGCTCACCACTCATTTTTAGCTTCATTCAGACAAGTGTCCCTGTTCCTCCCAGTCTGCCCATTCTCCAAACAACAAATATTATGAGCTGTCTGCCCCAGCCTTAGTCTAAAGCAGTGTGTGAGTCCAACCCCACTGACACTACACCACACCCCAGTGAAGACTGAGAACTGAAGTTATCTTGCAGAACAAAAAGGAAGATAACCACTCTGCACTAACCACACTGGTCAGGAAGACCAGCCTACCAACCCCAACATTTCTCTTTAAACTCCCTCCTACACATCTTGTCTTCTTTTTCCTCCTGTATTTCATGATTTGCATGCCTAGGCTTAAGATGCAAATGGTGAACTGAAATATTTTTTACATCTCCTTTGATGAATCTCCATACATAATTAGAAAAGCCTTACATAAATTCCCTTAGACTAACACAAATCTTCTCCCTTATTTATGTATCACCATTATAGTTTAACAGGGCATGGAAGATCTTGATCTTCTGCAATTAAATTCAGAGTTAAAGGATTCCACAACCGTAATCTACTAATGTTTGAGGCTAAAGCAATACAGCAAAGCTCCATTAAAAAAAATAAAAAAAACCCTGTAGAACCTTTAGGAGTAACAGCACGTACCTGAGCAGTGAGAGGAGTGCCATCTACTACAGAACTATTCATTTGGTCATCCAAAGTCACTAACTTTGGAATTCTACAATCCAAGGCTAAAAGCATTCATCAAAAGTATCTTGGTGGCAACAGCCATGTCAGTCCAGTATCATGTGAGAAATGTTACAATGAGTTACTGCTCAAATCCAAAATACCTCAAACTTTTCAGACTAAAAGTGAGCTGTGGAAGTGGTCTTATTTGCTTAAAGCATGAAAAGCATAACACTGAAGTAAGTTGACATTACCCTCATTTCCATAAACCACTGAAGCTACTGACTGACATTTTGCAAGTTAAGCAAGAGAGGAGTCAAATTCATACTGGCATTTCTACTGTCAGGCAAAAAAGTGTGAAGCGTGCATAAACCTGCAGTCCCATCTACTGCTTGTCACCGTGCCCCTGAGAAGCAAGTGCATATGTATGTCACTTTCTCCTCCTATCCATCTGCATTGCACATAGAGAAGGCAGGATGCTCTGTATCATCTCAAATGGTGTTTTATATTCAACAGTGAGCCTTTTCTGTTTCAGAATAGTGCCCATTAGGACAGGCTGCTTGATGGAAACCATCAGGCTAGAGCTCACCCTCAAAACAGTTGCCACATGTTTAGGCAGCAGCTACACTCGTGTTTTTAAACAAACAAAACATCTGAACTCTGGCAGAGATTCAGCGCTTGAAATATATGTTAGTGCATCTCCTAACTGGATGGTGACCAAAAATGGATTTCTTGAGAGTTCTTCCTCTTAGAAAGTTTACTCTTGAAGGAGGAGATATTTTTTTACAAACACGAGGTTCCTCCAAACAACAAACGTATAAAAGAAAGGAATAACAGAGTGAGATGGCTTATATTGCTTTTGGAAAGCTTTAAAATGTTTGATTAGATCTGCTTTGGAGATAATTTAATCTGTGACAGAATGCCATCTTTTTCTAACTATCAGGAATTGAATTAAAATGGAATGTGATCTCTATCTAACAGTTCCACAGAAGACAGTACAGTTTCTGTCAGAAAATATAACATAGTAGAACAAAAATAAACCCCAGGTTTAATAAAGGTTTAATAAATGATGGAAAAAACTGATTTCTACATCAAGCTCTCCAACTCATGCTTCAAGAAACTGCACAGGAAGACTTTGCTCACAAAATTCTGAGGACATTTCATCTCAAATCAAGACTTAATCGATTGATGTTGCAAGGTCTCTTTATGAGAAATCATTCTTTAAAGGACAGACTGCAAAATATTTGCTAATTGTCTATGAAGTACTATAGCTAATTAAAGAAAGTACATTTGTCAAATAAATTAAGTGATACATTATGATGTGCCTTCTCAGTAATCTATAATGCATCTCCAATATATCAGCATGAATTAAAGGAGCCTCTGTTACAGTCAGTAAAAGCCTCTATTACTCTTCTGAAGAAAAGTCTGACAGTCTATTTTTCTATCCAATCTAAACAGGACACTGTACTTAAGCTATATATCTTATATATATATATATATATATATATATATATATATATATATATATACTTATACATATACACATATACTTCTTTGAATCAAAAATTTATTTAAAAAGCAAGGTCAAATATAAAATAAAATAATTTTTATTTTTAATATTTTTTCTTTGAAATAAACAAGAAATAGCCTTATTTTTTAAATTTGTATTTAGTTTCTACTTTGATAAAATTATAATTTCCACTGAAAATCATTCTGAAGATTTTCAAGTTAACTCAGCTTTAAGCCATTTAATAATTTTTCTTCTGGGATAAAAAAAAATAAATCATAGCCTTAAAAAATTATTTAAAATGTCTTTAATATTCCATTTTTCTCTTTTATCAACAATAAACTCTTGCCAGGAAAATAAGTGATTTTTTTAAATGAAAGCCAATGTAGGTAATTGCATCTATTTAGTGTTTACATAACTTCTCCTAGAGCCTTTCTTTGGACCACCTAGCTTGTGGGGCTTTTAAAAAGTCATTAGAGCTAAATTGCTTGAAATTAGTAAAGTTATTTTTCCATTCATGCATCCATCTCAGCTGAGAAAAATCATTCAACAATGAGCACTTGACAGCACAGCCACTTTCCCCCATTAATTGTCGACTAAGACAAGAAAATTGAATTTTTCTCTGCTGAAGTTTAGGCAGCGGTTTCATGGGTAGAATACCCTCAGCTGCTGTCAGCTACTCAGCTTCTCCAAGCTGCAGAAGTGAACTGGCACACCTACACCTGCTAATGACAGACAGCTCTTCTGAGACAGAATGGCAGCAGGTTAGTTCCTCTAAGCAATCCAAAGGGCCATGGCAGTGGCTTCACATACACTGCTTCATCGTTATTCTGCTCCCAAAGGTGTTGCAGCTGATTGATACGCTAACATTTCATTCTATATAGTGATAAAACCCCAAGCTATCACACAGTTCTATTTGCTATCCTTACCCAGCAAACGTTTTGCCCAACTCAGACTGTCAGCTCCATTTCTAATCACTGCAGAAGTAACATTAAGTAAATGTGGCATTTGGAACACTTGATGCTTTATACAAAAAATGCAGAAATCCTCACTTATTTCTCTTCCTCTCAGTCTTAGGCACTAAGAGATGCATGTTTTGTTAAATGTATGGAGAAAAAATACATCTAATAAAAAACTAACAATTTCAGTCATATTGCTAACCTGACGTGCAGAGAAGTGAGTTCGCTAGTTA
Organism: Chamaea fasciata; assembly: GCF_029207755.1. Classification (NCBI taxonomy): domain Eukaryota; kingdom Metazoa; phylum Chordata; class Aves; order Passeriformes; family Sylviidae; genus Chamaea; species Chamaea fasciata. The sequence continues at coordinate 45,907,404 of NW_027094086.1, read as the reverse complement.
CTCATTTAAAAAAAATGCTAAACTTTGTCTTATGAAGAAAGTCCTTAATACCTAAACCCCTCTGCCCTTAAACATTTATCAGATCTCTGATCTGCTCTTATCAAAACTTCTCTTCTTGAAAGACAGTTTATTTACACATGTGCGAAGTCAATCCCAGAACAGTCATGAGTACATAAGTCAAATAGATATCTCCTTCCCTCTTACAAAAAAAAAAAAAAAAAAAAAAAAAAAAAAAATCGGAAAACAACATTCTTTAATTTACTATGAACACTTTGATAGGTACAAAGGTAAAGTGATACTATCAATCATTCCTGATTAGTTTCTGAGAAAAAGAAGCACAGAAAAGTGCCAAAAATGTAAAGAACCAGCCAGGATGCTCTACTCAGCCATCTTACAGGGACAGGAAGTGGAAAATTATTTTTTAGTGATCCAGTGGTAACACACTGTGGAGAATATTTCCATAGAACTAAACAGCATCATGGGAAAATGCTACCAGTAGTATCCAGTATTCCAGCTGGATTTCCCATCAGAGGAACCTCAGAGGAAAGGCATCAGTTAAGAGAAAACTGTACAAACTGATGGAAGAAGGAATAATTCAGGGCTACTGAACACACCTCCAGTCTAGAAGGCTTCTAAATTATAAAACACAAAAGACAAAGAAAATTCTCTGAACTACTATTATAAACTTCTCTAGTTTTTAGTCTACTCTAAGCATTGTTTGCAGAAACAATATACGAAGCTGGAGAGGCCTTTGAACCTGACCTGATTTATTGTCTCTTTTTCTCTGCCACAGAAAATGGGATTCCTAAGCCTCTTCCTGAGCTACCTGAAGGTAGCAGTGAGCTGACATGTCCTATGTGACAGAGAGTGATCATCCTGCTACCATACTTGCTTGGCTCAAGTAGCATTTCTCTTGGAAACTTACAGCTTTCAGGTCTCTACCAGTCTGAATGCCTCTGTTTACTGGTATTCATGGCAGTCTAAGACTAAGTCATTAGATCCTATAATCATTCCTGATTCAAAAAAGTATTTACAGTCCACTTGATTACACTGTCGTCCTATTCAGAAAAGAAAACCCAGAGCAGTGTGATTTGGGCTTTTTTCTTGGTCTCAAGTTGTTGAATGTCACGCCATCCAAATTATTGTAGCACCTCTTCAGGCTCTGCCTGCCCTCCTCTCCACCATTCCTCATTCCCGAGCTCACAGCATTACAACATTACAAGGCCTCCACATACAAATGTTTACTGTTACTTTGGATGTTTAGACATAAGATTAGGCCTTGCTCCCCCTCAACAAATATTTTATTAGTAACTGGAAAACGCTCCTAGATAGGAACAGCTTCAAGTGAGCATTTTTGATAATACATTATTTGGCATTGCATCAAATGCAAACATAATTATTTGCTCAGTTTTAAGGATATTTATTGAAAAAAATGTGACTGTCTGTAGTAATAGAACTACCTGAAACCTCTATGCCACAAACATTGTTGTGCAAGTGCTATATCACATCAGAGGAATGCACCAAAAGCCAAAGAAAAATAATATTTAGAAAAAGCAGGAACAGACACTTGGGTACTTTCAATAGGTCAAACTTCAGTGTTCCTCACACACACGCAAAATCTTCATTAATTCTATTGATTCTCTGCAGCTCAGATCTTTTTGGCAAAGGGTTATCTTAACATGAGGAAGATAGTTTTAAATTGTACCATAAAAGTGCAATTCCTACTATTCCTACAAATCCACCCATTTAAAACTTCAATACACTGCAACCACATTAACTGCTTCCAGATATTTGGAGGGCAAGAAAAGAATTATCTGTGGGAAACAGAGTTCTGGAAAAACCTGAAATGTCAGAAGATTTTTCAAGGCAAAACCACAATTGTGGCCAGAATACTCATAATGAATGGCTGATTGTGTGATGACAGCTTTCTTTAGATGGTGTCACCAGAGAATAATTTTATGATAGAGAGTTTAACTAATGATTGATATGTGAGAAACAACATAGTTAAAGGACAAAAATAATATAGTGATAGAAACTGCCAAGCAGCAGTCTGAGAAGAGTAAAACATCATCATGAAAAACATAAATATGTACGACAAATACATAATAATATAAAGTAAACTTAGCACATTTCTTGTAACAGAAGTCATAACAGAAGTCAGAATTAGACATCTATGGCCTATCCTCCTTTCCTATCATCAAGGATCCAGAAACCATTTGCTTTCCTCTGCCCTTTTTTTCATTTGCTCTTGTTTTTCTATGGCTTACCTCAGGGGATAAACAGTAACAAAGCACCTTTGTTAGTGAACGTGTCAGCTTCAAGAAACATATTTAACAGAACGAAAAAATAGTTTTGATCCTTTCTGTGTTCTTTGGCCCTTACGGAGAGACGAAACCAAAAAGATCTGGTGCTATCAGCTCTAGAGGTAGACATTCTGGCAGCCCTCTGACCCAGGTGAAATACCTGGTCCCCAGCCCCAAATGAAAGCTGAAAGGACAGCAGTTTCAAAAATAAACATCTGACCTCCCCCAAGTAATTAATATGATTGCCTTAAGTGGATACTAGTCCACATGGATTAGCTCATTTAAAATATCAAGATTGACTTCTAACTTTCCAGAAAGTCAGTTACTAATTTGTGTGTGCAGTGGTCACCACAGACTACACTTTGCTTAAAGTGCTTCCCAACTGTCATTCAACTATGTTTTATTTACAGATTATTAATAGAAGCTGTCCAATATGCACACTTTATTAGCTGGAGAGTCAAGGCTGAGTCTTCTTGCCAAGAATACCTTGAAGCCACCTGTCAGTCACAGCATCTGGCAGCTTTATCTGCATTATATTTATATGTACATCAGTCCTAAACCTGATGCCAATAGAGTTTTGTTATATTGCATGATCAATCATAACTTAAGTGGAAGCATACCTCAGCTATTTGCAGATTAATTCTACCAGGAAGAAATTTCTGCTCACAGGTTAAATAAATCATGAAGTATTTATACCTCACTGCAACTACCTCAGCCTATGTAAGCCCAGTCTCATCCACCTGTTCCTCTTCAAAATAGGCACACTGAAGTGGAAAGATTGTAACAGAAGAGAAATAGGGTGAAATTAATTTTGTCATCTGTAAGAGGATAAAGGAAATTAAAAAAAATCCCCAAAGTCCATATTATTTGTTATATTTCACATATACTTTGTGCAGGTCCCCATGCCATGAAAGTAATTTGAAATCCAGAAGCAAAGCCAGGGGCTTTTTTAACATGTTTTTTGTTGTCTACTGCCTACCATTACACTGCAACAGCAAATCCTTAGAATAAAATTGCACAGAGGAAGAAGAAAACTCATCAAATAATTATTGGAAAAAAAAATCTGTATTTTTTTTACAGTTTGTTGCTTCATTGGATATAATTTAAATGGGGCAAATCAGCCAACTCTCACTCTAAGGATTCTGATCCTGTAAGTAATTTCTTTAGTGATTAGGAGTCTATTCATATCAAATGGTCTCTATTATTGTAGTAATAATTCAGAAGCTCCCACAGCAAAAGAGTAAAATTAATAAAAACACATCCCTCTACCAGCCTGCTTGAGCTGCTCCTGTTCTGTGATGGGAGGGATCCATTCATGACAGATTTGGTTCTTCACCAGTGTCAGAATTTTACATATTTGATGACTTCTTTGAGGACTGCTGGTAGGCAGAAAAGGTTGGAGAATTTGAGAATCATACTCTGACAGAAATTTCAGTTTCTAAGATTAACAAATATCTGTCACCTCTATTAACAACTATCCTGTAGAGCTACTTGGCTTGAGCATTTCTAAACAGTTTATAAATCAAGCTGAAGTTCATGAGAAGTTTAGATTCTCTGGCCCCACATCAAGAACAGAAGTGCATTCTGGAAAGCACTCCATAATTCTTGACTGCGAGTACAGAATCATATTAAAGCAATGACATTTAATGAATTATATGCATAATGTTTAAAGTAACAGGCTGCATTTTACACACAATTCAAATACTGTGACCTGTGTCAACAGATGGTAGCCCTTTAGTTCTCAGTAGTGGACAAGGCATACTGTGCATTAATGACTCTTTAATGAGAGCAAGAAAGAGCCAGAAACAAAGAAAAACAAACAAAAAAAAATGTATCTATGTATTTTCCTAATTTGTATTGCCAGAATTAATTCAAGAAGTGTACAGTGAAATATACTGTAGTATATTTTGGTTTTAATGCACTAACAGTATTGCAACAGATTCCACTTCATTATTTGGCCACTAAGTGTTCTTCTAGGAATAAAAAAATGATTTTGCACAGACGAGTGGACCAGAAAGTGAAATTCTATTTACCTAGTTCTATTAAGCTTTTGCTAACTAAAGCTTCTCCTTCTCTGCCACTGTTGTAATGCCAAAGTCAAAGTAACCTCTCATGACATACATCTCTGAACAACAGAAACATTATGGGGGTATGGAAACAATTCCGGAACAACTGTTTTCCACTCCTCCCAGGAAATAGCTCTTTTAAAAATTTTAAGCAAGAATATAAAGTATAATCAAAACTGTCTTTGCAAACAAGTTTGCTATACTTCTTATTTCCTGTTAGACATACTTTCTTTTCTTAACAGAGTTATTTTTTGGATGAATGGCAAAGCATCAGGCACTGGTATTTTCCTGTTTAACGCAACAGAATGTTTCCAGCTGCAGCTAGCAGAACTCATGCACCACATCTCCCTAGCTGACCATAATCAAAACCAAACACCTCCAAACCCTCATTCCTCTTGCATACAATTTACTGAGAGGCAATATGCCCACACCCAGGGCCCAACAACATGACTCTAGACAACACTAAGTTAACTTGAGCTGATCCTAAGTGCATGCTTGTATTAGGCCTAGATTACAACACATATGTCACAGAAAGTACTGCAGACCTTTAACAGCTTCTTCCTCCATCTATGCCCTTACACAAAGTTGGGCAAGTTCTTCTATTGTTGGATTGTAATTAGTACTGAAATGACCTGCTCCATTCCAATCACATTAAATACAAAGCCAGTTAACACCTTGTCTTTCACCTGGCACTCACCCACAGTGAAATTTAATATTGGTTCTGATTATTCTCAACCTTAGGCTTCTGACCCTGAGTTACTTTCCTGGATGTTACCCCATGTCAGTGACAGGCGGAAGACATCCCCTGATGCGCATGTCAAAACTTGAGGCTATGAGGCCATCATCTGCTATGTTCTAGGGCAATGAATTTTTTGCTAAGAGACAAGTTTTGCCTCGCTATCACTGTTATTAAGAAAGTCAATTTTCAAAAGCCAATGACTTCCCTAAGAGCTCCTCCCCTCCTTCCCCCGTTATTGTCTGCTTGGCTTATAGCAGTTTTTGTCCATGGCAGCTGAACTCCTTGCAACCATTGACTCAACACTGTATTCCACCCCTGCCATTCCAGGACTTTCTGTGCTCCAGCATCCCTGAACAACAACAAAACAAACCGCAGTCAACCAACCAAACAACCAATAGACTCCACCAAACAAAAAGGAATCATTGCTCATCAGAAAAGTATAACAGTGACCAAGTCTTGTTTGTTTGTTTTTAATTAGAATATTATGGAACTGTAAACATGAAAATTATTATTACCGTCCTCCAGAAAAAAAAAGAAAGAAATATGCTGCTCATTCCCCAAATGTTTTGATAACTCATGTCATCTTCATTTGTAGATGGTGCCAAGAGAAAAAAATCTGTGCCTACTCAGCCTGATTTTGCTAGAGCTATGTGCTGTGAGTTCCTGGCAGGACTGTGTGATAGAAAGTTGAGTGGTCAATATGAACAAAATCATTGGAAACAACAAAAATGTGAAGGACAAACTGTACTTCTAGCACACAGGCTTCACACAGGTTTAATAGAGGTCAATGATAGTCTGGGATGTTGTTACCATGGGGAGGCTCTCAAGTGATAAGGAAACAACCATTTTTGGTGATATGAGTGGGACTGGGGGGGAGTGAGAGTTCCTAAAGAACCACTGTAGGCAATAATATTTTCTAAGTTGCACTCGCTGCCAAGTATGGCTTTCCAGGCAGTACAGGATGCTGCTGCTGCTGCACATCTTCACTAAATCAAGATCAAGCCAAAAGAAAACCAAAGCCAATGGATGTGTGTGATTTTCTATTCCCCATCACTTTACATCAAGTGAGGCTCATACACGCCGGGGAAGGGTTTCATCTATATTTAGGGCAAAGCTTAAAATACATCATATTTTTCAGTTTTCTTGAATAATGAATATTTACTACTTTACAAAAAGCAGAATTTTTAGGCCGATTTGATTATTGACCATGACTTTCAACAGAAATGAGCAAACTTGGGAGTTTTGGAAGAGGCTTGCTTTTGTTTATTTTAGATTTTGTTGTTGTTTAAACATAGCATTTGATAAAACTCAGCTACCTCTCTCTTCTTTGTGGCTGGAGACAGTAACATTCACTCCCACATATATAGCCACAAGGCTCAGGGTTGAAGGAGCTGCAAAGAAAAACACTGTATGCTGATGTGTCATGCATCTTCCCAGTTTCAAACTGACAGATAGGAAATGTCTTGCACAGGAATACTGTAGAATGTAGAAACATTCTTTTTCTTTGAATATGCTATTAATATAAATTAAAAAAAAAAGAAAAAGTGAGACTTGTCTGAAGAAGTAGGGATATAAACCTGAAAACCCAACCAATATTCATGTTGCTGTGAAATAATGATTACCTTTAAAAATAAAACAGAATGAAAAATAAAACCAGGGCTTTTTCACATTAAAAAAAAAAAAAAGAAGTTAAAGGCACTTCTCTTCTTCCTTGAACCTTTTGCTCCTTGACACAAATCATGTTTTTTTCTAGCTAAATCATACACATCACCTGTCAGACATTAAGTCCTTGTGCACTAAAAGGGCTCTCATTACTCAAAACCTCCCACCCTCCTGATCTTTAAATGCTTTTTTCACACATTGCAAGATGATCCAGAAATATCCCAAATTAATAGAAATACCCTGTTTACAGTAAGACCAAATGAGTAAAATGGAAAAGACAAGCCAGAAACAAAGGCTCTAGAGTGTGAATACCAAAAAAATTCTTCCATTTAAAGTCATCTCCATGTATCCCAGTAGCTGACTGTGGTTAGAAGATAGGTTTCCATCTAAAATATTTCTCCTACCAACAGCCTCTACTCCCACAAAAAGAAGGAAATAAAGGCGATCCTTTAAATAAATATATACATACATGCATACCTATATGTATATATACACCCTGGAAACAAACATCAGAATTTCTAATTTAATTCCAGTAAGAAGCCAAAGTTTTTTCTTGGAATTTTGCAGAGACCACATCACATGTTTTAACAGGACTGTTTGCAATCACGCAACATATCAAAGCAGTTCAACATCAGACACAGTGGTAAGCAGCCTTAAAAATACTCCAGCAGCAAGCACTTGCTCTTCTGAAGTGTGCAGTGCATGTAAGGAAAATACAACAAGCCAGGAAAAGAAAAACATTCATCTTTTCATCATCATTCCTAGATAGTAATTCATATGAGGAGCAACTGAGGGTTTGTTTATCCTGGAGAAAAGGAGGTTCAAGGCAGACCTTATCACTCTCTACAACTCCCTGAAAGGAGGCTGTAGGAGATGGGGATTGAGCTCTTCTCCCAGGCAACCAGCGACAGAATTAGAGGACATGGCCACAAGCTGTATCAGGGGCATTCAGATAGGATATCAGGAAGAATCTCTTCATGGAAAGGGTATTTTAGAATTGGAACTGACTGCCCAGGGAGGTGGTGATGTCATAATCTTGGAGGTGTTCAAGAAAGTCTGGACATGGCACTTAATGCCACGGTTTAGCTGACAATTCTGTTATTAGTCAAAGGTCAAACTTGATGGTCTTGTAGGTCTTTTCCAACCTAAATGATTCTGTGATCTCAATTTTTTTTCTACTGTTACATCTAAATGATGATTTTCCAAGTGAAAAATACCTCTCCACCCTTCGTGCTTTGTAAGACTATATGTTTGTCTTAAATGGTACTGCATCATACAGTCCATGCCCAGAAGAGACAAGACTGCAGGGCTGTACGGTCTGAATGACAAGCTTTCAAGGAAAGGACTTTTTGGGACTGAAGAAGTGCCATGAACCGAATGTTATCAAAGGCAACAACAATGGTGGACAATAACTGAAAATGAACCACTGCATTCAATGACAGCATCTGTCCGAAAATTTAACAGAAGTTGGAAAACAAAATAAAACTCATATATTATGTTGAAAAAAGAAAAGGCATAGCTACTTGACAGAAAGAATGACTGCTGAGGACTCTGTAAAATCACATTTCCGAACACCAGCCAGATATTCTGCTCTGAGGGTCTGACTAACTGTAAAACAGCATGAAAAGCATCTATTACATAATTTGTATCCAATTCAAAAGAGCATTTTGAAAACAGTATTACTGTTACTCAGCCTTTCCAGGAAGGAGGATACCCCAATACATAAGTGTTTCAATATCAAGCCAAAAAGCACTCCAGGGGTAACTACAAGTCAAATTTTGAAGTGAATTCAGTTACATGCCCATAGATACAAGAAAGTTACAGAATCCTCTCCTGAAAGTTCTGTTTGAAAACAGGCAAAAAAGAGTATATTCAGGTGTCTTCAGTGTAATGAAGATACTCCCTTCTAGAAGTAGATCTTGGTGGCCTAGGTATGAACAAAGTTGGGTGGGTTGTTAAAAGCTTATACACAATAATACATGAAATGCCATCAGCTTCCACTCAAACATGAAATTGAATATATAGCTAAGAGGACCCCCAAAACCTCATCCTATTTAGTTTGTTTTATACCACCAGAATGTGGAAGCCAGAATTTCTTCTAAACCAGAAGGATTTATAAAATTAAATGTGATTTAGCTATAGGAATGATAAAAGTAAAAGGAATGAAAAGCAAGATGAAAATGAATGAATGAATGAAAAAAATGTATGAAATGGCTGCTAAACAGCCAGACCTGGGAAGAATATCCTCAGTAATAGATGAATACAGCCTTAAAGTGTTATAAAATATGAAATTTTAACATTTTTTTCTCAAATCTTCTGGGGTTTGCAACTGCAAAAGACAGGGTGAGACTCTACAATCAGTATCTCAGAAAACCATCTTCTCTTATATTCAACTTTTACTTGTGTTTTTAGACCATTGTGGTTTAAGAAAACATAATTTTCTACCTATTTCTTAATAGCTTTTATCCTGCAAAGGCAATTGTTCTCTCCCTACAGCTTCCATCTACTGAAAGCTGGGTGGAGGGGAAGGAAACCCATTCTATGCTATATGGAGAAAGTGACCTAATAAAATTTTGTAACATTTCTGGGATTTCAATACCTGTGTAATTGTTCACCAAGAAGCATTTACTGATCCTATGAATCTTCTTTCTTTTGTGATTCAGTCCAACAATGGGGTAGATTCAAAAAACAAACAAAGAAACAGAAACATTTCTCACACATGAAACACAGCATATTCCAACCAAAAGGGTAAAACCTAAGCACACCTAGACTCATTAGAACAGCCTCATTAGTGACTGGGCATTGTCAACCTGAAGATTTGTTTTGCCATACCAGTGATATTCTCCAGCAGACTTAGGAGGACTCCCAGAAACTACCCAGGAATTTGACAGCAGAAATACTTCAACTTTACTAAAAAAAAAAAAATTATTCATAATTAATATCCATTATTGAGCAGTGTTCTCTTCACCTTTATCGACAAACCTCTTTTCTACAAATATATTACTTTAATGTATTTTCTGATGATTGTCTAGAAAAACTATGACTTCCATGAAACAGCTGTCTTTGTAATTCATCACATATGAATGGTTCTTTAAGCCACATCAATGCTTCTTCACTTAGACAAAGTTTAAATAAAAGATCAACCCACAGAAAACAACAGAGTAAATTTTATTGTGTGTACACACATATTCAGTTGCTACTTAGAGTGCCAAGACAAGGAAGAAAGGTACTCCATGGACTCAAAATATCTCACCAGATTACTAACGGACCCAAAAGACTCCCTTGGATTACCAAATCTGGCAAGATGAGGAAAAAAGCCCACCTGTTTATGCCAAGAAATATGTATAATGAATACAACCTGGATGGCTACAGCAGTAGCAGACTAAATTGTGAAAGCTCGTGCAAAGAATTGAATGAAAGCTCATAGAGTTTCAAACTTTCTTTAAAATGCAATTTTTATCTGAATTTTTATTTTATTTCTCTACAAAAGAAAGACCTGTGGCCTGAGGAATGTGTCCTGAAACTCCTCAGGAAGTAGAGGAGTTCTCTGCTTTCCTGCAGAGAATTGCAGGAAAGCACATGGACTACAGAAGGATGCCTGGACAACCACTGATGCTCCAGAACTGATGCTCTGCCAAGTGAAGAGAAAGCACATGGAAAAACTCGCTATCCTTAAAGTGAGATACTTTTCCTCTGCTGGTAAAGAGGAGCTGCAGACTTTTTCACCCTTGGGAACCAGAAATCTATGGGAGGACAGTGCAGTGCAGCCCTTTAATTAGTGGTAAGACTATATTATTTTAAAGTAGTCCTTCATAATCATGGATGTACTAGGCACACTTCACAAAAAAATAATTACACAAACTCTGAGAGAAAGGAAAAAAACACCACATGGCAAAACCCCAAACAACAAACCCAGCATACAGTTCTAATCGCAAAGATGTTCTCAGATTGTTTTGTAGTAATCAGTCACACTAAATCACATCAGTCCCCCTAAAAAGAAAGAGTTTTAAAGTACAAAATTAGAATCCCTATCTTAAAACTCCACTTCATTTCTCTAATATTTCAGGATTAAATTGCAAGTGTCCTTTGTACCCCACAACCCCCTAATTCAGATGATTCATGGTACAGAACTCAACATCAGCCCTGGAAGGCCCTGCAGTTTGCTTCACCTGAATAAGATCAAAAGTGCTGGAAATTTCTAAGCATATAGCAAATAGTGATTACTTCTTAATCAGTGTCATAGTATTTGATGTTTGCACTACATAATGCAAGACCCTATGGAGAACTGTCAAGTAAAGCTGCAGGATCCAGCTGAATTCACATCAAGCTTCATTCATGTATGTGAATTTATATTCAATGAATATATTTATATATGGAGAACATGAAGTGCTCCATATATACCACATTATCAATGTTGTCAATTAAATTTCATCCAGATGTAGTCTGTATGTATTGATGCTCACGCTGGACTACTGGCAAGTCTGTTCCCAATTACTCCATTGAGGTGAACTGAAGCTACCCAACAGACGTAAAGATATATCATCCTGTCTTTATACACTCCATGCCTGATCCAAACCAAGAAACTCCCCTGTTTTCTCAGTCTGCTAATGTCTCTGAAAAGCCATCAGAGAGGACCACCATGTAGCTAGCAGCTGTTTCTTAGACATCTTTAAATGAAAGATTTTCCCCTTTTTAAGGTAAAGGGATGATAAACATGACTAGATATATTGTGAAGAGTCCAAGCACGGTAGGAGGGAGCAGAAGACATGGCTGTGTTGAGACGTGTATCCAGCTGCTGAGCCTGCAGGTGCATCTGGAGTAGATGGACAGGATGAAAAATTAGAGGTGTTCCTGGGCTGGATACATTTGAGTACTGAGAGAAGTTTGTAAAAAAAATCAGAGAAAAACATGCTTGGATAAGATCAGTCTAGAGCAAAATAAGACAAACAGGGGAACCAAATCAGTTGAGATCTCAGTGATGCGAACAGGAAGCAGAAATAAGAGATCCAAAGAGAGAGAAAGCAAAGTATGAATAAGAACTGGCGTTGGATCTAGTGTGAAAAATGATGAATAACTAGAAAAAGTGGCAATAAGAATGGCAAGTGTGAAAGAAAACAGTCCAACTTTAAAACAGTAGGACAAACATAAATAAGGGAATTGGTAACTACCATATAATTATCCAGTTCCCCCCCAAATATCTACATCTGATTGGGAATATTTCACACCACAGTTAGGAGAGCCTGAGAAATAAGCATGAACATTACAAACCACAACAGAGTAAAATTCACTATCTCTTCCAGAGATTGTGATTTGTGAAGGCTCCAGATATTCAAAAGAATGGGGTGGTAAGGAGAAGCATTTCACAGGTGCAAACCAGATACTTTCCTGAAGTCAAACATATCCGACTTTCCATCCCTTCAGCAACCAAATGCAAACATGAACGCTGTAGGTCGTGAGCAGGGCACCATGGAAGATAAAAATAGTTCTGCCCACAACAAACACTTGTCTCTACAGGCTCGTAGCACGGCAGTTGAGAAGCATGAGGTGCACTTTCCATTTCCTAACACAACTTCACCTCAAATGCTCAGCCACTTGCAGATCAAAACTTGCTGTCTTACAGCTGTGTAGCTAGTGAGAGAATTAAAGGAACACATAAAATCCTTGCAAAGATACTTGTCAGTTTAGGATTCTCCAGATACAGCTCATCCCCAAAAAGCTACAGTACACAACACATGGCAATATGAAAAACAGAGCAGAAGAGAGAAAAAAAATTGCAAAAACCCCCTAACTAAACTAATATATATTGTGAATATGCAAATAGGTTCTATTTCGTATCAACTCTAAAGCAGCATACAGGAAGGAAGCATTAGAGAATTGTGCTGCAGAAGGTTTAGGGGAGATACAGGTGTTTGAAATAAAAAAGAATAGCTCTCTAAATGTTAAACTGGAAGAAGAAGCAAGAGCAGACACCAAAGAATGAGTTTTTGCCATGCTCTTGCCAATGTGCATGACCATATACATTCTCTACTGCTACAGTAGAGAATGCCAAAATTCTTTTTTTTGGATCTTGATGACGTGCTGTCACAACAGCAGTCCAGTGAGATAAAAGGGCACTCAAAACTGCAGTCACACTTTAAGCTTACTAACCATTCTGTTATTCTCTGACAGCTTCCATTTTATTAGAGAAATGTTTCCACATGGAAATGACTTATGTGTGTGAGGAGAAGCCTCTCTACTGAAGAAGATTATGGCAATATATCAAAGAAAACCCCAAAGAAAGCATCTGGTTGGCCAAAAGAACAGAGTCTATCCTAATTCAAGCTTTATTTTATTTTTACTGTTTCTTTTTAATGGTAGAGAGATACATAAAAAAGAAAGGAGTAAAAAAAACTGCAGTGAGAAACAGCAACAAGGAGCATTCCAAGGAAAGAAAGGTTAATTACAGCACAAGAAAAGATGCAAGGAACGTGAAGAATGTCAGCAAGTAAATAAAGCAATAATCTACAGTCATCATCTACATTCCTGAACTACCTTGAAAGTAAGTGTATCTGCCCTTAACATTCCTGACAACAGTAGAGATTTTCAAGGAAGACCCCCCTCTGCTGCATGCTCAGTTTCTGCCAGCACCCTTTTGTCATCAACTGATTACAAGGGAACCTTTCCAAAGGGAGCCTGTATTACCTCTTACAACAGTTTTGTTAATACAAGCTTGTGAATACTTCAGGACAGCCCAGAAAAATTTACAAGCCAAAATTAATGCTGTGATCATTGCACTTTGTTCAAAAAAACCTCAAGGTTATTGTTGAACAATTGCAGAAATGATGCACTGTATTTCCCCCTCAACACTGCTCTCTAAAACACACTGGAGCCTAGCAGCTCATATGGAATAACAGCACAGATCAATAAAGCCAGAGACTAATGTGGTTTTAAAGATATATTTCTTCAAGTTGGTATCAACATACTAAAAAATAAGTGTTTTACAGAGGGAATAGAAGCTGAGTGAGAGAGATACAAGAGGATCTAAAAGTCAAGACTTAACAAGCTGGAAACAAACAAACAAACTACTGACAAAAAACCAACAACAACCAAAAAAATCAAAAAAACCAAAAAAAACCCCAAAAAAACAAAAACCAAAACCCAAGCATATAAACCAAACAACACAAAAATCCCCCAAAACTCCCAACCAAACCCAAACCTTGAAAACAAAACCCTAACGCCTCAATACAGGTATACAAGTAAGATCTGGGATATGCCCTCACAGAAGTGGACCTGCAGAGCAAAAACTGTGGAGGACCTTACTGACATGAACCCCTTATACATTTTGTGGAAAGTTACTTCAGACTCACTCTAGACTTGTCTCATGAACTGAGCTTCCAGTAGGGGTTGACATAAATAACCTGGTTTAATTTCCTCTATATGTAAATCTAGATCAAGCTGGGGTGCAACCCAAAACATCATGAATTGGAAACAACAGAAATACAATTCAGAAATGTAATCCTGAGACAATGTTTACACAGATTTACCCAAAGTTGCAATTTGACTATGATGCTATATGCAAAAAGTCTTGGAAGCCCAGTCTCAAACAAACAGCAATAAAAAAGAAAGAGAAAAGAATGATTCCATGAGCACTGCTGCTTAGAAGATGACCTTTGTCTATAAAACACAGCAGTTATACTCCAAAAATTGCTTTATGACACAAAATGTAAGGTGCAAAACCCACAACAAATCATCATAGACAATCATGTCTAAATTGGACGTGCAGAATGCTTTTGCAACACTTGCCTTTGCAAATGAAGCTGATACAATACGATTAGGTAGCTGGGGGCATCTTTTCATGTGACTGAAGAAATTTCTTAATGAAGTGTAGCAATTAAAAAGAGCTTATTTTCAATGCCATTTTACTTCCAAAGGGTGGGGGGGGAGGGGGAAGGACCCCACCCCCAGCTGTCCTCAGTAGCTTTATGGTCATCTTTAATAGATGCAACGACATAAAAAAAAAAAAAAAAAAAAAAAAAAAAAAAAAAAAAAAGGAAAAAGAAAAAGAGAGAGAGAGAAAACCTAGTGTACCTGAATGTTGTTCTTCAATCCAAGCTTGCAGATACATGAAAAGGAGTAGACCAGCTACTCCAAATAGCAGTACAGACACGAAGATTTGTCTTAGGTTCATGACCCTACAAGGGGGCTTCTCTTCAGCTTTCAGAAGGACTCATTCCTCACTTTTCTTCAGCATACCTGCATCTTCTTTGGTATCTTCCCCACAGACACCAACCTGGAATAACAAGAGAGGGAGGTTGTTCTCATGCTACATTTTTATTCTTCACCAGAGACTGTGTTAACAGCATACTATATACAAGCTGGAACTCTCACAAGCTATTGCTTTCAATGCTTATATTTCTGCTCACAGTCTCTATGTTCTTTCTACCCCCAGATGTGTTCCAAGCAGATGTGTTTCTCAAAGTGGATGAAAAGACCACTCCACCTCCAGAAGAGAAAACATCACCTGCTGTCGTAACAGAGGGAGGTATTGACCCACATGTGGTCAGTGATCACTGGGCATCACACCAATGCCCCACTCTGCCCACCAACCATCACAGCTGGGAGGCTACAGCAAGCAGCTGGAGCCTCCCAGGTGGCTGGATCACACTCCAAGAGACTGCCAGCCCCCTGAGATGGGCATCTCAGCATGTCTACTTCTGGACTGTATAACCATGTGTCCTTAAGGATGGGTCACCCCACAACATGACCACTCTGTTGGCAGAGTCTTGGCATTGGTTCATCCTGTGCATGAGGAGTCATACAATGATGTTCACCCTCAAATATGAATCCAAGCTGAGTTTTGTAGGATTAGGAAATGTCAGCATAAGATGATATCAGTAACAGAACAGAAAATGAATTAATGGCTCATCTTTTTATTCAGCCGTGTTTTCTAATATGGAGAGGGACTTGTCAGGAGCTCAATTCTGGCCACTAAGTTTAATGGAAACGAGCTCAACTGTAAAAACTTATCAAGAAGATTACTGTATTGAACAGCAGTGGGCCCAAAGGAAGTAATTTACCTGATACCCTGCATCTGCCACAAAAGGGCCATAAAATTCATTTTAAAACATCAGAACATGAAGACACTGTGGATCACTAGAGGACAACTCCTTAACCTGAATGAGAATGTGCTCACTTTGAAAATGCATTTTAGAAGCTGAAGAGCAGTTGCTGAAACTGGCCTGCACAGCAAAAGAAAATTCCTTAAAATTCAACATCATGGAGACCATTGTCAGTGCATATGACACAAGTGTCTGATGAACCACCACAAAGAATGCTAGGAAAAACTCAAGCTTTTAAAGGAATACAGCCTACTGGAAGATATTTGAAAGATAAATCTGTTAAATACACATAAAAGAAAATGCAGGCACTTAACAGTTATTCTGAGTCCTACAAGTACTCTGTGTTCCACAAGTTTGTATTTTTTAATAACTCTGCACAGTTACATCTATAATTGCTGAGTTTCTAAAAATACAGTACACATAAAGCTTAGCAGGAACTCCCATTAAAACCAGCTGTTGAATGAACAAAGTAACTGTGTTAGAAAGATGCAAAAGGTTTCAAGAACAACAAAACCATTCACGACTTTTCAGATGTTTTTCCAATTCTGTGCCATTAAACTATACACTTCTCTTAAGCACAAACTTGCTTGCAGAAAATGTAAGCCACAGTTTAAATATTAATCATTTTATGTGTAATTGTTCTGTAGAAGACAGATAGATAGACATTAACAGAATGTAAATGTTCTGTCTGAAGTCTTTTTTGTAAGGGTCATGAAGCAACTCGTATGAACCAGGCACATGAAAGGAAGGTGATAGAGGCTTTATTCTTAATCTTGCTCTTTCTGCTTAATGCACAGGATTGGAAGGAAGCAGTGAAAATTGGGCAAAAACAAAGAAAGCGCTTGGGGAATGCTGTGCAATGCTTTTTGTATAGGTGTGGGTAGTGGAGCCTCCTTTCACCCAGCTCTTCATAGCTGTTATCACTTGCACCTTTTTTTCCTACAATGCTCTCAGCACTCTCAGATTTGCAGTGCTTTTTATCTATGCTACAGGGCTACTTAGGGCTTTGCACCTAACTTCAGTGCTGCAGTAAAGGCACTGTTTGCATGTCTTCAGAAGTTACTCTGCTGATGAGACAGAAGTTTCCCAGCATAAGCAATGCTTCAAGAACCACCAGTCATACAATCGACGAATACAAACCTCTTCTGTTTTCCCGCAAACAAAAGCTGTGTTGTTCATGCAACAGGACATTGACAGCATCTGGATTAGGAGGAAAAAAACAAAAAAAAAGCAGCAAATAAATAAGATATGAGGGCCTGAATATATCTTTGAAATAAATTACTTAGAGGTACTAGAAAACAGAAATCAGTTTCTTGCTGTTTGGGATTCTCAAGTTTTTCTCATAATAAAAAGGTGAGGAATCCAGACATACACAATGACGGTGCATGCTTCCAAATAAGCCCACTTTTGTGATGTTGTTACTTTCTTTCATTTCTGACTACACAAACCTCCCATATATTCAGCCCTTCTTTCTGAAAAACAGTGTCCTTGAGTGGGCAAGGCAAGCCTTCTAAGGCCACATGGATGATACTGAAAGCAAAGTATCTCACACCACATCACTATGAACAATTCTGACACTTATAGGCTGGCACTGCTGCTCGCTCTAGCTACTTGCTCTCATCCTCCCTGTCTGCCCAGCTCTTGCCACCACCATGAAGACTTTCTGACCAAGTTTAAGCAAATTAGAGCCCACAAAGAATTTATCCAAGGAACAGTGAGCGTTTTTTTTCTTTTAGCGGTAGCTGTTATCACATACATCCATGACCCATGACAGCACAGGATATAGAGCTGACCTTGCCCAAACACCATCATGGTTGCATGCAGCACCACCTACAAGCCCTCAAAAGTGATGATGAAAACGCACAGTAAAACAAGGAGCAGTTTTAAGCAATTTAATCTGTTAATAAGAAAACAGATGTTTTTCTGCTAGGTTAGTTTTTGTTTCGAGTGGAAAGAAGTCTGCAAAAGGAAACAGCAGTTCAAAGTGTTTTTCTTTTCTTTTTGTTTTGAACTACCAAACACACCCTAAGGCAGATTCACTCCACCATCACAGTTGCTATAATTATCTTTGTATCAAGAGTTTACATGCTGCTTGCAATTAGTTTAATTTATTTAAATTTAATTTATATGAAACTGTGTTCTTCATTTACATGTTGGCTAAGTTTTAAGATTAGTTTTAAACAAGAGTAACATTACTTTAAATTAAGACTACTGATTTTAGCTCAGGTTAGAATCTAAATACATCAAACCCAACTATTCTGCTACCTTATAAGATTTTAAAGACTTTTCAGCTTGAATGAGTAGTTTAATTTATTTAACACCGTGATTTGTAACCCACATATGAAAAAATTATAGTGACATTTAAAAAAGTCCGCGTCTGTGAGTCTTCTAGTAGAATTTGAAAAATGGCTGCACAACACTGACAAATTTGCCTCTTTTGTATTAAAAAGCAACAGTCATGGATTACAGTCTCAGGCATCCAGGGCAAGAGGAAATATCTGCAAATATTCTTTAATAAATATAAATGCTTTCTTGCGGCTGTGAGAAACCAAGAAGCAATTACTTTCAACACAAGTATTTTCAAAAGAGATCAGCCATATCCAGACAGAGGTTTAGCATCCCTGCTTAAGCTGTGAATCTTTTTTTGCTTCCAGTCCTGGGCGACATGGCTCTTCTGGGTGACACCTTGACTATCCTGCTGGATAATTCTTGCTATGACAGAACTAATGTAGCCCGAGAAACTGCTCTGTCCCTTCCACCTATGCTGAACTAAATCCTTGCTTTTGCCCAATGTCCCCCCCATCTCTTTGGGGTGTATGGACCCCAATGTTCCACCTGTTTCAACTCAAGCCATGCACCCCAAAATTTCAAGGTTTTTTGAGTACTGGAGAGAGACTACTACATATACTTATCCATCATGGAGAAGCAGCAAATCTGGCAGACAATAGCACTATGTGCCTTAGATGACAAACACAGCAAAAATTTAGAAATTTTACAGGTCTATAGTCATTAATTTCTGAGTCTGAATTGTTTAACATTTTTCAAATATTAAGAGTTTCAAGAATCCTCATTCTACTGATATAAAAGCCTTGCATTTTCCCCATTGCGCTTTGTGTTCAAATTTCTGCACAGGACCAACACAAGCAATTGAAATAACACAGCCACCCAAAAAATGGGGAAGAGTGTATCTCTTGCTCTTGGCATGATTCCTCCTTTCAGTATATCATCCAACTTTTTCTTCCTTGCAATCAAATATACCTGCAGCTGAGGAGAGGCACCTCAGCACTCAGGTACCATTCCTGGCTCCTTTCTATTCTAGACCACACAAAACCAATGGCATCTGGTCAGTATGTCTGGCTAACTTTAGATTCCCTTGCCACTGTAACCCTTGCCATCACCTAGTTCCAAAATCAAGGACATACCGAAGCAAAACATTAGGTTGCCTCCCACTATTTAGAAACCTTTCCATTTAATTCCAGCTTTTTTTCCTTCACCTGGAAATAAAGAATATCAAGATGCAGGGTTAACCAGCAGAATACAGGTGGAAAAACCCAGACAATCTTTATAATGGTCAAAGCATTCATATTACTGTGGGATACTACAAATTCCCACCCACTCAGTATCTCCTTAGACATAAATGAATTAATGAAAACAAAATGAGAAAAAGAACACAGAAAGCTACTGCAACTACAGAGTTTTGGGGGTTTTTTTTAGTTTCTTTTTTCATTTTCTTCCCTTCTTCCTTACCTGAAGAAGCACTACATTTTCTGATACCTCCACTGGAGTTATCATGGCAAGAAAATTTTGCAGTGAGGAATGTTCTCCTGGACACTGGCCCAGACTACTTTCAGCTCAGTCAGTAGAAGGAGGCAAGGATATCTTCTCACTTCAATGCTCCCCCTCCTCCCTCACTTCTCATCTGTTAGACCATGTCCTACTTCACACGCAGATGATCCTCCAGGATCACCTTTCCACTGTCCACATCTCAACTTTCTGGCTTCACAACGACTAGTGCAAGGCAGATCTCCAGCTCTTAACAATGCTTGCACAGTTCCTCATATCAGGCAGTACCAGTACTACTTTTCATTCTGGTTTATTACAAAGGTTGCTAGAAATAAACATACGGTATTTGCCATTTTCTATCTCCAGCAAGTTAGGCTGAGTTTTATGGCTGGGTGAAGTGAAAGGCCTTACAGAAATTTGAGTTAAGTGAGTAAGCAGATCAAGATAGTCAAACAGTGGTGGTGAGAGAAAGTTTGTAAAAATTAAAAAAACTAAACCAACCAACCTAGCCCTCACCAAACACCCCCCAGGGAAAAAAAACCCAAAAAACAATCAACAAAACCCAAACCAAACTAAACTTCCCATAATGGAGTTCTTCCTGTCCATAGGAATTCACTCGGGGTATACAGACAGCATACAGACCCACTGTTACATCAGTCCTGCTGACACCTCAGCAACTTCTTCACTTGAAGAGCTGCTTATAAGAAGGCTGTGTAAAAGCATAATTAAAGACACCATCTGGCCCGCACAACTTTTATTATTGGCAATAACAGAAGATTACTACCTACCAACACTGCAAATCAAGTTAACAGAATTCTGTTAGAGTTCCATAAGACACAAATAATGAAATATTTTTTATGAAGTATATAGGGATTTCTCTTCAAAGGAGAAACCTGTTTTTATCAAAGTGAGCATTTTGCACTCACCCACTGCCAATTATGAAACAATAAAACCCCTTTAAAAAATAGAGCTTAAAAATTTGAAATTTTAACAGCAATCAGGAAATTCCAAACATCAACCTCACCAGAGTAACTTCCCACCCAGTCAACTTGTACAGATTTAACATTTTTCAAATTCACTCTGCCTTGTTACACAGCCGACCATAATGCTGTTATAGCAATTATATTTTGTTTTAAATGTGCTTTCTAGCATACAACATACTATACAAATTTAATAACATGGCAAAGAAAATATGGTTTGCATTTGATTTTGCCATTTTAATATATTAACATCACAAGTTCCTCATTATCCTTTTGATATATTTCCAAAGGAAAAAAATCCATTTAATGAAACAATGGGCGTAAGCGAGACTCATTGCTTCTGAGAATACGCACACCACTTACCTGGTCCTGCTCCTCAACCATAAATCCTATTAAACTTCAGACCATGTTGGTTTAATGCACATAGCAACTTGCCTGAGACACTTGCAGGTTAATTTAAAGCTGCAGTTTTAGACAAAGAGAAGTTATGCTTGTGTTAAGAACAGACAAATGCCAAGTTGTCCTACTCATGTGTATGCAGGTTGACACATTAGCATCATGGAAAGTTTTGGTTACTTACAGAGAATAGAGAAGACACTGAAAGCATCAGGTCTGGAACTTCACCAGTTCACCAGGATATTCAGTTTCAAGGGTTTCATCCTACAGCTGCTGGACATCTTGCTTCAAAAGGGAAAAAAACCATTATTATTCTTAGCAACATTTCGCAGTTAGGACTGAGGGACCTCAGCAGAAAAAGTCGTTTGGCACGCTTAGCTCTTACCTGTCTGAAGCAGTCCTGGGAGTCAGCGAGCAGTCCCATGGAAGTCGCCTGGATTTTCGGAAGTTAAACAAAAACCCGGCTCACAAGACAGCAACTTGATGGCCCTCAGTCTTCAAACAGGATTATAGGTGGGATTTCTTCCCACTCTCAGGATAAGGAACATTGGCAAAAGGACTGTGTCAAAGCCAGATCTTCCCTTTTTTGAACTGCTGAAATGACACGGTCTTGTTTACGGACTGCAGTGAACCGAGGTGCTATCAGCACGCCAACAAGACTCGCAGCCTGCCCCAGTCATTCACTCTACTGCTACAAAACGCACTGGGCAAAATACCAGCCCTTTTTTTTTATTATTTTGGAGACGTGCCACGAATTCCCGATTCCCTGTGTGTGACGAAGGAGAGGGGTGTGTGTGGGTGTAGGGAGCCCGCAGAAAAGTTGCTCGGTGCGCGGTGCCGCAGCGGGGGCTCTGCGATCTCCTCAACTTCTGGGGACGCGCCGCTCCCCCGCGGGGCCGCTCCCGGTGCTGGACCTCTGGCCAGGGACACGCCGGGGGCCGGGGCTGACCCTCGTCCTCCAGGGCCGGTCGGCGCTGAGCGCACCGGGACGGCCGCGGCGCCGCCGCCTCCGGCCCCGGCGCTGGAAGTGGCGGCGCCGCGGGGCTGGGCGGTGCCGGCGGGGAGCGGCTGAGCCGGGGCCGCGGAGGAGATCCCGCCACAAGCTCGCCCACCCTCCCGCTCGTCCCAGGTGGGTGCCCGGCGGCAGCCCCTCACCTGCCCGCCGCTCCCGGGAGGCGCTTCCGCAGCGGCGCCTACACACACGAACTTTCCTCGCCAAACTTTGAGGCCGGGCGGGCTGGGGAGGGGCCCCGGCGGCTCGGGACACCCCCGGCCCCGGCGGGCGGGTCCCCGCGGGCAGGTGAGTCCCCCGGGGCAGGTGAATCCCCCCGGCCACCCCCGTGTGCGCCCGCACTGCCCGTGGCATCGCGCTCCCTCTTCCCCCCCTCCCCCCCGCCGCCCGGAGATGAAGGGCTTTGCTAAAAGGTTTTGTTTGCTGTAACATATCCAGGGTTAGCTCTCCCTGTGCTAGCGAATAAATATGTCTAAGCTGCCAGGTAGAGGCAACTCATAGCTTTAATTAGCTACTAAAACAGGCAGCGTAGAAACTTTATTGTCGTCTATGGGAAACGGGATGACAGAGAAAAATGTTTAATTAGTGCTTATTGGAGCTTCACGGGTGCCTTGCAAATCTTATCTGCTTATTGTGACAATAGACCGACCATATAGATAAATGGCATTATCTCACTTTAAGGGAACTATCGCTTTGCTTACATTTCTTCAGGGAAGTTCTTGAAGAAATAGGTCTGGCCCTTGCTAGGGTGGGGTAAGCACAGAGAAGTTCTGACTTTCCAAAGCTGCTCTCAAACGACTTCTGTCTCTCTCCTTTAGGCATTTCGCTGCAGTGCTATTTCCTAGAAATACCCCAGCAGACAGATACTTCTAAAATGCGCCCCGATTCAGCGCCCCATTGCTCACTTTTGACATTGAGGCCTCTCCTGGAGTAACAGTAATGTAACCATTCGTGGTTTTGCAACATCTTTTACTTCAACAGGTCTCTAGTCATCTCGCACACTGTTGAGACAGCAAACAGGGATCTCTTCTTCCCCAACCCGCGCAGCACCGCCTTCCGCAGGAAGCTGAACAATGCCCGCCAGTTGTAATCAAGTGTTTCAGAGCAGAGGGTAGAGAGCTGGGTGCCGCTCAGATTTCCAAGGGGGCTTAACTAGGAAGAGTGTAATTACCCTGTCCAAAGCTTAGATGTTTGTTGGAAAGTGCTCCAGGATCTGTAACAGCCACAGGCAGCCAAGACCTGTGTGCAGGAATGTTCCCTTGGATTTTCAATCCAGGTGCTACACTGTCCTGTTCCCGCTTAGTTTGGGTTGTGTGAATACATATAACCTCACCGTGGTGCTATAAATTTTCTCTGGTTTATCTCACTTAAGGGTCTCCCTAGTCACAGTTCATTGTAGGAGCTAGCAGCTCAGAGAAAGCCTAGGGAGAAAAGATTTTTCCATTAAAGCCAACCATGGATCCATTTTAAAGTTCTAGTGAGTAAAGACTATCCCTCACACCTGTAGATTGTCTGGCCGCTAGTAGAAATAAAAGGGGAGGAAGAAGAATGTGAAGTAGAATATGGCAGTTTTTTGCTATTTCAGGGGAGTTGAGCATATTTCCTCTTTTAAACAACCTGGCAGGGATGTGATCCTATGTTAACCATATGCCTAAACAAACAAGCAAGCAAACAAACAAAAAACAAAAAAAAGGGGAACTCATATTTAAATTACAGGTCTATTAGTCCCTGATGGCCAGTGAGAATTTAGAGAGAAACAACATGCCAACTGAATTTTAGTTTCCTGATGTAATACACTCAGAAGATTGTAGTGAAAGTCACTGAAACTTCTTGTAAGGATATACAGATTAGCCTTCTGGGTGTTGTAGATTTAATTTCACTCAGTAAGTACATGCAGCAAACATATTTCTTCAGATTGATCTACTCAGGCTGTATCCATCAGCTAATTAAACTTATATATAACACTGAATAGATCAGATGTCTTTATTTTTATTTTTCTTCAGTTAACAGAATAAATTAATTGCTTTGGGATAAAGCCAAATCTTGTTTTACAACTTAGTAAGAAAACCAACCAACCTAAACCCCCCCCCCCCCCCCCCCCAAAATAACCAAAAAACTCAATCACAAAGAACTCCGGACTAGTGCGCCTAGTTTTGATAATACTTCTTCCACACAGATTCTCCTAGTGTAGAGGATATAGTCCAGCTATTGATATAAGAATCTTTACCAGATTAAAGATTAAAAATTCAACATGCAGGTGAAATTAGACACTGGATTAGGAAACTCATCAACTTCGTAATTGTAATCAGCACCTTCTGAAGCCTGACATGTAGCAAAAAAGAAACAAATTACAGAAGGGTGGCGGCAGTCTGTCTGTGTCAGCAGGGCTGGTGTGGAGCCAGCGCCTACATCAGAAACTCTATTCTTGGCAGGTTTCTGCATGTTTCCCATGAATTCTGGTAGACAAGTAGCTCAAGAGTTAAAGAAGCAGCATCATCCTCTGAGAGCAGTGAGACGACAGCCAGGTGGTGATGCCTTCTCACAGAAACAGGAGCAGGCAGTGCACTTAGAGAAGAAAGGTAACAGGTTGTGAATCTAAACTGCAAGCTGCCAAAATTTAGAGGTCAATTTGCTGAAATAAAACCACCTTTACTCTGCAATAAGACCAATTTAGGCTTTTTACACACATTTCCTGTGCAGATTTTCAGGAAGAGCCATGGAGGAAAGTTTGTTGTGGAGGGCAGGTAGTAGGTCACAGTAACCCACACTCAGAGCTGCTTCTCCATGGACTGTGTACTGTGAACAGGCCCTAAATTTGTGGGTGCTCAAACCGTGGAGCAGAAACCATATATATCACTGCTGTAAGCTGTTAAGAAAGCCTCCTCACTTGCTGGGCTTTCCACCCAGCCTTGGTTTCCATTTGTCATTTTTCAAATTTTTCTGCAAAGCTAGCACAGTCACCTTCACAGATACACACATTTCAAGGAGTGAAAATTTGAGATTCTTATGTTTAAAGAAAAATTTAATATAAAAACCCTGGTTCAAGTAGCAGCAGTGACAAAACAATGCCTGTTTGGACTGATCTTTTTCTAACGGGGAAGGATTAGACCTTCAGAGACATTTTTAGATTAGCCAAATTCATTCCAAGTGCTGTTATCATTTGCTGCACTGACTTTTAGGACAGGCCACACTGGCATAGTTTCACTGTGTTATATATAAATATAGAGCCCATTAAACAAGCCTTTGGTGATTAAAAACATTTTATCATTATGAAGGTGTCTTCTGCTCCAGGGTGCAAACCATTCAGCAAGCTGTTTCATTTTATTTCCTTGAGCTTTTTTCATTTTCGTCTAATTAGTTAGAAATACACTACCTAAAATATTCCCCTTTCCTCAGTCAGGAGGCTAAAATTTGCCTCTACCAAGCATTGCTATGGGGCATTTGCTTTGTTCTTTAAAAAAACTGCCAGCAACTTGGTACAAAATTCATTTGCTCAGTAACTGGTATGCTGGGGTAATTATCAAAGCCTTTCTAAGCTAGCTGTGTGCTCATTCAAAAATATTAGGCAATTCAGTGTGTCTGTGGTTCTTCAGCTATTACAAAGTTTTGTTTTTAAGCAGTCTCCAAAAACTTGACTTAAACACTTCAATGAGTTGACTGTGAAGCTATTTTATCCTAATGGGCTCCTGTTCTCAGAAGACAGCCAAAAAGTAAACAGTAGCAGCATTTTTTTTTTCTGAAGGTCTGTGCATTATGTTACTCCAATTCTAAAATCTTCTTCAAATAGCAGATGCTACTCTGTCAAGTGCTGCAAGGCTGCAAAATGCCTTAGGATGTCCTGAAAAATTTATTTCTGAAAAAAAAAAGTGAATTAATTCTTTATTTGAGTGACTGGTGAGGAATTCTATTAACAGGTGTAAATGGAAAGCTTGAGATTAGCTCCCCTTCTCTTACTCCCTCTGCCCTAGCTCTGGGTGAGCAGGGTTTATGTGAGTATTCATGCTGGTATATGACGCATTTATATCTTAAAGGAGGTATATCCAGTTTTACAGGCTCCTTGCATAGAGCCTTTTCAAGACGAGACTGGATTGACCCCTGAGCAACCTGGCCTGACCCCAAGGCTGACCCAGTCATATGCTGGAGGTGGGACTACAGGTTTCCTGTGATCCCATCCTGTGTGAGTTGTGTTATGCTGTATTCCTGGAAAGCCAATCTAAAAATCAGGAGGTCACACTTTCCCAAAAATGGTCTCATCTCATTGCAAAAATGAGCTTTGAATGCCCTCCACAGGATCACAGACCAGAAATGGATGAATGAGGTCCTTAATTGGTGTCAGAAGGGTTCCTGTTGAAATGTGGTTTGTAAAGGAGGAAGTTCCTCTGGAAAAAAGAGTTCTGTTCTTCTAGGCCTTTTGAAATATGTTTGTAAAAGCTATGTAACATTGTAATTTCTAGTTTGTCTTGTTCTAGAGAAGAAGAAACATTCCTCTTTGTTCACCAAATAATGCTTGATTGTGGTACCTCCTGGAGTAGAATAGCCTATTATATCAGACTACTAAGGTCAGAGACAGTTTCTTTGGTCTTTCAGTTATTGACTACACAAAGTGAGTCGAAAAAAAAATCCTTAACTTTGTGATTTAAATGCATTAAAAGCATCCATAGAGATTTTAAAGGGTATGTTCTTGTCTTCCAATTTTCACTAAGGAATACTGCTGATCTTCACATTACTGTGGTGTCTAGACTTATCAGCAACAACTGATTGCTCTTAGATATTACAAAGACTGAAAAAAAACCCTTACAAAAACTTCTTTTAGACCAGTTTTACTATCTTTCACATGACTAATAAATGTCAGAGAAGTAAATTGTACATATTGCCCTTTAGTCTCCGCGCATCCACTGAATGTGAGACAAACAAAATTCCCTTACTCCCAACAACACTCTTGATAGTACAGAGTTCTGCACTAACTCAACATCTGTTGACAAGCTGTCTATATAAATCGACAGAGAAACAAACTGGTTCATAAAACTGGAGGTACCTCCAAAGTAATTCACAATCTGTTGAAATAAGACATCATACCAGCAAATATGCAATTCCAATGTTCTGGTTCCTCTTGCACCCTAAAATACCTGGCATGAAAAGCAGAAATATGGTGACATGGCAGTCTGGCAACTGTCCTGAAGTCCTAAAGGAGGATTGAATGAAATAAAACAGGACGGCTTTTTCTTCACCAGTGTCAGCATTAGACTATGGGTTGAATGTTTGCATTGCTTGTTAGGACCAATGGACCAATCTGGAACCCATTCCGACAGCTTGGATTCAAACACTGAGCAAATTATGACATTATGGTATTCATACATGCCAGAAAAAAAGGTACCTGAGAAATTCTGGAACAAATGAAGGTGGAAAGCAGAATAAATACTAGGTAGACTGACAACCATGGTATGTAAGAGGCAGAAAAAGAGCTAGAGATTTAAAAATGATCCAAAATCTCATGTGAACATTAGTCCCAAGTGTTTGGTTGTTTTGTAATGGTTCACATATGGCCAAGTGTCGGGACTGTCCCATGCTTTTGCACCTCCACAAGATATTATTACAGTGTCAATCTAGGGAAAATTAGGTCAAATGTTCTATACTGAATGTAGGACACATGCTTGCCAGCCTAAGATTTGCAAGAAATTTCACTGCTTATCACACGCCTCCTTTTAGCTAGGATGTACATATAAAACAAAAGACAGTCTTTCAGGGGGCACAACCAAGGCTCTTAACCTGTTATTGCCTGTTTCATGACAAAAAATATTCTCACAGCTGGGTTTTTAGATGAAGATATTTCACTGAGACAGTGATGATTGCTCTGGTGGGTCATCTTTTAGCTATAAAATTTTAGTCTAACTGTGGTAATGTAGCTAAATCTGCTGGCAGTGTTTGATGGAGTTAACCATCATGTGGCATTGTTTAACATAAGATCTAGCAGGGTAGACAAAGCTGCACATCTCATTTTCTTAACCCTTTTCCTAGCCATGTTGTTGTTTGAAATTGTGCTCCTCATTCTCAGACTATCCCCATGAATTTGAAACTCTTCTTTAAGACTGGGATTTGAGATGGATTTGGGAGTCAGCAGCATGCATGAGTAATAAAACTCTGAAACTTCATAATAGCATGATCAAGCTTTCCAAACACTAAAGTGTATAACTTCACACACAAAATGGAAGAGTAACCTGGGAAAACTAATATGCCTCTAATGTTGGTCTGTTCAAAGGGAATAAGATCTGGAAGAGCTGTGTCAGCTCAGGCTGGGAACTAGGTTTGGAGCAATTCTGGAAACGTGGGTAATGGCAGAAAATTCTCTGGCCAAAGGCATTTCCCTCCTGTCACATACCCAGAGCCATTTTTCCTGCCTTCAGGCCCCACTGCTGCAAAATGTTGTAAAAAAAAAAAAAAAAAAAAAAAAGTAAGTGAACGCCATGATGGAGCCTCAGGATCATAAAATCCTAACACATCTCACAGGATTCCTGCTAATTTCCCTTGGCTCGGCTCAGCTGAACTGTATATAAACCATGCTCTCCAGGATTTGGCTTACTTTCTCTTAGTAATTAGGTTTCACAGGAAGGTTTTTCTTTATTTTTAGGAAACTTTTCCTCATAATCAATATAGTTTTCCCCTGTTTATTTCATATGATTTTCTTCTTGTTCTTTTCCCAAAGGACACGGGTTAGTTTGTGAGAATAGTTTGTGTTACATGGTAAATTCCTATCAAGGAAACCACAGCTCACACCATCTTGTTCCCTTAATAGGAAACAATCATCTTCACCCTATGTTTCAATTCTGTAATGAATTTATCTCACTCATTAATACAGTGCAAGCCACCTTCTTTCTGTGTCTGTCTCATTGTAACCTGGTGAACAAGGGTGCTCAAGGATGCTTTGAATAACCCATTCTCCAGGACTTTCTTTAGCCTTGCAACTACTAAACTCATCTTTTCCAGATGGTATCATAATTTTCCACCCTTCCATCTTTGGAATGAAATTTAAGAATGCTTAATAGGTAACTTGGGACATATCATGAACTTCCACAAATACACTCATGCAGTGTTTTCATTGCTAGAGACTGTTATTCCACATCTGGACATGAGGATGTGATCTATCACCTTGTATTGGGTTTGCATGGCAATATTTGGGGGCAGGGGGAGGCAAGCTACAGGGATGGCTTCTGTGAGAAGCTGCTAGAAGCTTCCCCCCTGTCTGACAGGGGGGAAGCCAGCTGTCTCCAAGACAGACCCACCACTGCCCAAGGCTGAGACCATCAGTGACAGTGGTGACACTTCTGAGGTAACAGAGTTAAGAAGGAGGGGAAAAAGTTACTTCACAGGAGCAGGCTGTAGCTGGAAAACAGTGAAGGGAGAATATGTGAGAGGAACAACTCTTCAGACACCAGGGTCAGTGGAGAAGGAGGGAAAGGAGGTCCTCGAGGCACCAGAGCTTAGATTCCCCTGCAGCCCATGGAGATCTGTGGTGCAACAGAAATCAATCTGCAGCCTGTGCAGGACCCCACACCAGAGCAGGTGGATGCCTGAAGGAGGCTGTGACCCCATGGGAAACCTGTGCTGGAGCAGGCTCCTGGAGGACCTGTGGAAACATGGAGAGAAACCCACAGTGGAGCAGGTTTGCTGGCAGGACTTGTGACCATGAGGCACATATTCTCAAGTGCCTTTCCCTGTATGTCCCTGATCTGGGCTGCACAAATGGAGTGGTTGTTTATACTTGTTGTAAGTTTTTTTTTTTTTTTTAAATGTGCTTGGGAATTTAATCTAATTTTGGAAATGGAAAAGCGTTAATGTTTCTGTTTTGTAATTTTTGGGATTATCTTAATTACTATAGGAAAACAGCTAAAGAGTAAACAAAGCAGCCTGTTATTCTCGTTTGCTTTACAAATAAATGCTCTGCTTCGTAAGTACTCCTTTAAAGCTAAATGCTTAGGTACAAAATATATTGCTTAGGAAAATTTTACCATCACCATGGCAGATATTGGACAGTACTTGTAGAACTAAAGCACAGATACCACTATTTATTTTATTGTTTATAAACTGTGAAGTTTTTGGTCAGTAGAGCTGGAAGTCTTTTTATTTGAATGTTAGACAAGAGCAGAAAATGCAAGAAATGTGGGCCCTGTACACACATAGGAACATCTTTGACCAAACATTTGTGAGTTGTCATCAAACTATTTTTTTGATTATATATTAAAGTCAACACATGTTTGAGTCTATATGGATACATGATGCATTTGTATCCAAGTCTTTTTGTATCTGTGTGTTCCTTTGTTTCAGATTTGCAAATCATCTAAAAAGAGCTTAGTTTATAAAACCAATTGAAACTTCCAGCAATAAATTAAAATAGCAGGAATTTTTGTTTGTTTTCCTTAATCTCAAATTGGTGTGAGGTACACAGTTGCTGCTTGTGTCAGTGTAATAACACTGACTGCCAAGTTATGTTTTCAATAGCGAATAAGTTAAAGTAGTCAGGATTTTCAGGATCATCTACATTTTAAAAACCTCCATATGTTAGGTAGCTTACAGAGAAACCATTATTAGCAAATCCCACAGACACCCTGCTGTCAGAGGTCCATACATGACACAGAAGCAAATACATTCTCTCACTACAGTTTGGATTTATTAACCTAGAAAGCTCCACAACATGAAACTTCTGTTGTGTCTGCAGCCAGATTTTTCAACTATGATTCCTCTTCTTCCAGGCCAGAACCTACACAAAATTACTGCCACATCCCTTCTTCCAAGTAGACTAACTACCCAGCTGCTGGTAGCCAGCTGTGAAACAACCAGATTTTACAGTGGACGGCCCCCAAACCATCAAAAAGAACTAAGAAGATGGAAAATTTCAGGCTCTCACTGAAACACCAGTCTTACTATCACCAACTGCCAATTTACATTGGCACTGGGGGAGAGAAGAGAGGTTTTAGTAAAGGAAATAAATGATATTTCGCAAATGAGATAGGGGGCAGTTTTCTCTTAAGATAACCTTTTTTTTCTAAGTATCTTCATACATGCTTTTAGAGTATATTTTTAATATAGGGGTAATTTATCCTCTATTGGCAGTCAGAATAAATGAGTTAACAGAGTTTGCTTGGGCCTCCTTGTCCCAGTAACTGTATGCATAGTGCTGCAATACTATTCTGGGGTAGTAGTCTGGAGTTACAATTTCCATTCTGCCACCCTACCAGCAAAATGGGGCCTCTCATTTATCTACATCAGATCATGGTTTGCAATTGATAGATCAACTTCAAATAAAACGTAGGAAATTCATCTTATAACATAAATGTATCTTGTATTCAACACCTGCCTTCATTATGGTGCATTCTGTAGCAGCTGCCTGTAAAGATTACATTGCATAGAAAAAGAGACTTCTAAGCCATCACAGAGGATTGAATTCAATCCTTTAAGAAGATGATGAGAGAGTGAAACCTGGACATTTTCAATAACTGAATTACAACACCTTTCAGGTATTACACTTGCCCCTGAACATCCTTTTTCATTTCTGTATTGTTGTGTTTGCACTTTGCTTCACTAAGGTCTTTTCTTCTCCTAGCTTAGTGTTAGAAAGCCAGAACCACCACCGTTACCTCTATCATCACCATTACCACCACCAAAAGATGGGATAATTTGACAGCAAAAGCTTCTATGTCAAGTCCACGCAATTTAGTATCCTGAAGTGATCAGATAAAATGTATTCTCCATCTGTTTCATTTATGGTAGCTTTCAGTGTATGGGTAGGTACAATATTCAGACAAAAAGGCTTTCTTCTAGTCATCAGGACCACAAAGACTGATGCTTCATAACGAACGTTTTCCTTCTGAACTTGATAATGAAATATCCTGTATTCCAGAAACACACACTTTTGCATTTGAGGTTATATAAAGCACTGATCAGGGCAGGTCAACGAATTTCACATTTCTGATTTTCACTGCCTACAGTGATCTTGTAAATCAGTGTAAATATTTTGAAATGGTTATACACAGCTCTTGCAAAACCTGTGTGGAACACACGTCATGGCAGAAGCAGCAGTTTATGGTGCTGGGAGAATGAGATCCTGTTGCCAGCTAACAGCTTCTAAATGGGTGCTGGTAAGGCATTTTGTTCTGACATGTCTGTGCTCTCCTGCATGAGCATGAGTAACTGTTAGGTTGATGCTGCCAAAACCTTTGGGATGAGAGTCCTGAAGCCACTGGTGGCTGCATCTCATTGCCATCACCCAATCCAGCACTCTACTCCGCATTCATGGAGACCAAGTTGCTGTTTCCATAGACAGTGGCAGCCACTGCAATTCCTTGCTACTTCCTCTTTGGGAGCATCTAGATCTTTATCTGTTTCTCAGAGGGAGTGTAAGCCCAGCTGGTGCTATGATTATTCAGAATTTCCCTTTAGCTGTTGTCAAACCCTTTCTCAAGCAGCGAAGGAAGAGATCCTCAGGCTCTCTCTGATGAAAGAGTGGCCAGCCAGGAAGCCAGTATAAAAAGTTTAGAGCTTACCACTCACTGCATGTAGCAATCAAATGCTAAGTGCTTAATGGAACTGCAAGGAAAAAAAGTATTTTATATGTGAATAACTAACCTCACAGTTAATCATACCTGTGTAAATCTGCAGGATCCCTTCTGAGTCTGACAGGACAGCCCTAGAATTACCTCATTTAGCAGAGCTCCACTTAAGAAATGGGGTGCATGCTCAGGAGGATGGTGTCTCTATCCAAAGGTTAAGGTATACAAAAAGGTTTCAGGAGCTTGAGGAGGAAAATTAGTGTGTGACCATGAAAACCTGAGGAAGGAATGATGAAATTAATTACAAGACTAAAGGAAAAACGGAGAAGCATGAAGAAAAACAATTAGTAGTTGAAAATGCTGTTGAGTCCAGTAACCTTGGAGAATGCATTGAGCTAGTAGTTGCTGTCACTTTAGGCAATTATTGGATATCATATAAACCTTTTTTCAAACAAAGACAAAATTGTTTATGTTTTAGGAAGCAGCCATCAATAGTGAAATTAAATATCTGAATGAATGCAGGAGCATGTTCTAATAAAACATGAAGGAGGTAATCAGGGAAGATTATCTGTCTTGTCAGTGTGATATTTAGCAGTGATAAAAAAGAAACTTGTTGCCAATGCACTTTCCCTTTTGCAAGCTGAGCCTGTATAGTATAATGTTAAATGGCAGAGACTCATAAAGAGTTTAAATGCTTCTCTGCAGGACAGAGCTGAAGACACACACAAAACTGAGATTTATATTAGATTACTAAAATGGTTACTGTTAATGCCAAACAGGGGCATCCTGGGCTCAGCAATAACTTCCCATGATTGCTCAGAGCAGCCTCTAGTCACACAGTTGACCTGAATTGGAGTCTGATGAGTTGCAAAGAAGCAAGGTTTTGTACTCTGGACTAAAGGAAAGCATTGCTTGACCAGCCCAGGACAGAAATCCAGCATCCACTTGCAACCCACTGATCTTTTTTTCCCTGACCCCAGGGAGAAAAAGGAGTTATAGCAGGGCCCACCTACAAAATGCTGCCTCTGTGTGGAGGTCTCTGATACAAATTCCCATGCAGAGAGCTGAAAAGGAGGTCACTGATGGCAATTACAACCTTACGCTGTACCGTGGCTACAAACAACACACAGGGACAGAGTACAGCCTCTGCCTGCTACAGTAGCTCAGCAGATGGAGGGGCTGCTAAGCTTAGCTCGCAGGATTGAGAAATGGATTTTTGTTTTATATGCAAAACCATGTGCAGATGAACCAAGGATCACCTACAGATCACAGAAATAAAATCTATTACTTAGCAAGTTTTTAGGTCAACATGCTACATGCCAATCTCTTTTTTCATCTCTTTTCTGCTTATTTTATTCCAGTGACTTGTTTTCTGGCTTTTCTGCTGCACTCCAGGGCTTAATTTTAGCAACTAAAGATGGTGGGCCTTGCTTAGAAAGCCTCCAAAATTTATTATTGCCCATCTTTAGTGACATGGCTTGTGACATGGCTTAAGAGAGATAGTGCAGTATATTTGCCTCTAATTTCACATGGTTTTCCTGTGCTTTTGTTGTAAGTGGGATTTGTATCAAAATCCAAAAATAAACCATAGACGTGTGTGTCAAAGCTTTATTGTGAAGCTTTGATGCAAACATCTGCTTCTCAATACATCCTTCCTGAGAAGTAGAAGAAATCGAAGAAGGGTATTTCAACAGCTTCAGGTATTGCACGCTTTGTACTTAAATTCTGATGACTTTCTACACCCAAGTTCCTACCGTGAGGTGGTAACCATTTTAGTTACTGTCTACACAGCTCTAGGCCCATTAAAGACATTTTAGAACCTCTAGGCAGGGCTCTAAATCCTTGAAATACCAACAGAACTATGTGACACCTTCGGACTAAATCCTTGTATTTACCTTAATGGTTAATATCATTATTAAAGTGATCTGCATGAGTGAATTTTTCATTTACATGAAAAAAGCTCTGTGTGTCTATTTGCTTTTTTGTGTTATATTCACATTTTCCCAAAATTGACTAGAACAGTAAAATTTTTTATCATGAGTCAAATTTCCAGGATTAAGGGAAAAAATGTTAAGTACAGCTAGAGAGAGCTTTGTGTGTACTGGGTAGATACTTACAGAGGGAGCAAAAGATTTAATTATTTGGTAATCTTAGAAGTACAGAGCAGGTTGCCTTCTGAATGTAGCCATTACGATTTATGATTTCTGCCATACTATATATTGATTTCTCTGTCTTAAGATCAGCACCTTTCCCTGTTGATTGAATTTTAATTATTCACTCCATAGTTATATCGATTTTAACAGTCTTCTGGACAATTTTGGACCAGGCTGGTTTCAAATTACACAAGATGAATTCATCATGACTATTGATACACAAACTTCCATTCTCCAGCAACTTGAAAAAGAAACAAACCACTTTTTCTCCCTTCTGCACAGGCCAAACTTGTGTCACATTCACTTGTACTGTAGCAGTCAGCTAGCCTTTGCCTGCACTTCATGACAGCTCTAGGGAGAAAAGGCAGGAAAGGAAAGAAGAGTTAATTTTGTCTGTCTAAACCCAGTCATGAGTATGTCTATAGTGGACAGTGATTAAATTAGCTGTACTTTTCAGATATTTCATCAAAGACCAGAAAAATCTTCTACCTGCAGGTTACATCCAGGGGCTGTTTGGGTGTTATGGGCCCACCTTTACTCCCTGAAGCCATGAGGTACCAAGGTGCCTGTTTCAGCCACCTGGGTTTGTCCCAAACCTCTCTGCCTGCTCCCAGGGTCACTCCCTCAGTGAAATGCACCCTGCCTGTCTGATGCACATACAGGAAAGGGCATTTGCATAAATAAATACCACAGCCCGACTGTTTTGTAATTAACTTTAGGGAATCCTTTTTTGCCTCATGTTTTTTTTTTTTTTTCCACTTACCTTGGGCAATGACTCCCTACTCTTTTGAGTTATTGCTATATAAAGGAATATTCAATATTCAGTCAGGCTGAAAGTTACTGATTGCATTCATCAGGTTTAATAAGATATGTTATTAGATCTTATTTTCTTGAATTATCTATAGATCAAACATATGACCAATGACAGCCTTTAAATTTTTCCAAGTCAATATTTCCAGAGATTTTATTCATTCAAAAGAGCCTAAAAGTGTCTTACAATTAAAGGTTCAGATTCTACTCATCAGCTTTATTTAGCCTTCACTTTCTTTCTTGTAAAGTTTGTTAATTTGGGTCGTGAAGTTCTGGTGCCAAAAATGGTCAAAGCAGTAGGATATAGAATAATAGAATCACTAAACTTGGAAAAGACCTTTAAAATCATCAGGTCTAACAGTTAACCCAGCACTGCCAGATCCACCATCAAACCATATCCTTATGCACCAAATTTATAAGACTTCTAAATACCTTCAGAGATCTCAGGCCCTTAACAGCCTGTTCCAGTGCTTGGTATATCTTCCATTAAAAAAAAAATCCTAATATCCAATCTAAACCTTTCTTATGTGACAGGAGGCCATTTCCTCTTGACCCATTTCTTCTTACCTGGGAGAAGAGCCTACCCCCACTTAACTACAACCTTCTTTAGACCTTTCACCAGTTCCATTGCCCTTCTCTGGATATGCTCCAGCCCCTCAGTGTCTTTCTTGTAGAGAGAATTGTACAGAATTCAACATGTGGTCTCACCAGTGCTGAATACAAGAGGACAATCACTGCCCTGGCCCAAAGCAATTCTGACTCGTGTTCAGCTGGATGTTGATCAGCACCCCCAGATCTTTTCACTTCAGACAATTTTCCAGCCTGGAGCTGATATGGCATTGTTTAGACCCAGGTGCAGGACCCAATATTTTACCTTTTCAACCTCTTACAATTGGCCTCAGCCCATTGATTCAGCCTATCCGGATCCCTCTGTAGAGCCTTCCTGCCCTCCAGTACATCAGCACTCCCACCCAACTTGGTGTTTTCTGTGAATTCACTGATGGTAATTAAACAGCAGTGGCTCCAATACTGAGCCCTGGAGATCACCATTTGGTACTGGCCACCAACTGGATTTAACTCTGTTCACCACCACTCTGGCCTGGCTATCCAGGTGCCTTTTTTCCTCACTGAAGCATTCCTCATCCAAGCCATGAACAACCAGTTTCTCCAGAAGAATACTGTGGGAACTAGTGTCAAGGCTTCACCGGTTTTAGGTAGACAGCATCTGCAGTGTACCTCTCATCCACTCAATGGGTCACCTTGCTTGTCCTACAAGGAGACCAAGTTAGCCATGCTGGTCGGCAAGGCCAGACCATATCTGATGTTTTTATTTTTATGACTATATCTAAACTACCAGATGCACTATTAACGTAGAGTCCTGTCCATGCATGCACCTCCACTGTGCTTTCAAACCCACTTTGAGAAACGACATGGATATGGCCCTGTCTGCTTACACCACCATCATTTCCATGGGAGGGAAGCGGGGTATGCAGAGCACAGCCAAGTTGTGCCCCCACAGCTCTGATCTTGTGCCTGTGCCCCAAAAGGATTCATCTCCTGCCCTGATCCTGCTGGCCGTCTGGGATGGACCCTTACCTGCTCTCTGCTGGAAGAAATGGGACTCTGGAGTACAACTTTCCGTGTAAATGGTAGAATTGTGAGTGCATCAGTGCAAAAAGAAATTAATAGAGAAAATTAAATCAGATGATGATTTTGCAGCACACGTCTATGTGCATTCAAAAATCACCCTCTTCTACATGTACCCATGGGTACTATATGTACCCATTCTAGAAGTACAGAATCTTTACTGCAATGACATGTTGTTTTCTTTTCTAATGAGGAAGTGAACAATGAGCTGTCCTCCTTTAACCTTGCATGTAGAAAATAAATCCAGCAGGCAGGAGAGTTTGATGATTTAAGATGTTATTTTCTAAATTATAAAGCTTCCTGTGGAGATGAACTTTCTTACAATCTCTGACAACCTATCTGGTGATTACTGTGATAAGAGTAGTAAATGATCTAAAAATATATACATCGTCTTTTGAAGTAGAAAGGGAGTTTTACATGAGCTCTTTAAATCTCAGAGCAGAGTCGTTTGTTCTCTGTTAAGATAAACACATCATGTTGGGGTTTACCCTGAGCAGCCTAGCAGAAAACAATCTGCATAAATAAATGAAATTTTATCAAACAATGAATAAAAGATTCAAACAGAAAATTGGTTTTCTTTAGTTTCTAAGAGGTCTAAAAGGAACAAAATTACCAGGCTATTTCTTTTCCCTTAAAATCTTTTTATAGATAATGGTGAACAGATGATTCTGTCAAACTTCACTTGCGATGAATTCAAGACAAGATAATATCATCATCTATCTTCTTGATGAGCCTCATCATTTTATCTTCTGTATAAATCCTGGAGAAAAACGTAACAAGCTCTACACATCTCTTCATTTAAAAATTACGGTTGAAGGAGAAAAAATGTTTAAGGTCAAGCTTCTAAGATACCATCTGAAGCTCATTTAACAATTACCAAGAACATCTGCCACTACTGCATATACCTAAGACAAAACTTAGCCAACATCACCTTTTCTTTTAAGGACAAAATCTTAGAGTCACA
This sequence comes from Chamaea fasciata, assembly GCF_029207755.1. Taxonomy (NCBI): domain Eukaryota; kingdom Metazoa; phylum Chordata; class Aves; order Passeriformes; family Sylviidae; genus Chamaea; species Chamaea fasciata. The sequence goes on along the minus strand of NW_027094086.1, from coordinate 45,869,250 downwards.
TGAGCATTGACTGAGATGCCTTTCTGCCAGCAGTCAGAATTTAGCACAAATTTAGCGGTTTGACAACCCAGTGGACCTTTGAATAGATAAAGACAGTTCCGTAGTTCACAACACAGAGTTCACCGTCTAAAAGCCTGGTTTCACAAACAGTAGTGTCATTTACAACTTTGCAAGACACATCAGAAATCTTGATGGTGTGGTGGGGTGGAGGTGTATCCCCTGACTTATGTAGACTGAAATGCAGTTATGGGGTAGGAAAAAAAAACTCCCGTAATTCCCATTCTTGGAGCCACCCTTCTGCTTTGGCTCTCAGGTTGCTGAAGGCAGTATTTTTGGAAAGTGTTGTAAGTGAAATATGAATGCAGACACTTAAGAGCTAAACAAAACACCTTCTCAGAGATGGGTATAATATTCTCTGAACTTTTGTTACAAAATGGAAAGATATAAAAATCTGAAAATCATATGGCATACAAGGTCTAATTTCTCAGATAAAGCTCTATGTCTTTATTCATATTTCAAGATATAGCAAATCCCACTGGCTATTAATTCCTTACATTGGGGAAGATGTTTAGGGTCTTGAAAATAGTGTAAGGATGCTATTCTTTACTTACATGCCTGAATTCTTAGTAACAAGAAGTAGATAGAAGGTGAACACTTGTATAATTAAATACAAGGGAAATGGTTGGGTTTTTGTTGTTTTTTTTTTTTTAATAGCTTGTATGGAAATTATCTCCTCTAAATGATGGACATGACATATAAAATGCCTATTAAGATATGATGAAAATTTTAAATAGAAGGAGACATTTTACATGGTTGCATCATTAGTTTTATGATTTGATCAGACAGGGCAGACTCTTTCAGACATGCTTAGTGTATCAAATTTCTGTAGTTTGGTAAATGTCATGCATTGGATTATTTTCCATAGGTGAAAAAGTAATATGATATACTAAATATTTAGTGATTTGTCTGAACTATGTAACAACCGCTGTGTGCAATTCAAGGTAATGCATATGTATATTAATAGGTATAATGAATAATTTTATTCCATTTATAGAACACTGAATCTCTATTTTAATGGTGTCTAGAAAGCAGAGAAAATGGAAGTGATTGAAAAACTGAATGTGACTAAAATTCCGACATTGATTATGGATCAATTTACCTTTGAAACTGAAAAACAGGAGTTACGCTTCATTTATTTTTCTATATGAGTTTTTAAATTATGCTACATTTTGCATTTTAACAGATGGCACAATTTAATCCTTATCAAAGGGACAGGAGTTATGTAGAAACTGGTAGTGTTTTGTCTCGTGGTGTGGAGAAGATTAATGGGAAGTGTAATATTTTGGGGGTTTTTTTAATTATAGCTAAACATAGAGCTCCTAAAAATGATCATCAAATTGGGTTTTTTACAGAATTTTTCTGTTTGTGTGAAAATGAAGAGAACGATGCCTGCAGCCAAACCTCCAACCTAGCAACTATTAGCTTTCCAAAATTCAGAGCACCATTATCAAATCTATGACACAAACAGCATTATATGTGATCTCCACCCAAGATTATCTTTCCAGTTCTATTCAAGAATTTTAACTGGCAGAGGAACCTGTCACTTCGAATATGATTTTACATTTTTTCTTGATGCCTAGAAATTGTTTCTCTTTAGTAGGATCTGAATGTTTTCTTCTCTTTTGAAATGCCTCTAGTCTGAACAGTCTGCTCACAGCTGAAACAGAATATGTAAGCAGGCTGGCATTCATGGTGTGACTCTGAAAACACTTTCTCACCTGATCCTGATTAATTTAGACTGCCACTGAATTCTCAGTCTGCTGAATCTCCCTGGAGTAACTTTTCTATGTTATGAAAATTTAAAAAGAACTTCTGCTTTTAAGAATGAATTGACAAGTGAAAAATTGATAGTTCACAGCATACTCACAGATGTAAAGCAAAATGCCTGCAAAACCTTAATTACAGTACAAGGATAAGAATGCTGAGATTGATGTAAACTGCATTTACAAGACCAAACATTTGAAAGTTAGGAAAGCCTAGAAGTTAAGGTCGACAGGCAAAGTATACAGAATTTTTTTGTACATTTTGCATACGTTAGGGAAAAAAAATCATGTTTTATTCTTAGCATGGAGCCAAAGAAAGAAGAATCTGAGCAGAAATGTACATGGGAGTTGTGTACAAGAATTCAGTCCCATTCTTTTCAATAGAATTGGAGCCTTTCATTGGGCTATTTTAGATATTAATTTTTATTTTGCAAATAATGGCATAACTCTAAACTGTGGGAAAGGCTAAAGCTATGCTTTGATTATTTGTTTGCAGTTGGTAATCATACGTATTTGCTTCCTGTGTTTGCTAAGCTGTATTTTTGTGTGTTGTTGAAGCCATGTAAAAAATTAGAATGGTTTATTGTGTTAATGCCTGTCTTTGTTGTGGTTTAATTCCATTGGCAATGAAACATCACGCAGCTGCTCACTCCCCCGCTACCCTGGTGAGGTAAGGAGGAGATTCAGAAAAAGGTAAAACCCACATGCTTAGATTAAAGAACAGTTTAATAATTGAAATAAAGTAAAATATCACAAAACCAGCAATTGTAGTTAAGACAGAGAAACAAGTGACACACAATACAGTTGCTCACCACCCATGGACCGATGCCCAGCCTGTCCCCCAGTAGCAATCAGCCCCACTGCCACCCCCTACCCCAGTTAAGGTACTGAGCAAAATGTCCTGTAGAGTGAAATATCCCCTTGGCCAGTTCAGGTCACCTGTTCTGCCCATGCTCCTCCCATCTTCTTGCACACCTTCTTACTGGCAGAGACTGGGAAACTGAACAGCCCTTGACTTAGGGTAAGCACTGCTTAGCAACAACTAAAACATCAGTGTTTTATCAACATTATTCTCATACTGAATCCAAAACACATCACTAGGAGGAAAGTTAACACTATTCCAGACAAAACCAAGACAGTCCAGTAGCAGCCAGTGTAAAGCTGCTGCACAATACCATGTTTGTCTCTCAGCGAAATAGGGATGAAAATACTGCTTAGAGTTTATCTCAATGCAGTATGATGCTCTTTAATTGTGTCCTATCAAGCAAGTACACTTAAGCACTGGAAGTCACTGAAGAAGAGTGGTTAAAAAAAAAAAAAGGAAAATAAAAGAGCAGGACAATTTGGAATTAAATTATTTTGGCAGGTGAGGGAACTTTCAGCCTGGGTCAAACTAATATCAGTTGGATGATTTGGGAAGAAAATCCTCCTGTGGCAAATATTTTCCTTTTGCTTTTATCAAAGATTATTTATAGGTTTTAATAAGTGCAAAGACTCACACTCAGCATCTAATGCAGCATTCTCTGTTGTGGTAACAATGCTGATAATGCCATAAATAAGTGGTTTGGAGCTGCTCAAGTCATGAAATCATCTTGTTTTTTCATTCTTCCTCTTGCTCGCCCAGGTACATCTCTTTGTGCCACCAAAGATAGGCAGACTTTTGAAGAAGTATTATACAGATTGAGGTGGGAGATGAAAAGTCATGTCACATATACCCTCCTGGTTCCCAGCTGCTGAAAGCTGATATTCCAGGGTATTTCCCTCCATCATTAGGAAGGGCTATTATGGAGATAACTTGGTTTGTGGTGAGGTTCAGTTGAACTGGAGGAGAAAATGCATGGAAAAGGGACCAGGGAGAAATGGGCAAGGAGGAAAAGATTAGAAGAAAACTCAATATTGCAAGAAATAGGGGAAAACAGAAAAATGAGACACTAAAAAGTAGGTTAAAGTGTCTAAGGAAAAGGGTTAGGAGGGAGGGAAGAGTAAGGAAGTATTGAAGGTTAGTTTGAGAAGTTTGCTGATGCTCTCAAAAAATGTGTGGTATCAGGAATTCCCCAGAACTCCCCAAATCTACAAACCGGAGAAGACAGGCAATGGCTGAAAAAGCTGGTCTTATTTTAATTAAATGTTTATTTAAGTCAAACATATTTAAAAATTATAATTGGTTTCCCCCAGCAATGCCCTTAACCAAGCCCCTTCACAAAGATCTTTGAAAAGCAGTCAACTCACGAGAAATCCCAGTTGGCAACCCCTTTTTCCCTGAAAAAGTAGCTTACCGAAATCTTCAAAGGCCAGAATCTGGCATAGTTTTCTCTTGAGCAAAGTTAACTCTGTGAGTTGAAGCCCTGCCAGGAAGCGTGACGCGCTCCAGCTCGCTGCGTGCGTGGTCTCTGCGTGCCCAGGGCAGGAGCGACTGACCTTTCTGCCCTGTGATACCTCATCCCTGCCCATGGAGCCTCATTTGTGTGCATGGTCCAGGTGGCAAACTGCAACTGCAGCCAGGATGGACGAGTGAGGGTGGTACCAAGGCAGCTGTGCAGTGTAACCTGTCCATGCTCTCGGACTGCGCAGGGTACAGCTGTGGCAGCGCTGAACGTGTTCCTTCAGCAGGGTCATGGTCCCACAGGAAGAACAAAATACATGAATTTTCAGTGAGCTTTGTTCTGCCAAAGCTGATCCTCTCCCACTGCCCTTTGGTGTGGCCAGAGATTCCCTGCAGCAGCAGATGAAAGACAAGGTGCCATAACTGTGTACCTGAGCAGGTTTTCATCCAGGGACCACAGAACTAAGGTCTAGTTTAGATGACTGTTTCTTGGACAGGACTTCTGATGAGTATGATCAATGTTGATGTGTAAGAACAAACCTTTCAGAAGAAAGAATATCGTATCCTATGACTCTGCAATTAAAATTCACAGGGATATTTAGAGAAAATTAAAATTCATGTCCTTTCTGCAACCTGTGTAAAAATGGATAGAGTGACTTGTTGCCCGAAAGCTGAAATGGACTGCAAGAGTTCTAAATGAGGCTGATGTTGGGAAAGCACAGCCCCAAATTTCTGAAATTCAGGCTCTTTTTATGCATTCTATGTAGGGTGCTTAAATATTCTTATCACATGGTCTTTGCAAGTCTGATATTAGAACAGACACAGAATAAAGGTCAAGAGACAGAAAAGTCTAATAATAATAAAACAAAAATGCATATGCATTCACATCTTTAACAAACACACAATGGAGTTGGCTGGGCATGTTTAGAGGAAGTAATTTTTCAGACAGAAAAAACAGTTTGTGAAGAAAAACTTTCATCAATACTTTATATACAGTTTCTGCGTGGAAAGAATTCCTAGTGAAGGTACATGTACAACCAATTATCCACTGACTGCCGCTGCCTCTGTGGAGAAGGAATAGAAAGCTGTCCCTATAGCTCATTTTGTCAAGGGACCTGGCTCTCTGGTTCGGAGTGCTCAGACTCCTGGTGGAAGTGGGAAGTGGGAAGTGGGAAGCACTTTGAGGGGCACGTTCAGAGCTGTACAGCACCTTGCCCAGCTCGTCTGCCTCACATTCCTTTCTTGCCCCAGTCCAGCCCAAACCACCCCAGGATAATTGCACTTTCCTGGAATGTGCAAGGGAATCTAAATGAGGATGTCTACCATGCTTCTGGTCCCAATATACTTCCCAGAAACCTCTTAGTTAGAAGCAGCCTCCCTCTCTATCACTCCTGATTGTTGTTAACAGTCAAGAAGTTCATAAGAGGGAATTGAGTTTCCCATTTCTGAAGAAAAATCAAATGATTTGCTTTTCAGTCTGAGACCTAGCCAGGTGCACATATACCAAGTACAATTTACTGATATCAATTTAATTGCATATTTCCTTCAAACTATATGACCACCTGGATGCAGTCACAGCAATAACAACAGCAAATCAATGTTTGTGAGGAAATGCAGTTAAGTGTTAAGATCTAATAATATGCTTTCTTGGAAGCTGCTGTAAAATTTTTTGTTTTCCTTTGCAAACAAGTGTTAAGAATGCCAAGAACCAACAAGCGTCTAATATTATTTTTCCCCAGATGAAATGAAAAGATATTGATTTCTGTGAAAGAGATTCTTTGATATGTAAACACATTTTTCTAAGCCTTAGAAGAATCATATACTTTTATTTCTCCTGTCTTCTGAAAACACTTGAAGGAAACATTTTATCAAAAGAATCAAATAAAGTGTTGTGTATGTTCTGAGATAAAAAAGCCACCAAACATATAACTTTCACATTGTGGATGTATACATTCCTAATTTTACCTTATATTTACTTAAATAAAAGTCATCTCTGAACACTAAAAGATGTGAATCTGCAAGGTTTCTTCTGTGTGAGGTGGCACCAAGCCTGTCTGGAGGACACTCAGTCTCATGGTTTAGTGTGAGGTAGTCCCATGAGGAGTAGAGATTTGGACTTAATGACCCTTATGGGTCCCTTCCAACTTGAGATATTCTGTGATTACATCATGTCTGATCATGAGGGTGAATATCAGAAGAGATTCTTCTTCTTACCATGTGCAAGGATCCCTCGTGCATGTTTTAAATGATGATTCTACTGCTTTATAGCAGCACAAGTGACCACCAAACAGGTAAGGAATAGGGGTGAATCAGTACAAAGCATCTCCTTTTACTAGGTGGTTTTGCAACTGACACTTAGGGTTCTCCAATTAAGGTGGTCATTCCTATAATTTCACTGACTAGGGAAACCTTTAAAAAGATTATAGAATTCCATTAGCAGTCTGTTAGTGCTTAGGTGCAACCAGCCATTTGAGCCCCTACACTCTTTTTTAAAGTAATTTCTCCACTACAATAAGCATGACAGGAAATCTGTGACTGATAATCTAGTTATTTCAGTATTTCTATAGAATATATAAACATGCATGCATATGTAATAGATTAAAAAATAAATTTATGTATTGCATATATATTATGTCTAAAATGACGAATGAATGCTTATAACTATTTTTAAATTTATACATATAAATTTGTATATAAAAATCTAGTTATTTCCATAAACCCTGAGTGAGAGAAACTTTCCAGATTTAAGACTTTCAGATTGCAGACATATCCACTACTCCTCTGGGTTGGTTTTTTTTTAATATTTTCTTCAGAATGGACCACCACCATTCAGATTTAACTGGGGCACAGGCTGTTCTAACTCATCAGCTGAAGTACCCTTCTTCAAGAAGCTTGGCCATGGAGACTACCATTTCAAAAATATCTTCCATTTCCCAGCAGCTTTGCCTTGTTTTGAGCTTGCACAATGTAAAAGGAAAGTCCCAGGAGTTACCAACTGCTCAATTAAGGAGAAAGAACATTCCTGTGTTGGCCATGGAACAGTATAAAACAGCAAAGAAGAAAAGCATGTATTGAATTTGTGGTTAACCAGGACAGCAAAAGGAGGGGAAGCCCCAAGATTAACATAAAAAGAAAAATTGATTTGTGATGGTCACAATAACTGATGGAAAAACCCCACCCTGTATTTCAATTCCAGTTAAATAAAAGCCTGTTTCTGCCTAATACTTCTGATAATTTGTCCATGAGCACTTTGTTATTTAAACAGCGTTTGTGTGGTACAGCCAAGTTTAGAAAGGATTTATTTAACATGCCATTACAGCAATTAGCCCCAGGGAAAGTTCAGCTTGCATACCCAGCTTCTAAATATGTCTTGAGTTTGTATTTATCAAGTGAGTTTCCTTTTTCCCCCCTACCGAGTATAAGCTTTTTCTTTTTTTCCTCACCTCCCAGCTCCTCTGAAGCTTCCAACCTGAGCTCTTTTCTGAGCACCTGACATACTGGAGCTCCAATCCAGAATTTCCCCTCTACCTTCCCTCCTGAGGACACTGGCACAATGTCCATCCTCACTCAGGTGCATCCGTCAGGCCACATCTGTCAGTTGGCATCATGACTGCAGGAGTAAGTAGATAAACACAGGATGTTTAAGAGGCAAAATGGAGATTCAGGATGAGGATGTTGAAGTTCAGTTTTGAGCTCAGATGAGGCTTGAGGCAAGCCATTTAATCATAAGCTGTGTCTCAGTTCTCCAAGTCTGCATGGTGATAGTTGTGGTTTATATTCACCATGGTTGTTCAGTCCAGAGTGGATGAGCTATCGCTTTCAATATTTATTTATAGCATGTTGCACATCAAGGGTCCAGTCTCACTTTGGGTCTCCAGACACAACCCTTCCTCAAAAAGCTTTTTCAACCCTGTGACGTTGATCAGATCTTCACAAACTAGTAAGAATGACATTCTGTCTGTACAGTGGAGGAAATGAGTTCTGGTGCCCCAAAAGATCTGGGTTTGAGTTTTCCAAGATATCACACTAAAAAAGAAAAAAAATGAAGAAATAGTATTTTCTCTTAAAAATAAAAAATTAAAAACCATTTTATTATCTTCTGAATCCAAGACATAACTTCCTTTGTCTGTACACCTCTCTTGATGACAAGGAGCAGAAACAGCACTTCTTCACCACCAATAACTCTGAGCCTCCTGATTTCACTTTCACTTTTCCTTTACTACCATCCATAGAGGTGACTCTCCAGATTCCCTTGGGAACAGGGAGATTTCTTGCAGGTTTCAGCTGAACACAGCATGTGCAACAAGCATCCTAATGCCACAATCCCATTTCCATCTGCCATCGGCTGATAAGCGTTTCACAGTGCATGTGGCAGGAACTTGCACTTTTTGCTCTCCAATATAGATTGGGACCAGTTTCTGCTACATTTTCAGCAATATTTCCTCCAACATTCAATGCACAAAACAGAATGCAACTCCAAATCTACTGCTTCTTATGTCTTCAACTGCAATTAGGCTTTTTAAACTGTTTTTGATGAGCATGCATTTTAAAGTCATAATGAATTGCAAGTGTTGCAAAAGAAAAATGGTGTTTCGGAGCCTCTGTTTGCTGCACATATTAGCCACAGGAGGCTTAGGGAATGTCACTGCCTGGGTTAAAAGAGTAATGTTGCTTTGGTTTTGCAATATGCATTAGAAATCAGCCTTTTTCACTCTGCATACTCTTTCTGCACAGCACACTGAACATACATTCATTATACAGCAACTCTGAACAAAGCACAGTGATATACCAGTGGAAATTTTTTTTCTGGAGCATCAATAAGACTGGCTAAACTCTGATTTGTTGGAGGCAAAATTCCCCATCTAGTTTAATTTTCTACCACTTATTCTGTCTGTACCATGTAAATGAACCAAAGTACAATAATACTTCCAGCAAATGACTCTACAAACCCGTAATTCCCTGACAGCTTCAACCACTGGACTTCTTTTTTAACAGTATTTTGAGCCTTTTTCCTGAATGTCTGCAATAAATTAAAATCTGAATATTTCCAAATCTATTTCCCTGCATTATGTCTGGACTGTTCAGGATGAATGGCTACAGCATGAAAAGGTGAGAGGAATTTCACAGGCTCCATGAACATTACCTAGTGTACCACTGCAGTATAAGATTAACTGGCATCAGCTTGACCTGCTACTTGCCTGAAGGAAAATGGTCAGATGGTATTTGGTAAAGTTTATGAGATGCAGGTTTCCACTGTGGTGTCCGCAGGTCTTTAATTTGCTGTCATTTATGACTGGAATGCTCCCTAGGCATACAGCTTTGTCACAGAAGTGACAGAGAATCAAACTTCAAATTGGTGATTTTTTTTTTTTGCCCACTTTTCTCCAGCATCCTTTGGAATGAAAGGAATGTGATACAGAGAGCACAGTGCAAGTGTGATGATTAGTTTTCATGGAGCAGTCATGAGTAAAATAGAAAAGAGTTATATAAGCATTTGGAGAGAAAATATATGCAACTGCTCTCAACTATTTGCTTAGTTGCAAGGACATATGATTTAATTAAATTTTAAATTTATTTTAAATTCAATCTTATTAACTTAGAAAGAATTATTCTTCAAGACCTAGTTTCGAAGAAACAAAAATTTTGCTCCCTGATCATGAGTCTGTGCCATGTTTGAAGCACTCATTTTAACAAATGTTATGAACAAATACAGAGAAAAATTATCCTGGAAAAATTATTGAATCCCAGCTTTTGTACCCCAGCTAGCTTTGATCAAAAGCAAACTTCTATATAATGTTAGAAAACCTCTCATATATTTTAGTGGGAAAAGCTGTCTGGTTATAAAGGAAAAAAACAATTACAGCTGGTTTTCTCTCACTGGATTTCTGAAATTAACAGGGAATGACATGGTGGCTGTGAGCGTTTCGTAGTTGCTGGGGTGGAGAAGGGGGGAATATTTCTCACTGATTTCTACTGACCCCTTGTGGTAGCCTAAACTGCACATCGTTGCTGAAGGACACTTTGGCTTCCTCAGGCTAGGAAGTGTTTACCGTGGGCAGGAAGAGTCTTGAGAGCTTACTTTCACCATCTCATGGGCCTCTGGAGACCAAAAAAAAAAACAAAACCAAACCCCCCCCCCCCCAAAAAAAAAAACAAACCCAAAAAAACAACAAAACAACACCAAAAAAACAAACACAAACAAAGGAACAAAAAACCCCAAACCTTCCCCCCCCCCCCCCCCCCCCCCCTTAGGTTGTCAAGAATCCAGAAAATGGCCAAAATTCAAAAATTTTTCTTTGTCCACGAGGGGAAGATTTGGGACTGCTTGGTGTGTAACGAGGCTGCAATTCCATAGGACAGGTACTGACAGTGTAAACATGTGACAGAAATTCAAGTAAATAATTCCATCACCAAAATCCCAGAATTTAATTAGAGGAGAGTCTATGCAACTTTTATTTTGCACTACTAGAGAATGCAATTGTCTATATAAATGTCTTTCTAAAAGCTAAATTCAGCACTAAGATGGGGATTTATTCAAAGATGGGCATTGCCTCTGTGTAGGGTAATTTAGTCTAGATTTCAGCCAGAATAAGAGATGGGACAAGCTATAAGAGGGGTGGTTAGAGATATTCCAACTTTTAGCCTTTCCAAAGTACATATTAAATCCACTGAATGAAAAGAACTTTTAAAAATAACTATTTGGAAAAAAAAAATCAAATTATTGCAATGTATGTTCACTTTCAAGTACATGTAAATGCTTTATAATTGCTTTATAAGTATATGTAAATGCTTTATAATTATAGTTTTTTCACTATGCAAACATTCTGTCACTTGGGAACAAGCCAAGGTTCTTACTACTTCATTTGTCCTAACAAGAGAGTGACTTGCAGAGGAAAAAAAGAACTAAGGGAAATATTAAGGCATGCATAACAAATTTTACAGTTTGATTTTTATATAGAAAAAGTGTGTCTGAATCTCACATGATTCATACACCTGGGAATTGTACTTTACAGAATTTTTCAGCTTTCAAAATACATAATGAGTACCTGAAAGATTATTATTGTTTATTGATGAGATAAAGCAACCATAAGCAGTTCCAAATCTCATGTCATGTTTCCCCAGTGTTTGCAAAGATTAGAAGTCTGCTACCTTATCTGACATATTTTCTCTGGAGCTGGTGGTTAGTTATATTAGTTGGAAATATGTTTCATGACACACATGGAACAAATTCAGTGAATTCAGTATTGCTGTCATTCTTCCCTTTCTTAAGAAAAAATAAAAGAAAGAAAAAAAATAAATAGGTGAAACTATGAATAAATGTTATCTATGTTGGCAAAGCATACAATGTAGTATATACATAAACTCGCTGCTCCATATGTTTTCACTTGCTTCATGCGCTTCCTGTAAAATTGCTTTAGATTGTCCATGAAAGGTTAGGGTGAAGAATTTCCGTTAATATTTTCTGTCCCTTAAAAATGAAGAAGAAGACAACAAAAAACTACCTTAGATGAAAACAGTTAGTTATAAAATTTGAGAGCAAGTAAATGGAGCTCTTAAGCTTCAAACAAAATAAGTGGGCAGCAAAATCACCTAGAAAAATATATTTGTTTTAGACATAAATGAATTGGGCCTAAACTAAATATCCTTGTCTTTCCATATTAGGGAAGCATCTTTCAGCTTAACTTTTGGAAATGGAAATAATACACCTGATGGGCCACCCACAGCATGAGCATAGACCTCTGACATGAAAAGAAACATGGATATTAAGCATGCCTAGCTCTTCTCCTGTGGTTGCAGCAGAAATAAAATTAAATGTCTGAGAAAATAACTCTGTGCAGAATTTAAGCAATCTTGGAACATTGCCGTGAAAAATTGCACTTTTTATTTTTTCCAACTTAAAAAGGAAAATTCATTGGAAATTTCCCTGTGGTTCCATGGACTCAGCAAAGCAACCAAGCCATTCAAGGGGTTGATGAGCAATAATTTTGGGGCCTAATATTTTTCTGTTTGAGTCAGGCTTCCAAAACAGTCAACATAATACTTATTGAAATCGTAAAATATAAAATCACAAGCTCTACATTTTCATAAGTTCGTCTTTAAAATATTGTTCTAATGTCTGCAATGAAATTTGTTACCCACTTTTCCTTCTTATATGTTTCATATACCAGTGGCACTTTAATATGCTTTAGGGTGTTTTTCGAACGGGTGAGTTTTCTTTCCAAAACAGTTTAAATATCTGAACAGATGTAAAATTAGCCAACATTGACAGTATAACCAGTTGTGTACAGCAGAAAAACTTGTCAGAAAATTCTAATATGATATTTATCAGCGCTTAAATGAGAACACGACTATCAGCTTCAACGCAGTCTAGGATAATGTAATGTTTACAGCTGAAGAATGACTGAATGCTTATACTTACAGAAGTGTTTGCTTTTAATGGCCACATTTTCCATTCCCATGATACAATAGTCTGAAAAAACCTTTCTGTCTCTCATATAGGCTAGGTTATAATGACAATTATTATGATTTTTATATCTATACAATGACGCCTACAAAATATTTAATACCTAAGCAGCTGGTGCACTGTGGCTGATGCTTACTGAATGAATAAATGTTTTGTCTTGTGTTTCCACACCCCCCCCCCCGCCCCACTTGCATCCATCTGTTGTCTTGTGTCAGTTTTGATTGAGGCCTAGAGGCACTACCACTAAACAAATAATGTCAATTTTGTTTTCATTATTGCAGGGCCAAGAACCCTACTTCCAGGCTGAGAACAGTCTGGTGCTTGGTGCTGCACAAACACAAATGCAAAGAGATGTTTTCCATGCTTACACTCCATGCAGTAGGATGACTCTACAGTACAAAATTTTGCATGAGCAGTTTAAATTGGTATTCATTGCAGGCTAAATAACTTTATCAAGCATGCAGTGTGAGTGAAAGCAGATTTACCAAGCTGACAGAGGAAATTGTAGTTCCTCCTAATGAGCACTCTAAAGTGAAGTGTGTTCTCCAGGTCAAAAGAGAGGCAAGCATCTGTTTCACTTCACATCCTCCCCATCCTCACCATGCCTGCAACCTGCCCTCTTCCAAGACAAGAGCTCACCAGATCTGACCCACAGACACTGGGGGCCATGGCATGGTTGTGCTTAGCCCTTGGGTGTGTTGCACTGGCTGCTTCTCCCCACTGCGGTGGTTAATCCCTGTGCTACTTCAACAGAGCTGTTCTCCATGAGTGCGTTCTAAGGATAGCTCTCATCAACAGGGCTATTTCAAAGAGTGCTTTTAGGTCTGGGGTAGTTTCTCAGGGGGGTATCTTCTCATTTTCATTGGCTGCAGAGGGAGACTGCCTGGCTAACTCAGTTGATTATTTCATGTGTTGGAGTCAACACCCTAAAACTCTTAAATAGTTTTAAGACAACTATTGGGTCAGAATCAAACCATAAGTTTTAAGGGCTTGCCTGCTCAGACCAGAGGTACATAAGTGCCTGTAATTGGTGGTGGATTTCTACACCCATAAAACTGTATGTGCAAATCCATACTGTTGTTCTGTTCTCCTACAGCTCCTGAAAATCCATCAATGAGGGCTACAGAGTAGGTGCTTGCTAGCACAAAGAGGGAGTTTCTTTAGTCTGTGCAATACACTGAACAATTCTGCCACCTGAACCCCTGAAACCCAGCCTGTCTGAAATCAAGCACTCCTCCTTTGAGACAGTGGCACAGAGGAAAGAGAGTTGAAGCAAGAACAAGAAGAAAAGTGGCAGAGAAGATTGACTGAGGATTGCAAGTTTAGGGGGGCCTGTGGTCCCATGTGTTTGGATAGTGACTTTAGTCCATGAATTCAATCCAGCATGGACCCTTTTTTTGGGCAATACCTTCTGGATCTAAGCCTTGACATTAGCTTTTTAAGCCCAAATAATGATTCTTGTAAAGGCGAGTGGGATTTCATTGCAAATGTGAGTATTTTAGGACAGGTCTGTTGCCAATCTCAAAGTCTGTGAGCTCAGTTTTCTCAAGAAACATCTTGGAGTTGTCTGTCTCCACTGAGCAAACGGCTTCAGGGACAAAGAGCTGAATCCTGAATTGAGTGAAGTAGATTGTCCCTGACACCTCTGTCAGGACAAGTTTCTCTCAAGAGAAGGATATGATCTCTTTTTCTTGGAAATGCATAAGACATCATTCAGTATGGCCGTGTTTGACAACTAAGAGAAATAGAGCTGTATTCCAGAACTTCAGCTAAGCAACTTGGTATCACAGAAAAATTTTAGAATTGCAGTTAAAGCTGATGACCCATTTTCCATTTTCTTGAATCCCAAATAAGGTGTATTAAATATTAATTTCTGATCTGTTTGAGAGTGTATCTCTGAACTTTGAAGACCTTTCCCCTTGGGGAAGAGAAAAAGGAGAAAGGGGAATTCCCTCATATATTCAGAAGAACATTTATTCTGTTTTTTGTAATTGCTGGCATAGGAGCAATCCCTCCCCTCAGAAATGGTTGCATGTCATATACTGCCAAGTGGTCTAAAATACCAAATTCAACTAAGTCAGACAGATACATCCGAGATATGGAAATTTTGTGGGAGAAACTGAAAAAAAAAATCTTATTCATCTCTGACCTCTTCTTTCGTACATATCATGAGGTTGTGTGACGGTCTTCATGGTAGACTAAATGATTTTTGGGATGGAGTAACCTCTGAAGATATTTTGGGTTTCCTTGGTTCTGTTTTTAGTGAACTGGTGGTGGAAACTTTCGCTTCTGATCATTACTTTGCTGCTATTAAAATGCATAGAAAAGATTTTTAAGAGTCATGGATATTTCCTTACCTCACTTCCCCCCTCACTTTTAATAGCCTAAGTAAAAGAATAAATGCATGCTTGATAAGCCCATGTAGCAGAGGTGTCTCCTCCAAGCTCTTCCTGCATCACTCAAGTGAGCCAAAGCCTGACAGTGAGGCTAGACCCCAATTCCTGATATTATTATTACAATGGCATCTACCCCACTTACAATCAGAGCCCCCACATTCCAGGCACTGCACACTGCAGATAATCATAAAATCATAGAATAATCTCACTTGGAAGGGATCCACAATGATCACTAAAGTCCAACTTCTGGCCCTGTGCAGGACACCCCAAGGATCACACCATATGCCTGAGTGCATTTCACAAATGGTTCTTGAACTCTGGCAGGCTTGGTTCTGTGGCCACTTCCCTTTCCAGTGTAAGAGAAATTTTTTATCCCCCAGGGTCTTCAGCGTAATATGAATAACAAACAAAGCCAAAGGCTGTTCTTCCATTCATCAGGGAAAGAGACTGAGCAGTTGTGCCCTGTGGATTTTGTGTGAGAAAAGTCTGCAACTGCCTGCATGGCTGGTCTTTGTCTGATCCTCAAGGCATGACAAAAATAAAAGGGAAAAAAGGTAGGAAGATGAAGGTAAAGTCAGTTACAAAGTTCTATATTTGACAGAAAGCTATGTGGGGAGTAAAAACAGAATCATAAATGACGGGACACAAATGCAGTGGGAGTTAGGGAAAGATGAAAGAAGAAAGGAAATTGGATAACAATAGTGATCAGAAAGAATAAAGGCAAAGACAAATAATGACAAGCAAGAAAGAAAGAGGATTAAAGGTGAATGATGAAAGCTATGGAAATAAGGGTGGCAGCTGCTCTCAGAATTACAAGAACTTATTTTATTTAAGATGTCATTGTTAGGTGTCAGAAAACATATTTTTGTTTAAACATAGACAATCCTGAGAAGAGGAGGGTTTCAAGGCAAAAGGGACTTCGGGGAAATGTAGAAAACAGCCAACAATATGTTTACAAGGCACCAGCAGCTGCTGGAGTTAGCTGAGGATGGCCTAGCTTGGTGCACTGGCAGTGGTACAGCTTGTGTTAGCACTGACTTTCACACAGCCTAAGCAGTCCTGTTAAAATATGGGGAGTTATAAAGTATCTGAAAATACTCTTTCAGATATTTTTTTTTTTGCTTTTGAAAGTTTCATCTGAGAAGTATACATCAACATGAGTTTTTATTGCTGCATTCTTTTAAATTATTTAAGAATAAAAATTTTTGTACTTAATAAAAAAATTCTCAGAATCATCGGCATGAGTATGATCTCATACATGTGGGACAGGTTTTGGAGTTTGTTTTACAGGCACAATTTGGGCTGACTTCCAGGGAGTCCAAGACTGAATACATGCAAGGATCTACAGGTAGAGAAAAAGGCCCTGAGAAATATCCCTGTCTCTTTCTCTCTTGCTGTTCTCTGCCCAGCTCATTTGGATATCTGAAATGCTTTTACCAGCAGGCTGTGCTTACACCATTATTGCTGAATTAGTGATTTGGGGAACGTGCACCTGAAAATCCAGCTGCCACATAAATAGAGCTGGGAATACCTTCACCCTCCCCTGGCAGCCAAGACTATTCCCCACCTTGCAGCAATGGGCAGAACTGCTGAGACTGTGTACTTCCCAGAAAAAAATGTCAGCCCAATCTCATTATTCTCTCGATGAGAGATTGGTGGAATGAGTAAAGCAAGGAGACAGAGACCCAGACATGGCAGTGTAGTCTCTGCCAGGACAGCAGTGAAGGAGCCTTGGGGCACCATTAGGATAGAGCCTTGCCATGACTGAACCATTTCCAGTGTCTCTGCATCTAGGGACCGGGGAGTATTTGAGATCCAGGTGCTAATCCAGGTCTGCTTCCAAGCCTGCTTCCAGGTCTGCTTCTGTCTTTGCCTAACAGCATAAGCAGCAGCAGCAGCAGCATAGTGCATCACCTGGTTTCTGTGGCTGCTCAAGAGAATCTCCAAATTCTTCTCCAGAAAGGACTAATCACAGCTGATGTACTCACCTTACTAAATTAGAGAAGTCCCACCAAGTGTTGTTTTTATATCCTAGTGCTTAGTTCAGTAAAATATATGTTCTCTAATTCCTTGTATTAGTGCTTTTTGTCCCCTGAGAAGAAGCCTCCTTCACTTAATAGCAGTACATGTGTAGTTAGCAGCTTGAAAAACTTTGTTCTGCTTCCTCGAATACTGAGGTACACTGAATTTATAAGTGGGATTGGTTGCCACAAGTCCTATTGGTTAAAACAAACTTATTTTTTTCTGGGACCTATATCTCATTCAATTTTTTATGTTTCAGCCTCTTCAAGTGCCATCATTTTATTATGGAGTCTAATTCCCAAGACTTGACTCCAGGGAGTAGGTAATTAATTGGGATTTATGGTGCAGGAGAGCCATACCTTTCTGTGACTGAAATGACACAATAACAGAGATAATATCTGCAGATTTTTTTCAGCCAAAGCTCTTGCCTAGAAAAGCTCACAGAATGAGAAATATCTGGCTGCAAAGAGATCCATAAACAGTAATCATTGGAGCTGGGTGGAAAAAGATAATTCCAACTCCTGGAAAATTTCAATATTTGATGACTGCTTTTGTGTCGATTTAAAATGAAAGCTCAAAATGTCAAAGTTCTGCTTAGTCAGATTCCAAGCTCAGTTCAAAATCCATCTGGGCAGATGCAAACTCTTCCTAAAGCCCCAAAAATTCTGAAATATAGACCTTGATGATTAAATAATCTTTCAAGTGAAAGGTTTTCCCACCAGGAAGGAAAGGATTTCTGAGGCCAGGCTCTTTGAAGCCCACCCAGAGCTGGCAGCCTGACACGCACTGCTGGTGGCCAGTGGTGGATGATCTTTTCTCATCAGAGGTTTTCCCAGTGAACTCCAAGCCTTCTTAAACTGGCTTGAGGATGATTCAGTCTTTGGTGAAAGAAGCCTCTGTGAGCCGTCACTATTTAGAAGGAACTGTCTAGAAAATATTCTCCTCTCCATTTAGAATCCAAAAAGGGTGAAGAGAGTACCATGTTTCATCAGCATAAATAATTAACTGCAGAATGACATGTAATATTCATACTTAAAAATCATTAAACAAAATAGGCTGGAAAAAAAATTCTTTAACATGGAGTGATATTAATCATTTAGCCACAAATTCAGATTAGAGCTTCTCTTTTGTTTGATTAAATTATTTTTTTAAAAAAATCTATTCACAGGCAGACATTGTTTTGCAAATCTACAGAACTAATACACGCATCTGAGATAGCCAGGCTGAGGTTTAGCCACTTGCAGTTTTAATTAACACCATGAAACATTGTTTATGATAGTGGACAAAGTAAAAATGAAGAATTTCCTGTGCTTGGTAAAATAGGGATGAAAATGGGTCAAAAGAACAATGCTTTTCATATAGAATTGTCTTCTTGACTGTATTGTGTGCTCACAGATGGATCTCTATCTTTTCTGTATCTCCAAGCAAGCACAGCAGGATCCTCTCAGAATGGAGGTGTTTAAAAGAAAAGAGAACCCCAGAAGATCCATGAGGATTTCTGAGACAAGAAAATGCTGTCATGTAAGAGCTGAATTCATCTTAGCAAGTGGAGTCATCCAGAGTTGTGCTGCTGCTCTCACTGAGGAGTGAGAGACAAACCCCATGAGCCGGCATTGTTTGGTTCATTGCCTGGAGAACAATCACACACAAATCCGCTGTGTCAGATCTCAGTGATGGTCTTGTTCTGCCTTTCTGGCATCCCTTCTTTCTTTCCTCCCCTTTTCCCCAGAAAAAAGCACTCAGCCTGAAACTGGACTCTCTGTGAGACAGCTGAGGTTCTGAAAAGTAGGGCGATAATTTATAAAATAAGAGGAAAAATTGTAAAGAAGGACTGGTTGGAAAAAAGAAAATGTCCTCTGGCTGCATATAAGACTGTCTGAATATTTGCTCCAACATGACTGTCACCTATTATCCATCAGAAAGCTACCAGAGCCTCAGCTTAAAGAATATGTTTTTTTCCTCTGCTTTATTTTTATGCTTACCTTGAGTTTCTGTAATTACTGCAGCACCTTTAAACCATGACCCATCATGCCTTTTGTGCTGCACTGTGTTCTCAGCCAACTCTGAAAGGCTTCATTCACAAACTATCTCCTGCAAGACCAGGGTGCCTCTGCAGAGGAATAAGACACTGTACAATCAGGTTTTGAAGTGCAGCCTACTGAGGAAGAAAACATTCTTGACTTAGGATTTCACTGTGTTCTGCAGCCCTTTCAAGTACAAAAATAAAGTGCTTGTGAACTGTTCTTCTAGTACTATATATACTTCACAAACTTAGGCTGGGGCCATAGAGAGACCTTGGACCCCACTGAAACTCCTTTGTGCCATTAGAGATACACAAAAAGTGACTTAAAGCTACTCTGCTGGGAAGGCAATTGTTTCCCTGATCCTGGAGCATGGGCAAATATTTGTGAAACCCACCAAAGACTTAAAGCATCTTACAGGCCATTGTCCTTAAACGTATGCATGTTTTGGAAAGCAAGTATAAAATCTACCCAGTGATGATTCTCCTTTCTCTCCCACTTCATGGCTGTGTCAAAAGGCTGAAGGGGTCTGCACAACAGCAAAACAGAAGAAGGGCTTGTGCACTTGCAGGTCACATACAGTTGTTTCATTAAATGTGCAGTTATTTAAAGCACCTACAGTTAGGATTTCTTCTGGCAAATTGCTTGTGACAGTGAAGTGAGGTACTTTTTTTCATTAGCTTGCTCATGATGGCCTCATGTTGAATATTTAAGTTACAGATACATGCATGCTTTTATGTCTCATCTGCAAGGTTATTCAATCTCCAAAAATAAACGAGAAAATCGTGATTATCCTGTGATGATTTGCTGTACCATGTTTAGAAGTCATCACTAAATTGCATGGAAAAGGATTTTTTTGTTCTTCTTTAAATGAAAATCATAACACAGCTACATAGATGTCACCAGTGTCTCCATGGCAATTCTCAGATGTGTAAACAGGTAGTCAATGAAAATTTTCAGTGAAATCACTATGTGAGTTTGCGATTTTCCTTTCTGGTTTAACAGCCCTGTCTCTTGAGCTGCCACCTTACCTGAGCTGTGAGGTCTCTAGGGCAGGCTGTGTGTGTGCCCAGAGGGATGTCCACTTCCCTATATCTTTAGCTCTCACTTAGAAGAAATAGGTCAACCAGTTTGATAGGTGCATACCAGGATGGTGGTCAGTGAAACCACATGTTAGTTTTCTGCTATAATACAATCCTAGAGAAATATTCCTACTGTTAAGTGACATCAAATGTGACAGGAAAACAGTTTTCCTTGCTGGGAAAAAGAGGCAGGAATGGGGTTAGGGTAGACCATTAGATGGCACTGTGTTTTGTAGGCAAAAGAAATTGGCAGAAATGGATGCATAATTTACACAAATTTACTTGTGCTAAGAACTGATCAATTTATCTGGCATAAAGTAAGACTCTACTATCAAGATCTGAAGGCATAATTACATGAGCCACAGCATTTGTAAGGATGTTCAATGCAGACACAAATTTATTAGAAAACAGGACAAACACATTTGCCTACTGATTTCATATTTCTAGGGAAAGATTCTATGCACTATGCCAAAAAAAGAATTTGAATTATCTAATATGAAATTGTGAAATTTAATGAATGATTTAATAATATCATTGGCATTAGCACAGATGGCTCACCATGCTGGTGCTTCACTCTGTCTTTTATAATGGGAATGGTTGAGAAATGCTATACATTTCTATTACACAGCATTATCCTGGGTGCCTGCACAGTGCTCCACTGCAGAAGTTCTAGTGCCAAAGCATGAAAGTTATCACTTATGTTTCTAGTGCAGAGGAAAAACCTTGTGATTTATAACAACTGATGAGTGTCTTAAAACAATACAGAAGCAGTCTTTGTTATTTGGGAGTCACACATTGCCCTAAAGCCGTATGAAGCAAAGCAGAAGTTCCTATGGAGCATTACTGCTACTAAAATATTTCCTTCTGAGGAGGGGGGAAAATAAACAATGAACTCTAAAGCTGATGGGTTGGGCAGTAGTCTAACCTTGAAAAGGGAATAGTGTTTGAGGGCTTTGCTGTAACCTTTAGCCCAACTTTGGTTATCTTTGAAGCATACAAAAATTTTTTAAAATGGCTGGACATTTTCTAAAATATCTGAAATTTCCACATTCTAGCAATTAATGAGATGAGAGAACTTATGTGTATTTAAACAGAAGGGAGGCCAAAAATCACTCTGTATAAATCTCTGATTTGGTTAACTGTGTAGTCTTACAAATTAGCAGAACCTATGCTTTGGGGAATAGGGAGGAGGAGGAGGAATGGGAATTGGTCACAGGAGCAAAGCTGTGAAGGCTGGACTGTTACCAAAATAAATGTTTGGTAAATTATACCCTAAAAATCTGATAGACAGCAATCTAGGTAAACCAGAGGACCTATTTTTAGACCAGTTATTTTGTTATGAGAAGAGCAAAGCTTCAGCTGCCTCAGGTTGGGTACTAATTTGTCCTGGCAGTGAGAACTGACTCCTTAGCAAATTTAAATGTATCATTTATAGTTAGAATATGAGGGACTTCAGAAAAACTTTTCACAAAATTTGTGAGCATGCAGATGACCTTCCTGTTTCATCTTGCATTGCAGATTTTTCTAAACAAGCAGATAATTGTTATTATTTTAATGTTTTATTCAATACTGCCTTTTCTGGTTTCATCAGAACAGGGAATTATCATAAGAAGCAAGAGAACAAGGATAAAGCTCTGATTCCCCTTAAGTTCTTGACAAAATTGTCATTGATTTAAAGAGGTTTTTTTTCCCCCCAGTGCTTATCTACATCCCTGCAAAACTTAAGTTTATTTTAATTTTGTGATAGGATGCATCTAGAATTATCAAACCTCCTTCTAGCGGCAATGCTTCAGCTGCTATTTCTCTGTGCAAAGGCAATTATAGGTTTACTTCTGACATCTGTGTGTATGTTTCAAGGCTGAACCAAAGTGAAACTTGGTTAAACACCGTCTGTGTCAGTGGGGTTACCTTGCATGCGACAGCCCTCACCTCTGCTTTCATCTCCCCCTGAGAGCTGCCCCTTTGATGGCTTTCAGTAGGATGACTTATCCCAACACCTTTTCACACAGATTGCACAGTGAACCCCAGAGCAGTGAACCAGAGGGTAAATCTGCTTTCTATAAGAGTTTGCTTTTGTTGGAGAGCATGACTGAGACAGTGGGTCAGGAGAAGCTACTTCCATCTTTAAAGCACTGTTGCTTGGTAGGGGATTGTGACTAGTTTGACAAGGCTAGATCAGGCATTCAGTATTGTACAACATTGTAGTTAGCAAGTTAACTCTTAGAAGATGCACTTTAACATAGTTTAAAGCCAGCATTTGACCTACCTTCAAAGGCACTAAATGTTGTCTTTTAGCTCACAGGGCCTTTGGAAGTTGCACAACTTTTATCTTGGTGTCATGGATGGTGGTGAAATGTGTTGTCTCTATCTGACAAATGTAAAAAGCA
Source organism: Chamaea fasciata (assembly GCF_029207755.1). Classification (NCBI taxonomy): domain Eukaryota; kingdom Metazoa; phylum Chordata; class Aves; order Passeriformes; family Sylviidae; genus Chamaea; species Chamaea fasciata. The sequence continues at coordinate 45,846,732 of NW_027094086.1, read as the reverse complement.
GCAACAGAATAGTGAATAATTCTCCCTGAAGTCTAATGATCTGTTATTCATCACTGTTTATTAGTGCCCCTACTGTATATTTGCTGTGCTGTCATGGAAACAGCCATTCCACCAACCTATTAAGAGAAAATTAAAGTGATACTGTCAAGAAAAGCATATGTAAGAAATTAATTTCTTACCTGCTTCACAGAAAATAAATCCACCAAATATTTTTAATTCTCAATAATCCTATTTGCATTCATCTTTTATGAAAAAAGTAAAGACAGAAGCTAAGTGAATTTAATAGAATTAGTTCATTATACTTTGCTTTGGTTGTTTTCCAGTCCTCCCACAAGAGCAGACAACTTCACCTAGTTCTGTATGCCAACGTTTTTATATGGAAAAAAACCACAGTAGTGCCATTATGGTACATTGGTACCCATAAGGGGACCTTGTCCTATACTAGCTCTGCACTCTGTCTCAAATAATCAGGATAAAGTTTCTTCTTCAACGGTGCAGTTTCACAGCAGCACTGGAGATACTCTGCTTTCCTTGTCTTTCTCTCTGTTCCCATCCCATCTCCAGCTTTGTCCCACGTTTTCTTTGCACTGGCATAAATATGTATTTAATCCTCCTGTAGTGTGAAGAAATTATACTTACTGGATTAATTTTTTTCCTGAGGTTGGTCAGATGACCATCAATCCTACTATGTAGGAAATGGGGACAGTATGTTACCTGGATTTGCAACCTCAACTTAGAATGTGGATCCACGACATAACTGCAAGGATGAGAAGACCTCCAACATGAGGTCTGATGTAGTGTAGGCCCTCTCACCCATCTAGCCCTTAAAAACTATAGTATTTCCTTTATTGGAAAATTGTTCTACTTCATCACCCCCAGTGGAATTCCTTAAGAGTAGCAGCCTCCTCTGCCGCTTCTCCAGCGTGTTCTCTCTTGCCATTGAAGTATATTTTGTGCCCTACTCATGTGGAGGCAGGCACATATGTAGTGGTAGAGTCAAGCTGGGCAGATTTTCCTCTCCTGGGGGACTCTGCTAGCACTTTGTGTCTCTGTTAGAGGTTCTTGTAGCTGCCTTAGCAGCAGTGCAAAAAGCTATGCTGCATAAGGGAATCCACCCAACAGACCCTTGCTAAAATGTTGCTCACGTGAAGACAACACAAAAGCCATCCTAAAAGTCACTAAAGTCAAACTCTAAAACTAGACAGAAAATAAAAGGAAATCAAAGCTAGGATTGATAACTCTCCCTCTACTATTCTTATATTCAGATGAAGAAGGTGAAGCAATAAGTCAGCGCTGATATGTGTGGAGACCTGGAATGTGCTTCATCATTCTCCAGTGATCTACGGTCAAGGAAAGGGCTGATGAAAGTAATTATTTATAGCAAGCATAACAACAGTGCTAGTTAAAGCTCAATAGCTGTCACCATGACTTCAACAAAAGCTTGTGAGAGTCATACCAATTTGATGGTGTCTTAAAATGAGCTGAACTGTAGAGAACTGCAGTTTTGTTTCTGATACCAAGAAAATCATCAGAGTAACAGCAGTAATCAAAATGAATGAACCCTACAGCGATATAATGACTACAGAGCTGTCAGCACTTTTTATCCTCCTGCTCTGGGTGAACCCAAAGAAGGGAGTACTGAATAAGAATCCACTAAAGCTATCAAACACAAAGCAGTCTGAGTGAGACTCACTTATTCTACTCACCTGGGAGTACCTAACCTTATCTACAGAATAAAGACTCATTAAAAATAAGGGGTTTTTAAATTATCACTTGAGTTTATGATCTATACTTATAGATGTATTTTGTTTTTGCTTCTGCTATGGCTGAAGTTCAATGTGTAAGACTCGGTCCCACCAAGTGCCTTCACCCATTCAGAATAGACAATATTGGCTTACTGCTGTCTCCATATAGGTGAATTCTTGTTTAACTCTTTCAGCAGCAGACTAAACTAAAATATCACACTTATACAGCAGCATTAATTTACTTCAGGAACAGAACAATGAAAATTATGACCCTGCAACAAAGTTCTCCTCTGGTCCCAGCATAATTCTTAGGATTGCTTTCGTCCTTTCCTGTTGTGTCCCACTATCTTCTCCAAATGACCTCTACTGATACTCCCTGCCTTCAGAAGCTTCAGACATCTGTGTCGTTTTTTTATCAAACAACGCAGATGCTGAATTTATTTCAAAAGGTAATTCAAGATGTCTCTAGTGACTTTATATGGCTTTCAAAGCACTAAACATATTAACTTCATCTAATGTAAGACACCAGACCTACCGCTTGCCTCTGATTCAGACACTGCATCTCTGAAGCCCTGAAGTAATCTAATCATGTATGGATGTATGGATGTGTGCAGATCTGCAGGAGCCAAAATGATCTTAAAATTTGGTCTGGATTCTTCATAGTGAATCGGCCTGTGAGCTTGTCCATTTCTTTACTTTTACAGTAACTTTTACAGTAATTTTTTTTGGATATGAGCCAGTAATGTGCACTTGCAGTCGAGAAAGCCAGCCATGTCCAGGGCTGCATCTAAAGCAGTGTGGCCAGCAGATTGAGGGAGGTGATTCTGCCCTTCTACTCTGCTCTGGTGAGATCCCACCTGGAGTGCTGTGTTCAGTCCAGGGTCCACAGTACAGGAAAGACATGGATCCTGGAGTGGATCCAGATGAGGGTCACAAAGATGACCAGAGGGATAGAGTACCTCTCCTGTAAGGAAAGGCTGAGAGATTTGGAGTGTTTAAGTCTGGAGGAGAGAAAGCTGCAGGGAGATGTTATTGTGGCCTTTAAATATTTAAAAGAAGCATATAAGAAAAATGGGCATAGACTTTTTATTAGGGCTTGTTGAGATAGAAGATGTCCCTGCTCCTTGTAAGGGATGCTGGACTAGATGACCTTTAAAGGTCCCTTTCAACACAAACTATTCTATGATTCGGTAAATATCAAAAGGAATAAAAATGTCATAAATCTGTATTTAGTTCAAGCTGATATTCTATTTCTACTGGCAACGTTATAGTATTTTTACATTAATGATGTCTTGAGACACTTGCAGTGATGACTGGTCATTCATATGCTAACTTCTTTAACTGTTTCACAACATTAAGCATACATCTATTTTTATACAGTTTATGATCTCACAGTCCATTTTATCCTTATTTTTAGAACGAGGAATTTTAACAAACTAAACTCTTAAAAAGCTGCAAGAGCTGCTTGACCATCAGTATTAATTGTAGGAACATTAAATTCATCAACTTATATGTGATGAACTTGATATCAATTGTCCTTGGAATATTCTTCTCTTTTGCCTTGAATCTAGGTGCTGTGTCACCAGTTTTGAGCTCTCTACAGTGCTGGAATTTTATTTCAACATTAATTGCAATCCTGCTTTGAGTTCTGAGGTACTGTCTTTTTTTTGTTAAAATTAAACTATACTATGCTATACTACCTCCCATGCTGCACCCACTGCAATTTTTGTATGCTTGTGTACATGGACAGCTTATCAGTGGCCACAATTCGTTCCAACACATAAAACAATGCCAAGTGGGAATATTCCACCAGATTATTAGAAAAGAAGGTGTACATTACACAGAAAAGTGTGGAGGACGCAAAGGGCAGACCACAGTGTTTCCATCACCCTGTGAACACCACTGCAATGTTACTTATTTTCTGTGCGGGTGATTAACTCTCGAACACACTCCTTGCTGTGAGATTACCTGGCTGCAGGATGACAGCCCAAGTCTCCTTGTCCCCCTGCCAAGGGTGCCATGGCCTTTCTGCCTTGCCCCTTGCTTCAGGCACCCTGACAGAAGCCTCCACTCCAGCTGCAGCAAAAGGTTTTACAAAGCAAACATGCTGGGTTTTATAGGAGTTTTATATTAAACACTAGATGTCACTGGCATACTCTTAACAGTTTGTTGGAATTGACTGCACAGTGCTTGCTCAGCCCCTCACCCAAATGCAGAAGCTTTTCTGGTGCCTGCACCTCAGTGGCAGAGACCCCTCAAATCCTCCTCAGATCAGGTATGGACGTGTTTTCAATGCCCTCACTGCCCAAACTATGTGTTTGCTTGGGAAGCAGCAAGTACAAGTGTTTTCACAGCGTCAGGCTTTTGCTGCATTTGTGTATTCTCATTGATCTCAGGCAAACGTGTAAGTACAGGAAAAAAAGTACAAGTTACCATAAAGAAAAGGAGTTATCCTACCATTAAGGAAAAAAATAATCCACAGGATATATATATATATTTGTATGTATATATATATATATATATAAAATCTGAAGGAGAATGGTTGTCCAACACAGCAGTCAGGTCATATCTGTTTACCCATGCTGTGAAGAGCAAAAAAGCTGATTTTCTTTCGAAGAGCCATAAACAAAAATAGAATTTTTGCTCCAGTGTAATCAAATTCAAATATTTCCAGAGGTTTTTGTTTTGTTTTGTTTTGTTTTTTAAAATTACCTTGATCATGAAATAAGATCTGAAAAATCATCTTGGTTATTTTTCTATCCTTTGGGCACATTTTAACAACTTCATTGTAGCAAGGCTTATGCCACACACTCCTGTGTCATGATGCAAGTTCAAATTCTGTGCAGGCTTTTCCTCTCTCTTCAGCAAGTCCACGACTGTTAACAGCAGCCTGGAACCCTGGCATGGCCAGGGTAAACAAAAACAGTGCCCAGTGGCAAATTAAAAGGTACCTTTCAGCTTGTATGATAACCTTTGGAAAGAACTGAGGCATCCTCTTCTCAGGACATACTGCCAGACGCTGGAAAATGTGCAGAGTGAAGTGCAGGCTGGCAACAGGCAGGACAGCAGCTGTCCCTCAGTGCAAAAGTCAAGGAGAGCTGAAAGTGGTCTGGCATGTATGAGAGTGTATCTGAGAACTGGCAATAGACTTTCCCTGCCTGTTTTTGTTCGGGGTTTTTTGTGGGTTTGTTTTTCCATTTTTTCCCCCTTTTTCTTTTGTGACCAGAGAGGTGGGGAATTGTCCCCAGTTTTTCAAAGCATAAAAATGGTTATGGGAACATCTGAGCTCAGGCATCTGACCAATTGTGAGCTACGTATCATATACTGTGCTAAGAATGAAAATTTTAATGACTTCAGACAGTCTGAAAACATTTATAAATTCTAGGGTTAGAACTGTGCTGCTCTTTGTGCCTATACAGAGCTGATCACACCCAGTTTTGAGACACATCCTGTGTCCATCTCTGCAAGTTACATCTGCCCAGAAAGGAAGCCCTGAAGCTTCTCTCCATTCTGACACAGGTCAGTCATTGAGTTTGTCCTGATCATTCAGGATAATTTGGGGCATTTGATGCAGGGCAGGAAAGAAATAATTTTATATTACATCCATTCCCTTACCTTAAGAAACAAATACAGAGCCTCATTAAGTATCAGCCACATGGAACAAAATTGCAACCATTAAAAACTCAGGAATTGTTCCCTTCCAAAAATGAAAATAGACCCAAACACCATGTTTTCTTCATCTAGACTTCTTTTCCCACACTTCAAATGCTGAGTAGGGAATTGGGTTTGTATTGTGCTTTAAAGACCCAACGCCTCTGGCACCAACATAAACAACAGTTACTCAGGTAGAGGTCTCTCTGTGTTGAAGTAGAAGCATAAAGGCAGAGCCCAAGCTGCCTTATTTTGGCTAGGCATGAAATGAAAATGAGTAGAAAACAAATGATGCTGTTCAAGATAAAGCCACTGAGGGATGGAATCTGTAATAAACCTTTATTTCTGAATTGTCCACTCTTCCTTTACCACTTCATTGTGTAAAGATTCTACATAAAAAGTGTGATTTATGTGGAAATCAGCCAAGTAAAAATGCATAGTTAAAATACATTACAAATTTATATAGTGGATTAGTATAGAATTTTCTTTTACAAATTCAATCATTTTTTATTTAAATATATTGCATTTAGAAAGCAAACTAAGCTTTGGTTTTTTCCCAGAACTAACCTGTTTTTCTGATCCAAAGGAATACACAAATAATCAAAAATTTCCCAATCTTTTTGTTCCCACTTCCTAATGTGGAGATTCTCATTGATGACTTTTTCCAACTGACAAATGCTGATATAGGTAAAAAGTCATACATTTGAAAATCTATTTCAGCTTCCAAGGATGATAAAGTTCAAGTGCACATACTTCAGAAAACCTCTTCTTTACTCATCCTGAAGAGTGTATCTGGCCCCCATGGCACGGTGCCACACATAGAAACATCAATGTCCTCCTATCTTACACAAGAAAAATTTCACTAAAGTCCTAATGATAAAGAAGTTTCAAAGAAGCGTGACTATCCTTCCTAATCCATCTCTCCACATTGCCCTAAATTTGTTTCAACAACTTTCAAACGTTCAGTTTCACTAATAGAAAAATTATAAGAAAGCTATTAGTGTTGTAATTTTATTAACTCCTGTAAACACATACTTAGGTTTTTTCCCAAATTTTTCAACTTTTAAATCTCTGTTAAAATTCTGGTTGACCAGTGGTGTATATTTCACAATTAATTTTGCATGTAAACTTTATCTACTTGCTCAGAAACTTAACATGACAGATTATGAAAAACAACCAACCATTCTTTTGTTTGATGTATTTCAACATTATCCATGAAACCCTGATGACACCGAAATCACTAGGAACTATGCAATTAATTTGAACAAAGCCATCATTTTATCTCTGTCTCTCTGTGGACTGAGGACAATGTTACTCTTTTAATACATTTCATTAATCAATTTTTTTCATTGATTTCTTCAGGAGAGAAGCCTACCCCAATCGTGTTATTCACAAAGTAACTAAGCTACAGACCTAAGAGGTGAATAAATGTTCGTTCTTTTGCACTGGACAGCTCCAACCCTGTATTCGATAGCAATACCAGCAATTCAGAATGCTCTGAGGAATTCAGAGAGCAATCTGTAGTGCGTTTGTGACAATCAGTCACCCAGCACCACCTGCAGGGTGCTGCAGCTCTGATGGGGATGCAAAAGGTGGGATGCCACCTTCTACTCCCTGTGTGCCCCCACTCCTACAGTGCCTGTTTCCTACCACACCTTAGGGCTATGCTGGTTCTCTGGAATATGTTGCAGCTTCTTTTGTCCTTCCAATCACCTTCTGCACAGTGATTCTTGTAGCCTTGACATTTATCATATCTTTGATCATTTAGCCACGTAAGCTATTAGACACAGCCTTTTATTTTCAGTTATCATACTGCAAAACTTTTTTCATCCTCCCTTACAAGCCTGGGTTATTAGCAGACCCATCTGTGAGGTTCACCAGCCTGTGTGATTAACACACCCATCTGCTTCAAATCTGTTGATAATCTGCAGATCAAAGTCCCACTTGACTATGGTCATTAACACCTTTCATCACAAGAATATAATTCAAAAATAATTTTGCTAAGATTTAAATCTTTTTTTGTAATGCTAACAATCTGCTTCAGATGACGGTTTTCTCAAGGAAATTCCAAGTGCTTAAATGCTCTTAAGAAGCAAGTGAAAAAACAGGTTTGGGTGCAATAGAATCTAGGGCACATTTCTTTAACTGTTTATTCTTTAAAAAAACAAAAGGCAGGGACTCGCACCTTTCCCCAGTTATCCTGTATCCCAGTTTCAATATCTGCAGCACAAACAGTATTTTTCTTGCATGAAATGTCTTGTGCTTCAAATCCCTCTTCCATTTTCAGTGTCTCTCAGGACTTCTCGGTAACTGAGGTTCCCTATTTATTAAATGTGACAAAATGTTGCTTTCTCACAACAGTAAAGTGTTCATGCTGGCTATCAGCCTCCACTGCTTTAGTTTAGAAATCATGTCATGCAAATGATAAAGATTTTTCTGTCCCTTCATGCTCCAGCACAGCCACAAATTAACATTTGTTACAAGCAAGTTAACTATTTTATTGTTTTTTAAAGTCAGATATATTGATTGCATAATTTTCTGTTTGAGTCTCCTTGGTACAGCTCCTTTCTATTTGAAGCTCCTTGGTAAAGCAACACTAGATCACAAAAATGTTGGCTGAAGTGAATCTGGGCTCAATATGCAATGCAGAGCAAGAAGATAAATCTTTCTGGGATATCATCTTTTTGTTCTCACATTTCACTGAAATACATTACCCACTGTGAAGGGAAGAAAAGCCTCAAGGGCTCTTGGTATTTCACAACTGTGAATTTCCAGCTACTTGCTATATTTATGGCTACATTATCAGTCTTCATCAGGATGCAGTAAATACCTTTCCAGAGGTCAGTATCTTGGATTTAGTTCAATTGTTATTTTCAGTCGTGGTAGAAACTTGACTTAAATCACTTCTGTCATGTTCTTGAGACACTCGGCTTGTTCCACAGTCTCCTGCTCCTTTTGAAATGAAGGCAGTGCTCCTGCATGGGGCCACTGAGAATAAGAAACTCTGCCTTGTTACCTTACTCACAGCTATCCCTCTGTCAGTCTTCTTGTTCCTAGCACTGGTCTGATCCTTTAGACTCGACAGATAAACCAATAATTTCTGCTTCAACATCTCCATATGGCTTTCAGTCTCTTGGTCTTCATTCTTACACTTCCTTTATTCAAATCCACCTGTCTGAAAAATCCATTCTTTCCCATATATACCTGCAGTTAGTGCAGCTCAGCAAAAAAAACTTTACTTTTCCATTGTTCAGTCTCCTCAGGCTTCAATATGGAGCACCATAGCACTCAGTCATGCAAGGTTTCTTGTAGGATCCAGATTTCCAGATTTTATATTGCCAGAATTCCTGTCACTTTCTTCTGAGTGAAAACTAATTCTCCCTACAAGGACTTTTCCCCCTGTCTTTCCACTCCTACGCCTTCTACCCACCTCCATATACTTCACTCCTGTATTTGACACAGACCTCTAATTAGCCTAATTTAATCAGATCAGTGTGTCCCCTTTATAGAAATAAATTATGTATAAAAAAATTGATTGAGCTGAAATGTAACCCTCCCTGGAACATTCCTGCTCAGAGCAGATGTAATTTGTAAAATGTGCTAGCAGCTTGCCTGCCTGAGACACACATTTCTCTCTAACTCTTAACTTGGTTGTTTCTTACTCACTTGTTGTAATACTTTCAAACTCTAACCCAAAGTTGTTATTAATCTCCACCTATGAGAAATGGGTCTACAACTCATGTTCCCTCAGAGAGCTGAGATTCCCTGCTTTTTGTCATACTTCCTCACTTTCACTTGTTCTCTGTGATCTAGAAATTTCCATCCCTGCTCTTTGTCATATTTCCTCACTTTCACTTGTTCTCTGTGATCTAGAAATTTCCACTCAGCCTCAGACAAGGTTTCGCATTACTTGCTGTAAATCCATCATTTCTTCATCTCCGGCATCTTAGAACCACCAGTCTTGCGGAGAGTAACATTTTGTCCAAAATTTCTCTTCTCTGGGGCTTCCCTGCTCTAGAGTGCTCCCAGGGCTCCACACAAGTGTTCAGCTCTGCTGGCTCTGCTTGAACTCATAGGACAGTGAGTTCTACTGTTACTTTCAGGTGGTCAGTCAGCTCTACTCACACCCATTCAAATACAACCCTGGCCTTCCAGCATGGAAACTGTCAAACCTTTCCCTTAGATTTCAACCCACAGACTGCTGTTTGACATTCTGTCCAGAGCTGTCAGAATGTCACATCTACTACTCGGTTTTGAGGGTTCAATAGCCAGCATTGGAACTATCAAGATTTCCTCTTTGTATTCACTTAAACACACTTGTACCAAACATGCGAGCCCCAAAAGTTAGTGTTATTTCTCTGTCTTCTTACCTCCTAATCTTTCTGCCTTCATCAAATCATTTTTCTTCTTCCCTAGCCCGCAAAACCAACTGTTTTCCATTCTTCCAACCATCCCCTTTGGCTGAGTAAAATTAATTCCCTGAAAATGAGGTCAAGCCTTCCTCTCCTGCTTCTTCAGTCACAGCACCCCCATTACTGAGAAATTGCTTTCACCAATTGCAAGAATAAAGGGACCACCATACATACCTAAGGTGACCTCTGTTACATCAAAGAAAGATGACATATGCTTCTATTTCAGAGCAGATCCTTTAGAAAAAGCTCCAAGTTTAATTTTTTATCCTTTTTATTGATACAGAATCCACAAACTCTGGTAAATTGGTTCACTGCAACTTGGAGAGAGGTTTTCTTCCAGCTTTCATCCATTTGACCTTGTTTTTCTTTTTGCTGTAGAGCAAAGAGCCTTCTGTCCTTCAAGTGGAACACTTCCTGCATTTGTCTTTCCTTAGAATAAATCAGCTGAGAACCCTAAGCTATTTTTTTGAGGACTTAAATGGCCCTCAGAACCTTCTCCCATTCTTTGCTAGTGGAAAACACAATTGATTGGACACAGATAGAATTTTCTACCATAAGTTGGGCTGTTTCAAATAACAAAACTTCCCCCATTCACTCTATCCATACCATTTGTATTGTAGTATAAGTACTGGCATCCCCAGACATTCCAGTAGTAGAAAGATAAACATTCCAAGAGCCCTGTTCCTGTGGACAGAAGAAAAAAAACAAAACATAACAAAACAAAACAAAACAAAACAAAACAACCCCCAAAAAACCCACCAAACCCCAAAACATATTTCAGAATGGAGTTTTTAATAACATCCCACATGATTTTTCTCTTGGATTGCAGAAATCCACAAAGCCCTTGACACAATTTACTCACTTAATTTCGTTTTCACCTGAATAGTTTTGAAAGTATTGGTTAATGTGTTATCACAAATCTGGGCTCTCCTTCGAGATGTGCGTGATGTTTTTACTGGTTCATAAGGAATTCCAAACTCTGTGATCAGTGGAAGTGACCACTGGAACCAGTGGAGGTCCCACTGACAAACCATTAGCTAATCAAAGCTCTCCAGACAGACAGTTATTTATTCAGCAGTCTCATGGGTCAAATCAAGTTTCTTGCATGGGCATTTCATTAGAATGAGGAAAAATGTAATTAGTTTTGGATTTTTTCACACTGTTCAAATTTTACCAAATTCTTCCAGTAAAGAAATCATGCCATTTTCACAAAGATTCTGAAGAATTACATAGAGAAGCTTCCTCTTCATTCCATTGGTACGATTTTGCCATTGACTTTGACCAGTTTTCCTCAATACCCTTTTTCTGATGTGTCCATAATACTATATAAATAGAAATTGAACAGTGTTGTATTGCTTTACTTTCTTGTCTTCCCTCTAAACAACATGTTTGATTTCCATGTTAACAGGTCCATGTGCTTTCTATAAGTGCTAGAATTAACTCAAATGTTCCTAGAGAATAATCATGGATGTTTTTTCTGAATGTTTTGTGAGTTTTGATTAAACTTTCATCTTTTATTAAAAGATTTTGTTTATTACCAGCATGAGTTTTATTCTGTCTGTCCATAACAAATGTGAACAAGCTGCAGATCACTTTACTATGAAGTTAACACCGAATTTGGTCCAACAATCTATTCCTATTTATGTTTCAAGATGAAACTTAATGTGGAGATCCCCCAAGCTGGACATAAACACTGAAGCCAGTTTTCTCATCAATTTCCCCACCCAAATTCCTATTCTCCCCTCCCCCTGTTCAAACTCTCTTTTAGCTTATGTCCTGCCCTGCCCCTTCAGCTGCTTTCTCACCACTAGCATTGTCCTTTGCATCTGGATCTCAGCCATTTCTGCCTTGTTACCTCTTTCTGTTATTCCCCATCAACTTAACCTTTTATTAACCTTGTTAGAGGCACAATCTCTCAGAAAATGAATTAATCTAAAGCTTCTGCCCAACAACAGCAACTTTGGAGGGGCTGAAGTAGCTAAAAGATTTGCTTGCCTGCAACACAAAGTGGTTTGGAGGCCTTATGGTTTCTCAGAACAGGTGTTTCCATAAGTTAGGAGTTGCATCAAGGTCAGCAGCTTTTCCCCTCAGTGCCTTGCCTACCTGAGATATTTTAGAGGAAGTGTTCTGGGCATTTTGAACTGTAAGCAAAAAGAGGAACATCATCAATTTCAGCCTTAGGCCTGGGTTTGCTTGACCAGTCAAAATAAGATGGAATCCACATTTCCAGCACTGAGGAGAGAGGAAGAAAAAAATCTATTCATTATTTTTCATCTAGAGAAAAAATCCAACTCCTTACCACACTTGAAAATTATTTGTGTTAATATGCTTAATAACATGTTTGAAAAATTAAGTCCATAAATAGTTTGGTTCAAACGCAACAAGTGCAAATTTTTGTAATTCCAAGGCAGTCAAAGAATTATGAGACTTCTTACCCTCTAAATTACGAAAATTCATTTTGAACTGAATACAAAATACAGACAGTAAATTCTGCTTTGAGACAAGGAAGGAATACAACCAAAATCTCCTACAGAGTCCCTGATGGCTGAATGTGTGAAATTAATCACTGCCAGGTGGAGAGGACAATTCTCCACAGAGTGTTGAGCTTCCTGTTATCTGAATGACAGCCAGTTAGAATAAGAGAGCCAGAGCTAATAAGAGGTGCTTTGCTGCATTAACTTTCTGATCACTAGCTGTGCACCTGCAGCAAAAAGAGTTTTGTCCAAAACCTGACCTGGGAGTATGTCTTATATAGGTATATATTAATCCTGAACTTGCATTTCCTTTGACTATCTTCCAAAGTGCTGTCACCATTTGTCAAACTCTTCTCTCCCCAGCATTCTTTACACTTGAGTGTTTGGTGCAGACTCTGAATTTGTGTTTTGACTGTTCTTTATTCTGTACAGGCTCCTTGGTCTTCAACCTCAAACCTTATTTTGTGGAAATCCCCTACTCTATGAGCCCCATTGATTCAGTGCTCAAACTTTCTGCATCTTTTTTTTGTGATTTTTTGTGAGTTTATTCACCATCCCTCCCAAAAATAAGACTCTTTGGGGTTCCCAGGAAGGGGTGAGTGTGGAGCCTAGTGGAGGCATCGCATGAAACAAACCCACATCATGTTCAAAAGAAACAAAATGAGTCAAACTGTGGAACTTGCCATGGTGTGGTCTGGAACACAGAACTGCCAGGCTTATCAGTAAAGTCTCCTCAAACCCCAAAGAATAGGCAGTCCCTCCAACCCATGTTAAAAAAAAAGCAGAAGACATTAGGTGAAGTCACTGGATGTAGTGACTGGTGCAGACCACTGGATATTGTCATAATAAGTGTCACTGTGTGCTGTGAAACTTTTCCTGGGTATCCAGTATTGTCATCTGTCAAAGCAAGATGCTGGGCTGGATCATCTTTCATTCTGACTCAAAATAGCTGTGTATTTATGGTAAAACCAGCATGGATTTGGCAGAGAAGTACCTAAAAATCTTTTCTACTTCAAACAATGCTGGTAACATAAAGATCAAGAAAATCAGAACTACATTTAAGTGAGTGTACATTTAAGTTTTCTTCACAGAAACCAAATGTGTTCTCTGTTGCAGAGAAAGAAAAAGGATTTATTTTGTTTAAGCTTTGTCTCTTGTTACAAAATGGTGGTTAAAAGAGTGATACACCTCTGTTTTTCACCAGGGTGAAAACCTACCTCTTCAGCTCCAAGTCAATGCTAGCTGAATTAAGTCCTCCAGCTAGTGGCCATTGTCTTCTCACCATCTTACCCTGAAGGATACACACAAAAATCAGTCATGGCCACCCTTTTCTCTGTCAGAACTTCCCTCTGATTGGATGACCAACAAGACTGCTTTGACATGAAGCAGACATAAAATTAGCTGCAAGTTTAATTCCTCACACTGATCCATGTGTGGTTTAAAGGAATAATGTCACCTGAATAAAGGTAGATACGTGTAAGGTAAAATGTGGCAAATCCTGGATGCACATTATCTGTCCTGCAGTTTAGAATAGGAAATGTAGGATAAACATTATAAACTAGCAACTAGCAGGCAAAAAATTGAAAAATAGCACATATTTTTTCCAGATGGGATTTATACTTTCATGCATACTTTTAAACACTTGAGAAGTTTTGGGTTTCATTTTTCTTTGTCATGGCTATATAAACACACATATGAAAAAATACAATCTTTGAAAGTCATACAGGACACATGATGAATTTAAAAAATCCTTTTCTGTAAGCATGTCTTCCTACTGAATTTCTTATCCAGGTTTTAAAATATGGCTCCGTGTTCCATGACACTCAAATGGCAGTGTTTAAAATCACTGCTAAGAAGAAGATAAACTTGTTTCAGTGCTGTCAGCTAAGTCCCCATGCCTTTATCTGGAGTTTTCATATGCTACAATGTTCAGTGACTGCTTACCTCATATTCACAGAAATATTTCAACATTTTCTGCAGTTCAATCAGAAAAATCTTTCAGGATCAACGTGTGTGCTAGGGCAGGATTAAGCCAGTGCTTGGTAGTGCACTGAATTAGTCTTTCTGTCAGCCTGATTACTTTAAGCTCTATTTAAAAAAAGCTCACATCTATTAGGAGTGAAACTTTTTTCTGAATATGAACTTGATGCCAGGACTCCAAGCAATTTACAACCTCTTCTCTAAAGTGCATGGTCTCATCTATTGATCTCAGTAAACTATTCATTCTGAGGCACAGCTATTCTGGTTACCTCACTGCTGTTTGTTTGCAAAGCATAACCAGGGTTCACTGTTTATGATAATGTGATTAAAGGAACACTGGGAATTCATCCCAGCATCCAGCCTTACTCCTCTACATGCTACTCCTGTCCTGGCTGTGGTGCAATTACTTTTGCTCTCCAGCCACTGAAGAGAGCTTGTGTGGGTGGGATCACTGCTGCTACCTGCTCCTGTTGCTTAATCAGAATGCCTGAAAACTAATGCCTTCAAAGAACTGGGAGAAACTCCCCATTTTTCATGTGGGAGCAGAACAAAGCAGAGGTAGATGACAACTTCACATATTAATACAATGGCAAACCATAGCAGAAAGAAACTGGAGCACTAAGTAGAGCCTGGTCTTTGGTTAGTATACATTTATGCTGCTTAATTTACTTTGGAAGAGTCCATTCACTTCAGCTGAGGCTCTGGATATTTAAAGATTTGAAAAAAAAATTGCTTATAAATAAATAGATTTCCTATGAGATTATTCCTTTTGATGAGGATTATCTTACTAGTATAGATTTCAAGAATGAACAGCTCTTAAAATCTGTGTTATGCAGTACTTTCTTCTCTGTTTGCTTGCTGGTTTGTTCTTCTGTTCAGCAATGTGTCAGTATGACATTTTTGATGCAAGGCAGTTCCTGCCTGCACTTGGAGCTGCTGCACCTTGAGCAGTGACAAATTCTAGACTGATTAATGCTGCACACACTCCACAGAACATCCAGTTCCTACGGACACGGACGTGACTGCAACAGCAACAGGGTCTGATGGGTCTCTATCAGACTGCCCTGAAAAGTATTACAGCCCACACCAACTGCTTTCATTATGTAATTATTATTTTTTAATTTGGATCCAATAATGAACTTTTCTGTATGCTGGCTTAACACTGTTAAATGTTAATGCTGCCCACAAAACTTGGTGTGTTTTGTTCCATAAACCTAACAAACTGTCTGTGCTCTCTTTCCAGCCACAGATTTATTGGGGTATGGATTGCACATATTAAACACAGTCATCAGGCCACAAAGGTTCCATCACAAACTGCCTACAAGCTAACATCATTAAGCGGCAGACTTCATATATCTTCATGACTGATCCGCCAATCTTTCCCACTCCATTGACTAATGAATTGACATATGCAATGTTCTTCTACATTAGTGTGCATCCCTTTGATTTACTGCACCATAGCAGGGGGCTGTAAGCACTAAGATACTGATGAATTCCAGACAGCACTTGCATCTGCCTGAGCAGGACGCTTCCCTCTGAGGAGAACAGTGCTTGCATCTCACGATTGTATATAATAAACATGGTGGGCTTCACTGTCTGCATTTTCACCTCTACAATGCCATCAGACTCTTTGCCTTCCTGAGCCAAATTCCCTTGCTGCTATAAATCATGACACATCGATTTGCATTGTTTGTTCTCTGAGCACTGTGCCTGAGCCTTTTGGTTTGTGTGCTTTAAAGATACATCTGGGAGCCACCAATGAATGCTTCCTCTTCAGGTGTGCCAATGCCAGGGAAAAGGGCTCAAGAGAAAGAGAACAGTGGATTTTTGCACACAATGAGTGTCAGCCCTGCTAATCTGCAGCTGTGGTGAGAAAGCAGTGGCCACTGGCCCAGCACTGCCCCTGTGAAATGAGGGGAAGAATGAGGTTGTGAATAGATGGGGAGTAAAAGGAGATTTGGCCCAGAGTTTTTGTCTGTTGAACCAATTGACTGGCTACAGTCTCATGCTATGGTGGCAGCCTTGTATTTATGTTACCCACAGCACAGGCTACCCAGTTCTAATGACTGGCATGGAACACAGACTAATTTCAACCCTTTGCAAGTTGCCATCACATAGAACAGTCATCTCCCAGTCTAGCACTAAATCCATCTGATGAAGGGAAAAAAGCCGTCCCGAATACCATCCGTTCTGAGAGCAGGGCAAGGCAGGAGCAATTGCTTAGATGTGTCCTGGATGAAAGACTGAACAAAATTTGCATTGGGAGTTTATAGTGTACTGAGATAAAAAATAGGATGTGAAAGCATTTTCAAAGTTTAAATGGGAAATTTTTAATTTATGTAGCAAATAAATCAGAATTTTAAGACATCTGATAACAGATGTACCACTAAATCTTGCAGATCTTCTCACAAAGAGATATATTCCAGGCTCTGACACAACATTTCAATGAAGGCTGAAATATATTACTCTTAGTAGATTCTTGCTTTGTTTGTTTATTCTAATTTTGAGCTGCCTCATATATTTATATGAATTTCCTATCAATAAGATGTCATAGATTTACACCTGGTAAACCAGAGGATTTGGAGATGCAGGCAAGTTTCCTTCTGATGCTTATGGAAGAATAATTGAAAAGGAGACCTGACCATACAGTTTAACATGAGGGCTAAAAGACTTCTCTCATTTAGCTCACTTGCTAAGGTGGTAACCTTGTTTAAAAACTCCCAGCAAACTCATTGCTTGACTAATACACCTAGTAACAGTTTTCAAACAAGAAGTGGGACTTTTGTCATTGAAAACAGAAAAAGATTCCCCTGGATGGAGAGAGATTAACATTAGGGGAAGTAAATTCCGTAATTCCCTTTAAATTAACAGATCCAGAATTTCATTGAAAATACAGGAAAACAAAGTAGAAATTCTTTTAGTTTTCCACACTCTGACTTTCTGGAGAGAATCTAAATGGCAATAGAAACCAGTTTTTAGTTTTTGTAGTTGGCAAAATTTGGGGCTGGAAAATGAAGGAAAAAAAAATCAAAGAGTTATATCACAGAGGAGATTGTTACATGACTTGCAATCAAAATTAGATCATTTTTCAAAGCTGCTAGAAATAATGTAAGCTGCTTCTGGGCATCTTTAATTTATGTGACTGCTACTGGCAAAGCAAATAAGGTGTTTTGATACTGTTCTTAATAGCATTACAGGGATAAAATGTGTCGCAGAGTGACATTGCCCTACACAGCACTGCAGCACCAGTTATACAGAGAGTAAAATAAACCTTTCCTTTTAATATCTAGCTCATGTTGTCCTTTGCTGTAGATAGAGCATAGTTATTATGCTGAAGTGAATAGCAGAAAGAAGTGGTTTGAAAACCTAGGTAAATTATAAATTAAATTTATAATGGGTGCTGAACACACCTTTTCAGATAATCTTCACAGAGATAATTGCAGAAAACAGGGCTGACTTGAGGCTAGAGCTGAATTTCATCATGCAGAAACAGCAGCATGGGAGCTATCTGGGGAGATATATGGGAATGTATTGTGCCACATGGTATGAAGGGATGAATTAGTGGGTGTGAGAAGAGGGGAAGACAGAAAGATGGGTGTGAGGTACTGGGAGACTTTGAGCTCTGTGCCTGCATCCAGGTGTGATGGGGGATCAACTTGCATCAAAGTCTGTGGAAGGAGAAAATCACAGATGCCAAAACAAGCTGGACTATCTGCTCACTGAAGGACTTGGTTGAAAGAAAAACAGCCCTTCCTTCTCCTGGCCAGCAAGTGCAATGGGGTTCAGCAGGAGAAGAGAAGCAGTGGAGGAAAAAATTGAAGTCCTTCATGACCAGGACTTCATCTCTAAAGTACCAGCCTGTGCACTCCCTTTCATGGCAGGAGTCCAGGTCTGTTTCCTGGCAGAGGAGATTGACTCAGAGAAATGGACCAGGGAGCCTTGTGTGAAATATTTCCCTAAAGAGTGGAGGGAAGAAATACAAGTGAATGATTTGCTGAAATAAGTAGTTCTTTAGTTTAAATGATTTTCCACCAAACCTCATGTTTTTAAATCTCTTTCTTAGTGTTCTTACTTGTCCTGTGGGAGTCTTGATGCCTTGGCTTTCAGAAACTTTCCTGTGCTCAAGATGTTGTGAAAAACGACATAATTTTTTACTGGAAACCTTTTTCCTAGATGTCATTAAACTATCCTGAATTTACTTTCTTTTTGATGTTCATATTGCCTTGAAAAGTTCCACCCCAAAGCTCTGTTCTGTCCCACTCTGCTTCAGATCTGCTGGCTTCTTCACTGCCCTAACCCTCAAGGCATCGGTGAAAAGAAGAGTCTGAATTTGTCAGTCTTGTGGTACAGGGAGCAAAAAGTGGATAAATTCAGTATTGCTCAAACTGCACTTACTCTCTCATATACACAACTTCCCCATCTCTCTGGAAGGTGTAGGAACTTATTCAAGGCAGAAAAAACCCCAAAAGCCCTCACTGGGAGCATGCTGACAACAATCAACAGAAAGTCTTAAAAAGCTGTTGATACCATGAAGCACAGTTTGGATTTGTTTGCATAAACAAACTTACAGAAAAAAAGTGTTTTGGTCAATATGCTGTTCACTGAAAACACTGCAAAAATTGTAAATGCTGTAAGTTTCCAGTGAAACTTGCATTATGGACTAAAAATACCAATGCACTTGTTTACATATGATAATATCCTGTATCCAGCATCCAGCAAAGCAGGGCTGGCCCTTCTCTGTGTGTCTCTATAAATCCTGCACAAATCTCTCTGTACCTCCAGCACCATCAAGCATATACTGTTACTGTGACTCCTGTGACAAGCTTCTTCCTTCTCATTAGCTACAATTTAGAGATGGGAAAAGAAAAAAAAACTACAAAGTTTGATCTGAGATGACAAGGCTAATTTTGGAAAAAATGTCCTTCTTCTTCTCTAGTTGTCAGGTCTAATATAAAGCAAGCACAGTGTGCAGATAGTAAACATAATATCCTCCTAATTATATTAAATTACCTCTCAGGAGCTGCTCTGCCCTCTTGTCAAAGGCCAGGAACTGGCTTTTAATGATGGATGTGAACCTCAGTGGGACACTCTATATCATCATTTAGTTCAGCAAATGTAGCCTAGATCAGTTGTATAGGTGTAATTAGATGCTGAAAAATAATTACTTTGGCCTTACCATTAAGAATTTCTTGCTCGTATCCCCTTGTGATCTATGAACAAATTACTTTATTAGGAAATCATTAGAGCTCAATTTGTCTCTATATACTACAGACATCAATATTCATTTTTCATAATGGAACCACACATTCTTGCCATAAATTTGGAAAACTACATAGCAGATACCAGTTTGGAATCATTACTGACCTTAACAAAAAGACTGTTTTTACATAGTAAGTTGATTTTCTTCTGTACCAGCTTCCAGCAGAAAAATGAGCAATGTGAGATTTCTTGTTAGGCCATTAGCTCAGACAGGTGTGGGGTGTTTTTTTTTGTTTGTTTGTTTTTTTTTTGGTTTTTTTTTGTTTTTTTTAATGCACCACTGCACGGGGAGAGTTTTTGTGTGGCTGATCCCTTTGTGCTACTGCAATATCCAGGTTTGGGTCATTAGGAGCAAAATAACTCCCCAGACAAACTATACAATTATGAGAACACTACTATTATCAAGGCCCTGAGAGCATGCCAGGTGATTGGATTCAGCTGTCAGCCTGTGCAAGGCAGCAGGGAGGCATCCCCAGATGACTACAGACAGACCCTGGCTAGGGCTGACCCATCTCACAGGACCCACAGGGGCTTGCTCTGCCGTGGCAGTGAGTTCAGGCCCCCCTTGTAACTTCAGTTTTGTCCCTATTTCTCTGCAGATTTCTCTGAGCAATGAGAAAGCAAGTGACTCCAATGTCCTTCATGTGGAGACATGGTATAGTTTCAAATCATATCTAGCAGTAAACTGATTTTTTGACCATTAGGATTTACAAAGCAGATGTGAGGAGGAAAAGAGGCCATCAGAAAGACGCCAGGTCACCTCCTGTTACAAATTACCTTTGCATAGTTCAGCCTTTAGCTTTCATACGAGTGCAAGATATCACTGAAATTTATCATTGCAGGACTGAACAAAAAAGCTTCAGTGAATTCTCTGCCATGGTGGTTGGATAGTCACTTGCTGTTGAAAAAAGTCAAAAAGCACCTGCCATCTCTGAACATCACACACCTCCATGCACATACTCCTTACACTCGAGCTGCTAAATTTGCATTTTGATGTCTGCAAACAGGTCATTTTATGAGATGGTAAATTATTTTTGGATTTGGTATGCCACAAACTTTTGTGAAAAATATTAATAAGCAGTATGTCTATGACCAACAATATGAGCACAGAACTCATAATCACTTCAGAAAAAAGGCAGTAGTGGGTTTTAAAAAATATTGCTTAGAACCTGATAAGGAATGAGAACAATCTCAGACTGTTGATTTTATCTTCCATTTCAACAGGTACATACAAGCATCTGTTTCCAGTTATAAACTTGTCAGTCTAGAATCACATCCTTCACGTTGTCCATACACTTTGATCACTGCAGTGGGGTTCACTCTGTCATGACTCTGGTTCAGAAGCTACCAGAGTCTCACCTTCTCCACTCATGACCCTTTTGAACCCTTCTGACATTGGCCATGTCATAGGTATCAAAGCTGTTCTGAGAAAATGCAACACAAGTCATGGAACTCAGCTAAGAAAAAATTAAATGCCAGACTCTCTGCACTCCCTTGCAAGTACTTAATCTATGGTACTGAAGTTCTTAAAATACTGAGTAGACAATAAGCATTTCAGGTCAAATCCTCACACAAAAGGAACACAGCGCATAAGTCATCAATACAAGTAGTACAAATCAACAGAATAGGCAGCTGGGAAATGACAGCTACCTATATTATGAAGCTTAAAAAGGGAAGACAAAATAAAGGTGGATTTTTATCTTTTGGGTTTATAAGGCTCTGTCTGATGGACCACAAGGTCTTGCTAGACTAAGTGAGCCAAATTCCTCCCTGGGGTAACTATTAAGTTTGTTTGCCTCCTGTCAGAATGGTTTGAACCAAGAGAATAATGTATGCTACAGCACTAGTTCAAGGTATTCCTCTATTAATACCTGCCATGCCTCAAATAGTATATTAATTCCAAGACCAGGAAGCATATATTCAAAATTACAGAAAGGAGTTAGAAAGAACAATATAGTACAGAAACAAGCAGAGAATGAGCATTCTCAGCCAGCACAAACTGAAAGGAGACTAAAGAGCTCAAATCTTGGCTTGTTGCAAAAGGCATCTTCCAATTATACTAATTCTTTTATCTTTACTTTGCTTGTCTGACACCCCCAGCTAGCAGTCAAATCCCACCAGCATGTCTGAAAAAGTGCCCAGGAAGGGACTCTGCTTTGCTCAGGGGCAAGTGTCTTTAAACATTATCGTGTCTCTCTTTAAGTTACACAAATTTCTCTTGTTTCCTGATCACCTCCAGCTCCAAGTTCAGTCTGATGGACTGACAGCTATTCTTGAAGCTGGTTATTACTCAACAATTGGACACAAGGGCTTGAAATGAAAAGAAACAGGTCCCCCTTTCAACCTTGGAGAGAGTAATTCTCAAACCAAGGTACCCCTAAAGCATTCCAGTGAAGGTGAGGACATTCTTGTAAAGTGATTTAAGCCTCTACTAACAGAAGGCTTTCCTGGACTTACAATACAGACTAGAAAACATTGCTATAGAAGGTTCATTGGCTTAAATTTACCTTTTCCTTTCTTGACTCAAGGCAATCAACCAAGAATACACAGTTACAAAAGCATTAAATAACACATGGTATGTTGAAGATGACAAATATGGAATATGCCATTGACATTCTTCCTGCAGTTTTACTTTTTTCTGACCTTTTTAAGAGGACAGGAAGAGGTTTTGATTGTGGAAAAAAGATTTTGCAATTGGTACTTAAAATACAACTTTCTGAGGTCCATGTTTCCCTCTGGATTCACTTGTCTTTCTTACCTTCTCTGTTTCAGCTTGTGGGTCAAACCAGACTGGTCCCGGCATTGAACACAAGCAGATACTAAGGGAAGAAAAAGCAATTTGTACCCACATGACATCCACCAGTGCACTGCAGATGGGTAAAGAGCCACTTTTATTTCAAACCTGACTCCGACAACTGCCACTTGTTGGCTGACAGTACAAAAATACAGGAAAAGCCAGTGAAGAGCCCATCTGTTTCAGGATGCTGTGTGTTTATTTTATCTGTTTTCCTAGGCTGATCAATCATTCTTTGCTGTTGATTACCCATTTTTAGGTACAAGAACCATTTACTCTTTTTTTCATGGATCTAACCTTTTCCCAAAATCTTTCTTTACACGTTCTACTGGAGTGGCTCCCTCTTCTCCCAGTGCATTGCTATAAGGTTACCTAAACTGAATTTCATCTCCATTTTGTTGTCCTGTACATCAGCAAGTGGTACAGCTCAGTGAAATGAGATTTTAAAGTGACCCAATTTTAGGGTGAGCCAGTTAATGCTGGGAATCCAATATTCACAGTATATACATTTTATGTATTGTTGGGGGAGGTTATTTGGGTCTAGCCTGAGCTCATGGATTGAAAAGTATTTTGTATTCAGAGTATACCATCCAGCTTAGTTTCCCCTGACTGCAATGTAGATTGTGCACTCTAAGATTTTTGGCAATGGGAAATAAAGTGCAGTTATTGAGAATAAAAATGTTTGCTTCAAAAGCACATTCCCAATAAAACCTAAAATGCTAATGTGGACACTCCCCTCAATACCTTGTCTCCCTATTTCACTGATCAACCTCTTAGAATCAGCAAATTTTATACTTCACTACTCACTGTATTTTCCATGTTATTCATAAATACACTGAATTTGAAAATGCACTCTCAAATTCATGTCAAGATAACACATAGCTCTTCCTGAAAAGCCACACTTTTGATGGATGAGTCAGCTTTATCTCCTAATCGTCTTGGAATTAAAAATGTTGGGCCATGAGTCATGTTTGAAAGTGACAGTTTCAGCTGTTAGTCTGACAACTTTACATTAACTCCCTTGGGCTGGTCTTTTTGTTCTCTCACAGCATGTGAAATCCACAAAACCAAGGAAAAATTGTGTTAGGACAACCTTAAACCTGTCCTACCTTAAACCTCCTGTTCAGCCCTGTTTGGTACCTGCCAACAACCCCATAACCCTGTCCATCAGACCTGCTCCCCAGATGCCTGGTCCCCAGTCCCTATTGTTGCAGGGGAACAGTCTGTCCAAGGCGCAGGATCCTGCACTTGCCCTGGTTGAATTTCCTGAGATCCCTGTTGGTCTTTTCCTCCGGCCTCCCTAGGTCTCTCTGAAAGGCAATTCTGCTCCTTGACTGCCCCACACCCCGAGTTCAGCGTCACCTGCCAACTTGTTGAGGGTGCACTTGGTTTCCTCCTCCAGGTCTTTGATAAAGATGTTGGTCAGGAGAAGCACAGAACCTCCAAGGTACTCATAACCAGCCTGGAGCTACAGCTCCAACCATGCAGAACTGTGTACTCTAATACTGTGTATTCTAGAATAATACCGAATTGTAAAAAACCCAATATTTTTTTTTATCTCCAAATAGATTTATTTGTAATTATGTCAGTATTTATGCAAAAAAATTTAATAGTTTTGATATCTGAATTTATGGCTGTTGTAAATAAGATCGTCCTACAGTGACTTTTGTTTAACAGTAAAGGTCATGCAAAAATGCCGTCATAAAACTCATTCAGGAGAGCACTAAATTAGCAATAGTTATTTGTCTTTGTGCCTTTGTATAAAGTCTTATGATGTGAACTATTAAATGAGAAATGTGATAAGAAGGTGATAAATGTAGAACGGCATCAACATTAGTATTAATGGAGCAGTAATAATACAGAAAATCAAGTTATTGTTATTTCAAAAACCATGTAACAATTGGAAAGGAAAAACAGAGAGCAAGAACGAAGATAGCCATTTCAGACTACTGATTTTTCAGGAAACATTAGCACTGCAATTATGTAAAATTTTATAAAATTACTTATAAATGTGCATGCACACACTTTTTTGGATAACATTTTTTCTTTTTTTTTTTTTTTTGTAATACAGTATAACGAGACAGAGATGAACCAATCTGGAAAAGAAAACAAGTTGAAAGCCGTATTATTAACTTAGATCTTCAGACATTCAAGAACAGTTGTTTTTTTCTGCTGGTCTTTCATCTTATGTTCCAGCCTTGGGGTGAGGGCAGAAAAAATATAAATACTGTATGAAAGCTTGGGTTGTTCCTGAGCTCTTTTTATGACAAGCAAAAGTAAGAAACAACAGAAGTCTACAGAGGGAGAGATATTACAGAAATTCATGCTCAGTGATAATTTAAAATGTTGCTTGGTGAGATATTAAAGCATGTTTCTAATGGGCTTTGACAGATAACCCTTGACAAAATTTGCTGCACTGTGTACCTCCCAAGTTGTATGTGTCACCTTTCTGATGAAGGATACCACCGGAGGGCAGAGTCCGGAAGAACAGAACTGCTGCCAACATCTCAGTTGCTCCCAAAACGACATCTTAGCCAAAACAAACAGTTATGTAGATAGGCTTAAACATAAACTGAAATGACAGATTGCAGACTGGAGCAGTGAACAGTGTAGTTCAAGAAGGTATTTGCATTGGTGTCTTTGACCATCAGATTAAGATGGTTCTGCCTGTCTGCTTTGGCCTAATGACTTATTTCTGTCTGTGCTTCTGCGACTGGTGCTCTAAAACGGTCCTAGCAAGATACAGATGTTTCAAACCGTCAGCCAGTTCTCTAGAAATGCTGATTCTATACAAGATGAATAGAAGCAATGGACATATACCAGAAAATTGTATTTACTCCTGCCATCCCTACATACATACATCACCTTTATAAGGATGCAGCTGATACACAAAAAAATACAACATTACATTACTGGCTAGAAATTCCATTGTGCATGTAGGTTGTTTAGAGCTGCATTCTTTCCATAAGAGTTCAGTAGAGCTGTGGGGAGGACTTTCTCATGCCATTAAGGATCTCAGAAATAAGCCTTATTTTGCAGCTGCATTGTAGAAAAATAATGACAGTTCACCATTAAAGAGATGTTACAGAATTTTATTTTTTCATGTGAAATATTTCATATAGTCATTATTCTGTAACAGAATAGTTGTTTTGAAAGCAAAATATTGATATCTTTTAATATGAATATATGACATTTTGCCTTTGCTGCAATTTATTTCTGTGTTGCAGTTTTGGGAGATCTTTTTCTATATATATTACTTTCAGAATTGACCTAACTTCAAGAAATGTTGGGTTTTTAAGCACAGCCTTTTAAGAACTGCTCAAGTCACCTATTTCTGGAGTAGCACTGACATATAGCCAGATACAATCCAAAAACAGAAATTTGCAAATACGTGTTTACTGACTTAAAGTAAAAGATGGGGAGTGAAGTAACCTGGGATCTCTTCTTTACTTAGAACTAAATTCACGTACACAAGATGTCGGACAGACTAAAACTGTCAGGTTGGACTCGATGATCTCAGAGGTCTTTTCCAACTTAATTGATTCTGTGATTCCGTGTTCTCTTGATGAGCAATTTGAAGGAGCTCTTTGAGAAAATGTAGTGAAATACTCTTTCTCAACCACCATGTGTTAATAATAAAAGTATGATGGTGTATCTGATCCTGACGGTTTTTAATGTATTATGACTACTTCACACCGAAGATATGATATTGAACTTGTTCAGAATATTTGCTTTCTTCAGGGTTTCAAGTGGTTTTACAATGTTTCAATAGCTGTCTACTAATTATGGAAATAAATCCCATTAGATGAGAATGTTTAAGATTTGAGATGTGATTACTTCTAAACAAACTATAGCAGGTCTTTTGTCAAGGCTTCAACAAGAACACTATATCCAATCTGAATAACACAATTATGAAAGATAGTAAAGATGCTTGATAAGAGAACAGAAAACTAGCAAATATGATGCATTTTTAAAAGATTTGGATTTGGTTAATCTACAGAAGAAAAAAAGAAGGATGTGTAACCAAACAAAATGGTAATAATCATTGTCTCAGTTCCCTGCAGGTTGGATAAGAGGTAATAATTTTAATTTGCAGTAATTTAATTGCGGTCATTTAATTGAGGAGATTTAGTTTAGACATTAGGAAATACATTTTAATTAGGGAAGTAAAGGTCTAAATGAATATGAAGATTGAAGTAGACTGCTGGTTGCAGAATCTCTAGGACTATCTGAAGAACAGGACGGATGAATAACTCTGCAGTAGTTTTGTCTTTGAAGTGAAGAGTTGGAGATGAAGAGCTCCTGAGGTTCCTTCTGGAATGTATTCTATGTTTGATAAGTCTGTCTACAAAATATGCTAGAGCTGAAGAGACATTGGAAATGCAGATGGACAATTCTCACTCCACACCTCCAACCATCCGCAAAGTAATTCCCTTCCCAAACCTTGCTGCATATAGATGTACATTTATAAAACATTGCTGTGTTGACACTCTTTTCCATGTTTGATTTGATTTTGACAGATTGCTGTGAAAAAATTCTATTAACCATGAGTGCTGAGAAAACACTTTAAAGCTGTTACACAGAAATACACCTTGAAAGTGAATAGAAAAAAAATCACAAGAAATGCTATTTACACTGTAAGACAGAATTATATGGCAA
The DNA here is from genome assembly GCF_029207755.1 of Chamaea fasciata. Taxonomy (NCBI): domain Eukaryota; kingdom Metazoa; phylum Chordata; class Aves; order Passeriformes; family Sylviidae; genus Chamaea; species Chamaea fasciata. The sequence continues at coordinate 45,819,758 of NW_027094086.1, read as the reverse complement.
GCTCAACTATTCAAAGAAGAAAAAACCTAGGGGGTGAGACTGCTACTTCTGATCGTAAGGCATAAACAAGCTTCATGAACAGTTTCTGGGAAGAAAGCAAGGAAGGAAGCTACAGTCTTCTTGTGGGCTATTTGCACACAAAACCAAACTTGACAGATAGATTTTTAAGGGCTTAATGAGTTAAGTTTGTTCACAATTTTGTCCTTCGGTTTCTCAGCTATCCCTCAGTGTTAGTGTCCACTTTAAGAAATTGCTAATTAGAGAAAGCTTTTTGAGAGGGTAAATCTGACAGAGGAGAGACAGTTTTGTTGTGGCTAGGTAAGTGAGTCCATGGGAATGAGGGCAAAGAAGTCTTTCTCGAAGTCCTGACTCCAATAAAACCCTCCTTCTTTCTGGTTACCTGTAATAAAATGTGAAAGCAATGACTTTGTTTATCACGTGCTGAAGAACATGCTGGGAAATCCAGCTTGAAAAAAAGTGGATGATACTGTGGTGGAGGTGAAGGGGCACATATCTGCTAAAAACCAAACCTCAAATGAACAACAAAACACCCTGACTCCAGAAAGCAGTAATCCTGCTGTGGCTGTGGCTACTGCCTGTAGTTTGATGGGGTGGGTGGCTCTTCTCCCACTCTCCCCCATCTGCTCCCCCATCTGTCGGATGGTTTTCTTTTCTTGCCCTTGCCCCAGAACTGATTGGCAGGCATTTGGCAACAGATATCAAAGTGAAAGTGACTGATGAAAATTCACTGCTTTGCTATTTCACAATGCCTTTGACAACAGGAGAGGAGAATGTGCATTTATGAGTATGCATTATTATTTGTAGAACAGAAAGCCTCCACTGGCAACTGCTACTGCCTATGAGCAGGTGCTGATCACTATCCTACTGACAAAGATTTGTAATTCAGCTGTTATTCCAGAGAGCCCTTTATGAACCAGAACTATTTTGCAGTTGGGACAATGCTTGCAGAATGCTTCATATGTTGGACTTGGTTTGCTTTCTACCATACTGAGGGTTTTAGCCTTAATTGTGACTTGTTCTAACATAAATGAAAACATATTCTAAGATAAATCAAAAAGTAATACTGAATCAGGTTTGTTAACAGGTACTGATCTGAAGGCTCAAACCTTCAGTTAGGGAAGTCACTCCATTAAGTGACCTAGAAAAACAACAACAAATTTTAGTATGACAAGACCATCCCTTCATGACCTCAGCAAAAAGAGTAAGCCCTTTGACTGATGCCTGCTGAGTATGGGGAAAAGAATTACTCACCTACTTCAGGTTTCTTGTTGCTGTTGAAGAGAAATGCTGCCAGGAGACATGTTTTCCTGGCTAGCACTTGTGGAAGGTTTGCTAGGTTTCTCTGGCTGCAGCCAGTGCTTTTTTGGAGAACATTGATCTCTGCCTTTGTTGAACGGGGGAGGAGCACAGCCACCACTTGAGCCGAGGAGAGCTCTATAAAGTAGTAGTGAGGAAATAGTAGTGAAAAACCAGGAGAATGGTTTTATTTGGAAGGATTCTGAAGGTAATCTAGTTCCAATCCTCTGCCACGGACAGTGACAACTACTACACCAGGTCGCTCAAAGCCTCCTCCAACCTGTCCTTAAACACTTCCAGGGACAGGGCATCCACAACTACTTAGCCTGTTCAAGAAGGTGGGAGGTTTCATGAGTGCCCTCACAGAAGTAGATGGGAGAAATTTTTATTTTAAATCTCACCTCAAAAAAGATCCTTTTCTTTGTAACATACTTTGAAATTTCTTGCTTTCAGAAAAAAAAATCATATTTGCTAAATTTTTGTGGAGTGAAATTTTGTCCTAGACATTTGGTCTAATGAATATGGAATGAAGGATATGTGCTTTTATGCTTTCTCATCTCTCTCTGACCACGTGCATTTTCACCAGGGATTTTCCTAGGTTGTCTTGTCTGGTGCTACATGTATTGCCCTTCTTATCAACAATAATTAAGGTTGTTATTATTTTGTTAAAAGGAAAGAGGGGAAAAAAAATAAAGGCTTCATAGGAAGAGACAAGATATTTGGGAAAGACAGTGAGATCCCAGCTCCCAAAGACATGTGCATGTCTTGCAGATTGTTCTTGTAAACAGAATGTGTATGCGTGAGTCTAAGAGAAAGGTATAGGGAAATAAATACCTCTTAGTGCTCCAAATTGAGAATTTTGGTTGGCCTCCAGAGTACTCAGTGGTAATGGATCTGTCAGACAGAGGCACTTAAAATTCAGCTTATATCATAACCTCAAAAGTCTTTGAGAAGCCTTTTCCTACTGTAAGGCTCTCACTCATTTTATGGCATACAGCAGCCATGTGTGATTCTGGGCAGGATGGAAGCGGGCTATTGGACGGGGGCGGCCCTTAGGACTTCATAGCTTTCAGGAGACTATTTTAAATCAAGACTTGATCTCCACATTAGATACCTTCACGATAGATAGATAGATAGATAGATAGATAGATAGATAGATTGATTTCTATATAAGTAACAGTCCCAGGGGCAGTTGAAAGTCTATGTGGAGACCAGTCAGTGCAAAGCCTGAATTATTATTCTGCTTGTTTTGTTTATTAAGATTATACCTTAGTGACTAAACTCATTATTATACAGTGCAGGCAAAACAACTTATGCTGTGTCAAAGCAGTGAGCACTTCCCTTGATATAAAAAGAAAATTAGCTTTGCAACACTGACCAAGACAATTAATGAACCACTCTTCTGCAACATTTGCAATTTGCAGAACCACAAACTAGCACTGTTCCATGTAATGACCATTTGCTATACAATATACATTACAAAAAAATGTTGCAAAAGCACTAGGTCTTCACTTTCTCCAACGGTAATGAAAGATGGAAAAATAAATCAGGTGAATTCTTGATGGTCATTATGTTGTTCATGTTTGTGCAGAATGACACTGGTGAAATATGAGTTGTTAGCATTGCCTACAAAGACACACAGCTAAGATAAGGCAGCAGTTGTTTGAATCTTCTGATAAAACAAAGCATTTTCTCCGCTTTTAGAGTTGCCATCAAAATATCTCCTCTGGACATGACTACTCTAATATTGGTTCCCTGTGCTGTTACCTGAGGCACTGGTGGGTGCCATAGAAAGCATAAAAAAGCATACCACACATCATGCTAACAAGCTGACAAAAGATAGACAAGTGTTAGATGAAGGACCTTTTCAAACCTGATGCTTCCCAAGATACCCATTAACAGCTGAGACAGCAGAGATTTGACCTGATGTAAAGCAATTGAACAGGAATTGACTTGTGTCTGTGTGTGTATAGCACTATAAGATGCCACAAACTTCTTTTTTTATAACTCAGCCATAAACATTTGCTCCAGGCAAAACACAGCACACAGTGTTCCATCTAGGGAGCAATTTTTGTTTAAGCAAATTTAAAAATATCAGTTCACTCTTTTTAGCCTCAAGAGAGCCAATATTTCCTGTTCCCCTCCTCTACCATACAACCACACCACTCTGCATGCCATTCAGTAGGGATTTGATTTATTGTAATCAATTTGCCAAATTATTAGCTCAGAAAACAGAGTAATGTCTGTAATTCTTTTTTGGTGGAAGTTTAATTGTTAGAACAGAGAAATATATTGTGTGAAGTCAGGATACCTGCCTGTGACTGTGCAGTTTCCTAAGACGTGTGTGATCTCCTTTTTGCTTGTCTCTGTTCTGATAGGCACAGCTTAATTGCTGCTGTAGAAATTCTCCCCTGGTCCTGGAAATGTCATGGTAGCAAATTGACCCCAACAACATTTGACTTTCATCTCCTCACATTTATAAACTTTTCTGAATTTGCTATGCCAGCATATTTGGATTTCCTAACTCTAGAGGAGAGGAATTACCTCAGAATTACTTTTTATTGCCTTTTCTTCAAATGTTTGATACAAAAACTGCATTCCAGCAAGAAAAGGGGGAAGTCCTGTCTTGCAAACATAGAAACAGAATGACAACAGAATCTCACTAAACACAGAAAACTAAACACAGAACATAAAGGCCTGATGCTGGTTCCCTGGTCCTTGTGGGTAGCTGAGGTGAGGCAGAAGAAAGCAGAAAGCCACCTCTGTCCTACAGAATTCCCCAGTCCTGACTTCCAAAATGGAATGCTGAGGCACCACTGGAGCTGGCAATCCAGATCACTGATGCTCCACATCCTGTATGAGGTGAGCAACAGTGGTAAGGACAAGTAGATGAGCAATTAGGGGTGTGCTGATGAGTAATTGACACTTCTGATTTGATTTGAACCAGAATGACATGGGATAGGGTGGGAAGCCAGATGCAAAAAAAGGATGAAATTTTCCTACTTCAAAAGGAGAGAGGGGAGTAAGACTCACTGACAATATGGTCTTCTGCCCTGGAAGGGCCACTGAAGGCCATTCCTTTTCCAGCTCAGAGCTCTGTGGTTCATTGAGGGATGTGGCTGTTCTCTGGGTCCTTGTATTTATGGGATATTCAGAATACTTCAGCAATTGTTTTCACCTCAGGAAGGGTACTGGCTCATGCAGACTTCTGAACACACAATTCTGTAAAGTTAATGATTTGTAAGCCTTTGAATATCAAGCATTATTCTCTTCTATTTTCTGGTTTGAAATATCTTCAAAGTTTCTAGGGTAAAATATTATTTGTGAGCGTCATACGAGTATTAAAACCAAGGATGCCCCTTGAAGAGTTTGTAAAACTCTGAAAGACATCTCTCTTTGGGTGGTGAGAACTCATTCCTGGGAGAGGACCTGGTTTCATCAGCTTTAAGCCCAGCACAAGGAACAGCTGCTGTCTGCATGCACACCTTCTCATGTGAAAGGGAACTTTCTGTCCCCTTCTCTTCATCTTATCCTTCTCTGCCTTGCATTGTGTGGGAAGGTGAGTGTGAGGACCTGTATTGCTCTTGGACCTCATGAATACAGCATTGCTAAAATAAACCTTAAATTGCTGTGAAGCCTGCAAATGCTGATACAGATGATGGACAGGAAACTTCAGTGAAATTTCTTTTGTTTGTAATAGTATTTGAATTTTTGCTGATCTTAATCAGTTTCATAGCCTGACTGCAACCAGAAAGGGATTATTTCTTTTGCTCTGGAATTTAAGGATGAACATATTTGTTCAGAGGCTAGACGAGAACAAATTAGAACATGCTACTGGGGCATAATAAATTCACAGTAATTGCAAGCTAGTGTTCCTTAATTCTTCAGACACCATCATCTGTAAATATTCTGATCCTTTTCATAGTTAGCTCATTTGTGCTTTTGTCATTATTGAATCAATTGTTGTCTTTTCTTTCATGCTGTGTCCTGAGGGAAACCCCTTTTAAATCTTTTTGCTTTAGTTCCATTAATTGGCATATTGTCTGGCCTTATGTTTCCCCTCCTGGGCCTCGAACTTATGTTCCTTCAGTTCTTAAACTCCTTAGCTATATTTCTGCAGCTTTGACTGACAACTTGCTTGATCAGAGTACAAAGCATGTGCTTTCTTATCTTTTACTTCCAGGCTAATGTTTAACAATGTAGTCAGTTTATCAGTCAATTTATTAAGCCGGGGTGAGAGTTCTCTGTTCTGAAGTCATCACAAAAATCAATAATAATCAATTCACTTATTCTAGGATACATTAAATTATTATTAACTATAATAATTAAAAATAAATAATTTAAAGGTCCTCGAGACTTTAATGATTTATGGATAGTTCTTCTTTTGCCCTTTGCTGGAAACTTGCACATTTTGAATCTTTTTTCAGAGACATTAATGAAGACAGCAACTAAATCATACAGCCTTTTCAGTATGAAAGACCAGAAGGTGAAAGTTTTGCTTTCAGCATCATAACTTCCCCCTTTTATTAGCAGAAGAATGAGTGTGCAGGAAGTATGCAACATAAAGGAGAACAAAACAGTTTTGCTGAAGCATTATTGCAGTAGCAAAAAAGATGGGTTGAAAAACATAGACCTAATATTACTCCTGCTCAATATCTTTTATGGTTACAGTAAACCGAATTAATGATACACTAGAAACCTTTGCCTTTTTTTTTTTTCTTTTTTACAATACACACACAACCCCATGTAGTATCTTTACTGTAAGTTACTCACAGGAATTACATCAATATGTAGTCTTGAGTAAATCTTCTATGCCATCAACCAAATTGAAAGAAAAGCAGGACAGAAAGACGTCTAAGGTAGTGATGAGTTTAAGTAAAAGCAGAATGATTGTATCATCCCAAAATTTATACAACCTGGTCTCCCTTATATAACATGTCCCTGGTCTTTACCAGAATATAAGGTACTGTTTTCAAGAGAGAGAAGAACTAGTTCCATGAAAGGAAGATACTAATATGAAAACCAGCAGTGCTCTAAACATCAAAAAGTTTTCCTTTGGATCTACTCCTTGCTGTAGAGCAAGAGTGTGACAAGCGCTTTTATATAAATATATATGTATGTATGTATGTATGTATGTATGCATGTATGTATGTATGTATATAAGTATGTTGTGAGGAAATGGCTGTGTAGATTTTAAAGAAGTCAGCCCAATGAGAACTGGTCACTTCATGACTTGCAGCAATACTGACCTCATTTAATCAACAAAGACCATATTCAGATTTTTTTATCAGCCAAGCTCTCATTCAATCCAAAGCCTGAGGAAAGGGTGACTCAAAATCCAAGAAAGTGCTGACAGTGTAAAGTTCTGGACAACTGAACAACTTCAAAGAGGACTTCACTATTATAAGAATTATAAGAATTCAGAGTGTGGCCCATGCATTCAAACTGAATGGAAAAGAAATGGTATACTTCATCGTGTTTCAATTCAGAGGGGTTTAGTTGCTAGAAACGGCAGAAGACCCATCTGACTTAACTTGTGTATTTGTTTATTCATAGTGCCCAGATGGTTACAGCAAGATTAGAAAGACCAGAATCCTGGGAAGTGTATGAGCCACTCAGCTTTGTCAAAAGTTCTGCATTTAACTTGGATCTCATAATGACACAACCTAAACAAATGATCACAAGCAGTGTTGTTTAGCCTTACACGAGGAGGAAAGGACCATAACATGTCATTTTCAGCTTTCACTCTTCTTACCTAATCTTCTGAAAATACTAATTCTTAATTTTTATCTATGCCTCTGGCCAATATTAAATGAGAGAGCCCACCAGGCTGCAGAAATTAATCTTGTCTCTGCTCCAGAACTAGGTGGGAGTACATACTAAAACCGTAGTTTGTAAACTTTAAGGATGTCCTTGTTAACATCAGACAGGATCTGCCCTAAATATATCCTATGAGACTTGTCATAAAACTTGTTCAAGTTTTCGATCTGCACTGCCCTTCCTGAAAGCTGTCTGAATTTCAGTGCTTTGCTCTTTACAAACCTTCTCATTTCCAGTCTGAATGCATTCCTTGTTAGTTTATTTGTACTCATGACAATGTATTATTTTTCATTTTGATTTTAAAGAGCTTTTCATATGAGTATTTGTATATGATGAACTGAAAGACCGGCTGAGTGAGAAACTTAAACTGAGGTTTACTGTAAACATTCCCATGAGATCTGCACTTATATAGACTTTTAAGGGAGACTAAATGTTCCCTTACTGTTCAAGCCAGAATTTTGTTTTATAATAAGGCATCTGTGAATTTCCAGTCCTCAGCTTTGTGGGATGCCCAGCTCCATGAGAGCAGTTTTCAGGTATCAGGCAATGCTGGACTGTTGCAAAGGGTTGTGTGATTTCAGTGTCTTAAGATTTGAATTTTATTTTATCTAAACCTTCTGTGCTTTCTCCATGTTCCCCCTGCTGTGTTTTAAACCAGCAGGTCACCAGGGGAGCCACAAGAGCAGAGAATTGTGTGCAGGCAGGCAGTGACATTCCAGAGGGCAGATTTTCAGCATGCCAAGAAAAACAACACACGGCTTGCAGGCATAACCAAGCATAACAATTCCACCTATCTATTGGTATAGGCAATAGACAGCTCTGCAACAGAACTTTTAAGATGGAGAGCCATTTCAAGACTTCTTACACTACTGTGCCATGATTTTAGCATGTATGTGCTGCCAGGAAGGCTGATAGAGGCATCATGCACATAAATCCCTTGATTTTCCTAAATACCAGCCCTGTCCCCATAAATTATTCAGTCAGTTACACTAGTATTTGTGGCATATTTCAGCAAGCAAGAAATCCTCATATTGACATGATTGACTAGATTGTACCTGTCATGGATTTGACTATCTCTAAATTTTTGGTCATCTCTAACACTATTGGTTTGGGGAAATATTCTGTTATTAAAGTAACCAATAGCACCTTTGTATGGCCCAGTCACATTGCCTGGGAACTGGAGATTTCAGTCAGTTTGGTGGTGTCCATGAAAACAGATCCATCAGTCAGTTAAACAAAATCAACAATGCAATTTATACCTAAAGATAAAACAAGAGCAGAGGCCATAGAAGATGCAGATGTCAGACACATGGCTGCATCTACTCAAAAAGAAAAATAAAAATATCTACTGTTCAGAAATAAGCCTCAGCTACTCTGGCTTTATGTCTGCTCACATCCCTATTAGGACAACTTCAGTTTCATCTTTTTTTTCCATTGCCCAACTTCCCTCTGCAAGGTCCATGAAGACTGAACTTGATTAGGACAATTCACATAATTATTTTAGTGTATACTTTTGCTTCAAACCCAGATGCCTGGAAAATGTATGTAATAATATTTGAAAAATTTGATTGATTTCTTCTTATCTAAATCTTAATAATTCTAAAATATTTCAAAATTTGGAGCACTAGTTGATATTTTGTGAGTTTGGAGTTATATACAACTAACTTCTAAACATGCAATGCATCATGTTGTTGGAGAACACCCTCATATTCTGAAGGAAAAAAAGAATTGGAGGAGAGGGGAAATAGAGGAAAAGAGGACTAATAAAAAAATCAAGTTTAGAAGGCATCCTAAAACACAGTTCCCTCCTTGTTAAACTTAACATCTGAAACAGGTGAAAGATATTGCAATCTATATGTTCTTTCCAGAGCAGAAATATTGGTGTTATTTAGAGAGTACCCAAAACTTCAATCAAATTGAAATCTTTTTCTCAGCTGTTGTTGTTACTGCAGCTTTCATACTCTTCTTTCAACTGAAGGTGTTCATGACGATTTTTAGGCTTCCCATGTGGAACAACAGTGGCATGAGCAAATAAAAAATCTGAAGTCTTCTTGAGAAAGAGCTCCAAACTTGAAAGTTTGAACAGGCCAACACATGATAGATTATAATTGCTTTTAAGCAGACAGTGTTATGGCCTCACATCAAGCAACAGCTAATTACTAAGGGCAAGAAAAGGGTGCTCTAGCACTAAGGTATATTAATCACATAAAGACTAATGTACACATTCCTAGATAAAAATGATATAACAATAAATTAGATTAATTTCCTTTTCATTGGCTGGTCAGGAAGTCTAATTCTATGAAACCCCAATATATATTTATCTGCTGGAACATAATGCTATTTTACTATTATATTAGTTATTACCCTTACTGCATAAAGTGATCCTCCCTTTTAAAATGCCAGACCATAACAGATAATGTGTGATGTTGATAATAAAAGCAATGAATTCAAATAGGGGGTTGAAATTAATCTATTCTAGAAGTGTTACATTTTTGCTGCCCATTTTGGTCATTAGTGTTATGGAAATAAGAAGTATTGAATGAGAATGTCATAACCTTTACCAGTGTATAGCAAAACTAAGGCAAAAAATGTTCTTTGATCATCCTGTGGGGGCTGATGGAACCTAGACGATGATAAATAACTATGAGACATTTGGAGGTAATTTTTCAAATTCTATCTAATTTAGCATAATCTATAATACATAAGATTTAGAGCTAGTTCAGGCTGGTGCTTTCAATCAAAGACAAAACTTTAAAAGAAAATATTTTAGATAAACTAGGATCAATGCCCTTTGGGTAGAGCAAAGACTGACGAGCAGTTAGCAGCTGGGTGACCACCCATGGACCCAAGGATAGCTAATCATAGCAGGGCCAAAAGTGGCTGTTTTGGAAAAGAGGAGTGAACTGTCAGGAGTGACCATGAGCTGTGGCCAGCAGGAGAACAAACCACAGGCACAGCGTGTGGATGTTCACTGGTGGAGTGTCCATTTGAGCACAGAGGTGGCTCAGCGGGTATTTGAGCTTTCCCAAGATATGTTCAGGGAGCAGGGCAACTGCTCACCCTTCCTAAAAGGGGTAATGTCACACCAAGACTCTGGGTGCAGACCACAGTCCCAGTCATTTCTAGTAGTGAAATTCTTTAGAGTGGTTACAGCATTTCACTGCATTTTTCTGATGAGATTCTAAGGGTTTTGAAAGTTCATGGCTTCCACAGTCCAAATTGGCAGAGACCAGAAAACCATGGTTAAGTATTCCACCTGTAATAATTGTAGCATTAGTGATGCTTATAGGTAAGATTAGTAGTGCTCAGGGAATTGAAATATAAGACACCAACTCTGTAAGGTACTGCAAACATTGGAAGTATGGAATAGTTTGGATTTCCCTTGCTTAGGACACTGAAGAATCAGGCCTTATATCTTCCACACACCTCAGGGAGAATCCACATTATGCACTGCAGTGAACCTGTGCCTGCAGGCCAGATCTGTTCCAGAAACCAATCCAAAATAATCCTATCAGCAAAGTATTAGTAGAAAAAAGCCAGTTCAAAGCCCAAGTGAGCATCCACAGGACTGTTCTGCTTATGCTGGGTGCTGGGACCAGTTCTTGTTGACAGTGACTTGAGAGTGCTGTAGCATTTCATTAGAGATTGTCAACAAGCCTACAGGTCCTGAAACTGTGCAAAATAAAATCCTGTGGAAAGTAAAGAGGAACTAACTTGGTCCAGAAACTTGTGAGAATAGTTACTCCCAATCTGGCGTTGGTCTGCTCTGTGACAGGACTCCATCTATTCCATCATGAAAGAATTGGAGATCCTTTTCAAATCTAGATTTAGAGCAATTTACACCAGCTGAGTTTTAGAATTTGTTCCTCCAATCTACAACTAAGGAATAGCTTTAACAGCTAAGGAATAACTATGGAATAACACCCACTGTGAAGGTAAGCAAGTTAACCTCGGTTTTAATGATCCAGGGACAAAGTTCTCTGGGAAGGCATGTGCTCTAAAGCAAATGCTGATTTATGTATTTCTCTTTTATCTTTCCCTCTTGCCAAGCAATTTCAAATCATAGTATGTAAAGAATCTTGGGTAAATGACCCTTTTTGACAGGGAAGGTTAATAAATATTTTTTTAAGTAATGAAAGATGGTGGAAAAAACAGTGAATTAAACTCAGATCTTTCAAAAAAATCTTGGTATGTGTATATAAAGAAAAATATTATAACTGTTCTTTCAATATATAGGAACATTGTCACTAAGATGGAGATTAAAAAAATCCCTATTTAATAACTGCCATTTATAATGCAGAGAGAATTGATTTACTGATTTAAAAGCATTCTGCCAATCGAGAATTTCCTGTAATATCCAAATCAATTTCTTTCAAGTCTGTGCAAGTGAAACAAAGCTCTATCAGTTGAACAGCAAAACAACTTTTCATATTAATCAGTAGGAACTTGATAAATCCCACTGATGTAGAAAATTATCACCTTTGCATGTTTCCCAGATTTTGATTTCATTTTGGACACTTGGTCATGCATTTTAAGTGCTGCCTGGCTGGCTGCAACTATTTTAGTTGAAATCCATTATTTCTGGGAGAATTATGTGCCTTGTTAGTGAAATGCAAGCTATTTCCACTCCAGCATCTGCACTGCAGTTGATCTATTATTAACATTGTGCTCATTAAAAAAATGAAAGAATCTGATTTGTGTCTTTAGGGTGGGGGCTACCGAGGCTTCTGCTGAAGCAAATAAGCTGGCTGTGCCGCTTCCAGTTGACACAGCTGTCAGGAAAGCGTTGGCCATTGCTGCACCGCGCAGGGACGCTCCGTTACGAGGGCCTTGTAGCCATATGTAAACAATACCAGGCTGATGACAGGTTTATGACACTGGAGACAACATGTGCAGCTGTTAGCCACCGGGTTTTATGGCCCAAAACAAATGTTTTCCTACGTACGGGCGTTTGGCGCGAAGCCGCGGCGGCAGCAGCGAGAAGGGGAGGATGGGTGGCTGCAGAAAGATTTATCCCTGCCTGGCAGTTCTTGTCCCATGCTGTGCTGAGGAAAGGGCTGGTGGGCTCCTTCTCCTCACCTCCTCGAGGAGGGTTTTTCAAAGGGAAGCTGAGTTCCTGTCAGTTGCATACATGGGTTTTGTGGTTTAAAACACTGAAATGTTTCCCATGGGGAAAGAGAGAACCATCGCTGTAGGACAGGGATGCTCTGGTAGCAGCTGATCTGGGCCTTGTCATATAGTGGGCACACTGAAAGGAGAGCATTTAAAACAGCTGTTTAGAAATACTGACCAAAAAGTCTTGAATGAAAGGGTACACAAAAGCCTTTAAGAGAGAGCTGAGCAGTAATGATGCCTTGGAGTAAGTTTCATCCTGTCCCACTTTTATGTTATCAGCTCTGAGCATTGATTGCTTTCTGATCCAGACTACATGTTAGAACAGGTAGGGAAAAGTAAGTGAAAGAACTTGGAAAAAAATGGAACTTCATTTAATAAGTGTCAGTGACTCATCAGCTATATTCCCAAAGTGTAACTATATTTTACAAGTGATTGTGTTGTCAAATCCTGGTACTTGTACTTTAGCCTTGGGCACCTGAGCTAGCCAAGCCATGTCGAAGTACAATTTTGTCATCAACGTAAGTTTAAACATGTTCTCCGAAACTTGTTGGCCCCCATAGCTTTTTGTGACAGAAGGATCCCAGCAGAAACTGGCTGGCATGTTTTTAGACACTAAGTCATGGTAGGTGAGTAAGGAGTGCTAGTGCAGGAAATGGTCTGGGACCTGTTCCCCAGCCTTGCAGCCAGTGTCACTCAGTAGGCAAATTCTCTTCCAGGACACTGCTTGGACCTCATTGACATCCAAGAGAATGGTCCCTGGCCTATGCTATTCTCCCACCCTAGACTGATACTGACTAGGAAAATGCTGGTTATCACTGGTCAAAACTATGCATAAGGAGTACAGAAACAAATCAAGGGCATGATGGGCCAGGGCTTGTGGTGATGTCCTTGTTGTATTTAGTATACCAGTGTGGATGCAGCTTTAGCACAGATCATAGTGTCAAACCCATTTTCATTAACTCTTAATTATATGCGACAAAGAGCTGCTGCAAGATACTGGAGCTCCACTTTGCAGTGAGTCAGATACCATCCCTTGAATCTCAAGATAATTCATTCTACAAGACTTTCATGACAAATAGGAATGGTTACTTGCTCAAAAAGTAAAAAAACAAAACAAAACAAAACAAAAACCCAAAACAAAACAAAACAAAAAACCCTACAGAAAATAAAGTATCCAGGGAAGCCATTGCAGGTTCCTATCTGCAAATATTCTGGAAATGCAAAAATTAATCACACAACCTGCAGAGCTAACTATTTGTGAAAGTTTTCCCTTCTTCTTAGAGTGTTGTCTTCCTCACTATAACTTTTTCCATCACATTTTTAAAAAGAAGCAATGTTTCTGAATGAAATACATAAAAAATTGAAGAAAATTCAGGAAATGTGTTTTCCTTACTTTGAGTTTTCAAGAGTGTGCTGAATTCAGAATTATATTCCCTTTTTTATTTAAAGTATCATCTTCTCCCAGATAAATTCAACTTTCAGCCTATGCTTTTTGATTAAAAAAAAATGTTTATGCCTCAGAAGCAAAGGAAAACAAACAAACTTACAAACTTATTTAGAAGTAATTTTTTTACCTCCTGAACTGTTTAAATGGAATATTAAATCTCAGCATTTGACTTTAAATAATGCATTGTGAAAATGCAATATTCAGCAAGACATGTTAATATAAGCAAAATAATTACATTGCTATATAGCTGGGGGGAAATCATAAAGGGAATTATCTTGATTTGAGAGCTAAAAATCAGTAATTGTGCTGTATTTTATACTTAGCAGCATGTCCAGATGACTGGGTAACACATTTGAGAGAATTATTCCATCATACAGCTTTTGGAAGAGTTATTAGTTATTGCCTTCTAAGATCATCATCTAACTTTAATTTTTGTATGTTCACATCCTTGTCAATATTGGTATTTTTGTAGTGTGTGCTGGATGTAATGACTGTTTATGACACATCCTACTCACAAAATGTCCCTTTTCCTAACAAGATCATAGCATAGTTATCTATAAAAACTGCATATTCTTGCCACAGAAAGCAGATGTGGATGGAAAGAAAATTTCAATTTTGAGCAACTATTTGTGTGTGTGGTGCATGGTTCCATAAACAGCTTCCAGCCTTCTGTGAGTGCTCTGCCTTTTAGCTCTGGGTGAAGAGCCACCATAATCTTCACCCTCTAATAGAAAAAACCCAGCAAACACAGATGGATGATGAGATTGATGATGGTGCTCTCCTATATCCTCCCTCTCTTCCTTCCCCTGCAAATACTGGAAGAAGACAGACCATGACCACACAAGGCATGTGAGAGCTGAAAATCTCCTTTTTTACCTCCATCTGTTACATGGATGGGCTGAGTATCCATGGGCAGTCCTGCTGCTGGATGACATAAATAATATGAGGTCAGAGTGGTGGGACCTAAACGGTGTAATTCTTGTAGTATTAGTGACTGATTATCAATAGAAACAACCAAAAAACATGGCAGAACAAAAGCATGAGTCAAAAACTATCAACATTCACATCCATCTGAAATATTTCCAGAAATAACTGGAAAGTCCGTGCCTAAATATATATAAAATATTATATGAGTCCTTTTTACTTTTCTTCTGCCTATATGTTGACATTATCCATGATCTAAAGTCTTTTTCTCATATGTCTTATGCTCGTGGATTTGTTCACAGCAGCACTGTTTCTGTCATATCACTTCTGAGAGTCACATCTTCCTATACCCTCAGCTAAAATTTCTAATCGTGTCCTTATCATTTCTTGACTATTATTTGTGTCTTTGCAACCTTCTTAAACCTGCCTCACCAAGGAAAACTGCAACTTTTTTCAAGGGAGAGGGAGGCGACCAGCACCTATTTTCACTGGAATACAAAACCTCGGCTATGCCGGTGAAATTTGCCAAATATTTTGGAAAGAAAAAATGGAGCAATGCAATTAGTTAGGGAGTATATATAACCTTTTGGTGCGTCACCAGTAAGGTTACAGTAGCAGAAGCCACCCAACAGTTGCAGGAGAACTCAGCACATTTCCCATTAGCCTACAGCAGCCACTGCTGTAGCTGTCAGTATCCCTGTCTTCCTCCTGGCTGTGGTTCAGAGCCCATTCCAAATGTTAAGTTGTGAAATTTAGTACATGCCCAGCAGAATCCAAAAAGAAATTTCTGACACAGAAAGAGTACTCTGGGGCAAAAAAAATCTTCGTGCTAGCTATACTTCAGCAAAATGGAAGAGAATTCAGATGAGATATGGGTGGGCATGAAAGGACTAGAAGACACATGGCTTCAGACAACCCCAGAACAAGCTAAGTTTCCTAATTAAAAGAGGGCTGATTGTGCTGTCTGTGTCCAGCATGGAAGGTCTGGATCAGGAAAATGAGAACTGCAAGCTTAAAAATTCTAGGAAACCAGTGGTCTGAAATCTCCCTTTCTAATCTTCTCACAACATGTGAGGAATGTAAGAATGCATATGCACCTCTTTTGAAAGAGGAAAAGAAGATTTAGGACTTCTAGAAATCAAAGTTAGTGTGAGTTTTAAGTCTTGTATATAACATGAAAATGATTTTAATGACAGGGCCAACAACAAAACAGCCTTCTCCACAGTGTGATGAAAATCTATACAGTTTGCTGAAGACAATCAAGAGTTTTGTAAAAGCCAGCCCCAACTCATGAACATTTACTGAATGCCTAAGTCTAGCAATTTCCCTCAATTGGCACTGGCTTGATACTGGGTAGGAGAAATATTTCTGCCGTTGCAGGTTCCACTTCACCAGCAACTGGCTGTTCCCTCCACCAAACTGACAAAGAGACTTCCACTTCCCTCAGAATGAAAGCCTATTTTTTTATGCCTTAAGGAATGTGAGGATATAAACCCATGATTCTCAAGACAGACTATCTAATTTAAAGCCTTATCTAACTTACAGATAAGGCTTCCTTCATATATAGTAACAGGAGCTTTTATGCAATCATAGTGAGAAACTATATACAATTCATATTGTATTTTTGTTCTGATATATCCATGTCTGATTTTTTAAAATTTTTTCTCCAGAAAGAAAGGTTTTGAATTTTTTTTTTTGTTAGCCTTATACAGAAGATTGTGTTTTCCCATGGAAACATTGTATGTCTTTTAAATAAGATGTGCTGTCAATACAAGTTGTATTATTGCTAGGGTCCTGAAATAGAGAAAACCTTTTTAATAGGGAGAAGAGGCATCCTGAAGTGAATTAAAGTTGAGAAGTCCAAAGTATTTGCAGAGCTTCAGTAATCTGCCAGTTTTCCTCTAAGAGGTTTGATAGCTGGAGGTTATGAAATCAACAGTGCAGACAAGGAGATTTTCACCCTGGCCTGGCTTGCAATTTGCACTTCTGAAAAAGCAATATCCTTTTTTTTTTTTTTTTTTTTTTTTTTTTTTGATTCCTTTTAATCAGCATGTCTCATTTCCCTTCATGGCTGGCACTTCTGTAAAAATTTTCATTCAAATGTGCTAAAAGTAACATGACCTCCTAATGAAACTCTATGCACTCAGATGCACAATTCTCTGGAAGACATCAACAATCTCAAATTAATTTGTGCTCTGCTTGGGAATGGACTGGTTTTCTCACCTAAACATGAAGGTACAGATAATTTCTGACTACTGACACAGTTACTTGCTAGAGCATTGGTTAAAACTGAAAGATTTAAATATCATTATTTTAAATCAGCAAGCTGAAATGCATAGTTTAAATAGCTGACTTTTATCTTGTTTTGCATAAGCCTTTTTTGCAAAAAAATAAAAGTTGATTCCTTTTGCTACCATACATTGTAACCTACTCACATTTTTTTTAAGCAATTGATATAGAACAGGCCTCAGACCTTCTAGTGTCAGAGGAAGACTGGACAATTAATAGGTGGTGACACTTGCGATGCATGAGCAGTAGAGAATCTCTGTGAGTTCTTTCAGTCCCTATTCTGTGCACCCACCCAGTGGCAGCACCCTTGGGAAATCGAGGTTCTTGGACAAGGTTACTGCCAGCAGAGTGTTTCATCTGCCTTCCATGTTGCTCCTGAGAAATCAGTAGGAAGCTGGGAAAAGAGGAATGGGCTGTTAGCCAGTGGAGCTGCCTTGGCAGGCTGCACAAGACCTGTGGGTCACAAGTTCAACCCTGTCATGGGTTTTGTAAAGAGCATATTATTCTATTCCATCTGGGTGGAGCAGAATTGCTTATCTTTGCCCAAATGGGTCAGTGTCCCTTATCAGATGGTGGAGTGCTACTTCTCTCTGTTGTTTCACTACTTCCATGGGAACGTCTTCTGCTAATGGACCATTAAGAGCTCATCAATGACATTACACATTACACTGCACTATTGTAAGCTGCTCCACACAGGGAGGAGGAGCCAAACCATCTTAACCTACATAAAAGTAGCCACAGTCCCACTAGGTATCCAGCTTTTTCCACCAGATCCCTGGAGGAAGTCCGGACCCATCTCACCATTACTGGACCCTTTTTCTTCAACGGGACCATCTCTACTCCAACAGAACCACATCTGCCACTCCAGGAGGGTTTACTTTGGACTGCTTCCAACACCCTGACCAACAGGGTGTCAGGTTGTATTTCTGACTTTGTCAGGGTTTTCTAGGATTTCTTGTTTGTTTATTTGTCTGCTTATTCTTCTGTACTACAACATCTGTATTTTTATATCCCTAGTAAAGAACTGCTATACCTATTCCCAAAATTATTGCCTGACAGCCTTTTAATTGCAAATTTATGATAATTTGGAAAAGGGGGGGAGGGGCTTACATTTTAAGGGAGACTCCAACCCTCCCTGGCAGATACCTGTCTATCTAAACCAAGACAAACCCTCCTGACTTAAACAATGAAACAATAAACAGTGTTTATTCTTTTTCTCTGTCCCCATTATTTCCATCATATATGCCCACACCTCACTGGTTAAATACCAAGTGCTAGATCCTTTCTTATGATTTGGACTAAACTGCATATGGATATCAACTAGACATATAGCATTCACATAAAGAAAGGAAAAACTACCTAAAATGTGCTGAGAACATTTTTTAAATGGGGGGGAAAGAGCCTTACATTGAAACCAGCTGACTTTTTAAAGAAGGGAACAATATCTACCAGTCAATTGAACAGCAGTGGTTCTTTCTGGTCACGATCTCACTAAGCTTTCAGAAGTGGTGGTAGATCTCCTCCTCCTCCCCTCCCATACTTTTTGAAAGCTCTGAGAGGAATATCAGCCTCTGTGCTTTTTCAGCTCCCAGCTGGTTTTCCAGGTTTGAATTAAATAGTCACTGAATGAAACTAAGAGAATGCAGTGAAATGAAAAAAATCGTCCTCTGCCCTGCAAGATGCTAGGGCTGTCAAAAGCCAGTTTAGCACTTCAGCACACTCTGGTTCCAGGTTCTTAACTTTACAAGCCATGTGTACAATGTTTGGACTGTTTTTGACAGCAAGTTCAGATTTCTGCAGGGTTTTATTTCCTGTAGATATTATCAGCTGAGACACTGTCATTTCTTGCCATGTTTTCACAGTTCATTGTACATAGCCTTGCTTTCAACATAGACAAAGCCAAACCTTCAAAAATATAAATTTTATTTTACAATGCTTCTTTTCCAAAGCTGCCCTTCAAACTCTTGACACTTGCTAAACAAAAGGACCATCATCCAAGTTGGAACTGGAGGGGACTGTAAAGCTGAGACCCACAAAAAAGCAGCAGGCACACAGTTTGCATCTGAAAGCAAGAGTGGTTGCATTTGTAGGCTGCTTTTCCTCAATTAATGCCTTCACTGGCAGGACTAAGTAACTTGTGTACAGCTCCATGATAAATTATCTATGTAATGCTGGATGGCTGTTAGAAAATCAGTATGATCTCTTACCACATTTTGCAGATTTAGTGACTTTAGTCCCTGCTCACTGCAGATAGGCAGTAAATATGCCCTCAGTCTGCTGCCAAGCATCTGTATAGACTTAAACATCTGTAGAGCGGGAGCTTAAACGGATTATCTAATATGAACAGCAGGCTACATAATTACCCTTTATTTACTTGTAACAAATCAGTTACTATAAAGAATTGTATTTTCTCCACCCAGAAAATGCTGCATCAATTAAACAAGGTGAGGGTGAGTATAAGGGCACAGAAAATAGATTTTTTTCTTTTGAAGGGTTGGCAGTAGTGCACCAAGTCTTTGCAGTAATTCCAAAGAGTTATTGATTTTTGGATCCAAAAAGAACCTTTGCTTTCATTTGGCTTGACCTCTCATACAACAGAAGGTTTTGAACAGCAAATTCTCCAATAAACCCCCTAGCTTTTTTACTCTGCTTTTTAAAGACCTTAAAAAAAACAAAAACAAAAACAAAAACAAAAACAACAAAAAAACCCCCCAACAAACCAAAAAAAAAAAAAAACCCCAAAAAAACCTGAAGTAATGAGGGAACTGCAATCTGCAAGTTCAACTCATGCTTTAAAATAGATGTGAACAGAGGGAATTTAGTACTTCTGGCACAGATTTATCTGAGTCCCACATTTAGGGTCTGCCATATTTTCACAGAGCTTCTGACCTTTATTCTGTCAGTCAGAAGAATACTTTCCCTTTCCATTAGCACTGGAGTATAGAAGCAGTGGCACATTTAAGACTCATTTATTCTTGGGCAGAGTGCATGAGAAGTGCCAGATGAGGCATGCAGAATGTAACATCCACACTAAGGCTCTGGAGTGATCTAGATTGATCCAACAATCCACATTTGTGTTAGAAAAGAGAACAAAGGAGAATTAGAAAATGTGACTAATGCACTGTAACACTGCCACTCACCTGAATGCACAGAGAACATGAAGCAATAGCTCTAAGGAATAAAATTTCTTGAATACAATATTGTTAAAATATGTGACTTTCTTCTCCTTTGTTTAGATTGGGCCTTCCAACCCTGCCCCTACCCTTGTCATTCAAGGTAGGAAGAAAACCCGGAGATATTTTGTGTCAAGGTGTGTCTGCCTTTCCTTCATTTACATCTGTATTTTTTTAAACTGAGGAAATGTGAAGCTTTACGAAGCAAAATTAACCAATGAAATATTATTCACAGGCTCCCTCATCCATCTGCTCAGCTCAGAAATGATCCTATTTCTTCATGAAATATTAAAGTTTGGAGTGACTGAACTTGGCAGAAGGGGACTATCTAATGGGATCAGATCCTGTTGCAACCTGTCCCACCCTAAGGGACTCCAGGGTAGTGCTGAGGGTACTGCACCACCTGGGGTTTGCCTGAGCTTTCAAAAGACCACCTGTAGTCATAAGTGTTTTTCCTTTATCCCTTTGACATGTATCCCAATAATGTTCTAATAAACAACCAGAAACACTAACAATAGAATGAAAAATCCTACACTGGCGCTCTGAAGGCGCTTTTAGGTCTAATACTGAAAAATGTGCTTTCTCGCTCATTACAGAAGACTGTATTATGTATATTGTGGCTCTCTAGAATACCCAAACATCGAAGGACTTTAAAAAATTGTTAAAAGGATTATCAGACAAAATAGCTTTGTATTTAAATCTTACCTTTCAAGTAAAGTGGCTATGTCAACTGAACTCATGTTAAGGCAAACAGCTTCTTTTACAGGACATACATGGACCTCAAGAGAGTATTTACAGCGCTGGAAACTATGTGCTGATATTTCAGTGTCCCCCAACATTTAATATTTTTGATCCTTTGATTTGTTTTTTTATCTACTACAGAAGAGATGCCAAATTATTGAAAGAATGAGATCTCAGGCGCATCTGTAAAATCTGACTGTGTGCACCTGTCATACATAAAATGCATCTTTTTGGGTTCCACTTGGCATTTGAACATGAAAAATGGGCATCTTTGCATTCTGAGCAGCTTGTGAACCCAGTTGTAGTTATCAATTTTGCATGCACGTAGGCTCTTTAAGCACTAAATGAAACATGCTATTCAATAGGGATGAGCAGTTAAATGTCTATACTTCTGAGAAAACCCAATAAATAATGTGTCTTGTGTTCAGAAGAAGTCAGGAAAATGTTTAATTCCAGAAATATATTTTGGTATTCAGCTACAATATTTTTATACTAAATTACATATGTCTCAAAAATAGCATTACTAAATCATAATTACTCCTGTGTTCTAACTATGACTACTAAAGTGTCCATATGTCACCTGTCATACTGGATTTTTAATTCCTGTTCTTTTCTTGATCCTTAAATTATATGGCTTTTATATTCTCCAGCTCCCAAATGCAGTCCTTCTGTTCAAACTACAGAGAATCATATTTTTAGGGCTGGAAATGGCTGGTTCTCTTCTCCCCAGCAGTTAAGATGGCAGTTCCTATGCATGCATATGTCTTAAACCAGTAAGTACGTGGTCACATCACTGCAACACTTGCACCTCCTCAACCACAGGTCCCAGATCTCAAAAGTACATGTCATATTTTAAAATGTAAAGTGAGAGGGGACGGCTGCTGAGCAACTTCCGCATCATACTTCTCCACTCATGGGGTAAACCTTTTGTCACCAGCAATCAGATTAGAAAAACACAGCTCATTTTTTTAATTCCAGCTTTCTTCCTTCTTTTGGCCTTGTCAGAAGGCACGTACTGGGTAAGAAGGGCCTACTGCAACTGCTGTGATACAATGATTTTGAAAATCTTAACAATTGAAAACAGGTAAGCAAATAGAGAAAGACTTCTTTATGTTACTTTTAGGTGCCATTTTGAATGGAATATCAGCAATTTTAGTGATAACAATTCTGTGACATCTGATACCAATCTCGTGAGACATATTCTGCTGCTTTAAGTCCCCCAAATACAGGTTCATTTCCTGGTAATATTTCTGTTCAAAACCAGCGGCAGCAGAATGTGACAAAAATCCAATGCTTTCATTACTAAAAATCTTCTTTTAAGAAATAAAAATATTTTACTGTGATAGGTGAATCTTTCTGGTATGGTGAAATAAGAGGAGAGATGAATGGACAGGATACAGATATTTGTCAGAGTACATAATTTTTGGTAAGTAAGACACTCTGCCACCGAAGAGGAGGATAATTTATAATAATCATCTCTGCAAACCTTGTTCATGTCATTGCTGTTGCTCTGTGCTAGCAGATGAAGAAACAGTAAAGAAACAGTACTTTCAGTTTGTTGCTCTGTGCTAGCAGATGAAGAAACAGTAAAGAAACAGTACTTTCAGTTTAGCAGATGTGTACTCATCTTGCAGGCTGGGAGCACATTGCACACATATGCAGGTATACCTAGATGCACACACAAACACACAAACACACACAAGTAACCCTTATTTACTGTATGAAGAAATAGTTGTAAGAAATGTAACATTCACAGCCATGCTGTGTACCCACCTCCTTAGCCAGAGGGATGGGTTACACCAGCTCCATGTATGCACTGGGCCAAGATGGGCAGAGGTTACCAGCAGCAGAGACTCTGCAGAAGTACAGAAGAGATATGGGTCAGGTAAATTCCTTACTTGTGTACCAGGAGACCTACTGTTTTAATATAGAGCTGTATTTTACATTTTATTGCAATGTTCCATGTTTTTAACAGTTACTGTTTTATCAAACCCCTCTGTCCCGAGGGCTCCTGATGATGTCAATGAGAGTTTTGTGTAGACAGGGATTTTGGGGCATGGCTCATAATAGAAAATATAATTGATGTAAGTAAGAATACAGAAACATTGATCAGTTGATCTGTCCAAAAAGAGTTTGACACAGGTCCAGCTGGCAGAGACCAACATGAGGAAAAAAACACAGGCGTTTACCTCCTGGGACGTACAAGCTTGCCACTTGAACCAACAGACTGCATAACATCCTAATGCACTTGGCCAGCACAGCAGCCAGCAAGATTACCATTCATAGACTTTGAAATGAAACACCCTTCACCCTGTTTATGCTTCATGCATGATTAAGTGCAAAGAAAGCAAGCCATATCGGTACGACAATCTGTCAAGGAGAGGAACCTCTTGCACAATGATAAAGCAAACATCTAAACACATTTTCATGTAAAACCTCTCATGTTGTTTGTAGAGTATTACATGAAAACTGTGTTAAAAGGACATTAAGGCTGAAAAGCCAAGCTTCTCAAAGTCAGGAAATAAGGGAATTCAGACTGCTTGTAAAACAAACATTTTGTGGTTTTGGTAATATTCATTATTACCCAGTAATTAGATACCTGCATGCTGTATCTTTGCATTGGACCCAGACCTTTCTCAAAGCAGAGCATCAGTAGTGCTCTGTGAGTCAGAGGCTGGCTATTCAGTATTTGGATTTACTCTCATTATTCAGTGAATTTTTATTCATTTACTCACATACCTATGTACTATGTACTCACATAGCTATCCTATTCAATGCCACTTCAGACTCTAGCATTCCTTGTGTTGTAAATTGATGGAAAAAGCCAGATTGGAAGGGACCTCAGAAAATGAAGGAAGGGTCAGCTGTAAAATAAGATGTGGTTCCTCACAACCTCTCTGGGCAACCTTGTTCACTGCCTCTCTTTAAAAAAAGTGTGTGTCCTTAAATCCAGTCTCAACCTTTCCTGATTCCATTATCCCCACTGCCTCTTGCAAACTTCCCAAAGGTGCCTGGTGGGGGTAGATTTTGTTAGATCCTCCCAAAGTTGCCTCTTCTGCAGTCTGAGCCAGTCCTGCCCCCTCAACTCCTCCTCACAGGCTGAGTGCTGAAGTCCCAGTTGGTGACCTGCTGCTGAACTCCCTCTGCTTTATCAATGTCTTTTCTTCACTGAGCAGGTCAGAGAAGGTCACAGTACTCTAAATGAACTGCAATGAGTGTTGAGTAGAAATGAGTAATCACTTTCCTAAACCTACTGCTTTGTGCTCTTGTTAATACATCCCAAGGTATTTTGGGCCTTCTTTGCAGGCAGCGAACACTACTGGCTCATTCTGAGCCTGATGTTCCCCAAGATCCTCAGGTCCTCTTCTGCAGAGATACTCCCTAGGCAGTCAGTCCTCAGACTATGTTTTATGGCAGCGTTTTTCTACACAGGTGCAGAGTTGTGCATTTGTCCTTGCTGAATTTCAGAAGATTCCTGTCAGTTTATTTAGGTCCCTGTGGATGGCAATTCTACCCTCAAGCATACCAAGCAGTCCTTTCCAATCTTCTGTGACCTGCAAACATGATGAGAGTACACGCCATCATCTAACCTGAAACATCAATAAAGATAACAGGATGGTCCCCAGGACAGATCCCTACTGTAGAAGGTAGTTACAGGTACACCACTAGAGTGAATCTGTTAGAGCCTGCCTCATGTGACCCATTATCTAAGCATTTTTTTATCCATCTAGTTGGGAACCCAGCCAGACCATAATGTCCTGTGCATGCTGCCATCTCCTCCTTCAAAGCAAGTGGATTCCGGGTGAAGGCATTTGCCACTGCTACAAGAGTCTACCTCTCTTCTGCATCCCTTCTTACAGGACTACATCCCCACCAGAATGCCTCCTGCCTGTGGCTTGCTTGTCTCATGAACACTGATGCTGCTGCACCTTCCTGCCCCAGGGCCTCTCTCATAGCAAATAAACAATATTCCCTTTTTTTTATTATTGTTCAGTGTGCGGTCCTGTGACTCATGTACTGCACACTGTTCAGTTCTTCTGATTAGAGATGTGGGTATTTCAGTACAGGCTTTTCTGTGGAGCTCACTTCTGTCACATGCAAGTAGCAATGCTTTAATCTCCGTAGCCCCCGGGAGAGGTAAGGCGGCGGATGTGGAATTGTTCCGATGTGGAATTGTCCCTGCTGATTTTTAAGTTATATTTAAAATGTGTAAGTCTGGTTATTCACAGGATTTAGCTTTCTGTAGCGCATTATGCATTCAGACAACAACTCTCAGAAGTTTTTAGCTGGGCCCAGGAATAGCCTTAGAGGCTAAATTTGTGCACCCAGGAAGTGAGAAACACATACCGAGAATTATTCAAACATGCAGACATCTGTCTTTGGAGCTGTCTGTCAACCACCACCTCTCTCTACCGAATGCACAGAGAATTTGGGCTCTGAATTTTAGACATTTTTTGGAAGTTTGACTTCAGAGCCCCTGGTAGACTATAGCTCTCCAAGGGAGCACTGAAATCTACACAACAGTGTCACTGCAGCCCCATCCTCCCTCAAGAGAGGCCACCTTCTTTCTGCCATACATCAGCAGTCATCTTACAGGTAAAAGAGCTGTTTCCAGAAGTGTCCCTCCCTAATTCCCTGAACATAATTCCTCCATTCATTGACCAGAGCAGAGACCTCAGATTATAAAGTTTATCTATTACCATATCATCAGGCTGTTGAAGATATACATGTATACAGAGATTTTCTGACTTTTCATCAAATCTGGTGTTTCCTCAAAGTATTTTACTTCGGATATCTCAGTAAAAATCCTTTCAATAGACTCAAACATTTGTTTATTTTCTAAGATAACTATATATGAAACACTAAGAGTTAAATTGCTCTACACCACTTTTTCTCTTACTCTGGAGATGGGCTGTACGTGTGTGTGTGTGCAGATGTTACACAGTTTAGGCTCCTCTCCATGCTGAACTTAAAGCCAAATAACACTACTTCAAGATGGCCTTCAGAACAATAGTTCATCTGATGTGAGGCAACTAGATGACAGAAGATTCAGATCTTTCTCAAAGCCTAAATTACATGACAAAAAAGGGCACAGATTTGAGGTCAAGACAAAGGGTATCAATTATACAGAAAGCTAAAAGAGGGAGTTATGGGTGGGATAGACAGAAATAAGGAAATATAAATTGATTCAAAATTTTCAGATGAACGGGAAATGAAAAAGCAGCATAACTAGATTTAATTATATGCTTCAAGATTGGATAGGAAACATGGGTCTCAAATGAGACAGATCCCAGGAGGACCTTTGTGTGCCTGAAGGTAGTAGGTTCAGAAATAAGTTCTTGCAATGAAAAAATCTGAGTGAAAATTCAGGCAGAATTCCTGAATTTCACCAATAATAAATATCCATCTTAATAACAGTGTTGTTCTGCATTTTTTTAGAAATATTTTCATTGGTCTGGCTAACCTCTGTTCATCACTGAAGAAAAATTTACATACCTAAAGCAGATAGGAATTTATTGAGAAAGCCAGAGAAAGAAAAGCATGTAAGGGCAAAATTAAATTAGGACTGTGAAAGTGTAAGCGTCTTCTGACTGCAGGGGAAACAATGTTGCAGAAAATTTTCATGCTCATAGACTTCTTTTAAGAGTGGCTCGTGATGGATCTTGTCTTGAAAAACAAAATATTGAGCCAATCCACAACTCTCTAAAAGCTGGCACCATGGGTAGCTTAACATATCCCCCACTCCTTTCTAAAATGAGCAGCTGTTAAGTTACAGAACAGAGTTGAAAGCAACTTATCTGTACTAAGCACTCCAGCTACCAGTGAAACAGGAGGAAAAACGAATCACACATTACTAACTGCAGACTAAATTAATTGAACTCTCATGACAAGTGGCATATAACAAAAGCTTTATGAAGTGAAGAGAGGCCAAGAATTCTCTGTTGTTACAGATTGCTGCAGACTGGCCGTGTCAGCAATGCGAACAGACGGAAGCGTCAGCAGCATCAGCCCACTGACAATTCTGTATTTAGAAAAGACGGAATGTACACTCATAATTTAGTTCTGTGCTCTGACTGAAGTACTATAAAGGCTGGAGTGGTTTGGGTTTTCAGGCTTTCAGTATCCTCAGATCACCTCTTCCACACAAATTACCATATTTATCAATGGTTCCATCCTAAGAAATAGCTTTCAGGACTCCTGTCACATTGCCTTTGAAAGAGCAGAAACACACCACCAGGGAATAGGACTGGCTGTGAAAACTCTGAATGCACATTTCTATCCCTGGAATTCTGGCAAAAGGAAAGTGCTTGGTGGAAATGGTTCAATTTTGACTATGATTGTGTGGCTAAGTAATTGTGAAAGCATGATTTAAACTGGGAGGGTTGAAATAAAGAGGTTTAATAAAATCCTGATGATTACATGAAATTCCAAATATGAAAGAGAACTTCAGCTCCCATTGTGACTGGTTACAGTCTCTGTAGAGTAAGAGTACTTCCTTACCCCTTCACACTATGCAGGAGGTGTCAGCTAAACAGAGTCACTGCCACATTTGGTAGGTATCACCAGAAGGTTAGCTTACCATGTCTAAATTTAATCTCTCTTTCTGGCCTGAATCATTCACAAGATATACGTGAGAGCACCCTGGAGTCCTGTGAATATGAAGAGAGAGAAAATTCTCCTGGAGAAGCTGAAAAACAAGAAAGATTAAATAACGGTGGTTGCAGGAAAGCAGCAGACTTCTCTGTATTTCTTTTTTTACTCTGGAGATGGGGGCTGTATGTGTGTGCTTGTGTATTTTTTGTATCTTTTTAGACTCCTTTGCTTGCTGAAGGTAAAGAAAAGTTGATTTTCTACTCTGGTGAGCATACCAAAAGCCTCACAGCACCGTGTATTATTCATTTACACTCTATGAGTCATTGTCTGCTTAGTCAAAGAAAATAATTGTGAGTAAGGGCAAAAGTGAAAAATAGTCCAAACCAGAACCATAGGCCTCTCTGTACTGTAGTATGCTAACAAATTTACAAGCAGCCTTGTGTCAGGACAAACAAGGAGCTGACCCCTAGGACAGCATAAAGCTAGAGATGGTGGTTTTGGTCCTCAGTTGCCTACATACTTGAGGTCTTAATTTCTTCTCTCCAGAACCCTAAGCTCCATACATCAAAGGCTTCTGAGTGCAATGTAAAAATTTGCCTTCCTAAATATGTTGTACTACTGAAACCAATAAAAATTAGGACTAGTTTTAAACTAATTCACCATTCCTTTATAACATTCCATCAACAGGACTCAAAGCATTATTAGCCAGAAAAATGCTACAGAAATCCCAAATTTCTTCTAATCCTGTTCAAAGCCAGTACATGGCTAATCAGGGAGCAGAGACCTGATGTCCAAATGACCCAAAATTGTCCCAAAACTTATAGCATCTCCATTTTTTACTCACTGCTTTTTCTCTTATTGCATCAAAATATGGATTGTTAAAATATGCAGCCAGATATAACTCTTACAGAAAATAATATGCTCTGTGCTAGGCCAGCTGTGTTGCAATCCTGAGATTTGTATTTCTCCCCTAAATAATCTGTGTGATGCATAAAGAAACCTCTGGGCTTTTTTTTTTAGTTTATGTAAAACGCAGCTATAAAGATTTTTTAGCATTCAGACCTTCACAGCCTGTGAAATACTGAGATGACTTGAAGACAATACTGTTGCTTAGAAACAACAACAACAAAAAAATCTGGGGGTCTCTAATTTTGCCTCTCAAGGGAACATAAAAACCAAAATAGGTCTTTGAGACCATGTTTCTCCTGA
The DNA here is from genome assembly GCF_029207755.1 of Chamaea fasciata. Lineage (NCBI taxonomy): Eukaryota > Metazoa > Chordata > Aves > Passeriformes > Sylviidae > Chamaea > Chamaea fasciata. The sequence continues at coordinate 45,791,129 of NW_027094086.1, read as the reverse complement.
AGTGCATAAGAGAAATCAGCTCAGAGGCAGAAAATAGTGCTGTGTTTTAGAAGCCAGACGACCCAGCAGCAAGCACCACATCCTGAGCTGCTGGTTGCCATCAGCTCTGCCACCTCCCTACATCCCACTGCTCCTGGCCTTCAAGGTGCTCAGAGCTCCAGAGGTGCCTCTGAACCCTCCAGCCCTCTCAGGTCTTTGGCAAGCTGGATGTGAAATAGTTGTTACCCGCAGCTGCTGCACTGAGTGGAACTCTGGTTTAAGTAACTCATTTTGATAACAATGGGGAGGTTAATTGATCGGTCATTAATTTTCTTGCTTGGCAGCTTTTCCTAATTATCTCCATTACACAGAAGGTCTGCAAGGCATGTTCCTTGGTGAGCATGCCTACTTTTTATTGCTCTGTGTAAAAGTACAACATATGTGTAATTATTAAATGCCATTTCATCAATCAGCACTCCTCTTGGCACAGCATACTCCATTCCTGAACTCCCCTAGACAATAGTTAACCTCTTTTCCCATGGAAAATGCTGGTCATATATGCTGCAGTAGGAATTCAAGTGTTGACAGAAATGTCAAGAAAGAAATACCTTTTTCCAGACGTGGCAGAGTTTTCCTATAAAAATTCAGTTATGGACTTGTGGAGTAACCCAAATGCTCCTGTTCCTTTTTTAAATCTGAAACGAAAGCTGGTGGAGAGAATATTTTTCAGGCACAAACATTTATTGCAAAACTGTGCGGTGGCAGCAGGGGTCAGATGGCCCATCCAGGTATCATTCTGCTCTGATACTTTGCAAATGGGCAAGTCTTCTTATGCCAGTGCATATTTCTGCCATGTATCCTGTGTGTTATCTCATTTTGAAGGCTGTCAGGTGCAGAATTCTCCAAGTCTCTAGGCAAGTTTAGGCTGAAGTGTAAGGGGACAGAGGGACAGAGTGTCTGTGTGCCTGATAGAGCAGGCTTCCAGTGGTGTGTATGCACATCTCTGTGCAGGCACAGAGCAACGATCACGCGTTACAAGAGGAGATGTAACTGTTGAAACAACTGCTTCAGCTGAACAAAATCAAGTTCCTGCAACACGTGTCTGACAGGGAACTGAGCTGGAAGGAAGGCAAGGCAAGCAGACACTAGGAGCATATTCATCTTAAATAGCAAAGCTGATTCAGCAGAAGCCTGAAATCGTACAAAGTCTCAGGGGCACAACTACAGTGCAGGGTTCATTCACTCCCTGTTATATCTGTCCCATGAGATGTGTGATATCTGCTGGCCACATGCTGTCCCTGTGCCAGGAAGAATCCCAGGTGTTCACTGTTTTCCTTGCCCTGATTTCCCTGGGGACACACATAGCAGGGAGGGAGGCACCTGTGTTGCACTCCTTTCTCATGCACTGCTGGATAGCTGGGGCATATGGGATGAGCTGAATAAAACACCTGCTCTGCAATCCAGATGTAGGTGCAAGGTTTTCACTTTTAACAGCAGAAACTCTGTGCACATCAAGCTGCTTCTTAGAACCTGGAAAATATGACCCCAGTGACCCCATTGAGCTGTGCAAGATTGCTTAACAGGGAGGAAATGTAAGTAGTTCATGACTATTTTTAAATTTCATTGTAAGAAAGGCAGCTTCACCTTGAAAAAGAAATTCGTAAGACCCTAGGCACAATAGTCTATGATAGACGGATTAAGACATACATGGGTTGTAGGGAGATAAATATCTCTGTACTCTTCTTATACTTTCCAATAGGTCATTCAATGAGAAACAGTGAGAGGCAAAGAGCAACACCTCTCTGACCTTGTGCACCATTTTTAAATTAAAATGCAGGACTTTTTTTTTTAGTATTAAGTGTGGATGCTCACCATAGTATAAATCCAGGTGTATATAACAAAAAATTGTATTTTCCTTCATGCCTCTCTAAATTCTCCACCAAATTCCCATGCCTCGTGCATCATGTTTCCAATTCTGGTGACCTTTGCAGCCTTTCCTCACCCTCCACTTTCCACATATCACTTTGTTTCTCTGCAATACTCACACCAACCTGCTCTTCAAACTCATGACCAAAAATTCTCAAGAAAGTATTGTGGTTACCTCACAGAAAACCTACACATGAGATAGTCTCTTGGACCTACCACCTGGAGAAATCAAGTCACTCCCTAAAAGATTTGGTGGGATCTGTGTGCCCAGACCCATTGCAAAAGTCCTCCACTGACTCCCCTCATCTGCGAGGGGAGGACCTAGGCAGTTCTGTAAAATGGAAAGACCACAAAAGTTAGTTGTGTTTAAGTTCTCTGAATTGAAAAGGATGGAGAACTGACTTCCTTCCCTGGACAGATGTTGTTTTTTTTTCTGCAATGCAAGTACAAGAGCAAAATAGAGCATTAAATGGGCTTAGATTTTGAGAGAGGAGCACAGACAAGCAATTGCATTGCAACAGCACCCCAATATCAATGGCATCTCTCACTGTTGTATCAGTGTTTGTTATCGTCATTACCCTGTTTTTCTGTCCTCAGCCCTTAATTACTCATGGTTCATCTGAAGAAGATGATAGCAGCTATGAAAATGTCATAATGTACTTAGAGACACCAAAAGTTCTTACTCTGAAAGATTCACACAACTGCATGTTCAATTGCACAGGTGAAGCATCTGAGATATTTCAGCTCTGTGATCTGCTCAGAAAACCTTGTTGCTCAGAACACAGCTGATGGCCCTACTCCTCCTTTCCCCATTCTCCTCATCCTTCTCTTAAATAATCTGCACCTTCTGTGCATCCCACCCCCCACAATTATATTAATTGTTATGGGAAATATTTCTCCTCTAGCCATTGCCTTTTTCAGGAACAAATTGAGGAAGAAAATGGTATCTGTGACAGTTAGATGGGCCAGACCTGAAACAATGATGCTGAATATCCATGCCTGAGGAGGAGCTCTAGGAATGAGTTTAACTTGAGGTAACTGCTTAAATCTTTCTACTGGAACTACGTGAAACACATCTAAGCTTTAGGAAAACATAGATAAATTCTGTGCCTCTCTTCCAGTAAAGCGGTGTTTGAGTCTTAAGGGGAAACCAAACAATTTTTCAAACTTATTTGGCAGGGATGGTTAAGAAAGAAAAATACTGGAATCTCACACATATGCAGACTCAACGATCATTGTTATGTAACTGTGTTTGTAATACCATACTTCTATTTGATACTTTGAGTTTCTAATACTTTGCAATCTCTTTAGCAAGTTCTTTCAAGCACTATGTAAACTTCTGTCTCTATGGTTTTCAGGTATTTCAGGCTACACTACTTCTATCATTAAACATGATCTTATTCTTGTAGACAGCCTGGTTAAGAGGAGGATTGCCATCTACTCTATGGCAACACGGGAATTCAGTTCTCCAGCAATTGAGCATTCTTCTGTCAGTTTTAGCTACTACCCATTTAGTTACTTTTTTAAAATTTACTTTACATTTCCTGGAAGTGTAGAATACTTTGGTCTCTGAACTAACTTCTGCTTTCTAATTAAAACTGGCACATACTCTGACACAAGTCAAAATTATAGGTCGTCCCTCCTCATCAGAAAAAACTTTAACATACGGCTTCTAAAATTAGCAAAGGTAACTGGATATTAAATCAATGGCTCAGCAGATGGATAGATAAAATTTAAACAAGTTATATTCAATTAAATAAGGAAATAGGAAGACTGCAAACAGTTAGATCCAAAGTAGTTCTAAAATGTCACTGACAAGTGAATGAGTCAAGGGCAGTGGTCTCTTGCAGACTTTTCCACTGTTCCTATTCCATCCTTTATGGGTTTGCCTGTAGTTTGTTCCTGCCTTTTCTGTTTGATTTGTAAAACCTTTTCTAGCTTTTAGCATAGCTCTCCCATGCACTGATGACCTTTTAAATAATTAAAATCCCAACAGTTCATTCAAGCTATTATGCAACTCACTCTTCAAAGTAGCAGGCAAAGGATCAAAACTGGGAGAAAGAAGACCTTTCTTTGCTGCTTGGCTTTGACTTGCTTTGTTTTCCTGACAGGGTCTGTTTGAGGAGAACTGAGAAGTGTGCTTTGTTACTGGTTCAATAATCAGAAATTCTTAGTGTTTTGTCATTATTCATCTTTTCTGTTTTGATCATTTAAGCAATTTTTCATGTTGTTTTCCTCCTGGTTATATTATCTGACATGCAGCAACCAGAGTTTTCAAAAAGGTCTTTGGTGCCCATGGATACACAGTAGCTGATGCCTGTTTAAATGGCAGTTTCACACCTTTCAGAGTTGTGCTGCATCATCCAAAAGAACAATTGCTGCACTAGGAAGCTCAAGACACTATTAAAATCATCTGCTCAAAACAATGATATAATGCAGGAGGAGAGGTGAAATCTAGGCAAAGGAAAATGTTAAATTAAATATCTTGGACTTACTTCCAAAAATGGACCATTTATTTTATTTTACACCAAATCAACAGGAGCCTTGAAAATAGAAAAAACTGAAATGAAGAAATCTTGACTTAGAGAAAAAACGTTGGTAGATTTAAAAAACAAGAGTTACAGAAACCTCTTCATCTGGGCTAAACAAATGAAAGTGAAAAGAAGGCAAAGATACATTCCCAAGAAAAGTGGACAAAGTTTTAAAAATGTTAATACAGCTGCTCCTTTAAAATTAATGGGAAGTGTCAGTGCTGGGATGCCACAGTTCTGCTACAGTGAGAAGGGGTATATGAGCACTAAAAATGCACAGGATTGGACAAATAAACAGGGATTGTCTAAAGGATTATAGAAACTAAACAAAAATGTGTGTTGATGTGACTGGCACCCCCTGCTCCTGACAGTTACTTTTATAAATTTTGATAGCTGTACATACATTTGTGTCCCAATAGAATCACACAAATCAAGACAAAGAGATTGGGATTACATCTAGAATGAAATTCTTCTCAGAAGCATAAATTCCTGCAGCACATCTCTAGTGTCTCAGGTAAAAATCCCACTTGATAAAACCCAGACAGTAGTTTTGTATGTTATATTTTAGATAAGTGTGTTTAAATGTTTCCAGCCATATTTCTTCACTGATTTTTACATTTTAAATTCTACTTTCACCTTGAATGTTTCAGCTGTGAGAATGCCAAGCCTTTGCTAGTTTTAAAATATGTATGTACATTATCTTGCTCCAATATATCATCAGCAAAAGAGGCAGACATCATTACCCGCATTTTGCAAGAGGAATATCACATGCAAAGCAACATAGTTGTTTAACCAAGTATATTCACAAAACCAATGTCAGCTTGGGATGGAATCAGGAGCATTGAAATATTTTTGAAGAGTCAACACTAAGTCATAATTGCATTATTATTTTAGTGGTTAACATTATGGGAAGACAACAGGAGAATATATGCTGCACACAAAGAAAAACAAGCAATGCAATGACACCAATATACAAATGCAGTCTTTTGACATGGGAATGGTAAGAACTTTAATCAAACAAAAGAAAGAAAAATGGATCTTGGACTAATGACAATTTCCTTATCATTTTTCTTTCTTTATAGCAAGAAATTTGAGACCAAATGAAACATAAACATTTTGATAAACGTGATACAGACCCCATCAGTATTTTTTTGGGTGAGAAGACTGATCTTCTGGGCATTTAAGTGTAATATCAGAAGAGTCATTGCAATATAGGGAAATGATAGAAAACTAGCTGAAGAACCTCAGTGGACAAGGTCACAGCATATTCTGTTCTGTTTTGTAACTTCTGCCACCTGAAAGGTTACTCAAAAAAAAGAGATGTGGCATCAGGGTCAAGCTTTCCTGTAAGATGCACTCCTAAAGTGGCTGTAAATATCGCATGCTTTTTTAGGTAGTAGCGAGGTTGTCATTCAAATTACAAGGGCACCTGTTTCTAGATGTCCAACCTGCTTTCTGAAGGCCAGCATCACATTCTGGCTGTCATAAAATAATAACAATAAAAAATATATTTTTAAAAATTAATTGCATTTGAGAGATACACTCACTTTGTGCAATATATGAACCCTTGAAACTTTTAGTCTGAAGACAACAAAACAAGAAAAATTTCTTTCTGAGCTACATTTCCCAAAATTTATTCTAACAAATCTAAATCATGCTTAGTTTCTGATTCTGGTTCTCTTAGATCTCTGTGGAACAATGCCACCTGCTTTGCTTCAGAGTTTCTAGTAGAAAAAAAATCGGCCAAAATTAAAATTTATCAAATTAAACTATTCCCTCCTACGCCACAATGCCCATTGAAAGAAGGCAATAAAAATTAATCTCCAAGTAAAAAAATGAACCAAACAGGCTCCTAAACCTTTCTATCAAAGTTAGTCTAAATAGGCTGGTGGTGTGCATCATCTGAATTTAAGCTGATAGTGCAGTATAAAAAAACGACATCTACCTCTTGTATCAGTAAAAGAACCACTATCCCAAATTATTACCAGCATGACTAACAACATTTTATCATAACTCTGAAATGTCTGTGATTTAGCTACTTCAACATAATGAACAAAATATAGCACTGTGTGATCCTATGCATTTTAGTTCCAATTCAAATTTTTGCCTAACAACTCTGATTTTTTTTTCAAGGACTTACTAATGTACATTTTCAATACTTGAGGTTGTTAGATTCATAAGGATTTTCTCATCATAGACCTACTTGAAAGAGATTAGCATGGATCCCTTAATCTCTGCCAATACCATATTTTTTTCCATATAGTTTTGTCCAGTCCCCTCAAAAGCAGAGGTTTTCATCACTTTGCTCTCCAGAAGGTATTGCATTGTCCACAGTTCTTTACTAGTAATTCCAATTTGGGTTACAGCTACTTGACCTTTCCTGCAACTCCCTAAAAATTATTTCCTGCCTTGAGGTTCTCCTAGCATTTCATACTTTTTTCTCCATTCAATCCTTCTAAACACTCAATCCTTCTTGAATTTAGCAACACTGGTTTGATATGTAACTTTGTTTTCCACTTAACTGGGAATTTTTTAAACCTCAGCAGCCTGCTATTGGTTAGCATTTCCCCATGTACCATATTTTGTCAGACAAGGAAAAAGTGTCACGACTCACAAAGGCCAACCTGGTCTATGACAAGCATCAAATTCTTCACAGTTTCTCTGCTTGCTATTCTTTGCAGACCACAAAACCTAGAAATAACCCAAAGAACACAAGCTTTGGTGAAAACTGGAAGAAATGAAACATTCTGGACAGGCTTAATTCCTGTAACTGGTAATGGCACATGCCTAGTATGTCTGTGTGTATGTTGCATTGTGTGGTGGATGGCTAAAAAAGATAATTTTTAGCATGTATTTTATCTTCTTCAATTGAGCATATCTGCAGACAAAAGTAATTTCCAGAGTAACACTGTATTAACAAGTTCTTAAAAACCCCCTAACTTTCATTTAGAAAACAAGTCAATAGACTGACAAACCGATACACTCTTTAAATCATTCAAGAACATACTTGAACTGAGTGCATACAAAAAGGGATTTGAAACCAATTTATCAAAGGTCTTACTATGAAGACCCTTGCACTGATTAGGTGGGCTTCCAATTTTACCCTGCAGCTCTTTTTAATTTTTTTTTTTTTTTTTTTTTTTTTTTTGTGATTAGCCACTGCTTTAATTCTTCCACAGAAAAAAATTAAGGTTTTTAAAACCCTAAACCTATTTGCTGAGTTTTTCTCCAGTAGAAAAGTTTGAACTCAGGATAAAATTCTTTTCTGAAGGTCTCAGTCCTATAACACTGACAGGCCTTCTGATACAGACAGGAATAGCAATGTAATTGGTTTTGTTGGTGTCATTGCCTGACACCAGATAGAGTAGGAAGATTTGTAGAGACCAGCTGATTCCTTTTCCATACACAGCTTGTTAATTTTTTTTTTTTCTGGAGGAAAGGTAATTTTCCCTGGTTGTATTGTCAGTCATCAGTGGGTTGCTGCAGTGCTCAGTCAAGCTTCTAAGCAGTGTTTTGTTTTGTTTTCTATTCTTGCCTGGATTCCCCCTTTAACCTTATCAAAGCAGTTAAATTTCTTCAACCTATCAAGCTGAGCCATGTCAGCATCTTTAGATAGTCGCTGTTGACATGGCTGAGCAAAGCTGAATTGATCTCACAGCCCTCAGGACATCCTGTACAGCATGCATGCTCTACACTACTGCCACATGCCTGATTTAAAGTCCTGATATTTCTAACTCATTGCTGGCAAGTTAAAATGGTTTGTATCACTAACACTATTTAAGATCATTCTGTTGCCACAAATGCTATCCCAGTAACCTTAGATTGTGCACTAGGGATGGAAAAAAGACAGTTATGGCATGCTTGTTTGCACTAAAAGAAAAACCACAAACCCCCTCCAATCTGAAGCAACAACAACAAAAACCAAACCATGATTCAAGTTGAGCCGTGCGTGTCTATCTGAGAAAGCAGCAATAAAACAAGGTTAGGTACATTAGAGAACAAAGTGTGGCTGACAAGGCTTCCAGCTACTCTCCATGAAGAACTTGACAAGTGAATGGCTTTTTTCCAAGCTGTTAGGCACCCGAGTTACTGCACATTTCCTAGTATCCTATATGCTTTCCATTAGCAGGCATGCACGGTGACAGTAACCCATGAATCATAAGAATCCTGTCCTTAGCACTGTGAGCTCAAAAACACCTGGATTTTGAAAAATATGGAACTTCATAACCAGGTCACCCAGGTCATCAGGAGAGCTCAGCCTCAGGACAACAAACGATCTTAATTGCTCATTCTGTTTACTTCATTCATAACTTAATTATATTCATATCTCCTGACTTTCAAGCAGAGAAGCAGAAGAAAATTCTCTTGGAGAAAATAATCACTTTGTTTTTCAAAGGGTCTTTGTTTATGTATTTACATGCTTACCTGCTTGTGTGCATTTTTGTTAATGGCTGTTTACAGAGTGCCCCCCAGGGAGGCGACAGACACTTATCAGTGATCTAGTTTCAGTGCAACACTCAGGTCAGTGAAAAATGAATAAGCTTGTATAGCAGTGGGCTATGAAGCAAGGGCTATTGATAATAGGGGGAAAAGGTTACATTTTAGAGATAAAGGACCAAAACCTGGGGCCCTGTGTGTAATGAACCATCTCTGCTGGGGTACAGGAAAAAGTACTGGCCATACCATTACATAAGCAGGAAAGTACGTCCTCTTTGCAGACTCTAAGTAATCATTAGAGAAATGAAAAGCAGAAACGTCACAGAAAGCTCCATGTACATTAAAGTCCTCTTTGTATAACCACAGACAAGGATCTCTCCTTATGAGCTGTACTCATAAGGTCTTTGGAGTTCTTTTTAATTCACTGTTAAAATGGAATAGTGCAGAAATGGTGTTTATCAGCAAAGATGATAAACTTTCAATCACACAGCTGTTAATTGCCCAGAGAAATAGTCCCCTAAAGCTATTAAGTTATATGAGAAATAGGTGTAAAAATCTTGGAGTTTTTTGTGGTAGAACAAACAACTATGACTTGGGAACAAAGACTTGAGAACCTGGCAAGCAGAAATCTGCCTGTTCTCCGACTCAGTGGAAAGACGTCATCTAAAATGTCACCAAAATAGAATAGTTAATAGAAGTGAAAATCTGTCCCTTAACACAAACCAGAAAACAAATAATGATCAACAGAATAAGAATTAACATATATTTGAGGATTTCTTCTGAAGTGGGAATTTTCAGCTTGTGGTAACAAGATGACTGTAATACCAAAGCAAAACTGTGAACAATAGGTACTATAATGTCAATCATCTCATTAGCAATAAATAGGCTGGTGATATGGAACAATTTTTTCATCTCTCAAATTATGACTTATTGGAGAACTCTGATTTCAGAACTTGATTTCGAAAGCATTTCAGAGCTCATTTTTCTTAAGAGCAAGAGGGATTTTCATTTAGATATTCTTGTCTTTTACCTAAAAATCACTGTTTAATCATCTTTCATTGTGCTTTTATTCAGAGTCAAGGAACACACTTTACCTCTTTCATGGAGCATTCACAGAGAATTCACAAAAAAAGGCACAACTAGAAGTTGATTAACTTGTATGCATGCAGATGGTTTGGAAAGCAATTTTATTTGTATCTACATCATGATTCACAGATTGTGATTATTTCAGAATCCACTTGTTGGAGAATTTATACTAAGTTTAAAAAAAAATCCATTGAGGCGATATCTTGTTTTCCCTCCCTTACTTTACCAGAGCAAGAAGCCAGTTAAGAGTGGTGATGGTTTGTAATTTTACCTCTGACTGCAAAGGCAGTAATTTCTGCAGGAGTCACTTTTTGGGTGTTCAGATTAGAGGCGATAATAATATATGTGTTATCCCTCCTTTATTTATTCAGCCAAAATGCTGAGCTATAAAATGCCTTACAATCTAAAATCACTGCCAACACATTCTGTGCTGGGATTTTCTGTGTGCTGCAGAAGTGAATCAAAACAGCTGGAATAAACACACACTCATACACACACACAAAATCACAGTCATAGCATTAAAATGTTCAGTCCAAAATTTACCTATAATTCGTAGAAAATTAACAATGTGATAAGTTCTTTCATGTGAGTAACTCACAAAAAAGACTTGCAAGTTTTGAGGAATTTACAAAATCCATAGTTACGGGAGTAACCAGTCGTGTACATTTTTCCTCAAAACAGTAAAGGAAGCCTTGGGGCAGCTGAATGGTGTGTGACTTGCACAGAGGCAGCATCAATAATCAAAGGAATTTGAAGGAATATAATATCTAAGGTAGAACTGTTCATTGATGTTTCCAGGGGTTACATTAAAACCTGTTTTGGAGACAGCTTCTGGAGTAGAGGGAGAAAGAGTAACCAGACCAGCTGATACCCCCTGGCATTTTTCTCATATTAAATCATTGGGTTTGGTCAGCTGCAAAGCTGTTTGCTGCCAGTAGTGGTGCTTCCTACCTAGAGATTTGAGCAGAAGGTAGGTCTTTGGTAGTGCTAACATTGGCACAACTGCTAACAGAAGCCAAAAACCGAATCTTGTTCCCACACAGCTGTATTCAGCCACTGAGAGCTGGGGAAAAGCAACACCTCAGCACTACTCCAGTTATTATGTGTTTAATCTCTCATGAAGAAAAAAAAAAAATAAATGAGCTGCTGTGATCTGAGCTAAATATGCTCTTCTCCTGAGGTATAAGCTCATGTGTCTCCACAACAACTTCTCACCCAGAGTTAAATGGGAAGATTTGTCAAATAGAAACACAGTCTGTCATACACAAAGTTTTACAGCTATACCACACACAAATAATTTAAAATAGGGTTACATATCTTGAGGACTAGAAATAAAAACCATGTCTGGAACTTTTTTGTTAAAAGAGGTTAATAATATGTACTGCTTATGGTATGGTTTGGCTATTTTATAAGGTTTCACCAGTTTTCTTCTTGCATGTATTTAGGAAGTTTTATTATGGTATTTTCCTAGCTTGCTGGAATGGGTGAAGAGATCAAAGGAGGACAGTATATAGTAGCCTTGTGTCCCGAAGTGAAATTATGATTCTGTTATTAGCTCTGCTACTCAGAAGCATACATGAACTAATGCAGCATCTATCCACTTTGCCTTATCTGTTGTGACAAGCCTCCAGGGGGCTGATCCACATGAAATTCATTTCACATCTCATTCATTGAGTGCCTGGGATTTGAAATACCTTTCTGCTCTTCTAGGTTTCAATAAGCTAGACTGCACAGACTCATTGCCAGCAAAAAGTAAGAAAGTAAATGTCTCTGTAGAGACGGTGCTTTCAAATTTCCTGTGATGACACTGGAGTTGCACTGACATTAATTTCAGGAACTGTGCACACGTGTACCTAGGACAAGGTACCTAGACAATTATTATACTTTTCAGACCAATGAAAATATGTTTTTTATATATTACAGCTACTATTGAAGTTTATATCATATTAAGTAAGAAATGTAAAATATTATACTCAATCTGAGATATGACAATGAAAGCTTACTTTTTCCTCTAATATCGACTAAAACAATCCTCATGCTTCCCTTTAAGAAAGTTGAACTATTAAATATTTGGCAGTTTGTACTCAGTTTCTGTACAAATCTGACTGACAAAAGCAGGGCAAACAAGAACCGTTTGTCCAGAATATTGTTTTTCATATTTCTAATCAAAAACCTAGGAGAGAAGCAATATTACAGGAATTTCCTTCAGTATAAAGAAGCATCATCCACAAAGCCAATTCCCCTCCTCTTTCCATTGCTCCTCAAAATGACCAAAACTGTCACTGTGCTGGGACACACAAACCAACATCTCCATCAGTCTGTAGACCTTAAGGAAAGAGGGAAATAATGGTGTTTCTTGCCGCACAAACTAATGATTACTGGACATTGAAGTGTGAGCTACTGTCTTTTTTATGCAGTAGTGCTAAATCCTTGTGTCAACTAGGACAAGACTTAGTCCTAGGGACCTCACCTATGAAAGGACATACACCAAGAAAGAGACTGAGATGAACATTATTTGCCTTCATGCAAGAGGTCAATGCATTTTTCAGATTGCCTGTGTGTTTCCTCCACCAGAATTGTTGTCAGGAGCTGGGATAGAGTCCGTATCACCCCATGCTGGGGCTCTCATTACAAGAGTAAAGAATGAGATTTATACTTGGCTTTGTTTCTCAATGAATCTTACAAAATAAATTCACTTATTAGGTCTTTTTTATCTTACCAGAAACAAACACCAAAAATATGAAAAAGATTACTGACAGTCTGTAGCCTACCATGCCAAGAGCACTAGCAAAGTCTCAGTGTTTTCAGCAGAGGGGGCTACATGATCCAGCTGAGTTACATGGGGTAAGGAAGGGAATTTAATACAGCTGGATCATGAGACTATTAAAGGATTGCAGTGGCAGTCACTGTGAAGAAGAAAGAAGATTTGATTCTCTGTTACCAGGTTTTCTTTTTACATTCTCAGCCTGAATATTTTTTTCATGCAATGAGAAAAGGAGAAGTCTTCATGGTTCAATGTATAATTGTCTGCAGCCCACAAGAAGGACACACACATGCAAAAATGTGTGCAGGCAATGCCTGAACTGTGAATACTTCTCATACAAACTCTTCTGAGGTGATGCCCTCTTTCTTCCCTTGTCTGCTGGGCAAAGAAAAGCCCCTATAGGGGCCAGGCTGTGAGTGCGTGTGCAACAATGGGGAGAGGCAGCTTCTCAGGGAGAGCTGAGCCTGCTCCATGATCCTCACTTGGGTCTGTCCCCTTATCTCTTGAAATTATCCTGGATGCTCAACTGCTACCTGAGGAGAGGTGTAGAGGGGAGCCCTTCTTCCAGACCACAAGAAATCCTTAAGGCACCATACAGTACAATAAGCAAATTCCTTTCATGAAGTAATTTCCTTCATCTGGATAATCAGTGCTCAGATTATCTGAAAATAATCCTAAACCTGAAGATAACACTACCATAGCTGGAGAAATGTGAATTCACTGATGAGGTATTCTAGATTCATAAAAATAAAACATATTCTGAACATGTTCTTAATATTCATGAAACAAAATTGGGAACCAATTTTTTATTTAATTCTTCCTTAATTTCAGTATCAATAATAAGTTAATTCTTCCTAGGCAACTTTCTAGGAAATATGCTGTGATATATTTAATTTTAGTATTCACAATATCTCTAATAATGTGTCTGATTGTTAATACAATATACAAAATAATTTTACCGAATTATCAAAATAATATTGAGAAACTCAAACAGAAAATACCAATTTACAACTTCTGTCTAAATCAGCATGTACACTCAAGTTCTTGGCAGATTTTTCTCATTTGGTGATGTGCACTTTCTTCACTAGTTCCTGCATTACAAAACACACAGCACTGGGGAATCTACAAATAAAGAAAGGAATTTAAAAAACCGTGGGATTCTCTTTGGATAATGTCTCCCCACAAGTATAATTTTCTTCTTAAAGCAGCTTTGCATTTCTCAGTCTCTGATGCTTGTTCACCCACACACATTCTGTGTGATTTTATAAATTAGTGGTAGGTCTTGACAACACTCTTTCTTTTAGGCACTTGTACTAAGAGATTATACCCTATATCCTTATATCTTACAGTTACTTTGCTTGCAGTGTTTCCTCTAGTTGCTGTCATGCATACACAGGGTTATATGCAAATCATTACATGCAACTTTTTTTCTCTTTGATGCTGAGTTTATGAGCTAATTTAAATATTTATTCCCCTTATAATAAAACGTGAGCCTTGTTTCCAGTGCAGTCACTCTATCTTCATGAAATGGAACTGAATCAACATGAGAGTACATTGTAATCTCTCGAAAACCTACAGTTAGTGAACTTGGTTTTGAGATATTTCCTGACAAAATACACATCAACTAAGCAGTTGAAAGCAATTAACAGTTAACCAAATTAATATTGTTAAAAGTTCTATATTGCTATTAAATTGTTCGATGCATGTACAACACAGATATGATTCTTTAAAACATTGTCCTGAAATACTGGGGAGTTTCCTTCAGTATGGGACACAAAGTCCCTTGCAACACTTTGAATTGGGGAATATTCAGTAATTGGTAATCTTCAACTGTTAGTACAAATCATATAAAAACATATGCCAACACTTCTTTAAGCATCTTGCTAAGAGGGTGTGCTCTATCACTTTGCTATAAATTTAGATTCTACATAGATTTTTATGCAAACCAGATAAGCATGGCCATTACTCTATATACTGCATATTTACCTTCTGAGATTGTGGTCGGCACCAAATTAGTGGGGGCCTGATCTGACAAAGGCATGCAGTATTAGAGAACACTGTTCATTGTGTAAGCAGGCATAATTTACACTACCCTGAACTTTGCAGTTCCACAATTTTGTTCTTGTGATTACCTTCTGAAAAATGTGTCAGATGAGTCCCATCATTTTTGGGGATTTTTTTCATCTCATAGTTTTTTTATTATGGCATTTTGGGGGTTTTTATCCTTTTAATTGTAATTTTTTGATGAAATATAATTAAGTTAAAACAGTGTAATGTTTATTTGGAAATACACTGCATAGAGAATAGAAAGGAAAAAACAGTTGTCATACATCTGTAAATTCAATATTCCAACCATTCTATAAACCTCTGATCCACAATTTCTTAAAAGCATGAACTTTTCCCCTCAATGGAGTTTTTTCCTCCATCTTGCTCCAAGTAAGTTACCTGTCAATACAGGAAATAATGTTCATCCCTATTTTTCACTGGGATAAACTGCTTTATTTAAGCCCTGCATAAAAAGAATTCTTATTAAAATGGAGGCAATCCACTTCCAAATCACCTGTTGTGTCTGCAAACACAGACAAAACTGTGGATACACCAGGTGCACTAAAGCAAATTAAGCTAAGAGATGAGCTCATACCAAGTACAAATACAGTCTGAGTAGTGAATGAAGAGGGACCAGCCCCAAGGAGATTCGGGAGGTTGGTTGATGAGAGGCTCATAAACCTCCCCTGTGTGTTTGTAGCTCAGAAAGCCAACTGTGTCTTGGATTACATCAAGAGAAGCATGGCCAGCAGGCCAAGGGAGGTGATTCTCCTTCTCTACTCTGCTGTCCATAACTGAAGTGCTGCATCCAGCTCTGGGACCTCCAGCTCAGGAAGATCATGGACCTGCTGGAGTGAGTCCAGAGGAGGGTATGAAGATAATCACAGAGCTGGAGAACCTATCCTATAAAGACAGTCTGGGTTGAGGCTGTTCAGCCTGGAGAAGGCTCCAAGGAAATAGATCTTAGACCAGCCTTTCAGTACCTAAACGGGGCTTGCAGGTGACCTGGTCTGCACTACTTGCAATGGCTGTAGTGACAGGACAAGAGGGGTTTGCTTCAAACTGCAAAAGGGTAGGTTTAGATTAGATGTTCGGAAGAAATTCTTCACTATGAGGGTGGTCAAATTCTGGAACATGGCCCAGACAGGTGTTAGATGCCACCTCCCTGGAAACATGCAGGACAAGGTTGGATAGACCTCTGAGTAACCTGATTTAGTGGAAGATGTCCCTGATTATTGAAGGGGAGTTGGACTAGATGATCTTTAAAGGTCTTATCTAAGTGATCCTATGATTCTATGATTCTGTCCCTCACTATCAAGTATAAGTAAGGGATTTTCTGATGATGCACTTGAGAGTTCAAAATACGCCACTGAGGCTGGCAAAGGAGGAACCTGCACCAACACAAGGTGAAATAGATGGTGAAACAGCACCTGCCTGGACTGCCAGATTTCTTCTAATGCTGTGCCTGCAGTGCAGGCACAACTTTTAAATTTGTCAATTTGACCAGAACACACAGTGGAGAAGGAAACTCGCCAGCGGGGAACATGTTCGGAATCAATAACAGAACTGCCTCGATCTATTGCAAAGAGCTTGTTAGGGGACTAAAAAGGATGATTAGAGCTAAGGGACCACCTTTTGTGTGGAGTGTCACAAATGGCTACCAGGCTGTCATTCTCAGGGCCTTACTTTGTAGTTTGCAGGCCGCAGGGTTACCGAGGCAGCTGCAGGCACTACCAGCCAGCTAGGCTGAGCACTGCGGTTCTCCTCCCTCCTTGTGGCAGCACACTGCTCTCAGCACGGGCTCTGTGCACTGACCCAGCTCTCACATAGAGACTTGAAAGCAGGTAAAACAAGACATAAGACTCATATTAGCAGAAGGAGACAGCATGATCCAAATTATTGTAATGCTTTAACACGTGCTGTCATTCCTAGTCTAAGCAGCGAAGACAAAAAGGCAGACAGTCTTGAACCAAAACGTATGTTCCCTGCTGTATTAGAGCTGCAGCAGAGATGTGGATGTGTTTGTCTTCAACTTAACAATACCCCAGAGGACAGTTTTGTATTGAACTCTACAAAGTATCAGCATAACCAATTCTTTTCCCCTTCAGCTATGGAATCCCTTCAAAGTCTGCTCTGGTTCCCAAATTTCCAGTTTGGTCAGCTGCTCAGAGTCAGTGCCGTGAAAAACAGGTCCCAAAATTATTGGTATTCTGTCCTTTTATTCCTTATTTGCAGATTTGAATATACTCAAGGCATAGTTTGGCCAGGGAAGTTTAATTAGCTAAGACCACAAATTAACTGTTCAGATGAATTGCTTGTATGTATCTAGCACTGTGATATATTTATTTATAGAGTAATTATTATTGAATTTCTGAGATAAAAGCATTTAGACTAAAAGCACTATTATCTTTCAAATGCATATTTATGTGTTTCAAACTCCAACCCCAAACCTCCAAGTATGCTGAGAAAATGTTTAAACTCACAGTAAGACTCAAAACAAAGGAAATAAATAAAACATTAGAACAGTAGAATATGCAGTCGTGAGATTGTGAGCTTCTTGCAGCTAAGGCTTTTCTCCTTATGAAGTATCTATTGAAGTGTCTAACAGACAGTGCATATTATTCAACATAATTATTATCCTCTTAATCTAAAAATTTCACATCCCATTTTCTCTGGGTTTGTTTCTTGTATTTCTTACTGAATCACACTTTTGGAAAGATTTCTGTCAGGCCCTGGGGACCATAAGGGAGCCCAGGAGCAATTTAAGTTTTTAAATATTTGGGAAAGTTTTGAGGCAAAGCCACTGAGATTCATGTATAGAAAATGCTAAACAAGGTTTTTCTTTGATCTATATAACTTATGGCACAAACATCACTGGCCTTTGCTCATGTAATAATACTTCTTGGAATTTTCTTACTGCACATTTTCTGAACTCATGCTCAATATGCCTTGAGGATTCCCTGTATGTTTTTTCCTGACTCCTACAAAAATATGAAAAGTTGCCATTTGCATGGATTAGTGCTCTACAGGTCTTCTCTATCCTTCTCAAAAGTCTGACTGTATAAGGACTAAATATTTGGGAATCTGAATCCCAAAGAATTATAAACAAATCAAGCATTTAGCTATTTTGAGAGTCTTGGCCCAAATCACTGCGCTTTTCCAAGGTGCTTTTCAATGCTGACTTTAATAAAGGCTGAGGAGAAGCCTCATTTCAGTATGAGGGGAAGTTCTCAGACAAAATACAACTCATGAAATTCCCAAGAGGTTGTAGACTATGAGATGTTTTCTTTTCTTGGTGTATAACTCTCCATATTCATAGCTGCAGAAGCTCCTGAGCTGAGATGGCCTTGAGCTTCAGCAGATGTCTGTGTCTTTCTGATCTTTCCTGATCACCTCTCATTTAATGTAATCTCTTTGTGATCAGAACTCCAACTGGGTGACACAAATCCATATGTCTAGTGATGTATTTCAGTATACCTAAAAAAAGTCATGCCACTGATAACAGATTGGAAAGAAGTAATTTACTTAATAAACAACGCAGACAGTCAAGTCTATAACCTTTGCACTAGGCTTCATCAAGTGTGTCAGGCTCCTCTGTGGAAATGGCTGAAGACCATCAACCCTCTGAATATCTGACTCAAATTTCACCTACATCTCTACTTATTTCATCATCTCAAGTGTGAGCCTTGCAAGAGCTGGAAACCAACTAGCTGCAATTCACGTTGATACTAAAAAAAAAAGGAAAACCTCATTCCTTGCCTTCACAGTAAGGTATGGGGAGAAAAACAAAGAAACAAAGCAAAATTTTGGCCACAGCTGTACTTTTTTTGAAAGAAAGAAAGAAAGAAAGAAAGAAAGAAAGAAAGAAAGAAAGAAAGAAAGAAAGAAAGAAAGAAAGAAAGAAAGAAAAACATCCAGTGGCTATGCATTCTTTATCCTAGGTTTTCAAACAGAGGACATTTGCAGTCAGTGTTAACACCCTGTCCAAAGAACCTTTAAAGGCCATAGAAAAAGAAGAGACCAGGCTACAGATAATCCTGAACAGTCACTCATGTTATTAACCTTGCCTTCACAGAGGGAAAGAAAAGTGCAAGCAATATTGTGCTCCTTGCAAACTCAAATGCTTTCTTCTAAAAGCAGCAGCGACAGGTATATAAGAGGCAACTGTGAAAAAAGCTAGTAAGGCTCAGTTTTGGATAGACCATAGCTACATTTTAGATTTCTGGAAGCATGAATTTTGATAAAATATCTTGACCATGACAGTTAGAATTATATTCTAAATTTCATTAAATTAATATCTGCTAGTAAACACATTGAGAAGATGCAAGAGTGCACAGGGAATTACTCCCAATGCATTCACCAAAGTTATTTCATAAAAGTCCAGAGTACCCTATTAGCAAAATCAGGTCAGTGAGCATCAATTTCTCCTGTAAGACATTTCTGACCTGAAACAATTTATGGTGTAGTAGTTATGACTTTAGTATCTGGTCTTTCAGCCCATGCAGAGGAAAATCGATGGATAGATTATACCACCAAATAGGAAATCCTTCTGGAAACCTAAACCAGGAAAAACTTAACAACTTTTCTCCTCCAAGAACTTGTCCACATGCTGTCTTAAGGAATTTAGCTTTTCTTTTGAAAATGGGGATCCTGCAGAGAAATCCCTGTGTCATATGTGAACATGTGAACATGGCCAACATATCAGTGACTTTACAAGAGTGCAAAAAGATGGGATATGCTGCATTATTAGCTTAAGCATTTTCTAGAAAAATCAAACATTACACATGATTTGTGGGGAAAGCATGAAAATTTCCAAAAAAAATGTCAGTTTGACCCTCAGTCACTCTTACACTTCAGAAAAGTTTAGCATGATTATGAACACTCAAATTGAGAACTGCTGCACACAGTGTCTGCCTTAAGCTGTTGATAATCTTGGACTACTTTTCAGATCTTCCCTGGTTTAGCAGCTTCTGTCAAGATGTTATAAATAAAGGAGATCATGTGACATTCCTTCTACCAGTCACGAAAAAGTCACTTGTTCACTGACTAGCTGGCAGGTTTTCACAGCAAGTGTGTTCAGTCACTGGAATTTGTGCCTGTTGCCTAAGTGACCAGTAATCCACTCAAAGAATGACAAAGTTACTGAGGTGCCAAGGGACAGTGTCTAGGAATGAGAAATATTTGACAGTGGGAAAATATGTGTTTTTAATGATGTTTGGTTTATTTTTCCAAAGAGAGCTGAAATTGCAGAAGGCAGACTGAGATCACTAAAACTCTTTTGCACATGGATTAACTTGTAATTCACTTACTCATATGCATGTGGGAATACAGCTTCTCAGACCAACTTCCTTCAGCAATAATGCGGTTTATGCTTCTGCTCTTGTGTTTTAATAAAAGTCATGAGATTAAAAATTCTCCCTAGTGACTGCCATCCAGAGCTGAAATGTAAGAAAATGGATCATATATGATACCTAGAAACCACAGCGACTGCATTTTTATAAAAAAAGTAAGACATAAGTTGTAATGTGATGTGGCTTCTCATGGGATATACTAATCCTGCTCAGAAGAATTAGCTCACTTGGCTCAATTGCTCCTTCGGGGCTTACAAATAATGCACATTCAAGTGATACATATTTGCATGGTATCAAGAACAGTGTCATTTATGCTTTAAGGTGCCCCATAATGTAAACTCTAGTTATGGAGAAAATTCTAATCACATTAACATAGCCTTATAGTAAAGCAGTAAATGTTTTACAGGAGAAGCAGTAAACTTCCTTTTTTTTAGTGTTTATACATTTTCTGGTCCTGGACCATAAAAATAAATATAGGCAAATAAACAAGTCATGAGATACAGAGGCTACAGCAAATCCCTGCTCAAGATGCTTGGGCTTTGTTCTCTCTACCCTGTCTAACCAGGTAATTCGTGTTAATTATACAGGTCTGTACTGGTTTTGCACGGCCTGATTTTTGGTAGCAGCAGGGCCACAGAGGTGGCTTCCGGGCAAAGCTGCTGGAAGCTTCCACCTTGTCCAGCAGAGCCAATCCCTGATGGCTCCGAAGATGGAACTGGGCCAATAAGAAAGGTTGGTAATGCCTCTGAGATAACATATGTAAGAAGAAAATCAAAACAACATCACACAGTGTTTTTTCTTCTAGTCACAGAAGAGGAGGAAGTGAGAACATATGAGGGAAACAACATGGAGACACCTGGGTCAGTGGAGGAGGGGCAGGAGCTGCTCCAGGTGCCAGAGCCGAGGTTCCTCTGCAGGCCGTGGTGAGACCGTGGGAAAGCAGCTGTGCCCCTGCAGCCCGTGGAGATCCACGGGGATCCAGAGATCCACCCACAGCCTGTGGGGGAGATGCCCATGCTGGAGCAGTGGATGCCTGGAAAAGGCTGCGATCCCGTGGAAGTGTGGTGGAGAGAGAAGGCCCTTGCTTCCAGGCTGGAGCAGCCTGTCCTTGGAGGGCTGCACCCCGTGGAAGAGTGATCCTCATCACAGCAGCTTTGGGAGGGCTGTGTGCCCGTGGGAGGGATTCACACTGCAGCAGGTGCAGTTTGGCTGCTGCTCGGGAGGGTGGACCCATGCCGGAGAAGTTCACGGAGAGCTGTCTCCTGTGGGAGGGACCTCACAGCCTCACAGGGGAAGGACTCCTCTCCCAGAGCAGTGGAAGAAAATCTTGGTGATGAACTGACCCAAAAATCCCCGGCCCTGTCTTACTGTTCTGTCTGTAGGAAGGAGGGAGAGGCTGGGGGAAAGAAGGTATTTTAAGGGCTTATTTTATTTCTCATTCTCCTCCTCTGATTCTGTTAGTAATAAATTCATTTTGCAACTTTGAGTTGAACACGTTTTGCCCTTGAAGTGTTTTCTCCCAGTCCCTATCTCACTCATGAAGCCTTCTTTAATTTTTTCCTCTCCTCTACCCAGCTGTGGCAGGAGAGGGTGAGCGAACAACTCTCATGTGTGCCTGTTGTTGGGTCAGTGTCAAACCACAACAAGGTCTTTGCCCTCTCACTTTTAGGGCGGCATCCTACCCATGTCTCAGTGCCTCCACTGTTCCTATTCTTTGAGCAGCCCCTGCCAGGTGAACAGTCTCATAATTCCCAATAATAAGAGAAATTAACCTGTGTGAGCAAGAGAGGCAGAGCAGGCCCTGAGAAAGGGAAGAATATCATCATCTCTCATTGGCCTGCTGCTGCTCTGACAGCTGCAGATCTGAGCATTATTATGGGAGGCCACGTGAAAAACAGATTGAGGGACACACACACGAGTGTATTTCATGAGAGACCGGGAAGAACAAGACAGAGGAGATAATCTCATTCTTTAGGGAAGATAAGACAGGCTGTTTAAAACAATGTAGTGTTATCTACTTTAAGTAACGAGTACTAACACACAATTTAACAAGCATTGCTTACTCTAGGACGCTTAATTACTCTTCAAAATTCATTCAATACAAAATTTCTCAAGCTGATTGCTTCTGCTGAATGTCAATGCATTATGTCCTAGCCACTCTAGTAGAAACTGCTATGTAGCAGCCAAATTTTCTTCTGCTCCGTAAGTGACGTGTCATAAAAAATTATTTAATGAACTGCTGCATTCTGCATCTGTGTAAATAACTTCAATGTAAATATGCATTATGGATGATCAATGTGGCTTCCCCAGTGCTGAGAACAGGCAGCAGTTATGACGGCGTGAAGTGCTCCAGGGTGCTGTGGGTAGAGGGAGATTTAAAGCTGATTTTGCAGCAGCTTCCACTGATTAAAGCTTGGCGTGCTACAGACCCTCTCTCCCTATCCTCAAGACGTACTTTCATATCTCCTTCTCTCTTCAGTCACCAGTGAGGTTTTGATCCTCTCCCACCTTTCATGACAACATTGTTCCTGGCACCACCAGTTCAGGGGTCTGCAGCTCCCAAGTAACTCACACCACAGAGGAAACATCACTATGTGTAGGGGCGGTCAGGGAAGCACAGTAGGGTCAAAGTAGAATAGGCAAAACCCAGGGAAAGAAATACAGAGAAATATTAAGAAAGATGATTCTAAGAGAGATGGCTGAGACTGGTGGTACTGCGAGCAAAATATCTCAGGTACCAGTCTAGAGCACTGGAGGATGTTTCTGTGAACCACCCAGGGCACTCAGATGGGAGGATTTGTGTGGTACCTGAAGCAGCTGGCAGGGTGTGGGAGGGAGGTGGCACAGAGGAAGAGGGTGTACCTGCTACTGAGTGTGGGAAACAGGAGGCAGAAAGCAACATGGAAGAGACAAGATATTTCTGGTCCCCTTGTTCCCTGCTTTATCACAGTCCAATGTATCTTTTGCAATGTTTGCAATATTTTCAAAGAGGTCTTGTCTCTCATTTCTAGTTGGTCATATAACTGACCTATATATTACATACATGCCATGTATACTATTATATTTTACACAATGTATATTTCTATTGTTTTAGGAATGGAAATCCATCCTCAGATCTTGCTTTGTCATGATATGCAGGAACAGTTTTCCCACTCAAGGCTGCATCCAGCTTTTACAGTGCATGTACTTTTGATGTTGCCACTGGTAAAAAATAACTAAATTTAATTTATTCATGTCCAGTTTGGTCTTCTAAACACACTTTCTTCTCAATACTTGAAAAACCAAACAACAGGGTTCATCTTCATATTAAGTCATTAAGTCCCAATAGATATTGCCGAAAATTAGTTGTTCATACTTCTGACCACTGGCACTGTATCACTATGTTTGCCAATTTATGCTTATGCATATTATACCTAATTGTGTGTACCATCAAGACATTAAGATGCAGGATTATCAATTCTGCCATGAACTAAGCTGGCCCAGATTCTGTTCTGATGACTCTTGAGTGAAAATAGAAGAATACAGAATTTTTGGAAGGCAGTGGATTATTTTCAGGGCATTAGTTGTTGAACACATAGATTTTCACTGCAAACAGACGCATTACCAATCTTTCAAAAAAAGGCTTAATTGGCTTTTGGCCTATGGTATGACTGCATTAAAAGTCCTGTATTTTAAAGAGCAATTCATAGCATGAACGGGAGTCTGCTTAAATGAAAACATTTGGGTTTTGCAGAGGTCATTGTCGCAACTGCTTTCAGCTGGTACTCATAGTTTTTGGGCATTAATCAGCAGTGAAAGCCAGCAAGACATAACATGCTACTTTTCTGGGCTGCCTCAGCTAAATCACTGAAAAAAAGAAATCTGAGCATGAGACACTTGGAAAATCTTTGCCTACTCTTGGGGGGGGAGGGGGAAAAACAACCCAAACAACCCAAAAAAGTACCTTGAGTCCTGCTACTGTACCACTGATGTTAAGAAATAAAGTTAATCCTTTTTGTGCCTGGAGTTTACAATGAGAGCATCTCACTAATGGCTAAGGTGACTGTCAAGATGTATTCTGAGGTGAGGGCTTTCAAAACTCTACATCTCCCACTTTTCTCCCTGCAAGAAGTATATTTCAGTCTCTAAATTGCTAAAAAGCAAATGCATCTGGGAATCATCAGTACAACAGGCAACATGTATGTCAGAAAAAGCAATAGGATGTTGGCTGTGGAGTCTGATCTAATCTTAAACTTCCCTCAAAAGAAGAAAACAGAACAACAAATTATCTTTGCCCAGGGCTCTGCTCCCAAGTTCCAGGTGATGCCCACTCAGAGGGGACTTGTCAAGTGATGAACACCCCCAGGTAATGGTTAGCAGGGAATTTGCTCCCCAAGTCTGTCATCTGCCCAGCAAAATTTGCAGTAATTGCAAAATCTATTTCTGAAAGGGTTTCTTCTATTGTGCTTGTCACAACTCTTGACATGTTAAGTAGGACAAAGACCAGGACAAACATGACGCATACCCTAAAGATAAATAGCTGTCCGATTTTCCTCCAGCTGGCTACAATTCCAAATTCTCAGCAGATGATACATGCACCACACATCCTCCAGTATCACAAACCCCAATGAGTCTGTCATTCATGCAGCAATTACAACGTTAGGTTAAGCTAAAAGAAGGAGTATAGGACTTTGAGGCATGAACAAATGACAAACTGAAGAAATTTGGAGTTGGATAACATGCCAAGCACTCAGTTCAGAAATCAAAACAAAATTAATTTCTGTGTCTTCATTACTTGTGACAACAGCCTCGCTACAGCTCAACTCACTGCCTGAAAACCCGCTGCTGCCACCCGGTGTTACTCTGCCAGCATCGGCCTGCATTTGCTGGGAGCAAGGAATGGACTTGGCCAGCAATCCCAGGAGTCCTAAGACAGGTGTTTATGTCCTCTGTCAGAAGAGAATAGAGAAAATGGCAATGTATGTGCATATGTGTGTGTGTACAAACTGATCCCAGCTATCTGAGGCATCATGTTGGCATGATCTTAAGAAAAATTAAAAAAAAACTATGAGAAACAAGAGGAAATAACTGGTTGTTCAGATATTGTCTGTATGAAGGAAACAGTGGATAGGCTGTTTTATTTGATTTGGAATCACATGCAAGTATATTAAATTGCCAGGAAATGAGTGAGGAGCAGGTGACTAGCAATATCATACCTCTTTTCATTTAAATAATCCACTTTCTTTCAAGTTTCATTTCATGAATTTTCTTCAGTGGTGCTGCTTTGCTAAGCAAAACCTAATGCATTTGTTACAGCCCAGGGAATGAGCTGCAGGTTGAAAGGTAGATTGAGAAGAAAAGCATACATTCATTGTGATTTTCCAGGTGATCAGTAATATTCAGGAGTCTAACTTGCCTTGCACTCCAAATTGATTGTTTTACCCAAGATAATTAAAGCCTGCATTCTCTGAGTGCAGCAGCTGCTTGTGAATGTCAATGTTTTGGCCAGAAGCCTTTTCTCAAGATAATTCACAATGCAGTTTTGTTAATATGCTGTCCTGTGGGGAGCATGTTGTGACAGAGAGACTTCTGCTCATCAGACCATACTCTTTCTATTCAGTTTTGCACTGAGTTATTCTTCTGTGACAGGTAGTGTTTCATTTTGTTCAGAGGAAATCAAGCTAAACATTGTTTTGTATCACATCCTCTTGAGAAGGAGCAATGTAGGAATGCAAAAATAGGGAGGAAAAATTTAGCTCTGTAGGGTTACTGGGCTTTTCTTGCATGAAAAAATAGAACTGTTTCACTGCTAGAACATAAGAGAGGTTCCAACAGAAACCTCCATCATGCTTAGGAATGATGCAGTATGTAGATTGGGAAAAAAATAAAATCAAAATAATTTATACTGTATAAGATCCCTCCAATCCCTGGACTTTCCCAAGCCTGTCATGAAATTTGCCAAAACCACAGCCAAAAAAGTAGAAACAGCTTGGGTGAAATTCCTCCAGCTGGCTGAACCAAAGCGTTGCCTTCTAACTCTTCCATCAGAGTTGGTGAGTCTGCGTCCTTTCACTGGTCCCAATGTCTGGTCCATCCTCTGTGGAGTCAATTCAGCCCACTAGAATGGCAAAAATCCACTCACTGCTCTATCATTTTATCTTTAGCCAGATGCACTGGCTCACAGCAGGCTCACATCAGCCTTGCAGATGGCAGGAAGAAAACAAGGGGAGTAGGAAGATTGGAGGCAAGGATCAAGTACCCGTGCTGCAGAACTCCAGTCATGCAACTCACCACTATCAGTGCTTTGCTTACAAACAGCCTTATTAATTGTTAGGTAGAATTTTTGAGACTGCAGCTTTAATAACAATGTCTTCATTAAGCAGCAACAAGAATTTTATTCTGAGGAGAAAGTTACAGAAGAGCAGGCTGTCAACACAAACTTACATTTGGCTCTGGAATCTGAGCAGAGATTGACAGCCACACCAAAGAAATGGGGACATATTCACTGATGTTGGTGCAATTGGAGGTGATTATCAGTCTCACAGCAGGGAATGTGTTTAATTTTTCAAGAGGTATTTTGACCTTGCCAGTTAAGAAATAACTCAAGGAACATATCTGCTTATGAAAGCTTACATAAGCATATCCAGCCTTCCAGCTCCTGCATGGTAACCAGACATTTCCAGCTGCACATCCTTCTGTCTCAGCAGGAAGGAAAGGATAACTAGCCCTAAAAATCACTGAACACTGATTTTATCTTTTTTAAGCTATTGACTAGCGAATTCAAATCATCACCTTGAGACACAGAATCATAGAATGTCTCATACTTGACAGACACCTCATCAGTATTAGGCGAGATGGAGCAAAACAAGGAATAGGCTCTAGGAAAAGAGGTAATGACACAGAAATGTCCCAATGCTTTGTAAAGTCAGCATCCAGGTTACCAGAGTGCTCTCTAAACAACATCTGGACATGGATGCCAAAGAGGACCCCAGGTTATTCAAGAACTCACCTATGTGTCCTACTCCATACAGAGGGGAGAGCTCGAACACTGGTTGAGAAGGAGGGTGACATTTTTCCTTCTTTATCTCATGTTGTAACCAAACCTGACATTGAGTGTCAGTGTGTCCAGTTCTGGGCCCCTCACTACAAGGAAGTTATTGAGATGCTGAAGCATGTCCAGAGAAGGGCAACAGAGCTGGGGAAGGGTCTGAAGCACAAGTCCTATGAGGAGTGCCTGAGGGAGCTGGGGTTACTCAGCCTGGAGATAAAGGGGCTCAGGGGAGATGTTATTGCTCTCTACAACTACCTGGAAGGAGGTTGCAGCCAGATTGGCCTCTTCTCCCAGGCAACAAGTGATGGCACATAGCCTCAAGCTGCACTGGGGAGATTTAGATTAGACATCAGGAGGAATTTCTTCATGGAAAGCATTGTGCAACATGGGAAATAGGGAGGTAGTGGAGTCACCAAACCAGGAGGTGTTTAAGAAACAACTGGATGTGACACTTAGTGCTGTGGTTTAGTTGACATGATGGGTGCTTGGTCAAAGATTGGACTCCATCTTGGAGGTCTTTCCAACCTTTATGATTCTATGATCAAATCCATTAACTGGATTCAAACAATGGCCTGTAGCTGTTAAATCAGAGATCTCATATACCCAGAAAGTTCCTATGGAGAAATGGCTGAGGCTCAATGTTCCTGTTAAGCTTTCAGTTACAAACAAGTCAAATCTTCCTTTGTGCTTCTCCTTTCTCTCAAAACTCTGAAAAGTAAATGTTTGAATTGAGGCTCCAGTATTTCTGTAGAGAGCTTCAAAGCAACATGAATACAGCATGCAGGCAAGTCAATTAACATGTGTGATAGAAAGTGAAAGCATTGACAACTCAGACAGGAGAAGAACAATAAGAAAAGAAAAATTTAAGTCCAAATGTAGATAGTAAAATATGGGTCAATTTTCAAGTAAAAATTACTGGAATTATGTTGGAATGCTATTCATAAATATCAAAATGTTTTACGAAGAACTGTTTATTATCGGTTCCTTCTTTCGTTTTACATAGGAGAAAACTGAAACTGAGATCTCTGTATATCTCCTGGTGCCCCAGTGATTAGTGCTAACAGAGTGCGAATTGTGAAATCTGAGCACTTGAAAGACTGAAGGAAATCTCTTAGAAAACTCCCTTATTTCAACCAGTTCTGCAAGAGTACATCCTGGAGTTAACAACCTCCAGTTCTGTTTCCCTGTCTCATGTCCCAGTCTTCATTCATTTTGCAAGCCCTTTGGTAAAACTATTTCTACAGAAGCTTTGGCTCTTCTGAAGTAAAATGAAAAGCTGCTTCTTCATGGCAAGTTAGCTCTATCAGAGAAGAAAAAATCAACAGCTTATTTAAGCTTTCATTATTTAATTGAAATTAAATGTGGTATTTAATTACAGTTACGACTGAACTTCTATTGCATTACAGTGGTATCTCTGTGAAGATAAAGCAAATTGATTGACAATGAAGGAGCAAATAATGTTAGCAGAGTTTGAGCAGTAACCTCCTCTTAAATGCCCATTAACTATCGCTTCACTGATAATAAACTATGATAGACCATGTAAGAACTACCTGAATATTAACTGATCTTACAAGGGGTGCACAGGTAAGAAGTACAAAGTTAATTCATACTAACTGGTCCCAAAGTCTTTGCAATGAAAGAATGGTTCTTAGAATAGTCTGAAATAAATTTTCATTGCACTATCTTCATGGTCCATCAAAAGACATAAAAATGCAGCAGAAAAAATTATGGCATCCTCTGCTAAGCATGGCCATGTCAGGTGTGATCAACAATAATTGAAGGAGACTACTGCCTTTCTCACCAATAGGGGAAAATGTATCCATTTAGCGAATTCCATATCAAGTTGAGGAGACGAAACCCCTTGGACTAAAAGACATAATCTAATAGATCACTTCATTTACATTTCAGCAGAAGTAACAACCAGGACAGGATCCTAAACTGGCTGGTCGGTGAATATTAAACATCTTTTGTGATTATCCAAAGTTCTTCAGAATTCTGAGGCGGCACAAATATCCGTGTAACGTTTCGATACACCAGTAGAGGCCACCACACACTTCACAGAAGTACCAGACCGGTAGTCTGGTCAATCAGTTCACTCATTTCCAAGTCGGGTGAGAGCTCCCGGCTGGATCCCACCAGGGCCAGGCTGCTGCTCGCGTATTCCCACGAAGTGCCTTCTTCTTCAGAGGCTAATTTATTCTCAAGTACTTTTCCCCTAGTTTATCTCCTGCAACCCAGAATTCAATCCCATACGAGCTCAAATTCATTCTCAAGGTCCCATCTTTGCAATGCTTCTGTTCCAAATATGCCACTGAGACTAGTTCAGTTGGTTAGAGCACTGTGGTAATAATACCAGGGTTGTGGGTTTGAGGCCCATAAGGGTCATTCACTTAAAAGCTGGCCTCAATGATCCTTGTGGGACCCTTCCAACTTAGAATATTCTGTGATTCCGTGAAATTCACCAAACGGTTTCCCTCAGCTTACAAAGCCACTGTGGGTGCAATGTGTCAAGGCTTATCTGTATGGAATACCAGTGTTCAGTCAGAAAGATGGCAATGCTTTCTCTTCAGACAGTGATATACGACAAAAACTCGGTGCCAAAACCATGGCTTATCTTCTGCCTCACTCACCCTCTAGATGCTAGCTGAAGTTTTTAAAGTCCAGTGATAGAAAACCCTGTTTTCTATTTATGCTCATCACACAACCTCCTAAGAGATATTAACAGCGTTTCTTGATACCCAAGTTTTCCAAATACACACACGGGCTGGAAGTCATATTTGCACTCTGTTCATCAATACATACCAAAGATTATTTTCACTCTTATTTACATTACAGAGATAATTTTCAATTGTAAAAAGACTCTCTTTTCAAGATTTATATTGGTATTAAACAAAGACCCATTAAAGGAAAGGAAAGACATTTTCAGGACGAATATGACCAAGGTATTTTAAATTTTTATTCCCTGTTTAAATTCATGCATTGAACTGCAATAAAGCAGCCAGTTAATAAATACAAAAAAAAGGAAGGATTTTTTCTGCTGTCTCTAAGGTCCATCCCTCCTGGGACATTGTCTAAATCCAGGACATATTTGGGATTCCTTAATGATGAATATTGCACTGCTAACACACTCAGATGTTTCTGCTGAGTGTTAAATGTAAAAATCCAGATGTGTCCAAAAGCCCAGTAGACAGTAAAATGTGGCCCTTGTTTCACTAAAAGACACTTTCAGGACCCCAGTAACTTTGCAAGATTTTCTGCAATCTATTAAAAATTCTCTTTCAAGAGGAAAGTGTAAATATCTCGTTATTTGAAGTACACAACACGTATAAAGTTGTGCAAGCAGTAAGTATTACAAAGAGCAAAATATGCCTATGGAACTGAAATGTCAGACAGGTAGAGAACTGAGTGGGAGACGGATTAACAATGAGTGATAAAGATGGCAGACAGTTCATTAATGCTATTTCTGAACAAAATTATTCAGAAGATAGAGCTTAAACCATTTTATAATGTACATCCCCACAGTGAAATGAGGAAAATGCATCTAGTATTAGGCTTGCTGAGCCAATGTGCAAAACATGAGGAATGTCTTTTCAATAGGCAAAGAGCAGCATTATGGAGTCTTGTTCAGAATGTCGTTTCAGTTACGCTTTGAGAAAAATATAAAACAGGAAGAATAAATTAGAATTTTAAAAGCTTACTTTAACATTTAAAACTCGCTTGGTTTCCATGTGGAATGAATCCCACAAATCTATAGTAAAAGTCTGAATGGGCCTGAAATCTACAAGCAAATATAGAGTGTGTGTACCCATAGAGGTGAGATTTTTTCATTTGTTCTGTTCAGTAAATATTGTCTGCTCTCAAAAAAGAGAAAGAACTGGGAAACTTCTGCTCCTGAAAATAAATCTTTAAACCATCTGTAACAATTCCTGAGGGTTAGCTCTGCAAAATGGTGATTACTGTGTGTAAAACATCTGTATCTTAATTTCAAGTACAATTACACTTTGCACTTCGTATGAGTGCAGATGTAAATGAGTCCACTGATTGTATTCAAGAACTAAAATAACTTGTATAAGGGTAAGGAACTTCTGTGGGTACAGGGAATGCATTTGAACAGATGTAGTTTGTTAGATCTAACACTCTGCTGTCCTAGAAAATATCATCGTATATTTTTCTTAGAACTAGTAAAAAACTATTTTCAGAACAGTTCTGGGTTGTTTTTTTTTTTTTGTTTTTCCTCCAGTGCCTATTCTTAATGGAAGGTCATACCAGACCTCATTTCTCTTACCAGAAGTCAGTTAATTCTAATTTCTGTTCTGAATTATTTTTATGGAAACTGTGCCAAAGTTCTTAAATAACTTTTCTTTCTTCTCAGAGTTTACTTCTGTGGTGCATGAATAGTGACATCCTTTCTCTGCTTGTCTATAGCTGACATTGTCCTCTAGCAAAAGAGGATCTTGTGAAACATGATCTAGATATTGGGTCATTCTCATAGCTCTTTTCTGAACCTGTCCCTTTTCATACTTCATGTAGGAAACCACTACTGTGTACAGCCTTTCTGATGAACTGTGCCAGTGTCTTGCACAACAACATGGGTTTTATTATCTCTGCCAGAAATAATGTGTCCAAATGTTTATTTCACTCTCTGTAGCAGATCCTGATCGCATAACTCTAATTGATAAGACTTTGAGATTAGATGTTGCTGCAACAATTAATTGATGCATTCTGAACTGTTATCTATGATCTCATTCCTCTTATTCAATTCTCAAGGTTTTTTGGCTTTTGTGCATGTGATTCTGGTTCCATCACCCAGTGCTGCTTATGCCTGTACCTCCCTGAATTGTGTCATCCACATCTATACTCACTGTCAGTGCATTTACCTCTTCCTGCTTTGAACTTCTAAAACCTAGCTTTGAGGTAGACCATAAATAACTTCTTTGTGACAACTTCCCTCTCAGAGTGTCTACCAGCACAACTGTACAAGTTGGAAAACTGTCACACATCTAGTTACCCTGATGGCTGCTCCTATACAGAAAAGTGTGTTATCACACTAGTATCAGGATGAACTGATCTGGGTACCTACATAAATTCAAAGGAAAACTAAGGGACTTCTAAATTTCTGGCAATGTCATCAGTTGAAAAGAATACTTATTCACTTGAACTGAACCCTTTCTCCCAGCATTCCATTTAGCCTTAAACTTTCAGTGGGTTTCACAAAAAAACAAGCAAAAAAAAAAAAAAAAAAAAAAAAAGGTATATGATGCTTTCTATCTTTAATAAAACAAGATAATGGAAAAAAACTTGCAGTCTTCCTAAATCAAATTCTAGCATATGAAGTGCAGAAGTTCATGGAAGGAGATTAATTTAAAAAAAATGCCGTGAATCTTAGCAAAGCCAACTGTATGTGTTTATAAATCATTAACAAGGTCTACAACACCCCTGGTCCCCTATGACTTTAGTTTAAAGGCCATTTTAATTCAGCCCCCAAAAAACCCTAGAAATAAGATGTCATGAAAGAGGCAAAAAAATTAAGTACCAAAAACATTCTTATGTGTTACCTGGCTATAAAGAATCCATCTAATATGAGCATTTCTTCTGGCCTGTTCTGCTGTTGGATCTAGCTATGAATGATGTCTGTGGAATCAGAGGAGCAGAGGAGGAAGCCAGGGAGGTCCAGCAGCCAGCTGCAATGCCAAATGATTTTATATTCTGCCTGCTGGAATCCTCAATTTCTCCATTCTGAGAAATTCAGTTGATGGGCCCCTGGTTAAAGATGGGAATTCCTGGGTTACTCAGGCACAAGTAGACTGTCCCCGTAACAGTCTTGCACTCCACAAACTACACAGAAGACCTCTGATTGCCACTAAGAGCAGAAAGATAGTTCTATTTTGCACCTCTCCCTGCCATGAGGCTAGTACCATTTCCATATCCAAGAGGAGTGAAATGGCAAATTTTTACCTATAGAAATCGGGAACAATTCTGGAAGCATTAATATGCTAGTGTGATATATATTATATAAAGAATCCCAGGGACATAATTCAAGAAATGTGCAGAGAATAGAGAGTCACTGCTGGAGACCAGTCATAAAAATGGTCCCTCATAACTGCTTGGGATTGATCTGGGCTTGTACGTCAAAGGGCAAATAGAATGGAAGCAGCAATTTCATTACTGCGTCTGTCAAAAGAATGTATTAATTGATCCTAAGTCTTTACTGTCTTTAATGGATTGAGCTGCCAGAGAGAATTAATGTCTCACAAATTTGGGTGAATTATAAGTTAGGATGCTCACAAGCTTGTTAGAAGAAAAATGGTCTCTCCACAACTAAACTGATGGCTAAGCTGAGATTCTCCAAGTGCTAAGAAGAAATTGTGCTAAATGAATGTATTTAAAATATGTTTTCAAAATAAAAGAAAACAAAAGGAGCAAATCAAAGAAGATTTCTGCCATCCAATCTTACAATTAAATAGCTTGATTTCAAATTTAGCAGTCCCCTGCATAAAGATCTGAAGAACAACACCACTGCAGATTAATATTTAAATGAAAGGTGCCTTTGGGGAGGGTTAGAAGAAAAAAATTACCATTACTCACATGCAGGGAATTCTCACTGTTTTTTTACAAAAGAAGAAAATTCTGTGCATAGAACTAGTATCCCTCTATGGATTAATTAGGTAGAAACTGAAAGCAATGTTCAGAGTGAAAAACAACACTGACAGCTCCTGCACGACTTGCAGGACTTGCACGACATAAGACTTGCTTTCTGTATGAAGTTCAAGGTCTGAGCTTTTGACAACTTTACATCACTCAGTGCTCGAGGACAGGCAGGGATTGTGGCTGATATAGTGAGGAATGCATGGATACAGTGACTGAATTTTTCATAAGGAATGGTATTTTCTGTACCACAGTTATAGCCAGTCTCTGCAACTCTCTCCTTATAAAGGCTTTGTTTGATAGCCTTTCTTCCTCTGTTGTCCCATGTTTTGGGCAGTGATGCTTTGTTTTCTCTACTTTGGACAGAGAGAAAGAGAGAAAAAAAAAAAAGCCATAAATAATGGGAACTGAAATGAAAATGGTCTTTTGATGTGTAGAGCTATTTGTCACTCTTCACCCAAAACAGCAGAGGTCTGGAAAATGTTAACTGTCTGGAAAATGTTTTCCCACCTTTTAACAAAAAAGTCCTTATGATGCGTGTTCTGCCAGCAAGTGGGATTCTGGTATAAAAAAGGTCATACAGAGCTCAGATACTTTTATTCAGAAGTCTTGCAATAGCTAGAACCAGCCAGCTGCTTTCCTTTACACAACAAACTTCTTATTGGAACTACAGTGATGATCATATGTCATCTTTTCCTCGGTGAAATCCCTGCCCATGGGGAGTAGTAACAAAGGATGTTCAGCTGGGATTTCCAAACCACAGAGGAAAATGCAAGCTGTAATAGGGGGGAAAGAAAATCTGAATCTAATTCTTTGGATTTGAAAAAAAAGCAAACATTTCAGCCAATTAATTACCAATTTTTCAGGCTGTAGTCAGTATTTGCACACATTCATTTCAATTAATTGTGAGTACCACTACTGGAAATGCTATTAAACATTTTGTAGAGCTGATGCAGAGCCTCTGTTAATCTCTCCATCTGACAGAGGATACTGAATCTATAAGCATACACTGGCTTGACAGGTTCTTGCCATCTCCCTGCACTCTTCCTTAAGGCAAGTAGGGTTGGGAAGCACCATCAGTGGTTCCTAGGCAAGAAAATCATGGTGTCTCCCTGCAGTCCTTCAGTGCAGGCTTCCCAGGATCCATCTCATAGCTCCCCAGGATGGGGAGGGCTGGATGATACAGGTGACCTGGTGATCATCAGTGGTTTGCATCCTTCCTAACTGGAAGTTTGAATTTTCCAGCAGCTCCTGGACAAAAACACCTTGTGACTTGGCACAGGACAAGGTATATAGGCTGCATTTGAGCTGCTCAAGCATAGCTCACAAACTGTCCACTCTTGCCCTAAATTTAGAAGCTCATTGAACTCCTCTTGTTACTTAATACTGCCTTTACATGATGTTTAAAAAGTGGAAATTTTGATTTATAACCACTGGCTTACATGTTGTCAATCCTTTAAAGAAACTGACATAAAGAGATGAATGCTACATCTTGCCTGTAGTGTTCCCAGGGTGAACTTTAGCCTTTAAAGACAAACTCAATTTTGCACACAGACCCTGAAAACTAGTGAACCCAGTCTGGTAGCTGGTCACAGCCACCACAATCCACAGGCAAACAGGTGGACAACTGACATAATCAGGACCTTTCTCTTCAAGGATTTAAAACTAAAGCGAAACACTTTCAGTGCAAGCAAAAACTGCATGTACTTCCAAGAAAAGCAAAGGACAACTGGGCTGATAGCTGTCTTAGCAGTCTGGTTTAGAAGAGGTGCAGCTGCATCACAGACTGGCTAAGCTTTCACAAAGATTGTTTTGGTACATCCAAGAAGAAAGGACTGCAATAATCCATATCATAAAAACCCCAAACACGAATTACAGAGACTTGGTTCCCCTCCAAAGCTGAATTTCCTTGCCATCCACAGGCATTCCTTTCAGTGATGGTCATAAGCACCCGAGAGTGGAGGAAAGCCTGAGTAGCTGAATCCAGTGCTGTAACCTAAACAAGGGCTGGCAGCAGTCCACCTGTGAGGCTATTCATGTAGCTCTTTCCTCTCATCAAAGTGATGTCCCCTTTTTAATAAGTTGCAACTCTCATTTCTTTGCCCTGAGCCAGGTTCTTTTCATCTCAAATCCCATTTTTCAGTGAATTAGGATATTATTCATGTTTGGCATTTAAGGCACTAAAAATGAACGTTATCTTCTGTGACACAGTATTACATGTAAGCTCACCAAAACTAAGAAAAGTGGCATTCAACAGACATTTTCCAGGTGAGAAGTATTGGGGAAGGAGGTAGAGGAAGTCCCTAATAAATAGTCTCAGACTTTTCAGAGAGGAATGGAAAAAAGGTATTTTGAAAGGGTTGAGATCTCCCCACTCTCCCAAATTTCTCAGGCAAGTCAGCCACATCAAATGCCAAGTAAACTAAAACAGGACTAGAACATGCTAGAACAGCAAGGGCTCATCTGCTATGTCTCTGCACATAGACCAGCATGAAACTTCCCTGGCACTCAGTAAAGCCTAACATTGTAAAACTTGGTCTGACACCAGCTCCTCAGTGCTGATGTGAAACAGGACATGGCTGGGGCTGTGGAGGGCACTGATGTCAAAGTGATGACTTCTTAGCCAGAAGATGGTGATATCAGTTAGGAACTGGGCAAATCAAAGCAAAAAAGAAAACAAGAAACCCCATGGATGGTTTCAAGGCCCCTACCTGACCTGCAGACTCTTAAATGCTGTTACAACACCATTTTTCTGTGAAGCTGAGAAGGCCTGAGGCTAAATTCAAACCCTGAAAATCCTAAAAGGGTAGAAAAAAAAAAACCAACCAAACAAACAAACAACCAAACAAAACAAAACAAAAACCTACAAAAACAACAACAAAAAAAAAGCCAGTGAAAGATAGTCTTGGTAGAATAGTAGAGTAGTAGATGTCAAAGTCTTCAAAGACACAGTGAGAGTCCTGAGCTCAGTAAGAGAATGCATTCCCTGGACATTATGGTATCATTATTTCATGGTATCTTTATTTCTAGCATTTCTAATTATTATCTCTGTTTAGAATTTGAAACTAAACCACAAAGCTTAAAGCAGCGGCTGCCTCTCAGTATATATCAGCTTTCATTTCTTGAAAATCCTTCATGTATTAGAACTGCAAGCATAAACATTTTTACTGAAAGACTAAGCCTAGATATCTTAGCAGTGATTTTGTACATTTGACTCCTGCAAAAGTGGCAGGCCTGTGTCAGACAGTCATTTTCAACTTTTGTGTTTTGAAAAGTGCTAAAAACATGGTAGCACTAATGCTTTTCCAAGGTTTGTTAACCTTGCTGGCTAAACAGCTGCTCTCTGTCATTTTAGGGTTGAAAAGGAGTTAGAATGGCCTTGGCATTGCCAGAATTTGGGACGCTGTGCTCTAAAAGCTTGAGACCAATTTCCCTCTTAGTGAAGGATGATTGGCAAATGTCGACAGGCTGAGGACG
The DNA here is from genome assembly GCF_029207755.1 of Chamaea fasciata. Lineage (NCBI taxonomy): Eukaryota > Metazoa > Chordata > Aves > Passeriformes > Sylviidae > Chamaea > Chamaea fasciata. The sequence goes on along the minus strand of NW_027094086.1, from coordinate 45,753,857 downwards.
TTTACATCGTGTGATGATGAATGTCACAGACATTAAATAGGGCCTCTGCAAAATTTAATGGCTGCTTTATTTGCCTCATTTCTTATTAGAAAAGGTCACTTATTGTCCTAGCTCACATGATTAATGTGAGCTCCTGTATCTTTATGGGGTAGATCTGCAATATGTGCTTTGTTTGTTCTTCTTTTCAGACTATATCAAGGTTTACTACTCAATGTGAATTTAGATTTGTTGTTGAATACAGGCATTTTTCCAGAAAGCTTGTGTAAGCTATCCTGCTGGGAAGAGGCTTATGTCTGGGGCCTTAACAACATTTGCAGCCCACTTTAGCACAATTTACTCTGGTGGGATGGCTGAAATTCATGCCCGCAGTGCCATTTTAAATAAACAAATTACTAAATCCTTGCTGCACTTCTCTACCTGCATTCTGTGAATTTGAAACAGGATTTATTATTTTTTTTTAAATCATTATTATGTTCCTCAGGTCTGTGCAGGTTAATGCCACCCATGCAAAGGAAAAACATTAACAACTTGTAGTTTTCTCATTCCAGGGATTTTCACCTTATATTGATGAGCATAGCTTCTTCCAATAAGTCTCATTGCTGGGATGTTGAGAAATGAGAAACAATTTTCTTCTAACAGTAAGGGACAAGTGACTTTGAGCAAGACCTGGGACGGATTGGTAGACAAGGTCACATTTGGTATAGGAGTCTTCATTTGATTTAGGAACCCTCAGTCAACTATTGTAAAGTTTGTACTTAACCTCAAATATTTAGGCTCAATATCCTTTACTCAGAAGTTGTTCACTGGACAGCCAAATGCAGCTGTACATCAGCCAAAAATGAAAGACAATAGAGAAACTAAAACCCATGAGACCTTTAAACTGACTACACTTCCCAATTCAACCATATTTACCTAATTATTCCACAGTTGATTTACAATTCAGATAAGACCTCTCCTACTCACAGTCCCTCAGTCTGTTCTTATTATCAGTATTTTCCACTTTGCTTCACAGGCTTTTACAGAGCCAAGGCAGTAAACAAAGAAGTTTAAATAGCTGAGCTAAATATCTGCCTCAGAAGTCAAATTGTGCATATGTAATACAGCCATATCCATAGGATAAAAGGTAACAATTATATGACAAGATAATGTCACAGACAGACCTTCCTTCCAAACTCCTGAATTATTAATAGCTATGCCAAACCTGTGAGGAATTCTAAAAGGTAGGAATTTATACAACAATTTTCAGGTTATTAGGAAATAAAAATAGAAATAGAGCTATTTCATATATGTTATGTCTGAACCTAAAAATCTACAGCTTGCTTTTGCTTCTGAGTTTTGAGCCCCAAGCTTAGTTTAGCCTCCATTTATTGCTGTGTAGCTACCCCTACACCCTGTCCAGCACAAACTTGAAAGCAAAAGAGATGGCTGAATGCTTTTACCTGATACTCTTCAAGGTTTCAGATATGTCTCCCATTAAGGCAAGATCGTCTTATGTTGGTACACTAAACTGCTGAATATGGATAGCAATTATTTACCACAATTTAAAGACATTAAGAACTTGTCAGAATCAAATCAATTCTTGGTTAAGTAAGGTACATTAATAATTGCCAGTTGATGAAACTAATATGGATTTTATTTTAAACTGAGAGATAAAGAAAATATTCATCATCCTTGCCATTTTTATGGAGTTATTCAGAGAATGAATTATTGATTATAGGCATAGGACAAGTGAGTAGACTCTAGATATTTAGGTGCTTGTCAGACTAAGAAGTATGATTACATTCAAATGCAGAATTGCAACAAAATGGGTGCAGTGGCTCACAGTTCATTGCCAGTGGAAAACAGCTACACATGGCTTGAGTTAATTGCACAGAATCAGGCAGAATAAAAAAGAATTTGGTTCTGGGTGATGCATAACTCAGGAAAAAAGGGCTAATGTCAAAACAACACCAAAAATAAATACCCCTCCTCTATCTTCCACATTTCTGGGAAGGCCCCATTCACAACTAGTTCCCAAAGTGGCAGCTCTGTGCCAGTACAGAGGTTCTTGTGTTTCTACAGCAAGTTGGCAAGGGGTGGGAGGAGCAGAGCTTGGGTGGTCACCTGCTCCAAAACTCTTGGCACTGCAATTACTCCCATGAGTAGGTCAGATGCAATTGCATAGCTGTAGACCAGTGTACACTGACTAGGGATCAACCACTAACTTTGTGCAAATGCCTTTCTTGGATTTTTTATTATATTTAAGGGTATTATAGTATTAAAAATAATTTGCCTTCAACTGTTTCCTTGCGGTCAAAGGTCACACTCTGCATTTTGAGCTATGTGAAGGCAGTCATGATCTTTCTTCATGAGATAACCTCTCAATTAATTCTGTTTTTCAGCTTTGCTTATTAATGGTCACACAAGGATGTGATTTAGGCAATGGCATAATGATAAAATAAATTTTTACATTTGGTTAATGTTATAATTTGTTGGTGCTGCTATGTATGTGTGGTTCAGGTCACCATCTTCACAGAACTGTGTAGCAAGAATAACCTTTGCTGCTAAAAGCGATCCTGCTGTTGACATTTTAACTGGAACATTTTCATGGGGCTACTGAGAATGACATACGAACTGCTCTTTGAAAGGTCATACATATGTGTGTATTGATTTAATATTTAGAGATGCTTTCAGCAATCAAGAGGTACAGGTTTCTGCAAACATCTGCTAAAAGCTCCGCATGGGTTTCTTTTAGGACTGCAAGTAGAGTGTTCACAAAGCTAAACTAAAACTGGGATTTAATGCTAATTAATTTTTTTGCCCTTTAAGAAATATTGAGCATCAGGAAGAAATTCAAGCTCATTTTTTGTCTGGAAAACTGAATCTCAGTAGTTAGACTGCAATTATAGTTCCTTTTTCAGTCACTGACCCCCTGATAGAGTTAAGTGAATAATATTTTACTGTAAAGCATTTGCATTACTTGTAATGTTTTATATTCCAGTATATTTCAGACCACTGAACTGAGATTTTTAAAGCTGACTATACAGATATACAACTGCATATATTTGAAAATTTAAGAAGCTGTTTTCGTAAGAGTTTGCCATATAATGGGAAGACTTTAAATTTTCATTTGCACAAATACCATCAAAATGAGATAGTAGATGCTTGTCATTTGTAAGTAAATAAATCCTTATCCTTGAGGGAGAAATGGGCATTGGATTACCCAGTGCAATAGCACACTTGTCAGTCCTTCGGATAAACTGATGATTAAGGAAAAGCATTTTGTAATGCGTGATTTAGCCCTGTTGATTTCATTATAATGATCTGAATGAGACATGTATGATGAAGTGACTTAAGGTACATGAATCTCTCAATTGTAAAAGGAAAAAGAAATTTGTAAAAAGAGTCACAATATACCACCCACACAAACAACTTGAGACCCTGCTGATGCTTCGTAGGTTTGTTGTGGAGGAAAACGCAAAGGTCTGGAGTTATAAAAGGACTTTATTGCCACAATGGTGGTGTTACATTATTTAACTTCTCTGCTTGGTCCTCCAAGCATGGCCCACAACACTGCCTAGAATGACAATACGACATGTAGGAAAACAGTAAGCCTCCCAATCAGCTCAAACTTCCTGCACAAAGTCTCCTCCCTAAAAAATCCCAGGAGAAAAGCCATATTATTTCATTTCATTAATTTTGGTGAAGTAGCTGTTACAAAAGTGTATCAGGCTCTGTCCAAGCTTCTCAGAGAAGGAAGAAAACATTGATCCTAATCAGATTTATTCATGAATTGGGCTCTGGACTTACCATGTCTTAACCACATCTTCTTTGTGTTCTGGTCATGCTCAAAAGCAGGTCCTGATTCAAGGGGGAACCTGCAGCAGCTCAAGTAGAGTGGAGCTGGGCAGCAGCTCAGCTGCAATCCTGAGGATCAAAATTTTTCAATGAGAACTATAAAATATTCTTAAGTCACTTTTGGGATCTGTGCCCAAGTTTCTTTCTGGCATTTTCTCTCCAACTTCTACATATCTGGAGTGTTTTTTAAGAGCCCTGTAGAAAGGGCATAGTAGGGACTGGAAAGAAAAGTCTGATAGGGGATGGAAACATGGATGAAGTCAGTGGCATATGTGGTGGGTGCTTATAGTGGAATGCACCCCAAGGCTGCAGTGACACTGTTTCCAGTTGCCAGTGTCCCTGCACTGGTTGTTTATCTGTCACAGTCTTTTTATTTGTAAATTCTGCAGAGGCAAATATTTAGAGGGTGTGATAGTAAATGTCTTTCCTGAGTCCAACCTGCCCACTGATCCCACAGCCCACTCCTATCTCTACAGCCATAGGTGCAAGCTATCATCTGTCAAAGGGTGCTCATCTTCCTGAGGCAGATTTTTCATGGCTGGAGAAGAGAATTGGCGTATGGATTGGTCTTTTTAGGCATATAACCTGTAGGGTAAAATCCAGTTAAAAAAGTCTTATTCCTTTTCTTTGTATGCCCTTTCAGTCATTTCAAACCTGTACACCTTAACAACTTTTTATGGCAATTTTTCATACAACTTTTAATTAACAATAACTTTTCACATTAAAATTTAATTAATTTTTCCCCCATAGTGAATCATTGGTCAACAATTCACAGCGAGTCTTATTAAAATCCGATGTAATTACTCTCTGCATGTACTGAGAACATTACAAACACTTGGTTCTTACGGTCACAATGATTAAGGAATTGAATTTACTGAATATTATTGTTAGAGCTTATATGTCCACCAAATCAAATGTATTGGTCCTTTGTGTTAGACTTGTAAAATCTCCACTTCACCCAGCCAAGCTACTCAGCTAAATCCTTTCTATCAGACTGGAACTGGAAAGGACTGTGGAGTTTGTAGGAAAATTTGTAAGTGCCATTCTTCTTTTTGTTCTTATTGCTTGGATTGCTGATTGCATTCTCCCCTGTCTGCCTCACTGGATTTTCCACTAGGGATTTAAAACAGCTCACCATATAAAGAAGGAAAGAACAGAATAAGTAATGACCCATTGATGCCTGCCAATTCTGAATAGGTTATTTACATGGGGCTTTCAAGTATTTCATAATTATTTGACGCTACTGATGGCTTTTGCCAAGTCCACGTATTTCTGGACTCCTGCTGCAGGCTGCACAAATACATTCCAGGGTTCCAATTATGCACTGGCTCAGCCCAACACGTACCTCTTCCTCTCAATTTACGATGCTAACAGGTGTTCCTTAGGATTTAGCATGTGATGTGCCACTCATCACATACCTGCCATCACTTCTTAGGTGTCAAAGACTCATTTTGCCTTCTTTGTCTCTCCTCACTCTCTATACTTGCTTGTAAATCACTCTATTCTAGCAAACTTCGAGGTTCTTTCTCTGATGCTTCAGAGATATCACTTCACAATGAGTATAGAAAGTAAACAGTAGAAGATTAATTATTTAAAATGCAGAAGACCTCTGGTCTACATTTCTAAGACCTGGCCTGCATTTTCAAAGCAAAAGTCCCAGTTAACAGGACTGGATTAAATGCATAAAAGAACTTTTCTGGCATTTTGATTTCTCAAAAGCTTTTAAGACAGAAAGATCCCCACACTGCAGAGTAAGGATCCATGCCCTCACAAGTCTGAAGGAAAAGTGCATTTTTCTTCCTTTTCTTATTAATCAAAATTGTTGTAGACCCTTCACAACTATGCACTGCTCTGCAGGTATTGACATTAAACCCTGTTCCCATTCCAGGTGGACTTGATTTTGATTGACTGTGGCCCAATCCTTAATGGTAAAGGTGTCCCTTTGGGTGTCAATGCAGGTGACATTTCTATATTTACAGAAATGCAAATGTACAATGTGACTCCTTTCTCAAGCTAGTAGTGATTTTCTGATCTGTTCACAGTATCTCTACACAGATGACAACATATTGTATTTCAAAGAATAATCAGTTAGGGAAAAGCAAACACATTTAATCTGTCAAAACAAAAGGAAAGGAGAATAAGAAGGACTACTCATCAATTTCCAAATGCAACTTCAAGGCATTTAGGTGCAAAGATCTACTTGGATTTTCAAATGATTCAACTAACTGGCCAACAATAACAACAGCCTTGAAGTTGTAGCCCTTTAGTGGGTGAATCATGCCAGAATGACTGGTGAGCCCCTTCATATGCACAGCTCCCTATGAACTAGATGTTCCTTTTAAAAAGAGGAAAGATAATTTCCCAGATTTTTTTCTAGCTGCCATTATCAACAGACATGATTCCTAGGAAAAAAATATGGTGCATGTGTGAAAAGATGGCTAAAAGATGAGAGGGGAAAAAAACACAAAACATGAAAAGGAACGTCTAAGTCACACTGTTACGGCTTTCTTCTAGTGAAGGTGTTGCAGAGGAAAATGTATGAAACAAACTATCAGGGGAAACCATTGCAGTGGACCTGTCTGCTTTTTGCTGGTCTTGTTTTCCTTCACACCTGAGCCTTGGCTATCACTTGTTAGACCATTCCTGATATAGCAACATAACCAGGAGATGTATTTGGACAGAGGTAGAAATGCAACAGGGAAGGCCAATAACAGTTCATGACACAAGGACAATTTTGTGTATTGATTCTCTTCAGATCAAGTAGGTAAAGCCTGTAGGGAAGACAAAGGACTGAAGAGGGGGATTATATTAAGGATCACATGAAAAATTAAGTTCCTACTAGAGCTTTAAAATTCCTAGCTTCTTTCTCCTTGTTTTATTACCTTCCAGTATTAAATATTTCCTCTAATTCTATCAATTTACTTTCATGTTGGCAGGAATTTTTACTCACAAGAAGAAGAACAGAGAGTTTCCTAAATCACAGCTAAGATCTAGCATCTACAGTTGCTGAATAAAAGAACCAAAATTTACACTTTCTTTGATGACAGACAGAAAAGTGTGATGACAAAAGCTGTGTGAAACTTGGTGATAACAACAGGAGCAGTCTGCATGGCTGAGGCAAGGGTTTTAAACAGCTTTGGTGTCTGTGTGAGATCACAGCAATGTTCATTTTTAGTTTTGAAAGTTACGAAGGAATAATTACACCCTTTAGCTGGGAACGAAAGTGCAAAAAGGAGTTCTGGGCCCACAGCAAACTTTCTGATGGAGGAATTCTATGCTTTCAAACTTGCAGTGCTAGGTTAGACTTGCACATCATAAGCAAAGCACATTCCAGCTGATTAAGTTCTCCATCATGTGCGTTATAGCACATGAATGCTTGCTTCTTTAAAAATACTTCCATACTTAATTTTAATACCTGTCACATAAACTATTAATGCCAGGACTCCAAAATGGTGCCAACACAACCAGTTGTAATCTGCAGTATTTTATGACTAAATGCTAAGTGTAAATATGAAAATTAGATTGGAGCAGACCTTGCTCAGCATTGTTTAACATTGAATTTAGACTCTTCCCTTTAGAGCAGACATAACTTTCTACATCATTCACTGCTCTGCTGGAGGAGTCTTGTTTTAGCATTTGTGAGCTGGGGAGCTTGAGTGATTTCAGCACACAAACTCCCGAGAACCCACCCTTCTCCATCTGAAAACTTGGCAACAGCAGCTACTTCTCATTCCAGATTCCAAACATGTCCTCTACCTCTCGATTCTTGGGCTGGAAATGCTGGTTTTCTACAGCTGGTCAGAGAATGCCTTAAGCACCTGGTTATTCTCATTTCCCATTTGCACCCTCCCCACACTTCTCACTACTCTCATTCCAGCCTAGTATGGCTGCAGAAGAAGATCAGCAAATAGAGACAAGCTAAACAATTCTAAGGAAAATTTGAGCTCTTCACTGCAGTGTCATCATCCTTGGTAGCAGCAACCAGAAAACAAAAGCACAAGGAGCATAAGGCATAAGGGAGAAAATGGCCACCGCTGCACTATAAACGCCCCTCACATCTTAATCTTCACAAAACTCCTCAATTCCCTCCCTTCATTCCCAGGCAATGGGTGTAGGAGATACCCACCTGCCCCAAAAGTATAAGGCTTTTGCTAATGCAGCTTGATAAAATACCCAACAGTAATTTCTTAGTGGTTTTGGGGGAGGGTGTGGGATGTGTGTGTGTTCCTCAATGAACAGAACTTTTTCAGAAGCTTATCTAAATGTGTTTTCCAATGGACTACAGACAACCATGACTTCTAGCACTTTCATTCTCCCCTAGGAATTTTATAGTAGCTTGCATGTAAAAAATGAATCAAAAATCCTTTTGAAACCAAACATAAAGAAGAGACACCACTGTCCATGCCCCTCTGCAGAAGAACAAAAGAATTAGATGAAAGGTGGTAGACATATTGCTTAGGCAATATGGAAAAACTCTCAGAGGTTATGCTTGTGAATGAAATATAAGACTCTGTGGAACAGAAAATAGAAATAGAGGTAGAAGATTTATATGGGATGCTTGTTTTTTGGTGTTTTTAGTTTTCAGGAAATTGGATTCATGTTTCCAGTACTGAATGCATTAAGTAGCTTCATTTTCACTTTAGTTCTGTTGACCACATACCTGAAGCTCTATTGTGATGGTATTATTTTGAATTTCCTGATTTCAGGATGGGTGCCTGAAATCTAAACTAAATAGTCTGAGATGATTCCAACATGTCCTTAAGTAGCACTGGGCTGTTGTGCATTTGCCACTTTAATGAAGTCACTGCAACAAGACATTCTGTCATTCAGAGCAGCAAAAGCTTCTCTGCATGCTGCAACAATTTAAGTTCAGCTTTTTTTTTTTTTCAATTTAATATCTTTCCTCATTTTTTGTTGCTCTGCTTCATCTCTTTGGTCATGGTGTCTACATTAGGAATTTAGTTCAGCTGCTTCACTCCACAGCTCTGTTTTTATTGAGCTTCATCTCCTGGTGCATCATCAGTACCCATTAACAGCTGCTAGATCTGTTCCAGCTGTTTTATGGAGCTTACCCTGACACATTGTGGCAAATTGTTATTTTACAGTGCATTGTCTATTTATTTTTACAGTGTATCATAGAACGTGCCTACCTTGCTGTTGGTAGGAAATCCTATCATTAGTGGTATTGCTTTGCATATTATTCCCACATATGTTGCAAAGTATGAAGCAGTCACAACAAATATGCCAGTGAAAGCTGTTCTCTGGTCAGCCTTTCCTCTTCTGCTAAAGGACTTTCTTTCTCTGGACAAGAAAAAGTCATTAAGGATGTTTTTACTCAAGTAAGAAAACAGATGAGCAAAAGGTTGAATCCGAAAAAATAAACATCAGATAAAGTGAGGCTGTGGACTACAGATAAATTGCAGAATTATTACTGTCAACTTGTTATTCATTTTACTGTTGCCAGTCTCTTGTTTGCTTTTTTTTTTTAATTGTATAATATTTAGATAAGAGATTACTGTTGGGAATTACAAGAAGGAAGACAGGAAGAATAACATCCAGTAATACAGGCTGTAGATAATCTCACAGTCAGGCTGCCTTTGCAAAAATCCTGACGGTGGCATTAGACTACACTGAGATTACCCTGAATCAACCCTATGTACCCGTCTGCCCAGCTGGAGGCTGAGCAGTGACAGATGTAGGGCGAGGACACATCAGACTCCCTCCAGAATTTCCCAAACTGCAAGCAGCCCCACCCCTACCACAGTGTGCAAATAAGGTGTTTCTAAGCTGGAAAACTGCTTAGGAGATGCTCTGCATCCCAATTCTGCATTTGCATGTTGTAAAACTTTGAGGTAGTGAGGAGTGAAGAAAGCTATGCAAGCTCCCTGTGAGCACCAGGAGGAGTGGGTTTTGGCCAGGTCAATCTCACAGGTGGCCATGACTAGAGACTGACAGACCAACAGACTTTCAGTTTTTGCCCAGTTCCTGACCCTTTGTGTTGTGTTAAGCCTAATCATGTGTCGTACACACAAGAGAAAATCCAGAATGCTCCAGATTCAAGCAAGTCTTCTGGCCTTCAGGGAGTACATGAACTTTAATGCAGCTCTGCTGTGAAAAAATAAACAGAGCCATTCTACTATCTCTTTTTTAATCAAAGAAGGGGACAAACAAACGTCTGTGTCCTTCACAACTGTGAAGTGGTTCTGTGTATGTAGGAGGTTGAGATTATGTTCTCCACCTGTGAGCAGGTAGACATCCCAGTGATGTCTCTCCCTTCACACACTGTGGGGCTTTTATGGTAGATGAAGCCCTTATCTAGCTGTGCCCTTCTTCCCAGAAGTGGTCACAAACCACCACAGGCAGAGGAGGCAAGTTTCACATCACCTTCATTCAGAGATGTTGAAATACACATGGAAAATCATAACTGCAGGACCTTGGGATAGCAACAAAGACTGGATTAAAATTCCTCAATTAAACCTCAGACTTCCATGAAAACTACTAGTACTTGGTGATATTTACCTGATTCCCCCAGTCCCTATCCCCATCAACTGGACTGCAGACTCAATGGTTGGCATCAAAAGGTGGACTTGATGATCTTTTCCAACCTTAATGACTTTCTGACTCTATTTTGTACATGGCCCCAGTAGTAGTACCATCAGTCTATTAGGGAAGATTACAATCCCAGCTTCAGACTGGGGTCCATGTTGTACACTTACAGAAGATAACCAGCAGATTGAGACATGGGTTCAATAACATTACGAGCAGATAAAGCTGCAAATAAGACTGTGAGTGCAAAACTGGCTAAACAAACTATATGCAGGGGAGTTACTAATGGCACCAATATGGTGTTCTGTAAAGCCTGTGTCCACCAGCTTTCCATGTTGTTGTTAATGAACTGGATAATTGAAAGGATAGTGATTCCTAAATCTACAGGGTACACCAACATGGAAAGAGAGAAAAGGAAGAAAGAAAAAATTCTGACAAATTGGCAACATAAACAGACAAAATGAATTCCATGGTCTTAGGGACACGTAGAAGTTTCTAAACCAGGCAGAAGCACTGACTTGCATGAATACACCTGGTGAACTCCTGGACAGAAAGGAGTTTTGCAAAAAAGGACCTGGGCATATGTTTTGTTTGAGTGAATAATATCAGTCTGCTGTCAAAAAAAAGCAAACAAAAAATAAAGCTTATTGCACTGTATGAACAGGAGCAAAACCTGCAAGAAAGTGACAATTTTCTTTTCTTTCAATTGCAAAGGTTTTGATGAAACACTCCATACATTTTTAAGTAGCGTGTAACAAAAACACGGGTGCTGGGTAGAAAAAAAGTAAAAGTGAATATTAATAGACCCAGCTTGCAGCACAAGAGATTTGGCACTTTCTAGTGGTAAATATAGCAGTGCACAGGGATAGATTTCCTGGGAAGCCTCCCAAAATAGATTGGCATCTGTCAGCTAATGTACAGTTGACTACTGTGGGTAAAAGGATAGATGGGATGATCTCTTGATTGTCTAATTTTTGACAAAATGTTTAGTTTACATTTAAGCAAAAGCAAAAAATGTTACTGAGTTCAAATGATCATGTTACATTCCACTGCTTAAAATACAACTAATAAGAAATACAGGAGTTTATGTTTTATTATTTTTATTTATAAGAAAAAAATGAATAATGACTTATGCACAGGTTATTCATAATGAGAAGATACCATTTAAATGACTCCAATAGTGCACTAAAGCTCATAATTTCCAGGAAATAAGCAATGTCCCCTCTCTGACTAACCAATATTTGCATGGAGACAAATTATCTGTGCATATGGCTGTAGCCTCACAAAGAGGGACAGTCATTTGAATATGAAGAATAATGGAGACCAGAGTGCTGAAGGAATTTAAATTATTACTTTTTTTTTTTTTAATAGAAGAAGGGCATATTTGTGCATGTGTGGGTGTGTGTACATGCATGAACACACTGTGAATATACACATTAATGTCTAAATTCACATTTTATTAAACTCAGGCTTTATGTTGTTGTCATTTGTTTTTTTTTGGTTGGTTTTTTTTTTTTATGGAGGAGGAGTTATTTGGTTTTTTTTTCCTTTAAATGATATTAAAGGACTCTGCCTTTACATCTTCCTAGTGCTTATTCATTGCTAATGGCAATTTGGGCATGGTGGTCTCAGTAACAGCCTCTTATCCACACAGGCAGAAGAAATTTTTATAGAGAGGGCTCCAAATAGTGCTTTGCACAGTGTTACAATCTAAGCAAAACAGTCATTCAGCACACACAGAGGTGGTCTTATTTTAAACCTTCTTCCTTCATCTCCAGCCAAAGAAATCCTTAGCAATTGCTATATACAGGCCAAGCTTTCATCTTCAACTAGTTGTGCTATATCATTCTACTAGAAAAACACTGGGAGAATATTTGGATAATGGATTATACTTTTCAGCCTGAGGTAATTCAAAAGGTTGAAGGGATTTTGCTCAGTGTTATATGAAGTAAACAGAGTATCACCTTTCAGCACAGCCAAGAATGGAAATGTTCAGCTGAAAATGTAAACATGTTGGTAAGTTATGAATGTGAAGAAAGGAAATGATATTGTTTTGCTATCAAAGTTCAAAATAACCACTGAAATGGCTCTAAGCTAACCTCAAATCTTCCAGTCACATGCAATTCTCAACACTTCTTATTTACCTTCCAGTTAGAAATAAGAAAAAAGAAACAGATTTTTATATTAAACTGCTTTTCTCTTTTAGAGATTCCAAAATGTTTTAAGGGCTCATATACAGAAATCAAATACAGCTATGGAGCGAAGCCACAGTTTTAGAAGTATATAAACTGCATGTGCCAATTTTTCTTAATGCCTAACTAAAAACTGAGGTTGCAAACCCACTAATGGCACAGGTTATCCCTGGGGTGCTTGGAAGAACACTCTGTTACTGTACATGGAGCTGTGGGCTCCAGGGTCATGGCAGGTCAGGTTCCCAACTCACATCAAGGATCCCTTGATTAGAAAAATAGTCCAGCTAAGAGATGATTTAAATTTCCACCAGCACTTCTGGAGTCTACAATTTCACACAAAACAAACCTGAGCTAGGGTGTAGGTTTTTCAAAGCATGTTGCTGAAGCTGTGTATAGTCACTAAATGATAAAAACTTAAAAAATGGTGACACTCTAGTGCTCTTTTGGTGGACGTTTACCCTATGCTGTCAGTCATGTCCTGCACCTATCCCACTCACTGCCACACCTGCTCAGTTGGGTTCCTCCTGTGTGCTTGCACAGGGATGTGTTGGTTGGCAGGAACTGCTGGAAAGGCTGTTGCTGCCTGCTCAAAACAGGTCCTTGTCCAGCCCTTTGTCAAGGTCAGCCCTAGGTCTTTTAGACATATGCCACAGTCTTCTTTTCTTCATCTCTCTCCCTCTTTGTTTTGGCTAGTCTTGTAAAGGTTTTCAGGAACTTCATGAATGCTCAGACCCAGAAATACATAGTTTTCTGTACCACACAATGCATTCTACATAGAGATTTATCCAAGAGCTATTAGCATGAACAGCCAAAATAGTGAAAATGCACCTCGTTACTAAATATGTATGCATGGCTGCTCAGATATGCTGGAGAGAATGGAAACTCTCACATTTGGACCTCCAGGACTGTCAAAGTGACCTCTTAATAGACTGGCAGGGTCTGTAAATATAATTCATTCATTTTATCAGCTTATTTGTTAGAGCCTGAATTTCTTCTGATATATTTGCCTACTCCCAATTTCAAAGGTCAGCTTGGCTAGTATGAATCGTATTCATGATTCACAGAATTACACTCTGTAATGCTGCCAAGGAAACAAGCTGAAACACAGTAAAACATCCTGCGGAATAACATTCACTCTCTACCAGGTATCCTGAGGGTTGTCTTTTATGCTGCAGGAAGAAACCACTTCTATTGCTACCACGAGTAGAAAAGACATTCAAATTCTGGTGAGCAAGCTCTCTTTAAGCTTGAATGGCTGCTGTTGTTCATCCATTAACTGTAGATCTTACTCATACTGTCCCTTCATGGTTGCTGAGTTTTGATTGCTTTGGCTGGGTGTAACAGAGAGACTGTGGTTGTTATCAACAAACACTGTCAATCAGCCTGTTTGTTGACTTTGGTGCAGAAATTCACTGGCTTGGCTTCCTACTCTGTACACAGCACTGGAGTGCATTTCCCTGTAAAACAATTGTGTTCCTCCATAATCTTCCTTTTTGTTGCCAAATCTCATAGATACTGAAAAAGTGTCCTGCTATATGGTGGTAGAAGGCAGCACACAAGCACCACATTTAATCCACAGTATTTTGTTTCTCCATTTTCAGTTTGCTACTGGCTATTTCAAAGTGATGGATCTATCAGTGTTTACCTTAAAATTAAAAGATGTAACTGCCTGGAATTTCACCACCAGATATGAAAGCTCTATAGCAAACCTACTGCCTTTGGATATGAAGTTTAATAAGGTTAGTGCTATAGCTCTGTACCAGTAGGGATTAACTTGAAATCCACCACATTTCTAGATACAGAAATGTTTGTCTATTAATTGCCTGTTTAATATTATGCATTGAAGACATTTACTGCAGCCTCGTAGAAAGGTAAGTAAATGCCATTTTGCCCTTTTCAATGCAGTTACCAAGGAGTGTTTCATTAGCCTAGTATGAAGAGCCTGCCTGCACCTCATGGCTGTCTGCCTGTGCCCCACAGCGGCCTGCCTGTGCCCCACAGCTGCCTGCCTGCCTGCTGGGCACCCCACAGCCTTGTGTGAGTGATAGGCACCAAAGAGGTGGGGGTCTGATGCTGAGTTTCTTCCCAGGTCTCACCCTAATCACAGCAGTTCCTGCTTAGGACTGTTTGCTGTATTTAATAATTTCTATTATTCCTCACCGTTGCAAGGAAAAGCTGCAGAGTGCTGCAGAACTTGTTTCCTAAGCTTCTCCCCCTTTTCCAGGCACTCTGCATGCCTGGCTGCCTGCAGATACCTTCCTCATGAGTGTGAAGCGCCAGAAAAATGTTCCTCAGAGAGGTTTTTTGTTCCTAATGGCCTTCTCAGACAGGCCACAGTGGAATTAGGAATCAGTGTGGTGATTTAATTGCACAGCTTGCTTTATTTTCTACACACCGGAGATTTTCCCTCCATCTGCTTTTATGGGAATAAAAACTACAATCCTTAAATGAAGGAACTGGACTGAAATTAGTGTATTTTATTAGCAGGAGAGATGAGTAGAAATGAAAAAAAAAGGTATATTCTGAAGAAATATTATTTCCAGATGATTCTCAGTGAATCAAGGCAGAATGCTGTTGTTTTTCTCTTTCTGACCTTGGTACAGGTCAGGAATGCCTCTTCTTCAGCCACATTGCACACAGTGGCATCTAAGCCTAAGTATGAAATACCCTCACCTGACTTTCAAAAAGCTTTTGAACTCTTTCACTCTATCAGTGTTACTCCTCCAAGCTCCCTTTCCACATTTGTAGTGCCCCAATGCCTCATGGTTTGCTGGTAATTTGCAGGGCTAATATTGAGCAATCACTTCAGCAATAAGAAAGTATATAATTATGCCAGATCTCTTCCCAGCTATGTTTAATGACAGGTTAGTCTACCTTTCAATATTCAAAGTGCATTGCAACAATAAGCCATGTCAGGACCAAGGGCAGAAATTGGCTTAATTGAACACTTTATATGAAGGCAAGGGCTAATGTTACTTTGACAAAGTTAAGACAGCATCAAATCAGAGATGCTATCTTCATGGTGAGCTACTCAGATCTATTAATATCTTGCTTTATATAAATTTACTTTTTCTATAGGAAAATATTTGCTGTTAGACTAGTTCTATTTTATTCTTCAGTCAGGAAAAAACCCATACCCCTTGATTGATCGAAAACATTTCCAATTTGAACCACATTACTTAGCAGACATTGATTTTATTAGTCACGTGGTGTTGTTCCTATTACCCAGCTGAGTGCATATTCAAGCTCCTTGAGCAACAGTGCTTGCCTTGGCAAAATATAATATTTGGTTTCCAAGGGCACTTTTAAATAAATTGCTAAAATTGTTTTTCTACAATTGTGAAGGACAAAATCCTTTTCACTTGGATGTTCATAGAAAGAGAAAACAAAAGGAATAGAGGCACATTTTGTACTTTCAACTCACTCTATGTTACATTGAGTAAACAGAAAATATTTTTATTGCCTCCAATCAAAGGTTTCAAATATCTCCCATTTCTCAGTTAGGGAGGAAAGAAAACATTTCAAACTAGGATGAAAAAGAGGACTCAATAACAGGCAGTGAGGGTCCCCAGTTATGGGGGATCAGGTTGAGTCTCAGTCACCGTTCTAACTCTACAAAACAGAACTGCTGCAGGAAGAGCTGAGTCAATACTGTCACAACACAGTTGGTGGCAGAGGTTTGTGTTACTGATTTGAATTGATAAGTCAAACCCTGAAACTTTAAATCCTTGTTCTAGTGTAGGGTTATTTCTTATCTGAGGATGTGCACCTTGTTCTTTCTGGAAACTCCTTCTTGTTCCCTGGAGAAATTTTAGTGTTGAAAAATCAAAAATTCCCAGCAAAATCCAGTTTTGTCAGAGAGGTGCTATTTTAAAGGGAGAAGATGGTGAGCTATGTGAACATCATCTCCTTACACGCAGACTGAAGTTTTCCTGTGGGTTTTGACATCCAGTCCTGAATGGATGTAAGCGTGGCAGGGCTTGTTCCTTCTCAGAAGAAGATGCACAGCATTTCAAAATTGTACTGCATACAGATGGCTCACTATATCAGAATGGTTCTTTACCTCAGAGGCTACGTAAACTCAACCTCTAAGAGTCACACTTTTCACTCATCCCAAGGCAAAAGATCACTACTGGTATGCCTTAGGAGTTAGTCCTCAACACAGCAACCATACTAGAAATATTTTCTTTTTTAACTGAATATTTCTAAGCTTTACTAATTTACAGAGATGAAATCTCTTCTGATGCAAAGCTTTATACACAAAAGAGGCACCATTAATAAAATGTTCTGTGACATTTGGCAAATCTGGAATCTTCTGGCTACATTAATCAATGGGAAGCAATCACTTTAAAAAGTCCATGTTTCTGATGAAATGCATGCATGTTGAAATTAATGTAAAAGGATGATAACAAAATATTTTCACACTTTACTGACAAGTAATGGTATAAATCATTATCCTAATGGCTTATGAACTTTTTATGCTAGAGTAATGTACAGTGGAAATATAATGACTTCCTATTCTGCATTTGACATAGTAAATAATGGAAATTGTTAGCGCGCAGGATTTCATTTCTGTTTATGTTTTCTGTTAACTGCAGAGAGAATACAAGTGATGTTCTGTCCCTCATCATGTCTTAACCTCAAGTCTTCATCTACACTAGTATAACAGGCTCTTTAGTTATAATGGACTAAAACCAGCACAGTTTCTCCAATCTGAATGCAGTTAAATATGTCAAACCAATAGAGCAGTTCCCTCATGGGCAAGAAAGTAAACCAGTTATATATATCTTTTGCTGTCTGCACCTGTGCCACTGACAACAGAGACCTCTTTCATTTATTTATATTTCATTTATTTATAATTGTAATGTGATTGGTATTTCCAGCATATAGGAATAACTTCTACATTTGGATCCAACTTTAGTTATAAATTGACATCAATAGTTTTCCTTCTCCAACTCCACATGCTCTCATTAACTTCATGCTGTGGCTGCGGTTATCATCACTGATATTTCAGGTAAGCATCGCTGTGCTTTTGGGAACAACCAGTGGTGTCCTCATGGACAGTGGAGTCACTGCAGCACATCAAACCTGTCACTCCACAATACTCGGAGCTGCAAAACTCTTGAGTTCTGTGTTTTGCTGGAATTCCTCGAGGTGAAGCATGCTATACCACCATAACTTTCACATCCTGTTCTTGAGGTGACTCTGCTAGTAAAATCCCAACAGGACAGTTACAGCCTTGATAGCCTTACCCTATCGCTTAGGCTTTTCTGCTGCTACCACCACAAACTATTTAATACAGGATTCACCTATAGTTAGAAATGCCACTAGACATTCATACAAAAATTTTGTAGGACCTTTATCTCATATATATATGTCCACATTTTTGGGAAAGGGAGCTCTTATATTGGCAGAGTTAAAGCAGAGTAAAAGAGTAAGGCTCTAGAATCTGTAAAACAAAAGATTTGGGGGCAACTGCCTGAAAGAAAGAAAGAAAAAGAAGGGTTTTGAATTTTGTGCCACTGTCCTATTGTAACTCAAGAGTAAGAAGAACACTAACTTTCCCTTGAAAAAAAGAAAAAAAAAAGGAAGATAACCAAAGAAAAAGGATGAAAGAAAGAAAGAAAGAAAGAAAGAAAGAAAGAAAGAAAGAAAGAAAGAAAGAATTAAAGGAGAAAGAAAAACAAAAGGAAATGAAAAGGAAAAGAAAAAAAAAAGAAAAATAAAATAAGAAAAAAAGAGGAAAAAAGAAGAAAAAAGAAAAAGAAAGAAAGAGAGAAACAGAAAAAAGAAAAAGAGAATGAGAAAACAGAAAAGGAAAAGAAAAAGAAAAAGAAAAAGAGAAAGAAAAAAGAAAAAGAGAAAGAAAAAGAAAAAAGAAAAAGAAAAAGAGAAAGAAAAAGAAAAAGAGAAAGAAAAAGAAAAAGAAAAAGAAAAAGAAAAAGAAAAAGAAAAAGAAAAAGAAAAAGAAAAAGAAAAAGAAAAAGAAAAAGAAAAAGAAAAAGAAAAAGAAAAAGAAAAAGAAAAAGAAAAAGAAAAAGAAAAAAGTACAACTTGCCATACATTCAGAGAAACATAGTGATGTTTGCAAAACCTGTAATAATTACACTTCTTCAGTTAGATTGAGCCATTACCAAAAAGAAGAAAAAATTTGACACTCAGAATCTGTCTTCCAAAGAGCTTCCCATCAGCATGTCCTCCCAAGCAGGTATCCAGCTTGACAGGTCAAGGAAGCTCTTGCACCTCTTGTGACAATGACGTGCTCTCAGTAGCCCACAGATCCTGAACCAGGAGCAGACAGAGGAGATGTCACCTCTGCAGATGGTGGCAGAAATAGCCATTTGCATGAAGGGTTTTGTTCTTATTGGCAGGAGAAGGCCTTTGAGGAATAAAGCCCAGGTTACACAAAAGTATGAAAGCAGAACTCCTTTTTTCTTGTCTGCAGGCGCTTCCATTATAAAAGTTAGGGCCTGCTGCTCACAGAGGTTTCTGTGTAAATGGAGGTCTGCCCTTGCACCACTGCAGCAGAAGAAAGGAGTCTCAAAGCAGAAGCTAGCTCCCGCCAGCGTTAAAGTTCCTCACAAAAACCATGTGGATAGCAAAAGATGTGTGCAAGGCCCTGGTTCATCCCAAGCATGGCCCCCTCGACACACACAGACGGGGTGCTGAGCTTTGCCCTGGGCAGCCGTGGCCGCATTCCCATTACAAAGGCACACAGCAGCGCCAGGCCAGTGGTGTGGTGCCGCAGTCAGAGTAACAAATGTGTGATGAATTCTGTGGCTTTCATGTGACAGCTGACTCGCAGCCAGCCTACCCACAGCACAATGCACTTCCTGAGCTCAGCTCTGGCAGTGCACCCCCAGGGACATTGCAGACTGCTATTGCAAACAAGTAAATACAGACATGCAACTTTCTTTTGTAAAGCTTCTGTCTCTTCCCCGCCCCCATTACAGAACTTTCTAACCCACCAATAGCTGGTGTCTTGCTTTGTATTTCTCAAAAGCCAGGGAAGAGTAAATTTAGATTCTCTCAGGGATTGACTTAGAGAACACGCACAGTACTTCAGGGGAAAGAAGAAGAAATCTTTTTTGGCTCACATAAAATCGGACTTTTTCGTTAAATACAAAATCTCTGCCATTATTATTGTCTGGTATTTCAGCTGACTCAGCTACTGTCTATAAACAAAACTGTTACCAAAGGATGTTCAGAATAGTCAATTAAAAAAAGAAGTTTGATTCTTGCAAAACCATGATCAGAATCATCGCAGCACTTATCAAAACCTAAAGGAGGAAGCAAAGCAGCGACTTACTGCCAAAAGACTTCACAGACAGGCAGTAAGTTACCAAGTTCTGCTCCATTCACTGAAAGAAGGAAACCAAATGCATATCATACAGTTTGAAGAACAGGAAAATAGGCAAGTGTACCTCAGCTAATACTGAGCAGACTCCAAGGTGTCTCTTCAGGGTACAAACCAAGAGGTAAAGGGCATCAATCTACATGAATTAGAGACACAGGAGAGGAACCCCCTTGGTTCCTGCTTTCTACTTGTGCCAGAGCTGTTTGATGGTTGTGACAATGGGCTAGAACAAGCAGGAGGGAACTATAAAAATCCGTCCATTACATTTGAAAATGAGCTCAGGAGTCTTCGAGTGAGTGGGTATTGTTCGATTCGCACCAAAGGATGAGGTACACCTGCAAGGAAAATTTAACTATCCCTCTCTTCTCTATGTCACCAGGATCTTTTTGAAGGTCATTTAAGACATGAATCTGACTTCTCAGCTGCAGTATTTTTTCTTTTTTATCTGTAAAGCAATATTGGACAGTTCAGGGATGTGATCGATATATTTCAGATGTTTTCTGAAGTTGAATCACCGGACTTATGTAGGAGGGCAGTATATAATGCTGCTGTTTTGCTTTACAGCTCAAAAAGACAGGCAGGGATGACACAATGTCTTCAGGAATCTTGACATGATTGATACGTACCCATATTCCCAAGTGTAGTAGTACAAAATTAAACCATAAGGAAGCAAACTCTGGTCAGAGAGTACCATAAGCACAGTTGTAGAGCTGGTTGCATTTATGCTTTGTTAATGCAGGAAAGACTGGCTAACACACCAGTGGGCACATTGCTACTTAGCTAACATAAATGAGCCCTGCAAAGCTGCCATTAAATAAAAAGAAAAACAAACCCACAACTAAACAGTCTGTCAAAGTACTCTCAAGAGAAGAGGACTACCGAGGCAATGTCAGCCTGGTTGCCATCAGGCATGGCTTGATGTTTGTGGAGAGTGACATTGTGAAATGCTCCTGAGAAATCTCCCTTTGGCATGGGGGAGAGTTTTCACGTTTACCCTAGAACTACTTACTGAGCTATTTGCACTCATTGCCACAAGAGTTTCTGTCAAGAGGACAGCTGGGAGCTCTGGCAGGAAAACGTTTCTTAGGGTGCCACTCACTAAGAAATACATGATACAAGCAATCCAACTTTTCTGGGTTGTTTGAACCATAAAGCAAACATTACCCAGCTTGAAAACACAGAGATGCTCTGAATGAAAAAAAGGAATGTTAATGAGACCACAGAGGAGCCAAAAACAGTGAGTGTCAGGAGAAACATGGACTCCTTTTGCCCTGCATGGCAAGGATGAGTAAGTGCTTCAAGGAGTTTTCGTCCTCTGCAGTTCCATATTGCAGCAAAAAGGGAAATAGGAATATTTTGGTGATGTTGAGGAGGAAAAATATTTTGGTGAGGATGAGGAGGAAACAGGTAGGTGGGTTGCTTGCTTGCTTGCTTGCTTGCTGTTTAAAAAGAATAAAATAATTTTTCAAATAAAAATCTTGGAAACAAGATGAAAGGTACATTTCCAGAGACATCAGCTTTTTAGAGACAAATTATCTAAAGCTTGGTTTACATATATTTTAATGCTCACAAGGTAGAAAGTAGAACATTATTAAGAATAAGTAGTCAAGGTAACTATTGAATGGTGCTTGACAAGATGAACTGATCAACCCTATCACACTGTTGAAAAGATACCTGTGCCTTGATTTTCTGAACTTGTAGGTAGCTCTTTTTTCAGAAATGGGTGCTTTGAATACCGTATGTTTAAAGAATCATAGTGTAGCTGATGAACTATATTTTTGCTCCACTAGGTCATGCTGGACTGTTACTTGTCTGCACAAAGTTCCATTCTCCAAGTGGCAAAACTTCCCACAGCTTGCCTTTGGACACAGAGTTGGGCTTTCAGATCAAATTGCCTTTTTTCTGCAAAATGATTCTGCAGAAGGAGGAGTAATGTGGCTGGGCATGTTAGATGAAACCTTGCATTTTTATGCTCTCTCTCCTTCACTGATCTTTTTCTTTAAGCAACGAAGTCATCTACAAAGTATGCTTTCTGTTAATTAAGACAAGGATTTTGGCCTTGCTGCCCTCCTTGCTTCATTTACATGATCTATTGAAAGTTGCCCTGCTGATACTAATCACATACTGCCTTGTTGACAATCTGATTTCTGCTCAAGTAATGCACTTAGATTGTAAAAACCCTAGGTCTCAGTTGTCTAGAACAAAATTGAACTCTACCTGCAAGTTATTCAGTGACCACAGTGCTTCATCAACACAAGGCATTAGCTAACTTCTTACTTATTGCCCTAGTGCAGAGGCACCAAGTGATTGCTATTTTGAAGCACTTATCCCAAACTCTGGCTGCACAAATCACATGCCCACTGCACATGCAGTCTGGATTTTAAAAGGTAAAAGCAATGGGGTATATTTGCAGCTCTATAATGGTAGGAATTAAAAGCATGAATCCTCTCATGGTGTACAGGAGGTTTGTACCGTAGTTGCTGTTAAGTGTGTGAAAAATTTGGACTAATCAGGCCATCACTAAGAGGTACGATTTGCAGGGGGGCCACTCAGTATAAAACATTAGGACTTTTCAGGTTCGTTCTCTCTCCTACGAATTTTAGACTTTTTGCCTTACTTTGACCCTATCAAGCTATTTAAAGGATGTTAAGCGCTTTGTTCGCTGCAATTCACAGTCCGTAGCTCCCATCCTCTCTTTTATCTCTGAAGAAAAGGACGAGAAAAAAGAAAAAAGGTGGGGGAAAAAGGCTCTCCGTCCTCTTTACAATCATATGGCCAATGCTAATGCTTTTTACGGAAGTGTCTCACCTGGGATGTTTTTCTCATTCCCCTTCCACTGACTGTTATTAAAGGTCTTTGGAGATACTTTTGTTTCATCCTTCTGTTCTAGTTTAGCAAGGGTGATGACACACCAACTGAAATGTCTGGAGGCTTGTTAGCAAAAACCCTGTCACTGGGAGGGATCAAAGTGTTTTTGTGCTGAGTCCCTGGGGCACTGATCCTGGCAATACAGATGGACTCAGATACAGCCTCCACATGGTTTAACATGACAAGCAGCTGGATCCTCAAGCCAATAGACAGAGAGTTGTTTTCTCAGGATGAACAGTGTTTCTCAAAACCAAGGGGTGAAATGAGCACCACTGCCAGAAAACCTTAATTTATTTTGGGATATGGAGGAAAAAAATATTACTTCTTTCATCTTACTGACAAAAAAACCTGATTCTTCTCTCTGCAAAAACCACAGAATGAGGATGTGAGCAAACTCATCAGTGCACATCAAATTTTTTTAACAGCAGGGGAGTTGAGAACAATTCACTTTCATGAGGCCAGCCTTCTGTGTTAATAAGTAATAGTTTTAAGCTGAAAATAAGCCCACATTGACTGTCAAATGTATATATAATCTTTGCAGTCTAGCTGGAAGATGATCTACAAACACAAGCTGGCTGTGCATCCATAATCAAATAATTGTCTGGCTGACAACTGAGACCAGTATTTGGCTTGATGCCCCTGACTAGACAGGAAATGGCATTTCCTGCATCTTGATAGAGCAGATGTCACTTGGTCCCTCCAGCAAAATACATGGCATCAGGGGCATCTTCAGTAAAGGTTTCTTCCAACACATGCAGTAGTGGTCAGTTGAAAAATATCCTCCGGCAGTTTTATTGGGCACTAGGTCTAAATAGGCTAAACATTTAGGGGAAAAGTTATGCAACAGATATATCTTCATAGTTGGCTACATTTGTTGCACTGCTTATTTCCCAAACTGGCATTCCTGCTCTCATTTAGGTAGTGTCCCTCCCTGAGGACACACTCCCTCCTGCGCAGAAACACAGCACTTCCTCAGGAAAGCGGGGATATGGCAAAGGCTCATGAGTTCAGGGTGACTTTTAAGTACAGTTTGGTAGTTCTGAGCTAGTTGTTTTGCTGTCTGTCTTGGTTTCCATTAATTTAACCTACAAGGTTTCATTCTTTTTGTGGTTTGCCGGTACGGAAATAGTAACTGTGACTGCAGTTAGTAAATAGCATATGATTGATGTTTTCCAGTTTGAATATGTGCCTTTCTTTGTTAGTTTACTCCACAGACGTGGATTAAGCTTAAATACCTAAGTCACCTCGCATGCTGTTTATTTTGTTGCCCAGCACTTAAGAAAATCTTGTGGAAGGTAGTCAGCTTCTCTGGGGGTAACCACAAATGTGCAGGAAGCAATGTGCAATATGTGCAAGCACCAAGCTCTTCCTTTCCTACGATTACTTTTCAGTTGTTTTAATTCCCTGGACCAACTCACCTCAAAATCACACAAATACCATCAAAGAAGAAAGAGAGAAGATGAAGAAGGGACAGGGGGTCAACTGCAATCCCAGATGGCAGCTGCCTCTGTGAATGTGGGATCAGGATCCCAGCAGACCTCTATTTATAGCCTTTCCCAGAGGGGAGGGGAGGTAGTTTAATTCTTGCCTTCTGGAAGAAATGTGAGCATTGCCATCTTGCCAGGATCAGTGCTGCCAGTCTGTTTTGCCAAGAAGCATTTGGGACTGCAGTGTAAATGCTCCCTTGATGAAATATGAAGAATTTGCATTACCAGATTACTCCACCAATCTAATGCATGCTCAGTCCCTAACAGCAGCCAGCACAGGTTCTTCAGAGACTGAAGTTCTTATAATAAACAATTGTACAGCCAATAGAATAGTGAAACCCTGTATGCAGACAAATCCCTGCAGTTTTCACGTTCAGTTTGCACAAGTTAAAGCTGAGAGTTGACCATAGGATTTGGCCTAGAGGAAAATGTCGAGTCCCTGTTCCCCTCAGAGCTCATGCAATGAGCAAACAGTGAAAACACAGAAGCAGTTCTGGAGTTATCTGCACAGTAACAAAAGACTGCCCTTAAAGGACACACCCTTTAGTTTATATTTACAGGGAAGATGGGTACATATTCCTGTGACTGTTTTTTTTCTCCCCATTTCAAGTGCTGATGTCTGAAAGCATCCCTTCAGGATGAGTGTTGCAGGATTTCAGATGTAAAACATAACCCTGGTGTGATCCATCAGGCTGGTTATGACACTTGGTATGATGCAAGGACAGCTGAGTTGAACTTAAAGAGGCAAAAATCAATTCATAAACAACGTTTAGATTTGAAAACTGTTGAAATGTTTACCGCTTGGGTGAAGATAATTGTACTTGCATGCATTTCTGAAATCTATGGCCAGGGTGAAAACAGGTATCATTCAATAACTCGTCTTTCAACAGTAGCTGTAAATATACTGGTTGATCTATAAAGATGTTTGGATTATTTTTTTGTGTTCTTTCCTCCACTAGTTCTTCATTGCCTCCTTTTTCTTTTACTCTCCCCACCTCCTTGAAATTAGTTTTAATTTGCACAATCCCTGTAGTACAAGCACGCCTTACACTTATACTGCAGCCACTTAGGACCCCACATGAGGAGCAGAAAAGGCTCAAAGTTGTTATAAGCATTAACCCTTGCAAGCAACAACAAACACTGCAAGGACTGCTTTGGAAGTCGGAGGCAAGATCTAAGGGGTTTTTCATTCTGGATCAATGGGAGTGATAAGAGTTTTCTAGGCATGTCATTGGACTAGACAATCATTTAGGCACAGTATGTAATCAAGGGCTATATATAGCTCACTTCTCCCAGGCCTGAAACAACATTAAGGACTCAGAATATTTAACAAAGGTGTGATTCCTTAGTAAGTGAGCTTGATCCAAGTAAGCTGTGCCCCAGCCCAGCATTGCATCCAGCAGCTCTGCCCCAACAGTGATCTTGCCCACTCCCTTGCACCGGGATTTGTATCAACACTGCTGCATGAAGAGCTTGTTTCAGGAAATGAAGCTAACTGCATAAAACTAAAGAAAAAATCTTCAGAAGTATTCAGTTAGTTCAGATCTCCTGCCATGATCTTACAAGGGAATATACAGTTGGGGTTAGAAGGGATGGCAGAATCAGAGCAGCTGTTTTGGACCAGCTTATGTTCATAACATTACATTCTTTTCAGGGCCTACTCTTACACTTTTTTGGGGGGACAGAGAGATTTCAACATGCATCAGAGTCCCCACATCTCAACATATTAGGGTGTCCTCATGCCTCCAGATGCAAACAAATGTACACCTTGAAGGAAGGATCTGACTTGGACTATAAAAGCTTCTGATAACATTGGGAAGAGTGTAGGGTTTTATGCTGGTTTGTGCCCCCAGTCCTGGAGGACGGGTGTATTGGGAGATATGGAAGGGCAGTTCCACTAGTTTTGCCTGTGCACCCCTAATCCTGCAGTTCCCCTTACTTGCATTTACCTATCATCCTGAGGATACTTCATTAATGTATAAATTTATTTATAAATTCTATTCATTACTGTTTCTGACCCATTCATTAGAGCAATTTTTATCCCATGATCTGTAGAGACCTGGTGGTTTATATCACTTAATGATAGTCCACAAAGCAAATGTGGCTCTAGGGCTTAAGTCTTGTCTTGCCACCAGGCAATTACTAGGGCAGCAGATCTGTCTTCCCACATGGGCTTTTCATTTCCACCCCCATGTAATTTTATCTTTTGATGGGATGCAAGAAAGGAGGTAATGCAGAGGCAGGACCAGAAGGCTGAGCATGGCACAGATTCATCTGGCTGTGGCACTGGTCTTACACTGCCTGAAAGCAAACATAAAATAATAGACTGAGAAACAAGGAATACTGCTGTAGGCTTAAATTTGCCAAGGACCTCCTGCTCCTCTAAAACATTTTCTGTGGGTTCACAGAATAGAGGAGGCTGTAACACCATGGCATTACAATATCCTGTGTGTATCAGTGCTGCTTCAAAGAGGAGTACAGCTGCCATCTGACACAATGCAATCAGACCTCTGGCTTCTTCTCCATGCCTTTGGGATTTAAAGTATTTTTTTTCTTTTTTTTTTTTTAACCTTCAGTTCTCCTGCAAACCTAATCTATCTCTTATTCTACACAAGCATGTAAAGGTTAAACTTGAGTTGCACAAAGTTCATAGCAAGGCAAGCATCTATTATTGCTTCTAAGCACCAAAAAGTCAACTTGTTTCTTTACTGTCTTCATGTTAACGTTTCACCCTTGTCTAACACAAAAAGGGTTCTGCAAGAAAGCACAAAGCACATGGTGGCAGACATATGTTGAAGTCAGTGTATACTCTGCTTGCCTCTTGAAGAGTGTGTTGAGGTACAAGCAAAATGTTTCATCTTCGTGTATTAACCTGATTTGCAATGTACAGCTGGTACAATGTGGGAAAAAATATTCGGGGGATGAGGGGAAATACAGGGATGCAGTCCTTAGCTGCTCCTGTCTAATCTGCAAGCTGATGAACATCAATTGTGCAGTGCTGGACTACTGCCTGCAGACTGCCCAAATCCTGGATTAAGCAATCATGCACTGAACTGCTGACTCCACTACATTCCTGTGCGGCTTGGTGCCACAGATATCCATCCTGTTGTCACTTCTGTTCAATAATAAAAGCCCTTTCTGCTTTGTATTGTGCTACACATTGTGGGTGCAAAGTCAACTGTTCAAAAGTTAGGAAATGGCAGGTCTAAGATTTTTCTGGTCCCCTTCCACTTAGAACACAGCCTCTCATTATAAGGCCACATACTATTTTTTCTGATAAAACCCTGTGCCTCACTCAGTGCAATAGATGGTGCCAATGCACAGCTGTGCAGTGTATTGTTTCATTCCTTTCACCTACCATCTAGTTCCAGCTTCTGCTTAACTGTACAGGAACCAAATCCCTTCCCTCTGCATAAAATAATTTATCTCTTCATGGACTCTCCTGTGGTGCTTCTCAATATGCCACTTGAATGCTTCAGAAGCAAAAGTTAATTTATCTTTAAATTAGAGAGTTTATATTCCCTCCATTTTGAAGATGGGAAGCAGATGAAGTGAGGCTGCACTTACAGAGCACAGCAACCCACCAAAATGTACCCTTGCACCCCATTTCCTCTGCTCATCCACTCATGCACCCCAGCTCATGCACGCACCTCTCTCGGGGTGTGCAGGCTGTCTGCCCCCAGAAAGGAGGCTGTGGGATGGGAGGCAGGTACCTCCACTTCACCCCTGTGATGTGGGGCTTCAATAAGCACAGGCAGCCACCACTGCCATGCTCCCGTCTTACACATTAGCCAGTGAGATTAATTGGAAAAGATATGAGATATTTCTCAGGAATTATAAGCCATCAGATATTTCTCAGGAATCATGCAAACAGGCTCCAGATTTTCAGAGAACTTTTACTTCAGCACTGTCAAATTTGACCACTCCTGATCTTATGTACAACCATAGCTCAGCATTTCGGTGTGGGGTTGTAAAATCTCCAAGATCTCTAGTCAGGGATTTAAGGAGCACAGTCCAAGCCTGTCTGCTGCTATATTTGGTACTGCATTTTTTCCAAACGGAGGAGTGTCTGCATACAAAATTCAGGATTTTTAGAGTGGATCAGACACTTCTCAGTGACTTGGAGCCTACAACACAGCCACTAAGAACTAAAGGTCCATTATTCCCACAATGGAGAAGGGGCTTTTGCAGAAGAGCTATGCAACCATGTCACAGCAAGACATAAATTCCCTCAAGCAGCTCCCTGGCCTCAGCAACACAGGTTATTGGTGTCATGGAGCCTGAACCACTACCACCAGCACCTCAGCTCATAGCAAACAGGTCTCAGTAATGACTTGCCCATTTGTTAACTAAATCAGCAACAAAAAAAGACACACTTCCTCTGGAGGAGGTGTCATAGATGTTTCCTTGCCTCTGAGACACAGAATTGTGGATCCCCTCCGAGGCAAGGATGCCCTTCCTGTGTGTCCTGACAGCCATGCATGCTCCTTCTTTGCTCTCCCAGGGTTCACTCCTTTTAATGCTATCCTGTCCAGCCTAGCCTGAGCCTGAGTCTTCTCCTTGCTGTCTGTTTTTTCTAGCAGAGCATAAATAAAAGGCATCTGTTTAGTTACTCACAGTGGAACTTTTTTTTTCCACACATTTCCCAGGCCTTTCATTAGTCTGCCTGTTTCATAATGGTTACTTTGTTCACCCCAAGGACATGGAAGACCCTTCTTCCCTTTCAGATCTTTGATTATCTTTTATTCTTTTTTTTTTTTTTTTTTTTTTTTTTTTTTTTTTTTTTTTTTTTTTTGTCTGCCTGCATCTTTCCCCTGAAACTGCTGACCGGCTGCTTTGTCACATTAGTTTTTCTAGACCCAGAATTCTTCCGGCGACAGTCTTTTTAGTTTTACTCTCACATCTCAGAGCAGTCTCTCACAGCCTTACTGACTGATTTGTATCATCTGAATTTTTCATGTTTGGTGAAATTGTTTTCAACAACACTGTAATTATTGTTGCATTTATAATCTAACCTGCTTTCACCTTCTGACACAGTAGTCTGGGCGCTGTTTTTGCTGGCCACAGGGATTCACTCCCAGAGTAGCTGAGTTTATTGGAACATTTTGCTTCAACCATCACATTGCTTCCTTGAAACAGTCAGAGAGAGACTTTAGGGAGAATGCCTTGCACTGAACAACAGTCACCTTTCATTTTCAAGCCAATTCAAGAGATTTCAGGGACTCCTGTACAGCTAGGAGGCATTGCTATGCTTAAAGCAATCACCTCTTAAGCAGCACTGGATTAACACAGCTTGTGCTTGTTATATCCATAGCCCTTTCCACACTCAATCAAAAGGCAAAAAGTACTTTTTAAAGATCTGCTCCTTTCCCTGAGAGCCTGTTGGGTGATGTTTATGCTAGAGGAAGGATTGACTAATGATCTTCTGCAGCATTTACCGCACAAATTGACGGGTTCCTACACCAACAATGTGTGTGATCTGACAGCTCTTTCCTTTCCACTGTTTCTCCCCCATCTCTAATGAGCTTTGTCCTCTCAGTCCTTGCAATCTAATCTCAAGATTTCCACTCATTTCCACTTCCTTGGTCCCAGGTTTCTTTGCTTGGTTGTGAACATCAAACACCTGCCAACTCCTTCTCCATGGAAGTGGTGCTCCACAGGTTGTTCTGTCCAGGACCTGATGAATTTGTCATTTAGTGTTGTTTTTCCTTTTAACTTCTTGTATTTCTATCACAAGTCTTGGGGCGTATTTTTATATGTCAAATCTGAATTTGTTTTCTTTTCCAAATGAAAAAACCCCACTTCATGTACCACTTAAGTGAGACTCCCCCCTGCACCACATCACACAATAAATCACACAATAACAAAACATGCAGCTATCCATCTTCCCAAAAAAACCAAACAAAAAAAAAAAAACCAAACAAAAAAAAAAACCCAAAAAAAACCAAAAAAAAACCCAACCAAAACAAAACAAAAAAAACCAACAGAATCCCCAGCGAGGAAATCACCTTGCCTTTTGCTCACAGTCCTTTTTTCACCCCATAAACCAGACTCTTCCCTCCCAGTTCCCAGCTGCTCCCAGGACAGCTGCAGCAGTGCACAGCAAGACCTGTGGTGCGTTTCTGGGCGTGTGGTTTGCCATGCAGCCGGCAGCTGGGAACGCAGCTCAGTGCAGGTGGGACAACAGGGCCCTGCTTGCCTGCAGGCAAAAGGAGACGAGGGCTAAGTGTTGCTGATAAGGGCATAAAAGGAGAGGAGAAGGGGGAGAGAAGGCAATCTCTGTACGGAGGAAAAGGGAGGAAGGGTTGAAGAGCAAGAAGTAGTTTTGGAAGGAAATAAAAAATAAAGCCCATTCTGAATTTCTAGATGGTGTCATTCCCATCTCTCTCCACTTATCACAGCAACTAATAATTTCATCAGATCTCTCAAAAGGGGGAAAGGATAGAAAACTAGGAAAGAAACGTCTTGAATTCTTAGAAAAATTTCTGCTTATAACCTGGCACTTCTCTCACATTGCTGCTGCCTGACACTAGTGGTTTCAGAGAGTAATAACCTTCCCCACATCTGTTTATGTGGAAACTGTCTAATCCAGTCAATTCATTGCAAGGAACAGGCTCTGGCGCCCCCACCCACTCCAGCATGAGCTTTTCATTTGCCTTCCTCATTCACGTGGCAGCAGAAGGATGTTGAAGTATTCACTTAGTCCTCAGTTCTCTACACAGGTCTCAAAAGCCATACTTCACTGTATCAAATACTAAACATGGGATGACATTTAATTTTCAGCTCAGGTTTTATACCATTCCGGAGTAGTGATCTACAGATCTAATGCCCTGATGTGTGCTCTGTATCTTTTCAGCTTATAACCACACATTTAGAGAAATACCATTGACTCACCATTCAGCTATTTTAAATTAATTAAAAGGAGACTCAATTTTCACATCCAATCCCAAATCTCTTTGCAAATTTTCAACTTCTGCTTTCTTTAGACACTTTTTTTCCCCCTTTCTCACAGATATCACCTTTCTTGGACTGTAAGACATGCAAGATAAATTAAAACTGACTATGCAGGAAGGA
Source organism: Chamaea fasciata (assembly GCF_029207755.1). Lineage (NCBI taxonomy): Eukaryota > Metazoa > Chordata > Aves > Passeriformes > Sylviidae > Chamaea > Chamaea fasciata. Next base: position 45,722,496 of record NW_027094086.1, on the reverse strand, counting down.
GCTGTGTGAGTGATCATTCTCACATATACCTAGTGCAGGCTGGCCTCCCTTTTGACTCGTTCTCACAATAGTGTTTGGAGCTCATTTCTCTGCATCTGGTACTCTTTAAGCCTTCAGAGTCCAAATAGAAACCAAACCTCAATTTAGGTTAAAAAATGTAACTGCATTCCCAGGCTGCAGTTCATCTGTAACTTCAAGCCCCTCTGTGCATATGCCCTCCCCTCCTCCCTGAGAAACTAATCCCTAATTCTAACTTTTCTGGAACTAGACTCCCAAGCTCTATCAATTTACAGAGATGTCTGAGGAACTTGTGACAGTCACTCCTTGCGTATTTTTTTTTTTTTTTTTATTCTCCTTAGCGGCTGCATTAATGGTTTGAGCCCTTACGAAGAGCACCAGAGCAGCTGTACTTGGGTCACATCAAAGGTCCAGCAAGTCCAATACCTCATCTTTAACAGGAGGCAATGGCAGATGCTCATTATAAGCTGCTATCAGTTTACATTAATATGCCAGGCTGCACAAATCACAGCTGAAGCCTCTGACTCATCATCTATCTTGGATTTAGCTGCCCTTGTTACAACCCTCACTCCTGCTTTTGGGGGTGGATGTGGTGGGGAGAAAGTAATCAGTTTAGCTGCAGCTATATGAAAGGAAAAGTGAACGAAAGCCTATAGACTTTTCCCAATGGTTTGAATGTGACCCCTTTCTTTTCAGTCAGAAATTGAGCTGAGGCTTCAAATTGCTGTAGCTATCTGCCTAGCTTCATTCTCCTGCCCCTGACCTCCAAAATGAAAGTATTTCTTATAAAGATTTATGTACGGTAAAACATTTTTTCAAGTAAAACCTGAAAAAAGAAAAAGTATTTGAATGTGTAAAATATATTATAGGATTTAAAAACTGTGTTGTTTTACCCTTGCTGTCCTGAACATGTAGGTACTACTTGCCATAATGAAAGCTGGAAAATTTTTAGATCAAGGTGATATTTAAATTGGAAGATGTCCTTTAGAATAGAGTTTTGCACATTTGACAGGGTGTTAAATCCCATAGAAATCCTCTTGGATTGTCACCACTGGGAAAGGCTGTGAATGTACAGCTTTTTGTTGAAATGGTCATTGTCATTGGGAAATATAGCTAGAGAGAAAAAGTTTGGGTCAGTGTTGTCTGGTAAATTAGATCACCTGATAAATTTTCTTTGTTTAATGGGCTTGTATGTGCTTAAATAATTTACAAATTATGCTGTTGTTTCATCCAGCATTGGCAACTGAGTCACTGAAGTATCAGGAATTGCGTCTTCCATAAGGGAGGATATGGAGGAGGAGAAAATTTACAAAGCTTGTAATACTGATATGGCGGTAGAATACCTTGACTGCCAGCAGACGGCTGGACAGGTCAATATTTTGAATCTGAACTCATTAACTTTATGAATTAACTGTATAATTTTAGCACTAGGCTGGAAATCATCACTGCTTTACCACCCTTCCCTGGACTTTGGAAGACCATAGGGAAACAATCTTAGTCAAATTTTGAGTGCAGTTCTAGATGGAAAAAAATAAGGTTTAGGCTGAAGGGATGTTTTCATAGAAAGTACTCCTCCTGTTGAAATTTTTTTGGCATTGTCAAAATAACTAAATGCTTGCATAGAACCAGAGTTCTCTCAATTTATCTCTGAAAACTATGCCTTGCCCTTGCCTTTTCTAGACAGAAAGACCTATACTTTTCCATCCATGGAACCTAGTTTTCTAGCCAAGGACACTAGTAAATCAATATTTTTTACTGCTTTTGCATGTGTGTAAATAGCTATGCAAAGTGATGAGGAAAGGGGCTGTGGGATTTCCATGTACTCAGGGTTTTTTTCAAATCCATTATCCTCCACGGTTACAGTGGGGTTTTTTTCTCTCTAGTCCTCTATGCCTTCTTTTTGCTACACAGTAAACGTTAAAAAATCTCCAAACTTGAAGACAAAATTTATAACAACAGCAGGTTGGAACAACTGCCAGCTTTCAGAAACCATTGTTTAATTGAAAAGTTATAAACTAAAAGCAAGTACATGAATTGTAGAAATTGTCTGCATGAAACATTTATAGTGAAAACTCCATTTTGTAAAGATAGATGGAAGGACATCTTTTATGCAAAAATAAAACAATTTATCTGCCTGCAAAGCTGACACCTTGTAAGCATGCCTCTGATGAACTAACTGGAGCACAGAGCAGCAGAAAAATGCAAACTCCACTTGCCAAAGCATTCCTGCATCCATGAGTGACCTAGGGGGAGGGCATGGGGAGCCAAAGGTGGCACCGAGATGAAATGAATTAACCTGCCTTCCCCCATGTGAAGAAGTGTAAATAAAAATCAAAGGGATCTTTATCCCACTGACAGTATGGTATGCAAGGTCACATGGCCTAATATTTTAAGAGGATTAAAGCTAAATCTCTGCAAACTTTGAAATGGCCCAACCGAGCCTGTAAGGTTTTCAATTTAAATGGGTGCACAGCATGACTCCTACAATCAGTTAAAATCTGGTAGGATGAGATGTAGTGAAGTGGACTCTGAAACAATTCAATCCTGCAGTGATAGGTTTTACACATTTTCTGTTAATTTGAAGCTGTGCAGGAGGTGGAAACAAAGCAGATCACCAAAAATAAAGCATATTATGAGGAAAGTTTCTGTGAAAAGGAAAAAATCCTTCATATTTAGTGTTCATCAAATTATGAACATGATTTCTGTAGTTCTGCTTTACTTCTAGGAGAATTGCAAACACCAGGGTCTAACTGGAGCAGACAAACCACTTGAACCACACTTCCACCACTCTTAAAAGTCATAGTTCTCTGAAAACATGAACAGCATAGAGCAGAAAGCCCTACTGTAGACAGGGAAGAGCAGACTTTTACCAAAACATCTCTTTCAACCTCAGATGTTATCACATGCAAGGTGCACGTGGAGTAAATCTATTCACCAGATGGGGAAAATTGCTAATTGTCCAGCAGAATGTAGCCACCAGCTGGCAGGCAGCTACCGACACGCAAACAAGAAGCAATCCCAATAACCACACATAAAAATAGCATAACAACATGCATTCGACCTGAACCATCAATTCTTGTGAGGGGCACAGCTGTCAGAAATAAAAAAAAAAAGAAAAAGCATCTGCTCTGAAAGCAGCATGTGAATTTATGTGCTCGTGTTTCACTTGTGTTTGGGAGTATTGCAAAATGTTTCCACGTTAAAAGCAGTGGTAATAAAGCAGCTGGGAGATACATTCCCTCTAATGCTGCTGGCTGCCCTTTGGAACTCAGTCTTGAACCCTCACATATGGAAAGATGTGAACATTTGCTTTCCAGAGTACGGTCCCAGACAAGTAGTTTTGAAATAATTGTGCCAACATGGTACCTGCAATTACCTAGGAAATGAAACTGCTACTGATCTCATAGAAAGTCTGGGAAGATTTAACAATTTTTGTATGAGTGCAGAACCCTTTTAGATCTTGAGAAAATTGCTGTTTTCTGAAAAAATTAGAACAATTTAAATTATTTATGGAAAAGAGGTCGCTGATGAATTCTGATTAGCTCTATACCTTTTATCCTTCCATGTGGAAATGCTGTTCTGGAGACGTAGCATTTCCTTTCCTTTGGCACAGCCAGTGCTTTTTTTGCTGCTCTTTCTTGTCCACTTTCTTCCAGCTTTCCTGTGGCTTCTATTAAACAAATTCACGAGTTAGCCAAGAGACCCTTGAGTGAATTGGGAAACTACAAGAGAGACAGCATATTTTCAGGGAAAAATGTAAGGAGTATATAACCAATCAAGCTTTTAACTCAGGCTTGCTCAGGAGGCAATGTTCAGAATGCATGGACTGAGACTCTCCCAGTGACCCTTAAGACAACAACAACAACAACAAGCTGCTTTCAGAGTGGGTTTTTTGGGGGTTTTTTGGGGGTTTTTTTCAATGTTATTCAAGTGCCAATGTGTTCCCAGAGGCTTCCTCAGTAAAATATGTCAAAGGCAGCAGGACCAAGAAACTGCAGTGTGGGCTCAGATTCTCCAGCTATAGTTCACTAGCTCAGAACTACCTTGTACACCTCTGTGCCCCTGAGGGGTCAAAACAGAAGGGTTGGGGGCAGGGGTTAAGTTAAAGAAAACAACAACAACAAAAATACTCAAGAAAACAGCATTTTTAAAAGGCACGTTCAAGTAAGCAACATTAGTCATAATAACCCAGTTTTAAGCACCTATCTGAAGATCTTAATTAGCCCATTCTGCTGTTAATTTCACATATCCCCTCTTTGCCTTCAGTATCTTTATAGAATAATTTTCAAGCAACAGCATCTATGTTTAAATCCATATCCATCTAGGCAGGATATGATTATGATTATTTATGATTAGTCCTCCAAGCATTCCCACTTGATCAGTGTAAAAAGTCTGAGAAATTAACCCACTGCACTCCTGTCCCTAAGTAACCCCCTGCACCCCACTAAAATAATAAATGCCTTTTTTCCCAGCAAACTTTTTGTGGGTTATTTTTTCTTTTCTGAGACACTCTTGTTAGTTTTACAGAACAATCTCAACTATGTTTTCACTTGAAAGAAGATTACTATCTTTTTATTAATAGATATTCTTGGGACAAAACGTCAGTTTGCAATTTGGGGCCGGTTCACCTGTTACTGTCCCAGGTAAGGTGCCCAGGGACTGTGCCTGACAGTGTCAGCTGTCTAAAATGACAGCAGCCAGTGCCCTTGAGACTGGAATGGGCATGGGCACAGGGACATTGGGATGCCACTCTGGGTCACCCAGCCATCCCCTTGTGGGATCAGAAGAGCACACTGTCGTCCCTCAGCCAGGAACTCAAAGACACAGATTTGGCCCCTGTGATATGGTCAGAAAACCAGGTTTATCTTATTGGAGCAGGGCTGGACATCAAGTATCCCCCAGACAGCTCACAGTGTCTGTGCACCTTGTTATCCCCTGTCCCTCCTTTCTGCCATCCTCACAACTCCCCTTGCCTATTGCAGCCTTTTCCCAAATAAACAGCAGCCTTTTTATTTTCCCATGGCTGCCAGTTTTGTTACATCTATACCCAAATGAAGTATTACTGATGCAGTTACCTAGGCACTGGTGACCTTGCAGGACTATGGGTAGGAAGGTCCCAGCACTCCTCAGCTCAGTTTTTTGTGGCAGCTGACTATTCCTCATATATATTCTTCTTAGCCATCTGTAAAACCCATCCATCCATCCATCCATCCATCCATCCATCCATCCATCCATCCATCCATCCCTCTTGGTGCTACCTCTAACTTCTGCCAGTCCCTCACATGGTTATCTGTCACATCCAGCAATTTCCCATGTCATGTCCTGTCCTTTTACCACTGAACACCCCACTTGTCTGGATTAATGGCAGGGCAGGACCCAGACAGAGATGCAGACAATTGCTTCCAGCCCTAAAACCAGGTGAGGAGACCCAACAGCTCCATTATTTTTTCTCTTAAAAAGCTAATTGTTCTTTTGTGCCCAAATCATACTGTAAACTTGTGTCCAGTATTTTCTGACCAGTCCTTCACCAAGACTGCAATGCAGGCTAGAAGTACCTTTGGCATTCCATTTTCAAACTTAACAGTTTTCCTATACCTGGTGCTTGAGTTTTCTTCTGAGTTCTGGTTCATTCTTCCTTTTTTGGGCCATAACTGAGGCAATACACGGCACTCTTCGGAAGAGTAGCTTTCTGCCCACAAGCCTAAGAGCAATGAGCTGGTGTGTAACAGGACACACGAAAATGGGGGGCCCCTCAGATTTTGAATATATCATGCCTGTGGAGTGGTCTGGCTGGAGTTTAGCTGCTTGGTGAGATGGGTGTAAAATGAAGCTTCATGTTATTGGTAAACTGATCAAACAGATACTGAAAATTGAATCCCTGGTTTTCCAGGCCTTCTTGCAAACTCTTCCCTTCCATCAGCTCTGGCTGTTCATCCAAACCCACAGCACACTGTCACAAGAAGGAAAATACAGCAGGAAGCTCTTCATCAGTATAGACAGCAGCTCACTAATGCAAGCTTAGTTTAGGCTGGAGGCTCTGTTCATTTTTGGCTCAAATCAAAGTCAGAGATTTGACTCTTCTAAGCAAATGCAATCTGGAAGACTCAGGCTTCTTGCACCCATGCTAACAGCCATGTGCAAAGCCAGCTGTCCCAGATGTGGATATTATGTTTCCTATCTTATTTTTGCTTTTTCGTAGTCAAGGAAAAACTATCCATCTCTCTAAAATGTTGATTCTGTCACATATCTCTGGATAATTACCTCAAAAATTAAAACATTGAGAAGGGAAAACACAGTCACTTTTGAAAAGTCCTGAGATATATATTTAGTCTAAACCTGTATCTTTGTTGGACAGCACAAAGAAAGAATAGCATCTGAAAGAAGCCAGTTCAATATTTTGATATTCAATACCAAAGAGGAAGAATATTTTGTACTAAATTTGTAATATTGACTTTGCTGCTATTTCCTCCTTTCATTCATAAGCATTTGAAGCCTTTGCCTCTGCTGTGGACGTTCAGACAGTACCTTTATAGAGCAGAAATAATTTTCTTTTGTAAATTTGCATGATATCAACATAATACCACTTAAAAAATGGAAGGGAATGAAAATAAAGGCTGCTAAATTAGCTTCTCTGGGGTTAGAAGTGCATTATGGGTAGCAATTACAAAATGCTTGCACTAACCATCAACCAAGTGAGCAGATTTAGCACATCACAGAAATTAATGAGTCTCCATGTAAAAGATGATCGCAATCTTTCTTCAAAACTACCACCTTGCTTGCAGCACAGCAAATGCAATTCAACTTCTTGAGGCAATATGGATGGTTTGCACTGTAATGTTGAGAGAGATGAATGCAAATGCCATGGTCCTTGACTCAAGGAATGCAATAGGAACCTTGGATCTAACCTGCTCTGCCTTCCTGCAGCTTGACCTCACTGGCCAAGAGGCTCCCAAGCTGTATTCCTGCAGGTTTTGTGTGCAGTATTCCCAGCAAGATATCAGTTTGCTGAAACACTTGATCCTTTCATGCTGTTGATCTCCCTTCTCATCTTCCTAGTGGAATTCCTAGATAAAGTCTTCCTTTACAAAGGGAAAAAGAGAAAAAGAGAAAAAGAGAAAAAGAAAAAAAGAAAAAGTTGTGTGAGAACTAGCGAAGCGAAAGGGACCAGAAAGCTGAAAAGTAAAACAAAGCACAGCCTGCCCTTGTGCAATCCAGATTCCCATGCCGGTTTATTTCTAGCCAATATCAAAACTCCCCAGGCCAGATTCATATGCTAGACGTGGTCCACGTGAAATAAACAGCCCGTCTCCTCACTGAGAAACTGCCACAGGCCTAGAAAACAATCAGCCACAAGGGAGGGAAAAAAATGATGAGGAGAGTGTAAGGATCATAACACTAATAGAAACAGTGAAGCAAGACAAAGCAGAGGAGTCTGGCACATCCTCACCTCCTTGCGAGAAACCTGTAGGGAGAAGGCTAGCAGCTTCCAAGGGAACAAGTTCTCTTTGAATGCTCTGCAGGGGCTGGGACTTGGGGTAGATCCCTGACACAAAGCAACTGCATTTCAAGCTGCTGTGCCTTAATTAGGCAGCTGGCCATCTTCCTTACAGTAAGTAAAGGAGTGGCAAAAAGGACTGATAGAGAGAAAATAAAGACAGATCTTAAGCAACTGTAAGACTTTGATTTTCTGTACTGCTAAAAGCACACATTTTTCTTTTTTGCCTCCTATGAAAGATAAAATTGTCCAGGGAATAAGAGAATTTCATCATAATTGTATTCAGGTCTTGACTGAGTGGTTAAAAGGTCAGGAGTTTGCCTTTAAAAGTTATTAGTGGAGAACTGTTCAAAACAGAAACAGTTAAGTATATTTACAAATTAAGATTCATTAAAAGAAATTCCTCCAGTGTTTCCTCATTCCATTATCTCTAATGTCATTGTAGTTCTGTCATGAGAGGACATGTTTCTAAGGGTTTTTTTCCCCCACAGGAACTCACTTTCTGTCCCAATGTAGTCCATTCTCCTCAGTCACTCCAAGCCTTTTCTCTCTATCCCTTAAATATCATGCTCCAACTGATTGGTTTCACCCTTCCTGAGCAGTGGGTCCCTCAGCTGATGCTGCACTCACACCTTTCCCCATCTCCTGCAGCCAGCACAGCTATGCCCTGCCACCCCAATCACTCAAATACTTCACACACACAGTGGGCGCCTTCCTGCAGAGCAACACCCAACTGTATCATGTGGAACTGTGAAATCCAGGAATTACACGTGGTATTCTGCAAGTGGGTGATTAGAAGAGGACTGTGTGTTCATCCAAAATGGGACTGATTGAAGCAATGTACCATTCAAACAAAGACAGGTGATGGCAGAGCTATGTGCACTAAAGGTATTGTCACGGGAATTGGAGGCCCTGCTGGTTAAAAGTCCTACTAAATTTAAAGAACAGCTGAGTAGCTTTCTTCATCTCTGACAGAGTCTGCTGCTTTTCTGCCAGCTGTCATGTTGTCCCTATCTGAGGGAGCTTTTATACTTGGAGATCATAAAATACACTTCCGATGAGCTCTCTTTGCCTTCCTAATGAGATAGATTATACTATGCTGAAGATATTCTCAGACATGTTCTCAATGAAAAAATAAATCCAGTGCTCAAGGGAAGCTTCACCTTAAAAGTGAAGCAGCATAAATGCTGCATATCTTTTCCCCAAAACCAAATATTGTGGTTCCGCAGCAGAGTTTGTTGTGGTATGTCTTTACCAGTTGTTTTTCTTCCATAATTATGAATGACATACATGTGTTCGGCGTAAGAGAAGAAAAAGTGTCAGGCTTTTCCCTCAGTCTGTAGTATATAAATGCTTTATGCAGAACATGTACTTTCAGTGGAGTAGAAAAAGTTTGTGGGTCTTCAGTGTACAAGAATCTCATCACCAAAATACAAAACCCACATGTCTTAGACAAGCCATGGAACCCAAAATGCATTTAAACTGTGTATGATTTTACAAAACAAAAAAACCCAAAAAAACCAAAAGCAAACAAAAAACATACAAACAAACAAACAAAAAAAACCAACAAAAAAAACCACAAACAAAAACCAAACCAAAAAAAAAAATACAGTGGAGGCATGCTGTTCTACTCAGTAGCTTCAGTGGGGTAATTACACTTGTTCTTAACACCTCCACAACTGGATGATTACTCAAGGTGGGGAAAACATATATTACAACATAAACAAGGACAAATAATACCTATTTGACAACTTATACAAACAGTAGCACCCACTTTTGCTACATCTAAAATAAGAAGAAAACTCATCCAAAAGTCAGTCCCAGGATTGTAGGGTGCTCCATGCAGATGGCAAGATTGACATACAAAACTATTGAGGTCTACAGAGGAAGAGGCCATGTCAGATCATGCATCCATACATTCTTCCAAGCAACTCCAAAGGAAAAGTGTACTGATGTATAAACTTGCCATTGGGCAAGTCATGAAGATGACAGGGAGACCAAAATAGGGTAAAAGTGTCTTCTATTGCCTCTTCCAATAGTGTGAACCCTCTCCAAGTCAGGTTGAACTTTGAAATTAAGGAATTACCAAGAAAATTACTGTGTTGCAATTATTTATGTCCATGCTGAGAAGAAAAGCTGAGTGTCAGAACTATGTGTATTATTAAATCATTGCCTAAAGCATATCTACTGTACTCTTATCATCAGGATGCAGTAAGAGCCTTTCCCAGTCTTGTTCCTTTTTCTCTGTGTAGTCACATTTTCCAAGAAATCTTATTTCATTCTTCAACAAGAGAGGCAGAATACTACCCCCAAAACAGTGTTTATTGAGGTAGTCATGTAGGAGGCAAGCATTTGAAATTGCTAACTCTTAAAAAATATACTTCTGCCAGGCATCTGATCTCCTGGGTGAATGCTATCACAGCTATGCAACTCTGTTAAATGGAGACAGGATTCAAATCTTCAATGCTTTTTAGAAAGGTTTGCCAGAGTCCCTGTGTTTTACACGTAACACTTCTGATAAATGTGAAAAGCAGGAACATCAGGGAAGCTGGCCACAAAACTTCCACAGTTTTGCCTTGTGATGATGTTTAGGTGGAAGACAGCTGCTAAAGTGGTGTGGTTAGTATGGCAGAAGGTTTGGGAGTTTCATCACTGAAGATGCATTTGAATTTTCAAATTCCAGGTCAGGGAGCCTTCCAACTGCAAGCCCAGAGTGCCTTCCAACCACACAAACACACCAGCAAACAGCTGCAATAAAAATTATTTGTCTGGACAATCAGGGAACTGTCTCCTAAGGCCATGATGCTAAATTTGAATGCAGCAGTGAAGAATTTTGCACAAGAAAACAAAATTGACTACAGTTTTTCAGATGCAGAAGACATGCTTTAGGGATGACTTTTTTTTCTAGTCTGAAGAACAAAAGTCCTTTTGTAGGCTTGGATTGCTCTCATTTAGTTTTCTGGTCCCATATAAAAGATTCCTTCACCTTTTCCCTTGCCTCAGAAAGAATCAACATGAGTGATTACCTTGCATATGGTCAGCCAAGCCCACCTGGCCGGGTGCTGCAGGCACCACCCAGGTGCAGTTGGGTCTTCACCTTCTAAACAGAAGCAGCAGACTTTTAATAGATGACAGCCCATTTACTGACACTCGCTTCTTTGCATTGCTATGTAATTGCAATTTCCTATGTAATTGTAATTGCTATGACACTTGCGTCTTTGTATTGCAAAAGTACTATTTTGTATTTTTAAGGTTTTTTGTGGACCTAAATTAAAAGGAAACTGCTGGAGTTCCCATTCCTATGTGCTGGAAATGGACGAAGTTCAGCAAACCAGTTCCATGGAAAAAGTTGAGAGACAATCCATAGTCCTGCCAGATCGTAGTTGAAGCTCCTGATGTGATTTTTTTACGCTTGGTGGGTTGAGTTGAAGTCATCTGAAAAGTGGACTGTGACACAGGCCAATCTTAGAAATATTGACTGACAGCCATGGTTTGGGCTTAATAAATATTTAGATGACCTTCAAGGCTTTTGATGATAATCCTTACAGGCCAAGACATTTTGTGGTTTCAAACACTATGTAGTCACACCAGTTAATTGCTCTCATCACAGGGTAGAAAGTGGAGGGTAGTTTATTTAAATCCCCTGTGGACCTTAGCTCCTTAATTGCCTACACTGTTTCATCACTCGCTCTTGAAAATCTTGTAGAAAACTGAAGGACTCCATGGAGAACCAAACAAATTGTGCAGTGAGTGAAACAGGGAAGGTGGACTGGAAATATCAGATAAGATACATTCCCACTGTGTTTTTGACCAAGAGTGAAGGAGCTTGTTACAGGCTATCATGACAACAATTTCTTCCTTTTGCCTCAGTTGCCACTTTTTAATTTCTTTATTTATCTCATAATAATTGACATTCATGCATGGGTTTTACTTAGTTTTCTGTTAGAATTTCCAAAGGCTTTACCATGAAGGGGTAAATCCTGTTGGAGAAAGCCCCGTACAGTGGATGGTACTGGTATTCTCTGTGAACCACTGGACTGTAAGTACAAGAGGGTCACCTATATAAGGGAAGTACAATCATGTGTATATATATATGTATATATATATAATCATTGTGGAATCATAGATGATCATGTACATCCAGCTTGCCTTCCATGGGCAGGAACACCTTCCACTAGATCAGGCTGTTCAGTATGTAATGTCTATATTGCATATGTTTATTACATATATTTATAAATATGTAATTTTATATATATATAAGTACAAACATATGCATGATTCATGCATGTATTTGATTAAATCACATGTCCGTGTAAGGCGACAACCAGCCTGACACAGTCTTTCCTTCCAGATAACCTCGCATCCACATAAACAGGGAGATCCTGTGTGAGGCAAACAGGAGCCAGAACTGGCTCCAAGGGGCAATCAAGAATCAGTTGTATCATTTTTTTCTTCAAATCAAGCTTTAGAAGACTGCTTATAATCAGTTTATTCACATAAGTGTCTGTTTCCTCACTCAGATTCCAGTCATCTGTGGTACAATTAAATGCATGAAATAAGAGAGCTTTCCCTGGACAATACTAAATTACTCTCTTCTGAAAAGGAAAGTTGTTTTGAAGAAATTCACAATAAAGGCATAACTGTTGTTCTACATAGGCAGAAAGACATACCATGCCAAGTTTCATTTATGTATGTTTTTGTTTTTTCAATGTTTTGTCAAGCACCCTGCAGCACAGTTCAGTGATAGCGGGTAGTGTTTGAATGAGTGGGTAAAGGATGTCAAACTGAGTACAAGAGTGAAAGCATCAGCCTTGGCTATGGAAGGTCTGGTTGATTTAAAAGCTAATTCAATGATACAAGCCTTCACTCAGCTGGTTTGTTCAAAGTATGCAAGCAGACTTTTTTCTCTACTTCTTTTTTCCTCCTTGTCTTTTCAATGTGTGTTGCAGGCCTCAGGCATCTGTTCACAGGCTTTCTTTTTGTTACTGTGGAGAAAAATCTTCTCACCTGTCTGAAAGATGTAGTTAGGACACCACACAATCACATTAGTTGTGAAAGAGTTTTCTTGTTTCCTTTTGGTTCTGGGCATGCCTTTATTTGTGTCATTCATGTCTCCTAAACCTCTCCCAGCTATATCACCTCAGGACACTCACAGCCTAGTGCAGCACGTTGTGAGATGCTCAGCATTTTCCTCTAATCAGTGCTGGTCCTCTGTGAGCCAGCTGCTGAGCCATGAGGAGGATGGGGTGGGCAGAAGGCAGGAGTGGGAACTCTGGCTGCTTGGAGATTGAACCAGTGAGCTCCACCTTGATCTTTTCCCAGTCTCCTGGCCTGCAGAGTGACAGTCTGGGAGTCACTTGCTAGTCTAGATCTCCAGCTGGGCTTGTCATGACACCTAGTTGAGAGCTGAGGCTGTCTTATCCTATAATAATTGGATCAGTCTTCTGGCTTGTCTGGACAATGGAGGAGTTTTTACAATTGTGTGTATACCCAATACTGTATAGACTTGTCTTGTACAGACTTGTTTTCTCACAACTGAAGTGACATAGTCGTGAAAAAAAAGAAAAAGAATAAATCTTTCCAATCCTGCAGGATAAAAGTGGCCTTCTTGAATCAATCCTAATTTGACGTTAGTGTAATTATGGATTATTTACCAAGATCCAGTCTTCTACTCATAGCATAGAAATTGTGAAGGTGCCTGGCACTAGTAAATAAGATTAGATAACAAAGAGGGTGATTTGTCATTATTACAGATCATTAGTTCTTTTCATGTTGAAACTTGCCCTTTCCAAAGACAGACTTCTTTTGGGTGCCTGGAAGATACAATATGCTTCAGTTACGACCCAGCTGGTCTGTTGGTCATTGCACTGGGTTGATTCTGCCCTTGCCCAGAAAACAGCATTAAAAGCTACACAAAATGTGAGCTAAGAAAGCAAGGCTCAAGTGGACAAATAAGTCTTCGCCAATAGAGAAATTGTAAAGTCATGAGCTTTATCAGAAGCCAAAATGTGAAAAGTACAGCTTTTTCACCTGATTGTTGGACTGAGACATCCTCTGTTCTGCAGCTCTTTAAGAAGAGAGATCTCTTAATGGGGGATACATGAAACTCACAGAGGTTTGACAAAACTCTCTGAACTGGACCACTTGGAAATGATGGTATCCTAAAATCCTTCTCCTTGAAGGTGCGAAAGTGTTACTGTGCTGCCCTCTAATGCTCACAACCTTGCATTCACTCCTGGATGGAGAGGTTTGAGGTTAGTGTCGCTTAATAAGCAAACCACTGCTTTTTTGTCTGGTCTCATCACATAAAATTGGAAAAAAAGGTCTTTATGCTAAATTCCGTGTAGCTTTTCCTATGCAAGCACACTTGTTACTATGCAGTGAAAGCACGAATTATGGAGTGCTCTGGGGCGGTAATCCTATTTGTGGATATTTCATTTAGAGTGTGCCATGAGTGAATCGTCCCACTGTGATGTATTGATAGGCCCTAGGCTCATAATGTCACTGAGAGGTAAAATAAGGCAACTCAACACAACTGGAAAAAATAAGGGAACCATCCTTTTACAAAATCATGATACACATGTCAGGTTCCTGTGCCTTTAAATTTCAGAGCATGTAGAAATGATGCTCTGTGCTCTATTATATCTTGCAGAACCATTTCACAGGATCACTTAATCTTTTTCAGGAGCTTCCCTACACTGAGTTTCTTATTGTTCTCTTTCTGCATCACCTAAAACCCTGTCAAAACTTAAAACTGCTATCCTAATCCAAGACTGAATATCTGAGCTTTGTGCTTTCATGCCTCCTGTTTTGCACTTAAATAGATGCCAGTATTCCCTCTCTTCTTCCTTGCAAAGAGATGGAGAAATGAGGAAGTAGAAGTGGTCAGGAGCTCAAATTTAAGGCTCTATAGTATTCAGGCCCCTTTTAGCTTCATAACTTGACCTTGAAGTCTGAGAGCTATAGCAGCAGCCACACAATTATTACCAGGATGGGGGCAGGAGAAGGAAAAGGAGGGAGGGTAGGGAAGCAAGCACAGACACATCTCCTGAGAAACCCGGTGAGGGTCAGGATCTAAACTAGCTTATCAAGCTGCATAAATATTAATCATACTGTTTAAGACTATATTCTGCTCCATCTGCAGAGTTTCACTCTAAGAGGTGTCTCTAATAGGGCATGATGTCTCCAAGTGTCTTTTGTTAATAATTAAAACACTATATCTTGAATTACCAACTGCTTCATGGAAGATAATGCTGTGTTGGCAGTGTCAGGCAGGGGAGAGCCTAGTGCAGAATGCTGAGGTGAAGGGGTTAGGAATTCAGCCTCCTGCCTTTCTCTTCATTATTTACATTTCATTGCTTCCTAAAAGCCGTGAGAATGTGCCCTTCTTGTGCTAGGCTCCTCTTCCACACCTCTTTTGCCCATCTGAAAAATGACAAGGCTTTCATTTGTCAAGATCTTTGAGGCCTGCCAATGAAAGGCATCATACATGAGCTGCCCTGAAAAAGAACTTCTATGCCCAAGAGCTTGTTCGTTAGAGTGTACCAATGACGTTGTTAGATGCTGTCACCAACAAATTTTTCTCTGCCTGTGGCCTTAGACTGCCACAGGCAAGCTCACTCCAGGTTCTGGGAAAAGAAAATATGCTTTAAGGAAAGAAAAATATACATTTAAGAATTCCTTTCTGCCAAGGAGGAACAGGAGAAAATGGAGCACAGTGATTCAGCAGAGCTTCAGCAAGGAATGCTGAAAGGCGCTAGCTAGACTCAAGTGGTGGAGGAGTGTCACTGCCATGGACTAATAGGTGGAAATGTGGAAGGATGAAACAGCAGCTCTTCATATGGCTTGTGGCCACAGGAATGTGAGTGTGATGGGCAACCACCCCCCTTCAGGGAGCTCAGCCATAGGAAATGAGAGCAGAATAGTAACAAAGGGAAAAGATGCAATCAATCCAGATACAAAATATTTTAATTGTGACCTTGTGTTTCTTTTTCCATTGGAGGTGAAGTTGCATCTGGCAACAAGCACTGAAGCATGTACAAAGGCAGGTCTGTGGCTCCTGGTCTGTGGCTCCTGGTCTGCCACAATAATAAAGTGTAGGGACAGAAGTAGAAAAAGACAGCATTGAGCCCACACAATGCTAAAGGGACACTGCAAGAAAGATGTCTAAGGAAATAATGATCCAAGCATTATGGTTCATATGGTCTAACCCCTCCTCTCCCAAGATTATGGGTTTAGCTATGGATGTGGTGAAACCGAAGCAACCAGAACTCTTCTGGAGAGTGGTATGAGAGCTCATCCATGCTTGAAATTAATTATTTTCTGGCCACTTGTGATGTCCTTGGATCACTCTCTGCTCTACCAAAATGAGCAGAACAACTGAATTTGTGAGCGCCTGTATCTCAGGTCATACATACATCAGTGCAAGCAGGTGTTACATGCAGTTTTGTTTGAACTTACTTATGTCAAAAATCTCTTTTCGTGTCTGGAATGGTGTAAAAGCATTTTGGAACTGATCTTGCATCATTTGCAAAACAATGTCACCCACATTTTAATTCCCATGCAGATTAACTTTACATGGAGATGGGAGAGGGGAATCACTGATGAGAGCAGTTGAAGTTCCCAATGAAGTTGTTGGTGAGCTACCTGATTTGTCCAGACATGGGAAGTTGCTTGTTCTCATCTGCTCTAGTCATAAGATTACTTTATTTCTAAAAGGAGCCTGGATGCCAGATTTATTGGTTAACAAATCTGAAAAAAGGAAGAGAAATCCCTAAGAAGCAGATGCTGATGAGATTGTTTAGAAAAAGGTTTGTACAGTACAAGGCACTCACACAAATGGAGATGAACTTTTTGCTTCCTTTTTGGTAACTATTCTAGCACCCATTACTTGCTTTGCTTCCCTTTTGTGCTCCTTTTGTCATTATTTTCTAATTCCATTTTCTCATGATAGCTGATTCACAGGAGGCTCTTAATTTTTTGGCAAGGTGTTGTAATTCTGTGAAAAAATATTAGATAGCTAAGCTGAGGGACAAGAGAATTAAGGGAAATGTCTGAGGTCACACAGTAAGGTTAATAGCTAATCACAGTTTGAATCCAGGAACTTCTAGTTATTAGACTTTTTCTGCAATCGACTGTTTTCTCCTGGAACTCTGAAGTGCTATAATATCACTTAAAAATTGATATGTGTCACATAGGTGGAAATTAAAAATGTGGTCAGGAGAAAAAAATGAGTTATTGGGGATCATTAAGAAGCATCCAACACTGATCACTTCTTAAACAAACAGGCTGGACTCTGATAAGATATATCTGACACCCTCAGAACAATTAATCAAGTCTCAGAAGTGGCAAGCGTCAGTAATAATATCTTACTTGTAGATCATTGAACATCATCCACTGAAGACTGTTTGCAATAAAATCTTCCTTCCTTTTGTTTCTGTGGTAGAATATGTTGGCACTTACTGCTCTTCTGGGAATGTTATGTGGGAGAAATTCTGGACAAAGGCAGAGTACTGCTTTCCTTTACCTGTCACCTTCCAATTAAACCTCCATAGATTTATGTCTTAATAAAACAGCAGTTATACTTTCTTTTTTTCAGTTCAACTTTGCAGTTAAAAACCACTACTCCAAACATAATAGGTGCTGTCTGCAATTGCTTAAATTGGGCATAAACTTTTATTGCCTCCTTAGCTAACAAATGCAACCTTGCTGTTCAAAGGAATGAGGAAAATTCCACTCAAGGTCAAGTGACCTGATGTTTTCAGGCAGCCTCATTACCCATATTAGCACCGTAGAAGACGAGGCAGAACATCTGGTAGTGCCATAAAAAAGATAGAAATGTATGCATATTTGCTTTAGCTCTTCATGTCGACATTGAGCCTGTGCTTTAATTTTGGGTCAATGTTCTGAAAAGCTGCTAGTTTCAGTGTTTAAGATTAGGCTCAAAAGGTTTCTTGGTCTTGTTTAAGATTAGGCCTTTGGTTTCTTTGGACATAATTCCTTATGTCCAAAACAAAACCATGGGGATACTAAAATTGTCATCTCTTGCCGCTCGGCAGCACTATCAGATTTCAGGCAGAGATGGCCCAGCCAATCTTAGATGGATTTTGTCTCACGCATCTGACAGCTATGAGGCAGCTCTTTATTGGAGAGCCATCGGCAATCTTCTGTCATCATGTCCATCAGCAAAGTTTGCTCACCATAGTGAAAATGAGTTACAAACCTGGAAGAAAAGAGGATGGCTTTGCAGAACTACAGTTTCTGTGCTTGTCTCTTATTGCCCTCTAATGAGTTTCCTTCCCAGTGGCTTTGCTTTCAGATTCTTTGGAGGGTGTGGAAGAGCAGCAGCATCTCAGCAGTTCCTGCAGGAACAATCCTCCTTAGTTCATTTGAGCTGCACGGCTGCCATTTACAGAGCTCCTTGTTTCTTTGCTTGACTGCCATCCTCCTCAGAGTCGTTCTGGATTTATTTTGCATCCATAGGTTTGATCGTGTACTAACAGCTGAAAGGTTGCTCTCTGGCTTTGCATTTCTCCTGAAGTCTGACACATCTGAGGTGTGGAAGGAGGGAAGTGTAAGATCTGGCTCTACAACTCCTTGTCATGCAGAAACACTGCTGCTCAGAGTATCTTACTATGGTATTTAGAAGAGCTTTCCCTCCCTTAAAGGCAGGGTAGCCCTGCGGAAGAGTGGTGCTGGAGTGAAAAGCTGCCTGAAATACATATTCAGTACAGCCCATTCACACAGTGTGACTGCTTTTTACCCTATTAGCACTCCTGTTCTTTTCAGTACAGTGCAAATGTCTCTATTCAATGTTCAGGAACTCCTGCTGCAGGTGTTGTGGTCATCAAAACCTGGACCTTTTGTGATCAAAAGGTCCCAGAAACCCACTTGCTCCCAGAAGGTCCAGAAATAAACTCATGAAAACAGAAAGTTATCCAAAGGATTGCTGGGGGTATGTGGTGTTGGTCTGAATCTTGGTGTAGAAGCCGGCCAGGAAAAAGGGAAGAAACTGGGTGGAGCAGTGCCAGACATGAAACTGGTCCTCTCCCACTCCCACCCATTCCTTCCCTACCTGCATTTTTGCAGCTAAAATATAGAAGGACAGCAGAATCATCCTCTAGTGAAAATGTTTCAGCCTCAGTCATCATAATGCTGCAACCAGAGATAATAAACAAACACTTCTGGTGACTGTTTGGAAACTGCTGCGGACAGAATCACAGGAGCTGTACCCAGTGATTCACAGCAGGCAATGCTGCCTTTTCCAAGGTGGCCTTAGTGGAGCTCCATGCAAAGATGTGAAACCAAGATAATCTAAACCCACATTTCACTCCATATATTGTACTGCCTTAGCACACTTTCTTGCCTGTATTTTAAAGTGCTTCAATTCAGAGTGATTTAAAACCTCGTCAGTACTCACTAGAGGTTGGGGCTTAGAACCTCAGTCAATTAAGTCAATGTGGATGAGTAATAGGAGCAAAAATCACAGTTTTCAGCGTAGAAAAAAGGAGAAAGAAAAAGAAGAAAAAAGATTTTATAGCCTAGCTATTCAAAAGCAATTATATTTTTAGTTACACAGAGAGACATTTTCAGACTTCTAATTGCTCCAAATCTATCTGCTAAAGAGTCATTACATTCCATTTTAACCCTTCTCTGACACCAGGAACTAATGCTGTAATTGAACTGTGTCACCAGTGATCTCAGTTCAAAATCATTAGTGGAGTTCTTCTTTTTTATATTTGCTCTAACATTTCTGTTCATTGCTTACAGGCATGGGGCCAGATTTGCTGCCAGCATATGTGGGTACAGCACCACTGAGATCGGTGCTGTTGTGTCCAATTAGGCCTGTGATGAGGTTGGCCCCATGTGCTACGAGCTTTCATTAACCAATATATTCCCATTATAGGCTGTGATTTGTTCACCCAACTACATCCTCTTAAACGTGTGGCAATGCAGTAGAATAAAACTCAGCAGGGTCATGCTTTGAATTCTCCCCATTTTTATTTTTTTTATTATCAGAACCCCATCTTCGGGCAATTTCTTATCCACACACATGCAGACAATGAAGGAACAATTTTTTAAAAAGAATTTGGGTTCCTGTGTGCTCTCTGATTCCTTGTTTATAGCAATGTGTGTATGTAAAGTACCCTGGGTTCATCTTCTTTTTTTCCGCAGACCTTAATTGAAGAATGAGAGAAACTGAAGCAGAATATCATGGTAAATATGCTAATAAGGTTCCATACAACTTGTGTGTTATGGGCTTTGTTGCACTTATCAAAAACAAACCCAAAAAGCATTAAATGTCAGGGATATTTCTAAATGCAGTCTTATAAGGTGATATTTAACTGTAAACAGTATGATAGTTATTGGCAACTGATAATGTGAGTCCTATAGCAATCTGTTAATTAAGATTCCACCCACATTTCTAGTTTAAACGCTGCCATAAAAATATGCTCTGTACTATAATCTGGAACACAGATTTAAGCACAGCAGCGCTTTTTGTTTGTTTTGTTTTTAATTCCAAAAAATCGGTCAGCCATTTTATAGCTGAGAAAGGCAAACAGTAAGCTATAAGTTTCGAAGCCCTCAGTTATGATCTTACACAACTCATCTGAACTCAAGATTAATGCTCCCAAATGCAATAACTCAATCCCATTTCCCATAGCATTTGACAGCTTAGAGCCCAGCATTTAGTCAGCAGGTACTGGAGGGGTTTGTTGGTGCCAGTGTCTATCAAACTTGATTCATAATCTACCTTACTCCTCCAAGCATGTGCAGGCCAGACAGATGTCATTATTTATGATCTAACTCTGCCTGTGCTCCCCGTGATGGAGTATGCACCATTGGGCTGGGTTAGCACTTCCTGCAAAGCTCTCCTCAGTATGACTCTGGTTTGAGCACAACCAGGCAACTAGCATTTTCTGGCTCACATCTGACTAATGCAGAGCACAGGAGAACGTAGTTTGTGGTAGTTTGTCATTGTGTAGATAGCACCTGAGGAGACAACACTTTCTGGGCCAAACTGTGGCTCATGACCTGTTGGAAGGCTTACGTTGAGGTGAGCAACCCAATTTCCATTTTTACCCATCTGATATTGAGACCAGGCACCCTAGGGACAGAAAAATGAGCTTGTATCTGGGTCAAGATCCTGGCTAACTAGGTCACCACTGTGAATGTGTCACCTGCACTGAGCTTTGCTCCCAGAGGAAGAGCAAATGCCGTGTGTGACACATAGAGTGTTGGACACGCTTCCAACACTGCCGTCTAAGGAAACAAAACTTCTTTCCCCAACCCAGTCATCTGGCGGCTTAACAGCCCTTCCTTCTCTGAGGAGAGAGCATCAGTGCTAATGGAGACACACAGTGGTACGGAGTGGAGAATGGATCCTTAGTTAAACCAACCCAGAGCTGAGGGAAAAAAAGTGGACAAAAAATCCTCCCAACTAGTTTTAACCTGCTTGGTTTCCCAATCTTATTATTCTCTTCTGGCTGCGTCAACACTTATGGCCTCATCCACCAGTAAGATGATGTCAGTCCAGTGGGAGAACAAAGCAGAGGAGAGTGCAGAGTAATCTGCTGTAACAACACTGCTGTCTGAGGCAACTTAATGTGTACAGGGATCTATGGCTCAAAAATTCAGGTGCAATGGTTTAGTGATGACCATCACTCTGTAATCTGTCTTTGTTTGAGAACTCAGTTTTCAGCTCAGGCTATGACCAATGCACAATATCATAAGATCTGATTGACTTCATGAACCTTTGTTCTAGTTCAACTTCAGTTTCTTACTTTGAAACTTAATAAGAGATTTTATGTCCTTTTTACACAATTGTATCTAAATTTACATTAGTTTTACTGTTATTATATGATTACCAAATCAATAATATAATCTTTTTTCAGTATTTACTTAGCATAATAAAACCTGGAAAATCACCTAAAAAAATCAAAATGAAAAACATTCCTCAAGCACAAATGGAATTCAAAGACTATAAAAACTCCACACTCCCAGCTCCTCTCACTTTATGTGAACATTAACCTGAGCTTCTCTAAAGCAATCAGTACTGGTTTAGCTCAATTCCCCAAGCTCAGCACCTGTACACATGAACACCCCTGGCCTTTTCATGACAACTGGAGGGCAGCTGTGTGAAACTTTCCTAACAGCCGTACTCTACAGCAGGTCACAGACCTGCTTCCCCACCACTTCCTTCATGCACCCAAAAGGTGAATGCTTCCCCTCAGCCATACTGAATGCATTCAGATCATACAGGAGGCAAGACACCAGCATAAATGCCAATTATTCTTATTACCTGTTGGAAAATAATCATTATCATTACATTTCCAAAATTAGATTCCACATTAATCTCTTCCTTTGGCGCCCTTTATATTACACCACAGAGGTTTAATCTGCAACTAGTCTTTCTTGCTTCTGTGGGATTATATTATCACCTTAATGTGCCTCTAATAGATGGTATTTTTGGCACGTGAAATGATGAGTGTGTATTGTAAACCAGTTAGGCTTTATTTTAAAAATAAACTGTGATAGACTATGGAAAAACATCATGAAGCACTGAGAAATGCTTTAATTTCTTGATAGCTCCTGCCATCAGAAACTGTTGTTTAGCCAATCTGCTAAACCATTGAAACCATTTTTTTAATATTATATGGCTCCTCCGCTAACATTTTTCCTGTTCCATAGAACTAATTACCATCCCATACACTACTGTACATACCTTTTGTTTAAATCAAAAGTTAGATTTATTTAGTGATTCTTTCTAAAAAAGCAGGAGACAAAGACATGAATGCCTTCTAACTAATATTATTCTGTGGAAATTTTTATCTTAGCCATTGTCATATTTTAAAGAGTTAATTTCCATTTTGACTGTGTTTTATTAACAGGCCACTGGAAGCTTATAAACACTTCAAGGCTTTTAAGATAGTGTTTTTGCAAAAATGATTAATTATGCAGTGTTATGGATTATGATGCCCTCTTTCCCATGGTTTCCAGACTTCTTGCTTGTTGTCATGTAGCTCCAACAGTTCGATGAACACAAGAATATTTTTTTCCAAGTGTGTTCTAAAAGGAAGTGTGATTCTTTATAAAGGACATATTGCAAATTGAAAAGCTGCCATTCACACAGTCAGATTGTCCTGTGGTTTATATCATAAATAACGGCTCTACACTTCCTAAAGACTAGTTTGGCTCTTGTGCAAGACCCCAGACTATCAGCTGCAGAGACTGACAAGCTTAAAACCAGCAGAGACAGTGGTAATCATCAAGACTGATTTCCCACACAATACAGACCATATACATTCTCTCACTATTTCTTCCAAAGGAGACAATTTTTCTTCCTGAAGCATAAGAGATATTTTATCTCTTAGACAGCAAAGGGATGGTGACACCTTCTACCGTGTCACCTCGTTTTTTGACAGAACAATGTCTGAATAGTTCTGTTACTTAGTAATTCTCAGATTCTTTATGGATCATGTGAACTGGAGCTGAGTAAATCTTGAAACAGGTATGTCTACTGGAGAGTATCTATTTCATTTCTTAATTAATATAGACAGTGTGTCCCAGCCCTCCAAACACAGACATAGCTTTCCTACTCTCTTCCTGAGAATACCACAGTGAGTGAGTGGATTTATTCCCAGGAATATTAGCGGTTCTCTCAGTACGCAGACACTGCAGAGAAATTACACTTTTGACTTAATTGCAATTTCCCACATCAGAAACCTGATAGAACAGGCTTGCTCTTCTCTGCTGGAAGGGTATCCCTGGGTTGCAACAAAACCGTTTTACAAAAGCAAGCAGAAGACTAGTAACACACCAGGAATTGTGCATTGATGTTTTCTGTCTGCAGGGCAGTGTGATGGCCAGGCTCATTCAGGAGCCCTGGGGCTTCCTTGCTGATGAGGCACCAGCAGAAAGATGTGGTAAGCATGAAGAATCACATTTTGACCTGGCCTGTCCGTCCATGTAGAGAAGCCTAGTAGGGAGGTAGAGAAAGGTCTTATTCCCTCGGGGGATTTTTCTTGTTACAGGAGACCAGCAATCTACGTCTTGTGCAGTAAACGGGCAGACAAGGGGGGCAATTCCTCTTGTCCCTGATATAGTAGCAAGCTCAAGTGAGCTCGCATGGACAAGAAAATAGAAGAGCCTTGAAGGCAAAAATGACCTATCTCCTCTCTAGTCTAGGGCTGGGGATGGAGGGGGTTGCCATGACCTATAGTCTGGCGTGCACTTTTCACGCGGAGCTGGACAGACACATGAAGCCTTTCCTCCAGGGACTCTGGGAGATGGAATTCTTATCTGCCACAAATAGTTAGCATGGAAACCATTCACTTTGTTCCATGGCTAAAATGCAGCAGCTATGCCTGCCATCACTCTGTTAGAATCTGACATAGCAATTCTTAATCATGCTTTGGCTTTTCTTTTTGCTTTCCATCCTTGCTCTTGGAGGGGTTGGCACAGCTGATAAATTATTGCATGAAATTCAGAGAATGGCATGAAGTCCATGTTACAGGCAGGAGACACAGAGAACTCTGACCAAGAGCGTGTGGACACGTGGCACCTTTTACCTAGATCGAAGGTGACAGAAGGAGCTGCTCCCAGTGCTGTGGTGAATCACCGCTCTCACAGCAGAATCTACTGTTCTTTCAGGCTCCTTCAGCTGCTCATGGAAAAGCTCCCCAAACCATTTCAGCTCAGACAAGTGGTCCCTGCTTGAGAGGGTGATGAGTAAATCTCTGCTACCCCTTTTGGATTCAAGTACATTCCTGAAAGCAGCTCAGGCTGTTTTGCCCCTGGCTCGGATGGGTAGCTAGGAGGCGGGGTTTGGCTGATAACCTCTGCAGCTGACACTGCTGCTGCAGCTGGAAAAAGGATGCATGCTCACGCATTGACTTGCCCAGGGTCAGATTGTAGCATAAAGAGACT
This sequence comes from Chamaea fasciata, assembly GCF_029207755.1. NCBI lineage: Eukaryota > Metazoa > Chordata > Aves > Passeriformes > Sylviidae > Chamaea > Chamaea fasciata. The sequence goes on along the minus strand of NW_027094086.1, from coordinate 45,698,054 downwards.
TACAGCTAATAAGCAGAAGACAAACACAGGGAAGGCGGGAAAAAGTTCACAGCAGAAATTCTACAGTGCCGTAAAAAGAGGAGAAACAAGGGAAGCAGAGGGGCATAACAGTTTATTAGAATAAAGTCCTTTATTCAGTATTAGAAGAAAGCACATTTTGTGTCGTTCTTCACTTCTTGCAACAAAGTCTGTATATAAACAACTCCTAGTTTTATGACGCAGCAAACCAAAAAATTCTTCTCCAAAACTGTTAGACAGTGATAATTAAAGCTGCTTTTGAAGAGACTGGATTTGAACCACTGCTTGACAGGGAGAGAGCATTATGCAGTACCTTGCACTCCCTCTGCATCATACTGCCTTTCTGTTGTAACGAACTCACTCCAAATGAAAGTTAAATCACATCAGACAAACAGATAATGAGCTTGTGCTGCAATGTTTAATAAGTTAATCAAGTATGTTAATGATACATATTTACAAGAAAGGACTTTGACTCAAAATCAAGTCAGGAAACAACAAAGGGTAGTAATAAAAACAGCTTTGCATCGACAAAGTCCAGATGAATATGAGATAATTTGGGCATCAAAAAGAGAACAGAGAAACTGGTAATAGATGGAGCTATGAAGAAGAGCTGAATTTCACAGCATATCCAATTACAGAAGTCATTACTGATGAGACTAGCAAAACAACTTGTCTATACAGGATATGAGTGGAACTCAGTGGATTAAATTGTCTAAATCTGTACCACATTTCATATTTATTTTTTAAAGTGGCTTGATATGTGGAATCTGAATCTCAGACTCTTGGAACATCTGGAAGGTCTCAGGTTTTTGGTTGGTTCATTAGAAAGTAAGGTAGTTGTGAGTTTAGTGTTTCAAACATTATTTCCCCCTCTACAACATAAAGCGTGCTTGGAGTCATTTGGATTGAGGTTTCTGTTTTCCTGGTCAATTCTCATGTCTTTAAAAATAAAATGACTGGAGTAGAGTCATCTAATTGTGAAAGCCCCCATTTTAGATACTGTGATTGGTTGACCCTTGTTGGATGCCAGATGCCCACCAAGGCCACTTTATCACTCTCCTCCTCAGCTGAGACAGGAAAATATAATGAGAGGCTCTTGGCTCAAGATAAGAACAGGGAGAGATCGCTAACCAATTACCATCACTGGTAAGATAGATTCAACTTGGAGAAATTAAGTGAATTTACTACCAATCAAAGCAAGGGAGAATAAGGAGAGGTAAAACCAAATCTTAAAACACCAAAGGTCACTACCAGGGTCACTGATGAGCTCAGCCTCAGCCAGCAGTGGGTATATCTTGGAGCCAGCTTACATTGGTTCTGTTGGGCATGGGGAAATTCCTAGCAGCTTCTCAGAGAAGCCCCCCTTGTTGACCTCCCACTACCAACAGCTGGCCATGCAAATCCAGTGCAGCTAAAAAATGATATCTTCTCTTGATCTCAAAACCATGAGATACACTTAAATGGTCAAAAATGAAGGAAGACTAAAGTGTATCCCAGCTGGGACTTAGCTACATGTCTTTCACTGAAGAGAATTTAGTTTCCACTTTCTTTCCTTTAGAGAGGAAAATTATTGGTCCAGATGTAGAAATGTTGCTTGTAGCTCTAGTGCTAGCTTGATCCAAGCCTGAACAAAACATCTCTGAGCTCTGATTCACACCTACTATAGTGTATAATCCATTTATCTGGGTGCATTTTGTTCATTTCCCCATTCTCAAATCCTTCTTGGTGCCTTGAGAACATGTAATGTCTATTAATGTTTAATGTCTATTTGGTTTACTCTGGTGCACACATTTTGCTTAAAGGAAAGCTCCCTGGGGTCAGATGGAACTGGGCCTTAAATGTGTATTTAAAGTATCTGTGTTCCCTTTCTTTTAAATCTTTTGCTTCCTTGACTTTTCTTAAGTTTATTCTCAGTGGTGATAATTCAAACTTGGAATTCAATGATGCTCAACCATTTTAAATTTCTTTCATCATACATGTCTATGTTCTTGCAGAACTACACTTGTTTTAATTTAGTAACCTGGGTTTGTTTTGCAGTGTTTGTCCATAAATATCCATTAAACATCCTGTCCCAAAATGGGGGCTGTTCTTCAGCAATGTGCTCTTGGCTATTTGAGCTTTGTGACTGGTTCACTGAATAGTAGAGACTGTTTCTGCTCCCTCCGTTGGAAGGCAGAAGTGTTGCAATTTAGATAGTAAGGAGCAAGAGAGCTCTTTGGATACCCAGCATTTTCAGTGCTTGGGTACCCAAAGGACTGATTTATTTTTCAAGGTTAACACTTTTTAGTAAAGTGTGATTGTGAGCTGCCTAATGTTTTACATCCATAATTCAGCTTTATTTGTATTAGGGAATGCATTAATAGCTTCAACAGAAGTCTAAACATTTTGCTGAAGGATGAAAGACATTGTGACAGTGCTGGAATGGTTAATGCTTTTCTCTTGTAAACTGCATAACCCAGATGTTAAAATCACTAGGAGCTATCAATGATGACTCTTGTTAACTCATTGCGTGTCATCGGCAGTGGTGTTTAAATGACAGCATCACAAAATCCCACTGAAGACCAATGGGCAGCGGGATAGATCATCTGATGTCTCTAAAAGGTTTTTGTTGGGCTGCTTTGACAGCCAGAATTCGGCTTGCCTCAGACCCTGGCAGAAAGGGAGACTGCAAACGACTGCATAAAGGAACAGAAATTTTCCTAGTGCTGCTTGTCTCATCCTTTGTTTCTTTCCGGCTCTCATCTCAAGGGCTACTCTCACTTGATCCTTCTGACTGCCCCACTTCTGCCTTCCAGTCCCTCTCTCATCAAATTTTCTGCTTTTCAGAGTAAAACCTGGTCTCCCAGGTAGCAAGATGTTTTGTGCACTGCAGTGAATATCATTTTCCTTCAGGGTTAACCTCATTGAACACACTGAAGTTTTCCTGTATTGTTTCTGGCTTTTTTTTTTTTTTAATTTTTTTTTCTCTACACTGAAAAGCTTAGCCTCAAAGTGCATTTCTCTCTCAGCTCTTGCAGCAGGAAAAAACAAAGCAGCTCTGCCATAACTTTGGTTTTTAAATTTCTTCTAATTGTTGGACAGACTATTTTTTTCCACTACAGCAGACTGTCTGTCTATGTCTAGCTAAGAAATAATGGAAAATAACAATAAAGCAATGAACACATTTCATAGTTGTGTGAGGCATGCACTTCATCGCAAGCCTTTTCTGTTCTTCATATGCTCCTGTTTAGTCCCTGTTATTGTTCACTCAGCATTTTACAATGACAGGCATATAAACATTATGGAATCATGCAGCTGGAGCATGCCTGAATGCAAATTACCTCTCACAGGAAATTGTGTAGCTCACACAGTACCTGAAAATAAGGATCCAGGTAAGGAACATGGAGAGTCTTTGCATGTGAGTGGAATTACACTAATTTACAGCAGCTAAGGATTTGCTTATGCATAGACCTCAACAAGCAGGTGAAAAACAGCTTGTCCTGTTCATGATTGGCATCTTTCTTGGCACAGTTCCTCGCACCAGCCCCTCAAAATTAGATGTAAATTTTCCCCCTTCCCTTAAGGTTGAAATACTGGGGCTTGAGGGATTTGACTTGTACATGATTTAGGTATAAAATGGTTTTAAGTGCACAGACATGTCAATCCAGCACAAAGGTTAAATTTCTTCAGGGAGAGAAATCTCTGCAGTCTTGTCCCTTCCCTTGAACTGAAATGTCCTCCAGTTAAAATGCCAGACAGTTCAGAGGCAAGGAGCAGATTTAGAAAGTTGTAATGAAGGGAAGGCAGGCTCTTTGGCAAGGAGCTGATGCAGCGTAGCTACCAGACAAAGCAAGTCAATTGCGCTATGATGACAGAAACTGAGTCCGTCCCAGTAATTCCTTTCTTTCCTTGTCCTTTACAAAATTTAAAAGGGTTTATTATACCCCCATGACAACTAATAGGAGCAGACCTAAAATTAATTAAATATATACAGTCTTTTCACAAAGAAAATTAGTTTTGCACCAAAACCTCACCAACACTTACTGGTTTGGATATGGCCAATTATAGTAACAAATACTACAGAGATAATAGATTGGGCTAAAGTTCTAATACAGTAATTTTATTTGCACCAAGTATGTGTTTTGTTTAAATTACTGCTTTGTGAAAAAACTCCAGTTGCCTCACATACCATACAAGCTTTAAAGAGGGATTTGTAGTGTTTCTTGCCCTTCCATTTTTCTCATGGACAATGTTGATCTGTCTGCCCGAAGAGCCATTGAGGCTCTGAATCAGGGTAAGGAAAGAACAGAGAATACCCCTGCCTTACATCTTGAGTGGCTGTTTACACTTACACAGAAGCAAATTAAATCAAAATGACATTTTCTGATACTTTGTGTTATGCAAATTGTTCCACAAGGGGTAATGCCAGCACACAATGTGGTCCAAAGACCCACAGAAAAAGACTTGCACAGAAATTAAATGTGAGCTGAGTGAAAGGCTGCTGTTAATTTGTAGGGCCAAGGGCTAAATGTCTTCATTTTGCAGCATGTGGAGGAACACTCTGGAAAGAGGCAACCACTTAGAGCAAAACACAGCCTTCACACAAACCTTTAAAGACATTGCACAGGCACTTTGAATGAATGACCTGTGTTATAGCAGAAGGCATCACCCTATCATCACACAAAAATTTTCTTTACTATAAAATGAATAGAGATATCTCTAAATGATAAGTATGAATTCTTCTGTACTGAATACCAGGAGTGTTGTCATCCTTGGCTCGTTGTAACCGCAATAAAAAGCATGCTGTACACAAACTAACACACAGCAAATTCTGCTGCATGTGGGGAAACAAAGTATCTGTCACAATAACATAACACACCCCCCATGGATGCCCTCATCCTATTTTATTTTCTAAAGTTTTGACAAAAAACCATTAATTCATCCATAGTTTAAGAAGGAATGGAATTAAGTTCAGAAGCTGCCCAGTAGTACAGACAACCAGTATCCAAGTAATATCTCATCTATCCAAAAATGTGTCAGGTGACTAATCAGAAAAATACTTTAAAAACTTTTCAAAATGTAATAGATATACTGTATTAAATTCATACATTAAAAATTGTGTGTATAAAACTTTGCAGTGGGATGTAAAAAAACCCCTGGATTCCTGGAAACAATTCTAGGGCGTCTCTTTACATTCCACAGTCTTTTCTTAGTCCAAAGATGTTACCTCGACATCTGCAGGAGAGATAAGCGGGAAACGGCCCATTAATCATGGGCTGACCACATCTTCACAGTTAATCAGGAGATCCGATATCCATCTGGGCGGAGGGCAGCAGGAACCTTCCGACAGAAGATTCGGAGACCTTTCATTCAGACTTCTTTTCAATCTCTCAGGAAATTCTTTCAAACATCCCTCGCGGGATACCGGACATTTCAATGATTGTATTATGTGCATGATGTCATGTTCTTCAGGCGAATCCCTGTTCTTTGTTACTGTCCTGTTTATGCCTCAGGGTAGAAAAATGGTATAAAACACCTACCCTGAGACCCCAAATTTGTGGGCAGTTTCCGGAGAAGCACCCTTTGCTGCTCCCGGATTGTCCACCCAGCATTCGATCAATGTTGTCCTGATTTATCATGGCGTTTTCTGAAATTGCTTTTCAAATTTGTTAAATAAATCTTTGATTTTTGAAATTGGCTCTGATCATTTATAACACAAAACATAATATTCAGTACTGTATAAACACTATTCAGTCATGGCATTCCTGTTCCTGACTTGAAAATCTGCCTGAAGGTTCAGCTGGACTATTGCTATTCCTTCCCCAAACAGACCTGAGGTAAAAGTGATCTAGGGAAAAAAAGGGAAAGTCTGTGCAATTGTGCTCTTGAATGTCTGGTTAGGTTTCTTGGTAATGTGACATCAGTGGGGTGAACATGTTGGTTTTAAATTCCTTGAGTGGTCACTAAGCAAAAAGTGCAGAAAGGTCAGGGTAGCACAAAACTTAGTACTGGTTCTATTATTACTTTTGTCCTTATTAGCTCCGTAACAGGAAAAAACTGCCACATCCATCTCAGTGAAGAGCAAGAGAAGAGCAGGGCATCTTTCTGAGCTTGTCCTCCATGACACATCCATAATTTTGGCTTATTTCAATATTCCTTTAGTTATACTACACTAGACACCAATACTCTTCAGCTGACTTTTGAGCTGAACTGTGTTATCAAAGAGTCATAGAATTGTTTAGTTTGAAAAAGAATTTTAAGATAATGAAGTCGAACTTTTAACCCACTGCTGCCCAGTCCACCACTAAACAATGTCCCCAAGTGTCACGTTACACACCTTTTAAATATCACCAGGGATGTTACTCAACCACTTCCCGGGGCAGCCTGTTCCAATGCTTGATAACATTTTTGCTGAAGGAATTTTTCCAAATATTTAATCTAAATCACCTGTGGTGCAACTTGAGACCACTTTTCCCATCCTATTGCTTGTTCCCCAGGAGCAGAGCAACCCCTACCTCAGTACAAATTCCTTTCAGACAGCTGTAGAGAGCGGTAAGGTCCCCACTGACCCTCCCCCTGAACTCCTTTTTCACCAAGCAGCTTTCCAGACACTGCCCCCAGCATCTAGTGCTGCATGGGGTTCCCCAGGGCAGGACCTTGTTGAATCTCAGGCTGTGGATCTGTCATATCCATATCCCTCTGTACACCCTTCCTGCTCCCCAGCAGATCAGCCCTCCTGTCAAACTCAGTGTTGATGCCTTGGGAAGGCTGACCTGAAACTCACCGAACAGAGCTAGAGAATAAAGTCAATATTTATTAAAAGGCCTTAATTATATACCTTGGGCAGTACAAGAGCCTGGCCAGGGCTACACCGAAGGCGGACTTAGAATGGTCACAAAATGGATGACTGGTCACAAGGTCTCACACTTTTATAAGTTTTTTGTTCATTTGCATACTGGGGTTTAATTGTCCAATTACAGCTTCAGGTTGTGAGGTCTCATCCTTCTTGTTTCTCTCCTCAGCCCACTACTGTTTATGCTTTTGGGCCTGAAAGTTGTACTCATTGTCCTTGGTCTTCAGCAGGAAAAGAGTATGTTTTGTCTAGCTACTCTGTAAAGAGAGGTTACTAGCACTTAATATTAAGCTCAGAGCTACACCCCTAGGCAGCACAGAATCTGAAAAACATGAAAGCTAAAACTTAAGGCATCAGTGTCATCTACAAATTGGTTGTACAGATTGCAGGTATACTTGATCCTCTTGGCCAGATCATTGACAAAGGTATTAAATGGGACTGGCCTCAGCTGAGCCCTGGGGAGTCTCACTGATGACCAGCTGCCAACTGAATCTAACTCCATTCACCACCTCTCTCGGCCTGGCCATCCAAACAGTTTTACACTCAGCAAAGACTGTTCATAGCATCCATAAGCAGCCAGTTTCTCCAGGACAATGTTGTGGAAAATATTTTTTAAAGCTTTACTAAAGTCCAGGTAGACACCATCCAGTTTTTCCTTCATCCACTAAGTGGCCTCATGGAAGGAGGCAAAGTGGGTCAAGCAAGACCTGCCTCTCATAAACTCACTCCAAATGGGCCAGACCCACTGATGATTCTGTGTGTGCTGTGCAGTGGCACTCAAGATGATCTGCTCCATGGCCTTTTCTAGCACTGAGATCAGAGTGTATCTCCCCAGATATTCCTTCCAATCCTTCCCGTAGTTGTATGTTATACTGTAACTTAGTGCATTGAAAAGTGCATTTATTTCAAGTTCTATAAGCTCAGCAGAAGCAGACATTATTAAAAGAAAATTCAAGAGTGGTAGAAAAGCCAGGGTTTTCCTCTGGTCCTGTTAACATTTGTGCACAAATTGTGGTTGATAAACAAGAGCAATCATGTGTCTAAGATGAGGATGTGGTCATAGGGAGAGTAGCAAGGCACGTTGTAAGATCAAAGCTAATGTCCTCTCATCCTTGGGGAATTTTGAGGAATGTGAAGTCAGAAATGTGAACATGGGCTTTTTCTCCTGGGTGCCATTCCTGTTCTGTTTCACTTGATTGAATGGGATCCTCACCAGGGACTTTCTATATTTCTGCCTAATCAGGGGAAAACACAGTGAAAGATGTGACTAGCCATCTGTAGGGGACAATTTTTGGGCTACAGACAGGAGTACACATTTGCCTTGCCAGAAACTAATTCAGTCCAGGGATTCATCACCCTTCCTGAGGCCCTGCTTCAAAATTCACTGTGATGGACTATGTATGCCATTACCAAAAACATTTGAGAACATGTCTCTGTGGGCTACATTTATCAGCACAAATACAGATATTCTTTGTTAAAATGGATCTTACTCCCAGTCTAGGTAGAAGTAAGGGTGATTGTTGCAGCCTCTTGGGTTTTTAGAGGCTTTCATATTGGGATTGCAAAGAAGCTCAGGAATAAAAGTTCTGTTGACTTTATTATTATTGGTGGTAGTGGTATTGGGGTCTTTTCTTAATTTTTTTTCAGCTGAGAAAGGACACATAGGCCAGTGACAATAGACGTCCAATGTGAAATGAGCCCAACTCAATCAGTCACATAATGGTTGATTGCTGTTCCAGATGGTGGAAAAAACAGAAGGACAGGATCTACCACACATCATGGAGACATAAATAAAAGAAAAGAGAGGGAAAAGGCCCCATAGGTGAAGACAGTAGGTTGAATTCAAGGGAACGTGGTCTTACTGTGACATAGGTGGGTAAGAGAAAAGGTTATGATTGACTGGAAGATTAAGTGATTTGCTGATGTTCTCATGCAGCAGCTCTCCACGTAAAGCAGAGGTTTCTGTTTATCCTGTTCTTTGTGTTGTGGATACAGTTGTCTCCTCTGTCAGCACATGAAAAATTCTGCAACACAGCACACAATAGGACTCAATAAAACTTTTAAGACATAGGTGCAACAGTAAAGAGCTACTTTTTTATCACGTATTCAAAATAAGTATCATCTTTGACATCAGCAACATCTTATGATGTGGCACATGTGACCATATTCCACAGAAGTACAGTCATCTCTTTCTGTTTTAAGCCTCTGAAATAGGACTGGGAGATGTAGCAACTTGTAGAATCTCAGCAGTGAGTTTATGAATGATGCATGAAACAAAGTCTACCTCCGCCTGACGCACAAAGGGAATATCAGGCAGGGTTGTGAAACCACTACTGGGCTGGGGTGCTTGATGTGATATACAGATCAGGCAAAGGCAGGAAAGTCCTCCTGAAAGCACATTACTTTCAAAGTGTATGTGCAAAAGCTCAATGAGAAAAAAAAGAAAGAGATCATGATATTAGGCTGTTTGCATAGTGAGTTTTTCCCTTTCCCTCCCTACCATTCCCTTTCCCAAAGCCATTTCCTTCACAGATTGGGCAAGAGTAAAGACTGTTTTCATCACTCCTTAAATAGATTCTTTAGGAACTCATTGTAGTGAAATATGCCTAGTATATTTCAAGGAAGGTCTTTCACTTAAAAGCAGTGTTTTGTGACCTTTCTAATAATGAAATATCTTCCCATACTTCACATGCTAGTAGAGGGATCTAAGAAGCACTGGAAATTATTTCTGTGGTGTAATAAACCCCCTATATTTTCCCCAGATTATTCTGATTTTTCAGATGACAGAACAAGAAATAGTGGCAGTTACCAAACCAGTTCATATGTGTATGTATCTAAAACATGGGGGGTTATTTTTTAAATGATCACCAAATAAGAATGCAAAGCCTAAAGAAGTCAAAAGGTCAAAAAATGTCTTTCAACACCACAATGATCTTACACATCACTTGGAGTTCTAAATTTTAAGTCACAGAACCCTTATCTACAAAACAGCAATGGAGGTAGAAAATACACTTGAAAATATTTTCTTTCCTGTTTTACATGTCAGCATAGGCAATATTTAGTTACTAAAACATCTTACTTGTTAACAGGCATTTGCAATAGCCTTTAACTGAATTGCTTGTGCCAATGGAGAGATGAGTATGAGGATCAATGCACCTGTCAGTACCAACAAAGATGACAAATCAGCAGGCAAAATAAGTCACCTTCCTACACTTATGAAAAAGCCAAACACGGTGTTTTCTTGACGCTAATGCATCAACAAATATTCCACACCACTGTAATCTGAATAGAAACCCTTTTTCTCCCTGTTTCCTACATCTCTACACTGATGATCTTCAGGATGTAAATGTTAAAACTGACTATTTCTCCAGCATTTTGTTAAGATGTAGGGTTGCAAAAGCTTTTATCTTTTATTAGATTTACAAAACAACTAGGGATAAAAAAAATTACAGATTTTGGAGTTCTCTTATAAACTCTGGTAAGAAGCATCAACTTGAAAGCTAAAAACAATTCAGATATATTTGCTCATAGCTTAATCTAATTTTGCTAATTGACTAGATCACTTGAGAGGAAAGTAGTGACAGAGATGTGACACACATCAGTAGGAAGAGAGTTGACAGATCCTATGGAACAGACACAAGAAAGAAACCATTAATGTCCATGAAAATGGGGTCAAACTGGAATAGCACATAATGCAATATCTTTGTTATTGTCCTTTTGAGTAACCAAGGGAGTTAAAAATTTTAATATACACTTATAATTTGAAGGGATTTGTAGGTCTCCCTTGAGATATGCTACTGAGGAGCCAGAGATGTTGTGTGAAAAAGAGTAGAATTGAAGATTTCTGCCCTTTTTGGATTATCTAAGAAAAATTCTTGCTTCTGCACACATTATTCATTTTTTAAATGACAGCACTGGCTGTCATTTAAATATTTTTTTTCTTGATATCATTTTCTAGGAAGAGTATATGTAAAATCAAAATATTTAAAGGGTCTACTTATGGGGACATTCATGATGTCTTCATCATATCAACCTGAAAGATTTGGGTCCATTTAATAAATATTAGTGTGTGGAAAGGTTTCAAGAGTTTTATGAGGATGCTATTGTTTGAGAAAGAGAAATGAAATATTGTGAAGTCATATTTATATGCATTATTTCCGAGATCCCATTTCTGCTGAACAGTGCAGAATACAATGAGTATATCTAACAGTGGTCAGGTAGAGCTGTGCCTGGAAATAAATTATATTGGCAGCTAAAAATGGTAGATTCCAGTGCAGAATTATATCTGAAGATCGGCCCTTCAGTGGGAGCCTGAAGAAGCCTGAAGTTTTTGTTTTTCTGAAGTTTTTCCAGGGAAGAGCTGCTCATTCCTTTCACTGTGGAATGCCTATCATATTTGAAGCACTGAACAAACATGATTTTAATTCAGAGAACTGAGGGCAGGCCAAAAGACAATCTGAAGGCAGAAAACCTGGGGGCAGATCTTATAAGTTCACAGGATGCCCCTCCAAGTCTGCTTTTACTTCCACGGAGAAGTAAGAAAAAGCAGAAGTCCAGCACCCAAACTCAGGCCCTGGATACTCAACACATTGCCCTGGAGTTATGTGAACTGCACCTTCAGCAGCCCTGCATTTAACACAACTGACACAAGATAGCAAACTAAGACAGCTGCTTCCAACTGATGTTGTCACTGGTCAGGAGAGGAGAAAGGAGAAGGTGGTGAGATAAAGACAAAAGAAGGTGAGAACAATTAACCTCTGACATACAGTATAATATATTATGGTCATCACCAGCTTAATTGAGGATAGAAGCTGCATCAGGAATATGCTCTAACATGTGCATAAGCTTTGCAAGGTTCATTTGCAAAATGCCACCTATTTGCATTATCTGGGACTAATTTGCATTTCTCTTCCCCAGTCATTTTCAGACAGGTGAATATTAATAAAGATCCCCAGGTAACAAAATATTAAGAATATTTAGAATGTGGAAAACGACTTAATGTGGTTAAGGGTAACCACATTTAAGTGTAGGCCATCTAATAGTTTAAAGGAGGATGCAATTCTCATTGTGTCTTGGGAAAACGTCAGTCGTGAGGCCTTCCAGTGACAGGCACAGGCCAATGCACAGTATGCTGTCTTAAAGCCTGGAGACCAAAGTCATCTTTCTAGATCCATCATTGTTTCATTTTCTGGGGCACTGTTGTTTTGCCATTTATCCTGGTGACAGGGAAAATGTCTGCACACAGGCTGATTCTGCATCTCAGCACACATAAGCTCTACAAAGTACCTTGCTGACAGACACAAAGCACACTTCAGCATGCAGGGAAGAATTGGTGGTTTGGTTACAGTAAATAGGAGCTGGCAGTAAATGAGTAATATCTAATTAGGTATATCTGCAGATTCCTTGTCCCTAAAATGGAGCCATTGGAATTTCACTCCATTGTCATACAGTTTCTCATCGTGAGGGTAAAAGCACAACAAAATGTTTGGAATTGCTTGAATTCTCCATTTTAACAGAGTGACCTGCCATCTGCTGCTCTGCCCACGCTTATGGTCCGTTGCTCCATAGTTAAGCATCCATTCACAAGAGAGGAATGCTTGTGTGGCAGGCAGCTAGGACTCTATTGTATAGGTCTTTACAAACATTGCACTGTGTTTCCCCAGGCATTTTTATCTTTGTGCCTAAACACATAGTTTTCCTGTGTGGTTTTGTTTCTTGGGTTTTTGTTTTGGTTTTTGTTTTGTTTTTGGTTTTGGTTTTTTTTTTTACCTCAAGGAAAACAAATCTCACAGCTTAGTAGAGTATTTCCGAAATTTAGAGATACACATGCACACATATATAATATTTCAGTATAGATTTCTATGCATAGATACATACCTATTAAAGTACAATTACAGAGAGATGGGATGAATATCAATCTTGGAGTTAAATTCTGATATAATTGAGTCTAGAAAGACAGACTTTGGGGGCAATTAAATATTATTTTTGCTGACAAAACTGCCTTGGGAAGTTCCTCAGCACTGTCCTGACTCAGCTGCTGCCCCTCTGCTGCAGTTTGTTGTCTCCTTGAAGGAGGCAATGCAATTGTTTGTGGAACACTCTGTGCCTCAGACCCTTGATACAATCCAGGGCAAAAAGAAAAACACCAGGAAAAAAAGGCTTTTGTTCTTGCTTTTTGTTTGTTTGTTTGCTTTTCAACACAGATCTCCCTAATCTGATCCATGAAATGATCCCACAAGCAGTTGTGCTGGCACATCTGAATGAGTGTGGGAGCAGGCATAAAGGGCTGCAGGGCAGTGGAGGAAGGGCAGCTCATTTTGCCACCGATGAACACATACCATGTAACTAATCCCAACAGCTCTCAGCAACAATGAGCCAGAACTTCAAACCTTCTAAACTATTAGTATATTTGATTCATGTATTTGACTCTTTAAATATTTTAGGTGTGGGGATGTACTTTAAAAAAAAATTCTCTTTTTGTAATAGATGTGCTGTATAAAATTCGTGTATTAAATTTGTGTGTGTAAAATTATACATTGGAATTGAAAAACCCTGGATTCCTGGAAACGGCCTGAGGGCGTCTCCAAACATTCCAAAGTCTTTTTCTAGCTTGAAGGTGCTACCTCGACATTTGCAGAAGAGAAAAGGTGGAAATAATCACGGGTTGACCACATCTTCCCAGTCACTCAAAGGATCTGATATCGATCTGGGTGGAGATTAACAAATGATTCCATCAAGCCTTCCAACAGAAAATTCAGAGACTCTTCTTTCATTCAGAGACTTTTCTTTCGGACTTTCATACAATTCCTCAGGAAGTTCTTTCAAACATCCCTCACCGGGTGTAGGACATTTCAACAATTGTATTGTTTGCATGATGTCATGTTCTTTGGGCGAATCCGCATTCTTTGTGGCAGTCATGCTGCAGTCGTGCTTTCACCTCAGGGCAGAAAAATGGTATAAAACACCTACCCTGAGACCCTGAATGTGTGGCCATACCTGAGAGCACCATTGTTGCTGCTGGATGGTCCACCCAACATTCGATCGATGTTGTCCTGACTTATCGTGGCATTTTCGAAATTGATTTTTAAAATTGCTAAATAAATCTTTGGATTTTGAATTGGCTCTGATCATTTATAACACTTTTGTTTTTTCACTAAGGCATACTGACAAGAGACTATTCATTTCTTCCAAAATAGAGTGTCAGACAGTGAAATGCAGCTTTAAACTAAATGAATTTTCTTAATGTAACATCTTTCATGCCAGTGAAATAAACAACCAGCATGTATTTCCACTTGGTGCTCAATTCTTCCTCACATTTCAGTCAGCTCTTGTACATTATTATATGACCTCTATTGTTAGAGTTAAATGTATACAGATCACTGATGTTTGCTCCTCAATGAAGCAATTTTTCCCCCTAGGATAAACAATTGTGGGCATTTTATTTATGAAAAGCTCAGTACTGAACATGCTCATGCAGATCCAGCAAATAATATAAGTGTGTACTTAACCTGAGGGGTATAATTTCTGCTGCACTCATCAGGGACAGTATTTACCTCCTGAGAGCAAAGCATGGGTCTCTGAATTACAGCCAGAATACTCAGAACTTCCCAAAACTGAGCTCATAACTAATTGAAGTTACTACAAATGCTTCAGTAGGAGTTAGTCACCTGAACACCATTGGAGATCTGGTCTTAAGGATTCTTTGGAATCCTACTGATCCCTTTTTCTCAGTCATGTTTTATTTCAGTGTATACACAGCTGCATGCTATTTATGCTTCCAGAACTATCCTTTAAACTGTTTTAAATTGGTTTCCTTATCATTTATCGTGTCTCTGAAATTCTTTTTCTAGTATGAAAGCAAGCAGGTGCCTCTGTCTAACCTTCTTTGTTCTAGCCAGTACTGGATATATTCATGCTATGTCATAATTTATTTGTTTCTTTCTAAAGCATTCACCTTTATAATCACCATGCACACAGGAGACATCTTGCTATTCCTCTGATACTTTTTTCCTTGTCCTTCTCTGGATCCATTTGCTTTACCCTTTTTGAAGTGCTGTGCCCAGAATTGTAAGCAGTATTCAAGGTGAACGTAAACTCTCAGTTTACATTATGATACGTTCTTAGTGGCATTCCTTTACTTTTTTAAGATAGAATTGTTTATTCTGTTTGAATCAGGGCTTCCATCAACAGGTAGCTTTCATCAAGAAGACTATGATGAAGGCTTCTTTATATTTTTTCTGCCATGTGGAGCTCATAAGTCTTCCTGCAGTTCAGTATTTTACTGTCAGTTTGCTTCCATTCAAATTCCTCGACTACTACCATTTTGTCTTGGATTTAAATGTCTCTTTCTCAGGCCCTTCTCAACCCAAAGATACAAACATGGAGAAACAATGGTACTCATCCACACACCAATCATGGCTGAACTACCATTTAATTTATCCTTCCTTCAACTGTTCCCCAGTACAGTTTAGGGCATTCTCCACACAGCCATCCAGCTAAGGTGACAGTCCCATTGAATGTATAGGCAGGCAATTCCTCTTGCCCTTCCATGCCTACAAATGCATATGAATAAACAAGAAAACAAGCAAAAGTCCTACACATACAGATCTCCACATTCCCAGGATGGAACTTCTTGTTTCAGCAGCAAGTTCCTCTACCCAGAAGTGAGGGGCTCCATTGTCCAGAGATTGGTACAGTCTGTGTTCCTAAGAGAGTCCATTCTTTTTTCCTGTAACTATGGTATCTTGCATTGTTCACAAGCTTTCCTTTCTCCTCCTTTGCTTCTTTACACAAGCATTGATGAATTTGCTGCACCCTTCCAGTCAAAGAGGTGGAGTTTTTTAAATTTATTTTGCAAGTCAACCCCTTCCTGGGCTGAAAACTAAGTGCTTACTACAGCCTATGCTGCTGACAACTTTGCAATGTCTAATTAATTGCATAACACTTCTTTCTCATCCCACAACTGCATAGTTGCCTTTATGGTCTCCCAAGGGACATTGTCAGGAAATCTACAGCAGGTGGGAGAGCTCATGTGTCATCTCCTACAAATGAAGACTGAGAGACTACTTACCCAAGCTCAGGCACAGATAAGTACCCTAAAATTAGCTGGGCATTTGGTGGCAGCAGCTGTAGGTAGCAATGTGCTGTAAAATGTAGAAACAGATGGCATTGCAGAAAACACGGATGTTGTGTTTATTGTCTGATGGGACGCCCCTCTGCCTCCTTCCTCTATCTTCACAGAGCAATTGGGGGATAAAATGGGGTTCCTTTTCTCCTTCCCTTTCTGCTGCGTCTGTAGCCAGCTTCTCTGGAACTACCAGTTGGTAGCTGGTCATTCTTACCACTTCTCTTCTGGTTTTGACTTTTTTATATTAGAGCCTTCTTCTTTTATATCTTTTGCATGACCCTCACTTCAGATGGTAGCAATAAACATAAAAATATGGTTCCTGGAGCATGTTGACATCCATGAGGGGGGCAAGTGTACATATTACCATTTACTTCAAAGCTGTCAAAGGAAAAAATTTTAAAATTATACCAATGGATGTATATGTTTTACAAAAAAAAAAGGTCAGAATACATAGGAAAAAAGGGGGGTGTGTGTGTGGGGAGGGGGGTTGTTTGTTTGTTTGTTTCGAGTTGTTCGTTTGTTTTTTTCAGAAGAGAATTAGAAATGGGAGACCAGTAAAATTTTGACAAAGTTCTGGCAAAGTTTCCAACTGCCTCTTTCCAAGTCAAGTCAAGGAATTTTTTGCAGTTTAGTTGCATTTTAGGGACATTAAGTTCAAAGAGATTTCCTCAACACAAGTTTCCTGAGCTCTGTCATGCACCGATTGTTTCACACCTGGGGCACCCACTGATTTTCTTACTGAAGAAGTAGTATTACACTGCATTTCTTGGGGAGCAGGATGAAATTTAAAAAATTGAAAAATTGACTAATAAAACTCAAATTTCAGAGGAGGTTAAGTGAGAATATCAGTGTGTCTCAAGGTGTAAGAGGCTGTAGTATCCACTGAGTTAAGTGTTCCATGGCCTCCAGAACACATAAATTGTTGTTTCAAATGCCCCAGATTAGCTGATCCATCTCCACAGGATGAGGTGGCACAACCTGCAGGGAGACCAGTGATACGTAGATATTTACACCCAAGGCCTAACACACAGAACCAGAACAAAACTCCTATCGCCTCCATACAGCTGGTGGTCTTCCCTCAGCAGCACCAGGGCCACCCCTCTCCTCAAGAAAGATATCAGCAGCTAAATCTTCTTCTCCTGGACCTTCTGTACCTCCACTCTACTGCTCTATACCTTCTCACTTCTCCTTTCATACTGATCTTCTCCTCACTGGTCTTCTCCTCACCCTCCCTGAGTGTCCCTCCATGGCATGGTTTTATGAAGTCACTCTGGCCTTTGATTTTGCTTTGTTGGTGCTGATGCAGTTCTCCCAGTCTGGCAGACATATTCTCCCTCCGAAAGAGCTGCTTCACAGCTTCTTTATTTACCCTCTTCCCTTTGAAGTCCTCCTTTCTGTGAAGGGGAGAAGCTAACTAGGTCTACCCATGAGAGACCCACACTGGAACAGGGACACGCAGAAGAAGCCTGGCAGGAAAATGAGTGGGTGACACAGGGCAGCAGAGGAGCACTACTCTTTGCTTCTCCACCTCCAGTGCTGCCCATTGCCTCACAAAGGTCAGCAGAGACCGTAAATAGATGATTTACCTACATGCTTGTAAGTCCTCAAATTCTTTTTTTACTTTCAACTGTAAGTTTTTGGGTTTGGCAATTAATTAAATAAAATTTTCTCACCTGAGTCTGATTTGCCCAGACACCCTCTAAATTCGCTCTGCCCATGGGACCTTCAGTCTACAAATGCAAGTATATTTGAACAAAGAGAGGGGGTGCCTTCTTGTGCTCCATGACACAGCTTTCCCTAGCTACTTTTACCCTATAATAGCTATGGCTGTAAACCCTGTGCACTTGCAAACTAGATGACAAACTTGTGTTCACATACTCCTGAAAAACACAAGCCACAAAATCCCCAGGCATTCACCAGCCTGCTGAGCATTGTTGTGACCTTCACTCTGTCATGGGGTAGAGTGGCTGGGGGCAGAAAGGAGTTGCTGATCTGTGATTGCTTTTTAGGCAGTGAATCACAGTCATGTCATCCCAGAACAACAGGATTGTGTATCTTCCAAATCACTGAAAATTTCAATTTCAGCCCATGAGTGGCATTGTATGACCTGTTTTGATAAGAGCTTCTACCTATCTTTCATCAACTGAAAATAACTGAACAGCAATCTTTAGACACTTTGCAATCTTCTTTCTGTTTCTACAATCTTTTCTTGTTAATTAAAAACTAAAAATGAGATTTACATTGCATTACAGGATCTTCAGCCTACAAGCATTGTCATGTGTGGCAATGTTTGTAAACCAGCATGGTCTTTGGGAACCATAACGGTGAGGCACTGTTTTCTTGTGGAAAGAAACTCTATCAGAATTTGGGGAACCAATTTATAGGTGTTTTCTTTTTGTTCAATTTTGGAGAAAAATCAAGGACTGTTGCTTCACAGGAGGTGTTAGGAGTGATGCTGTTTGCTTGTGTTTCAGCAGCTATAAAGTAAAAATTTACAAGGTTCCCAACTTCTACCAGAGTATACATTGTATGGAGAAGAAATATACTAAAATTTATAAGAATAGGCATACCTTAGGGAATTGGATATCAAGGTATAAATGCTTTCTGTTCCTTAGGAAAAAATATTGTTGCAATCACAGACTGCAGAAACTCACAGTTCTTTTGCTGAAAAAGAAATCCACTTTTTGGTTATAAAATATGTATTATTCATTTTGCCCAGGTTAACTTTATTTTTCTTTTAAAGGAGCCTGGACACTTTAAACTGACATTTGTGAATTTAGTGTAAATCTTTGCAATATTAACCAGGTGACAAGTTGGCTGCAGAAAATGAGAAATATGACCTGTGGAATTGCCCATTTAAACAGAAGCATGAGTTAGGATTCAGTCTATTTACAAGCACTAAATAAGGTGCTCAGACATCTTTGCACTGCACTTTATCCCAGTGCCACAGTAATTCTTGAGTTATATATAAATTACTTTTTTCCCCCATCTCTTTCCTAAGAAGTTAATTTTAAAATTAGTAATACTAAGTAAAAATTTCCTCAGGATAATCACTTAAATATGAAATTGAATTTAGGTCTGGCCATGTTCTAACCCACTTTGCCTTTGTCTTTCACATGCCTCTAAGCAAGTAAATTTTGCCAGCATAAGTTCTGAATAAAAGTTTTGGAATTCACAGTGGAGGCAGCATATTTTAGGACATTCAATGCTCTTTGCACAGAAAGTGTCTGACCTTCCAAAATCCTTTCACACATCCTTAGTGCAGAGACCAGGCGATGATTCAGGAAATGTTTTGGCCACACCTTCTGATAATTGGGAGTGCAGATGCAGCCATATTAACAGAGTGGTAAATGTTCATTGCAAAGTTAATTTGGGGAATTAGCATCAGGAAGGATGAGCAGAAAAAGCAGTCAGGTTGAAAAGCCAGAGCATGTCACTGTCTCTACTGGTGATGCACTTGTGTTATTGCTTCTGTATCTTATATTACTGCTAATAAAGGCTGCAGAAAGTGGGACTGCTCCATCGCAGTGAAATACTGGAGAACCTCTCTGTCTTTTTGAATTGCTGATATATAGTCAGGAACTTAGTGTTTTAGAATGGGTACTGTAGATTTTTCCCAAAAGGGACACTCTTGGCACACCAAGAATATAGTCAAAGGGTGGGAAAATATCATGAACTCAAATGAATTCAGTTGGAGCTCTTCCTTTGTGGTAATAAAGTTGTATCTCTCTCACATAAAAAAAAATCTTTCTTTCCAACATGGATCTCTGTCTCCCTAGAGAAACAACAAGACGATGTCGCTAAAAAATTTTTCATGGTTGGGCATGACTGGTTTGAGTGGGGGCAATTGTGAAACAACACAAGGAGAAACGCACAACCCTTCCTTTTTTCCTGGAAACACTGTCCTGAAAAAAATCCGAAGCTGAATATTGACTGAAACCTACTTTGAACTATGAGCAAATGCCTTGCCTCCCAGTGTTTAATTTTTTCAACATTAAGGGCCATAGGAGTAGAAAGGTATTACCTAAAAGACACCCAGCTCTTGCATCCATTTTTACTCCTAACACAGATTTCTGAGGCTCATGAACTTTGGCAAGCATGAGAAGTCGAAAGGGTCCCTTCCTACACCACTGCAAAGAGGACATAAATGAGGATGGGAAAAGGATGTCAAATATCAAATGGTGAGAGCAATAACAGTGAATGGGTGAAATTATCCACCCAAGCAACTAAGACTAGAAGGATTCCTAGGGAAATGCTGAACAAGCCAGGCAGAGTATTTCAGTGCACAAGAGAAAAAAAGTCTCCAGTGGAGAAAAATTGAAAATCTGAGCTCACACTGTGAAGGAGAATAGGATTAACAAAATTCATTCACTTTTGAATTTATAGAGTGAATAAAATGAATGTTCCAATCAAAACATTAGAAGATTGTTGCACCCAGATGAAAACTCTGCACTTGGTCCTCATGTGTTCCCAACAGCTGCCAAAAGAAGGCAAGGCATCTGATTACTTTGTAACAGCCTTTCAAATAACTTTCATATTGATGTTGGAACATCCTGCAGAAAAAATAATTTCTAATGGCTTTAAAAATTATTTTAAAAATGAGGTAAGTAAGGCAGCGATAGCACAAACTAGAGAAGCTATAACCTCCATGAAGTGCGCAGAGGCACACCTGACAAGGAAAAAAGATCTGTGCATGGCACAAGAACAAATGCAAAGGCTGATATAAGATTGCACAGTAAGCTCTGTTTAAAAGGAAATTGTGTGATAGCAGATCAAGGAAACAAATGCACACTTGTATTCAAGAAAGGAATGAGCTTAGGCAAAAGTCCCCAATAAATCTCAGAACTGTGAGCCGCTAAGAAAATCCTCCTAGATGACAGCTTTGAAGAAAAATAGTTTTACAGGAAAGGTACTGGGCTGAGCCTCAGGAGGCTGGTGTTCCCATTGCTACGCTGCTGCACATGTTCTCTGGGACTCTGGGGGAGAAAAATGATTCAGCAAAACTTTCCTTTATAGAATGGAGAGAATATTTCCCTTCCCTGACATCCTTTGCCTTATGTATTTATGAGGTATGAACATCTTTGCATTCTCTCTCAGCAAAACCTGCCAGGATTTACTGTGGAAAACAGCATTCAAGGGACCCCTTATAGAAGAAAGCGTGTACCAAGAGAATCATTCTGAAAACCTGCAGATTCAGAAGGAGAATATGAGGCCATGAATGCCACTTACACAGAGGATGCCTTTCATGAAATTGCAGGGAGGCTGAATCCACTCACTTCCTTTCATGTCAGTCTAGGTACTTTTATGCTCTACAGATTGTCAGCAGGCAAATCTTGCAACCAAAATGCGGTTTCTTGAAGTCCATTGGCACACATTTAACCAAAGAGACCTCTAATGGTCCCTTTGACCTTGCTGTGAGCAGACTGAAAGACATCCCATGGTCCATTCCAGCCCAGCTGATTCAGTGACTATTGCACTACAAAATGTCCAAATTAATGACAAGATTTATGTCCAGCACATGGAACAATTAGATCTTATGATATGGTTTGAGACAAATAGCATAGTAACTGTGAAAGGAGCAGGTCCAGCTCCACTCCTGAATATCTCCATCCATCCTGCTCCTAGCCATGCTCCCATTGCTCACTTTGAGATGACTTTCACACTCATGTAAGTCACATTGCAAGACAGCAGCCCAATCAGATGGCAAAAAAGGACAAGACAAAGCAGTTTCATTTGAGATCAAATGAGCTGTTGTAACTGAATCAGGAGGCAAAGTTGATGGCTGTGGTGAGAGATGGGGAAGAGGAAAGGGGAGAATGGAGAAAAAATAAGTCAGATGAAAAGTTACCACAGTTTCATCTTTAGTCACTGGTGAACTTGTACATTAGCTTGGCCATTTTGTGAAAATGTATCCTAAAAAACATAGTTAATCTAGATCTACAGTTCATGTCAAAATTACCCCACTCTACCCATATCCTATGAAGATATTGTTTGCAGTGAGCAGGGGCCTTTGAACCTCAGCACAACTCCAAACTCAAGAATTGAGTAGTGGTGACAATGACACAGGACACAAAAAGCTGTTGCTCTTGTGTGCTGTATGATGGCAGTGCAACATGGTGAAAGTAATGCTGGGAAAATGAGAATGGTAGAAAAAACATAGTCTGAAGGGCTTGATCCTTTACAACACAGACACAGGGTTATGAGTCAGGATGGAGGTGAACCACAGCTTTCCATTAAAGGAAAGGACTTCACTGTGCCTCCAACACAGAGCTGGCTCACAGTTTGTCAGCAGCAGAGGCAAACTGAAATACTGGGGCAGTGCAGTACAGATGGTGAGGCTGTATGGAACAGGCAGGTGTTGGCACAGGGAAGCAACCACAGTTACCACTGCCACCTCTCCTCTGCTGCCTTCTCTCCTGCCAGGCCCTACTGGCAAAGTCAGTCTTCTTTTCATTGCCTATTACTCCTCACCAGAGGCAGATTTATTTTCACTGGCCTAGTTCAGCCAGTGCTGCTGCTCTCACACAACAGGACAATGATCATCAGCCCTTTCTGAGGGGCTTGCTTTGCATCCCATTACAAGCAGTGGTCACCTTTTAAGAGTAAATATGAAGAGGAGAGTGCACCTCTACTCACACTAAAAATTCTGATAGGTTTTCCATCATCAGTGTCCTCACAGATTATGTCCTCATTCCCTGAATATACACAACGCTCCTAATTATACACTTTCCACTCTGATTTATTCTGAACAGGGCAACGTGATGACTGCAGAGCTGTGCTCTATAACCTCATAACAGGATATGTCTTTCTTCAAATGTTTTTTCTTCATATGTTTTTCTGTAACTTGCCTGTTACAGAGAACAACTTTGTGTGTGTATGTGTCTTTGATTCCCAAGACTATGCAGCAAAGAATGCCAACCCCAAAATGCACTACATGGGCCATAAATGGAAGAAGTGACTGCATAGTAAGGAAGCATCTTTCCAGACAGAATAATCCCAGAGCTGAAAGTATGCACTTTGTATTCTTAAGGAAAATTTAATCCCAAAGACTGAAAATTACTCATTCCACAATAATAGGGATGGATTTACATCACCATGTTTTCTTCTAAATTTGACCTTCTTCACACCTTACAAGAATTTAAGGTCAGGTTTTCAAAGTGAATCTTTTCTAAAGGGTTGCTGTGAC
Organism: Chamaea fasciata; assembly: GCF_029207755.1. NCBI lineage: Eukaryota > Metazoa > Chordata > Aves > Passeriformes > Sylviidae > Chamaea > Chamaea fasciata. Next base: position 45,674,891 of record NW_027094086.1, on the reverse strand, counting down.
CACTATGCTAAAGTGCCAGCAGTGGCTGATTCCTCTGTGCTCTTGGATAAAGAAACAGATGCATCTCCTAGAGCTACCTAGAAATGGAGAGGACTTTCTGTTCCCATCATCTGACCAAATGAAGTGTAGCCCGAAGGAGACTGTGTGGTTTAGAGACCTGAAGAGAAATTTTGAGGATATCTCTTGCTCATATCAGGTAGCTGTGGGGCCAGTAGAGCTTAACAGCAGAAAAGGACCACCTTTTAGGGTAATGAAGGGTAGCTGACTAGGGAAAAGTGAATTCAAAACAGCCTGATTCACATTAGGACTGTGCACAGGTTGTGAGCACTGCTGACTCTGACCATGTCTGAAAATGAAATTGTGTCCATTCTGGTCACTTCAATGTTGTATACTGCCATACTCCATTTCCATTATTTACTGATTGTCCTCAAGTTCTTCCTCTCCCTGGTCTGAATATGTGGGATAATGCTTGGTAGGAGTACAAACCTTTCTTTGGTTCAGCAGAATGTATTGGCTTCTCAGCTACCACAGGCTACTTGCTTTATTTTCTTCACTGTTTGGAAATGACACCAGGTAGTGCTAACACAAAAGAACAGCCCTGTGGGCAGCACCAGCCTTGCAAAGCCACAGCAGATGAGCTGGGACCACTTTTGCCATGGGATGGCAAACTGGTGCCTCTGCTTGCCCACCCTGTCCTCCAGTTGTCCACCCAAAAGACAGGAATGAGAACATTCCTGTCCCTCAGTGGTACCCACTTCACAGTCCTACATGTTCATCTGATCCACCAGAAAGGAAAGTTTGGAAAGATTGCTGGAGAGGACTGGTGTGGTGACACATGGCCCTTTCTATTCTGGGGTGAAAGCCTCTGGTGGATGAGAGACAATACAGCTGGGGCAGTAATGCCTTCTGTGGCCAAAAGGGTTTTCATACTGAATGAGTGAGCTAGGCCTGTTTGGGATACAATGACAGGGTTGCTGCTTGAGCAAGTCATTCCTTCAAAACAGATATGCACTTCACTCTTGCCAAGAAAAACCACTAATGCGACTTTTCAAAGTTTTTCCCTCCTATAAGATCAACACAGAGAAGATTTCAGCAACCCCACAGCTGTATTTCTTTTCTCTGGATGAATGGCTACCCTAAATTGCTAGTGAGGTGCAGTTTAAGAGAGTTGGTAATAGGTTTGCCAAAGTCTTCTCTCTAGAATTGATATTAGCTTGTACTCATAATAGCATTTCAAACCATCATGTACTGAAGCCCTGACCATATGGGCCAGGAAATGCAATGTGATTAGCATTTCTCCTCTGCTGGCCCCCAGTATGCTACCCTGTGGCTATTACAGCCATCTATTTTGCATTCTGGCTCCCCTGTGATATCGACAATAAACAGTAAACAGTGCACTTGGTAATAACTTCTCCAAAGGAAAAAGAGAAAAAAACCATCAAACAACCCTCAGCAAAAAAGCATAATGTAGACACACTCTGTAGGAGTTTCCAAGATGGTTTGCAGCAGCTACCCAGGCATCAATGCCAAACAAAATTATCTAAGTGGTAGAAATAAGTCCCCAAACAGCTGCCACCAGCTGTAGCAGGCCAAGATAGAAATAATGAAAGGAAGTTTTTTTTTTTTTCCCTGAGCATTACAAGAAATGGAAGCAGAAATACATAAAGTATCTGCATCTTCTAAAGACTCTTTTGTTATACATAATCTTTATAGAAATTTACATATGTCACCATCTGCTGGCACCCTCCATTACTGCATCTCAACATTATGTTACTCTACAAGAAGATGATTCATAAAATTCCAATGACTGTTTAGAAAAGAGTGGAGTGAAGATGTCAGAGTAATGAAAATGGCCAAATTGGGGTGAAACCACCAGAGCCTGAGATTAGTTTGCAAAAGTTCAGCCCATATTTTCTCCAGGAGAACCACATAAGAGGTTTTAGAAAGCCATGCATGAGAATGGGAAAAGGGATTGCCATGCAGTGTAACTTGCTACAGAATGATAGAGGGATTTATTTGATTGTTTGTTATGGATGAGAGGAAGGAGAAGGTCTACAGGCAGCCAGGGATGAAGAAACACTTAAATCAGTTTGCTGTCCAGTTGCTAGGACCCTATCTTTTGCCTTTCCATCCTTTTTGCTTTTCATCTGCCTGAGTTTTTGCTCAAATTCCAATCCTGCAGTCACCAATTTCAAGTTTTTTATAGAAATCTTCTTTGGCTTCTTTTGAAGGACAGCTGGAATCTCCACCTTGTAACTCTTTTGGCAAACCTATTGGTAAATCTGCCTAGTAATGCTTCCTTTTTTCAGAGACAAAGTTCTTCACATGGGTCAGTGATCACTGGCTAACATTGTGTAATGGTGAATCCAGGGAGCCTTATAGGTTTAATGTAAAATAAATTAATATTCCATAAATTAATCTCTGAGTGAAAATACAATGTAAAAAGAAAATAAAATTAAACCTGTCACTTGAGAGATTTGTTCAACTGCATACATGGGTTTGAGATGTCCATCTACCTCAGGGCTTCTTTCCAAATCAAAAATGTTGTATTTTGAGCTGCAGGGAAGTGATGGGGCACCCAGTGAGGATCAGTTGGGTAATATTTCCTTCCAGGTAAATAGACTCAAGTTTTGACTTCAAGGGGGAAATGGTGTTGGTCAAGGTGAATTTACCTTGGAGACAAACTGGAATGTTGTTTTCATTATGCTTTTTTTTGGGGGGGATAGAAAACACTTCCTAGATCAAGAGAAAAAGACTCCTATTTTTTAAAAATGAAGACCAGACACCAGAGAAGCATGGGAAAAAAAAAAAAAAAAAAAAAAAAAAGGGAACAGCAGAACAGAAATCTCAGGGCACAAAATGTCAAAAAATACACCACAATTGCTTGGTTTTGTCATCTTTCTCATTACCTCTGAAATGAGCAACAAGGTGTCTCTCTGTAATAAAAAAGGAGTTTGGGGATTATTTTTTGGTCAGGGTGGTTTTGATGGACTTTCCATCCCCATAAATCAGGTTGAAACTTAGCTGCTAAAAACTGAAACTTCAAATCATCACTTTAATCATCAGTTCAGACATTAATCTATTAGTCTTTGTCCAGGTTTCATAGTATATATTTTAAATTTTTTGTTACTTCACTCTTTTTTTTTTTTTTGGTGGTTTTTTACATTCAGGGGACATGTTTAAGCTTCAGATAAGATTTGAAGATAAGACTTAAATTCTGTACTTCATTTTAAGGAACAAGTCACGTTTCAGAAACAGCTTTATCTAGAAAAGAATTTGAATTTTTCCATAGCTTATCATGTTTCTGTTGTATTCAGGCAAAATGTCACACATCGGCATCTATACGGGAGCTATTGTCAGTGACATTTACACCACCTTGAAAAAGGAGTAGAAAGGGCTTTTTTCCCCATTTGCTCAAGAAAAGAAGAGAGGAAACAACTCTGAACTCTTTCATTAGCAGTTGAATCTTCACTTACTTCTTAACAACAGTTCTTGCCCAGAGTAGGTAACAAGCATCCCAGTCAAGGAAAAGAACCTAAATCAAGGAAAACAAAACCAAAACCAAAACAAAACAAAACACAAAAACAAACAAACTAAAAAACCCCAAGAGCTGACAAAACTTTAGTAAAAAGCTGCGTTGTTTGTGGCATTAAAAGACACAGGTTTTTGCAAGCTCAAATATTTTGCTGTTTCTTCATGAGTCCCTCCACACAGGGCAACATAACTATGAGTGCTCCACTGTTCAAAACCAAAATTAAGACCAGTTTGCACAGTGCTGTAGATTAAACAAGAGAAAATGTTGGGCAATTAAGCGCTAATGATTCAAGCTGGGTGCTTATGTTTTGTATTACTTGCCTAATAATGTTAGCATTTAAATGGTCAGCTTTGAAGTTAACAAACAGCCCATTAAGATGCAACTAGGGAGTTGTGGGCTCTTTGGGTGCTATTGTTTCAGTCTGGCTAGCTGCAGACTCAACAAAACAGCAGCGATGGGATTTACTTAGTGAAGAGTTTTCTTGCAATTCGAAGGGCTAGAAGTTGTTGTGTTTTTTCTTTTTTTTTTTCTTTTTTTTTTTTTTCTTTTAGTGAAAGCTTGTATTATTGAGAACACAGCATGTGGGAAAAGCCTAAATCTACTCATTTTCTTCTGAGTCCTGGGATTTCTATTGTCCCTGCTGACAGCTTAAATACAAATCAGTTGGTTCTCAAGCTCTGTACAGTGATCATCCTGTTTCAGCCATCAAAATTCTACCAGATTGCTGACTCCGAGCTGGTGTTTCTGAACACTTGCAGGGGTTAATATAAGAATGTACTCCTGGCAGTAAAAGTTAAAGGAGGTTCAGTGATGAAAATTGCATCACATAATGAGAGATCCTCAAAGCAGCAGCTACTTAAAGGACAGAAATAAGATGTAATTGTCAATGGAACAGAATATTATCCAGGATAATGGGCTTCTGCAGATGCAAAAACAGCAAGGCAAAACCAAAGCATTTATGGAAAATAAATGGCATGGTGCAGCTCAGGTTCGCTCTTCTTCGAAGTGCACAATATTGATCCTGTAGCAATGGTCTCTTATTCCAAATCATTGATGTAGACTTAATTATTTTATGTAATAGAGGTTGATGTGGGAGTTACTTACTGTGCCTCTGTAGACCTATTGCATTAGGAGTGCCTCTGAAGAGAAAAGCACTGTGGATTTCAGTGCCTGGATTTCATCAAGCGTTTTGTTATCCCTACTGTGACTGCAATTCCCAGTACTTTCTGTGCGGTGTTAACCAAGGAGAGCTAGTTTTCTGCTGTCAAAAGGCAAGTGCTGTGACAGTTTGATGTTTCCTGGTGGCAACTGTAAATATTGACATTTTAGACAACAACAATTGATGCAACACATTAAATGTAATGGGGCTTTTTCACTGAATTTAAAGTGAATAATTTCAGGCCCTATTTGGTGCATTAGGAAGAACAGAACTGTTCTCAAACTGGCTTTGTTTTCTGATGTACTCAACATGATGTAAAAATGCCAGAACAACCTCCTAGTAAAACTGTATTACTTCTTGGTTTTGATCTTTTGTGGCCTGCTAAAGGGCTTATTAAAAATGCCACAAAATATGTACTGCTAGCTCTCACACCTTAATTGAAGAAATAGGTGGTCTGGATATTTAACAGAGACTTCTGTGTGTTAGAAATATGAAACAGTGAACTAGTTCTTAGTTAGAAACATAAACCAGGTGCACTAAAACAGTGCATTTCAGTTATTCACTTTCTATCTCCATGGTCATTATGTCATTTCTGTAATTTATCATAGGGGTTTTTTTCTGAGAAATGGTAAATAGAACACAGCTATTTATTTTGGTCTACTGTTCCATCCTGGGTTAACTTAGGGAGACTAACCTTTAAAGGATAATTCTACATATTGCCACCTGCACATGACATGACCAGCAAAACGATGGTCATTTTAATGCTGTGTGGGCTGTGTGTAACTGTACTGAAGAGCACAGACACGATCCTCTGTTTTTTATGCAGAAACTGAATGCAAAATCTTAGCAGGTTGTGTAAAAAAGGAAAAAAACACACAGACAAAAAAAAAAAGAAATCCAGAGTACCATAATGATACAGGTAAAAGGAGATCAATACTATGATTAAAGTACTAGGATCCCACTGGGTTTTTTCAAAGTGTCTACAGCCATTATAGTGAATGCCTGATGATTTTTTGACTAGCACAATTTTAATTGGGTTGGTGACTGAGGGAGTCATGTAAAGCTTGCCTTTCCGTCTGATGTCTTTTTAATTTTTCTTTTCACTATGGCATTAACAGCATACGGTCAGCTCTGTGGCCTTGTGCAAGGACAGTCAACGAAGCACCCACCTCTGTCAAACCTTTACAGAAGGTCATAGAGGAGATTATGCCACCTGAATCTTGAATTTAGCCTAAATGGCTCCTAGAGAGGCTGATGACAATTTTTTTTGGGCAATCTATTTACTTTTTGCCATATATGATGTTTTTGTCTGTTTCTAATCCTTGAGAATATGTGTGCATTCATTCTGAACAACTTGGAAGGCCTCTTATATTTACTTTAATTTTTCTGGCACTGTAAATGGCCACTGTATGGATGTCACAAGTAGTGTAGATTACGGCAGTTTTCCCACACTTTTTTTATTATGTGTTGCAGCATTTTCAAATGGAAGTCACAATCTGGGATCTGTCTCTGAGTTCTAAGAAGGGCCAACTATAAACTAGCTGTGTCTGTCTGCCTGCTAAAACTGTGGGGAAGGTGGGAACTACTGCACTGGCTTCTCTAACACTTTCTCATGACCATATCTCACTCCCAAGTTCTTTGTCCCAAAGATGCAAATTCTTTGTTTTGCAGCATCTTGATGGGGGCACTGAAAAGGCTTCTTGAGGAGCTACAGGCCACCAGAGTATATCTATTTTTCTTAGCACTCTTCCCAGAGACATCATTTTCAGTGCACTCCACTGCTGACACATTTATCCACTGAATGACTAGTGTACTCTACACCTCCTCTTCGTCAAGTCGTTTCTCCTGTGCCAGAATATCAGACTGTAGGATTTACACAGCTGCTGGGAAGAAGTGATAAAACAACATTCCAAAGAGCAGCTTTCAGGTGGGAAGGTATAAGCAGCCTGTAAGAGTGTGGCTGCATGTCATGCACAAGTTTCTCTTGCTAAATTTGCAGCGGTACACACTCATAGATGTACTTGCTTGATGATGATGTCATACTGTAGAGAATTTACAATGCTTTTCAGAAAAGAGGCCTTATTGTTTTCCTATGAGTGAAAGTCCTGCCTTGAGCATGTCCCAGGCTTTCCCTAAGCTTAGTCCTTGATTTCTGCCTATACATGGTTAGGGCCTTATTTGTTTACAATATCTGAAAGTGCTTCAGACCTCCTTGTCAGCTGAAAAACTCTCTGTACCATTATTTCTGTGTGCTGCACTTACTTGGCCACCTGAATTTGCCACTCTCCATCACAAGGGACAGCAGTCCTTATTCCTTTCATGTGGAATTTCTGCAGTACTCATGAGAGGGTGGATCCTGCACTGCAAGGCTGAAGCGTACTGTCTTCAAGCCAAGAAAATCAGTCTGGAATAGTATGGTTCTGCACCAGTTCCAGGACTGACCTGTTCAAAATTCAGACCTTGAAGAACGCCCAGCATGGCTTATGGCAGATACAGAGACATTGCCTCCAGAACAGTTAGCATTTGACACACAGACATAACCAAAACATTCTCTATGACAAATGCTGACTGTCCACTCTCAACAGGTATAGATAAAAACTATTTATAGCCATCTCTTAATTTGCCTTATGCTATGCAAGGAGATACAAAACAGTCAGAACTTGCCAAAAATGTTGCCACCAAATCTCCACAAGTCATGAATTTAAAATAAAAAAGGGAGCTATTAAAATACGAATTTCTATGCTTTCTGTTTTACTCAAGGCAGAAAAATAATTCTAAAATTCTTCTGGTGTTTTAGAGTTTACCTGATCTTAACAGAAAACTAGGTGTGTGTTTCAGTTTTAGTTGAAACCCAAAGAGATGTCAACAAAGGCCGTTCATCCACAAAACATACTTCTAAAAATGCAAATTAAGTGCTCCAAAATGTTGCTTTCTAGGGTAAAGCTATTTCATATCAGCCTAGCTGTATTCTCACTGGAAGCAATGGAATGGTTGGCATTGGTGTCAATAGAAATGGCCTAACAGTTGCAGCACTGTGTATAACAGGCTAAAATGAGCTCAGAAGGCAGAAAATTGGATTTTCACATGCCATTCTCACCCTTTGCTTCTTCAGATGACTAACTGCATCACTTTCTACCTGGATGTCATTCAGTGCTTTCAGTTTTTTATCCAGGTCTCTCCTGGTTCCACCACCTTCCTTTGCTTACCTCTACCATTAATAGATTTGCAGTATCTTTCATGCAAAATGGCTGTCTCCCAAGATCCTATTTCTTTGGAATCACCAGTGGCTGGAATTGAATAAGTTAAAAAAAAAAAAAAAAAAGAAATCTCATGAACAGTTAATTTATCAGCTTAGTAAGATGGAGGTAAAATGGGAGAGGCAGTGGGCCCACAGAAAACCCGGGGCCTTTAGAATACCTGTGGTACTGATGTTAGAGGCACCTGCACTGGAGGAGAGCCCCCCACGGTCAAGTGTGATAGCTGAGTGGGAAACCAGCTGTGCCTGTGACATTAGAGCCCCTCTACAACTGAGCAAACATATCAAAGGGCTGCATCAGATTGTGAAAAGCAGAACTACTTGAAGCAATTCACTTGGCTGCTGCCACTCTGCTTTGATTGATACGAGCAAGTCTTATCTTCAAAAATATATACAGCTAAAGTGAGTATTTCTAGAATCACTTCAGATTGCATCTCAGAAAGGAAGAAAATTTTGCCTCCTCCCTGCCCCTCCTCCTCCTCTTATGTTTGCTCCACACTGGAAAAGTCTTATGCATGGCTAAAACATATGCTAAATGTGGGAGGAAAAAAAGCTGCCTTCCAAATCTTCATGTCTTTGACAGCAAAGCAGCTGTATATATCCCTGTTATTTAAAAGCATGAATTAGGGCTGAAGAACTGCTACTCCAAAATCTCTTACCTTTTCACAGATCATTTTTGTTTGTGGTGGCTATGGTTGTCAGCATCAGTTTATCAAGCTTGGAACAGTGTTTGATGTTGGAGGGAAGGACCTTTTTTCTTTCGAAGGGGGAATCCGGGAGGAGAATGACTGTCCAGGCACAGCTGTGCATGTATTTTCAGTTTGGCTCATCTAATATTGGAACAACCATCCTTGTTCAACAGTACAGACCTTGCACTCTACAAGGCAGAGTTGCACACTCAAGGATAGAATCCCTACCTCCATCAACCTCAGCATGGAAACTCAACTCTTGGTCCAGATATAGCAGCACTGCTAGGGGACAACACTTGCACTATCAAAAAACTTCCTCCCACAAGGTACATTGAATGTGATTGTGGCTATACAGGGAGTGAAATCAGTCGTCTATTTTTTTAATAGGTATTAAATAAATTTCTAAGAGTGCTAAAAAAACTTTGGTTTTAAAAGCTGCTCCTAACAAAGAAAAAAAATCTAAATATTGGCAGCTGACTACAAAAAGCTTTAGGGAGAACAAAACAAGAGACCAATAGCCACAGGAAGACAGAAAAATGCAGCAGATTTTGGTGAAGAAAAGAAGTCCCCTGAAAGAACGGCTGAATTCAAAAGTAAAGAGGAAAAATGTAGGCAACAAAATAAAGAGAACTGACTCTAGGTTAAAGACAATTCACACAGGTTGGCCAATCTTATTCAATTGCTGTGTTGGTGGTCTTTAAATAAAGGTCAGACAAAATTGTACCAAAATCCACAGGAGGATTATTAAAATGCATACTTAAGACAGTGGGTTGCCTGTGGGAGACAGTGCTAGTTTCATTATATTTCTAACAGTGTTTAATTAGTTTATTATTGCATTTGGAATTACTTTCTTAGAGAATTTTGTCTTTTTGCACTGTTCAATACTCTCTTCCATCCACACTTCTTGCCAGGGCTGCAACAGAAATATAATTTTTTGAGTTTAAATTCTATATCTTAAGCTTTGCACCTTATCAAAGCTCCCAGGCCTCACCAATAAGTTCCTATGCAAATAATCAATCAAAATATTACCCTCTGCACCATTTGTCAATGCTCATCTTCTGCCCCTGATATTGGAGCAATGTGTCATGCACTCCATGCACTTCAGAACCTTGTCATTCCAAGATTGATGATGAAATCATGGCTGTTTACCCTTTGGAAATCTTAGTTATCAAGCACAAGGTGACAAAAATATTTATCTAGGATGGTCTTCTGACCTTCTGTTCTCACAGAAGTTGGATAATTGGAAAACATGTTTAGTAATACAGTCTGTAGGGCTGCACAAGCAACCGAAGTTTGTGCAGCTTCTGAATGTAACCTACACAGAATGGAAAACCCTTTTGGAGCAGGAACAGCATTGTTGGATATTCTCCTTTTTTCTGTAACACACGACAATGCTTTAAGTCAGGGACACAAGCTTGTGAACACTTTCCAAGTGGCTGAAAAATATCTCTGCTAAAATTCCTCATCTCCTTACCTAGTAAAGGGAGAAGCTGAAACCTGAAAACTTTTTTCCCCAGTCTTGCAGCTCATACCTGTGCAAGGCTTTGCAGCTGGACCATTTAAAGCCTCCAGATACAATTCTTTAGCCTTCTCGTACCTAAAGGGGTTACAATAGAACTGGAGAGGGACATCTTACATGGGCAGATAGTTGCAGGGCAAAGGGGAACGGCTTTACATTGAAAGAGGATAGGTTTAGATTGTATATTAGGAAGGAATTCTTTACGGTGAGGTTGGTGAGTCACTGGAACAGGCTGCCCAGAGATGTTGTAGATGCCCCATCCCTGGAACTGTTCAAAGCCAGACTGGATGGGTATCTGAGCAATGTGGACTAGTGGAAGGTGTCTCTGCCCATGGCAGAGGGGTTGAAAGCAGATGTTCCTTAAGGTCCCTTCCAACTCCAGCCATTCTATGATTCTATGACTCCATGATTCTATGAATACATGAGCATAATGGTCCTGTAAAAATCTTAGGCTGGAAACATCGCACTCATTAACCTAAGCAGCTTAAAACACATTTTTGGGACTCAAAAGGGATCTGTGATTGGCCCACACAGGTCTCCTTCAGAAAGTTCTTCTTATATTTTTTCGGCAGCCTACAGGTCTCAGCCAGCACCTGCCCCATCAGCCAGCTCAGTGCTGCAGGCACCAAGGGGCTGGAAGACACTATCGAGCTGTTGTCACTGCCCATCTGACATGATAAAAACCAGAGGGAAGGAGCACTCCATGAGAAAAGTGAAGTTAGCTGATGCATTGCTGATAACCACCCTGCTATCCCATTATGGTGTCAAATACCAGAGTGTGCACAGGATTTGAGCTTGTTGGATGCAACATGTTGTTTCAGACAGCTCATCCTTTTCACTTGGCAGTAAAGTTGCTGCCCTCTACAAGAAACTGAACTGAAATGAACTGAACTATTCCTAAAAGTGGCAAAGCTAAGCTTGCCTTGAGGAAAGTCTCTGGTACCAAGGAGGAGAAGATATTTTTTAGGAGTACTGGTGTGGAAAGTGAACCTTGGTATGTGGAGAAGAAATTAGATACACCTATGATTTATAATGGAGTTAAAAAGACCAAATACCTTGATGTCCTGGAAGAGTTAGATGTTCAGTTCAAGTTAATATTTTGTAAGATCTAATTGGAACTTTCAAGACAAAAATTCTCAGGATGTGAACAATCCAGTCTCCATTATCATAACTATGATTTAAGCTGAATTTTGCACAGGGCCTGAAATGGGAATACTGTTGGGTCCTTGTACTGTTCACTATGATATATAAGGAGCCCAGCAACATACAGACCTGCTTTAGGATTGAAACTACTCTGAAAATGGTCATTTAAGGCAAAATTGATTTCCTAATATGTGAGTTCTGTAGGGAACATTTTCCACCTCTTTTTTTTTACAGAGAGTGTGCAAGTTGGTCTCTATCTTTCACAAAATAGTATTTGATATGAACTATTATTAGCTGAAAAATATAATCTGTTCAGTGAAACATGCTCATTTTCTGGTCCTAAACTGTCTCTGCTCCCTAGAAGCAACAATCCCACAGTAATTCAGAACACAGGCTCTGCTAATGTTATGCTTGATGCACATATTAATCAATCTGATAATTATGCTTAAAATAAGGCAGGGAAATAAAAAAGGCTGACTGAGATAGAATTCTGATCAAATGCTAGAGGCAGACACAGTCCAGGTCTGCTAGCACAGAATTTTACAAGAAAACAGAAAGATAAAATGCAATTTCACATTTTATTCAGTGCTGTTTATTCAGCTCTTTTTCCCTAAGAATCATTATCAATATTTTGAAGTTATTTATGCTTCCATTTCTGATGGAACTTGGGCTTGGTCAGCAAATCTTTTCCAGAATACAGGATTCTTTCTTTTTTATATTTGCTCACAGATGTTTTAGGATGAGATATTGATTATCCTACAAATGGACAAGAAAGCAGTTGCTTTTGAACCAGAGGGTTGTTTTCCTCATTACAGTTCTAAACCGCTTGCTGTTTTTTTAAGCCTATTCAATCTCCTGGTTACATTTCATCAGCTTCCGTTCAGGGTTATTTTTTTCTTGGCCTCTCCTCTCTCAAATCCTTAAAGTTGAAAAATTCTTGGGATATTTCACGATTCTATCAATGCTGCACAGAGCTGAGAGAACTAAGGGATAAGTGTGTGTGTGTTTCTTTCTATATATGTTTGGAAAAGTTAATGATGCCGTGATATTGCCACTCAAATATTATTGGTAATATGTTTTTGTGGTGGGCTGACCTTGACTGGCCACCAGGTGCCTACCCAGCTGCACTTTTGCTGTCCCTCCTCAACAGATGGGTGAGAAAATAAGACAGGGTCAGGATACAGACAGGGAGATCACTCACAATTACTGTCACAGGCAAAACAGATTCCACCTGGGGAAAATGAATTTAATTTATTGCTGATTAGAGCAGGATAGTGAGAAAAACAGACAAAACTAAAAGACTTTCCCCCATCCCTCCTTCTTGCTAGGTTTAGTTTTACTCCCTCACTGCTGACTGTTTTATTGGAGGAAGTAGGGAGGGAGGAATGGGGGTTGTGGTAGGTCCATAACATTTCACCTCTGCTGCTCCTTCCTCTACTCTCTTCCCTTGCTCCATCATGGGGTCTCTCTCATGATGTACAGCTCTTCAAGAGCACCTCCAGCATGGGTGCCCCATGGGCAGCAGCTCCTTCCAGACAGCATGCTCCTGGCAAGGGCTCCTTTCCATTGACTGCAGCTTCATTCAGGGCATGTTCACCTTGTCCTCCATGGGCTGCAGGAGGACAACCTGCTCCATTACATCCTTCTCTAGAGGCTGCAGGAGAACCTCTGCTCCAGCATCTGGAGCACCTCTTCCCCCTCCTTCCTCCCTCCCTCACCTTGGTGTCTGCAGGGCTGCTTTTTGAACATTTTTTGCACTCTCCTTTCTCACACAGCTGCTCCACCATGTTCTTTCACTCTTTGTAAATATGTTATCACAGAGATGGCACCAGTGTTGCTAAGGGGCACAGGTTTGAGCAGCAGCAGATCCTTTTTGGAGCCAGCTAGAAATGTCTCTGACTCACATAGGGGAAATTCCTTGTTTCTTCTCAGAGATACCTCTCCTGCTGCCCTCCCTGCTACCAAAATCATGCAGCATAAACCAAATACATTTTTTTAAGACTTCAAAAGAGTATTTGGCTTGAAATGTGGTGGTCATCAAAAACATCTTTGAAAATCTTAGAATTCTGATTTTTTTGTCACTGATATGAAAATACTGTGAGCTGAATCTTAAGAGAGAAATAGAAGGTTAAGAACAAAAGCTAATGCAAGTGTCTTGTTTTCTTGCTAAACCAAGAAGGATTGTCCTCCTGAATAGGTAATTCACAGCCCTACCAGTTTCCTAAAGATTTGTTTGTAATAGATACAGATAAAGTTGGAAGTTCATGAGCTTGAAAAGCAAAGGAAACACAGAGGACAGGGAAGTGAGGGCTGAAATATCAGAAGAACATATACAAGAAAGTAAATGGAGGTATTTTGTGCATCTTTAACCTCACAAGAAGATCTGTGTGATCACAGAGTAAATATGAGGCAACAGTAGTTTTCTGAAGTTTCCGAACTAGAAAATTCATTGTAAGCATTCCCTTGTTTGAATTTTACATCCAAACTTTTTTGTTTCCCAGCTGCTGCAAACTTTTGTAATAGGCACTCCTATTTTTAAGTCAAAATGTGTGAATGAAAAAAAAATCTTCGCACCTTCAGTCTTTGGGTGGGTGGTGAGGCAAAAATTGCTTTTAGCAGAAAAAAAGAGTTTGAACTAGGAAGAGATTTAACATCCAGAGGATGCTGTTAAAATAATCCACAAGTGCTGTAACACGGTATCACACACCATCTAATATCATCATCATTCCCTTACATGGATGGTTGTGGGCTCAACATTTGCCTCACAGTAACAAACATGAATATCAAGGTCTGTGAAGTCACATTTGCGTAAAAACTGTGTCGTTAGAGGTTGTCATTTAGAAAAATGATGAATGGAATCACAATATTCTTTAAAAGTGTTCTTGAAGGAAGCTTGAGGCATAGCATCTCCTATAACCAGTGGTTCCTAAAATGACCCCCTTAATGAATGACTGACAAAAGCACATGAAGGTAAAAGTCAAATTTTGCATCTTCTTACCTCTTCCGTGATCTAGACTAATAGTTTTCTATTGCAATACCCTACCCCATGAGTCTGGTCAGTGAGAATGAAGCACATTCCAACTCACACGTGGGAATAAAGCAGCTCAGCAAGGTGCAGCATGGAGGGCTGCTTTCTCTCCTGCAAGGGCTAAGAGGCAGCCCCCTGCCTTGCTCTACACCCGTCACTGTGTGCAGCTTTACACGTCTTCCCTTTCGTTTTCTCTGTTTACGGTGGGACTGTAATTGATCCCGATTATTTCACACCTCCCTTTCCTTCCTGAAAAGTGGCTAAACAGCTTCCAGGCTCCGGTCAGACCCCATCAAGCTGACACTGGTACATCAAATCCTTTGTCAGGCCACTTTATAAATACAAATGTTGGAAGAATTTGAAGAATTTGACAAGCAACAAATGTTTGGCTTGGTTAAAATTTTAAGCTAACGAAACCAAACTGAAAGCATTCGCACCAGTTTTCCTCTTGTTTTCTGAGGTATGTTCCAGGCTGAGCTGTCAGTCTAAGACAAAGACCAACCAGTGAACATGACATAGAGAGCAGTAGGAATTATTTTGATCTTTCAAGGAACGACATTCCCAGATAAAGAAGACCAAGAAGGCGAAAATTCTGCTTTGCCTGAAGTGTTTTGAGGGTCTGAAAAGCACTTTGTGCATTGGAGTGCCCAGGAGAGTCTGGAGGGAAAGTCAGCTTGGCATTGGTTACTCCAAGTGTACACATAATTCTGGGGCTATACATAGTTACTATGTTGCTCCTTCTACATCCTGCATCACTAAAACCTCACAGTGAAAGCCACTACTTGAATGATACATATAACTGATTTCTGTAAACACAAAGCAAGTGAAATACATAAAATTCTTAGCCAGTGTAAATGAGCTTTGCCTGAGTGGTTTTAGCAGTTATGCAAAACTGAAGCAGGAGATCAGAGAATCTGCCCAATATATAAAATAATAAGTACCATTAATTTATTAATAAATTAATAAATATTAAATACATGTGCAGGGGGGGGGGGGTGTGTGTGTGCTCACATCCATTAGACCACAATACAATAGCAGCATTCTGTTTTAATATTTTTCAAATTCAACCTCAAAATGGATAAAGTTGATGACATTTTGACGATATCAGGTTTTAATTAAAAAAAAAAAAAGGGAGCAATTCTTGCAGTGTATGATGCTCTACCTTAGTAATATTCTTTTCTATTTATGGCAAGTAGTCTATGTGGCAGCTCTTCAGAGCAGAACTGGAACAGGCCTCAGGTTGGGTGACACTGACACGGTTCTCTTACAAGATGAGCCACTCAAAAGTAGTGTCATTAAAGAGAATGTGTCATTTTCTGACACAACTGAATACAGGACTTTGCCTACCAAAAACCAGAAAAAAAGCACTCTACCTGGAACTTTTCTTATTTCTCTCAGAACTCTGATAAAAGCCCCCACGATTCCTCCCTGCTACCAAATTATTTTTGGCTTTTAAAACCTTACTTTTCCCTTTAGGTGCTGATGATTAACTCTCCCTGTAAACTGCTTTGTAATACTCTGCATCGAAGACAGTATATAAAAATAAATTGCATTGAGTTTGATCCAAAACTCATTTGACACAAAATTACACTGAGGTTCTGGGCTGCCTTTTTTTTCTACCTCCACATTTCTAAGTCCGGCTGGCAAGCCAAATCATTTCTATTCTATTTGCTATCATAAAGGCTAAATAAAAGGGCAAACAACTCAATGCTTTTTGAATAAAATTCATGTTGTTATTTAAAAACGTAGTTCTCCTTTGTCAGTCCCCACCCCCATACACTCATTCACACACAACACCACTTGGGTTGCTCATGTCTTTGCATATTACAGCCTGCAGTAATTACAGAATAAGGTTCTACCTCTTTTGGTAAACCTGGTCGCTGAAGAAAGAGCGAGTCTGTTGGAAAATTAGCCTTTATTTACAACACTGACAACAGTGAAAAGATGCAGCTTTGTGCTATTGTGCTGAGGTTATTACCTTCCTAGTAGCATATCTCAGGACACCCAATTAAAGTTAACTTGCAGTTTGCAACAAGCAGCCTGTAAAGTTTGTTGGAAAGGAGCTGTCATATTGTCATTCAAAGTACTTTATATTAAACAGCACAAGACAGCAACAAAACATCTAATTATCTGATTATACTGCAAGAATAGTTTCTTACATGCACTGAATTTTGCATACCATCAATGAATACAGACTGTGTGCGTCAGTGACTCACATAAACACTACAAAAAAAATGAAAATAAGATAGGATAATGCGTCTCTGCTACTGTTGTTCCTAAGTTGCGAGACAGTTTTGCTAGTACTTCAAATTAACAGTGGGGATTCTGGGGAAATCCAGCTCAGGAACAGAAGTTTGTTCTGTTCTGGTTTTGGCCCTGCACAAGGTACATGGTGGCCAGAGACTGGACAGTCTGGGTGGCCACCAAGAGGAGAGCTGTGCACCAGCTGTTTGGCAAAGGTGGCGCTCCATGGCATCAAAAGATTTTTCTAAGACATGATGAAGTAAAAAAATGCAGCCTTTGTCTTATTATTTCATATGTGCCTGCTCCTGACACTGTACAAGGAGCCCCTTGGAGGGTGGTTGGGACTAATAAAAATGTTCCTGTGGTGTGAAGGAGGGTAGGGATTTGCAGCTACCTCATGAAGAAGTTCTTGTGCACTTGCTCTTACCCTGGAAAGATCCCATAAAAAACATCCAGGAGCCTTGGTAGAAATTCAGACACAGACAGAGAAAATGAATAAATTTCAGTTTTGTGCCCAGGTTTACCCCACAGCTGCTCATTTCTCTGAGGAATTCAACAGGTGACAAAAGCAGAAGAGCATCAGCAAGGATGCTGCACTGTTTCCCATAGCTTTTCTGCTGGTTAGTCCCACCATGGCTGGGTTGCCAGGTGATTGCACGGATAATATATCTGGTACTGCATGTGCAAAACTAAACGTGGGTAATGCACTCTCACTTCTTTGACTACAGTTTGGGGCAAGACAGAGGGAAGAAAAGGGTTTCTTTTTATATCTTAAGAGAATAATAAATTCAGTGGAGGCAGTTCTTCACTGCTTTACTGTATCTTCACATCAGCCATAAGGCAGTCCAACTTCTTCACAGTTCCAACTCTTTACACCATTGAACACAAATCATGGCCTCTAGAGACCTCCTTTTACAGAAGGGAGAAGCAATTTAGCCTCCATAACATATCAGTCTCCAGCTTGTCCTGAAAAGGCTGTCAATTGTGCTGAATTATGTATAAAATCAATGTGAGGTGCTGTCTGCCAAAGATGGGTTGACATTAGCAATTTTATTTTCACTGAGGGGGGTCACAAGTCCCAAATCTTCAAGATCACAGAATAAGTGCTCATTCCATCCCAGCTTCTCTAGTTCTAAAATTATATCCATTTTGACTTTTTTTAGAATGAAAAAAAGGTCATAATGAGATACTGCTACTGTGAAAAACCTCTTCAGTTGTCTGCAATGGGCAAATTTATATAGTGTTGTTGACGGGGCGCATTATAATTTGCCCTTTCTACCTACTTTCATTACAATCTCTTTTAAGTGGACATCCACAAATATTTTCTTTTTGTCAGGGAACCCACAATATTCAATTGACAAATTGAATATTGTTATATTCAATTAACAAAACCTTATATTTAAGACTCACTAAAGATTTTCAAGTAGTAGAGAAAATCTCCCCCCAACAAAATGGACAAATATGCAGAAGCACAACATATCCGTGTGGGCTGAAAGCACAAATAACCGTTTGATGATCCTCAGACAAGCCTGGTATTTTGAGACTGAATATGAATCCTATCCTTGCAAAATTGGCATCATTGTGCAGGTGGCCCACAGACCTACAACAAATTCTTACACAGCATCTAGCTCATGACCCAGCATTTTACTTTTTTTTTCCTACTGTACTTATGAGTAGAACAGTATTAAAGTCTAATTTCATGGCATCATCTTCTCTCTCTCCTCTAGAATGGCAGCTGATCTCATATTCCTGTGGCAGCTATTAAAGGTCTGAGTGTCTAGTGGTCTTTGAGACCATCAGCCAACAAAACTGCCATCGAAATTCTCTTCCAAATACTCAGTTCTGAAATAGATTTCTGTAAAAGCTCATTTAAACAGGGTCACCTGTCATCACAACACAGCCCAGAGTTCAGCAAACACAGAACCTTAGTGAATGCAGTGAGTTGTTAAAAAATATGAAGTCATTAAAGGACATTTTTCAAAAGGAAATCGATAATTGGTAACAACTTGGAATTGTTACGTCAGTCCCTATTTTCTGAAAGAAATGTATTCATGTATATATTACTGTGATTCAAGGTTGTTTATCTTCAAATGCTATCATACGTGGCTGCAGGAATAGTACAGACATAAACATTTCCCTGAGCTGAATGCTGGGGGGACATCCCCGGTGGGAGCCTCTTGGTTGACTCAAGAGCTTTGGCTCTGAACCCACTTTGGAAGGGCTGTGCTCTGCCACTCTCAGTTACATTCTGCAGTGCACTGCTCCAGTACATATGTTGACACTACTGCATTTCAAAAGGGAAACAGTTTTTCCTGAGAACTTGACTTGATGGACTGCTATTCAGCATTAAGGATTGCTTTCTAGCCTCCGAAGGACAAGCCTGAAGGCTAGTGCTCAAAAGGTCTCCTTGTGGTCCATCAACCCACATGAAAACCTTATTGCCATTTAAGTCTTGCTTTCAAATAGCTGAAGGCTGAGGGGGAACGTCCAGAAAACAATTCATTTCATGAAAAAATGCAAAGGATTTGTGACCTGTTTCCTTCAGGATAAAATCTAGAGATTTCCACAAGATTTTCATGGAAAAACTCATTTGTTTCAAAATAATGGCATTCACTCAGCATATAAAAGACCAAGGCATAGCTCCTGAGCATGGGCTGGGGATCTTTTGCATCCCAACGAGTAGTTCAGGTGCTAAAGTACAGCAAGTATTTAATTAGTCATACCAAGAAGGAACAACAGGAAACACCAAGGTTACTAACTCTAAGTTAGAGCTTGGACTTAGACATTCTGCAGTCAGATAATTTGCTCTCTAGTCAGTGTGAATTTTTGCCACACAAAAAAAATGGGAAGATCAAAAAACTTGGCAATAGCCTGGAATTCTTTGTTATGAAGCATGATAGAAGAGCAGGTCTTTGAACTTGCCTCTCCCATTCCACGAGGAGTTTTTAAGGGTTGGGTCGACTATTTTTGGTAGTTTTTCTTGTTTACTTTCATTTTGCCCAAATGAGGAAAAATCAGTTCTCAGAAAGATAGGGCTCTGAATATTGCTTCCTGACTAGGTCAGGCTAAAAGATAAATTTTTGTTTATTTCAGTTTATCTTGAAATAACTTCACTGAACAAACTGCTCTTAACTTCAACTCAGAACATACCAGTAATGATTCTACATTTTTAGTGTAATTCTCTCTAATCATCCTAGCACACTGCTTGTTTTTATAACTGCTTCACACAATGCCACCAGTAATGAATGTTCTAGAATTGGAACATAATTTTGATTATCTGGCCATTACTTTTGATTTATGGCACACAGAGACAGCTGGGTTTTTATAAGCTCCCTCTGCAGTACTGCAGATAACAAATGTAATGTAATAATCAAACTTCTATAATTTGGAACCCAGAACGGGTGGGCCCATGGATCTGTCTGTCTGTATATACCCATACCATATCAACACATTTTATCTTCAGGAGCAGGAGTATAAAAGTAATTTGCATACTGCTACTATTCATTACTCATACCCAGAGCAAAATACGCTTCTTTCAGAATGAGTATTTAGCCTCTCTGGGAGGGAGTGAACCACCTGAAGGTGGTTTCATGAAATTACATAAATGTGTACCACCACGAGGTTTAAAAACTAAAAACGCATTAGTGCATGGGGAAAAAAAAAAAAAAAAAAAAAAAGAAAAAAGCCTCTCAAAATGAATATCTTTTAAGTAATAGTCATAAATAAAATCCATTGTGAACAATTAAAAATCTTACTATTTTCCTGGGTGCAACACAGGAAAATAGGAACTCCACAAGAATGTTCTCCATTAATGAGGAAAAAAACCAGCCAATTTAAAGAAGAGGTTGGTCACTGTTTTCTTACAACATATTGATTAAAGGTTTGAAAACAAGAGCAAAAGAGATTCTTCAAAAAACTGAACATGGGTAAGTAGAAACAGAAACAAAAGTGGAAACGTTTCTCAGCCTTGCCAAGAGAACCAAGAAAGTAGAATTTGCTTATGGAAGGCAAAAGGGTTTAAAAACCCATGTATTAGATGGGAAATGCAGCAAGAAACAAGAATAATTCATAAACCAGAGTGTATTCCCTTTGTTAATGAAAGACAAATGGTCCTAGGTATCTTCTGAAACATAAGTGAGGGGAGAAGAATAAAGATGGGAGCAAATAGAAAATAGTGACCATCTTGTTGAAGCAGTAAATGACTGTGAAGGTGGCAAGGCATGCAGGAGATGAGACGTACGGGTGCATCCCAGGGGCCCTACATGGGCAGCTTGTTTGTGCTCAGAGAAGAGCGGCAAGAGATCTGCAATTATGCATAAATCTTCTGAGGCAACACACACAGAAATGCATCCTCTGCATCCAGAGCAACAAGACAGCAGCTCAGAGAGCTGCATGTCTACCACCTCACCCTGACTGATCTTTCCAAAAAACTCTGGACGGGGTTGCAATGTCACATTGTCACCACAGGACACGTCTGTCTATGGCAGAAAAGTCAAGAGAGCACGTAAATGAGAAATCTGATTATAAGTACATACTGTATCACTGGCAACTGCTGCATTTTTAGATGTCCTAGAAACCCACTGAGCTTTGGGGGGTAAAATACTGTTCAGGGCACTGAACTTTGGAAATGAAGACAAGCCTTCCCCACAACTGCTATGTGGAGAACACATCCTCCAGCCTGCAGCAAAACAACCAAACCAAACCAAGACTTAAGACCTTGATTCTTTGTAAACTGAAGATTACATGAAACCTGGGTGAGATTTGGCACTGTTCAACTACCTAGGTAAACTGAGGAGGAGAACTGGGAAAGTGCAGCGCTGGAATGTAACCCAGCAGGACAGCAAGCAGCACTAACACTGAGAACTCCAGAGAAGGGACACCTCCACGCTCTCCATTACACCCCAAAAGATGTTTGGCCAGTACAGACCTGCAGGTTGGCTGCAGAGTGTCTGGGATGCTCTTTCCCTATCTGTGTGATGGAAGGCACCATGGGTCCTGTGGGGAACACTTAACCTTTTTTCCTTAGCCTTCCTTTCCTGTTTCTATTTCCTAGCTGGGCTTTGTTGCTAAAGGGGAAGATTTTTGTTATTCCTGTGACATATATTAAGTAAAGGGAAATTATCCTATGCTTTAAAGAAATTCCTAGGAAAGATCGTGGTCTAGAGCGAGACTAAACATTAAAGTTGATTTAAGCAAATGTAAAACAAATAAAAAACTAAGGACACCACGGAAATCTAGATCATCCCTGGCTGAAAATTGTGTACCACTGTGGATTAGGCATTTAAGCATTCGACTGATTTTCTGATTTTTATTTGACTAATAAATATTGACTGAGGTAAAAGCAGAAGCTTTGCTTTCACACTCCTGAACCAGAAAGGTAAATCTGCCAAAATCGTGCTACCACTGCTAGCAGGCAGTTTTCTTAGGAAGATGGGAGTAGTTGTGTAAAGGAAAAATACATGAGACATCTTCAAGAACTACAGAAAGGCTTAAGAGACCATTTGGAGAGGGCAGAGTAGATGTAACTATTTCTGGGTAAGGAGTCTAGTCCAAAAAAGTATTGCATACCAAGAAAAAGAACTCCCAAGCAGCGGCCTTCATGTGGCTTTTAGTCACTTTGGCACCAAAAGAACCACTTGGGAGTTCAACTACCTGGAGGGAGCATGGTGAGTACATTTTAGACTGTTACAGGATGAGTAGCAGCATGTATTCATCAATATTTGGCAGTCCCAGAGAAAATGAAGTAAGGTAGATGCATCCACACTAAGGCCATCAGTATCCATTTCAAATGTTTATTTCCTGAAACCACTCTTCCCCACCTTTATCAGCCCTGAAGCCGAGAAGGATATAGGCTATGAAAGACTATCATTGAAAGAAAATAAAAATAGCAGAAAGGCTGAAAGGCCAAAGTTGCTTAAGCCTAATTTCTTGCCAGCAACTTCCCTTGAATACAGTGTCTACAAAGCAGAGATCACATATGCAGCTACCAAATGCCATTTACAAATCAGGCTGCCAGAATTTCTGATTTTCGAAAACACCACAGGGCCCAATGTTCGTTCAGTCATCTTCCTCTTCCTCTCAATGCAGGCCTCTGATGGGCATTGACGCAGGTATCATGGGTACAACACCTGGCTGTACATTTCTAGAAGAAGAAAGAATCTGAAACTTAATGAAAGATGATCAAACATCTTTTTCTTCTTCTATAAGCATTTGAGATGCATAAAATCATTTACGTTTTGTTCTGTTCAGCAGACCTAATGCTGATCTATCACAAGGTCTGAGAACTGTTGCTACAATTTCAAAGGAGCTGTAGAGCTGGCTGTTTGTCTGATCAAGATAAAGCTCCTACTGCTGTGCAGAACAGTCAAGGGCTTATAAAAGATGACCTCTGTCCACTTTTAACAAAAAATTGTGCTAAGCCCAAACTGGCAATCTTTCACAGATCTCTCCCCCTGTGTGTCTTTTAACATTCAATGTCAACGAATAAAGTTCATTCAGCATTTCCAGTTTGTTGGTCCCAAATAACAATAATAGATTATACTTAAAATACATTTTTGCATAATTTGTTATGCTAAAAGCTGTCTTCCGCTTATTTAACATGCATTGACAGTTTAAATCCTGCCCTTTATGAAAGTCTTCCTTACTTAACTATGCATGGTCAGATTATATTTCCACATTCTGATTTACGGTCTTTGTTCCTTTTACTACAAATTGAATTTGGAAATAGCTTAACGGTGCTTGTTGGTAACTTCGACACATTACTCAAAAATCAAGGCTCTATTACACATTAAGTTAGAGTTGCAAATGCATTATATAAATTATAGCCAGGTGTGCAGAGGTTGAAATAGTATATCCCAATCTGAAAGGATTTCTGCCTTTCATCAGGAGCAAGAAAAAGGAGACATGGAAAGCTCAGTGGAGATATCCCCCACGCAGAGTTAGGGCTCCCCAATTCAGATTTTGGGATTTACCTCCCAAAGTCAAGTAATGTAAATTGTGGTGTGAGTGCTGAGGAAGCACTGAAGTGGCACCAGTGAAGAGCCTTCCCCCCAGATTAACTCGCTGCCCACACAGCTGCCCCAGAACAGCAGGTGCCAGACCCAGAGCCTGGTTCCCCTCCCTGTCCACTGGAGGCAGAACTGCGGGGTTTCTGCTGAGTTTGAGCTTCACACCGCTTACAATTAGGTCCTTAATGCCTGTAAATGGAGGCATTAAACCTGAGCAGACTGCTGCAAGAGAACAAAGACAGAACTGCTGTACCTAGCATGCTTGCTTTGTTTGCAAGCAAATCATGGCAACAGGTCAGAAACATGTTTACTAATGACAAATCTCTTAATGGGGCTTTTCGATAGAGCTCCATGACCCTGAGCACCTCCTTGAAGGAAATGATTTGATGTGCACTCAGGTTAGCAGGGGCTTGTCTCCACTTCTGCACAAGAAAGTCCAGGCAGCAGAGGACTGCCACAATCTGCAATTTATTTATGCAACATGCAGCATAATCACACATTCATTAAACTGTCAGTCTAGAAATAAGCCAAAAATGATGCAAGTTCTTATTTAGATAATGCACATTCAACCAAAGGGCTAGCCATCAGTGGGAAACTGAAAACTGTGAATTCCCAGAACACTTTGCTGTTCCCAGCACAGAACACTTTTATTTGGGAACCTGCTTTCCAAATTTGTGCTGGGCTTTCTTCTACATGCAGCTTGTTTTCAGTCTGGCAGTAGGAAATGCCGAAGCAGCACACACAACTTCTCACAGAACTCAAAACACGTTTTGCATACTTTTTATTTACCATAATCAGGGCTGCTCAGGTGGAAGAAAAAATGCCAAACCAAGCACCAGATCCAAAATTAGCATTTTATTCAGAACGTTGGGGTCAGAGGTGTATCATTCATATTCTGGTACACAATACAGAGGCAAAGCTGTTCTCAGAAGTCTCTCCAGTTTGAAAGCTCCTTCCCCCCCTCCCCTCCCCACCCCAAAAACATACTGTATATTTTCTCGTGCCACCAGTATCAGGCCAACTCCCCTCCCGCCCCCTTTTTTTTGGTACAAATTATGTAAAACTTTTTTGTGCTAAGAACTTTTCTCCCTCCCCAAACCAAAAAATAATAAAAATAAAAATAAAAAAAATATTGAGTACTCTAACTACAGTTCAACAATTGAATCAATGTCACTTGTTTGCAACCTGTTTTGTAAATACTTTATCCATAAACGAAAGATATAAACATGCAAAAACCTGAATCCATAGTCCAAATAATACATACACGTGTTCTGAAGTTTCTGCACTTCTCCACAGACTATGCCAATAAAACATTATGTACACATACCATTTTTTACAGTGAAGTGGGAAAAAAATACTAGAAATTAAAAAAAAAAACAAACAAAAAAACAAAACCAAAAAGTGTACATGGATTAAGACCAAAATGTGTCTAACATTCTATCATAAGGAAAAAAAAATCAATTCTGCTACAAACTGGTGATATGAAAACTCCCTTTATTTGCAACCAGCTGCATAAGTTTTAGAATTTTAGTGAAAAAAGTCCCCTAACATCTAAAACTAGAAGTAATGTACATTGTTCCACCTCATGGTCCTCTCTCCCAGATACTAAAATTGTTCCATGAGGATTTTTTGTTTATTTTTAATCTCCTTATTTTAATAAAAGCAATGCGATGTAACAAAAGCATTGTGAAGTATATTGTGTTTCACCTTACTCCTCCCCACCCCAACATATTTTGTCTCTTTAATGCATCATTTCATAAATCAGTACCATTAAAGCCTTAAACATAAAACTAATTCCGATCTGAAAAAGGTACAAAAAGGCACATAAAATCCCAGTGCTTCTGTACTGTAAAATTCAAGTGTAACTGAGCTCAACATTTTTTTCCAAACAGCATTGGATCACTGATATTCCACGGAGCCCAAATTGGTTTGCAGCCTAAGCCAAAGCCTTCAGCAAGCACTTGTGCTAGTAGACTACAAAGTTAAAGCCTAGCTTCTGTATGCTTTTGGGGAATATCAGTTGAAATGTTTGTACTTGTCCAAAACCAAAGTTCACTTTGAAGTTCAGTCATCACCTCCACCGTACATATCGGCAAGTTTCTTGAAACGTGGGCCCCAGTCATTTAGGTAGTCATAGTCTTGCTCACCACCACTACTTGAGGAGTTAAGAGAGCTCAAGGATCCAGCAGTGGAGCCGCTGCCTTCATAGTCAAAGACTAAGAGGGAGTCATAGGGTGGGGCCGTGGGGTCGTTGTCGGCTGCTTTAAGTCCCTGCAAGGTGAGGGAGAAAAGAAGATAAAGTTCTGTGTCTGAGAGCCAGACAAAAACACATCCAAAATATCTGCACCGAAGTTATCTATGGAGAACCACTTGAGAAAACAAACTTCTTCCCCTCCTGCCATTCAGTGCAAAACAGGATTTACATTTTCATAACTCCTTTTAGAAGGCCCAGGTTTCCAGCATTGCAGCACTGCACATTTTGAACGCAGCTGCAATTACAGCCCTAACAAAACTTTAAGACAGAGTCATGGCACTGGGACTGAAGCTAGTAAATAAACAGTTTCAAAGATATACAGCTCACAACCTGTGCCATGGGCAATGTGGGAATCGTTAGACAGGTGAGGAAGGAGAAATAAGCATGTTTGCAAAGATCCACTTCAATGGCCATCTCACATGGTCAATAGCATATCCACTGACTTCCCTGGCCTGCAGTCCATCTGCATGTGCCAAAATCCATATTTAGTCAGTCCTGTAAACTCATGTACCTCTGTAGGCTGCTGTGAGAAAAATACGTGGTATGTTGTCTCAAGCCTTTTATGTTTTGCCACATCCACCTGCTCTTCAGAAAAAAAAACACACAGTGACATCAAAGCTGAATACAAGATGATGACCATTTTTGTTTCCTCATTTCAAAGTACTGAAGTTATCAACACACGAATAGTGGGCCATCAGCATTTTCAGATTTCCAGTCTATAGAGTTGAATAGCCCAAATTAAAACCAACACAAATTGAATTGGAGGAAATGCTGGGAAACTGAAGAGGAAAAGCCAGGAAAGAATCACACTTCTTACAGAGAAAAGCCTCTTAATTCCCTGTTTTGTTACGTAACTCCATACCTAAACACTTACATGAGTAACTAACTTTAGAATATGAGACAATTTCTCTGTGCTTATGTGGGGAAGATTTACAAACTGAATATAAAAGCCTGAAGCCAAAAAGCTCTCTTATGATTTGTATTTTTTTAACCTCACAGTTTCTTCCATGGGATTAACAACGCTTTTTCAAGATCTTCCACTTTGAATAGGATCTACTCTGGCAGCCACTGACAGGGGATAAATGTATCTTCCAGCAGTCTGTAAGACTGTGCTAAGATTTTAAATTGCTCACTATTAATTTTTATCAGTGATATTTGTGGTGGTTTTACTTTTAATTTTTAATGCTTGTTTATTTAAAGAATGGCATTATTATACTCCCACTTATTTGAAGGAATGAATGTCCCTCCTTCAAATTATTTAATATATTCTGGTTTTAGAAGAGTACGCTTCGCTCTCAATTGTGTTTTGCCCAAATATGACAAAATGGAACCAGAAGCTGATTTTTCTTCTACAAATATGTATTATGGAGTATATACATATTAAACCCATTAATTAAAGCATTTGGCACTGATAAGGTAGAAGTGAATCCTGGTTCTTTATTACCTATTTAAATAATTCAGAACTGTGCAAAATGTACCTAAAATAATTTCCAAATCAGTGGTGGAAAAACCCAGCATATTTATCAAGCTAATGACCTCTAATCAAGAACAAATTTTGGCCTTGAAATGATCATTTCATGTGGTACAACAACATCAAGCAGGTTATTAATAGCCTGCATTAAAGTGCAATTTTGAATTACGAGATAAGAATAATTGGTGATGCTTGTTATCTCTCTCTGGCATATTCCAACCTGATGGCCATAATAAGCACAAAAGATGGGAGATTTTGAAAAGGCAATAGCAAATGTTGGAAGACAATTTCTTATCCACCTTCCAAGGGGGAAGTTCTAAGGCTTTTTCTTATTTTCTGCTGCTGAAGCACAAAGGCAAATTTACTTCTTAGGCAGTAACTGGCTTTATGGTATTTATATCTTTCCTTAAGTCTGCTTGGGGTGACAGACACCCATGTGTTTGGAACACAGGTGACAGGGAAGGAGAATAAATACCAGTTGAGGTTAAGGAGTGCTGAGGTACAAATGCCAGGTATCCATGTGTGAAAGTCATTTAGAAAGTCGGTTTGGAGACAAAATGTTATTTCCCTGCAGTTCTGCCTACTAATAGCCAGCCAACCATGGGATACCAATTTATTTTAAAAAATCAGTGAACAAAACATTTTCCTACATCACTGAAAAAATTCTGATACCTATCAGTCATCCATGACAAGGCAGAAGGCAGCCTCTTTCCATCTGTTTTTCCAAAGGGGAAGTTGTAATTTTTTTTTTCAATTTGCTGCTGCTATCATGATAGCATTTCAGAAAAGCAAACTGGTTTTGAGTTACTGACTTACAAGATAGGATCTCACTAACAAATTCACTTTCTCAAAGGTTGTGCTGGCGGTGTAATCCATTTCATTCAGAGAACGTAGCTACGGGTCATGTTTTGGAGGTATTGATTCAACCGTGCAGCACAAGTCACACTGACATTTGCACCTATCCTCTGGTTCACAGTGTAATGACTGAACTTAGTGTCTAACTCTTGAAATGACAAGATTTCTGCTATATTTGTGTTACATACTAAAACGAGAGAGAAAGAATTACTACAATGTTTTTTACTCTTTCCCTCTGCTAAGCTGATTCTTTGAGCATACCCAGCGTACTGTTGCGCTTTGCTGTTGGGCTCTACAGCACGTCAGACAGCTCTGGCAGTGCTATCAGCTTATAAAGCTCCCTTTGGTTTCAGCATTGCCGCCTCTTTCTGTTTATTATGCTGTCCCTTTCAGTGGGTGGAGGCAGTGTGGATACACAGCCTGCTGCATCTGAACAACTGAAAAGACAACAAATGGCTGATAGGAGTGGCTTCTGCTGATTTTGCTGCCAAGGCATTCGTTGTCAGTCACTTCTGAAAAGAGATCTCAGTTTTTACCAGATATGTACAAGAACCTCAGAGCAGCAGAGTTGTTACAGTTACTTGGCTTACAGTTTCCTGATCTGAAAACCCAAAGTTTTTATTAGAGTGAGAAGCTCATTCAACAACAGAATTTCCAGGGCACATCCTCAGGAGCAGGGGAACCTGCTGGGAGGGTGAATTGTCACATTTCTTTGCACCACCAGTGCACAACAAGCAGTCACAGAAGGGCCACAGCAAAAGAGAGGCCAGCTTAACACCTTGGACAGACTCACTTTTTTCCTTCTCTTCTTTTATGTATGTAGTAGAGCTTTCATTAATGAGGAGATAAAGGGCAGAAGTGGAGAAACTACAGTCCCTTGGCTGAGGAACAACAGTAAATTTGCTTTAATACAGGCAGCATTCTCCATTTCTCTCAAATTAAAGGAAAGCAACCCCCTCAAATCTTTAACTAACATGGAAATTATAAAATCTAATGCTTCTATTTTCATTAATCCTACTACTTAATCAGATTCAGCAGACTTTTGGTGAGAAGGAAAGGAAGAACAGAGACCTTCAGGGAAATACAAAAAAACCCCTGGTTTATATCTGGAACCATTTTTTGTCATGAGAAAATAGAAACCATTGAGGGACTCCATTCTGCATGGAGGTGCACTGTATCAATAACCATTTACTAAGAATGAATTGAGGGTCCTCCATGCCCCCACGGGATGAGACCTTTAGTTTGCAATTTAAATTTATTTTACCTCCGGCTATGTCCTCTATTGATTATAAATGTATTCTTAGCCACAAACTCTCTATCACAATATAACTTGCTTGAGATTTCTAGGGACAATATAGGTGGGTCTTGAAAACAAGATTAACAAAACTACTTCAAACATACCTAATTTATACTGTCATGCAAATCCTGAGTATTCTAAGTGTTAATTATGCTCCACACTTCGGAGGTTAGGCTTTGGAAGGCTCAAAATGGAAAACAAAGTCTACAGAGGATTTTTAATAACACATGACTTATTTCACTTGTTTGTACACTGGACTGGAAGAAAAGGAGGTTTTTCCCTTCCCCTCTTAGATTACAGATTCATCTATCCATTGAAACAGACAAAACAAGAAAGTCCCTGAGGTCATTTAGCTTATGCCTGCAAAACCTATTTCGACTATCAGACACCTCTGGAACCTTCTTATTTTAGACAGTTCATAGCTCTGTACATGTTATCTCAACTCTGTGTTATAAAAATGCATGACTTTTTATCATAATTCTAACTTGTTTTTCAACTGAGAAGTCACCAGAACACTACAAAATGCTCTTACTTATGTATGTCTCATTGAGTCAAGTAGGTTTAATACAGGGGATGACAGAAAAGAATGTATTTTCTAAGAAACAGAGTACTGCTTATAGAAAAAACCCGAAATGGCCCACTAGATCTTTTATTTCTTTTTGTTTCCATGACTCTGTAATGAAGATTAAAAAAAAACAACCCATGCCTGCTTGGCAATGGGAGCTAAACCCTCCAGTATCTGAAATTAATGACCTATAGTTATTTTTTGTCAAAAGCTGAAGTAATTCAGAAGCTAATCTGAACAATGCTGTCTGTGTGTCTGAGATGCTGGCGAGCATTCAACAGATTAAATTAATTCCCACACGTGGACCAGCATCCTTAAAGATCATACTGACCCACATCCCCGGGAAAAGGGACAAGTCCTCCAAAAGATCAGACTGATCTCCAAAAGTGTTGATATTTTCGAACCAAGGGGCTAGCAGAAACTTTGCTACCGAAGTGCTGACAGTTCAAAAGCAGTCTCTCCCTGCTCAGCTAGGGACTGGGCTAGTTTTGTAGGTGGTTTGGGTTAGAGATGCCCAAGGCAAGAATTACATCTAATAATATTGAATTTAGATGCAGAGAGATACGAACTTTGCTCTTTCTTATCTTGCTATGTTGTTTCCACAACTCAGCTTATCTTCTGTAGGAACTGCCTTAAGAAATGTCTGGTACAGGCTTTACTCAAGATATCTTTTCAATTTACCTCAAGTAAAATGGAGAGAAACTTACCAAGTTTCTTGGTTTTAATAGTACCATGACTGCAGGTGTAATTTTCTGGAGAGTCTGAAAACCTGTGCAGTCTGAACATTTATGCTATAAAGACTGATAATTTTAAAATTTTACTGTAACAATGAACACTACTATGAAAGACAGACCCTTTTCCCCCCCACACCCAGTCGACAATTTATAATCACATCTGTCATGGGAAACTTTTTCCATAAAACACAAATTAAGATGACACTATTCTAAAGAAATAAAATGCCTATTTTGCTCAGACTTCTGGGAAAACAGACAGAGCTCGGACAATCTCTGGGTGGCTGCTAGAGAGAGGTTAGGTGGAAAGCCCTGTAGTAAAACAATACTTTTTTGTGAAATGCTAAGGAAAAAGAAAATTTATGAAGAAGACAAGTTAAATATATAACGCTTAAAACATGGAAACTACCTCACATAGTTCCTTTCAATCAGAGGATATAATTAATTCTGAGCTAACTTGCAGACAAGAAAATTGCCATGTTTTCTTTAACTTCATATATATTTCCATACATTTTCTTAATCAATGACATTAATGGCATTA
Organism: Chamaea fasciata; assembly: GCF_029207755.1. Classification (NCBI taxonomy): domain Eukaryota; kingdom Metazoa; phylum Chordata; class Aves; order Passeriformes; family Sylviidae; genus Chamaea; species Chamaea fasciata. The sequence goes on along the minus strand of NW_027094086.1, from coordinate 45,643,597 downwards.
TTTTACTGTGTATGAATAGCTGGAAGAAGCTTTCCTTTTTTGGAGGATGGCAAGGGGAAGCATAAAGGGAGGTACTGATATAATACAATAGACAGCAGGAAGAAAATGACTCTATGCTTGTCTTAGTGCAATATAAACATACTGGGTTAAATCAGGACAGCAAGTACTGTTTCTTCAGCTCCATGTGTACACACTGATGCTATCATCTTCAAGAATGATAACCTACTGAAAAATAATATTGCAAGAACAGCTTGCTAAGTCATTAAAGAATTGCAGGAGGCCAGACAACCTCTGGCCCCTTTCTGGCTTTCCAGCAGAATCAGACCCATTCCCTGCCTTTGCTCCATAACAGAGCTTCCTAGCTGCTTTGTGAACAACAAAAACCAGGGTTCTTCACTACTGCCTGCCAGGTGGGCACTGTCTGGTCACAGCTGTGTGAGAAACAGGATGGGAATCCCTGATTGTTTGGAAGCACAAGGAAGTTCTTGTGTGCACACTGCCTTGGCCAACAATGTGGGCCTCTTACTGTCCCCTGTCTCCACTATTTTCCAGAAGCCAATCATAACTGCAATATTTAGAAGTGTAAAGGCATGCAAAACCTGGAGCCTCTTACAAAATACAGTGTCTTAAAGAATATTTGTACAATTCCTGCTTGTCAACTCCCCTTTCAGTTTTTTGACAATTGCATCACTGTATACCTTAAAAGGGGAAAATTCAATTTTCTGCAGCTTTCTAACACAAAAGACTTTAGTATATTAGCCCGACTTTTCTTCAAGGCAAACAAGAATAAACATGTTTGCAGAAACTGTTCTGCAATGCTCTGCAATATGTATCCAGCTCCAGCTGACAAGGAAGATATGAGAAAACCAGAGAAAATAATTAACCACTACAATTCTTGTACAAAATAAAGTAAAAAGAGTAGTAAATTCTGGGTTAGCTTTTTTTTTTTCTATAACCAGCAAGCACAGGAAACACATTCTATCATAAGTACCACAACATCGATGATTTAAGACTGACCAGTGATTCAAATAATGAGGATAATTTCTTTCAGAACTATCAGTACTCTGGTATAGTCTGAATCTCAATTACATTTATTAGATTGAAGAATCAAAGATAATGCAAGATCTTTGAAAACTCTATGACAAGACAAGTATTAAAAGCACTTACATAACATTTAATTTAGCTGCCCTGCTCACTAATCATGTTTGATGGAATTCTTTTGGTCTTATTGAAGGTACTGAATTTCCACTATTATCTGGATTCAAAGGGTAATGTATGAGGAGAATGAAAATGAACTTCCATTATTAGATTACTGTGAATAAATAAATGAATATAGGCTACACTACAATTTTGTTAGTCTGTTTATTACTTGGAACCCATTGCATAATCCTGCTTGGAGATATTGTGGTTGCAGCTGATAACGTACTCTGAATGTAATTAATATGAATGCACAGAAGTTAATTGATATATCTTCCCTTTCTGTTTGAACGAGTTAATTAAATTTGTCTGCACTTTAAAAGAACATATTTACTTCTGTTTAGAGAGACAATTTTAATTGTCTATGGAAGTTTAAAAAAGTTATTATGTTCTAACATAACAGCTACTCATGCGGAGGAGAATAAACAAAATATAAAAGCTTATCAGATCTTAGGAGGAAACCCTTTTTCGCTTCTTTACCTCATTAATGAAGTCCCCAATGTCCCCAGGATGAGGAGCAGCTGATCTGACTGGATACTGAGGTTCTGCATGGATTGGCCTTTCATCAAGACGTCTGATTCCAACAGGTTTGATGGCATCTGGTTCTACAGTGTCAGGCTGCTGGAGCTGGCTCAAGTCATAATCCTGCAAAATATGAAACAGACACAGTATGTTAGCAGAATTTCAAACAATATCTGTCTGGGGCAAACATGAGTAGGAAAACAGGGAAAATGCAAAGTATCATTTCACCAAAAGTCCTGTTCTCAGGATTGCAATGCTTACTGAGAATAAATCAACAACACTGTTATTTGCATACCAACAGGATGTTATTTGATTTATCCTCCATGAATCTCCTGTTTTGATTCTATTGCATCAGATTTGTAGAGCTTCTCGTAAGTTTTCCCTTGAGAAGCAGGGATTTGAGTAGTACTATTAAGGGACTAAACGCTTTACCTAGTAATGATGATTTACAGCACAGAGCATAGATGCCAAATCCAAGTCTTATTTTTCTAAGGAAATAAATACCATACATTCTGAGAAAAAAAAAAAAAAAAGCAAGCACAGTGTTCTGCAGTATTTTCTAATACCTTCAAAGAATGAATTTAAGACTCCTTGCTGATTTTATGTGGCTTCCATAATACGAAAGCTAAAGGGGCAAGAATGTCATAGAAGTACAAAGCTCCTCAGATTTGGCCTTAATTCTAAGCACCTTCTAGAGATTAGTCATGAGTCTGTTCATTATGTATTTGATGCTGCAGTTTCAAACTCTGGCAGACTCTGATGAAGTTAGTATAGCCGTATGAATTCCAATAAGTGGAATGTATGTATGTGAAAAAATTAATTAGATCAATGTTTATGCATTGAACATAGATATGCCTGAATTCTCTTTGCACAGTGTGATGCATTTCAACATTGTCATTCTCCTCACTGTTGCCATGTCTAGAAGAAAGCCATGCTCTAGGATGCCTTTACACAGGGCATTGGTGAGAATGTGCAATAAAGAACTGGACTTCAACGCACAAACAAAAACCATTCAAGAACTATCAGCAGATGGGGGCTCATGCTAACTCTATTGTATAACAGATATCCTGCCCCACAAATAATCCAGCCAGTTATAAACATCCTAAATAAACCACTCTATCCAACAAAAATATCCATTTTTCAACAGTGCTGTTCTGGTAAAAATCTCATTTATAATCTCAACTTGCTGGAAGTTGTCTGTTCAGACTATTAGATTTTCATTAGTTCCTTACTGGCTTCTGAGGGGAGGAATGCTACCTTTCACTGCTGCTGCTACCTCACAGGATGTAGATCCTTTCTTGAGACTATGACCTCCTGTGACCCCAAACCCAGACTTTTCAACAGGAGAAGAATTCTTTTTGACAGCAGTGATGGTAGTTTGTGGGGAGAACTGTACCTGATTATCAAATCCACTACACCTTCTGATTTGTTACTTGAGTTCTCAGATGACTGCACACAAATATATAGTCAAAAAAGGTGGAACAGCTCCACTGAGATCTGAGAATGCAGTTTCATATGCTTTAATTAGATTACAAGTTCCTTGGGGCACAGCTGTAACTCCTACCCTTCAGTACTTCATGTACCAAACAGAATAATAAGTGATCTCTAGGAAGCAGTATGAATTGAAGAAAAGTAAACAGAAGAGAACTTTTTATCCTTTCCCTTTTTATTACATAAAATAAATCAAAATAGTTTAGAGACATGCTATCAGAAAATCCTATCAAACACAGAAGAATGTACTTTTTAGAATGCTTCTAAACGAGTGCTTTTCATACCGACCCAAAAGATGAAGGTGAAAAACACCAACAAGGAGAAAAGAAATTTTTTTTTTTTAAATCTAAGCATTTCATTGTGGAGAAATTCAAACTGGTATGGTTAAATAACAATGTATTTAAACCAGAAGAGTGTCTGTGTTCATTCCAATTCTATAAAGATAATTTATTTTTTCCCACCCACACACATATGTATACAATTCCTTTACTGGTCATACAGAAATATAAATCAAATTAGTCAGCCTATTATGTCCACATCTAAGGCATCCTTTCATATGTGTTTAATAGTCTGAGACATATCCAGACTCTAATAGCTAAAAAGTCAGCAAAGATCTGTGAGGTAACAGCAGTGCAGAACATGTCCTTACGTGGAATCCCACTTTGGTTTTATTTTCTAGGGTAATTTATGATAATGTCATTTAGTCTTCTATCAGAGGACATTTATCTTGCAGGTCTAATAGTGTCCAGATAGGAAAAGAAGATCCATTGTATGTGTTACCTTGGACTCTCCAATCACTCTCTCTCGAATCACTGAAATCAATACTAACTGCACATCAGTGGGGTACGGCCAACTCATCCACCACCTCCCCAAACCTGCTGAGTGCCAGGCAAACACAGCACCATGCAATGACTCCAGCTGTTTCAACACTCTGTCTAAAGTCAACTCTTCTCAATTACTGCAAAGTAAAAGAATGAAAAATGTTTTAAAATGCCAGGTGTCATAAGCTGTTTAGAGGTGCTGAGGTGCCATCTCTTCACTCAGAACTGCTTTCAGAGACAGGAAAGTGGGAAAGCTTTTCACATACTACCTAAAGCTCCTGAATGGGCTTAAAGGTTAGCCTCAAACAGAGTTTGTTAATATAGTTAACTGTAGAAGTGACAGCTGAATGGAAAACTGGCACATCAAAGAGAGAACAAAACATGCTGTGATAGGCTGGGACAGACCGCTTTGAGCAGTATTCTGGGTCATCATTTTTACCCTTAATTTCAGGACCACAATTCAACAGTGTTTTGGTTTTGCTCCAGTCTTTTCCCATATAACCTGTTCATAGTTAAAAACTGCTTAGGAATTTCTGTCAGTTCATTGGGGAAAAAGTATCGGCCCTCCACTGGAAATGTACTTCAGCGAGAGCTGTGAGCATCTACTTTCTATGGTTACCAACTTTTGTCAGAGGTATTCATTTGTACTGTTGAGCCCCAATTCCAACAATTCTAGAAAATATTCCCTTCCTTCACTTTGGACTTGAGCACACCCAAACAAATGGTTCGTTCAAGTTTTTTCCTCCTTAAACTTCAGGACCAATTTATGCTTGTCGATACCCACTTAGTTTTTCTCAGTTGTGATAATGCTAAGGCAAATTAGCTTGCTCCCATTTTGCATCTAGAAAAACTCAGGCCTTTGGAAACCAGAAACTTGGACCAGTCTGATAGTCCAAGCCTACAGTCAAAGGGAAACAGAAACCTCATATTCTACGACAGGGATGTAAGTGAAGCAAGTTGAATTATTTTTTGTTTTTCTGCTTGTTTATGAAGGGATCTGTTATCACTGGAGAAACTACAGCTGCCTTTTTGAAAACTGGTGGTTAAGGAGATGACAGCCTAGAAGGGTATTTTATCATAAGTTTCTTCCTGTGAAATCAATCTCACCATGCCACCCCCAAACCCCACTAACCCCCTCTCCCCTCCAAGCTGATCGCAATATTGACATTATTAGCTCTTCACTTAGTTCTAAAAGCTTTAAGAAAAGATGTCGACCATTATTAGTTCAAACCTTACATTCCTGAAATATGCACTCCCAGTGAAGAGTGCTAAAAGTCAAAATCAGGTAGCCAAGCCCTACAAATTAACTACCTTACCAGCAGTGCATGCAGAAGGCTCTAAAACCCCCAAAAGCACTTCCTTAGGAACATGTACACAGTAGTTCAAAGCACAGCTCAAGTATCTCAACTTGAATAGAAGAAACATCCAGAATAGAAGAAAAGGCCATTTTACAGTCCCCAGTAATCACTGAAAAACAAGATAATGCAGCCTTCAAAAATCTCCTCCTTAAACAACTTCCTCTTGGGCAAGGCAGCTATTCACTGAACAGTACCTGAATAATAATCCCTCACAGAGCAGTCATCAGTTACAGCAGGAGACGTTTTAAACATATTTTATTTTTTTTCATCCTCATTAGCTGTTCCAAATCAGAAATTTACTTAAGTTCTTGGAAAAAAACCCTAACAAAGTAAAAATTTTTACAGTAATTGATAACTGCCTTATATGAATGTATCGTGGAGCATTATGATGCAGAACTGCAAACAACAGAATGAAGCCACAATGAAATAAAACTACAAAATGATATGCAGAGACAGGACTGACTTTTTTGAGAAAGGAAAACTCAGAAAATATTTTAATACATTACATCTGAATTGAGCTTTTCACTACCACAGCCTAGTGCCTGGAATGCGACTGACATTCATTAATGATTTATGACTCTGGCTTCTCTGTTACCTCTTGGTTTATTTCCTGGCTGTTCATGAGACTCTGTGATACACTTCTAGGGATGACTTGGGTTTTTACCTTCTACAGAATGAAAGCTTTGGCTAGGCATCAACATAGGACTGGACACATGAATCATTGTAACAAAACCACTATCCCTGTTTCTCATTTTCAAGGGGTGCACCCTTTGCAAAGAAATATGGAAGTTCAGCTCTATCCCCATATAAGAAATAATCAACGTAACTGTCACCAGATCACTTTGACTTAATTTGATGGTGTCTTGCACTGAACACAATCAGCTGCAGTGGTTTAGATGCATATAAAGCAAGAGTAGCAGAAATTAGAATTTTACCTGCCCCTTTTAAAGGAGATGGAGCCTTAGTATAAGCTCAGGTTTTTTATTTTCTGAACGGACCTAATTATGACTTTGAAGTACCTATGGATAGAACACGTGTTCTGCTTTGTCTTTGTGTTCCAAAGGCAAATCCTGTCTACTCCAGTAGAGAAATAGGATGGGGAAGTAAGGAAAGAAGTATATACTCCTGCATGTTCCCACTGAGATCTTGAAAATAAAAAAAAAAATTAAAAAAAAAAAAAAAAAAAAAAAAAAGAAAAGAAAAAAAAAAGAAGTGAAAACCAATCCTGCTACATATTCTACTCCCAAACCCTGCAAACATCACTCCAAAAAGCTGTAAGAAATTTGCACTTAAAATATTTCCTGAGTTCTTCAAAATGCTACAACCCCCCCCCCCAAAAAAAAAAAAATCTTACATTTGCTAAAATTATGAGACTTCAGAAAAAGCAAAGCTAGAGGACTGACTAGATCTAGGCTGAAGGTGGGAGGATAGTTAAAATGCCCACACCAATAGTTGCTGTTTGTTTGTCACTTGCTTTTAGATTACTTCCTGCCATATTGCTTTTCCCATTTGTTTTTATTATAGATGCCTCTGGAGTTCTACAAGTTTATAATTTTTAAGATAACAAAGAAGCTAGCTGATCTTTTTCATAATAAAAAGGTGAAAGTTAAACTCCAGCTGCAGATAAAATGCAGTAACACGCAGGGGTTCTAGATACGATAAAATAAAACAAAACAATTTTGTAATGGAATTATGAAAACATTACTTTTCATATCATGAGATAAAGATGCACCAAGGAATGACAGTAATTCCTCCACAGGAGCACTGTATGAGTCACTTATTCAAAAAAGTGAAGCTAATGTCTTTGTAAGCAAACACAATCCCTGAAATAACTACCTTTTAATTATAGTATTGTATATTCATGGGGAATATCATAGCAACCTTTACTTCATTCATTATGTTTGAAATTTCAGAACATAAAAACATGTTCTATTCTTAATGTAATGCAAAATGAAGGTTAAAAACTGAGAGTAAATGATCTGATTAACACTCAGGGTGGTGAAAAAGAAAATCTAATCACATGGATTTATAACGTTCATGGAGAAGGTAAGGACTATTATCATGTTAACAACAGACGTGGTAACAAGACCCAGCACAGAAGACTAATGTTATCTCAAAATGCGGGCATACAGAAAGCTATGACGAAAGAAAAAACCCCACCAAAATCCACACACAAAAATTCAGAAGGATTACCTAATTTTTCTTTTATCTATGACACGTAAGTGCTGGAACACAGCTACCCTTTCATAAAGGAGCAATTTTTGTTTAGAATTTAGATCATGCACACATAACAATAAACCATTCATCTTTTATTTTTGATGTGATTAATACAGTTAAAGTAAATGCTACTACTTTCTCTCTTTAGGTAAGTATGTAAAAAATATGACAAAAAGCAAGTTATTGACTAATGTAAAAAAAAAAAACCTGATGTAGGAAGGACCATGAAGACTCCTCAGCAAGAAAACTACTTTGAATAATAGTAAAATCATTGCATTGAAATTCTTGTGCTGAAAAGATCTGAAGGCTAGATTATCCTACATGTTCAAAACAGCTCATCTGCAACACTTCAAAAGCATACCACCCACTTGCTCAGACAACTTGCTTCAACAGGACCACCTGCATGAGCAAGTACTACTAAAATTCAGAAAACATTATAGAAATGAACTCAAAGGAGAGAATCATCTTGTGCAATGAGATGTATACAAAAGCAATTAGATGAAGAAAAAAATGTATCACAGTTATCAGGCTGACATATGCTGCACATATCCCAGTCAAGCACCCACTGCCTTGAAGTAAGTCACACAAATGGCCTGAGATGTGCGATGAAAATGAGCTAGTGATGGTTATGGGTTGTGATGTGCTGCGTGTGTGAACTACGCTGCAGACACATGCTAAGTGCTTCAACACTCAGTCAGCAGCAGATTTTGGTATCTGGAACTGAGACTGCGGTTACAATTTCAGAGCACATTGTGTCGGGAAAGAATATTCACCATTTCCACCTCACACCTCGCCATATGCTAAACAACCACAAGCTACGGATCATGAGGTCCATTAATAATCAAGAGAGGCGCCCACTACCAGTTTCGTAATTTGAACTTTCTGTTTCAGAATATAACAAACTATACTGTCCCTCACACACAAGAGTTTAAGCCTGATACAACTTTAGGAAAAACAAAACAAAATACCAAGGTTTGACAAAAAAAAACCCCAAACCAAACCAACAACACCCCCCAACACCCCCCCCCCCCCCTAAAAACCAACCAACCAAAAACCCCAAAATAAAACAAAAAAACCAACCCTCCAAACCCCCCAAAAGACATACAAACAAAAAAGCTAACCACCAAAAACCCCAACACTTCTCTCCTTCCCAAACCAGTCCCACTGACTTCTGTGGAATGATGCTGACTCAAACCTCCCATGGCCTCTAAGTCAGGTAGCTAAACTGCTGAAAGTAGAAAACAGTGAACAGAATCCTGAGAAGAATCCAAAGCTTTCTATCTGGAATACCTCCGCTTTCTCTCATTCTTCCCTTATCCCCAGCTTCTGCTAGTACAGTCATCATTCACACAACCCAGAAAGTTGCTGCCTGGAATGACAGGAGTGCTGTAAACCTTTTGGAGACTGTTTTTCAGCCTACTTTTTCTAGGTGAAAAAAGTCCAGAACATTTCCAGTGCTGACAATACTTTTCAGAGGCGAGCAGGCTGACTTCAGTTATGACCCACAGATCAAAAGCTTTTCTGGCTTAAAGAATTAATAGCATTTTTCTCAGCTGCTGTGGAGATCACACGACCCTGTGCACGTCATGCCAGGGTAGAAGACAACTATGAATCATTCAAGATCCTCAATTTTCTTGACAAGTACTCTGTCTGTCAGACTGAACAAAGCAGACCAAGATGGCCTCAGATAGGATTAACAGAAGACCGTTGCGATGGACTAAACTGCTCTTTTATTACTGATTTCACATCATAATTCCTTGGACCTGCTGGCACAGGAGAAGAAAAAACCAAACACACCAACAAAACCAAACAGAATTCCAACTTGTTGCTGGCAGTTGCTATGACTCAGAGGAACTAGCTGGAATTTGAACTCATCTAATTTCTTACGGGAGACATCACTATGATAGAATGTACAGGGTTTGAAAGGAACATGCTGAACATGTTTTAGGAGTTTCTGGGTCTGCCATGACAACTAAGAAACCCAACTTGATTTTACAAAGTAATTTGCTAGCTATAAATAAAAGTAATTTTACTGATTATGAAAATGTCTGAAGCTTTTGAAATATTGTTTTCACTGAGATGCACATAAGGCTTTAAAATTCCCTTTCATTCCACTACATGAGATGCACCCTAGGCTGGATGGCTCTGGGTTTGAGTCACCTTGTGTACCACCTTCTACTGAAGCCGCTTGTTTAATCAATCCTCAGGATTTTAGGGATGGTGCACCATAAAAAAGTTAATATTGACACGGAGCGTTTTCCTGTAATTTGCTGATGACTTACAGATTCAAGATTGACACAAAGCAATTTTTCTTGATTTTAACAGAACAGTGGCAGTTTCACCCTATGAGGCCTCATTCTGAAAATATATTTTTGATGTCAGTCCCATACTTTTTCAGAACACTCACTTTGACACTTCAATACTTTCGTTAACATTGTCAAAAATGCGAAGATCTTTATAGTCAATACCTTTTGCCCACAATGCTCTGTACACTGCTTTGGTTATGCAGTATTTTTCTAAGCCACGGTTTACAAAAATGAGATTACTGCTTGCAGAGAACTTGTTGGGACATTCCAAAATCTTTGCATTCTAAGTTCTTAAATCTCACATTAATGTGTGTAAAACCAAATAAACCCCAATGAAATATAATTCCCTCTTCTTCCCCTGGGCACAGGAGGTCAGGAGGCCCAGAAGGGAACCAAGAAGAAACAAACCTAGGAATTCTTACCATCTAGTTAAGTATAGGCAGAATTTAAATACAAAAAAATGTCTAACCAAAATAAAGTAAAATAATCTCCCTAAAAAGCAAGACAGAATATATTTAAATCATCCACTGTGGACAAAAAAGTAAGTTGGAAAGTTTATACTCTCTCTTCATCCATTCTGCATAGGAACAAATTCCTAGCTTTGAAGCTGTAGGAGAACCTACCCTCATTTTGCCTACATTTTATGCTACATTTTGCCATGTAGCATAAAATTGGCTACAGCAGAAGTGGTCATAAAAGCGTGTATGAGCTTTGTACGAACTGCTCTTTTCTGGACATGTTTTCTACATTTAGAGTGTGCAAGGATGTTTTAGACCCCCAGAGACTGGCCTACTGTCAATGGGTCAAAAAAGAACCTGTGTACCTGAACAAAGTGACAGCAATGAAGATAACTAAATCGCAGTACTGGCTTTAAAATTCATCTTTTAAAAAGTAAGAGGGAGGTTTGTGACTAAAAATCATTCAGTCTTTTGTAAGGCCCTTAAAATTCTCTAGGTCTAGGTGCTTTCTATGCCCACTGTGAGCAGAAATGGTCCTAATTTCACATTTCTTACTGTTTTCCTCCTAGTCCACCCGTTGGCAGCTCTCCTTTGGCTGCAGGCAGCATGTTCACGCACTGCCAGTGAAAGGCGACGATCACGGATGGTTTACATTGCGCTAATCTCCACAGGATGCTTCCCCCGGCCACACCACCCCAACTGTGCCTCTCACAGAGACAGCACTGCCGGCTGAAGGGGAGCACAGCACAACATGGGCACAGGGGAGACTTTAGAACTACTCCCGTTTTGCTCTCATTGTACACTGTTACAATGGTTAACGTTTCCGATCTGCAGCACAGTCCTTCCCAACCCCACCATCACCTATGGCTTCCCCACAGACCGTACTCAGAGAACCTAGCTCACTCTGTCCTGAGGGTTGTGTGGACAGTAATTAAAAATCAAAGATCCATGACAATTGCTGAGCAGACCCTCCCGAGAATTCGGGATGAGCAAGAGCTGGGAACCTGTGAACTGAAAAATTACTTCTCACAGGACTGAGTTTTCCTAATTTTCTTTTAAGATTGTAACTTTCCTGTACAATACCAGATGCACAAACAGGATGCATTTCTTGTACTGAAACTATGTACAAACAACTGAAATACATGCATAGGCTCAAAGGGTTGTTTTCACTTTATTTAACATAAGCATTTTTCCAAAACTGCATAAACTGAAGTTTCCTTTGAAAACTGCCTAAGAAGAACATTATGCAGAAAAGCCAGGAAGTAGGAAAGTACTTAGGGAAACGCAGGAAGCATGGAAATTACTAAGGGGAACACAAATTTCAGACAAACAAACAAATGAGCAGAAGGAAACTATAAAAGTCTGTACCAGTGAAGGGAGACACTGTTCAGATAACTCAAGTGCCAGATGACTGAGACTGGGGATGTGTGGAAGAATTGCACTTAATTTTTCAAGGCTTTTAACTGGAAAATTTCTTAGACTCTATTATATGCACTGTTCTCTTTGTAATTACTACACTTACTTCTTCTACCATTAATAATGTGCATAAATCTGCTGTTTGTCATGTTCATAAAGCACTTAATAAACGTCCTCTAAAGGGAGGAAATCACACTGCTTGAAAATCCACTAACTTGGAGAGAGAGGGGGAAAAAAAGACGCTATTCTTAGCATATACACATCACTCTTAGTCCTCTGATATATCAGCAGTGGTTCAACTAGAGGTGACATGAGAGTAAATGCATATGGCACCTGCCTGGGAAGGTATTTGAATAAACACAGATGTGCCCTGACAGCTACTTGAAAACTAAATGCTTTCAAAGCTTGAAATCCCAGTGGTGGCACATCTGTCGATAGCCAACACTACTATATATCTAGAAAGGCATTCACCCACCACCAAGACACGGCTGTATTTGGTTTAGATGATATTACGCACCCTGCACTTGTGTTACTGTCCAACGGGTTCCCAGACAAGGAGTGAGGAAAGTTTACATACAGCAATGAGAGCGGATGTTAGCTTTCATATAACAGCCTTAGCTGGAATCTGATCAGAATGCTTTTACTGAAACAGGACAAGACTGTTTTTACATCTTATTCAAAAGTCAAGCAAATGCTATATCTGCAATGGCAAAAACCAAAATGAGAAAGCAATGTTTTATTTAAAGTTATTGCCCTCCTTTATTCAAAGTTACTGCCTCTCAAATTTGCCCTAAACCAGGACAAGTATTTAATGTAAAAATTAGCTACGTACTAGAGTGTTTCAATGTAAACAAAACAAAGTGCAGTGAGAAGTGTAAATCTATACATAAAACCCATTAATCTTTCCTCACCTGATCTTCTTCTCCACCCCCTTCTTCATCATATTTCAGAATGTTGTCCCTCACATCATCTTCAGGATCAATCAAGAGCTGCTTTGCCTGACGCTCTTTATCACGGCGTTTCATCCAGACCACGAACATTAAAACTAAAACTGTAATGCAATAATGGGAGAAACAAAACCACATCTTGATTCTGCAATACAGCCATAGAAGATTGTAGAAATTTAATTTCAAGATTTAAAACAAGAAAAAAAAAAACCCCACCAGAAAAAAGCAATGAAGTTGGGTTTGACTGTTCTGGATAAGGTACAGGGTTTTTTTTAAATTAAAAATTAAACAGAGGGCAGCTTAAGCAAGAGATGTTTAAACTCAGACCACTATAGGCAATTTGGTTTGGAAATCAATCACATATTCAAGGTTTTAAGTAACAAATCCATTCCACATCTGCAAAAAAACACTTGTCATGAAAAGAATTAAGAAAGACTGTGCTTCATAAACCACTATATCCAGAACGAAATTTTTTCTTCAGTGAATCTCTGTCAAGTTTCATACCTAGCATTTAAAAAGTATCTTGTATCAAGAAAGAAAATGCACTGTGTGCTTGTGTAGAATCATGTGCTTAGCCAGGCTCATTTTTTTTTTTTTAAATTACTCCTTCCCATAATTTTCTATGTTCTAGACGGGTGCATAGTGCACTACGACCAGGATAATCTCTCCTTTGTGTTTCACAACGGGCCACCAGTTAACTATAATGTGTAACATTATAGAGAGTTAGCATCTAATTTACTACACTGGACAGACACTCATGCTTTTTTAGTCATTTCCCTTACTCAATGCACTTCACACAAAATAAAATACTAGTACAGCTTTATGCAGTACTTAAATATACACAGCATTGCAACACCTGCCTCTCTTGTCAGGCCAGGTATGACTTTCAACACTAATTCCTACTTGCATTAATCTGAAGCACAATAGTAGTAACACCAGAGCACTCCTTAAAAGCACTGTTACCCACTATGGGTGACACCAAACCACACAGCACAAGAGAGATTAGATGCCTGGGGACTAATCACATCTTCACCTTGGCCACTCACTGACGTAACATTACAAGTGTCCATCAGTATAAATGGAAAATCTCTTTCACAAACCCACTGCAGGGCTTGATTGCCAAACAGGTGCTAGCTGTATTCTGTCCAACTCCAAATCCTGTACTATCAGAGAGTTTTCATACTTGTCCAAAACACTGAACACCATGCAGCAACAATTCCTGGACCTGAGCCTTTAGTAACGACCATCTTTGTCAAAGTACTTGATATTAAAACATAATATTGTACATGCAAAACAAGAATAAAGGAGTTAGAATTAAGAGAGCTATCTACTCACTAAGCAAGATGATGATACAAAGCAGAATTGCAATGATGGCACCAGTGCCCAGCCCTGCACCAACAATCCGGTCAACATCCGTGCAGTCTCCATTTAAGTCACACTGGCAAACTTTCACCTTCAGCAAGGAAGTGCTGGATGCATGTGGATTTCCAGAATCTGTAATTACTATGGGCACATCGTAGATACCGGCCTCCAGGAACCGGATTCTTAAGGAGAGCTGGGCATGATCACCTGTGTGTGAAAATAAGGCACTGGTTAAAAAATAATATATTGCTCACATGGGATTAAAATAGTATTGGCAAAAATAGCTCATGTTTGAGCTTGGAGTTCATTTCTGGCTCAAACCGCTATGTGACACTCAGGGTAACAGATTTACTGACTGCTGTGACCATCTTTTCTTCCTTAAAACTTCTCCGGGGCACTTACACTAGGGTGATCTCCTGATCATATTAACCAAATTCATGTATGTTGTGAAATAATACCAAAGAGAAGACATTTGCAAAAGTTTCTTTAAAAGGATGAAGATTTCCATAGTGTTAATTACCACTAATTCGAACAATGGTCCAGTTCCTCTTAATGCTAGCCGGTGTGTCAGGCAGCTCAAAGGCAAACGGGCCTGCATTTGGATCTATGTCAGGGTCTACAGCAGTGATGTTAATTGCATTAGGCTGCAGTGTTTCACAAGTTGTGGCTTCTTTTGGATGCACTTGGGGGGCATTATCGTTGATGTCCAGCAGGTATATCTGAAGTGTGCCAGTTCCACTCATCGGGGGTATTCCTAAAAGAAAAGGAAATAGGATTAAGCCTGTTTCCAGCTGCAAAGTTACTTAAAGCTGTACCAACACTCTCATACGTTTACCTCACTTTTGGGATTCTGTCTTTTACAAAACCAATCTAACACTGTCACTGCTCCTGCTAACACACTAATTCTTTTGTGGTCTGTTCTCAGAAAAATGGCCCTACTCAGCAAAATTCATCAAGTAACTGCAAATCCACACATCAGGGGCTCATCCACTTCACTGAACAGATAGAGTTAATCTTCAGAGATGGTCCACATCAAAGGCTTCAAAGAAGAAGGTGCAAAATTGGGATGGTTTGTCCTCTGGACAAATTATTTCCTAACTTTGAACGCCTAAGATCACCTTTTACCACAAATGTGCTATTTAAATTCTTTCTAATACTGACTTTCAGCATGCTATTTTTAGACATTCCTGCTATCCATATCGAATGTGTGATGCTTCCATAAACCTTGCAGAATCCCACATTAATGTTATCATTTGGCACTGAATTTTTCATATAACTAGCAATGGTTCTCATTCCACCTCCCATAACCTTCCAGTTCCATTTATGTTTTTTCTCCAGAACAGAGCCAAAGTACAAAAACCGTTGATCTAGCTTCCAGTTCACAAAATTTTACCATGTCTTCTTTCCAAGGCAAATAGCCCCAGTGTTTCAGTTTTCCCTTCTCATCTGAGAATGTTCCTAACTGCGCCTGTCCATCTTTCTGCTATCAGCTATGAACACTGCAGCACTCCAGCTGAAATCAAAGGACTCATTTCTGAGCAGTGTTAATTGTCATTAACAAACTGACAACAAAAAGATACTTTTCCCTCTGCACTGCTGCAGCCTTAATGTGGGAAAATACAAAGCCCCTCCAATGACACATTACTCCCCACAAAACCCACTCATGCTGTGCATTCACTAAACTTATCACACTCCCATGCAGGGTTTTTTTGATTTTTCAATTTTCAATTTTCTGTCAGCTCAACTAATGTAACCAAGACAGTGTTTTTCTACAAACTCAAAACCAAATTTTTCAGCCATTTCCCAAGTAGCTGGGAAATTACACACAGTCTGATAGTAATACAGATTTCCAATGGGATGTATTCTAAGCATGTCCTGTTTTCTGCCCCAGTAAAACTGAATACCATTCAATCACAAAGAAGAAAAGCTTTTTTTGAAAAAAATACACAATATTGATACATACCATTATCAGAAGCAAGAAATGTTGCATTATACATATTGTTTTGCACATATATTGACTCTCTGTCCAAAACAGCTGTAGTAGTTATTTGTCCATTAACAGGGTCAATTTTCAGCCAGTTTGCAGGATCTGAAAGTTTTGAGTACCTGTGTATTTAATCATAAGCTGTGTTATTTATCTGCCAGCAAAGACAATATTAGTATTTTAATTTGTATGCTGAACACAGTTTTGGAATTTGAAGATAGCGTTTTACAAATTTCCATTTATCAAGCCCTGTCAGTAAAGTTCTTGGAAATACATATTAAAACCAGTCCTGCATTTTGATTCTTTAAGTGCCTTGCCCTGTAAGTCATCATGTAACTGGAGGAAATCATATAATTACCGTAAACTACCTAACATTAGTACTCAGACTCAATTAAAATATTCAGTCAGGATCCTTCTTGGTTTTTCTACACCTACAGAGTTATTCATACTAATTTTCATCTTGTCAGCGTGCTGAGAGCAGGAGAGAGGTAAAAATGCAGTGTTAGTTGCACTAACTCACATTGTTCTAGCACTTCCATATCACTTCATTTTCAGAGGCTCTGGTTTTACTGCACGTTTCTCATCTTAATTGGAAAGAGAAGGGGCTTTCAAAACCATTCTTGTATCTGATAAATTTTCCCTTTGACATCAATCAAGTGTAAGCTATCTTAGTATCAAAGCCCTCATGATGTCATTTCTATGATGGTTATGTCCAGAAATGAGCAAAGTATCACAAATGGCTAATCAAAAAATCAAGAGAAAATAAAATTGCAATAATATTGATTTTGGAAGGAAAGACAGAACGTAAGTTCTGGAGTTTCTTCTACATAACTTAAAAAAAAAAAAAAGCTGAAGAAGGTGAGTCCTGATCCATGGGCAATCACAGCCTTAGCTTTGCAGATAATAAGCATGTCTTATGAAAGGCATGCTTGTGTAGCAAAGTTTTAGACATAAGAAAAATTATGATCAAATTATGATCATAGCTATCAGTAGAAGAGTTCACAGACAGACAACACCACCACTTTGCACTGCTGGAGAAAAAATTAAAAGAAAGTCCTTCAGATTTCATCAAAAATCCAATTTTGCTGCCATGTGAAAATTACTGGTGAGTTTTAATTGCAAATGATTGTAGTTCACAGAAGCACATTCTCCACTCTGACTGAATTTGTTGGGATAGAGCATATGCTTTACCACAGATGCATAACTGCATTCTATCTTGATGAAATGGGTCTTAGCATGAGAAAATGACCCAGTTTACACAACTATGAATACCAGTCAGTTCACCTTCTCTACAGCTAAAAATCCCTTTGGAGAGAGCGGCACAAAACCCACAGGATGTGCTGGGATAACTCCAGCTATGGTAAATGCATTTGTTTCACATGTCATCTTTTTGCTACCCACCCATTCCATAACACAGACATTGCTACATGCTGATACAGACCTTAGAGACGTTTGCTGCATGTAACGATCTGGGTCCTGAGCAGTGAAAGTTGTCAGCATGCTGCCAGCCATCAGCCCTTCCTCCTGACGCACAAGCTTGGGGTTTGGGACAAAATATGGGCTCTCATTCACATCAATGACCGTAATGGACACGGTTGCTGTTGACTGAGGAGGATGCTGAATACCCTTAGCCAAAGGCACTTGATTTTCTGCAGCTACGGTAAGTACAAACATCCTGTTGGTCTCGAAGTCAATAGGCTGGGAAGGGCAAAAAGCAGGAAGTGTTAAATGCTTACTCACAGTAGCAACAGACACAGAATATCATTTTAAATTTAAAGCACGTTTTTGAAGATTACTTGTACTGCTTTTCTCAAAAGTGAGGACAGAGTCGAAGAGAGCACAGGATCATCACCTCAACCACAAGGCCATGTGCTGGGATTTTGCTTAGCAGCAGCAGCAGTAGTTTTGAAGTCAGAAGAGCTAGAAACCTACTCTGATATTGCCATTGGAGACAAATGAGGAAACAATTAAGTTTAATCACAAAATGATGAAGCAGCTCCCAGCTTTGTGCCAGGCACTCACATTTGCCTCCTGAGGATCTCTCCTGGTGACAGAAAGCTGCCTCTTTCTGTTAGAAGGATGAAAGTTTCCTTCAAACAAGTTCATGACCATAGCTAGATCAGAGACTCTCATGCCCTAACATCTCACTAGAAAGACTCCTGCTAATCCCAGCCAACCTCATTTCTGGTACACCAACAGCTTCCATCTTCCCAGTGAAGACAACCTTCAGTTTGGAAATTTCTTCTCTGAGCTGAAAGTCCAGTTTAAGGAGAAGTAAAAACAGTGTGACTCTAAAGTTCCTGTGCCATGCTGCACCGGGTTGAGGCATTCCAGGAGACATACACAATCTGCCTTTGTACTACGCACTGTACTACTCACACAGATTCCAGACTGGAAGAAAACCCCGTACCTTACTGGGGCAGTTGGCATGTGACAGTATGAAGTAAGTGACAAGAGACAATCTAATCTTCATTACAGGTTGACAGATCACTGCACTGCCAATAAAAACTGTAGGCAGGTTTCCAACTCTTCCCATGTCTGGGCACTTAAAGGAGTGCTAAAAAGCACAGACACTCACATAATTCTTCCTGGAAGACTGCTATGCAACAATTGCAACCTCTGGGGAAGAGCAGTTATAAACCAGAGACAGTTCTTAAAAAAACCCAGTGTGAGTGACTATTAATGCTGTTTGTAGGTTGTATCTTTTTGTCACTTAGATATTGGGAGGGTTAAAATCAAACAAAATGAAATGAAATGAAACTAAATGAAACGAACAACCCCCCCTCCCAAAAAAAAACCCCAAAAAACCCTCACAAAACAAAACAAAAACCCAGCCCCAACCCCAACTAAAAACCAAAAAAAAAAAAAACAAAAAAAAAAAACAAAAACAAAAAAAAAAAAACAAAACAAAACAAAACAAAAAAAAAAAAAAACAAAAAAACCAAAAAAAACAAAAAAAAAAAAAAACAAGAGAGAAAAGAAATAGTGAATTTTTTAATTTACAAATGGGATTACTGGCATCGCACATTTGACTTTGAAATGGATCAGCCAAAACCAGAGCAGGCCAACTCAGAGATGAGACATATATCAGAGGGTCATGAGGAAAGGTGGCTACTGCCTCACAGGTTTAATTATAGAACCACATTGTTATTATCACTTGAAATAAGTTGTCCCTCAACACAGAGCTGTGTTGGCTAGAGAATGAAGATAGACAGGTTATTCCATAAAAGGTATTTAAATGAGGTTTTAAAAATAGCCAGTCTTTAAATGTCTCTTGTAGAAGTACCCTCCCACCCATCATTTTTTCCTCTCTGATTGTGCTTTGACTGCCTATATCTGTTCCTTAATGGAACGTCTTGACATAAAATGTGCAGACAACACGCATGACTTCTAATTGAGGAGGTAGGAAGCTGTTCCTTTAGACTAGCAAAGAACACTGAGCAGACAGTTTTTCACAGAGTATTTTTTAACTTTTAGCAAATAAAGATTCAAGATCTATAATTTCTAATAACCTAGCCTGGTAATTTTAAAACTGAGCAGGTGGAATACTATTGACAGCACAAGCAAGGTAACATTTGAAGAGACAGGTTACTAGATTCCACAAGAAAGGGAGCATCCATTTTATTCCAGATTCAGGCTGGCCTCAGGAATTCGAATTTCCCAGTGCTCTCCCACTCCTTCCACCTTTGCTGAATTCTGAATTCTCTGGAATGCCAGCATGCCTCACCTTCACGACAGTGACCAGCCCGTCGTTGCTGTTGGGGTCGGTGAGGATGGTGAAGCGGCCGGTCGGGTCTCCCCCCGTCATGCGGTACAGGGCATTCCAGGCTGGCGTGTGCGGCTGGTCCTTATCTGTCACCGTCAGATTGGCCACGATCACATCCACCCTGTTCTCCGGGACCTCCCCGTAGAACTGCAAAAAACACAGGAACACTTTACCTCATCTGGAGGAGCATGCAAGAGCCACATCAGGCTGAACATTCAACAAAGCAGGGCAGCCCATCTCTCTTCACTGGAGCCCTGACAATTTATCTAATGAAGTTCACCTGAGGCCACCCAGAGAACCAATGGCTTGATTCCCTTGTCAGCTTTTGCCTTTAGGTCAAAAGCAGAACACTGTATGTAAAGGATATATATTCTGCACATATTTGATTCTGCCTGCCAGTACGGTATTTAATAAGTAATAAATATTTACTGTCAGTGAATATAATGAGAGAAACAGAGAACGGTTATAAATATGCACATCCCTCAGTAACTCCTATCCTGTACTTACAGTCATGGCAGTGAACTCTGGAGGATTGTCATTGACATCTGTCACAGCGATGACAGCAGTTGCTGTGTTTGAAAGACCATATGTTGGGTTTCCTTCCATGTCAGTAGCTTGAATTATTAATGTATATTGTTGTACTTTCTAAAACACAAAACGACAACATAAGTTTTAGACAAAACTAACATTGCCATAGGACAGCAGGTGTTCCCAAAACTGCACTCTGCTAAGCAATAGAGCCTATCACACAGTTTATTCTAGTTAGCATCACCTGAAATGGCAGGAGCGAAGTTTGTGCCACAGGAATACAGCAGCAGGTTGCTTATATTGAACTACTGTTTGACTTTCTTCGAAGACCATCAAGGTAAGGACAGGCTGACTGCTTCCTGCTCTGATAAACCACTTTAGACAATTAATGCATGATCACAGGTTTAACAACGCTTTTCAAATTGTGAAAAGAGAACCGGAGTGCATTTTATACTAAAACAGGGAAAGTCCTCAAAAGCATTTGAAAGCACTGAGCCAAGGTAGGTTTGTCGGCCAAACAGCCATAACTGCCAAGGTTTTGTTTCAGCCAAGCCTGAGTATAAAACTGCTGCTGCAACTTCTTGTGATCTCTATGGAAACCAAAGATGTCGAGGCCAACAGAGATGAGTAAGGGCACCGGGAGAAAGGGGGAGGGAAGCACCAAACGGGCTATTTCCATAAATGTTAAACACCCCAGCTGAGTACGGCAGCCATGGGCCCCCTCTCCCCCCACTGCTGCCAACGGCCCTTGAGCCGGGGACTTGCTCCCCCCTCACAGCTGGAGTGGGGCCAGGGTCCCTAAGCACCAGAAATGCCTGGCAGAGACCTGACCTCAGCCTGGTGAGCTGTTTAAAACAACATCAACAAGGTTCTATTAATTAAAAAAAAAAAAAAAAATCATAAAGATGTGTTCTGTATAGAACTGCTGAAAAGTTTATTTTAACTCATTGCTCTCAAATACTGTGCATGCTCCTTCATTTACCAGTTCATCGTCCTTCCTTGGAGAGAAGCCTTACTGTTCAGTTCTTCCCAAAACAAAGGACACAAACATAAGGAGCTGCTGTTACTTTGAAACAGCACTTTCACAAATGGTTTATTAACACTAGCAAAAACCTTTTGGCAAAACAAAAATATTTCAAAAAGTGCCTATTTTTATGTTTTAGGTGTTTTTTTTCCACTTGGTGTGTTCTTTTCTTCCACTGTCTAAAGAGTGGGGTATATGACAGATTACTTCTCATGGAAACAATTTATAGAATCATGTAACATGCTGAGTTGGAACCAACCCATTAGGATCAGAGTCCAACTCCTGACCCTAAGCAGGACACCCCTAGAATCACACCATTTACAAAAATGAATTACAGGTATTGATACAAAAAAATAAGCAAGTAAAATTCCACAGATAATATTTAGTTTTCTTTCAAACTTTGGCAAGACAACATGAGAGACATGAGAGGTTTAACGGTTTGCACATTTCCAAGCAGCAACTATGAGTCACAGAATTGAAAGTTCTTAAAATTAGCTGTATGGATCTTTATCTCCCATTGAAGATAACAATTTATGCTCATGCACTCCTTCACACAAGAAACCCTTACAAGACACCCCAAATGTGTATTGCTGTATGTGTATCCCACAATTCATTTTAAAAAGCAAGACTAGTATTAAGTTTACAGAACTGCAATATATATGTTTTAAAGTGCATATATATATATATATATATATATATATATATATATATATATATATTTTTGCTTGGAAAATATACTTGCAAACTGACCTTCAAAAGGCTCTAAGCACCCTAAAGGTTTCCTTCATGACACCAACAAGAGTAGCAGCCATGAGGGAATCAAAGACATGCTTTTACTACTTTCATCCAGGAAAAAAATCATACTTCACTTACTGTGAAGCAATAAAATCTAAAGCAGTATTGAAGCAAACCACACTGCCATAAGATTCTACATTATTGAAACAGCAGGTGCTTCTGATTCATCTGGGTCTTAACACATTGATCCCAAGAAGCAAATTTCATTAAGGAAGCTCCATTATTATTACACAGAGACTCAGCTTCCTTACAATCATCTGATTTAATTCCAACAGAACCAGCACACTTAGAACTTGTCCATAAAGTGCCCCAAAAGAGAGCATACCATTGTTTTTGTTTGGTTCTTTGTTTTTTTTTCCCCTCGTCCCAGCACTCACATAAAGCAGATCAATTGCTGAGAGTGAAATTTCAGAAATCAACAAGTACACAACTTTCCAAGCATGGGGAAATTGGGGGAGGTGGGTCTCCTCTTTTTACTGTGGTTTGAGAAGCAGCCAGGAATAAGCTGTGGAGCATGTGTCAGCAGCCTGCACAGAGACTTAGCAGCAACACATCCAAAAGCGAACTGGCAGCTTCAAGAAAGAACGCAGACCTCATCAGTTCACATCTTTCCACTTCAACACAGGCCAAATAAAAGAGCACTTCACTGAATTAACCTCACGTGAGGCAGGAATGTCAGTGTGTAAATTTAAGTACCCTGCCTGACTTCTTCAGCACCTCCAGCACTAAGGCAGATGTTTTAATGCTGAAGTGAATTCCACAGCAATAACGGAAGAAATAAGAGCAGCTGGATCTCATGAAACAGCATCTTTTGAGATAACAAATGAAAGATTTCTTCTGCCTTAAGC
Organism: Chamaea fasciata; assembly: GCF_029207755.1. Taxonomy (NCBI): domain Eukaryota; kingdom Metazoa; phylum Chordata; class Aves; order Passeriformes; family Sylviidae; genus Chamaea; species Chamaea fasciata. Next base: position 45,620,557 of record NW_027094086.1, on the reverse strand, counting down.
TGAGTTTCCTTACCTAAGCAAATCTCTTCCTGTGCATGTTAGCACAGATAACGCATTGTGCATGTTAATCTAAAATACCAGCAGATGAGGAATGCTATCAGAGGAACCACTTTTTTTTTTTTCTAAATGCCTACAACACTTATGCTCCCATAAAAAAATGTGTCACATTATATAAGAATTTTAAATTCTGTCTAGTATTTTATGACTTAATTAGAGCTTTATAAAGACAGAAAAGACTTGTAGGAAAGAGTGGAAAGGCAGAAGCAGGCAGACCAGCCGGGGTACATGGACAACAGAGCACTCCCCAGCCCACTGTCAGAAGACAATTCAGCTTTGTCACTCTAGACTCCCAGTCATTTTAATTTAATTGACTTCCACGAAATGACTCAGGAAATGGAGGAAGCAAAGCTTGGGAAGGAAACCATTTTATCTCAGATTAGTCTAATTTATAATTTGAATGATTTAATGTTAATCATTAATATCCAGCATGTTGAAGAAATGTTTATATATACCCATCTGGGTATCAGCAGACTGATCTATCAGGAAAACTGATGGTGAATGACAAGGCTTTTCCAACTGTTAATGTGAGGGTCTAAGCTCCACAGGCAGCTGGTTTCTCCCCAGTTAAATCCCTCCAGTGTAGCTAGTCACCAAGTGATAAAACCTCAAGAATTATCGCTATGTCCTTCTGAAAGTTCATCTGCCAAAGATGACCAGGGGATTTTAAAAACAAGGGCAAAGCTGCCCATCATTCTTTTAATTTAATAGGGGAATACTGTAAAGTTCAGGGTTTTTCTTTGCTCAAATCCCTTCCCTTCAAAAGCAACTTAAACTGAATGAATGTTAATAAAACCTCAAAAATTAATTGCAATATCTAGCAGTCTGTTTAGCTTCTCAAATCTTCTGATTGCCCCTTTCAAACTGAAATGCATCAGAATATTAATAGCGAATGCAGAATTTCAGAAAGCATTTTTATTCTCCATTTTAAATAACTACAAACAAGTAACTAAAAGATGAACAGCAAATCCAGTACTTTGGATTTAATAAGCTAAAATGAGGTTAGTAATACAGAAGTTGAAACAAGATGTATTCAAAAGAGATTTGTTTGGATTTTATGGCTTGTTTATAAAATAATGCTTATCTCTTGTGAAGTTTTCAAGTGGTTTTTAAAAGCATAGTTAGTGTGACAGATTTGGAGTTGGGAGGGAAATATTTTTATTCCCAACCTCACAGATGGGTGAATCAGAGCAGAGGATCTGGCACACTCCTTCTCCAGTGGTGGGCACAGTGAAGAACTGCCTAGACAGGATGGACTTGCTCAGCATGTAGCAATGAATTACTGACAGATTATTTCTTTTTATCATTATTATTATTGCATTGCTCTGCTTTAGCATGTCCCTGTTTCTGAAGAACAAACAGGCTTATGGGACAAGATCTCTTCCATGACTCCACATAGACAAGAGTAACTACATGTATGGAATACGCAGGTCCAATTTTCATCCCTAACATCATTTTCTCTCCTCTGAGTTTTTGTACTCTGGGACTAGGACAATGAAGTGTCAACAGGGTGAAGAAAGGGAATAAGTTAAAACTGAGGAGAAGGAGAAATACAGAACAGCATCATAAAATTGTCTGGACTAGGAAGTGACCTTAAAGATCATCTAATTGCAGACACCCAGTCTGGGGTAGGGACACCTCCAACTACACCATCCAGCCTGGCCTTGAACACTTCCAGGGATGGGGCATCCACAACTTCTCCGGACAACTTGTTCCCATGTCTTATCACCCTCAATGTAAAGAATTTATTCCTTTTATCTGAACTAAATGCACCTGCTTTTAGTTTATAATTATCTCCCCTTGTCCTATCTCTATATGCTCTTATTAAAACCCCTCTCCAGGCTCTCCTGTAGGCCCCATATGGGTACTGGAAGGCAGCAATAAGGTCTCCCCAGAGTCTTCTCTTCTCCAGGCTAAACAGTCCCAGCTCTTTCAGCCTATCTTCACAGGAGAGGTGCTCCAACCTTTTGACGATCTTCACATCCCTCCTCTGGACCTGATCCAGGCAGGTCTACGTATTTCCCGTGCTGAGAACCACAGATCTGGATGCAGCACTCCAGGTGGGGTCTCACAGGAGCAGAAGAGAGGAGGGGAATTACCTCCCTTGACCTGCTGGCCATGCTGCTTACGATGCAGCCCTGGATATGACTGCCTGCAGGTGCACACTGTCAGCTCATGTCCAGCCTCTCACCCACCCACACCTCCGAGCCCTGCACCTTCACAGATATTAAGTGCAACCCAGCCCATGGGATTAAGACCTGCCATACCTCTCTGTCAAGCCCAGCTGCTACAGTGATAATGTCGCCAGTTTCGTTGTTGATTGTAAACATGTTTGGAGAAGGGCTGCTCGGGGCCTGTGACAAGATTCTGTATCTCAGCATCCCATTTTGGGTGTTGGGATCATCAGCATCGATGGCAGTAACAGTCATCACGTAGGTTCCTAGCAGCAGGATAAATAACTGGTGTTATATAAACAGTTTACACACTGATTATACAAGATCACTTTACAAGCAGTGGTCAAAGCATATATTTCTTTTGGTAAAATCTGCACATTCCTTCTTTACTTAAAACAAACTGGCTAAACTCAAGACTCACCAGAGTAATTAAAATTCATAAGAGAAGAAGATAAAAATACACTCTGTTTATAAAAGACTAGATTTGCTTATGACTGAAGAAGCTACATAAACAATGAAATCCTACAGTTCTGCCACAAATAACATTTCTGTAACAAGAGAACATCTCATGTTTAGATACTTATGTTATTAATTGGGCCAATGGAAATATTCTTATTGTTCAGAATTGGTGGACATACTGATAGTGACTGAAAATCAATATAAATAATACTCTCTCAAAAGTCTTTGAGATAGATCTCAAACGCCAAGTAAACACTGCAAAGTTAGAAAACACATTACTGGTGCTAACCTTTCATTTTGCACTTCTGACAAATTAAGAAACTGGTTTCAGCCATACTGCAAACTTTAGTCTGAGCTGATTAGAATTTTAATGAGATCTGAGCAACACTTAGGTTTTCTCAAGAATTCAAATGACACTGATTTCAAATCCCAGTATCTGCAAAGCCTCTGGGAATCAGAACTAGAACTGGATCTAGTGACGTTTCGGAAGTCTCTTATACCCTGACCTGTCAACTAAATGAACATCAATGTCTATCATAAAAATAAATGTAAGAACTGTGATGTTATAATTAGGATTTTGAAAACCATGAACCAGAAGTCATATTCTTAAAGCCTTCCCTGGTTCTAGTTCATGTACATAGCAATTTTGTCTTTTGAAAATGAATCCCAGCATGCTAAAAAGTGCATTAAAAATAGGGTGGAATAAGAAGATAGTATCTGAGATTTCACTCGTCACACTAAGGACACCTTTCAAAGTATTACAAGGTCTGAAGGTAGCCCCTTCATCACACCTTCAAAATGATACTGTAAATATGATACTTCAAAATAATACCTCTGTCTCCCAAAAGCCCATGTATTACCTGGCTTTGATCCCTCAGGGACTGTCCCATTCCAAACCTGGTGTAAGAATTCAGGTCTATTGTCATTCATGTCAATGACATTAATAACAATGTCAATAGGATTTTCCACCTGGTTTCCATTTACATCCACTGCATGTGCTCTCAGCTGCAAAAATCATTAAAAGTATTAGAATTTGCACAACATACAGGTGCAAATAGATATAATAACAGTGACAGGAAGTTTCAGGCCAGGCATTTTTAGCTCAGTGTATTTTGTTATCTGCCACTGCTCCCTCATATTGACCTTTTAAATTCCCAGGTTGCTAATGGAATGGATGTTCAGACTTCCAAACTATTCTAAGTTGTAGACTTCCATCTCTGATGTGATGAAAATTATTTTAGATCATGTTATTTTTATTACTATTAGTGCCTACTGTCACCTAGAATTCTGGTTTTAATAATGACTGTTAGAAAACATTCTCTAAAAAAATGCAGATTTAAATGTAAATTTGTGTATTTAGACCACAGTACGGTCATTGGTAGGGAAAAAAACCAACTTTCTCTACAGCACTCCTGCTGATGCCCATCATATAAATATACACACATATATCTTATGGCTACAAAACTACTAGAAAGCAGCAAGATGGCATTATTAACTCACCACTCTGGAAATGACTCATATAAATAAGAACTCCTAAGTCAGTAAATCCCGAATTGCCAATGTCAAATGCTCAGTTAAAATCTTATGGATGCCAGAGCTGTTGTTTGAGTGATCCTTTCACCCACACCTCCCCCTCAGATACCTCCTGCTGTGTCTTCTGTTTGGGAGCAGGACTCAAAGGGCACAAGGCAAGGAGTGTTTTAATTCACAACAGGCTGGAAAACTCTCTCCAGCAGTTGGGTGGTTTCAGTACCTTCCCAAAAGCACAGCAAACTTAAGTCCACAGCCTGCTCTCCCCCTCTTCCTTGAAACTTTCCTTTTCCACTGGTACTGGAATCTGTGGTCTACTTTGTCAATTTCTTTAGAGCAAAGAATATCATTTTCATAAGCTGACAGGCCTAATTTACAATTCTATTAAAATGCTTAGATTTGCCCTTAAAATAAAAATTGGTACGTTATTCTTCCCATCCATTTCTCAAATCACAGCTGCTACAATTCTAATAGCAGTCACATCCTAATTTAAGTTGCTGAATTAAAAATAAACTTTTGGAAAGTATACAATTCAGTGGAGACTGTGATCAATGGTCTGTACTTGAAATGTAAGCCACAGTATCCATATTTCAATCTTTTAAAATTACTTTATCTAAATACACTTAATCACTGTTTACGTATGTTAATGTATTTAAGCTGCTTAAATATAGTAAGAGTTAGCCTTATTAAGTACAATAAATACAAATCTGCTACAAATCATATCTCATACAAAACTAAATGCTGGCTGCTCAAGTTATGTTTGAAGCAGATGTTCGTCTTCAATTTGATAATCTGATTTATGGTAAATTAAACTCTTACATGAAAAGAAGCAATCTGCTCCCGGTCTAAAGGCTTTGTCACAGACAGCTGTCCTGAGATGGGGTTGATGATGAAGATGCCTGTGGGAGGCTGGTCAGCTCCTGGGCCAGTCACACTGTACCGTAGAGAAAGGCTTTTATCACGATCAGACCTGATCTGTGTGTCAGAAAAGATGAAGTTTGCATTAGCTACAAACAAGCGCAGGATGGGACTGCTGCTGAGAGAAAGAGCAGCTCTATTTATTTTCTCCTTGCTCCTTAAGCTGCACTTGCAGAAGTAACTATTCTGGAAATGGTGCAGAGTTGGTATAAAGTCTGAAGTTTTCAACAGCACTCTGTTAGAAACTGGTCACAGGATATTCAGGGAGGTAAAATTATCCCTGTTTTTCAGAATAAAAATGATTGGTGTTAAACAAAAACAAGCAAGTACTTTCACCTTAGGCAGAATTGTTTAGATCTTAGAGAAAACACATAGCATCACAAAATGACACGTGAAATTAAAAGTCTGGTTTGTGTTTTGCCTCCTTCCCAGCCCAAAGCTACAGGCTCTCTTCCACTGCAGGCCAGCTCTTTAGAAACTCGCCATTTTTGCTAAAGACTGAACTTGTTTCGTCGTCCAACAAAACAACTGAAGGGCAGTGCGTCTGTGAGGAGCAGCTGAATCACCAGTACACACACACAGAACAGAGTGAAACTGTGTCCTATCAGCTTGGGCTAATGTTCTGTCAAATTCCAACAAATTGATCAGGACCAGCCAGTACCATGGTTGGAAGCCAGCCCAGAAGAGGTGCTTGGCTCCTTGCAGTGGCCACTTCTGGGCAGCAGAGTCCTGTGAAACAGCTGCTGTCTTCACTCCATCAGATTCCATTTCCTTTGGTCTCCTGGTGCACTCTGCTTCCTGTTCACTCCCACACCATTTCCCAGGCAAACAACTCCAGTGCAGGAGACTGGAGAACTCCTGAACCAGCAGAGATACCCCTTAACACACTTACCACCCAAAAACAAGGTCACCTTCCACCAGTACAGATGCATAGGAACAAGTTAAACTCCAGGAAATCAGATGCATCCGGGCATGCAATGCAGAGGTAGCAATAAGAAATCAGCCCAAAAGACCCTGATAAATGTCTGGACGATGAACAAGACATCATTTACACAAAATCTTTTCAAGAGCTCTCTGAGGGACACTGAAACCACACTTCTATTAACTTCCTTACCCTAACTAATTCCTGAGGAAAAGGTCCTTTGGAATTTTCTGGTAGGTTGATTGGAGGAATAACCCAGTCTCTCTTCTGCCTCTTCAAAGGGCCGCTGTGCTGGTATTGTTGCCATGGAAATATGATTTCTTCAATTTTCCTTTGGTCCTTTCCCAGGTACAAGATAAAATTAAGGACATGTTAGAAGGAGAATAACTAGCAGACATTATAAAGTAACTCAGGTACAATTACATAATTGACTGAAAGACTGTCTTTCCTCTGTGCTCATTGAACTGTTTTATTTGCATTCAAAGTGCAGTTTGAAAATAACCAATATCATTTACAACTGCACTGCAAAATTGTAAGAACCCTTCTTTTCCTTACTTAACTAGGAAGAGAAAGGGAATTATAAACCACTTATAACATGGCACTAATGTGTAAACTATCTGGCACTTTCTGAGAAGTAGTTACTATTTTGCAGAATTTAAAAGTGTGCCTTTATGTATTTCTCATCAGCTAGAGCTTCAGTTCAGGTAATGTGCTACTGTACACTAAATTTAGATCTGGGTGTGCTATAATGTAATTTGAGTTCCAAGGCAAGTTTAATACATACTGGTAAGGAATCTCTCAAATATTTATGACCCTATTAAATCCCATAGAATTAATGCTGTAATTATTTTAAACCTATGTCAGCCATGATGGATGCAGTAGATGACCCACTTTACAAACTGGGCATTAATCTCTGCTGGGTGTCAACATTCCCTTCCTATTCCCTTCTATATCTGCGGTCATTTCATCCTTTGGATGACAGCACACACAGCTAGCCTGCTTAAGGTTGCAAACAGGGTCACAAAAACATTTTCCAAATCTTTTAAAAGAAGAACTTTTATTTTAATCTAAGCGATTATGTCACAAAGTATGAACAGACGCCCAACTGAAGGCCAGATTCTACTACTCTACATCCTGTTGATGGTAAGGATACCTGAATAGTGTCTTCGGAATAAACAGGGCATGCTCTGGCACATTTAAGCATCTGCTCTTTTACTATGCTTCCATGAACAAAATAACTGTATTTCCATTGCTGCAAACATGCCTTAGCAGATTTAACACAATCACCAAGTAAGCAAACAAACAACTGATGATTACACAGCAGTGGTCTCCAGTGTGTTCTCAGGAAAAACGTATTGCATAACCACATTACCTATTTTAACATTATGCTTAAATCTTTAATGTGTACCTATTAGAGGTATGTTAATCTACAAATACATTTTGTTCTTTTCCTGGAAACGAAGCACTTCTCCTTCACTAAGGAGAAGGCAAGACACAGCAGGCCACAGGTAATATAACAGAAAAAGGTAGAAAACCTAATACACTTTTCTAAAGCAAATCCATTGCTAACTGCATATTGCTATGTCTGATTTTTGTTACAGTACATGGTTTATCCTATGGCAGCTTCCAGCAGAGGGAGACTACCTTCCTTACCAAGCAGTGCTGGAATCATGAATAATTTACAATCCCCGATTTGATAATGACGGGACAAGACAAAGCCAATATTCCCTGCCAGAAGTGCTTTCCTACTTACTGCTGTAAATCTACAGCTCCCATCTAATAAATGTGACTGATGCATTCTATCACAGATTTGTTTATTTTGTGGTTATATTTAACCGCTTGAATAAATACTATAATACTTTCAAGCAATTTAAAATAAAGAAATGGCTGTGTGAGACTTAAATTCAGGTATAAATCTCAAGCTATACAAACAAAAAGCTCAAACACAAAGAATCCTATATAAAACAGGTGTATCTTTCCATGCCTTAGCAAAACTACAGAACAAAAGACCATCCAAGTTCCTTCTAAAGCTCCAGCTTTGCATGCACTAGGTGTCCATTAATAAGCTAGTTCATGGAGAGGTGCATGACAGCCAAAATTAAATCCCTATTTTTAGGCCTCTTTGTGGAGATACATTTATACAGGCTGCATTTAGCTCTTGTTTTACCTTTTCTGAAGCCCCTGTGAAGGCTGGTTCAGGGGTTAGCTTCACCCTCATTTGCCATTCTTGCTGCGTTTCCTTGTCTTGAGCAGACACGACAAACTCTGTGGGCTCTGCTGAAAGCTGAAAGCTTCGCTCTGCATAGACCACACCATCTTCACCTACTCTGAAATCTTCTGGCTCACTGCTACCAAAGTGTATTTTTTTGTTTCCATCACAGCTTCGAAACCTCACTGTAAAACAGACATAAAATGACAAACAAACAAAAAAAAACTGAAAAAGCAGCCCACTTGAATTCACACTGACATCAAATGCACTAAGAACAAACTCAAAAGCAGAGATACTTAACTTGCTGCTGCTATTATCACATGCAATTATGAGTACTTGTACTTCTACTTCACCCATCACTCCATGCCATGTAAGAGTGATATTCTTCTGTGGACTGCTAGGCAGAGATTTCAATCCTAGGCAGGAACAACCTCCCTCCTACAAATCTACCCCTCCACCAGGAAGGAAACCATCTCCCTTCCATGTCCTATGGTACATTTCAGTTGGTTGCCAGTTGATGGCTGCAGGGATTTGTATCTCAAGCTTCACGAAGATCCAGTCAAGCTTGATAGCACTAAAAAAATTTCGTTACACAGCAACCATAACAGCAAACACAACTGTGCTCCCAGCACCTTCTCTGCCAGTGGGGGTAAGGCAGAAACCCTAAAATATGTTTAAAAAATTACATTCTGTGCCCACATCAGCCTGTGATTCAGCTGTGCCATTTCAGGAAGATTACTTATGAGCTCTGGGACTGAGTTTCCTTGTCCCTCATTGACAAGATGGAGGAGGCAGTAAATACCTCACAGAGAAAACCGAACTTAAAGATCTTCTTGAGTTTTTGTTTTGGTTTTTGTGTTTGAGTTTTCTTTTTTTGGTTGGTTTTTTTTTAAGCTTTATTATGTACCACAAGTGTCCCTTTATCTACTTAGGAATTACCTATTCTTGTTTAATTCCCTCCCTCCTTCCTTTTGTTGTGTCTGAAAGACACACACTGGAACAAGAAGTCAGTAAAACGGAATGTAGAGATAATGATGTGTTGTGCACAAAACAGAACTGGTAACAGGTTACTGCCTTCCCTACCCAATTCTTTTCACCACCACTTATCTTCTGGGTTACTGCAAATAACAGTAAGTGATAAAATGAAAGTGTGCTTTTATAACCAATGATCGCTCTTTAATGTTTCGAAAACATTATGAAATATTTTGATTGTATGGGCAATAGAAGTGCAAAATACCATTATGAAGGTTGTGCTGAAATCCACATAGTGAAGATGAAGATGAAATGAGGCTTTATGCCTCATTTCAGTTATTGCACTTTTTATATTGTGCTAAACCATGCACAAACTATTTAGCTGCAAAACCTAAAGGTCCCTCTCAAGAAAAATCACTACTAAATGTCATGCATCATATGCTTTCTTCTGTAATGCACTGTTTTCAGGAAGTACTAAGACGAATCATACTTCTTTGTATTTGAACTTTAAGGACCAAGCTGATGTTCAGAAGACAGACTAGATTTTTTTTCTTATTGCACCCTTTCAGTTATCCAGAATCCTGCACTTGCCCTCTCCTGACCGAAAAGACTGTAATTTAGAAGGGTCCATCAGATAATAGAAGAAGACAACGCACAGCACTACTCTAAACAAATGATACAGCATCAACCTTCTAAATTTTAATCTTGCTGAACTGGGCAGGGATACTGCTCTTTCCAGACAGATCCCATAGTTTGAAGGTCTTTTCCTGTGGAAGGCCAGCCTCACCCTGGGGAGAAGAGCATGCCATGTCCACAAAGAACTGAGCCCTGCAACAACAAATCTGCCTGCGTAGAAGGCTGAAGCCTCCCCAGCAGGGCTGCTACTGTGATCCTCCTTAGAGAGGTTGCCTCTGGTCTTCTTCATAAGTAGAGAGAGTGCTTTTCTAAAATCCTAATAAATACTCAGCCTCTCGTAGAAGTTTTCATATACTAAAGCAATTCCTACCTGCTTTACCAGGTACAATTACTTCCCTCCCTACAATCTACAGGCTACAGGTCTGCAGAATCTGGAGAAGATGACAGATGTTTGCTGTTCACATGGGAGGAGAAAATTGACAGGCAGAAGGTCCAGTTCCCAGATGTAAACCACCCCATTGACCTCCTGCTTTTTTCAGCATGGGCCTTGCAGTTTGAGTCAGCTCACTACAACACTATGTTGAAATGCAACAGCCAAATTGAGAACATGCGTGACTCTAAGCCAAGAATATAAGACTACTACTTAAAGCAACTACTCCAGTATGTAGAAATACTTACTGCAGTCCTAATTCTGTAACTCTGAACTGGAATTCAGAGCTGGGTAGACCGTATTGCCCAGCACAAAAATAAAAAGATGTCCAAGAAGAGCTTACTCCAAAGTCACTACATTTAATGTTACAAGAATTTAATGACTGGACTATTAATCAGTGCTATTTTTAACTGGTTAGAGTCACAGATGATGCAGACCCCAAGCATGGGGGAAGCTGGGCATCCCTGAAATGCCACCACTGTTCACAAACAAACCTCTCAGAAACAGTTCACCCAAGTCAAAAAAGACAAAAGACAAAAAACAAAAAATCACCAGCCAGCAACATTACCCATAGCTCTATGCCTCTGCTAATCTCTCATCTCAGCTACAACTGCTCTCAAAATCTGCTTTTCAAAGAAGTGTCTTGACCAAAAGGACAAACAGCAAAGCCAGCTCTACCTCTGGCTCTTCTCACTTACCTCTGAAAAGTACTAGAATGGGAAAGAGAATAAATATTAATCTAAACTTCAATCATTACTGTTTCTCAAATAGGTGAAAGCTAAAATGAATATTTGTCACTATAGTCCGAAAGATCAACATATCACAACAATATTTTACAAAAAATTATTTCCTAACTATTGCACAGTAACAGAAAATATTCGTATTTTAGATATTCAAATTAATAAAGAAGAATATTTCTTTCCTTTATCTTCTTACATATAGACTCCAGCAGCACAAAAATAAAACAAAAAACCCCACCCTGCTAGCCACTTCATTGATATTCTTCCCCTGGGCGACTGTGTATTATGAAATTCAATGAAAATCCCTTCCTCTGACAGTATCCTGGTAAAAACATATAAAATTTTCAATGTGAGAATTATTCTCCCTTTGCAAGGAGCACGCATTAACGAATTATGGTCAAGTATAACCATCTATAATTAAATTCCCTTGACAGAGTACAGGTTGTGCAGTAGCTACTCTCCCCCCAACCACATGGTTATCAGTCTTGTAAATTCGATTTAGATCACTTTGCTTCATTTTTCAGTGTTCAACTACTATGAACAAAGAGTGATTTCTGACAGTAGGTTTTTAGGCAAAGATTTTTTTATTTGCAAAAATGCTACAGGAAATGTTTTTTACTGTGAATAATGACTGCTTATGCAACCACGTTCTTTTCTAAAAACTACAGGAAAGGGAGGCATGCTTTCCACAAGTCACTTTATGTTGACAGATCAATCACAGATTTTTTTTCCACTTAAAAAAAAGGTTAACTAGATATACTTTTCAGAATCTTAGTCACTTTGTATGCAATAGAAAGAGTAATGAAGTATCTGATTTTACTGCTTTTTAATAACACTCTGAATGATCAGATAAGAGTATCATAATCTAGAAAAATAACTCATGGATTTTCAAGTATTTTTGAGTATTCTGTACATCTTCTGAAAGTATCTGCTTTTCTGAAGTATACTGTTTGTAAGCCCTAGGAAGTATTCAGTCAAATTCAAAGATAACTGTTTCAGTTTTAAAAGGAATACTTTTGGTCATATGAAAGCAGTAATATGCAACATGGGAGTAAATGCACTCAGTTCACAGGCCCAAAATAAGGCTGTGCACAAGGATTTATAAAAGTAGAGTTTTTAAAAAGAAGAAAAATTGTATTTAGCATTAGCATATGATAATTAAATATTATACCCTAAGACAAAAGACCATTATTATCTTGAGTCTTGTCTTAAAACCAAGGCAAGTATATTCTATTAAATAAAGAATAAAAGAAGACCTCTGAGATGACAACACTGTAAAATGGAAGTCTACAGCTCCATAATATTAAATGAAGCTTTCAATTTAACACTCTCACATGGAAGTAATTACAACATATGCATACATGTGTCGTGTACAAAACATTAAGAACTAGAAATGCAAATTCATTTAAAGTGCATTAGAGATCACCACCACTCATACTCAGGTCTAATGAGATGAATGATTCATAGTATCTGCAAAATACAGCTACTCATGTTGGTCTGCACTCTCTGACAACCTGCTTCTGCTCTTTTTCTCCTAAGCAAATAATATCAGAATTACTTGAGCCAAACAAGGACTGAGCAAAATAACTGATGTTAATTACAGAGACCATTGTACAATATCTCATGAAGATATGATATTCATGTGCGACACAGAATACTGATACAGAATTTTCATTACGTGTTTTGACCATGAGACTGAGTTTGCCATTTGGATTTTCTGCACTTAGAATAATTTTCAAGTCACATCTAGTGTGCTTCCTTCTGTAAATCTGTTGGAACGCTGCTCCTCTTGAATGCTCTTCTAAGTGCCTAAGCATCAACCTCAAGGCAAAGGCTCACTTAGTAGACATCATGGAAAACTGCAATAAATGCCAAGTGCTAGCACCACATGTACTTCAGCAATACAGTTAAACGTGTTCATCGTATAACAGAAAACCTATAGCTATTTAATCCACTTGGGATCATTTTGCAACCGACAAAATAAACAGAATAAGAAAGCATTTTAGGTACAACCACCTACTAGAGACCACTTTTACCTTTGACAGATTGAGCAACTATATGGAAACATTCTGCTTCAACTGTCTAGTTATCTGCATACTTAATATCTGAAAACTCGCCAAGAACACTCTGTATTTAACAAGTCTTTACTTCTGAGAAGCAGAAGCAGGAGAAAACTACATGAGAAACCCCATATAATGCTCTCCCCTGCCCCCTCCCCCCCTTTTACTTTATAAATTAGTAATTTATTCATACTGGTTACTTCTGTATCTGTAAGATGATCTGTTAGTCCTACTGACATAATGCACATGCTCGTATTTCAGTTCATGGCTTGTTGGAGTGGCATGTGTAATGCCCATGAGACATCCTTTACTATAATTATAGATGACATTCAAAAGAACTGGGTTTTTGACATCCTGGCGAACTGTTACAATCACAAAGAACTAAATTACATTCTAACTTGCCTTTTCCATCACCATTTTAAATTTGGTCTGATTTTAGAACTTCCTGAAACCAGCTTGAAATATTATTAAATATTATTTAATATTTGATTTTCTGATACATGGGTTATCTACATCAGCCAGAAAAATGTTGTTTGCATCTGCAAACCGAGAAAATTAGCTACGGAAATTACTGAGTCAAAATAAATATGAAACATAATCAGGTTATTTTAGGCAATGGCATTTCCCTACCTGTATTGTAATTCCATTTCTCATTATATCCTTTTGAGATTTATCATACACCAGTGTTGTTTCTAAAAGGTTCTTCTAGTCTTTTTTTAAAATCCCTTCTTCTTCTCTGCTTTTATATTTTTGACCTGTAGTTTATCCCATACTCCAGACCATCCAAAATCTCAAAGCGCTACTTATTTTGAGCCTTGCTTGAGTAACCAAGCTGTGACACTTGAAAGCTGGCTGTCAAAAGACAGCTACTTACCAAAGCCTGCTAACTCAATAATTGCTTTTGTAAACCTGTGCCTTGTGCTGAGCACTGTGTTCTGCCACCCCAGCCCACTTGGAGCAGAGGGCTGCTTCAGCAGATCATGCAAGCCCAACTGGAGTTTTGCCACTTACTAAGGGCCAAATTTGCTTCTAAATCCTATTTACACTTGTCTTCAACATCTTTACAGCCTGGTTCCATGGGTAAGCCTGGTTATGAAGCTCTCAAGCGGTGAGGAAGAGTCACATCAGAAGGTTTCAACTGAGGTGAAACTGAGGATGTATTCAAGCTATTTACCAACTTCATGTGTTTTATGATCCGAATAATAGCAGCTTAACTTCCCACTTTCCCATGCTGAACTGTTTGCTTGTCCATTCAGTTAGGAAAACAATAATTAAAAGGAAAAGTAATTTGCAAGAATTAGGGTTAATTTATACTGTACACTTTTTTTCATTAACTGAAAGCAGTTCAAGTGACCTGTAACAGGCATTAGGTAAAATCTAGTACTAATATATGACTTTACTCTGGGGAATTAGGATATTAAGTAGTCTACTGTACAAAAACACTAAGTTTTTATAGAAGTTGTATGCTATGCTGGTAAAAATAATTTGTACTGGTTACCAACTATGATTCAATTCGATTCTCTCTCCTGCCCCACTCCTGAGACTGCTAGTTCTAGATAGATAAATATGTACGTTTCCTAAAATAACATACTTTCAAAGCAATCTGGCAGTCTACATGACGGAAGAACACTGGACATAAATCTCCCTCTCCCTATTTCTGCAAATGTTCTTTTTCATTCTTAATTTGCACAATTATTGTGGAAGACTTTCGTTGGAAGTATTTTGTTGCAAGGTACAACTGGGAAATCTTACAGTTCCTTCCTACATTCATGAGGACTGCCTCCTTATGAACACTAACATTTCAAACATTAAGGTCTATTTTTAAAGTATTTTCTTTCACAGGTAGCTATCACCAGACTGCCTAATTCTTGCATTCACAGGGAAAGACTCACACAGTTCTTTAATAAAACGCCATCTAGTTTCCAGTTCCCATAATCCTCTTTGTTTACAGAACAAAGTCGTAACAGGCATGCCAGAATGAAAATGGGGATAATGTTCTTTCTATTCGACAGAAATGCCTCTGCAGCTTTTCAGTACGGGAATACCAGCCATCAGCAAAACACAAGACTGGTATCTCAAACAGAGTCCAAATTATATCTGATTCACTGACCCTTTTCAGTCCTTGCCTCTACCACTCACTGGCACAAAGATCTGTGCTTTCACACCTCTTTTATCTTTATTTTAGAAAAAAATAAAATGTAGAAAAAGAGAATAATTATCTTCAAGAGGGAAAGTACTTGTATTTTGACAACTGCTTTTGTTTTAAAACACAGAAAGGTTTCTTTCCATTTTCCTCCACTCTGTATTAAGGCAGTTTCACTATACATAAGCCTATAGGCCCCTGCAAAGTTCTGCACCGGCTTTTTTTCTAAATGATGCTAGCTGAAAGAAAACTCAGTAATAAATGTCATTTCTGTACTCTGGAGTATGCAATGCACCTTTAATACTTCCCCAAGTATACTATTCTACACAGTAATAAAAAGAAGGATTAAACACTAATCTCTTATACCCATAATGCATCAACTGACTACACCTGCTAAAATCCAATTTGGTAATTAAAAAATGTATCTACTGAACAGTCAAACCAGGAGACTAAAGGTACTGTCTCTGCAGATAGCTAGCAGAAAATGGTTTCAAAATTGAGGCACTTAACACAAACCTATTTTTACCTCTATTCATTTTTATGTGACCTTAAGCAGTGCAAGAAACAAATACCTACAATTACCGTGCAGCAATTAAAGGGCAGTTTTTGTGCTGAGGTAAAGACGTAAATATTTAGTAAAAAACTGGATAAGCTGCTTTGCCTTTTATTCTATCTTTAGAAAATGCCCAAAAAAGTAAGCTCTTTTTTTTTTTTTTTCCTTTTTCCTCACTAGCAATAAGGAAAGTGAGAACAGAGAATAGATGCTTTTATATTTTCTCTATGCTAACTGTTCTTGGCCTGAAGTCCTTTTAAGCTTCAGGTTTCAAATGTTTTTCTTAGCTATTCTCTCTTTCTTCCTTATTGTTCTTTCTCCCTGCCTTTCCAGGTGTTCTGTTTTCTAGTTTCTTTAAACTTATTTTATTCCCTGATGCTCCCATTGTTCTTGTCCCCTCTTTCACCTGTGCTCCTGACAGAGGTGCTGAGGTGTCGAAGCATTGCTAATTTCAGGCTACAGCTTAGGCTTGGAGAACACCTAGGCAGAAAGATCATCTGAGGCTGTCTTTACAAAACTAAACAAATTAACTAACAAACTAAATATCCAGGCTCCTAGAGTTTCTGTAAAAAGCCAGAACTTGCTGAAATATCAAATGGGTGCACACTTTCAAATGAGCTGATGATGTATTTTATAAATTCAACCGGTCAGCAGCTTTAAACAGTGGCTTAAAGCCCCCACACTAAAAGGGGTTTAGGAACAACAACAGAACACAGGAGAGAAGCATATATCACTTTTAGACAATGTGTTGCTTCTTACCATGAAAAGAAATACAGTAAAATAAAATTACATATTTTTCTCACTAAATTACAGGACTGCACAGGCAGAACTGAGTGTTGTATTTGCACTGCATTAAACAAAAAATCCCAGCACTGACAAAATGGCAGAACTTCTCTCAACAATCCTGCCTCCCATTAAAAAAAAAAGCCTTGAAGCAGACGTGGGAACACTTCATGTTTTGTATTCTGCTGCCTACCCCAGGATCCCTCCTGTTTCCTGAGATCACATTTCGCAGTCCCTCCCATGTGGCCATGGATGATTCAAGGGGAAAGGGGACAACTCTCCCTGAACTTGCTTTTCAGCTTCACAAACCAGCACACATTTGAAAGCAATGACGCTCCACAAACACCAATACAAATTTTCCTCTGCTACCTTCCTACCTCTGTCTGGTCTGCCTAACATTGGTGGCTTTTGTCACACTCCCACATGTCACTCCTCTGGGCATGCTACAGTCTAATTTTCCAAAGCTGCAATTATTCTTTATAACTTTTAAAAGGTCCTTAGTCATACTCTAGTTACTGTGGCAGCTCTGTGTGCCACTTCTTTGCTAAAAGATGAAGGCTGTTATCCTCTGGGGGGAACCTGGAGAATCTTCCAGCCAACAGAGCTGGACACGGACACAACTGCACCAGCATCCCCACAGCAAACAGCAGGCACAGATGATCTCAGAGCAGAACCACCCTGTAACACAGGGATGATGCTCATTTCCTTAGCAAATGGGTAACCGTGTAAAAATACCCTGCTGGAACATTGTGTTTTTGTATTAAACAAGGGCAAGAAACCTGCCAGTTGCCAAAGGGGGTGGAAGAGACAGCAGAGATAGCCCAGCAGTATTTACACTGATGTGGTTAGGTAGCAATAAAAATCATAAATCCCACTGATTACAGTATCACTGGATCATGTCCAGGAGGCCTCAGGCAGAAAACTAGCTGGCATGGCAGCTTAACAGTATCTAGTCAGACCTCAGGTTTTCATCATTATTATTCTTAAAAAGAGATATCTGACATTAAAATTCAGAAAAAGCTCTTGGTGACTGGTGTAGGCTAGTACAGAGTATTTCACAGCCAGGCCACAGTAGTGCTGCCTATAACAAAGCAGAGGACTCAAAAAGTTGCATGTCTATCCTATTATGAGGGAGTACCTGTGAGTGAAAGTAACCCCTAAGTGAGTATTCACTCCCACTGTGTATTGCTTTCAACATTTAAAATAGCTAAGGTGACATGCTAATTAACTGTTTATCATTAAAGAGGGGGAAATATCAAGAGAACTATCTGGAAAACGCCTGATTTCACATATTTTAGGATTATTATTTGGGTTTTTCCTAGAATCTTGTTACAGCATCTCTCTGAATATGCCTCACATTCCCCCTCAATCCAACATATGTGTGCAGATGCCTTAAAAATAAATGAAGAACCACTAGTATTAAAATCAGATTTAATTAGAAATATATAGGAAGTTACCTGACACTGCTG
This sequence comes from Chamaea fasciata, assembly GCF_029207755.1. Lineage (NCBI taxonomy): Eukaryota > Metazoa > Chordata > Aves > Passeriformes > Sylviidae > Chamaea > Chamaea fasciata. The sequence goes on along the minus strand of NW_027094086.1, from coordinate 45,602,502 downwards.
GTTATGGAAGCTCACCTAAAACACTGCAACATCATAGGGAAACCTTAATGATGTCATCAGTCCATACAAGGGAGCCAAGAGTACATACATTACGTATTTTTCCTCACGAGCTAAAGTACAATGATCAGGAAAAAACATCCAGTGCTAGAATACTTTCTAGTGACTGGCACTTAGTGAATGCTCACAAATGATTATTAGTTATTTTTATCTTCTTGGTTGACTACCTAAACCATTTTCTCAATGAGATGAAAACCACCCATCCTTGCGAGGTCACCAAGTATCAACAGCACAAAAGGAAAAACAAACGAGGGAGGAGAAACTTGGACTATACTGCAGACACATGACCTTAGACTTGAGTCTTTTCAAATGATTTTTTAATTTCACGTAAGGCCTATTTGACTCTAGGTAAATTAGAGAAACACTGGCTGCAAGCAGAAGTAGCACTGTTGCTTCATATTTGACTGCACTATAAAGCACAAACTCGTTAAAACCACCAACAAGGGGTTACTTGTGTACATGTGACACAATGTAAGTCAACATTTAAGTAATGCTACTTTCCTTCAAGATCTTTTACTGTTCTTTGAAAATCTTGTCTGGGGATTACAAAATTACAAGGCTCAGATAATCCCCTCAAATTCAAATTGACAGTAATAGAATCGACAGAAATAAAAGAGGTGTTACAGCAGGAAAAAAAGACTGATTAAAAAAACGTTTTCTTCGCAAAATGCAGACAAGCATGACAGCAGCACAACATGGTACCAGGATTAATACAGGAAAGGGAAAAAGAAAATAAATCCTTGGACATAATTTGCAGACAAATGAGCAAAATACAGACAGACTTCATTCAAGAGGGAACTTTTAATACTGCAAAATTAAGACATACTTTAGGATTCTATGCCAAAGCAATGCTGTGCAAATTTATGCAATTTATTCCAGGTGGAAAGAGAAGAGACAGAACTGGCTGAACAGACTCTTGTGTTACAAAAAGGATTCAGTGTAGTCAAAGAAGAACAGAGAAGAAAAAGAACAATCTTCGAATATATTTGAAGATACTCTTCCTATGGTAAATGCAGCCTTTTTTTTTTTTTTTTTTTTTTGGTCTAGACTTTCCTGTGGGCCTTGTGAGCACAAAACACAAGACACTTGACATCCAAATTGTGTTAGACTGAAATAATGCCTGAAAATAGCAGGGGCTTGACTGATTGAACTAGAACTGAAAATTCTACTTTTAGCAAAGCCTAAGGATGAGAGCAGGGTATTACCTTTCTGAACCCCTTTGCTGGATTGAACAGTTACATGAGCTTTGAGACCAAAGATTACAGTTATAAATATCTCTGTGAAAACCCCACATGTGATAATGGCTCCTAGAGGGAATCATTAGGATTCATTTCTGGATGTGGCAATTAACCTATTACAGTCTGAGTCAAGACTATTTTGCTGTGAAGCACTGAGCTATGGCACTCTACGCAGTCTTGATTTTTCAATTATTAGTCACAACATTCTAAGTTTCTTACTAAAGATTACACAGCAACACCCTTCAAATTCCCAGACTGCATCCCAAGTGTCTGGGGATTATTCCTCCAGCAACTGGTATAACACGACTGATCCCTGACTGGGAGTCCTAGGTGCAAGATGAAAATTGGTAATTTCTAATATTTACATGAATCAAATAAAATACAAACACCTGAACAACGGAAACACTCAGTAACTTGCAGAATCAGTCCATCACAAAAATGGAACTACATCTTCTTTTAGAAACCCAAGTACTGTGTTATTCCAATAGAGAGGCACTCCTTGCTTTGCTTACCAGAATACTAAATATTCATTTCCAAAAGAGATCTGAATGGAAAAGCCCCATTGTAATAAACATTTTAACATTTCAATGGCTATTTCAACTGCCATCTGTATTCCACTCAATTTTCCTCAAATGTTTGAATTCCTCAAAAAGACACCTGTGGCATTCACTCACGAGAACAAACATCTTTTCACTTCCTCTTCCCAAAAACAATGCCAGTTTGCGAAGGGAATAAAGAAAGCCACGCTACGCTTGCTGTACACTTCAGAAAACACTACCCAATGTGTTCTACAGTAATGACTGCTGATCCAGAGATATTTTTCCTTAGGATAAGCATTACCATGAACATCTTGTGCAAAGATCATTGAAATGCTGTACTTTGATGGCTAATATAAGCAGATTCATGATCTAAAAGACTGTTAACATTACTCATGGCAAAATTCTTTCCTTTCTTGGTGCATGATGCACAATTCCTCTCTAATACTACACTCCAGATGTGTCTTTGTATGCATGTGAATATGCTTTTGGTCCATAAATGCAATAGTGTCACCAACAGGGAAAACACAAAGCCATTCAGTGAAACAGCATACTGAGTTTCTATTGAAACAAAACTGCAGAGCATGAAATAGCAACCTGTCATCAGATGTTGGGAGCCTGACGTTCGTCAGTAGCAGATAAAAAACTCTCTCCTCTCACCTCTGAGGCAACTGATAGCCATCAGCAGGCAGGTGTGGCCAGTCTGCATCCATAGGCAAGGACTGGAGTCTCTGCAGCGCTATTTAGGACTTATATCACTGTTGTTTAGGGCTGTGTTCTAAGAAGTTTAAAAAAAACCCAACAAGCAAACAAAACTACACCACACAAAGCAAGAAAAAACCTACCAAAACAAAAACCCACCCCAAAACCACAAACTAAACCAACACAAAAAGCTACAAAACAAACCATCCCCTTGCACATAGGCACACCCTGAAAAACAAACAAACAAACAAACAAACAAAAAAACCCCAAAGCTAAATGGGTTCTATTAATTTCTAGTAATTTTAGTGCAGATATTCTCCGCTACTTTGTACTTTCTATTAAAAGGTGCACATTGTAACTGGAAGATAGATTAATATTCACATCACCCTACCCCATTTTACAGTAAAGGTGAGGAATTCGGTTACCCTCAGGAGAGAGCTCCCAATAAACACAGCCTGAGAGCCTGCAAACACAGGCTCAGAACTTGTCCAAAAGGCACTATCCATAACATGTGGCATCACGTTTTCATCTTTGTTTGGACGGGCTGCTCACAGTCCCTGTACAGCAGACCTTCCTGCCAGTGCAAGGAGTCTACACGGCTGGTGTAACACTTTGATGAGGTAATCAGACAGGTTAGCAAGAAATATAATCAATTTGATCTGCCCATCTCAGCTGAGCACTTGGAGTCCAGAACAACTCTTATTAGTTAGACAATGCCTACAGTAAATGAGTGATGTGTTATTTTGATTTGCCTCTCAGGGTTCAAGACTGTGGTATCTAAAGCTCACCTTCCCATGAGAAAGGGATTTCTGCAAACTAAAAGCAGCCTCTCCCACAGCAGGAGGAAGCAGCAAGTGAAACGGAACAGATCTGACCTTACAATAAACATCTGAGCTACATTTTAAAATACTGGCACTGAAATATTATTACTTGGCTTTGATATGCTGCCAAGGGAAAGCAAAGAGCCATTGAAAATTGAACTTCATTTTGAGGTCCAGTCCATTTTTCAATAATCCCTGTGGTACTGTGTACATAACTTAAGGATGTTACAAAAGCCAACATACTATGGTGTCATAAAATAATAACATTCATATGAAGGTCTTAACAGATTCATTCTTAGTAGTGTCATAAATCAAAAAAAATCAAAGAACATACACATGATGCCACAAATGAAATACATACAGTGCCCTGGGTATGGAGAAAGGCATTTGGGGAAAATTAACAAGATTTTTGGCTCACAAGCACACAACACGGCTGCTGTTCCTTATTAGAAGTTAAAAATGTAAAAATTTCACTTCAGTGTGGATTTTTTTGTTTTATAAATGCAGATATATCACTTTTAATGTACATCTGTTGGCATTTTGTACATTATAGTCATAACTTACAGATTTTCAAAACAAATGGTATAACAAATCTACACAGTTTTTCTTTAACTCCTTTATTGCTGGATGTGTCCAATATACAATTCAAATTTTTCTTTGAGGACCTACGTAACAAGAGGAACTTGAGATGTGAAATTTTAGTCACGGAACTGTGATTTATCTGTGCTACTCTCAACAAGTCCCCACGATAAAAATTGTAACTGCATTCAATCTGTCTTCAATCACATTCAACTGACTCATGTCTCTCTGCGCTACATAACTCTGTTTTTACAGTAGTTTACCTCCAGATCCAACAGATTTCTGCACTTTTGTCAAGTACTGCAATGTTAACTTGTTTTGGTATTAATTAATATCCTTAATACAGCTTGACACTACCATGTTTTTTCTTAGCCTACCTTCTCACACATGACACAACCCCATTCTCTGCCTTCACATTTTTCAACTACATGTCCTTGAGTGGTGTCTGCCATAAAATGTGACCATGTTCTTCAGGGCAGTACTGTTGCCACATATGTGCTTGTTCTATCACTCTCCCAAATGGGAAAGATGGAGAGAATAAGAAAAGTCTCTAAAGGTAGCAGACCTGATGGTCTTCCCAAAATCTTGATTTTGGCAGAGACAAGGCAAACAGCAATATCTTAAGCAAAAGCATCTCCCTCACCTGAGAAAGCTTAACTCAAAGTACTATAGGGAACAACAACATTGGACACATCACTTCTTCCCACTGTTCTGCCAAATGCATTCTCCCCATCACAACCAGAGGTGCTGTTATCTAGTGATGGATGAAGAACAAACACAATTCATGCTGCATTGATGAAAAAAAAATCAGAAACAATACTTGAATTAATTCTAAGAAGCAGGCAAGACCTAAGTTCAGAAGACTTTCACAAAGCAATCAGAAATCAGCACAGAAGTCTGTAAAGAAAAATCTGAAAGTCATACTGAAGTAATTAAAAAATGAATGAGGGAATACAACACTACTCTCAAAATACTGTCCTGAAAATCTGTCACCACCTAAAACTATGTACCGAAATCTTTGTTGTTTTATTTAGGGAAAAAAAAAAATTAGTATGATTCGTGTCAGTTTCCTCTTTTCTCAAAGAGAACCATTCTTTCTTTGCAGTCTCATCAGGTCAAAAGCACAGGTGAACTTGTGATTCTCACTGATCTGAAGGAGAAATTCGATGTTTAAGATCAAAAAAGCTATCTAATTTCTCCAGATGAAAATGGAAAGAATACATCTTTTCCTAAGAATGTCTGCTCAGTCACTTTTTATTTTTTAAATATTTACTAATATTTGATACTTTTCTTCACTGTGGTCATCAGCAGCAGCTGCAGAAGGCTGAGATTTGAGACTTCTTTTATTAAAGTAAAGAATGTGGCTTTGTCCTTTTTATTTTTTCCATTTGAGTCTGAAACATATTTAGAATGCCTGGTCAACCAATCTATATAACTTTGAATTAGAGAACTGGCTCATCGGAACTAAACACAGTGTTGATACTGCTTAATGCTGTGTTGTTGATTATTACTGTTTCCCAAAATTAAATTTACCAAGTTTTTAAAAGGTGCATTTAGATTTCTTGATATAGTACTTTGCTACATTTACTGGACCAATAGCCAACTCTGCATTTCTCATCTGCTCATAAACATCATGCACATGCAGTAATGGTTTGACTATTTCCTTTTCTTACCACAGATAATAAATTCAAATAAAAACAACACCCAAACTTTTAAATGGCTTCAAATGCAGCTACTATAAAACATGATCTAAGGTAAATAAAACCATCCAGTAAAGGAGGCAGGGAATGAGCCTACCCCCACCACTGTTAATGCTGCTTTACTGGGTAACCCCAAGGAACATCACTCCCAGGTCAAACAGGAGGAGTTTCCGTGCAGATGGAGGTGGAGAGGCAAGAGGTGAGGAGGATCCACGGCTACTGGCGCTACAGCTGAGCTGGGTGGTTTTACACTGCACAGGGAAAGCACCACCTGAGCCCACACACAAGCAGTTTCTGATCCCCCTAGAATTGCTACAAACAAGAGAATGGCAAGAGAAGCCATCTCGGTCCCTGCTCAGATGAGGAACTTATGCTCTGACCCACAAACACTGAGCTCAGGAATACACCACCGAACACCACCCAAATGCAGCAGCCCTGAGTTTTCCAGTGACGCTGCTGCAGGCACAGCTGTGCCACACAGGCGGGACAAGGGGTCACGCAGGTCAGCAAAATATTAAGGGCAGCAAATTGTTTAGTGACTATTTTGTTTACTGTGCAAGTGGCTTTTGACTGGAAGGGGTGGCAATTCTTTCCAGCTTGCCTTGGGCAGTGAAAGCTACAAAAATGTTTGTACTTGACTGGTGTCCAGGGAAATCGGCAGAGTCTTAGGTCTATTTCTTTATCAAGTCTGCCAAATTCCATGCTACATGTGGCACACTTTTTTCTCCCCTCCTTCCTCCCTCCCCAGTAATACATACCACATCCAGCAAGAGTGCTAAGCATGCCAGTTCAAAAGCAAACAGGAAGCAGACAAACAAATTCCTCCAAAACTACTAAGCAAGCTGTTTTAGCAAGGGTTTACAAATGGGGCAAGAATCTGCCCTCGCCTTCATAGCAAACCGCAATGCCACAGAGATTCCTCATAAGAAAAATCTCTCTCAGGCGAAAGATTTTCATGGCAGGTTGAAGGAAGTGATACATAGCTGAAAAATAATTTTATTTACAGCTAGGCAAAAGTTATGTGACAGAGCCCACCAGCAGGCATTCCTGGTGATAAAAACAGAAGCAGAGATTTGTAAAGTTTATTTGTGGGCCATTGTGTAGTTTATGCTCTACCACTAATACATGTAAAGTAAGAAATTATAACACAGCTGGTGACAATGGGGAACAATTTCATACTAACCTGAAATAATCAGTTATCTTTCACCCCAAACTTTTATCTAGAAGAAGGTGCAATTTTTCTCAAAACTCCTAAAACTGATGTAGATTGTAAATTATTACATTCATAGAAGAAGGTAACTTCAGCTAATACTGATCCGTTTACAGAGAAACAGTCCACCTTTCAAATGAAAACATTAAACATGAAACACTGGAATATTAAAAATTTAACAGATTATGAATTGTGATTATCCAATGTAACATAGAATGGCAACTGAGAGAAAACTGCGTTGACTTACAGATTATTTTGATAGCACAGTAGACTAAAACTAATTATAGTTTCAAGTTCTTCACTATTACATAACTCAGTGCCCACATCAGTCAACATACTGAAAACAGAACACACGCAAAAACCAAATTATTTATGTTGCAACTGAAAAACCAAAGGATGGCAACCACATTAGCAATGAATGTGAATTTAGTGAATTTAAGCAAGACCTGAAAAGCCTGAACCAACCAGCCATAATCTGTTAATACAGTAAGACCAATCATATCAACCGTTAAGTTCTTTCAAGTCTTTATAAAATTCAAGTCTCCAAAATAATATTTTAAAAGTCATGTGTCCTCCCACCCTCTCCAATTTCTAGGTATTATTTACTCCACTGCTCTGTTAAAACTCTCGGATGGTGTCTACTGGAAATGTAATTTCATGCTGTTTTGAAAAAAAACCCTCCAAAACCAAGAAAAACTCCTCACAAATCAGAACAACAACAACAAAAAACCACCTCAAAGATTCAAAACACTAAAGTAATCTTGGTATTATTTATTCTTGCTTTAAATTAGGCAAGAAAGGAAAAAAACAACCAGACTACCACAGAAAAAGGCATGAGTCTTCACTTGTGATTTCATTTGAAAGTTGAACAAAGAATCTTCCTGAACATGCATCTCAAATTCATATTTAATAAATAAATAAAATCTCAACAACCAAAGATCAGCTTTCCCAGAGTAGTCACTGTGTTTGCAAAGTGCTAAAGGGAAATAAGTAGACACCAGAAAACTCTCTGTACTACACACTGGTATTGATTTGGGGGGGTTTGGTGTGCAGTAGAACTGCAAGACTGCATCCTAAGGAAATCAAAAGGAGTTCCAACACAGTTTCTGATGTCTGGAATCTTACCAGCTAATGGAGGATTTGCTCCTGTGGCTTTTCCTAAAGTTTCTGATGACTAACAGAAAAAGGGGAGGAGGAGGTTGTGTGCGTGTGGGAATCAAGGCTGCCAAAGGATGAAGAGCGTCCCAGTCTCCTCCTCCTTTATTCCACATCCTCTTGCCTCTCAGTTTGACTGCTTTGCTGAGACCCGGTAAAAAAACCAGAGGAAATGTTTCTAAACACAGTGGTAAGGGAATACATGACAGGTCTCACCAACTGCATGCAGGCAATGGAGAATGCTTCTGCCAAGCTAGGTATGGCCCTGGTCACAGGCACCACACCTTGCTCTCATTCATTCAATTTCAGACTATAACTCCACCAATACTGTCTTGCTCACACAGTCCCTTCTTACTGTCTACAGGCAAGTCTTTGTTTATCCTTTTCAAATGCACCAAGACAGTGCTTACAGAAATCAATTTTATCTCCAAGATACTGGATTCTGACATACAAATAAAATAATAGCCTACAACAAACACTATTAAAGATGATGCCTCCATTTAAAGATTTCGCAACATATATGTTATCTATCCAGATGTTTATCTCTATATTTTTACAGTACATTATCTATAGATTTTTTACAGTACGTTGAGGCTTCCAAGAAAACAATTGCCACTACTCAGGCTGGAATTTGTTATGAGAGAATTTTATTTCTTTTTCTTTTGACTAAGAGTGTGGGTCTCAGATATTCTGGAAAGTGATAGCAACAGTTGCTTAACTGTAAGAGTTAAGCATATGCTTAACTACCTTGACAAAGCCCAATGGCAGGGAAGGGGTGGTGTTCTTGATTATGGCAGCTGTAATCCACAAATAATTACATTATCTTTAACTACTCTTCACTTCAGCTGGAAGAAATAAGCCTTGGATCCTGCTTCTCCTAGACAACTGTAAGGAAACAGAACAATGGTAATTCCCAAAGCCCCCGACCTCACGGAACCGTATTTCATTAACCAGTTTTCTCTAAGCAAGTGGCAGAGAAGTACATTACACCAAAGGGGGCACAGAGGCCACAGATCTGGGGCAGCTGAACACTGGGAAAGGATTGTGATGATGATGCTCAGAGAACACATACCATGAAGGAGCACTCACCTCCTCCCCCTAAGCTTGGGAGTTTGCAAATCTGCAAACTGACAGGACAACTATACAGAAATCATAAAACCAAACAAACAAAAGGTATTTTGACTCTCTCAACTTAAATTTGAAACCAGTAATCATTCAAGAAGGCTGCACACATGGGCAACAAAAGAGCAGGCAGAACACAAGATTCAGTACATCTCTATTCAGTGGCAGGAAGGCATCTATTATCAGATGCAGAATGGACCTGAAATCCAAAGAAAGCCAGCATTGTTGCAGGCGTTATTGGGAACATCTAGCAGCTCGTTACAATTATTCAAAGAAAGATGAGCTGGAACAACCCCAAAATAGTATCTTTAAAACCAGTATCTGATAAACCGAAGTTTAATTCCAGCAATAAAACTGAAACCAAAGCAAGCACATAGAGTAACTTAGGCACTACCCAGAAAACACATGGATAAAAACTGGCAAGAGGTTGGCCCTCACAGCCAATCTCGGCAAGCTCGCTATAGAGCAGCAGTGAAAGATGCAGTCAGCCTTTTAGACATGGTTGTCTTGGAGACACCAGAACACACTGTATTGATGACAAAGGAAACAAAAAGCTGGATGCACTTTCTAAGGCTTTTAGTCTGCTCTCTTTCATGTGGAGTTTACGGAGGAGGGCCTCCCTGGGACGGGTATGCGGGGAATGCTGGCAGCAGAACCAGCTTATTGAGGGAGAAATCTTCACTTGCTTAGGAGTTTCATGCAGCCCCCGAGCACCCTTTATCCCAGGGAACAGGAGCCTTCGACATGGAAACTCTAGCAAATGAGACCCACATTTGCTCACTTTGAAGGTTTAGCCCTGTACAAGCATTAAACCCTTCCACCTAAGGGTCTTTAAGAGAAATAAAGCAAGCAGTCTCTCCTGGTTTGTGCAAGGGCCCCGAAGCTGCTCTGGAAGCTCTCTCCAATTATTCAAGGGCTCTTCTGCTAGGCTCCTTCCAAACTTTGAAGCAGAAATCCAGCAAAGTACCTTGAGGTAACTAGGAGAGAAATGGCTAGTGACATTTAGGCTGTAACTGTGAAAACTCCAAGCTCTATCTCGGTGCCACTGAGGAAAGCGTAGGAAAGATTTTTGACGGAAGTTTCTTTTTTAAAGATAACATGAGCAGTGAATGCTTCTTATTCCAATTATTGAGTAAGTCTTATAACACTGAAATGTAACTCCCTTACTAGACTGTCAGATTCTAGCTTTGTAAGAAGATAGCACTTGGTCAGTATATTGCACTGTAGTACGTGCATCTTATACAAGAACCTTTTCAATTCGTAATGCTTTTCACTGATAATGCAATTTAGACCTACATCAGAGAATGCCACAACAATAATAGTAAATACTGGCTTTAGGTAAACAGTCACATGCATCTATCAACCCTTGAATTAAGCACTGTAACACCGAGGTCTAGCTGGATAGTGTGACTATTTAACAGCAATATTTGCTGCAAGGGGTCTTCCTCCCTGCCTCCACATCTTAACTTCCTGCAGGACAAGTGTAATACCAACTTCTTCCCTGCAAACAGAGTGCAGGGGCTGTAACTATTTCTCACAAGAAGAGATGGAAGGTCTCACCCTGCCACAGGTCGTCTGCTTGCATGAAAGTTTATGAATTTCCTGATTTCACAGGCTGCCGAGTTTTATATGCTCACTTTCAAATCTGTGAGTACACTGAAAATTGTGCATGATTTATCAACAGTTAGTTCTGACAATAGGATGGGTGAAGCTGGAAAAAATTGGTAATTTTTCACATCATAACCTCCTCTTCTTTCATGTTGCTCTTCTTTTTTGTCTGTATTGGGGATTGAAGAGGAGGGAAGCAGTGAGGCCACAGAGATAGGTGATAACTCCTTGCCTTTCCAGTCTCTTCTGAAGAGCTATAAAATAGATAGGTAATAAGTACCTGACAAAGGGATATTGAAATAATCAGCACCAACACCATCTCAGATCTCTCAATGTCTTTATGTAAAATTGTGTATCTGTAGTAGATAATTGCTACCCTCTCATACATCTGACTGACAACAGCAGAAAACATGGGTCAAATGACACACAAGACACTCAACCTGATGGGAGCAATTGCTGCTACTGGTGTATTTTCACATCAGAGGTGCCTACGTAATGAAGTAGTGCTAAAACAACCAACTCTCTTAATTCTGGCTCATTTGTTTTGTCACCGAATGCAAAACAGTGTATTGAATTAACTGAATTGCTGACAGCCGCTGCGGTTTTTTGGGACCACTGAAAATCAAACTATTTATAAATACCACAATATGGATTTTTGAATCTCATTTCAGGCATAGCTAAGGCATATCCAGACCAGGGCAAGCATCATCAAGACAGCATACGTCTCATTTGGAGAGCCTATTCCTTGGTGTAGCTACTTTATGTACCTGAAGCACCTGCGACAGTACAATTCAGCATGATTTGTGAGGAAAAAAATTTTCTATTCCCTCAGTTAGTAAAATTAAAACCCTGCCTGCCACAGAGAGGTCCTCCAATATGGATACAGGTGAATCTTGCATTCATGGAATCATGACTTCTGCTGTGAAGTTTATAGGAACTAAATAGTCAAGCTGTGCTATCACCATTTCAGACATTGATGCCAACAGTAAAGACCAGGCTCAGAAAACACAACCACATGATTTTGATGATGATGAGAGAAGCAGAACACAGTATACAATATCCTTTCTCCACCTACTTCTATTTTTAAAATCTTGCATGAGATTAACGAACAACAGTATGCATTTTGTAACCTCACAGCAGAGACACATTTTAACAGGGAGGAAGAACAACCAGAGGATGAACAAAGAAGGCACTTGGGTACGATTCTGCATCAAAATCACTTTTCAGGTTGGATGCCTATCTGCAGCCTACCTCATTCTGTTAGAGGAGGCTCTCAAATGCTGCTCGGAACTGGGTCACAAGATGTTTCTACACGATGAATCCATGGGCATTTAATAAAACAGTTAGGCAATGACCATAATGTATGTTCATGATAAGGAAATTTCTAGCTAGAAAATTTTTTTCCCTAGATCCAAGTCAAAAACCTCAAAACCACACACAAAAAAAATCTCCTCTTGATTCCCAGACCAAAAAAGAAATCAAAAATTAGAAGTTCTAATTCTACTTTTCAGGCAAACTGTAATTAAGATCTACCGCATTTATTTACAGGCAAGAGAAATTGAAAAGATAACATGCTTTTACTGATAGCTGAATTGTACCATTGTGGACATGCCATATTGGATGTCTATTAAAATTATTTCACCATAACAAATCTAGGAAAGAGTAAATTAGAGGTTTGTTCTTTAAAACACATTCCTCTCTGCCCCAACTCAAAGTCACTGCAGCTCAGTGATTACCAGAACTTTTTTAAGGGCCTGGGTTTCATGTAGCTTATGTACAAAGACTGCTGAATTTCAGAGTTATCACTGACCCGCCTATTATGTCCTGATACAACAAAACCTAAAAGCAATAAGAAGGAACACAGCTGTAAAAACCAGAACCCGGAATATTTTCTTCCTTCCTTTTGTCATAAAAGAGAGTGAAACTCTGTGAACCTATTCACATTTGGACAATAAATCTCTGTATGTTTTCTGTATTTGCAATAATCAGCCAGTAGACTAAGCTTTCACAAGATCAATGTCCACAATAAATACTTGCAAACTAACATACTGAAACTTTTATTACTAAGTAGAACAGGTTTTCTTGTTTTTTCGCAGCAGAAGCTACTTTCTTCCATTACTCTGTTTTATGAGAATCCTGCTCTTTATTTAGACTTGAGCACTAAAGGCTGCACGGTTTATGGAGACAATTATAACCACAAGTCTGTTTCCAATTTTCCAAAGTCAAACCTTCATTGTAACAGATAGTCAGAATTATAGGAACAAAGCATGATCACAGAAGAATGACATTTGTAATGTAAACATACAAAATATTTTACTACACAATCGAAAAGCCTATTTTTCAGCCTTAGCTAATGCAAATCACCATGAGGTCAACTGTAGGATTTGCCTGACTGGAAAACAAAGCCTGAAGCACTAAAATAGTTTGCATTATTACAAATACTCTTGGTCTACTCGTATGCTTTGAACTGGACATATGTATAAATCCTTGTGGAAATGCAGCCCTGGACTGTTAATATTTACATCTCAGTATTCATACCGAAAAGCTGAAGTAGCTGAAAAACTGAGGTTTTACACTTCTGCTGCTGACATCACTTTTACAGCCCTAGCCGGTCTTTATGTTATTCCTATGGTGGAAACTGGCAGGATAAAAAATTTGGTAGGGGACACTAGTTAAGAAGGTATCTATGACTGATTGCTTTATTTAGTCATCTGCTTCCAAAGGAGCAAAATCACTTCAAACCCATCAGAGTAGGCCCTTAATACTATACTTGAACATTACCTCCTCTAGCTCATTTTCCCCATACTTTTTTAAATCTGTGCATTATATCCCTTCCCCATTTTCTTCAGCTAAATCCGTTTTCTACTGTGCAGATGCAAAAAGAAATGCAAAACAAGCCTGTACTCCTGCTGTGGGATTGTGTCACCAAAGCAGAGAGAAGTTTGCTAGAATTATATACTGCCAGCTCTTTTCTGGCACTCACAGGCATCTCACTGTACAGGAAGAAACAGAGATGCAAAGCTCCAGCTTATAGCAAATATGTATAGGGAGAAGAAAAACAAAATGGGAATCCTGGCATATAATAAATATTAGGGACTCTGACTGTGTGCGTAACAGATTGTTAAGCAGAAGCAACAGGAATTCTAGTTCTGTAATCAACAGTCTTCCAATTTGATTCCAAATTATAGGTGTGTATAACCCATGGAGTTGGGGGTAAATCACTGCTTAAACTCAGTGATGTCAAATAAACTATACATTAACAATTAAATGTTTCTACCCCCCCCCCCCCCCAATGCAATATTCATAATACAAAGTCTAACAAGTTCCTTTTCAGCTCAAATCACAACTAAATACACTTAACAGGAGAGATTTGGTTGCCTGTGAAGTTATTCAAGAGACTCAGAACCACTTCAGTTCTCACAGGAAAGTCATTCAAATTTCTGATGGCCAGGAATTATTTCAACACCTAAGATTTCGAAAAATATAGGTTATCGCCACACTTATTAAAAAATGGTCACATTCTTCCCTTAGAAATTCTTAGATAAGCAGTCAAAATTTGCTAGTAACACTGCATAAAAACTTTGATTTTTCAAAGACTGTTTCTATAACTGATATTAAAGGCTAAATGACCATTTTGAAAACAGAAGAATATTTCATTTGGAGAACAGAAGAATGAAAGACAGAGAACTGAAACTTTGTGTATTAACTTGTCCCATTATGAATGTTTTCTTTGGCCTTTATCCAAAGACAAGAAGCAGATACATAAGAGAACCTCACATATATTGGAAAGGGACCATCAGCTAGTGTATTTTCAGTATTTCAGCTTACCCTTAACAAGATTGATATTGTTAGGGGATACAGAAATATGCAGAATGTATTCAGAATGTAAACTAACAGGTTTTCCTGTATCTTAGGACATTTCTGTTGTTTATATATACATGGATGCCCTACACACACATAGTAATAAATATATATGGATTCATAACAGTGCCTTTGGACTCCGAGTGCTATTTATCTCTGCCCTAAGTTAACTGTGTATTTAAGTCCTTGACATGGGGATGCTGCTGATGTAGTATTCCTATAATGGCTTCTGTCTTCAGGGGATCCTCAGAAGCAGACTTCCTGAAATTATCTGGCATGTTTTTACCCCATTTTCTACTCAATTTATCAAATAAATGTAAACATTTTAAAAACAAGAACAAATAGCTGAAGATGGTGGAATTTCTTGCAATCAAATGTAGCAAGTTCAAATGCGACTCATCATCTGGACATTTTCTGTACTCAACTGAAAGACAAATTGCTTTGCTAAAGGGTTAAGACAGACTGGGAAACCTGCCATCTAAAAATAACTCCCTCCTCACTGGAGAAGCCAGAGCCCAGACAACACAGACTAGAGGATTAACAATGAATGATAAGTTTTAGATGAAGAAGTATCTTTCATCAGGCCAACTCGTGTAGCTTTTAAAAATGACACAAAACTTGGGGCAGACAAAGCCTTTTTTGTTTTACCTTTCCAATGTTATTCTCAGCTGGGCAAGTATTCTTATTTTGGAGCCAAAGAAAGGCACACATACAAAGCCAAAAGATTTGCCCTGGGCTACGTGCAAACCACCAGCAAACCAAGATCAAAGATCAAGTGGTTCTAGATGTAGATTTGGAGTGGGCTCCTTTCCCAGCTTACATCACTTCTCCTGATACTTCTGGAGACCTTGCACTGAACAAAGAGAGACTTGTGAAAATGCCTTAAGTGAGATTTTGCAGGGCATATTCAAATGATAGAAGTACTTCGGTGTCATTTATCCGGCAAAGATACTCACTGCTGATGATAAACGCTATCAGTTCAAGACACAAGAAAACTCTATACCCCATCAACACTGCCTATTTTTTAAAAATGTCTAATCCGTCTATACAAGTATTTCCAAAAAGTCAAAGAACAGCCACCCACCTACAAAGAGGAAGAATGCTTTTTTATCTGGTTGCACTTGTGGTTATTTGGTGTTTGGGGTTTTTTTGATAATAATTATAATGTTACACTGAAACAGATTTGTTCTAAGTAAGATTAACTGGACTAAAACAAGAGCCTGTTTTTAGGCAGTGTTTCTGAAAAGGAGAGAGTGAGTCAGAACAGATCAGAAGTGGTTTATACATAAATATATCCAGAGGGAAAAATTACTGAAATATTTGTTTACAGTTTGGAGGTTGAGACTGCCTACAGGTAAAATAGTCTAGATGAGAATTAGCATCTGAGGGTGACCAGTCTTTCAAAAGTCTCTGATCTGACATAACCCTTTCACTGAGCTATAGATAGATATCTGTGTACTGCCCCTTGGGCACTCAGACACCAGACCTGACCTTGAACAGATACCAGCTGGCCTGGCAAAGGCTGCTACCCTGGATCTGAAACAGCCCTGACGATACACCCAGTGTGGGTTGCAATTAGTATGGCCACTTGACAAGGAGTATGCCTTGCAGTTGGTGGGCACAAACAAAAAGCTTCCCATAAATCACTGAGCAGTGCCCAACAGAGCAGGAAGAATCCAGAGGGAAGCTTTAATAGGCCATTGAAGAAAACTGTGATAAGCTAAGTATGAAACAGCAATAGAAATAATAGTGTAAGATTGAAAAACAACGGCGTAAGGCCTAATATGGGAAGATGTGCCAGCTGGAAGCAGACAGGAACTAACACTGAAAGGAGAGATTACAATGCAATTCTTAGAATAATGAACCAGATAAAAATATCAGGTTCCTCTTCTCTTTGGCCTGTGATGCATTTAGTTTCATTGCATACATAGGGATGCTGCTTTGCTGTTTGACTGTGCTCCCTGACTGGCTCTCAGCAGGTGTCAGCAACTGTGCCACTAGCTCCTGCACCTTGTCCAACAAAGCTCCCAACAAACCTAACAGACTGATGATGATTGCTTTACCTTCTCCTCTGCTTCCCACAACCTGAGAAAGATACAAGTCTCAAACGTAAGTCTGAAATTTAAAGACTGGACATTGTGTCCCAAAGCACTGCACACAACTCCCCAAGGAGCACTGACTGCACTTCACAGAGGTACTGCTTCTCTCTTGGTACAAGCTCACTCCTGCTGCAGTGGCAGGAAAGCTACTGAGACTAAAGCACAGTGAACAAAGATCAGTTAGAAGATGGTGTGAAGTTTCTAATTCATATGCTTACAGAAGAAAAGGGACTTGTGATTACAAAAGGAAATCAATGGGGAAGAGATGCCATAGAGGCTAGGGTTTTGTTTTTTGGGTTTTTTTGGTTTGTTTGTTTTGTTTTGTTTTTTTCCACTGAAAACACACAGTTTCTCTCAAAATGTCCAAGCAGACAAAAAAACATGAATTCAGGCAACTATAACAAGACAGTCCCCAATCAGGACCCATCCAGGTTTAAAATCACAGAATCATTTCGTTTAGAAAAGACCTTTAAGATCATCGAGTCCAACCATTAACATGACACTGTCAAGTGCACCACTAAACCATGTCCCTAGGTGCCACATCTACATGTCTTTTAAACACCTCCAGGGGTGGTGACTCAACCACTACCCTGGGCAGCCTGTTCCAATGCTTGGCAACAGTTCCAGTGAAGAATTTTTTTTTAATATCCCATCAAAACCTCCTCTGGCACCACTTGAGGCCAAAAAATACCAGCTGCTCCACACTAGCTAACAAAAATACATGATCTTGCACTCCAAGTCTTATAAAAGCCAGTCTTAAATAAAGACATTTCTTTCTTTAGAGAAGGAAGATTTAATCTCTTTAAAAATTTCTGAGATTTGAGGTAATGTTAGCACATAGATCCAAGGGAGCAAAATCGGCAGCTGGAAGCTGAGCCCTTCAGACAAGCTGGTGGAAGAGATCTCATACTCTTGAAGAATATCTAACTGCAGAAGATCTACTGCTTGGAAGGAGGTCCATCCAAATTATGTATGAGAGAAATGTCGCTGCTATTTGTACTTTGAGACTAGGAAAAAAAAATCACATACAAGATTTCTTTATTAAATTCATTTATTCTATTAATGTTTTTAATTCCTTTGATTCAGCCTCTTCAGAAGTCATTCTTTTACTGACTAACAGAAAGGAGAAAAACATGCACCAGGACACACGAGCACCAGGCTGGTGGAGAGAAATCTGATAACTACAGACTTAACTAGGCTTGTGTTTTATGTACTTCACTCTATTAGATTAGAAACAGATGATGCAGAAGGTAGGACATGAAGGACATAGGTTGTTCCAGCAAGACTCCTAGGTCTGCTACAGGACTTGGTTCTCTATTTATATAGTTCATAACAGTTTATTTACTAAGCATTTCACTAAATGGTCTACGTGGTAAACTGACTGAGCAGAAAGAATCAGCAGAGAATTCTATCCTGACTGAAACAAGAATCACATCAATAACATCTATAAGGCTATTTTCAGCCGGCAGTATTGCAATGAGAAAAATAAAGTGTTTGTTATCTGTAGACAGCATTCCTACAATCTGGATATATGACACATTTAACACTGGTCATGCAAAAATCGTCTAAAATAAATATCCGCTACTCCTTCTGCATTCCGAAATGACCTTCAGTGGTAACAGTTGTGCCCTTCCAGCTGCATGGGTGAACATGGTATCTTCCATCCTGTCACTAACAGATTGTCACTCTGACAATGATTTACAGTGACCACAGTTAATGAGTAAGACTGCATAGTGAAGAACACAATGTTTCTCCCTATCAACTTGCTGAAGTAACTGAAAAGGCTAAAACGGGATTTATAAGCCAAACCGTTTGAGATAGGAACAAAACAATTCACTTTGTTCAAAGAAAACACTTTGTTTGCTTTTCTAGGACACTTCACAAGTTTATGTTTTAGAAGTCTACAACAGTATAGCTACAAGAGTCACTCTGAGCACTCACAGAAGCAAATACGCCTGTAGATAAGTATGGGCCTGAGGGTCAGATTTGCCTCTGGAATATCAATGTTTTTGAAATTGCTTCTGTCTTTTTTAGCTTGTTACTTCAAAGGTAGTTCAAGGGTTAGAAAACGAGGACCAATTAAAAATAAACTCAAAAAGAATTATTGGAAGTGGAGCAGATCATGGTTTTGTTTTACCAAGAGCCTTTGCAGAAACATGACATTTGTGTTTCCTGCATTTCAAACTGTGACATTCCAATTGGTAAACTCTTTTAATGTATTCTGTAATATACTAGGTGTCCGTTGCCCAAACTGACCATTTCATTATAGGTATTAAACTCTGTATTATTTTCTTTGCAAGAAAAGCCTGAAATTACATTTTGGTATTTACTTACAAGCCCATCTGTGTCCTCCCCATTGCCTGCCCCTTGCTCCTCGCTGTGTTGGCTTCTGACTGGTGCTGAGCAACCTGCTGTTTTTTGCTTTTATTAGTACTTCAATGGCTTTTTCTGAACAAAGAAAGCCTAATCATCAGGAGGCAAGACCACAAATCCCAGCTTCACTACATATAACCATCCTAGTTACTTACTAACATTATTATCACAAGAACAGAAAACTGTTCTTAGAGAAACAACGTAAAAGTTACAGGAAGATTTACTGCTCGGTTCTAAAAGGTATTCATGGAACAGCTGGACAGATAACAACACAGGAACAAAAAATTTTTCACTGTGTTAATCTTACAGCGATGAGCTTGCCCTGCCATTAAGTCCCTACAGCTAACTTTTACTTGTTATACACTAACATTCAAAGAGAAATGAAATGATGCTTCAAGTACTTCTATTTCTATCAGTCTCTCAAAACCGACTACTCCATTGTGGATGTTATGCTCATGTGTTACTTCTGAATTCAACTCTAAAGAGGGGAACAAAACTACAAGTACTGTTGAGTCAGATGCTTGTTTAATGCTACCACTGGACAAAATCTTAGTGGAGAGGAAAGACTGTGGCTATTGCTATTTACTATCACTCTGAATTTGAATCAACCAACTGCAAAACGCCTTTTAGAAACACTTTTTTAGTGGATTAAAGCATCTTTTAAATCATACATTTTAATTTTGCAAGCAATGGGAAAAAGTCCACCAAATCTAATAAAATTATTATTAGCTTCAAAACAAATTATTACCTCGTCTTGAACAGAGACATATCTAAACTTGTTTATCTCCTTCATGCTTTTACAGTTCTGCCTCAACATTTTTGGTACAGGGTATGCTAGACAATAAGTAATAGGCGCAATATTTTTAGCCTGTTCATGATAAAGAGATGATAAGTACCATAAGAAGCCCATGGCTATGCCCAGGACCATGAGAAGTCAGGGAATATTTTGGATGTCCCTTTGAACTTTTAAGAATTAAAGGCTAATCGCCTTTTTAAAACGGAGATTGCTTAAAGCTTTCCGCAGAAGATAAAACCTTTACTAGATGAACTACATCTGTTCATCACATCATTCAGAGTCAGCCACACCAGTCATCTTGGAATGAAACACAACAAATCTGGGTGGAGGCTAAAAAGAGATTATTCTGACTTCAGCCCTTGCACACACTGTTCAGCGTGAGCCCCAGGAGCTCAATGGGAGCTTGTGCTCAACCACCCTTTCCCAGCCCAAGCCCTCATCTAATTACAATTTCTGTATCCTCTGGTCCTGCAGAACTCCCCCTTACCTTCCCTTGTGTTAAGACATTGAAGACAGTAATTTACGTCTAATTAACGGAACTGAGTCATAACGAGCTTCTTTCTTTTACGAGACTTGAATGTTAAATGTCCGAAAAAACCAATGAAACCCGGCTTTTAGTCCCGCTCCATGTGTCAAGTTCCTGCAGCACAAAGCTGTTATTCAGGCCTTGCTTTGCATACAGTCGGAGGGTCGGGGGTTATTCACACTGACAAATTCTTAGGATGGCACACACAGAGCCACCAGCTTCAATATTTTAGCTATGCAGCCATGCTGAAAGAGGCTCATCCTTAGGGACCTGCTGATTTTCTCCTCCAGCTTTGGGAGGGTATCCTTTTCTCCCTGACTGAATTTGACAGCGCCCTTTAGGAGGGATCAATTTCCACGCCACAGAGACAAAAGGCGGGATAAAAGTGGGAAGGCAAGAGTACAAAGAGCTGCACATCTGCCCAAAGAACAGCACGATAAAGCAGTTCTGCTGCTTATCCAAGATGAACCACCAAGATGTCATGAGGTAAATGTAGGCTATCAAAGAAACCAACTATACGGGAACAAAAGCGTGCACGAAAATGTAAAAGAAACTGAGCTTCTCAGCCCGTGAAAGCAGCAACTGTTGCTGATCCAGTGAATTGAACAATATTAACACAAAAAACCAAAATATATGAGGATACCAACGTATCATCTCAAAAGGCAAGGCAAGTTCTTCTATCATATTTTCATCATCGTGTTTTAAAAGTTATATAGACAACGTTGACCATGCACAGATTATGCAAATACTAATTTGTTACTATAAGCAGAAAGACAAGAAAACAGCCTAAGAAGGACCAGGTAGACCGTCAAGGTACAGTCCTAAACAGCTTTGTTCTTCCAGGTCCACATGAGATACTGTAACTTTGAAGTGTGGTCGAATGGACGCTTCCTTCTGCACAGCACAGACGCTTCTGCACATCCACTCAACTATAAATGGATTAATCAAAGAAGAGGTTTCTATTCTACTTCATAGTCTTGGGCCTTCCTGCTTAATTTTATAAAAAGAACAGACTCTTGTGGGCTAGTAGATGCAATAAAGACTGAGAATCATCTCTGTATTAAAGCAATTCTATATGCTTGTTGCAACATTAGATTTAAAAACTCTTTTTTCCAAACTAACTTTAAGATAAGAATCTTCTTTAATGTTCAACTATTATGCCTGATGTCAAATGACACATAAATAGTTATAAATCTACCTACTCATTTTTATCTGTAGTTCACCTAAAGTGCAAAGTAGTGAAAACAAAATAATCCCTTAGACTAAAGTTACTAGTATTGAAATCCAGTTTGTAGGGAAACTTCCACAGACTAGACTTTGTGTCAGTATCATCACCTTACCCACAGCAACTTTAAATTCCATATATATTGTTGCCTCTAACTTCAAACTCAGCCTCTCTAAAAATGTCACGAACAACAGCTTAAACTGGCATGGCATTTAGTTTCCAGCTGTTCTGACTTACCTCCCCAGTCCCCCTAAATACCGTTTGTTGCACAAACTCGCGTTAGTAAGAAAAAATCCAAAGATCATAGTCTTTATACTATGAAATTAATGCAATTATGATTTACTGCATAAACTTTTAGGGTTTTTTGGTTATAACAGATTGAACATATCAAGCAAAACCTACACAGTTTTTTTCCTCTCCTGTCAGTCAAAATAACTGAGGCACATTAAGTTAATAATCTCGTTACTTGGTAAAAATATTTAATTTGCTTAATAGAAAGAAAAGGTGATTATTTTTCAATTGGATAAAAGCACCATTTGTTGAAACTGAATTACATTAAGAGCACTTTTAATTTTACAGCCATATGAAACGAAAAAACAATGTACGTTTAAAGAATCATGCTTGTCAAACATTCATTTTGTTAATGTACTATTCTAGTCTTCCATGTTAATGGCTTACTTAACGTACTTTTCAAAGAAATTTACCATATAAAAGAAAACAATTTAAGCATATCCCAGTATATTAAAACTAATCTTCACTTGAAAAAATACTGGTAATGAGCTAAGTTACTAAGTGGAATTGCATTCAGAAGCAACACAAGTTCCCAGCCAAAGATATGATCAATCAAACATGAGTATCTTAGTAAAATTTCTGCATTCTCTTTAAACCTAACCACCGAATGCAAGATATGTAGTTTTCCTTTTCCCCACATGTTATTTTTCTTTATATGTCAATATAGAAAAAAAGACAACATATCAAGAACCATATATCATGAGTCTGTAAAGGATCCCATTCCTCTTTTCTCAATCATTCCAGTTCTGCTCCTTTCAAACTGAGTCAAATGGATTTGCAAAGGCTGATTATCATCATTTGCATGTAAAATGCATTTTGACCGGAGAAGTATACAGGGCAGATAAAAAGACAAGGGTAAGGGAAACTGCTAATAAAAACATACACCAAACACGAAAAATTGTTTTCAGAATTGTTCTCCCCCAGTATGAACACACAGATACAGCACAGAAATGGAAGTTTGCTGATGAGACTACTCTGCTTGCATAAGGTTCAGGCTAAAGTGTACCACGTTTTCTCAGAAATTCCCAGTGCACGGTTCTCTGGAAGAGGTATTTTTGAAATAGTATACACAGTGCTTCTACAAAAAAAGCGCAGTGTAAGGTGCATCAGAGATTACATGACTCTATTCCTGAAAGAAAAAATAAAAACTTTGACCAACAAAGCTACACATAATTTTCTACTTCAATAATTGCAAAGAACTTTAATAATTACAAATTTGATTTAACATTTATTTGATCCACATTATTTTCTACTCTATAATTTCAACATATTTAGGCATTATTTGCACAAGCAAATTGAATTATGAAGAAAACACTGACAGACTGACAAAGTGTCAATGGATGGCGTTATTGTGCTAAACTCAGATTGCTTCAATGCATGCTGTACTAGAGCAGTCTTACCTTTCCTTCACTATGAAAACAGAATATAAAAGCCTGCATTCTCATGTTGCTAAAAGTTTAATTGTGTGTAAGAAGGATCTACTCCTAAAACTGAGAGTGGTGGTCAATGAAATTTTAATGCTAGACAAACATGCCAGATAGGATTCATTTCTACATTTAAATCTCAAGTCTCCTTATTTATGTAGCAATGTTATCTACTATTTAGATGACAGACTTGCAAAGCAAAACTTGCAAATCTAGGGGAAATTTGATTTTGAAACAGAGATAAAGATGGATGGAACACTGCTAATAAACATTGGGTGTTTTGTTTTGTTTCTTAATAGATGTCTGCAAATGGGAAGACCTTCTGCTGGCTCTTCCAAATAGCAAGTTCTTAATTCTCAGTTATTGGTTCCACCTAGTTAGAAACTCTATTCTTAACTTGGATATAAAAACCCTTTTGTTCCTATACTTAGTGAACAACCAACAGGAACAATAACAGCAACAAAAATTCAGGCTGGAGAGAACTAGAGTCTCATCTCTACAAAAGGGTCTCTTTAATCAGTCAGATTCTTTTCTTTTGCATTTGTGCCCCAATGCAGCTGCACCAAAGCCAAACTCACAACAAAATGGATGCAGCATTTTACAGCAGAGCACAATCTGGTCATCACTACTACGACAGCATTAGATGAGGACTGGATTTTCAATCAAAAATCAGTGTTGTTTTCCACACTTAAGGAAGTGGAAGTCTTTGCTTTATAAGGCTTCTCTTTGGGAATTACAATTAATTTCAAAGAGATTACACCAGGTGTTTTACAAAGGCATCAGTGGGGCCATTTTGCTGGGTTTGCTGGGTTTTTTTTTTTTTTTTGGTGGTATTAGTTTATCTTTACATAATATGGCTTCAGCAGAAAATGTGAAAATGCTCAGAAGATCAAAACTGTGGCCAATGCATTTTTCCACGTCTGAGAAAAAGGAAATATGCACTTTTCCTATACAGAGCAAGAGGTCTTACAGGTGTTTAGATAGTCATACTAAGTAAAGAACCAAGATCCAAGAAGAGCTGGATACCAGTTCCATGTTATAAACATTACCTCTCCTTTCAATTATAGTTAAACTGAATAAATTCTGTGCAAAGAAGTTTACCATTATGATAACATTAAAAGAAAAACTAAATAAATATGGACTTTTGCCAGTATCAAACCCAAACACTGCTTTTAAGGTGCTCATTTCAGGCTTTTATGAAGGAGATAATGATGACCACTGCAACAGCCAATCTTCTCTGCTTTCTAAGTGATCCCAACATAAAACTGGAAAAAGTCTGAAATGTAACACTAAACACATTTAAAAATACATTATTTCCACCCTTTGAGACATGGTGAATCAAAGGCTTTTGTGTTCCTTTGTAAAATTTCTGAATGATTATACTAACAGGGACATGCAAAACCTCCTTCCAGAAAGGGAATGTGCTGTTGCCTTCAGAGCAGAATTCACATCACAGTACACATTTAATGAGTATAGGACTCATGTGAATAATATTTTCACAGTACTGCAGGGCACAGTATAAATCCTGGGTCACAATTAAAGTGTCCCATAGCTCCACCAAACCAGCTAAAATTCCTCATCTGACTAAGTATAGTGTTGGTATGTCCTGAAGAGACCGTGAGGGCAGAAATACTGTGTTTGTGACTGAGGCAGAGAAATACACTGCATAATACATGGTTCTCTCTGCTGCTCATTTCAGAAGTTAAAACATGCAGACAAATAAAGGGAGTATTTCATTTTGGCCAAAATTAAGGATGACTTCTACCAGCATGAGAACAAGAACAGAACACAATAAACTAATTATAAATTGCACTGCTACTTTACAGGGAAAAAAAAAAAAAAAAAAAAAAGGTAGTATCCCAGAGAGGTTCTTCTCTGGCTTAAAGTATTATTTGATTGGGGTTTTTTAAAAGCATAACAGAGTATTAATTACATTAGGTAAGTGACTGAATCACTATTGGGTGGACCAGTTATGTATATTGGAATTTAATCTTTGTAACACAGAAACTACTCCAAACTTCTACTGAAGGTTTTTACTTTTGTAGTTCTTCAGTTCTCTCATCTCCATACAGAGCTAGAGTGACGTGCCCATGATCGTTACAAAAGAATAAAGAAAAACTCTTGTCTTGAAAATACTACTCTTCAACTACAATTTCCCAGGGAAACTATTCTCATTCACGTGGTTGACATTTATTAGGATTTTTTTTTTTTGCCTCATATAATATAAATTATTTCACTAAGCAATGATTCTTTCAGGTATGAACATAAGCAATTATAAAGAAGTCAAGATTTATGGAAGAAATAATTTTAAATCTAACCAGTTATCATTTTACTGTAAGGGAATGCTATACTCTCCATGTGGTAGCAGATACAATACAATATTAACGACTTAAAAAAGGAAATAATCATGCTGTAGAAAGCCAAAACATAGCAAATGAATTGCATATAAAAATTATTACCCATAGAAAGAAAATCGGTTTGCTTGCAAAAAAATCTTTGCTATCCTGAATATACTTTGTTAAACAGCATTACTTCAGTAATAAATAAACATCCAGCATCTAACATTCAACCAAGTCTGTTTCAAGCATAGAGGAAAATATTTTGAATAAACTGTGGTATCTGGTGACTTACATTAAAAAAAAACTCAAACCAATAAATCTTTAAAGATGAACAAAACATTTAGAACTGTACTTCCAACAGGGTTCTAAAGTATTACTCCACTCACAGAAGCTGGTAGGAGGGCAAACTACCAGCCAGTGATTATATGCTCTCATATTCTAACTACAAGTCACATGAAAGAAAACACTGGATTTGGAAAGGGACACTAATTCCAGAAAGGAAGCTAAAAATTCAAAAAGAATACACATAATGACAACTTTTTGGACTTTTCTTTTTCTCCTTCACAGTCCAAAAGTCAGTTTTCAGAAGAGGGAAAAAAAATGGGCATGAGGATATCTGAAAAGAGCTAGGAACACATGAAAACATGCAGCTGTTGGATTTTTTCCCCGTTTTTTGACTGGGCCTAAAATATTTTCCACCGGACATGTACCTCTCCATCTAATAGACTTCAGTCCCCTGGTAAGAGAGCTTCTTAACACATACTACAGGAGACCTTCGAAAACATACAAACAAGAGGTGAAAACCAGTAATTGAGTAGTTATCCTCATTACAACTGAGATACAGAACTGATACAAGGCATCTGGCTGTAGAGAGAAGGAAGTTGTGGTTGCTCAGTAATTCTGCTCAACCAGAAAAAATAAAAATCTGGGACTGTGAGATTTAACCTATCAAATAACATTTCTGAAAGGCAATAACCCTTTTATTTGCTTCAGTCTGGAAATCTGTCTTTCCTCAATGGTGCTTACAGGCACTCAGAGTGGGAGCAATGAAACTCAAACCACATATTTTTTAGAGGGCTGTTGTTAAATTTGGAAAAGCATTTATAATTTGGGGGAAAGAAGGAAAAGAAATCACTCTTGCTTGCAGTGATTTCTTGCAGACATCTGCCAGATGGGACAATTCCCCAGATTGATCTGCTTTCCAATTCTGTTTCAGATACCCAGCTTTCCTAACCAATTTTAATTGTCTGATATAAAATGTCTGGCAGTAAATCATACATATTTCTTCCATAACTTGGGTGTAAAAATTCTACCAATTCTCACTGGAAAATGAGTCATGATTTACATATTTGTAATAATCCCTCCCCTCCCCTCCCCTCCCCTCCCCTCCCCTCCCCTCCCCTCCCCTCCCTTCCCTTCCCTTCCCTTCCCTTCCCTTCCCTTCCCTTCCCTTCCCTTCCCTTCCCTTCCCTTCCCTTCCCTTCCCTTCCCTTCCCTTCCCTTCCCTTCCCTTCCCTTCCCTTCCCTTCCCTTCCCTTCCCTTCCCTTCCCTTCCCTGATCTTTGTTGTAAAAACACCATTCAAACATACAAAGTGACTACAGGTTACCAGGTCAAGAAAACAGAGCTACAAAATGACTACACATCTTACGACCTCTCTGATAACTGGAC
The DNA here is from genome assembly GCF_029207755.1 of Chamaea fasciata. NCBI lineage: Eukaryota > Metazoa > Chordata > Aves > Passeriformes > Sylviidae > Chamaea > Chamaea fasciata. The sequence continues at coordinate 45,575,170 of NW_027094086.1, read as the reverse complement.
TATAGCTAAGTGGTTACGTTTCTTTAAATCAAATTTCCCTCCATTAAAAAAAAAAACCAAAAACAACAACAACAAAAAAAACACATGAACAAACACAAAACAACACTTACATTTATTGCAACCAAAGGATGCAGATGCTTCTATTTAAGTCAACGCAATACTAAAGACGATTTTCCTCTTCTAACAATATAAAGTAGAAAAATGAACACATAGCTACATCATCCAGAAAGACTAGAAGTAGGATAATTAGTAATAACAATAATCTATTATCCTTCCTAACTAGTATTCTAAATCCATTGCTTGTCCAAGTCTAAAAAAGAGAAGGATAAAGACAAACCAAAAGGAAGTTAAGCAACAAACGTTAAGAAGCAGCCTGGCAAGAGCAATTAATTTTGGATGATTAAAGAGCTGAACATAGTGAAGCACAGTGATATGCTTCACATATCTTAGTGAAGCAACAACTGAGGGAGGCGTGATATCCTCCGCAAAGTATTTGAAGGACACATAATACGGAGGAGGATGAGGAATTCTCTAAGGCTGCATGACCCGTGAGGGTGCCACGAGTGCACCAGCCTGTGAAGATAGGAACAATGGAAGCAGAATATCAGCAAGACTCTTCAATAAGAATCACTTAACATTAAGTTATGTTTGAAAGAGTAACACTTCTTCTGACTCCCTTAACTTCCAAAACCTTGCAACATCTCTGGAAAAAAACAGCCTTTCATGTGAGAACAGCACTCAGCTCTTCGCAACCTATGAGACAGAAGCCAGTCTGAGCTGTTCACTTGAAGATTTGTTTTCCTCTCTGCAATCCTGGTGTTTTTCAACATGGGCTTTGCTGGTATGGCAGGAATTATAAAGCATGGATTTAGAAAGCCCTATCACAGGCTGTCTTGGGGTGGTGTTAGATGTTTCCTCCTAAATTTTGTCTTGAATTGGGACACTGACCAAACAAGAGATGGTTTCAGTTTTGGGGTTTTTTTTGTTTGTTTGTTTGTTTTTTAATAAAATCCATAAACAGAAATAGAAAGAAATTAGAAAGCCCTTAGAAAATCCTTCTAAAACACGAAAAAACCAAAACCCTTGAATAAAAAAACCACAGTAAACCCATGAAACAACAACAAACACCCCCACCTACTTCCCCAGAAGAATTTGGAGGCAATACTCTGCCATGCTCTGGGGATTAACACCTTATCACAGACAAGTATGTGAAAGAAATAAGAACATCATCATTTTTTGTTGTTGGGTTTTTTTTTTTTTTCCTAGATGGTGAATGAGAGTTATATCAGCATCTGAAAAGTATCCATAAAACAATTTTATGAATCCCTTTCCAGAGACTACACTGAACAGGGCAGAGAGGGACCAAACAGCAAGGTTGCTGAACCTGCATATTCATGCATGTGCCAAACAAGCTCAAGATAGAGCAGATGACAGAAAGGCTCAAATCCCAGAAGTTCATGTACTTCTATGTAGGAATTTCCTCAGATCAGCTTTCTAACTAGCAGTGGTTTCAAAAAACTATCAGGGGAAAGAAAAAGATCAGGTTTTTGGCTATGTTTCACTCATGAAAGCTTACATACAAACTCCACGAGACCAAGGATGAAGTATCAGGTATGGTTCAAGGTTAGCAACATCAACACTCTGGGAGAGCAAACTTACATCTAGTCTTTGAAAGGGCCTGTGATTCTCAGCTTCACTAAACTAGACAGGGAGATACAAAAAAAACCTATCAAAAATAAGAAAAGTTCCCTAATCACCCTGGAAAAAAAACCCCAAATAAAACAACAAAACTGCCCCAAAAAACAAATACGCAAATGCATCACTGGATACATACTTCATGAGGATGAAGGAGACACTTTTGTGCACACAAAAGGAAAGGGGAAGAATGGCATTAGAGCATCCTATCTTTAAAAAACCAAAAACTTTCTTGAGCAAATTATGCATTGAATGTAAACTGTCAAATGCCAAATACAAGAAGCTAATACATCTGTGAGAGTGCTAAGCAAAATTATTTTTGGAGGATGATGGGATGGTTGGTATAAGTACCAAGAGAAAACAGTTTATTTTATTTATAAGAATACAGCATATCTCTTACAGTAGGGCCTCAACAGTTCCACTGGGCAAACCTGCCAGGACTAGAGCTGCAAAAATAAAGGCTCAGATGAATCCACACAACATTTAATATTGAAGATGATGAAGCAAAATGCACTTTAAACTTAGGTTCCAGGCTGAAAATGCAAGACTAGCAATTGGAGGGAACATAATTAAACTTGCACAGTAAGCATATTTGATGCACATCTCACCGCTGAACAATACACTGGGAAGTACAAAGCCTTTTTTACAGACATGTTTTACAGAATACATGCACACAGACATTGACTTTAGGGTGACACCAGAATGGAGTATGCTCTGTTGTCTTTTTGTTATTTCTCTGTCTCAATCCTACATATACCACAGCTTTCAATTCAGTACATAGCCTCCTAACCAATAGTGGCTTGTACAGATATCCTGAACAGTGCTCTGGTTAACACTGACCTTTGATGTTTTCTGCTTACAGTAATTATGTTTAAAAGGAGAAAACATCATTACTTTCCTCTAAATGTGATAGTTATCTCTTAATAGCTGTAAATATAAATAAGGGCCTAAATAATGTCAGATTTATATGATGCTTTTTCCTCAATAAAAATAAATTATTTCTAAGGTCAATTTTATTTAAACAAGTAATGCGGCAATCTTTGCCTGCCAGTTTTACCACAGGGTGGTGTCCCGAAGAGCCCCCCCATTACCCTGCCATCAGCCAGCTCCAGTTATCCCCTCTGATTTTTCTCTGTAATTTAGCTACAGTTCACAGAATTTCCATTTCATTTCTTTAAGTCTAATTTAAAATCTTTATTCAATATAGCATCCCTTGGCTTCACACACCAGATAACACTTAGATTTTACCCTATTTGAGGGACGGTACTCAGAACCTTATTATCACTCCTTAATATGACTATTGCCCCATTTAACAACCAAGTTCTTAAACAAAACTCACATTCTTTTACTTTTCCTTCTATTGAATAATGTTTATTTGCAGCCTCCAATACAAATGCAAAACTCGGAGAAAGATATGCATCCAGGTTACCTGATCCACAAATTCTGGACAGGCTGTCAAGTAAGATGCTTACTAACTGTCCTTTTAGGCAGTGCCAAATTTACATTTCATCCTTTACTACCCTCTCTCCTCCCATAAACATACCTCTGGCAGAGGCTGTCAAATAGAAGCATCTTAAATGGGCCATCTGCATGGAGTGAATTTCATCCACAAACCCCATTTATTGCTACTCAGTATTTGTATATTTTGTGCATGAATCTTCTACTATGCAATTTATGCAGTCAGTTCCAAAGTACACAGAAGTCATTAGATGCAGCTGAACATTTAGTCTACTCAGATTTATGTTATGGAACTCTGAGCAGCATCAGAAATTAGATTATCTGATTCGCAACAGAAAAGGGAAGAATGTGTGGAGGAAGGGTCTTCAGTCAAATGGATCCTTGCTTTCCTGAGCTAACATTATGCATTTCAAGGTAGCTCTTTGGGGGGGGGGAAAAAAAAAAAAAAAAAAAAAAAGGCATGGCATTTTGGCCACCCCCTTCCTGCCACTGCCTAAAAAAAAAAAATCAACCTCTCAAAACCTCATGGAAACCAAGAAGCTTTAACCTATGTCCAAACAGCTGATGTAGATGTGAAAAGCATGATTTGGTGTCAGAATGACTGCCACAGAATCCAAATAAAGTTCAAATTAAAAAAAACCCACAAAAACCAACAGTGCGTGAAAACAATGGTTTTGTAAACACAAATCATTAAAGAAATTAAATCTTCTATCTTTTCTAAATTTAATATATCTGGGAAAAATAGTTTGTAAAAGAAACTCACCAAGAATCCTTATTTTTTTGTCATAAATTAGAAATTAGTTTCAGGAAAATTATCTTATTGTATCAGAAATTGTGCTTGTTTGTAAATTTCTAGTTCTCATGTAATGAAAACATGCCATAGACAACTATATGTGTACATTGATACAATGCATGTTTCCAAAACTGCACACAACCTACAACTTCTGTCTTTAGCCCACTTCCACAAAGGCAAACATTATGGTTTACAGATGCCTCATTCTGAGGCAATACTTTGCTGGAAGGGTTAAGCAAAAACTTTTTCCATACATTTTGGTTAGCCAGCTTGCAAACTAGAAAGGAGACCAAGACAAACTTAACATCTTCTGTAGCTATAAGAGGTTTTCCTTCAGTATCATCTTTGTAGTGCAAGATTTATCTTTAAAGAACTTCTTGTTTAAAGTACACATATTATTCTGCCATTAATTAAATGCAATTATCCAGATTATTTTGTTTTTACCTGAAGCTATTTCAAAATTCTCTAGCACTGCTTCAGTCCACAAACAAAAACAGTAACTCACAGCTGATGGGAAGGGGGCAGGGGTGTTTGGGAAGAAAAAAATAGGAGAGGAGAGGGGTCTCGCTAGACAGTTAATTAAAAAAAAAACCAAACCTACATGTCCAATGTGCATGACAAATGGTAAAGAGATAAACTGACTCATTTTCTAACACTTTAGTCTTGGCGTTTGACCAAGAGGTCCCTTCCTGGCAAGCAGCCCTGCAAGCTACCGACACTCAAAACATCTGTAAGTATAAACTTCTTCTGGACATTTATTCATTCCTAACATATGAGCTCATTAACTTTTTTTCCTAATTGCAATCTGAGTGGATTTTTTGAGGCAGAGTATTCAGCTAAACAGGTCCAGCTGCTGCAATAGCAGCAGCTGAAATGCAACTAAGTGCTCATACCTGGGGCTCTGCCAGTGCCAGTGCACCCAAGTGGGCTGGTGCTCAGGCCTTCACCACACAGCTGCTGCCTATCTCTTTTAGCCTGCTAGGAGAGACTTCAAGATCGTCTGAAAAATCAGGTTTGCACTGAGCACAAAGGTGGTTGGACTTCTGTGCTTTGTTTGTTCTTTAAGAAGGTAGAGGGTTTATCTGAAAACTTTTCAAAACTTGTATTATCTTGGTCATGTTGGATATCTTCGTTGTATAATCAACCAGTCAAGAGTGTTCTTCCCCATCATATCACCAGCTTAAAATGTAGGCTGACTTTCATCTAGTAAGCAAAGTTAAAAGCGGGGACAGAATTTCGCTCTCTGTTTTAAAACTGATGCCACTACTCCCCACCGTGTAATCTCACTTTAACAATGAGCACAGCCCTTTGCGCACTGCCATCTTGTGGAATGGCATCCTACAAAGGAAAACCACAAACATTTAAGTAACTTGATAGATTACAGGGCTTATGAGAAAATGAGTTAACCTGGGTCTTGCACCACACATCCCATGAGAACAGGAGAAAACTGCAGCATAACTTCTCATTATCCCTGCAGAACCATTTATGCCTCTCTGCTGTGTAATTCCTGAACTTCTGGTCTTTCATTACACTCTCAAGAATGCACACCATGTCTCGTTAAGAATAATTTCACTATTCAACAGAGCATTTACATATAACTCTTGAGGAAGAACTTAAAGCAATCCCTGCACCACTGTCTTAGGTGATGATCAGCTCTCAGCACACAAAATTCACGAGTTTGATATCCCAACTCCCAACACTACACACTTCACAGGGCTCTGTATAAAAGATGGGAAGACTGTGCAAGAACACAAAGGTCTGCTGAGTGATCTAGTCAAAAGAAATAGCACTTAAATACATACCTTACACCTACAACTTTTTTGGCATGAACTAGCAGTGAATGGTAGCATTCAGTTTGCTACCCTGTGGATGTACCACCACTTGAGCATATGCACCAGGAGGTCATCAGCTGCTATGTGACAATGGTAACCTGTCCAAACCTGTTCAACAAAGCTGAAGAAAAGGTGCATTTGAAGTACACACTTGAAAGATTAGGCATTTCTAGTTCAGCAGGTTGGGGATACAGAAGAGGACAACAGCAGGAACTGTGGCAAAAACAATGTTGGGGTCTGCATTTAGGAAAGCAGGATGAAAACATGTAGAGGAATAAGGCTGGATCCTGCTTTCAGTGTGTTTGGACATAGAGGAAGTATAGGGAAGACAGATTAGAGAGCCCTTCAAGTAAATCCAGAGCCTCTTTTTGCATGGAGCAAACTTAAGTCAAAAAGGTCAACTCAGCCTACGTGCAACTACTCTGAAAACAAATGAAGAGTGGAGCAAGATGACTCAAAAGTTTGGGGCTATTTTTGTAACACTGTCATTAGTTCTTACATACAGAAAAGACTAGAGAATGTCTTCCAAGGTTTGCCACGAAGCAAAACCATCTTTCTGAAGAAAATTCAGCTAACTAGTAAAAAAGACGGAATGAACTTTACGTGGCATTTCAACAGCCCTGGCCTGTCAGAAGATTACAGACATCACAAAATATGCATACTGTGCAATGGTTAGACCACGGAGAGTGATAATGACAGCCTGCACTACCCAGGGCTTGTCATTGACAGAGAGCTTCGCAAACAAAAAAAGCATCACCACAAAGGTCCTTCCTAGCAAAATTCTCTCTGGAAAAATATGAAAGAACTTTAAGCTCCTGACATGTTCGCCTCAACTTTCCTTCTTGACCACATCCCTGTTTAGACTTCAGATAGCAAGAAAGCGTGCTAACTAGAGCCCTCTTTGCTCTTGGGGAGTGTAAAAGTTGACAGGGGATCAACTTTGCTTTAATGCAGTGGAACATTAATTGCCTCATGTATCAATTCTATAAGAGACCTCTGAACCACACTTGCCACTTCCCAGGTCTAGCAGTGAGAAATGAAGAGCACTGCCTTCTTTTAGGGAATGGAACATCAAGGAAGGCTCTACAGAATTAGCAGTGTTCAGCTGGTATAAGAAACAACATTCTAAGACCATCCACCCCCATTTCCAAGGCAGCATATTTGAGCAGCAACCTGCATCCATAAAAGACAAAAAAAAAAACCCCAAGACCAACAAAAAATTTCTGTTGTCAAAGTTTAATCCCACTGCCAGAACTGTCACAACTTCTAGTTTTAGTACATAAAAAGTAACAACTTCAGGGTGCTGTACCCTCAGTGTAGTATTCTCCTCCCCTTAAATATTTACTTTAGGCATATTAAAGAGCTACGCTCATTTACTAGTCCAGGGATAATGACAGGTTGCATGTCAAGTCCAACCCCCTAAGGGCCAAAGATTCTTGTACTACTGTCTGGTAACTTTAAATTACAAGATAAATATTTTACATAGACGGACAAACAAATGGGACGCATGAGACTTTTACTCACATTGTTCTGATTTTTTTTTTTTTAATTAAGGCTTTTTAATTTCTTTCAACAGTATTTTCTGTGTCACCTTTGCATGTTTGATCACTCTATCTTACAGAATCTGGCAGTGGAGAAACAAGTAAGTTCACCCAGCATGGTGGGATTTGACCCCAATTCTTCCTCTTTTAGCTGTAAAAGATGCCCACAGAAATATGCTCAGCTACTCACTGCTATTAGAAGTATTCAGCATTTAAATCTGCACTGCTTGTTTCCCTTAATGTCTTAATTTTTGCTTCAGTTTTGACTGAAAATTTCACTTTTACATCTTAATTTCACTTAATGCATGAAACAATAATTGACTACCAACTAATTATAGATCTAGCAGAAAGTACAGTCAGAATCCGTATGATGAAGTTTATGGAACACCTTGTCCCCTGCAGATAACTTAAATCACACCCACTACAGGCTCCTGGAAGCATGCAGTTCTTTCATTTTCCTATCTCTCTTTTGTGGCCAGAGACAAAGTCACTGGACCAAAATAAACCCCAGACACTTTCTGCTGTTACCATCCTGGGAGCTGTCTGGAGATGACCAGAGGTGCCTCCAGCATCTGACCTCCCCGCAGCTGTGGCAGGACAGCATCTGGGAATGCAGCACACATTCTGCAGTCCCAGGTCCCATCAGATCTGACATGGAGGTGACAGCCAGAGATAAGGGCCATCAGCTCACTGCCACACCTCTTAAGTCATTTGCCCGAAATAGCCTTGGTATCTGCGGCATTCAAAGAGAAGGTTGATGCATGTGCAGGTTCTGGTCTCTCTCTGAATTCACTCATTAAATTTTTTTTCTTATCATCTCAGAAAATAAAGACAAAAATGTAGGAATTATATCAAAGAACAGGCAGTACCTGGCAGCAACAAAAATCTTCATTTTCTGAACTTAATACTAGATTAAAAAGGCTAAAAAAAAGATGGAAAGAAAAGAAGAGGAAAAAGAAAATAAAAGGTTAAACGACCATCCTCAGCTTTCCCCACAATGAAAATAATGCCAGCAAGATTAGCAGTTACCAAAATCTGTCTTCAATGAGTATTTCAACTCCAAGCCTCTGCTGAGGAAAGGAGGATTTCCCCATTTTTCTTACTTCTTTATCTTTATAAAATACTATTTCACCCCAACATGTAAGAAGACTTTATTGTGAAAGTTCTTTACATTGTCTCTTCTGGGTGAAACAGAGTTGTTCTTTGAAAAGACTTTTTTTTTTTTAAGTTGCTCTATTTCAGATGGTCTCTGGAAGCTTATCCTATAGCTAGGTCCTTCTTAAATACAGAGATCATCTTTGACACTTGCTTTTTTATTCTTTCTTAGAATGCACTTTTAAAAAATGCATGCCAAGTCTCCCAACACTTTGAAGATTGCTATTGTGGCTTCATTCCCAGTGCAAGGGTGGAGCACAGCTCTGATCTCCTTGGACAGAGATTAGCCTTGCTTGGTACAACTGCTGGTACACAGTGCCTCAGCAAAGCCACTGTCCTCCCCCCCGGGGCACACAAATGCCACCACGCCCGTGGGTGGGAACCAAGGCCTCACTAGTACATGTGGCTCTGTTCAGAGCTGTCTGACCCCAAAGCTTTCCTTCCCAAATTCACCATACAAAGGTTTCTAGATCAGCCCTTCAGACTCACAGGACACAAGCTACCTTGACCAATGATGCAAAGCCAAGCAGAATGACAAACAGTGATGACTTAGGAGATATAAGGAGAAAATCTTTCAATAAAGGCAACCTGGTGAACTCCAGCTAGCCTTACACTGACTTCAGCTGGATACTTCTAATCCACATGCTACTCTTCTCCTGTATGCAACGATGATATCCTTTTAGGAGTGAAGGATTATCATGGGAGATGAAAAACTGGACTAGGTGTCAATAACTGGAATTGCTTACCAAGCTTTCCGACAGCATGAAACAAAGACAAAGGCTGCCAAACATATCACATAAAACCAGGGGGCGCTTTTATATTTTTTTTTTTTTAAATCAAAGGCTTTCGTAGATGGCAGAGTTATTGCGTTATAGAAAAGTCCATTCCAATCTCAACATTTTTACTGGGAAGTTTTCATGCTTAATTGCTCTGAACTATGAACACTGCTCTGCATTTTTTAAACCATTCTTGGCATCCTGCTCTAAAAAACCTGATCCTCCAAGGCTGTGCTTACTGTCTAAGTCAATGTCATACCACTTTAAAAGTGTTTCCAAATACCCAAAATGATTGCTTTTGAAATTTAGGGATGAGAGATTTTAAGTATAAGGACAGAGAGATGGAGGAAGCACTAAGTAAATGTTCTGATGGAGCAGGGTGGCTAAGCAAAGGGCCAGACCCTTTTGGCCAGCACAATCTTCCATCCAAACCCTCCTACGAGCAAGTACTCTACCTCCAAATCACCCATAAATCTTTGGCATTTCTGGTGACACACAACAGGATATTGGCTCCTGCTCCCTACAACACCAGTGGCTAGAAAGTGAAAGGATTCCCAAAAAGAAGTGTGATGTTCCCTGTAGTTCCAGGCAGTTCCTACACTAGAATCAGCTCACAAGATGCTGTCCAGTGTTGCATGACACAATTCATCCCTGATATTAACCACTGGTTTCTAGAAAGCAAAATTCACTTCAAGCTTTGAACTGAATTTTCTATACTGACAGTAAATGATGAAATTTTACTGTTTTCTGCTGCTTCAAGAATGTAAACGAGAAAAAAACCAAAACACCTAATGAGAGCTGAGCCTATACAATTAAATTACTATTGAGGTACTGCATTTATCATTTAAAAAAAACAGATGTCTCCTGTTTTCACACCTACTGCAGTTTGACAGAAGTACAAAAAAATTACAGAAAGAACATCTAGTTACCAATCTTAACAGTAAGCATGCAGGAACTACAGATGTCCATGTTTTGTCATATCATGGATTTCCCAACTTGTGACTTGGAATAAAAGAAAAACCCATGGTGAACTCAATCAAATAATTTTCTATCTTCAGGTGTTCTGCTCCTTTCTCACACTGAGTACTTGCAATAAAACTGAGATGCACATTAACTATCATGAGCAATTTATTGATCTCTGCTTAACAGGTGCACTGTTGCAAGTGTATTAAAATTGCTTCTTTTAAAATGTTATATTTATATTCAGTACCTTGCACAGCATTTCAGAAAAGCTGAACATTTCAAAGTTCCTAATACTCCTTAAAATTGCTCTATTTTTTCAGTATTACAGTCTACTTCCAAAGTTTTGCACCAAATATTCACCCATGCAAGGTGAGCAGTCACTGAATTCAGATGAAGAATTCGTTCCTGTACTGCATCTGTCTAAATCCTGCAGATTTATTTCCACAATGTTCTCATAAGAGCACAAAATAGTTCAGATTTACAAAAAATAAAAAAAAAGTCTTCATTAGATTTTTTACTCAACAATGAAAGCCTCCCCTCCACTCCCCCCCTTAAAGTCTGCTTAGAAAAATTAAAATTATTGGCAAAGCCACACTGTATTGCATTGAAAAGTCCCCTCTGGCCACAGCTGTCAGTTTTTACTTTTAGAATCAGGATCTGCCCATCGGCACACAGATAGCTTATAGCTCATAGGCTCATTACAAGTCAAGGGCAAATAAAAAAATAATTCATGTAAACCAGTAAGAAACACTAATGTAACTTTGGATGTTTAGATTACACAACCACACATCAGTACTCTAATTAAAAACAAAAGGTACTAAGAAATATGCAACTTTATGGGAAAATATATAAGTCATAAGAAAAAGCAACAGAAGTCCTGACCACTGGGTCAGATTATAATAAAAACAGGTATCAAAAAAACTTATCTGAAGAAACACACCAGTGCCATTCAATACATTCTCTTCATCACCCACAACATTCTGGAGACACGCCTTTATTCCTGTTTGTCCCTGAACAGAAAACTTGCATCCTTGTCATTCCCTGTAACGTTCCCTTAAAATACATAAACAATAATTTGCAAATCTTCTCTAGAATTCAAGATCTACAGAATTTCCCTTTTCCAGCTGAGATATTAAGAAAAAAAAAAAAAAGACAATCAAAAGCCCAAACCCCTAAATACTAGAAACTTACTAAGTTTGTGGTTGATTTTAGACTAGCCAGATTTGCCTTGAATTTCAAGTTGTCTCAGAAACTCCAGACCTAGTTTTGCTCTTACACCACATACTTATGTAAATCCACTGGTTTTGATGAATTACTTTTAAGCTGACCACTAATTTAGGAGGAGAGATAGACTGTGCTATTTAAAGAACTTCGTAGTAGATAGTTTACAATGCTGCCTGGGTTTTGGTTTTTTTTTCCCTCCCTTAATGGGAAGCTTCAGAAATGTTGTCCAAAACAAGTCACAGCCTACCGCTTAAATGGAAACATTCCTGTTGTTTTCAACCCAAACTTAATCAAACTGATTATTACAAGTCAGGGAGAATGTGTCTCTATTTTTAACCCAAACCGCCACAGCACATACACCTGGAACAAGACTTCAGCATTAGCAGAAGGGCAGCAAGCCTGGCTACCACGGGAATTTACTGCAGAAAGCACTGTAGACCATTTTCTGAAAGCAGCTTCAAAGGCCTGTGTGACCAAGAGCCCTGGGGTGCTTTTGCCTTCCCACCACAAAATACTTCCAACCTCAGATCTTGACTTTGCTGAGGACAGCGACAAGCACGGCCTGACAGAAGGCCACGCACATCCTTGTGCTGTTCTAGTCCTTCTGCTGCTGCCCTGGCGCCAGCACATCTTTATTGATCATTGACAGGAGGCTCTGACCCTCAGAGGCAAAGTGCAGACGGGCAACCTGCGTCATCAGCCCTGCAGCAGGACGGCAGCCTCCAGCAGAGAGCCAGCATGCATCCACCCAGGCAGCAGCATCCTCTGCTACAGCAGCAGGCTCCCTCAAACCTCTACACATGGAAGAGTTTGAGGAACCAAGAATGCCACTGAGGCCCCTGAAGCAGCCCTGGTAGACTGTCATGTTTTACATCACCCCAGGTGACTAAAGAGAGTTCAACAGGGAGCATATGCAAAAATGACTTACAACTATGGTAGTCGGCTTTGCTTGCTTCATTTTGTCTTTGCAACTCTTCTTGTCTGAAGAGACTGCCACTTGCTTAGGGGTTTACTGCGTAAGCGTGCAGGGAGAGGGACTGGACAGACTGGAGATTAAAATGCTGCACATCGTTCTCATATTTCACAGAAGGGCTTGAGCTAATGGTGAAAACATCCATGATTTACACATTCATTAAAAAAAAGTAATCACAGTGAAAAGGTCATCTGATTTGCATAGTAGATGCTCAAATCAACCACCCTAGTTCTGCAAATCTAAAAGGAGAGCAAAACAGTATGGCTGGCCAGTGAGAGACGAAGATCTCAGTAGAAATTGAGCAATATTTACAAACACAGCTAGGATGCACTTCTGGTATGACAATTAAAATGATTTAGGCACAAGATCCTGCTAGAAGATGTGGTCTTGCAGCCCATGGTGCCATATCCCTCTTCTCCCAGCAGCCACTACAGTGCAGCTATGGAACAAGTTCATTCATCCTGCTGATCCACAGGAATATCACTTCTCTTCCACTTCAGCGTAAGCCTGCCATGCAATCAGACCAATGCACTGATTCATACTGAGGCTGCAAGACCACTGTAACCAGGGCAGAACACGCACTTGGATCTCTGGGAAGGGCTAGGAAGAGATGTGGGACTGCCCTCTCCCATGGTAATTTAGATCACTCTGTTCCAATACAGGATTTAGACCTTAGACCTGGGAAGTAACATCTGCCTGAGCTCCTTTGTCACCAAGGAAGATGCACACTGGGTTGTCTTCTGTGCGGTGTGACTCACATCAGAGAAGTTGTACCATCCAGTCCCTCATGAAAACACCTCTTTCAGCCCACCTCTCTTCCCCCTCTTTGGCCCTACTACCTTTTACAGAACCAAAACCAGAGATCAAGCTTTAATTCAGGCACCCCATCCACAGCAATGCAAACGCCTCCACACGAAATCTCCCAATGCATTTGGGTCTGGGAGAGTGAGGCACAAGTAGGACTGTTATCAGCAAACCTTATTTTAATGTGCATCTGTTTTATGTTTGTCTCTCACTAGCAAGATATGCTTCTCTATTTGGAAGCTGCCAATGCTGCTCTGCAATTCTTATACCCTCTAAATAAGGAGAACTGTTACTCTTGAAATGAGGGAACTTGGGGCAATCAGTCCTCCAAAATGGCCTTCTAATCTTCCCAGCCATTTTCAAGATCCTCCATGACAGCACTCTTTAAGTCTTTCAATCATGGAGATTTAACTTTTTTTTAAGAGCCACAGATAGTGCCTGGAACCTGCAATATCCACCTCGGAGGGCTCTGAACACCTGATGGTTCAAGTCACAGAACCACTAAAAATTCTGCAGCCTGTAGCAAAACCTTTTTACAGCATTAATTTTATTATTCGCTATAGTAAGGAAAACATATTTTGAATGTTCAGTAGGAGCAACAGTTAAAAAGATGAGAAATACGATGTTCATCCACACGCATTCAGAAAGGAAGCAAATAGACTGTGCATAAATGAGAATTAATCCCCCAATTATATTATCAGAATTATTTGCGTATGTTCTGAAACAACCTAAAACCACTTGTCTGTCCCACATTGAGTATTACAGACCCCACTGTCCCCTTGGCATCTCCAGGTCTTTCTAAAGACTTGTCTAATATTATCATTTTGTTAATGAAACAATTACTATATGCTAAAATATAGAAACCAAAATTTACTTTTTGATGTTGGTAAAATCAGCAAATTCAACATCAAGTATGTATGAAACACAAAATGAGCAGTGTTATTGACACAGTTTGCATTTATGTCATAAAGGTGACCTTCTCTCTTACTGCATGTCATGGTATGCTCGGAATTTAATTTATCCAGTGCATGCAGATCTGTGCATGGCTTGCAGAAATTTTAAAATGTAAGACAGTAAGATTCTTACTAAAACAATAATACAGAGACTTTAGGACTCTAGCACCAAATAAAAACAAAGACCTATAAACAAAATAACCTCACCTTTTTGACCTGCAGAGACATTTTGACACTACCCATAATCTGGAAAATACTCTGCATCATAAATACATGTCGGTGACAGACATTACTAAAACACAGGTGTCACAGCTTACCAAACTATTTATCTATCTCCACCCCTTCTATAAAGGTGTAAATGCTTTACAAGAAATTATTGCTACTGAAAAATACATATAAAGCTCTTACCAGACTCTGCTCATCTGCTAAATTCACGTTCACAATTTTTTAATTGTTTTCAACAGAAGTAACACTATCATCTTCGAGCAGACAGCAGGCAGTCTTTAAAAGCAGCCTTTTCCAAGACCTTATTTGGTTACCCTATAAAAACTTTAGGTACCTTTTGAAAGTTGACAGTCACTTACAGGAACAAATGTTTGGAGTGAGCTTCTTCAGCTTTTTATCTATGTCCTGCATGATAGATGGGGCTTAAAAAATTAAGAATCTTTGTATACCATTGTTGGGTTTTGTGAGGAACACACAAGTCAATCCTGTTAGGACTCAACAACTTTTATTTTTGTTTTCAATTGGCTGCAAAACCCACAGACCCTGAGATAGTGGCCACTTTAAGCCAGGCTTCATCACTGCACCATGACCTGCCCAGCAGACTGGAATAGCCATGTTCTGCTGGGATACTCCTTGCAAAATTGCTTCCTAAAGCCAGGTGCACCTGTGCTTTTGTAGGCTTTGCTTCCTTTATACAGCAAACTCACTGAAGGCTAACAAAAATCCTCCATTTTAGCCACACTATGTTGGCTTTCTGGTATGCATCTCTAAATTAAAGAGACTTTGTTTCAAAAACTGGAAGGGGGAAATAACTTCCAGATCATTTGCAGCTGTAACAACTAATATAATCACATTCTCTGAGGAAAAAAGATCCATTTTTATAAATAATAACACATATCATTCTTAAATAATTAACTGGCACACAGGCATAACAACAAGATTTTAATTAAATGAGACTTGGCATGGTCAGAAGTACAGGTAGTGACACACAGGGCAAGGATGAGAGGGATGTCTTTTGCTGTTTATTTGTATTTGAAGTTTCAGTGTGATACAGACTTCATTCCAGTTCTGGGAAACACACTGAATCAATTACACATAGGCAAAAACACCTACAGTACCTAAAATGCTAGATGTGCTATTTGCTCCAAGCTGTTAAAACTACTGCCCTAACAGATCTCAGCTCTGCATAAATGCCCTTCAAGAGGTTAAAATTCCACTCAGTTTCAGGGCTTCTCTCTTCCAGTCAGGAAAGCACTGAGATATTGACCTTCTCCAGCTACCTTCATACACATGAGCACTCCCTGCCTGCATGTGCTGACCCAGTTTCCACTAATTTCAGCAGTATTTCTGGTCTTGCGTAATAAGTACTTTTTCAACAGAGACACCTTCAGAAGAAACCAAATCAGCCAAAGTTCCTTTTGCATAACCTACCAAGAAGTTGTAAGTTACTGGCTACTGGATGAAGATGACAGACTGATCTGAACCTGTGACCTCTGAGGGACCTACACTCCCCCATTAACCACCCCCTGATAACCAAGTTGACCAATTTTTTATAAAAGCACATACATGCATGAAGAGCACTGTAAAGGGAAAATCTGGGTTATTTGAACAGAAAAGCACATACTGAATTGAAAAGACTTTCACTGATGTATTATTTCCATGGTGCCAAATGCCTACTTACTGCTTTACAGAAAACACGTAACACAAGGGGGTTTTTTGTTTCAGTTTTGTTTGAGCTTTTCCCCCTTGAAGAATTCAGACGATAATCAGCATTGAAAGCTAAAATCTATGCAAACATTAATTGGATTTAATGAATGCACAGTGGTAAGAATTTGATTCAGGGAAGTACATTCCAAGAAACTTTTAGCATAAAAGATGATGCTAAACAAACACTGTGACAGCTGATAGAAGGAGTACTGGTGATTGATAAAACCATATACTTGACCCACTGATATAGTTAAGACTTCTGTCAGTAAACAATATCCTTACAGAGGGTAGTTAGCTAGGTATCAGTGTGTCAATGAGTGAGAGATGTTTTACAGGTTAGAAAATACAGATATTAAAAAGACCTTGAAAACCAAATTTTAAATATGTGATCCTTGTTTACCTTTCCCAACAAGAGTTCTTATGCACCAGTTTTCTTGTATGGCTAGGAAGAAATTCTTTACTGTGAGGGTGGTGAGGCACTGGAACAGGTTGCCCAGAAAAGCTGTGGATGCCCCATTCCTGGGAGTGTTCAAGGCCAGTTTGGATGGTGCTCTGAGGTACCTGGTCCTCTGAGCTACCTGGTCCAGTGGAAGGTGTCCCTGTCCATGGCAAGGGGGTTGGAACTAGATGGTTTTTAAGTTCCTTCCAATCCAAACCACTCTATGGTTCTCCTTTGCAGAAACCCACTTGTATCAAGCATTTAATTCAAGTTTAAGAACCTGTACTACTTACCACCGAAAACCTCACAACATAACCACCACTAATAGTTTATGCATCCAGTTTCTGGCACAAGGCTTGAAAATGAAATGGCTACACCATATAGCAATGATTTCAATAATGAACTTAAATATGATCCAAATCCAGGAAAACTCAACAGAGTAACTTCCACTGACTCAGCTATGTATCAAATCTTATGTGCACAACTAGTTGACAAAACCAGAAGAAAAGAAGACAGGAAAAAAAACTCATGCACACTTAGTATTATGTTACTAATGTTTAAAAGCCACTCACTTGTGGAAAAAAAGGGATTTCTTTTTTCTCTTTTCATGTGCTTAAATTAAAACAATGACCTATCACAACCAGTGAGCAAACATTAATAATGAAAGCTCCATGCTGAAAACAACTAAGAGCTTACCCTGTACCCACACATAATTTTGACACAGGTATACTAAATGCAGACACCAAAGTCTACTTACATAGATGTTTTGCTTATATTTGATTGCCAGTTTACTTGTATTTGAATATCAATTTGCAAGCTAATTAGAGAACATTGCTTAGCCCATTACAGGAAAATAGTGCTCCACCATTAACTGCAGTGCTATCTCACTAATTCCTTTAAAGACTGGCTTCAAACACCATCTTCATCTCCATTCAAAACAATTAGTGTACATTTATTTCACATTTTAAACTGCAGCGAATCAAATTTTTAAACACTTTAACAGACTGCAATACTATTTTGATAGCTTTTATGTTATAAATTGTGCTTTTAGGGTTTCTAACTTTCCTATTTAAGAGAATGTTAAACTGAAACTCACAGAGGGCCTTAAATAATTCCTCCTCTCTACAACCTGAGAGGCACATGCCATTAACTTCCAAAACCGAACAAAATCCACTTCTAAAAGGCAGCACAGTACACAAGAAAGAGCTGCAGGCAAGCAGACATGATCATAATATTTGCCACTGCTCACAGGTCTGCCAAAACAGAGCAGACAGTAAAAAACAGACGGGGGGAAAAAATCAAAATGGGCCAGTTTCTGAGCTCTTGCAGGCAGCTCAGAGGAGGATGAGACACACCTGAGCCATGCTGTGCTGCTCCTCTGCCCAGAGTACCAGTGCCTACAGGCAGGCAGGAGCTGCAGCCAGCAGGGTGAGGGATGGCAGCCGTGGGCAGCGCTGGGTGCCCTGGTTCCCCAGAATTATCTGCAGCCAGGCTGGCAGGTTAATGGGATTGCTCACTGTCATCTGCAACCCAGCTAAGAACTGTCGGCACAGTTCACTGCTGTGGCTGGGTAGTGCAGGGAGGCAGCAGGCATCAACGGCAAGGGATGGCAGGGCACTGATCCTCAGCTGCCCAGTCCTGGAATATATTAAAGCAGCAGGAAGAAAGCACTGCAGAGAGAAAAGAGGTGGGGAATAACCTAACAGATAATCTAGCACAGTGGAGCTTCATTCAGTTATGACCTCCTTTTATCTCATCAACACTAACACACCTCTTTTCTCATTAATTTATCTCCTTTTCCACAGCAGATCTCAACAAATCAACAACTAACTTGACCCAGAAAAGAATAAGCCCACCAGAAAAAGCAGGAACAGTTTCGTGATGAATCATCTTGCTGATCAAACTCACTTATCCTGCAGCCACATCATTGTGATGCATTTGCAACAATAGGAAAGATTTACATTTTGGGTAAATGTTTGGGTAAAAGCTAGCCTCTTCTAGCTTTACTTAAGGTTGGTGTTTTCATATGCATTTAAACTGCACATCTATACACACAAGCTGAGAAAAAATGCCAAAAAGAAAAATTGGTGGTACCAAATCACCTGTAATAAAAAGCAGCAGTGGGTTTTAATATCACTTCATAGACACTGATGGACCCTTAGTGCTCAAACTCAATGTTGCCTCCAAAACAGTGGACAAGTCATGATGTACAGCTGTAGGTACTTTGGCTAACCTCACGTCTTGGCTATAAGATCAGTTTACTCTCAAAAGGCTCTTCCTTGTGCATGTTCTGATCTTAGCTGAATACTCAGATAATTACATTTTTTAGCATGAATTGCAAAAAAAAAATGGAAGATGTGGGACACCGTGCTGCCATTGTAGTGTCAAGAAGGCCTGGTAGTTTCTGCTAGAAAAGCTTCTCAGCACTACGTGTTCACTTATTTAATACTGGTGAGCTCTACTGGGTACTCAGCATTTCCTTTAGGCTGGGTATTGGATGCCCATGACCAGCTCAAACAGCATGTCATGAGAAATACAAAAGTATTGCAAGAGACTGTCCTTTTCACCTCTGGTTGCTTCTGCCTCCTCTTCCAATTAATACGAAGTTTCTCTGCTCCTTCCATGGTTGTGGAGAACCTGTGCTTTCCCTTCCCCCTTGAATGACACCAGGGTTCATACCTCCACCCGTTATCCATCACCCTTCATCATCTGGATTCTTCTGTTTCCATCCTTTCCCCAGCCTCAGCTCCATTTTGCACTCCAGCATTTCACTCCATTTATCCCCCAACATTATTTTCCCTGCCCTCTGGAGGACACATCAACCAGCGAGGGCATATGGAGATGAGTAGAAAACCATCTGTGCTGCGTTAAATAGGAAAGATTTAAAGGGTATCAAAGGCCAGTTGCTCATTCTACAGTCTAATTAGAAGATAATAGCAAGTCCAGTAAATGTCCTTTCCATCCAAAATCTGAGCGTGTTTCTTTGCACCTTCCTTCTGCTCCTTCTTTTTCCTGAGTTTAGCAAGGCTGGCTCTGATGCCTAGGACGCGTTGTGAAAGCTTGGAAGTGACCTCTTCCAAAATTTATTATTTCCAGAATAAAAAAATGCCCTCGACATTGAGTGTCTCAAGTTCAACCAAAAGCAATAAATCTGCATCACTGCATTCAACCAAAACCAGAGCAGTTCAAACTGTACTTTGGGATTTGTTGACTGACATCCAAGTCTTCAACGCAGTAGTATTTGATTTAATGTGGTCTTTAAGTGTTTAAATACTAGAGGAGTTTATCTGTATTTGGTATGGTAATATGTTTTACAATAAAGGATGTTTCCTGTAATATCACTTCAGTAGGATGCTCTCGTAAATTTGTCTTCTGGATTGTCAGAAAAATGACAAGTCAACAGAAGATGTACTGTAGTCCTAAGTGACAATTTGAATTCCTAATTATAAATACCATTTTCTCACATTATGCATGCTAACACAGAAGGCCTCACCTGAGTTTCTGCTCCATGTATTCCATATACTTATGTACCACACAAAGAAACAATTTTTCCGTGCAGCTCTTGCATGCAACAGCAACTTTCTTCTGTGACTAAATAAATCACCCATTCCTGAGGGCACCTTTGCCTATTGGAGAGGTTTTCTGCACAGCTTTGCAGCCACCATTCCTCCCAGCCTTCCCAAGAGCACTGGTCAGTGTTGAAGAACGCTCTAACTACAAGGATTCCAAGAAAAATAATGGCCCCTTGGGAACCAAAGCCAGATGGTATTGCTTAAAATTGAACTAAGGCTACACTAAATGGTGTTAGAAAGACTATAATGCTAGGCCCAGCTTCAGAGGGCAGAAAGAAACATCCCTTTTGCCATCCTTCACTGAGCCATGCTCAGAGCTTACTGAGGCAACTAACAATTCTGCTGCTGTAATTCAGATTTCTGCACACAGAAAGGACACTACATTTGAGACCCTCGCAAGTAACCAGCTAAATATAGGAAAAGGGAATAAGTACTAATTAATTCAATGCATTCCACGTAAATGCACTACAGACAGAAATTACTATCTGAACTGGACTAATTAACTAAGAGAGTAATTTACAGATCCCAGAACTGCAACCATTCAAGATTTCTGTAATTCCTCTGTAGGTGTATCTTTCTCTTTATCAAGATGGAGTTGCAACAGTCTATAGGAGAAACAGAAGCAGCATTCCCTTTCTGGGGAGCAAGGGAGAATCATGTTTCCTCTTTGGAAAAACTGGACAGCGCAGTTTATTTAGGATTTTACTACAAACTGTATTTCCACCTGGATTACAAATATTCCATGAAAAGTAAAAATTTTGTTTAGTACATTTTGATAAGATTTTTTTTTAAATTCCTTCTTATCTAGAACTCAAGTGATAAATTCTTTGATACTGGAAATAGAAATTGATTCACATACTACATACAATAGCTTTACAGTGCACCAAAGGATAATAGAATTATGTTTCTGAAGTGTTAGCTCTTTGTACACATTCACAACATCACTGCATTTCACAATTTATGCTTATTCTCTGTTTATATGTATGTAACATTCAACGTACAAGCTTGAAATGAGACTATACCAACTTATAGTCAGTAGTTTAATACTCAAGAGTGAAATCAGACATCACATACAAGTCAGACAATAAAAGCAAAAAGGAGTCACCATTCAAACAGGTGTATTACCACTGTCCAGCAAGGTGAATATTTGCTATATATACTCTAGGATATAATTCATGTGTAAGTAGTTGACAAAAGGAACAAGGAAATCTCAGGAAAAGCAGTATCTTGCTTCAGCAGAAGAAAGTTCTAATTTTCAGGGGACGAGTACCTAAGAATAGATTAAGAGCTTGGGACATGAACAGACAACTGGCATCACAAAACAGGTACTGTGTTAGCATAGTGAAAGCAAACAGAAGCAGCTCTTCCAATCGAGGATAGCAAGCTCAAAACTGACACTGAAAAATTTAGGATGCTGTGGAGTATGGAAAAAGTACAAACAGGAAAACTGCTTGATAAAAAAAGACAAAAAGGATTAAGAAATCAAGAAACCAAGAACTGGAATGCAACTGTAACATACAATAAAACAACAAGGCACAGCACTACCAAGTAACAGAAACAGAATTTACTCTGCTTCTCACAGAAGAGGGCAAAACTAAACCTACTAAATCTTAAGCAGAACTGAGGGAGGAAAAAAAATCTTAACAACAGAAGCTTCTGGAAAAATCACTCCCACTAAGGCTTAAAAGAAGGGGCTGGTAAGTTGTAGTGGGGTTTTTTTTTGTTTTGTTTGGGGTTTTTTTGTGTGTTTTTTGTTTGTTTGGCTGGTTTTTTGGGGGGTTTGGGGGGGGGGTTGTGTTTTTTTTGTTTGTTTGTTTGGGGTTTTTTTGGTGGTTTCTTTTGGGGTTTTTTTTGTTTTGTTTTGTTTTGGTTTTTGGGGGTTTTTTTGCAAGAGAGGGGAGAGTGAAGAGTACAGGAAAATAGTTCCATAAAACAATACATTTGGGAAGAATTGAAACAATTTTTCCCCAGCTTGCCAGCAGCTCATAGAGAGACCCCATCCATCTGAGATTCTTTGGCTGTCTGCCTGGAAGGAACTTGTCAATTTGTCTTTTTGCTTAAGGCAAGGAGACTTCAAACAAAGGGGTTACCATTTTATTTTTTTTTAATAGAAGAAAAAAAAAAAAGACCAAAATTTTTTTCCTGGGTAAAGACTAATTTCCCTCTTGGAAAATATTCTTCTAAGAACACTTTCCTTGGCTCTAGAGTTAATGTGTCTTAAAAGATGTGCTGCTGTCTTTAATTTTAAGCATTATGACTTCTTTAAAAGGAATTTTATTCTTAGCTGATGGCAGACATTTGTATTATGTAGGAAAATAAAACTACACTAGCAACAAAGTCAAGTAGCTTCACCTGGGACAGACAACATCCATGTAACCCTTCACTACATCATGAAGAAACATCAAGTTACTCTCTAACACCAGGCCATGCCTGAAGGCCACACTCCCAACAACAACAGATTTCTGGATTGAGACCAATTGGTATTTTCAACAGTAAGCTACAAAGTAAGTCTGTGAGAATGCAAAAATCAAGTTTTGTCGCTCAGTTTGGAAGCATCAAAACAAACGGTATTTTCTAATCATCTAACTGCTAGAGGAGAGAAGACAGCAGGGACACCATGGCTCTGTTTAAGCCTACAAGGTCATTCAGAAAAGAAGTCTAAAGGAGTCGGAGTGAAAGTTTACCCCAGATAAATTGGCTAACTCCGTTCATTTTATGGTTTCGTGAGCACTTGGTACCAGGCTCAAAGAGGAGGGAAGGCGTAAGTGTGCCTTTTTTGGCAGAGCTGATGCTTACTCTGACTTAAAATGCCTCATGTAAACTGCAGTGTTGATCATCCACTATCACTGCTTATCTCTGTGATCAACACCAAAACTTTTTTTTTCTTTATCACTGTGCAACGCAAAGACTTTAGAAATATTTTATAGCTACACAGTGTTCGAAGGAATGGTTTAGGAATGAATTTGCTTATCAGAAAACTAAAAACATACATTTAGTAACAGGACAGACAATGTTAAAATAACATCCTTGAAAGATAAGAAACCGCTATAATAATTATCAGAGTAAGAATCTCTAGGAAATGATTCTGCAAACCATTCAAGTAACCTTTCGAGGTGAATGATTTTAGCTGCAAACACTTTATTTGTATCTTAAAATTTGCAGGATATAGAACAAAGATTAGATAAACTTGCTGGACATATCAAACTGCCACAAGACTTTTCCCTGGATGAACTACAAAAATGTGATAAAACCAGTGCAAGTAAGGGCATTTAATATATTAAATGAAATTCCCTTTGACTTAACCTCTTCTTCTCTGAATACTACATCTTACTTACGGCTCTCTAAAAAGTTAGCACATTTTACTTACATAAACCAGTCATAAGTACTGTGCTTTAAATTTGGGTTAGATATCTACTTTTATTAGGTGATAACTGAAGACCTATTTGCATATTACTTATTTTCTTTTTTAAATGTTGGAGGATTTAAGTCCTAAAAAAATTCAAAGTATATTACATTTTAAAAGAGCTCAAATAATCCATGCTTTTATTACTAAGACAATTTTTAGCAATGAATCAAGTTTCTCTTAATTCTGCTTCAAAAATTATTATTTGCTTTTCTCCCTTTACGGAAATTAAGGTAGTAGTTCTGAGCTCACCTAGTTCCTTGGTAAAAATCACTGTAATTTCAATGAAGCTGCTGGTATCAAGTGAAACACGTGAAACATAATAAATAAATTCAATATTAGGCCTATAGGACTCAAATGTATCTAGTGACCTGAGCATACTGTATCTTGAAGTCGGACTTGCCAGACATTGTACAAGATAAATTTAAGGCATCAGCTTCAAAGAGTCTCCAAGCGTATGACCAGTGAAGTCTGCTGCAGGGGAACACAGGACCATGGAGCACTGGTGACACTGGGCCAGAAAGAGGCAATAGGGGACAGCCTGTGAGGTGCAGGTTACCTCCTACACAGCCCAGGCACAGCCTACCAAAGGAGCAGTTTCCAACCTCTGTGACTTCTCAACTAGAACCATCTTTTCCATTTCTTCATCCTGAAACCAAGGCCAGCAAGGGCAGCTCTCTTTCTCTTTTTCTCCCCCCCCCCCCCCCATTAAAAAATGTAAGTTGTTTTCCCTTTTCCAATTTAAGTTATTCTGATTATATATAGCTCCACCAATTTTTCACATATTGGGGACAACTGAACACCTGGATAACAACTGAATGTGTAGTTACCTCTCAAGCCTTCATGCACAAAAGGAAAAAATAAGTAGATGCTGTTACAATGTCCTAACCATATGAATGAACAAAGTTATTCTGAATTATTCTTAAATGCAGTGGAAACAAGTCTGATCCTCCATCAAAAACAAGCACCACCTGAACACAGGATGAAAAAAAAAAACCTCTTCAAAAAATGTAAGAGTATAGTGAAATGCAAGGAAATTTCTTATAATAGTGTTTTAAGAGCCAGATATCCTATGCTACTATAACAACTGGAATGCAGAGACCAAGTCATATGGTAACTCTGATTTTATTTAACTTTTGGTAAGACAGAAGTCAAACAACTTAAAAAAAGTCTGTCCCCCAATGTACTAGACAAAAGCAAATAAACAAGACAGGTGATAAACATACAGTCTTTTCTGGGGCAGTATTTTAAGAAGCAACTTGTCAAAAAAGCATCAAGTTAGGGTCAAAATACTCTGCCGATATCTGACATGTCCATAAAGCCTCTATGCTGGTGGTATCAATGCACAGAACCTAAGAAAAAGAAGGCCTTCAACTCTGAAACATACAGAAACTAGTGTAAGTATCTACAATGATATTGCAAGGTTATCCAGGCAGAAATTTAGAAGCACAAAACCCCAAATAGAACATTATCTGGTGACAGATTACTATTAAAAGACATTTTTATATTAAAAAAAAACTTTCTAGGAATCAGCAACGAAAGAAGGGCTAAGAAGTACCTCCATCCTTTACCAAATGTGAGCGCAAACATAGGGACAAAGGATGAGGAAAACGCTGAGGTACTTAGCGCCTTCTTTGCCTCAGCCCAGTAGTAAAAAACCAGTTGTTCTCTGGGCATCCTGAGCTAGACAACTGGAAAAAGAAGAAGAGTAAAGCCCCCATAACACAAGGAGAAGTTTTCAGTGACTTGCTACATCACTTGAACACACACAAGTCTATGGAGCCAGATGGGATCCACACAAAGGTACTGAGGGAGCTGGCAGAAAGGCTCAGCGAGCCACTTTCCATCATTTGTCTGCAGTCCTGGATGACCAGGGAGGTCACAGTTTACCAGAGGTGAGTAAATTTGATGCGCAGCTACACAAAGCTGGAAGTAGGATCTGCAGAGCTACAGGCCTGTAAACCTGACCTAGGGGCTAGGGAAGGCCATGGAGCAGATCACCCTGAGTGTCACCATGCAGCACATACAGGACAAACAGGGGATCAGGCCCAGCCAACCTGAGTTCATGAAAGGCAGGTGCTGCTTGACTGACCTGATCTCCTGTGATGACAGTGTGACCCACTTAGTGGATGAGTAGAAGGCTGTAGATGCTGTCCACCAAGACTTTAGAAATGCCTCTGACAATGATTGCCACTGTATTCTCCTGGAGAAACTGTCTGCCCATGGTTTGGATAGCTGCAGGATAAAAACCCTGGGTAAAAACCCAAAACTGCTTGGATGGGCAGACCCACAGAGTGGTGGTGAATGTAGTCAGATCCAGCTGGCAGCAGGCCACCAGGGGTGTTCCCCAGGGCTGAGGTAGAGCCAGTCCTGTTTACTATCTTTATTGATGATTGGGGTGAGGGGATTAAATGCATCTCAATTGCGCAGCAATGCTGATCTGCTGGAGGGCAGGAAGGTAATACAAAGGATCCGTGAACCAAGGCCAATTATGTGACCTTACTTTTCTCTACAACTACCTGAAAGCAGGTTGCAATGAGGTGGGGGTTGGTCATTTCTTCCAGAAACAAGTGATAGGACAAGAGAAAATTGCATCACCTTCTGTCGGGGAGGTTTAGATTGGATATTAGGAAGAATTTCTTCAGCAAAAGGGTTGGCAAGCATTGGAACAGGCTGCCCAGGAAACTGTTGGAGTGACCATCTCAGGAGGTATTTAAAGGACATACAGATGTAGTGCACAGGGACATGGTTTAGTGGTAAACTTGGCAGTGCTGGATTAATAGATGGACTTTATGGTTTTAGAGGACTCTTCCAACTTAAAAAATTCCATGCATTTAGACAGGCAAGGCAGCTGAGATCAGAATCAGGCACATGATTATCCCTACAAAGCAAATGTCATGCAACTATACTTAACTTCCACCATCATCTGAATCTAGTTAAATAACCAGAAAATAGGCTTTTGACAACAATAGTATTTCAAAATGACAGTGTAATTAAATTTAAGTCAAAGCTATGCAATGATGGACTGTATGTTTATGTGTAACCAGCAAATTATATGCTTTTAAGCATGTCAAAATTTTCAAAAGAATTAACCACTGCAGTAATTCAGTTGAGGAAACGGTGGTAGGAAAAAGACTCCCCCAGGTCATTTTTCAACCAGCTGATATGATGTGATACATACTGTTTGCCTCATACAGTGTTTCCAATTCCTACTTCCCTAAAATGTTATGCATTTTAATACCATTCAAGGACAAACCAATAGTCATGCTTCACTCACTTCTGAGAAGCAAGGGAAGGGACTGTGGGACTGGGATGAATAATGAGACAGGAAGTCAGTTTGTCATTCTAAGTTACTAGCTTGGACTCAGTCAAAGCTAATCAGACATTATCATCAGGTTTGCACGAGCAATGACAACAGACAATTAGTGCCCAGTTTACTGTGGTTCCTAACTGGTGGGAAAAGGGAAAAACTGCAGAAACAGCCCTGATTCCATAGAGAGTAACGAGAACTTTCACAGGACAGGGTAGATCTCAAAACTTGTGTGATCTCCATTTCAAGAGGAACTGATGGTGTGACAATTAACCTGTGACCAACATTTGGTTTCAAGGCGGCACTTTTGGAAAGCATTTCTGTCCCCTGCCTGTGTTTGTTCATCACATACCAAGGAATGCTCATGCTGATGTCTATTACAGGAGTCTACAGGAGAACCATCTATTAACTCCCACTTGGTGGGGAAGTGAGGAATAGTCTCTTTCCTCTTTATTATTTTCTCAATTGGCAGAACATTTACTTCAATACATAAATTTCTAACCCATCTTTTAATAAAGGAAAAGTCTGTGATGGTAGAATATACTTTCTTGAAACTGAACAGAGAAAGCTTTAATAACTCAAGTTTAAATACACTAAAGCTAATCAATTCATCCGGCATTCAAGTTTCCACTATACTTCTAAGAAAGCACAAAACAGGTCTGTAAAACATAATTAACGAGAGACTGCTACATACAGCATGTAAAATCAAGACTACGGCTTTTACTTCATTTGTTTTGCAGACTCATTAGAATATTTTTCATTTAAATGTCTCAAACTGTGTAGCCAAATTTATATGTGAAAGAAACAACAAATTAAATTAAATTAAATTAGTCCTTATTTAAGCTGTATTTGAAACAGTCTAACAGTGATGTTCTTAGTTCCACAATTTCCAAATTAGATAAAAAAAAATATATTAGCGGTTCAGAAAACAGACAAATTAATGCAGATTTTTAAAAAAATGTACTTCTGCAGACTTGCATACTGAAACTTAACTGGCTGGGAAATCTAGGAAGCATTCAGAGCATCTGCCTCTGTGTCCTACTCTATCCCTGCAAAATAGAGACACAAAAAGAAGAGTGAACTGAATTCCCAACCCAGACAAGCCTGGCCAGGTGTACTGAGTGCAGGACATCCCTGGTGGAGGAAAGGGCTTGTGCTCACTGAGCACGAGGCCAGCAGGTCATCCCCAGCCTGGGCACCGTGCCATTCGGATGCAGGTAGGTGCCAGGGTGAGAGAGCAGAGCTCTGTCCCTGAGACAGCCCTGGCACCGTCCTGCCTCTCCTGGCACGCCTTCTTACAGAGCCTGCAGCGCTGCGGTCACTGACTAGGGCCTCACAGACAGCCACTCTCTCTCTCCTGTTGCTGCCTGTCCCATTACTTGCTTTCCATAGGCATCTTTCCTCAGATTGCCACAGAAAAGTATTAAGGGAATTATCTCTGCATTAACACGAGCACAAGCACTGGGTGTAAATGCAGCTCTTCTATGAGAGGTAAAGCAGAAAAGAGATTTTCTTCTCCTCACACACACAGGGGCTCTAAGTATAGACTAATGGTGTTCGTAGTACATACTGGTAGCAAGAAACATCGGTGTAAATGCTGTGCTGAGAACTAGAGGATAATAATGGGAAGTTTTGCAACACTCAGTGTTTTCAAATTAGTCAGAGGTGCATGTGCTGCCACTAATGCCAACATATTTTCCATGTCCTATGACAGTGACCAAGAAATAATCTCAGAGCAGCTGATGTTCTTTCCTGCAAGAATTTGTGTCCTGTTTAAGGATGAAAATGCTCCAGAGTGACTTATGGTTACAACTAGAAGAAAAAAAAAAGTTCAAAATACGTTTTCTAACAATACCATTGAGAAGAGGCTGTCCTCCATGTACACTCCTTGACACTACTGCACTGTGAACATCTTCAGGAAATCCTGTCTTGCATGACATATCTTCACAGGTTGCTTTTATCGGTGCCTGAAACACAAGACAAAATGTATGTAATACTTGCAACCCACATTCACCAGAGAAACATTCCAGTTGGCACATATTCCACTCTGGCTGCTGTCTTGTACAAGCAGAATCTTTGTTCCTGAACGACTGCAATTAGGACCGTGAGGGCAAAGGGTTAATCTTTTTGATAACTGGAAGGAACAAATCCCACTTGTCTGGTAAGATCTAAATAATACACCATCTTGATTCTTCTGACAACTGAACATTTCCACTAAACCAGACATCTAGACTGAAGGGGAAAATCACAAAGGGAACAAAAACATTCCTTCCTCTGGAAATAAATGTTGCACAAAACACAGTCAACTTTTTCACAGCGAGATAACTTGAAAGGATTCCCTTCAACCACTGTTGTAAAATGCTTTATGTAGAGTATTTCTATTTGAGGCTGCACCAGAACAAGTAAACTAAGACAAAATGTTACATTTGCAGTAACTTAACAGAACTTACGTTTGTATTAGTGTTCAAACAGATACCATATAAAGCCAAATGTTTCCAGTGCAATCTCCTACTTCAAAGGGACATTAAGTTAAAAGGAGAATAGCTCATTAAATTTGCACAATGGAAGAGCTGAGCCACTGAAACTGTTTGTTTCCTTACTTATTAAAAAGTTTACTCTCAAATCACATTCTTAAAAGAGCTTCATAAATGCCTTTCTATTAAGAAATATAATACAGCATTTGGAAACTTCTTTGTTCTGTAGTCTTCCATATTCAGAAGATACTTCTGGTAGCAAAGCTATTTTACAGGACAGTTTGCTGCCTTTTTGGAAAAAAAAAAACCCAAAACCCAAATATTTTCTGCGGCAAAGGACTAAGATTTCTTTTCAGTGGATTGGTTTTTCTCTCATTTTAGTACTGCACAAGACAATGGCCCACCTTACACGTGGCTACATGACTGTACCTTGGCAAAACCCCTGTCACACTGTACACAGCAGAGAGGTCAGCTCCAATTCCAGCCTTGGCTGAGATATATCAAAGAAATCGTGACAGCCCTGGCACAACCTCAAACACCCTTACAGGCCAAATAAAGGCGTATCCACATGCATGCCCAGATGTAGTATATGGTCTTGGACAGCACAAGCAACTGTGTGTGATTATATCATACTTAAATCTGAGCAAGACTTCAATTAGATTTTCCTGTTCGCTTTCCCAGATGGGCTTCCATCAAGCAGACCTACTCAAGGCGGAGTGAGCATGTCTGCATACACTTGCAAAGAAAGCCCTACAGGAAAAAAGAAAAAAGGGAGGGATAAAGAGGAGATGATGGTGTTACACCCATTCACTACAGTAACCTCAAGGAAAGAGTATTAAAGCAGGGGTGGAACAGGAGCACCTCAAATGATAAGGGTTTCCTCAGGGAAAAGGAGCTAAGCAGAAGCGTAATCTCTCCACTGACAAACACAGCCAAACTCTGCACGCCAATCCCTGCTGGAACAGTTTTATCACTCATACAAGGAGGCATTTGTAACCCACTGCACTGCATTTACACCAACAGCATCCTAACTGTGCAGCTCAATGCTGACACTAGCAAAACCAAAATTAATATTTATTAACTCCCAAGTTAATGCACTATTCAGGTACACACTCAGTAAGAGAACTTGTAATTATCAAGTTTCAGATTAACTTAAACTGTTATGATTTAAGATCTACACGGGTATCTCACCTATGTACAATTGTTTCTGTAGTTTAATGTCTATATGGAGACCCTAAAGAGAAAGCAAATAAAGCAACGGTTTAGCTGCCATGGAACTCTGTTCCCTACAAAACTGGAACCAGGATCTGTAGCTATGTGCCAACAGTCTATTTACATATTGAGTTTTTAAGATAAAAAGATGGCAAATAAAAAGTAACTAAAATTTCAACCAGCCGGTTTCCTCAGCTTTAGAACTCAAATCACAGCTTAGATAAGGTTTCCATAATTTGAAAGGAAAACAGTAAGACTCATTTAAATCACTGCACAAAAGGTGACTTCAAGGCAATGTGGTGGAAAAGGAAATAAAAGTCTTTCATGGCATCTTTGAAACAAAAAGTACTGGGTGGGCAGCTGAGGAGATAGCAGGATTTTTAACTAGACTGCACCAACGGATTTGGTAATCTTTCAGCCTTTCCAGTAACCTATATGTACTAAACAGCTCTTATAAACTGAAACAATGCCCACTGAAACAAAGGCTGGGGAGCATGAATAGAGAGCCTTCTTTATTCTTTCATTTGCAGCCATCAGTTTTATCCAGAAACAAAAGACTGTACTCTGCTCTCCAAAAACAGCCCTTTGTAAAGATTGTTTCAGAATAAAAACACAAGGGAAGGAAGAATTCAGATTTTCAGCAATTCTTAATCGCCCTGTGTTAAGCATTCTGAATTAAGTAGAAGTTGCAACTTCAGACACATTGGGTCACATCAAGTTCAGCCTAAGAGTACTGCAAGACTTAAACGATTTTAACTCTAAGAAAAGAAGGATGCTGAAATATTTTTATCCCCTTATCTGGGGCAAAAGGCGAAAGCTAGTGAAGATTATGGGACACATTATTATAATTTACAGGATTTTGTGTGATTAGTACAATTCCCAAGACGCTTTCAAATTTAAGATAATGTGACTTGTACATTCATCTGCAGGACACTATTTAAAAAACCCCATCTTTTAAGACAGAAGCAATTACCTTTGCTTGTACCCACATAAAACCTGCTCAGTGGAGTCACAAAGCTTTGAACAGGCTCAGCACTTGGAAAATTCTCCTTTCAAGTACTAACAGACTTTTCGACAGCAAAATAAACTTACTTCTAAAAAACTATTCTGCTTTCCTCATCCTTTATGACTTGTTTAGCCATTTTTAACTGCTAAATGAGTGATAAGCATTACCATCTCCAGATGCTAGAGAGATAGTCACACATGGTATAAGATCATGCATATAAACTCAGTACTGTAGATCTCAGACTAAATGCAACAGGAAAACGGCAATTATGAAGCAACATGATGTAAATTAGAAGTCTTCTGTCAAAACTGTTATTCAATCAATTAAAAGAATTCACCATTTTTTTACAGTTAGGCAGTTAAGCCTGCAGTTTTGACACTCTGCTCCTCTGTTACTTTATCTCTAGATATGAAATCTGTGGTTTAATTCCAAAGCGGTGTTCCAGCTCGAGTAAAAAAAAAAAAAAAAACAAAAAAAACAAACAAAAAAAAAAAAAAAAAACAAAAAAACAAAAAAACAAAAAAAAAAAAAACAAAAAAAACCAAACAAACAAACAAAAAAAACTACAAAAAACTTGAACAAAAAATACCATAACAACCTGTTTACAAACTCAACTGTATAATTCTAAGAGATCTGCATCTACATCTTTTTCTAAATACCACCAGTAAAAAAGTCTTCCAAAAATACAGGCCTCAAAGTTTCGAAAAGTTTCTAAATGAAACAAGAATCAAGCCAGGCAGAATTTCTTCTTTCTTTCTAGTACTGACAGATCTGGACTCATAACCAATTTCCATTGTTTCTAAAAAGTAGACACATTTAAACTTCCAAATATCTGGAAATATCCATTTAAAGAAATATGTATTTCAAAATGTAATCTCACCATATATACGCCATATACCACTGGAGTTCAGTAGTAGCTATCAATCTGAAATATCCAAGTCTCTTCTACTTTGCATCTACTTCTTTGCATCTACATGTACTACAACACAAGATTTCTTAAGAGCAAAATGCACAGCAAGTTGTTTCTGGATTTCTTTTATAATCACTGTAACTTAGCCCCATAGGAAAAGAAGCCTAGGTAGTAAAATGAGAAACCAAGTCTTATGTATCAAAGAAAATATCATACTATACAGTATAATTCAACATTGTACAGTCACCAATTGCCAAGACTAGCAAATTCAGAGGAAATTATTGTGTTAAGTTCAAAACAATGTCTGACATAATTATATAGATGATGAAACAAGAATAGGGTATTTTGAGCTCTTCCTCCCTAATAACCAACATTAATTTACAATTACCACAGTAATATTCAACTTAAGCACAGATCACAGAAACATTTGTGCCTGTGTTTAAAGACTGGGTGTTTCTTCATTAATTTAAAAGCCAGGATGATACCCAATAGTCACCAGCAACTTAGGTTGCAACTCTAGAGATTGTTCTGTCCATTTTTAGTTTTGTGTACAGACATTATCTGACACAATGGGATATGCTGTACGAGGTGGTATTATTTAGTAATGAGTTTCTACTTACTGTCATAAGGCATAAGAAAGATACCCTGGATGACAGAAACATCTAGGAAAGCTTTAGATACTAGAATTCAAAACGTTCAGCAACTCTTTCTTAAATATCCAACTTGCTGCAAACTAAGCTGACAACAGTTTATACTCTCACAGTACTCAGTACTTCAGCAAATGTAGTCAACTACAATTTGTTTTCAACCACAGAGTGCAACTAGAGAAAAAGAAAAGTGCCTTTCATTCAAATTGTTCTGGAAGCCAAAAGCTTGCAAAGTGGGTGCCAGGCCACATCCTCCCAGTGGTCATTCGGCTCAGCAGAAAGGGCTTTCCTTATACCAATACCATCTTCACTTCTAATCAGTGCTCTACTTCATGAACCACAAGATTTTAGACCAGAAAATTCAATTTCTTAAACCAACACTTAGAGCTCTCAAGCACCTTCCCCAAGTAAGAGAATCTACAACTTTTATGTTCCTATCTGGTTTAAAGTGACTTGCCTTAAACCAGTAAAGGTTCATAGAATCATACAATGCCTTGAGTTGGAAGGGGCCACGTAAGTCATCTATTTCCACCTCTCCTGCTCATGGGCAGGGAAACCTTCCACTAAACCAGTGGGACTTGCTCGAAGGCCCATCCAACCTGGCCTTGAACACTTCAAGGGATGGGACATCTACAAACTTCTCTGGGCAACTGGTTCCACTGCCTTACCACCCTCCCAGTGAAGAGTAATTAATCTCAACCGTTTTTCAGTTTGTAGCCATTTTTACTTGTCCTATCTCTATGTACCCATGTAGAAAGTCTCCCTCTCCGGTCATGTCCAGCCTCTCATCCACCAGCACCACCAAGTCTGCATCCATTCATCCCCCAGCTTTACACACTATGTCCACAGTCTATCCTGTTAACCCCCAATAAGAGACAATATTCATTTGCTTTATTAAAAATTGAGACAATTATTTAGTACACCCCACATAGCTCAAAGCCATGACCCAAGTCTGGACATTCCCCCTCCCTCAACTAGGAGAACATGGGAGTGGCTGCATCTTACATAACACACGGTTCTCCAGGTAAGCCACAGCAACTTCTGTACATGTAAGTTTTAATAATTGTTTTAATAATAACTTTAAAAAAATTGGTCCTGTATTTGACCATACATTCTAATTTCTCTACAAGATAGGACCTCTCTCAGAATTGATAATAGCCATTGTATTGCTCACACTGAACATCTCACCCCATAAAACTGCTGGTATTCCATACAGGAAGATGCTGCTTTTTTCTGACCTTTGGGGAGGCCTTGCAAGGCCTCTTTGGGGGGATCACAAAATTTTAACTATGTCTTCAGCTTCTGGGTGATAATTATATGCTAATTATAAGAAATGGGAGAGTCTCTAGAGGAGTCTGTTGGTAAAAATATATTTTTTAAATATGTCAAGGAGTGCCTAGAGGAGAGGATAAACGCGCCTTTTGGAAACATGGTATTTAATTAAATATACGAATACTGACTAAAACCAAATACTTTAAGTGAAATGCTGAAAAGATTTGGCAGCGAATATACCTTCCATCTTGGAAGCCGCAGATACTGTATCTGTTTTCATAAGCCATTTAAAAATAGAAAGCCTAATTTCCCTTCTTTATTCAGACAGAGGTCCCATGATCTTTCAACAAGAAGTGCAGGATCAAATCAAATGATGAATCACACACACTTGGATTGTATACCTTACAAGGTGAACAGCAACATGGTCCAACACCCAGGTGAAAAAGGTCCCTCTCAGCTCATTCACAAACTACAAATGCACTTGAGAAAAATACAGATTTCCCTTAAGGTCATCCTGCAATAAAGTATGTTCCTTTCCTCTCAGGATTCACCTCACTGTAAGCCAGCTGGCCAACGAGTAGGTCTCAGTTCATTGGTAGATCAGAAGCGCTTTACCACTGCTTCTGCAAAGGATTCTTTTTGCGTTCATTACTCTACACCCCCAGTTTGGACAATGCTCTCAGGCACATGGTAAGACTCTTGGGGATGGCGCTGTGCATGGCCAGGAGCTGGACTCAATGATCCTTGTGGGATCATCAGCTTATTCAGTGATCTGTCTCACTGAACCAACAACTGATGCCGCTGGGTTAGTCGAGGCACACAGGCTACTCTGTAAGGCCTCCTACCCTTTATAAAAAAAAATTAAAATAAAAATTCCAGGAAACATTAGAGATTGCACAACCTTTGGGAATGGACTTGTGCTTTGTGTGTGTACATTGCTCAAAATAAGTTATGTTCTCATCCTAATGGGAGTGCAGGTAACTACTGAAACTATTCCAAGCTTTCTGAACTTTTCTGTTAACCTAAAAAGCACTTACAAAACCAATGAGAAACAGAAAGAGAGTTTAAGTGGTAAATGATTCTGTTAAGCAGGAAAAGCCATTCAAAAACTCCTGTTCATTACCACATGACAAGTCCCTTACACAATACTGTCTGTATTGAGTAAAAATAACTCTACTCACAGCTTCCTCAAGCTATTTTTAAATATAAACACGCAATTCTGTCACAACTAAATTGTCTCATGTGTTAGTGCTCAGTTATTAAAAGAAGTAATAAATTACATTATTGATATAAAAGCATCAATGAAACCAAGTAAGATAGAACATGACAGGGTTCTTCCAATGAATGACGTTTCTGGGAGGTCCTCCAACTTCTAGAAACAGAAAGGAAAATAACAGATAGGGGGTTTTTGAATTACACACTCTTGACTAGCTGTAGTTCAAAAACATGGTAATTTTGGGAAATATTTTAAAAGCTGGTATCATAAAACTACACATTCATCTTTCCAGCACACTGAGCTGTATGCCTAGGTAGCAGTACTAGTCAGGAAGAGAGAGAGCAGTAAAAGGCTCTCTAGAAAACACACATTTATTAAAAATACATTGATTGACAACATGAGAATATATGCCTTCTGGTACATAAGCAGAACATGTTTTTCTGAGTATGCCACAATATCTGCCCATATAATTTTGTGTACTAAAAAAATCTGATTATCTCCTGTTCTGTCAACCAATGACATAAATTCAAAAAACTCACTGAATTACACAACCTTATCTGTCCTGTAATAGATGTAAAAATGAGTTCTTAAGAAAGTATTTTATCAAAATATATTTAATTAAGATATTCAGTCAAAGAAATTCAGCGCTGCAATTATCTGGATTTTGAGGATGTGTCAGTAGGATCACTATCACCTAGACCAGACAGACAAGGATTGGAGAACTCTCTGCTGCAATACCCTGCCACATTTAACTTTTCCTGTGGAGTCCTGGAAGACAAAACAAAACCAGAACACAAAGATCTACATCCAGAAGGGCTGAGGTACACCACACAACTACCCTGGTCAGGGGCTTATCAATGCGCTATAAAATGCATTCAATTCACTACATTCAGTCTACTTTGAAAGGAGTTAATAGCACTGGAGTCTGTTAATGGAGACGTTTATCAGAGACACTGTAAAACTCGTGCTCATATAGATAAAAAAAAATAAATCTTTGACACAGGGATATTGTGAGAGACAGAAGATTCACCCACAATAGGGGATCTTGCTTGTTTCTGCACAAAACAGCCTTAATGTTCCTCACCCCAATTCTGCCAGAGACTACTGTTGCTGGGGGTAATTACTAGAGGGGTAGAGCTGGCAAGAAATGCCACTGCTGGATTCTCAGCTGAGGCAGCTTAACAGGAGTGTCATTTAGGGTAGTAGCTTTATCACCTGGATACATTTGCTAAGACCTGGAATAAGACCAAAATTGCCTGCAGAGGGTAATAACTTAGGTCCTCTGTCATTATAATTCAAATTCAAATGAGACACCTAAGCTCAAAAGGCTCCAAACCTGCTTCATTTTTTACTTGCTTTTGATTTCGAAACAGACAGCATCAATGTAGTGATTCTATCAGCTTACATTAAAAAAAAAATCTCTTTTTTAGCACTTTATTTCTAAATTGTGTTCCAGTTTATTTCTAATAGTAGTTTTATTCCCATAAACTCACACTAGCTTTCCCATTCCTTCATTGGATTGGAATTGCTGCTTTAGCCAGAGAAACAAGACTCAGTCCTTTCATGCTCTCTTCCATCAGGATTTTTTTCCATGTAATACTCCCAGACTCATACTGATACGCTAACCAGCAAAACAGTGCAGTTTTCATTCCCTTCTTTCTTCTGCAGGTTCTACACTGCCAAAACTCTTAAATTGTATTTCCTGTACATAAACAACATCCACAGATCTGCCCTTAAAATCTGGCTCGTTACAATCTTTCAAGTAATTCCAAAATAACCACTAATGAGTAACAAACTGATTATTAACTTTAGAAAATAAAGGCAGAGGGATGCTGTGCTGCCGAGAGAAA
Organism: Chamaea fasciata; assembly: GCF_029207755.1. Taxonomy (NCBI): domain Eukaryota; kingdom Metazoa; phylum Chordata; class Aves; order Passeriformes; family Sylviidae; genus Chamaea; species Chamaea fasciata. The sequence continues at coordinate 45,537,760 of NW_027094086.1, read as the reverse complement.
AAACTGTGTGAAAAGGTCTAACATTTCAGAAGAACACGATACAAATAACCTCCTACAAACCAAAAGCAGTAGGTATGACAACAGGGGAAAAAAGTTAGGACTGCACCTAGCTGGTGAAGGTTCTTGCAGTATGCCTGATGGAAGAAGGGGGCAGGAAAAAAAAACTCTTAAAATGAAAGTGTTGTACAGACACAGGTCTATAAATCTGATTTCATACCCAAGTTCCAATTTTGTTACACACTATTAAAAATCAACCCTAACCTGATTTAATGGATACCCAAACAAGGGGGAAATTGGATTCCCCAACCATAACGTGCCAGTGACACTAAGTGATACATAAAAGCAACACGGCTAGTTCCTGTCCTTAATTCATAGCCTGCCCTTGAATTTCAAACCTGCCCTGGGTAGGGGAAAAAAAAAAAAAGGTTTAGAATAAAAGCTTACTGCAGATTTTGTGCTTTAAAGATTTATTGAGATAGGAAGACTAAACACAACTGAAAGCACATACAGTAAACAGCATACAAGGACTTAAAAAAAAAAAAACCACACATACGAAAAAAACCAACACAACAACAGCCGGTAAGCGGCACACACAAGTTTCTGAACAGGGTGTCTGCTATCACATGCAGCCGCTCATGCTCAGCCGGACACTCCCGTGTCACGCCAGCCACCCTGCCTCGCCTCCTCCTAGGACTCAAGGGAAAATCCCCGGCTGCCGTGGAGCAGCGTTTCAGCACCTCGCTCGCCTGGTGCAAGTCACCAGCCCCTGAGAGCGCCTCAGAAACTGCGTGAAGGACTCAACTGCCCGGGGATCCCGTGAGGGGACGGGAGTGTCAGAGAGACGGAGAAGCGGACAGGAGATGGGAGGCCGGGTGCGCTCCTCCCGCTCCGGTGCGGCGGAGACAGCGGGGCCGCACCATGGACAGTGGCTGCGCCCGCCGCCTCCCCCTGCCCTGCGCCAACCGCTGCGGGAGGGCGCCCTGCCCGCCCCGGCACCCCGGCCCTGCCGCCGGCCTCGCCTCAACCCGCTCCCCCGGCCCGACAGAAATGCCCCAATCGCAAATACCATTAAGAGGCGATGATCTGCGCCATCTGTCCCTCGGACTTACCGCCCTCTCCACCCTCGGCGCCGCACCGGATACGAGCTCAGCGAACACAAACCGAACGGGGAACCCACCGGGTGCCCCGGCTCCGCTCCCGGTCCGAACACCCCTCGCCACCGGAGGGGAGCCCAACCACCACCCCGTGGGCACTGCCCCTGCTGCCCCAGCGGGATCCATTTTGTCGCCTCCCCGTCCTCCGCACACCCTCCCTGTCGCTCCCATCTCGCCCCAGACCTCCACTTTCTGCACCCCACGGGGAGCACACCGCGGCCAGCGGTGCCCGGCGCTGCCCCGCGACCACCTGCCCGGGGCCCGTCACTCTCCCGCCCGGAGCGCCCCGGCGAGGCCGCGGGGGGGAGGCAGCAGCAGGACTTTCATAATAATAAATTAAACACTTCGGGGCCCGAGCCCGTCCCAGTGGAAATTCCCGTTAGCGGCAGGGGGTGGGGAAGCCCAGCGCCCAGGCGGAGGCTGATTAAATTCTTCCCGGGGAAGGGATTAGCGGCCGAGGGAGCCGAAGGCAGCAGAGGCGCGGGGGCTGCTCTCTTCCCCGCACTTCTCTGGCACCCCAGCCCGCCCTTCATCACGCGGGGCGGAGGGGGGAATGTTCGCTCCGTCCCCCACTCCGGTAGTTTGTCCTCCGTGCCCGCGGCGGGGCCGAGCTCCCGTGCTCCTGCCTGCCAGGCGCGCGGGTACCGGCCAGCCCCCTCCCCATGTCCCGCGGCACCTGCTCTCCCGGGAATGAGGGGGAATCGGTGCCCCCATCACCGCTCGCGTTTCGGGACCACCCTTTCTCTTTCAGCCGGCCCCAGGCAGGAGTTCCCCGCTCTCTCTCTTTCTCCCCGCGGCGCGGACCCCGGTGGCGGGGCTGCCCCGAGCAGGTGGCTCTGCACGAGCGGCCACGAGCCACCCCGGGGCACCCCGGCGCCGGGGCCACCTTTCCCTACCCCCTCCCCGAGACTCCCACCACGAAGCGGAGCCTGTCTGCTCCCCCCCCCCCCCCCCCGCCCCCTCGGCTCTTTTTTCCCCCCGGCTCTCCCGCCTTCCCCGGGCATCGCCGCCCGCAGGGGAACAAAGAGCCGCAGCCCGGCCCGCTACCCGCCGGCGGTGCTTACCTGCTGCAGGGCCGCCAGCAGCATCAGCGCCAGCGGCGGCAGGATCCGCGGCGGCGCTCCCGCTACCCGGCACATGGAGGCGAGGAGGGGCGGCGGCAGGGCGGCCCCCAGCAGTTCCGGAGCGCGGCTGGAGCCCGCGGAGCGGGGCGAGGGGAGCGGCGGGGAGTGTCGGGCAGCGGCAGCTGCCGGGAGCTGCGGTCGGCGTCTGCCCCCGCCTGCCGGAGCCGGCTGCCGCTCTAGCTCATGGGCAGCGATGCAGCGGAGGGAGAGAGAGCGGGGGGCGGAGGATGGGTGAAACTCAGCTCTGGGTCAGCCTGCTTGTCTCTGCCGAGCCCCCTCCGCGGTGCAGAGGGTGGGCAGGGAAGAGGAGGAGGAGGAGGATGGGCGAACAAAAGGCTGGGAGATAAGAAAGAAGTAGTCGCTGCTGCTGCGAGGCCGGTGCGGCGGCGGCTCCCGTCGGCTGGCAGCCTTCCCCGCGCCTGGATCGTGCCCGCCTCGCTCCTCCCGCCGGTGCCCCCCAGCGAGCTCGGGCAGGCGGCTCCTCTCAGCGCCTCAGCCCAGGCACGCCAGCACCGCCGCTTCGCCGGCCCCAGCCCTGCTGCATGCTCGCCCCGCACTTTCTCTCTCCTTCTTTCTTCTCCTCCCTCCACCCCTCCCCCTGCAGGCAAAGCCCTCCGCCGAAGCACAATGATAACAATACCCCAGCAGCCTCTGCCTGCCGTGCGCCTGTCTACGCGCTCGCCCGGTGCGTGCCTGCCTCTCTGCCTCCCTGCCTGTCTGCTGCTGGCAGCTCCCTCTCCGCCTCCCGTCGCTCCCTGCCGGCCGCACGGCCAATGGGAACGGCACGGCACAGTGAGCGCCGGGGAAATTCGCCGCTGTGCCTGCGACTAGTGCTGCCCCTTCTCGGTCCCCGGAGAGCGGGCGCTGGGGGCAGCGGGACAGGCGCCAGCGCCCGTTGACCCTGCAACGCCAACAGCTAAAGAGCGGTGAAACGAAATAAATTCCAACCCACACACTTGGTGCACCGCAGTGGTTTGGGGGCCGAGAACTTTCTGGGGAAGGAAGGATCCATCCCCGCCGTGCTCGGGAGGGGACAGTAGGTGCAGCGAGAAGCTGCGGGGGCGCCGCTGGTGCCTAGTCCGGGGGCCGTGGGACGGCCCTGCCCGTCGCCCGATGCTGGCGGATCGGCAAGTTCCGTTCAGCTGTTACTGCTTAGCTTTCCCCCTTTATTTTTTTTTTTTTTAAATTTTCTTTTTCCTTTAGCCACCTTCCCTACCCTTCATTCCGTATTTCTTTGTCTAAACTACCTGCTGAATTTTATTAGCAAATGTTTTCAAAAGCTTGGCTGGGTCCGCAGTCCGCGGGTCCAAAAATGTCAGCGTGCGCAACGGAGCTGGGGAGTGCTGCTGAGCGAACAGTTACAGAAGCAAGTAGCAAGTGCTGGGTCATTTGCGGAGCTGGCACGGATTTTCGCTCGCCCACAATCGGCAAAGTTGTTTTGTGTCTATGCTTCAGAGCTTTTCATCCTGGGACATAGTAAGGGGAGGATTCGTAGGCATTGGCCCCTAGGCAATCTCATGAAGTGTTTATTCAAAATGGTGCATTATTTATTTAAAGCATCTTTACACCTAAACTTGCTAAAAAATACTCTTCCCACCCCCCCACCCCCCTTTAGAAAATAACGCAACCCGTCATGCTCAATGTTTTGAAAGGAAACAGCGGATTTGCCTTTATATTCTTGTCGGGGAAAGGCGGGGTAAGTACGTGCTTTTACGATGCTGGTTTCATTAGCCTGGGACTTGAAAACAGCGGTCACTCGTGAGCTGCCATGCAGCTGCGCACCCGAGGCAGGGCAGAGGGAGAGAAGGCCGCGGGGGCGATGCGCGCCCGCCTGTGCCCGCAGCCGGAGCCGCAGCCGCGCCGCCCGCCGTCTCCGCGGGGCAGAGCAGGGCCCGGGCACCGGGCGAGCCAGACACCACCTGCAAGGCTTGAACACCAACTGAGACTCAGCCCCGCAGAGGCGGCCTCAGCTAGCAAAACAGCCCCCCCGCCGCCCCCCTCCCTTCCCGAGCCCTCTTTAAAGTTGTAGCCCGTGCGATTGTACCGATCCCACGAATCGTGAAGAACAGTGAGAGAGGGAAACTACGGCTGGTCATGAGTTTCTGGATTAAAATTTAGCCAAAGACTGAGGGGAAAGTAAGAAAGAAGGGCACAGCTGATGTTTATATCCTATTACAAGGACGAGGTTCCCGGTTTTGCACCTGACGGATCATGTGCTCGGTCTTTTTAGCAATTCTAAAAAGAAATGCTTGGGTTTGCTTATGAAACAGTAACTTTCCCTGAGTAATAGATTCCTGCTTGTATTTTCTGATAGGTAGGCAACATATTAGCATTTGCTAATGGCTGTATTTGAGCATTTTTTCACTTTTACAAGTGTTTTACAGAATGCAAAGCTCACATTATAAACTACTTCATAAACCAGCTGTCCGATGAGAATAATTACCTGTCACCTAAATGAACCTGGCCCCTCACATCCTTCAACCCATCCATCCCTAAAGGCCTGAAAAACTAAAGACTCTGAAGCATATCTGGAAAGTTACCAGATCTGAGATCTGGCTGATGCTTCTTATGCTTCTACTGGTGCCTTTAAATTTACTTGACAGGATTAGTAACACTGGCAGAAAAATAGCTCTCACCAACGTCATTTTACTGAATATTCTAGCCTTGAACAAGTTAGAATCAAGCAGTGGGCTTTCCTCATTTACTTAAAATCAAAAGTTTCCTCTGGCTCATAGTTCCCTATGGGTATTGTGATAGAGAGGGATGGGTAGTACCTTTTGAGGTGTAATCTCTGCACCACATCTCTTTATGGTGAGATGCATTTGTTTGGGAGACCAGAGCAGACGAGAAACTTGTGCACTGCTTCCAAACACGAATGACTCCTCAGGGAATCCGTAGTCTGTAGCATAAGCCCAAAAGAACACCTTTTTTATTTTTTCCCCCTACAGAAATAATCTAGGCATAATCTAGGATTAAGTAGGCATAGCTGGAGATTCAAGTAGTACTGCTGCTAGGATGAGATAGTCAACTTTTTTCATTTTTATCATGCAAAAGCCAGCAAGCTGGCAAATTCTGGCCAAGATTCAAACAAGTGATTTAGAACTCAAAGAGTTGATCTAATTCAGCCTCAGATTGCATTTATGACTGTGTTTTAAGTAGTATGAAAATAGTGGACATAAGTTAGTGTTCAAGCTAGGTGATCTCAAGGGCTTCCAGAAAAAACTTGTTAAAATTCCATGATTGAGTTGAAGAGAGGATTAGGGTAATTCCCATGTTAGTCATGGAGTTGAGTCTCTCTTTCAACTTGTCCAAATTAATTTTCATTCGTAAGGTTCATAAAAATTCTGCAAAAAAAATATGAATGCTTTCAATTTGGAACATACTAGATTGCTCATGGCTTCAAATATTTTGGAAAAGAGATCCTTTCCCTTGTGGGTCTATTCTAATGTTGAATCTGTCAGGTACTGCCACTACTACTCCTCTCCTCAATTCAAATTATGCAAATTAAGTACTTTGCTAAGAGATTAAGCCCTTATCTGACATTTATGCATGTGCTTTTAGCAAGCTGAGTTACACTGCACACATGCATACCCCTGTTCCTGTGTCTAAGTATTTACAAGATGGAAGCATAGATGTATTGAGCAAAAGTACTAAGGGCCTATTTTTTGCCCAATTTTCTTGTATTCTTGTATTCTATATGAAGAAATACTTTTATTTGTTAAAAAAAAACAACAAATCACACAATTAATGAGTCTGAGGGCATCCAGTGCTTATTAGTAAGTTTTATCACAATAGTGGAAAAAACAGTGAATGTTTTTTACTATGGCACAAAGGCTGTGCACACCATCAGCTAATCCAGATAAATTCTCCTAACAGAAAAGAAAGAAGGACTAACAAAAACAAAAATCCAAGTTTTTAAAACAGTGGGTTTTAACTTGGATTCTGTTGCCATCTTAAGACTCCAGATTTATTTTGAGTAGTCTGTGTCAGACGATGGGGAAAAAGCATATTTGTATATTCTGTGTAGCAACTTCATGCATGTGAAATTCTTAAGGGGAGGGAGATTTTTCTGAATAGTAAGATTGTTAGTTGTTGGCACCACATGAAAATGATTTATTGCTTTAGGAAGTAAATAATTATGTATGGCCAAGAAGAATGCAGTTTTATGTTGATAGCATCAAGTGGGAAAGAAAAACTGAGTGGCACCGATACTAAAACAGCTTAAATATTTTAAAAATTAGAATAATTTAAATGTTATTGTTAGTGCTGCTGTCTTTAACTTCAGTAAAATAAATATGACACTGAGTGTTCAGTCTGAGTGTTCAGTTTTTTTAATGTGCTTTTTCGTGTTGATCACCTATGTGAAGTAAAACCCAAATAAGTTTTAATTGTCATTTTATTTAGGGATGTATTCTCAAAAAGTGGGGGAAAAAAGGTGATCTTAGCAGTAAGTAGTATTTATTTGACTGTATCTTGTAATTTCTTACGGAACTTGAACAGTTTATCCTGGTAGGCTTTTCTGGCCCTATCATTACTTAAGATGCATAGCTCTACATGTTTTTCCAGTTTTTTCTTACATCAAGGCAATGAAAGACATGAGAAGGTAACTACAGCTGCAGCAATAGTGCGCTGTTATGCTCACATTTGAAAATCATCTGGGTTAGGATAGAAGAATGTAGCATGCAGCATATCTGTTTCTGCTTTAGCAAGCCTCGGCAGCATTAATCGCTTTTTATTGAGATATACATATGTGTATTTTTATATGTGTATATATATATGGTTTGTAGAAAAGGATTTTCTTTTCCCTTTTCTGGTAGCTAAATTGTATCTGTCACCATAGTTATATTTCTGTTAATTGCTAATGAATTTTGTAAAGGATTTCTCTATGGAGAAGAAGCTGAGCATATGTAATCCAGATGTGATACAATATATTTGCATATTGTGTAATTGGCTTCATGTTTATACCCTTAGTGTGAAGATCTGGGAGCAACATATTCAAGCAGATTGCTTATGTTTCATTCTTCCAGGAATCTCATTCAGCATCACTGCCCACTGCCTTCAAGCTGTTTGGCATGGAGAGTTTCTATTGAAAATCAAGATAGAGACCTTCTGATCAGCATAGCATCTCTATTCAGTGGGATATCTTAAAAAAAAAAAAAAAAAAACACTCTTTTCCAGAACAAGGCTTTAATCATATGGTGTGAGAAAGGATGATCGACTTGTAACTGATGATCGACTGAAAGGATGATGACTTCTAACAAGGGCGTATGATGATTTCTAATCTCCACAACAGAAAGTTTTAGAGTTTCACAGAGCTGCTTCATATTGATTAGGCCAGTAGGAAGAGGTGGACTTGCTTCTTAAAAAGCTAGCTTCAGTGAATACTTTTTTTTTATTATTTATGAAGTATTTCCTTTTTTTTGATTGTCTTTCCAATTATGTAAGATAATAATTTTATTGTCTTAGGGTCTGAAGTCTCGATTTTTTTCTGATTTATGCAGTCTGCAGAGTCCCAGACTCCCTCTTAAGACATAACCAGAATTCGCTGGTGTGAATGAAGCTGTTGACTTCTCTGAAGAGGAATGTATGTAACACCTACAAAAAAGAAACAGAAATTTCCAAAAGATAAACCTTACTATTCCTGACTTTTTGCTAATAAAAACTAAGAAACTGTAACCCTAGTTGTTTGGAGTAAACCACCATAGACAAATAAAAATTTAATTTAATGGCAGTTTAATAATTTGCTTTAATAAAATTGTAAGAGCTGTCATGTGGATTCTCACTTTCATTATTAAATAGAATTTTTAACACCTATATTTAGATATGCCTAATATTTTCTATCACCAATTCTTATTTTAATTTACTGTATTATTTCTTTTATTTTAGTTAGTAAGTTTTAATTCTCTGTTTCAGGCCAAGTGGGTTTTGAAAACTTCAGGAAAGTTCTATGTCCTTTCAGAAGAAAGAGATCAGGGAAAATACATAATTTTATTTTTGTTGAAAAGTTCTTGTTGCCATCTAAGGTATTTTACTCCAGGCTCTGAATCAGAGAGCTTGACTTTGGGAGGAGCATGATCCTTACATTAAGGTTGTGCCTTTTTCAATTGCTGTTAAAGTTGGCCAAAATCTGGCATTTTTAGAGATCTGAAAATTATGTTGTTATAGTTCAGAAGAGTTTCACAGCCATATCCCCTGGCAGATCCATCTGCATCCAATATACCTCCTACTCCCCCAACAACTGCTGCTTTGCAAAAATTCTGCAAACAAGCCATCTTCGTAGAACAAGTCAGCGTCCCTTATTTTGAGAATGGAGGAGATGCTCTGGAATTTCCAATACTTCCTGTTGGACTAAGCATGGGAGAGATGGTAGGGGCTGTCTATATTCATGAGTTTATTGCTTCCTTTTCAGACAACGTTCTCAAAAATTGCAGGAGGATTCAGGAAGTTTAGAACACTTAGAAAGTTAGGGAATTGTGTATTCAGGCATGTGAAAAATTGTTTTTATGAACAAGTACATTAATAATAGTAGGTCTCTTATTAAAAGTATTTACCATTTGCCTCCAAAGATTCAGTCCATGTTAAAATTAGACATGCAGTGAAGTAGCCATGGAGAAATATTTTACATAATTACAGAGAAATCTGATGATTTTAAAAAATCCTCCTACTTTTTGAATCATTTTTACATTAGTATGACTCAAAAAGTCTTTCCTCTTTAAAATGAAAATTTTGCAGATCTTCTATATATTTTGCAGAAATGGAAGCTTAAATCATCCCCAAATGCTATCTGAATTTACGTGACCAGATCATTAATGTGAACTTTAGGAAGTCTCTGAAGATTAATTCATAGGGGATGAGTATTCTCCCTTGGTTGCATTAGACTTCTGGCATCCTGGAGACTTGGGGTTTTGCCTTCACAGTGCCAGGTATGTCCCGTGAAAAGTCTCATCTCTGCGGGCACAGCTGTTTCTGCAACTTCAAACAAAGCAAAACCAAACAAAAAGACAAAAAAGGGGCTTTTTCCTGTGGCACTGTGGTTTGCTGCTGTTAACAGCTGCCCACCTTGTCTCTTCTCGAGAGGTCTCCATCTTCAGAGCTGAGGGGAACATGTGCTTGTACCCCTCTTCACCAGCCGGTTCAGAGCTTCAGCAGCGACATGAGCTGAGCAGCTGAGCGGTGCCCCCAGGTATCTGCCAGGCAGGGATTAGGAAACGGCATGGTGACTCTGAGGCCAGGGAGCGGGAGGGTTGTTTGGATTAAGGTGTTAACAACTGTCATGGCAAGATGAGACAGGGCTCCTTTGTCAAAGCCCTAAATCTGCCTTCTTCCTGCTTAGGAACACCCCTCTGCTGCTTCTCACCTCAGGATCAATGGGAGTTCCTGAGGGCTTGTCGTATTTGAAAGTTAGTCCATTTTCTTTTCCCCAGAGTCTTAAAGAAGTGTTTAGGAGTTGAAATTAAGAATTTTATTTTTTTAAACTGTAACCCTAATTTATTTTCTGTGTTAAAGATCTCAGTTCAGTACACATGCAGATTCTGAAAACAACTAACTAGCTAACAAAAAAAAATCTATGATTTTAGTTCTTTAGTTTTAAAATAAAATCTTTTTCTCCACTGCTAATGGGTCATATTCCTTATATATTTTTTTTCTGAATTCAGAAGAGGCCATTTTAATAATTTATTTTGACTTCATCAAACACAGGCTTAAAAATACTACATAGTAGTTTTCCTACAAAGGCCAAGAACTTGTGCAGAGCAAGGGGATGTTTTGGAGGCAGGCACGGCCGCTTGACTTAGAGTGACAGAATCCAGTGCAAGTCGTGCCAGTTATATTTTCCTAGTGAAATGCCATTCTTCTGTGAGAAGTCTTACTTCACAAGTCAGGGACAGACACTTTTTCCACCTGGGCCTTTCTTTGAACCACTATGGAGAGGGTGCAGCATGGGCTGCTGCTACAACCTTGTCTGTTCACAGTTCCTGAGCTGCAGGCTCCAGCAGGGAGCTCAGCATGGACTAAACACCCAAGTGTTCACTTTGATTTGCAAAAGGATTTTGTGTCCAGCACTGAGCTTTGTGCTACTGCAGTGCTGCCTACATTGCACCACAGCTATTGCATAGCCCAGGGTAGTTTTTGGAGAAAAACAAATAAATACTGAAAATGTCTCACAGGGTTTGTAGTCAGGTATTCTCTATGCATGCTTGTGATTTGCCTTAAAATTGTTACTTTGGAAATGTTATGTATCCTAGGTTAAATGAAGAAAAGAATAGGCTGTCTTTTGACATAATGTTACATAAAACACTACTAAAGAAGTTGCTGTCTAAACTAGACATTTATTATTTTCTACAAAAAAACCCGATTTTCATTTAAAAATTGCTGGTGTTGGAAAGTCAAATGTTGCCTGTACTAAGTTCTTCCAATGGTTACCCTTCTCTTTAAAAATGCCACAGATTTATGTCATAGAATCCTAGAATGGTTTAGGTTAGATGGGACCTTAAAGGTCATCTAGTTTCAACACTCGTGCAGTGGTCAGGGACACCTTTCACTAAACCAGATTGCTCAGAGCTCCATCCAACCAGGCCTTAAACCCTTCCAGGGAAGTAATGAGTAAGCTACATTTGTCTAACTTGTATAATTTCTAGGCATTCACTCTTGTTACTTTTTTCAGCACTGAAAGAGTTAACTTTTTCATGTGTCTCTTCACTGTATTGGAACAGGCCAGTTACCTTTGATAAGATGAAGCTTTTCCTCATTAAGCTGACTAAATCAAAGTCTGAGTATTTCATTAAATACGTAGTTCCCAATAATTTAATAAAAGTCCCAGTTCTTCCCTGACCCTCTAATTTTGAACATGCTGCTTGAAATACTGGTACTAGAACTGCATGCTGTATTTTACCACCAGCTGTAGTAATTTGAAAAACAGAAGTAATATATGTACCAGACTCCTACTCAGTGCTCCTATGTTAGCAGATATAGTGATCACATTAACCCTTGCATCACACCCTTGATTTGGTTATTGGATGACCCCTCATCAGAACCAGTTTCCCAGAATAATATCCTTTGCTCAGAAACACACCCTTCTGTATTTGCTCTCGGGCCAGGAAGAACCCTCATTTTCCTTTGCACTGAAGCTCTTGTAAATACATTCTTTGCAGTTCCACTCCTGGCAGTCTTCCACTTCCATCCCACGCTCATCACTTTATATCTCTCCGTATTCTCTCCTGACACTGATTTGGAGTCATCATGACCAGATTGCCTTTGCAAATAAATATCCTTGGGAAGCCAGGAGTGCTGATAAATAATGTTGAGTTTTCATATCCATTAAAGCAGCCACATCCCCTTTGATTCTGCTTGAACATTTCCTAAGCTTCTGAGGAGAAGAATGTGTAATCCCACCTGGAGATGAGTCAGTAAACTGTAAACACATATACGGCATTCAGAACTAGTGATGAAATCCCTCCAAATATGCGTCCTTGTGTCAATGGCTCAGAAATGGCAACAAAAGAACTGAAGGATGACAAGAAGAGAGGAGAACTGATGGTGATGAATGTACCACACTTGTGAGGAGTCTGGATCTTAGTTGCGTCAAACCAAAGAGTTGTGTAGTGTTTGGTTATCCATCGAAACCACAATTGATACACTCCTTGGCTGTAACTTTGCATTGTATGCACTTAATTACAGGCCTTGGGTTGGCTTGGAGATTTGTTTGTGCGTATTACTTTGCCTCACATCTGTTCCTTCCCCGTGCTGTTACTTCTCTAGAGTCAGGGCCCTGTGTAAACACCATAAACTTCAGCCTGGACTGGAGCAACATGTAACTTTTAGAAATGGTTAATTCTTCCAGTGGCTTTTTCACACTTTGCATGCACATCCATATTGTGACTCAGCACCTCTACTCACAGGACTGGCTCATCTCGAGGAGTGCTAGGGAAACAAAAGTCTGGCAATACTTTTTGCTGCTGGAGACAGTATTTTAATAGAATCATAGAATTATTTAAGTAAGTCTGACTGAGGATTCACTCAGTCCTGATAAAGATATTAAACATGACTGGCCCCAGTTCTGAGTCCAGCTGCCTGCTGGATGTAACTCCATTCCCCACCACTCTGTGGGTCTGGCCATCCAAACAGTTTTGGGTTTTTTACTCAGCAAACACTGCACCTATCCAAACCATGGGCAGACAGTTTCTCCAGGAGAATACTGTGGCAGTCATTGTCAGAGGCTTTTCTAAAGTCTTGGTGGAAAGCATCTACAGCCTTCTACTCATCCACTAAGTGGGTCACACTGTCATCACAGGAGATCAGGTCAGTCAAGCAGCACCTGCCTTTCATGAACTCAGGCTGGCTGGGCCTGATCCCCTGTTTGTCCTGTATGTGCTGCATGGTGACACTCAGGGTGATCTGCTCCATAACATAAACAGGCAAAATCACATTACAGAGAAAATTCAAACACATTGTAGGACATTGAAAACTGCTTGGCCTTAAACAGCGTTTGCAAAATGCTATTAATTTTACAGTGTACTTGGTAATTATTTGCAGGTAGAATAAAGAAGAACTGAAAACTAAGGGCACGGACTCCAAGGAAGAGCAGCTGGAATGCATCTATGGTTGAGGGCAAGATGAGGTAAAGAACATGATAAAGAGCACCCTTGTTCATCTTTTGAGTTTATCCATTGTCTGTTTTGGATAAGATCTTTCTATATCTCAGGAAAGTCTTGTCTCTGGGTAACATCCTCAAAGGTAAAAAAAGATTTGAGGGCAGTTGCAACACTTAAATTGAGAGCTGTGTTTTAGGGGTTTTATTTCCCTAGCCCCCAGTCTAACACATTCCTGGTTGAACAACCTGCTACTGTCACAGAAGCTTTAGGAAGAGGAAAATAATTTCAAACATAGTTCAGCCTCTCAAGGGATGTCAAACTAGGCTAAGGTAGAAGAGTAGCTGGGAATGGCTCCCCAAAAGCTGTGGGGGAGGTGGGAAAGAAGAAAAGAATTGTTTTATGTTGTTGGCACTAATGTTATGGAGAGGGGGTCTCTAAGTTCCTGGGATGTTTTTGTCATGCTGCTGCTTGCATAAAGGGAGTACCTTTTCTCAGTTGAGACACAGACATCTCTAAAGGGAAAGAAGAAAAGATCTCTTTGGGGGATTATTATATCTGCTCTAAGGAGCCATAAAGAGACAACTGAGAAGCAAATAGCTGCTTATGCTAGGACCAAGGGATCAAACTGGTTAAAAGGAGTCAGGAAGGGGTCAAAATGAAAAATATGAGTGGAAAAATGACAGCAATGGAAATCTTCAGCAAAAGTCTGGGCAGCATGGCCCCAAACTTTGCTGTTGTCACTGTGGTGTGCACCTTTTCAAGCACTGGCCATGGGACCTACCCACAACAATCACTTAATCCCTCTTTCCTTCCTTCTGAATAAAACAGTCCTTTCCACAAATCCTTGGGAAAAATTCAGCATTTAACCCTAAGTGGGGCAAAAGCATTCTCCAGTTCTAAACTAAGCAAAATTAAGCCAAATTCTTATCTTTTGCTGTCTGTGGAACACAGAGGAAGCACCATATGCTGGGGAACTGAAAAGAAATCAGATATACCCTAGTGAGGGGTGAATTATCAGCAACATTATTATCTAGATTATCCAGAGAACAGATTTTCCTTTGGACACTGTTGAAGATGAATCCCAGTTCCTAGCATTGTTGATGTTTCCACATTATTATTAGGGGACCTTCCTTAATAACTGATGAGGCCCTGTGGCTATGTGAAAAAATATTTTCTCCTGTAGATAAAGATTTTGAAAGATGAAGGCTTGAAATCTTGTCAAGGTTAGCCATATGCATCCCCCTAATGGATGTATAATGGAATCAGGAATGTAACTATACTATGCAATTCTTAGGGAGCCTGTTCCTCCTCTTCCATGAGCCAGGTGACCATGACATCTGAAGGTACACAATACTGCCCAGTGGTATTCATCTGCTATAAAATTTCTGTTGCAAAGGCACAGCCTATTTGTATAAATAAGATTTATATGCACAGAATTATTCAAGATTCCATCAAGTGTTCTGAAAGCAATTCAAAACCAGAAATGGCGAAAGTAATGGATCTCAAAAACACAAGGAGAGTGTAAGTCTGTGTAAAAGTTTGAAATTCTTTTCTTCAGGGACTATCCTGCACTGAGGAAAAAACCTAGAACAACCCAAATATATGGGATAGAGATATGTGGTGGAACATCATACCATGGTGCATTTTCTCAAAGTGGCACATTTGAAAGAATAGTTAATATTAAAATAGTCTCATTACAGTGAGACTACTCTAAGCTGGTGCCTAGAGTGACACAGACCCACCAGGGTTTGATTTTGCTGAATTGCTGTGCTGAAGCTGATTTATGGTTTCAAATTGACCATCTTGTGTACGGTCGATTACAGGTGCAGCCTCAGAAAGTTGTATGTGAAGCATTTCTTCAGATGACTTTTACTCACTATAGTTTGCTAAAACCTGTACCAGGAAGTATTATTATAGTACTGAGAAAGTTTATTTTATTGACTGTGTGGCTCTCCCCTGACTCATTCTTTTCTAAAATCTGGGCACAGCCCCATAAACCACAGAAGTACAGAATCAAGATTAAAATTAACCTCAATGCCACTCAGTGAGATCATTTAAGCAGTTGGAGTCAGCGTGGTTTTACACCAATTAAGTACTGTTACAAGGCAGAATCCCATTGACTAGAATTATGTCAGTGTTTAGTGCAAAATAATGTGCATTATCCTAGCTATATGAAGTCATGATGGAGTATTGTGCCAAAACATTTTAAGAACACTTTGCACAATCCTAGCAAAAAATTTAAATATTGCCAGTGTCAACAGAAGGACAGCATTCATTTTCTTGATGTCATGCTGGGTATGAAGAAAATATGTAATGCAAAATATTGAATTTGATATCAATGAAGGATTTTGTTTGTTTCAAACCAAAAGGAAATGAAATAATAATACTGTTACCATGAGGCACTCCACAGAGGTAATGATTCATCTAAATCCAAAATAATAAAAAAAAAAGACCAAAACCAAACAATTTCCCCTCCTCCCCCCCAAAAAAGCTCACTGAAAAAACAAACAAACACCACCAAAACAAACAAACAAACAGAAAACCACCAAAAACCCCTGAAACCCACAACCAGAAGCCAAACCCATTTACTCTGTTTGTGTTGGATGGAAGAATCAGAAATAGAACTCTGGCCAGCCAATAGAGTCATCTATCTATACAACCATAATAGTTTTATAGATCTCTGACCATTTAACAGTTAGTTCTGTTACTCCTTATTGGTGGAGAAGTGCATGGAAAAGAGATGAAGATACCTCATTAGTCCTTACAGAGCAAATAAATCTTAAAATGGATTCCCAGAAAGGAAAAAAAAAAAAACAAAAAAAAAAAAAAACCACCAAAAAAAGAGTTATACCAAAGGCATTGAGCAATATCTTTTTAAGCGTCTTGCCAATAGTTCAAACACGGAACTAACAAAACGACTCCTGTAATCACCATAAAAATTAATAACCTTGAAGCTGGGAAGATCTCAGAGGCTTGGATAATGGAATCTGCACCTCCATTACCTTGTTACCTTTGTGACCATTTTTTTTCAATTGGTAATACTCTATTATAAAAGCTTTAATTTTCCTGACGTGTTAAATCAGGCACTGTTGGAGGAGAAAAAAATCAGAAATTTTAAATCCCCGGGAAATTAGGCACTGAGATGAGATAGCAGTTTCTTTGACTCAACAGAAGAAGCCTACTGTTAGGATGAACTGGCTAATAAAATCCACAGGTCACCAGAAAAAAAGGAGCAGTGAGTATTTTGAGCATTAAATAATGGTCACATTTGAAGCCTGCTTCTCCTTGGTGAAGCTCAAGTAACATTTACTGATAGGAGTGGGTCCATGGACTTCTATTAAATTTCTTCCATTAAATTTGTCACAGCCTGAAGGTCTGCCATTTCTTTGGCCCTTACTGCAGGGAATGATCAGCGTGCCCTCTACTGTACTGCACTTTAGTTACCCTTAAGATGCTCCTTCACTTGCCTTAATCCTCTGTGTCCAGGATTTATCCTAATTCCTTGAATTCAGCCTAATTTTCATTCAACTCTGCTGAAGGTATCTCTTACATTCTGAGCGAATGTTGCATAAAGAACTCTCTGCTACATCATTAAACAAATGCAGCCAAGGTGATTAGACTTGGACAGCTGGCTGGTGTTGAAGTTCTTGTGTTTAAGATTCCTATAGTTATTTTTTTCTTAATCAGTCTAGAAGCGACATGTTGCTATAGACAATCAATTTGTTTACAGCAGAAGATAAAGTCTAATATTTATTATTCAGTGATCCAGCCACTCACATGTGTGTATGAATTACGTACTGTATTGACAAAAAAAAAAAAAATTGGAAAGGCACAACATGAGGCAATTTTTATAAAAGACTAACAATGCTGACAGTAGGTGTCCTTTTAACTGAAGACTTTTTTTCTTCAGGTCTCTTCAGTAAGAGAGTAAGTTCTTTAAAATAACAAAGTTAATTGTAGCTAGCACTGAAATGATAAATAAAAGATTTGACTCTCTACGGGAGGCTATTTTTTCAACTGATGAAAGGAGAGAGATGTCTGACAGAATAATAGGATTAATTTTAAAAACATGCTTAGCTTTGGACATTATGTCCAAAAGCAATGACGGGATTACTGTTGTCTTGAAAGAACATACGAAAGTTAAATTTCAGGAAAAACACTGGAAATGCTAAAACAGTAGGCATTTGATTTGCTTTGATGACTTAATAGACAGTTTAGCTACCTTTCAAATTGGTGGCTGACAATTGAAAAGGGTGCATTTTATATAAGTTGTCTGGATTTTACAATCTCGGCTGCTATGGGCTTTGCTGGAAATCATACTGTTAATATCTTCAGTAACAAGTCTAAGTTTTCTTGATTCAGTTATTTTGGCACAACCAACTTTCCCTGTCTAGCAACATGGGCAAGGAACACACAGCTTTACCATACTGATCTATAAGGAAAAGTCAATAACATTTTACACAGTTCATTTTTTGAAAGTGAGATCCTGATCCCCTTGAAATTAGTTTATTTTCAAAGTATTTTAAATGGTACTTTGTTGCATGAATGCACAGCTGTCTTAAAAGGAAGTTTTACATGTTCACACACTGAAGCTAGATAAAGATAATATAAGAAGCTACTTTGAATTCCCTGACCTTCACAGATTGAAGTTTCAATTTCAATCAGTGCTAACACAGTTTTTCTTCTTCCCTCCCCTTTTCACAATACAATAAAATTTTATTTGAATATTGTAGTGTGGGTTATAAAATCTCAGAGAATTGAAGTGGCAAGTCTCCAGGATCTGGCTGTGCTAAGGGAAGAGATAAATTACCTTTCTTGAAGAAGAGTGTGATTGCTTCATGTTTAAAATCTTTCTGGTGTTAGGAATGAAAAACAAACACTTGGATTTTGGTCTGTGACCTCCCTACAATGTTCATGAAGGAAATCACATAAATGTCAGCTAAAGTAGGCCTTCACATAGGATGGGGTTTGAAGCAATTTCCAGAGAGAGTGGGGGCATTGCCAACTCAAAGAATAACATTTTTGAAAGACGTTTTCGGGACAGGTGTATTATTATGCATTACAGTAACTGAACTCTTCCAACTCTTGTTGTTTTAAGCAAAAGAAATATTAGGAAGATTTTAGATTAATATTAATATAACTTCTACCTCTGAAACAGAGAACATTTTTAACATTTTAAAAGTCAGTAAAGTACGCTTAGAGGAACATTCTTGTTATACCAGAAATACACTTTTTAAGCAAACATATTGTTATTCTACAGGATTCGTCTGTCTCTTTCTATGTAATAACAGAGTTCTAACATTAATAAGAAGAAACCTAAGTAATGTAAGTACCTCTGCTTAGAACATTAGCTGCGATACTAACAGTCCATGTCATTGTTAAATTTTAAATCTTCATTGCCAAACACACATGAGACAAAATAAATAATTTTGTGTAACTGCAGAAACCTTTCTCCCCCAGATTCCTTTCTTTCCCCCTCTAAGACGTTTCCATGCTATTTTATGGTAGCATAACACGTTAACGTCTTTATGCTGCAATTTGCTGATATGAAGTTTCATTGTACATGTTAATATAGGAATGCTACAAGAAAGTTGCTTGATCTTCTTCCAAGTTTTAAATACCAATTTTAAGCAGCAATAGTCTCATTCACTAATTGCTGTTTATTTCTTACATGCTGCTGTATTTTTCCTTTTCCTATTTTCTCTCTCTACCACAGCAGAGTCTTTTTAATTGCAGCACAATTTTTCATTCTGCTCAGGTCAGTTTTATTTCCCTTCTTCCCCCAGCTTTAACAATATTTGCACAGAAAAATAGAGAGTGCTGTGTTGTTTTTGGCTTTTGATAAAAGTAGACAATATATTTAGTTTTGCATTAAAACCAAGGTTAAGTAAGGTGTGGACCAAAACTGAAAAAGCTGCTTAGCTAAAACGTTGGGTTTTTTTTCAAGAGCTTTTATTCACAATCAAACAATAATTCTCAGT
Organism: Chamaea fasciata; assembly: GCF_029207755.1. Taxonomy (NCBI): domain Eukaryota; kingdom Metazoa; phylum Chordata; class Aves; order Passeriformes; family Sylviidae; genus Chamaea; species Chamaea fasciata. The sequence continues at coordinate 45,518,912 of NW_027094086.1, read as the reverse complement.
GGTGCAAATCTATGATCTCACTCCGAGAGAAAAAAAAAATCAGTTTCCTCCCAAATTTGTCTCAAACCAGGACACCTTTTCATTAACAGCTTAAAAAAGAAATATGGGGAAAATCCTATCCTTTTTTCTGCATTTCCAAAGATGGTATCTTCTTGGTTTAGATGCTTTAAACCTGAAAGAGCCATAATGTTCTCGCCTCCAGCCTTTCCTCCAACCTTGCCTCTTAGGTCAAGAAATAGAAATGAAAACATTAATGGAGGTTTGGCTTTTAGTACGTAGACTTTGGGTCTCTTCAGGCATCCCGAGGGGTTTTTTTTTATCTTCTTAATACTTCAAGGGAAGGTATAAGCTTCCTTGTACTGTTCTAGTGTTACCAAACTGAACTTTATTTAGTCTGAGTATACTTCAAGGAAAGAAGCCATCATCTCACTTTTTGCTGTCTGTGTATCTATGTTTTCATAGCAAAATTAGTTCTTCAATCTGATTCTAGTCTAAAAATTGATCTCAAATTAATAGAAAAAAGCTCATGTTCATTAAATGTTCTGTGTTCACTCTCTCTCATCAATTGTTTTCTTCTCTGCATGGCATTTTCTCCATCTTTCTCTGTTTCCTACACTGTATTCATAATTCAGTGAAATGTCAGGGTACTTAAACCAAAATAACTTAGCATTAGATAAAACAATGAATAAAAGTATGGGCTGATTTCCCCTCCTCCCACTCTTCTTTATATCCAAAAGACTATACAAAATTTCCATGGAAGGTGGAACATAAGTGCAGCTTAATAATGAACTTTGCAAAAAGCCTTTTGACATGCCTTTATTACTGACACTGCTTACCAAACTCCTGCTGAGTTTAGGGCATTTTGTTCTGAGCACTGTGTAAACAAAAAAGAAGCTTTATAATGCACAGGGGGAATGAAAGTAGGACATTATTCTTCATCTTCAAGAAGGATGGTGAACAGACACTGTGTTGATTCTATTTTCAAGAGTATCTCTGGCCTGATAAGATCTGACCTGTTAAGACTGATACTACAGGAGATGTTATAGTTGAATGAACCTGTTAACCAAGAAAAGGAGGCTCTGTAAATTGAGTAGGTGCTGTCCTGTGTATTCTCAAATTTCATAAATTCCAAATTTTAGAAGAGTTAGAATAATAGTAAGACTTAATACAGAACTTTCCAGCTGTCCACTATTACATAGTACTTGAAATAGATGTTGACCTATGTTGTTGGAGTTCTGAAAAGTACTTACATTACAGTTATTTTTGGAACACTCTGATGAGGTTTAAATAAAAAAAGACAACTTGGAACTGCCATAGAAACTTTTATTTAAAAAATTACTTACATATAAATCCATATAAAAAGCTTTTAGTGGCTAAGTGAATAAATACAGAACACCCATAAAAAATCTTGAAAACTTCTGCAACAATTTCGTATTACTTTGTTGTAAAATTAATGTTAAATAGGCCACTTTAATCTTAGCTCTTTAAGTTACATGTGAGCATGTTGGATCTTGTGCTCCTCTTCCAGCTTCACTCCACATACCTGCTATTTGGGGCAAGTGTAAAAGACTTTAAAATTCCTGTTTCCCTTTGTTCACAAGGCTGGATAGAGGACAGGTGTACATCATAGAGAAGAAAGAACTTTTTTAATGACAAAACAAGTAAGTTAATTTACACAATTTGACTGAAATGCATCTTTTTCTAATTGAGAAGCTAACAGTAAGTACTAGCACCTTCAAAACACTGAAGTCTCCCTTTGAATCATTCTTCCCATCTTATCACCAGACTTGTCAGGGATTTTGTTGGCATGTATGCAGCAAATGTAAATGTTTAAGCTGGAGCTATGGCATGGAAAGCATGGTCTGAAGGAGACAGATGTAGAGTCTAGAAACTTCTGTCAATTTGTATTACTTTGTAAAGTTGTAAAGGTAATTAAGTCACAGGATTTGTCTTTAAAAATAAGCCAATATTGCCTCTGTACAAGCACACACTCTCACATCTCTTCTAGTTTTCTGTTTTGCAGTACAACTTTACAAAAAATATTAGTTGTAAACAGCAAACCACTGGATCAAAAATAGACACTATTTCCTTCTAAACTTGAGACAGGATGAAAAGCAAAATTATTCTCCTCTCTACTTCCAATATACTCTGATATGGTCTATAATGTGATCAGAAGAAGTCCTCTCTCTTCAATTTCAAAGGTCGTGTTTTTCAATACAGAAATTAATTTCTAAACAGAGCAGCAATAAGATTTCCTCTAAAAAACATGAAATCCATACATTTTTCCTGAATTGTTGATTTTTTAATGTCTGAACTTAATGATACTTGATTCCTGGAAGATTTATTTGCTTAGAGAGTTTTTGTCATAGATGCTTCAGTGGCCATTTTGCTGTTTTAGCTGCTGCCAATGTATCATAGACTTCTCTATACTGGCTGTCCAGTCACATGCCGTTTAACCATTGCCAAAACCATCTTCACATTTTCCACTAATAAACTGCAGTACAGAGAAATTGTCATGTTTATAGTGTTACTAGAAATAATAACCCTTTAAGATTTAATATATTAAAAAGGCAAATAAAACAGCATCCCTCAAGATGGCTGAGGCTGTGAAACTCAGCTCTAAAGACTATTTTTTCTGTAAATTGCTTTTGCTTTTAGACTTTACCATCACTTTATCTTGTACTGAAGAAAATGAATTGCTCAACAACAAAGTGAAATTTAGGAGAATTTCTAACTCCTAAAAGAGGTTAAAATACACTCAGTCTCAGGAACATTTGTAAGAAAGCCAGCTTTACTCATGTTTTTGCATCCTTCCACCCACAGAAGCAACTGTAAAAACTGAATTTTGTATTTGTCTGGAAAAAGAAAACTGCAAAACCAAAACTGTTACTGTTTGAAGATCAGGTAGGTGTGCATATTAACTTTTTCTGTCTATCTATCTATCTATCTATCTATCTATCTATCTATCTATCTATCTTCTTTTTCTTTCTAAAGATGTGTTTATATGTTGACATGGCCTGAAAAGTTCTACTATTACATGAAGGAAGGGGCCTTGAGGAGGTAATCTGTTCTCAGTGGAAAACATAAGGTGTACAATCTCTGGGGAAGATTGCTGAGGGGATGGAAAGGCTCAGTTTCTAGCATTCGACAGTCTGAGTTTTGTGTCATCCAAAGAGGGGAGCATGCTGCCTCTACCATCTAATCTGCTTCTGTGGACTACCCAGTGATGCTGCATACTGCATACAGCTCTGAATCATCTCTGAGACTGCTCTCATATCACACCATTATCTCTCTACCATGAAGGTCTTTGCATCTGATGTGCTTAACCTGAGTTATTTGTATTATTCAAAACCACAGTTGTAAATATCCCCCGGCAGCCCCCCGGGACTAGCTCAGTTTCTTGAGGGGCTTTGGAGGGATATCTCAGAGGGACAGGACAAAAGATTCCAAAAGAGGCTCTTACCCCAGGATCATTCCAAGGCGTTTATTCTCGAAGGGTTCCAGGGGCAAGAGAAAGAACAAGGAAGTACAGGGGTCTTATCTAGTCTCTCACTCAGGGAAGATGACTGGCACTCAGCCAATTAGGTCAAGAAAGGATGGAAAGGTCAAACCATATGGTTACAGGCATTAGGGGTCTTGGGGGGAAAAAACCATTCCCCAGAGAAATACAACATACAGTGGCAAGTAGCTCTCAGAAAGATGTTTATGCATTTCCTGCAAAATCTGATATTTATGGGCTACATGCAAACTCACCCAGGTTTAAATGTCTGACACAGAAAATCCAAGCATGTTGGTGTGATTGCATGACAAACTGTGCTTTAGATCATGCTAGGATATCCATTCAGTGACAGGCTTGTTTTCCCTCAGACATCACAGAATATGAAGCCTTGGAGTCCCATAGCTCTGTATTCTCAGCTGTGTTGACATTATGGACCCAGTTATACCCAGCAAAAGCAAAATCTTCCCTGTCAAAGAGCCTATGATCAGCACACTCAGTAAAAGTTACTCAACTTTAGGCATTCATTCATTCACAGAACAGAAAAGCAGAAAAAGATAAAAGGTTAGGCATATACCCACATTTCCTCTTAACTACCTCTTAGCCTTTACTTTCAATGCTTGGTAAACCGACTTGCACCCGGTTCTGGTCTGGGAAAAAAAAAAAAAAAACCCACCAAAAACAAAGCTTCTGCAATGTGCTTTATTTAGCTAGGTGTAACTGCAGTGAAATAGTGACAGCCTAAGGTCAAGAGGATTAAACTGAGCAATGCTTACAGCTGCTCATACTACTGTTTCATCCAGGTAGTGGATGTACCTTTGGCTGCCTCTTAATCTCAGAAGCAGGAAGTAGGTTAAGTATCCCAACTAGCAACAACCCAGGAAGATATCACTCCTAGAGAGCCCAAGCCCAAGTTTTAAATCAGGGAAAGTTGTATTTGGAGTTCTACTGCACAGAATTAGTCCTTTTTCTTTTAAATACCATGAAATCTAAATATATTATGCAAAGGAAGAAAAAAAAAGGGGGGGGGTATTGAAATTTTGCTATACATACTTGGTATGGAGGAAAGCTGCAGTATTTTTGATGAAATTGGGGTATCAGATGGGGAACTAAATTCAGTTCTAGGTGTAAAAGCAGAAGAGAGAATGTAATCCAGAATTTGAAACACCTCAAGTTCCAGACAAGACTGCATTATGAGTTATTTTCCATAAGGAAAAGAGACAGGGGAAGGACATGATTACAAACTTCAAATATGTAATGAGTTGCTTGTTATTCTCTATGCCTATGGAAACTAATGTAGCAGAGGAAAAGAGAATGTGCAAGGAATAGGTGAGGAATGGTGATCTAAGGGCTCCCAGATCTCCATGTCTCATAGTAAGGACTGGAAGGGGAGTGGATGATCAAGCTAAGGGCCACCGAGGTAAGTTAGATGTGTGGGTCTGTGTGGGTACCTTGGAGGTTGTTTACAGGACTGGTCACTCTGAGGCTGCTGTTTGTCATCTCTGAAGTTGTGTGTCGCCTATGTTCCCACTAACATGTGCAGTGAGATCTTCACTGTCTTACAACTTGACAATCAAAGCTGGGCCACAATTCTTGCTATCATTAAGTTGTCTAACAGCTAACATGTTAAAACTCCAAGAATTTCACCACTTAAATTCCTTTAATTACTTTAAGATGACACAGTGCTATTTACGAATATTAACTTCTACTACTTACGAATGTTAACATGCTTCTACTTAAGAATAAGTGCATTACAGTGAGGTTTGCAATAAATTTCCTACCAGATCAGGGTCTTTTTTAAATTCTGGAACTTATTTCTTGATGTCTTTTTGTTCATAGCTGGGGGTCAACAGTACCAAATATTCCTATTCTCCCATCTTTCTTTCTGAGTTTCCCAAATGTGAGTCAGCCTGGTCTAGAACTGTACCTGGAGCAGAAAGCTGAAAAGCAGAGTGTATTAACACTCTGCTAATTTGCCTCTCTGGCTGCCAAGCCAAAGCACACGCACAACTTCTCAGCTTGGAGTACAGCCAGGATAAATCTATGACTACACTTATCCCAGCAGATACACATTTCAACATCTAATTCCTTTTTACAAACATCATTCTAAAAACCCTTTCCTCTTTCAGGGTAGGAAGCCTCTGTCTTTATACATGTCTTAGCATCAGTGTTGCTGGAGGCAGTGGGAAGCAGCAGCCATTTTGAAAGAGAAGAATTCTTTTTTTCACTAGGAAAAAGCACCAATTTCTAATGAAAGCAAGTTTCAGCTCTGTTTTTATTGATAGTTCAAACAATAGCAGAGGTAAGAAGCACAGGATAAGGAAGAGTGGCTGTGTAGGTGTGCACTTAAACAGAGTGTGCTGAGAATAACTATGAGAGAGTATTTGTGGCAGAAGAGAGCATGTCTTGGGGATATGTGGGAAGAGTAGGGGGTGGTGAGGAAGTCTAGCATGGCCACTTCAGCCACATGGGCTCCTGTTTCACCAGAAAGAGGAAGAAAAAGGACTTTCATGTGTTCTGGGGTGTAATTTCTTTTAATAAATATTCCACCAAAGGTGAAGATCCAGACGAATGCCTCCGTCATGACCTAGGGTTATTGTATGATTTCACAGGACATCGTAGACCAGAAATTACTTGATTTGGTTCCTCTGTTGTCCATAGCCAATGTTTGAATTTTAGAATTAATGTTCAGCATTTTTTATTTATGTACATGTTGTATTTCTAAGCTCTATTTTGACTATATTGTGTATGATGGGTTTGGGCAGAAGAAGATAGAGGTGTTTTTTTGAGCATGATTTTCAAGCAGAACCACTTCCTGTGGAAGATTCTGTTTTGGCAAGAAATTGACAGTTTTAAAAATTGTAAAACAAAGCTCTGTCTATAAAACAATAGAATCAATCTTTTCATGAGTCAATTTTCGATTGAATGTTTAAGTTAATTAAATCTTTTAAATAAATTCATTCTTGAAATTTATTACACTGTTGAATGACTTGTTTAAATTGAGCTGGATTATACTGAATATTCTTGAGATCTTAATTTTTTTCTTGATTAGGTGTGGGAAGAGATTATAAAATCTTGATCTTTTTCATGATGATTAAACTATTTCCTATATAATTTTAATTTTTAGTAGTGTAAGAATATGTCTTAGTATAGATTTCAGATATATGCTGTCAACGTTAACTCAGTTTTATTGTAGATTTTTATAGCAATTTATTAACTGACACAAATACATTAAGACCATATTGTAAGCCAACCACTGATACAGACAAATTGAGGCTTAAATTCTATCTCAGCTCCTGTTCTCCCCTTCACCTTCCAGCACTACATTAAATGAAATGATTAACATTGATAACATGCAGTTGTAGCAGAAAGTGGCAAGATTTGTAAAGGCCATTATTTCATGTGGTAGCTTAATTCATAGTCCTGTAGACACCCCTAAAGTGTTGTGTCTCCGGCACAGACAAGCTTTACCTCTGTAATAAAATTGCCCTTGTATCTGAAGAATACTACTACCACCCATTAGTCATCATTTGAGAGCTTTAGGTGACTTTTCAGTTACCTTGGCTCCACCCCAAATCTTGTCTGAAAAATAAAGACTGTGACCCAAAACAAGAAGTGAAAAGCACACCAAATGTACACATGGTAGGTTACATTATTGAGAACATATGTTTAAGCTTTATATAATAATAATAATAATAATAATAATAATAATAATAATAATAATAATAATAATAATAATGTTATTATTTCCTAAGGATTGATAATTTCCTGGCCAGATAATTTCCTGCAATAATGTTGTGATGGGACAAGACAATGGATGATAATGTCATTTTCCTCTAGGTTGTGATGGAGGGATGAACCACCACCAGATTTACATAATTAAATAGTATTGATGGAAAAGACATTTCACAAATAAAGTTGTGGAGAAATCTGCTACAAGCAAAGTACTCCTCCAAAACTGAGTCAGGTTGACCAACTGCTCCACATAGTATATTCTGTTTACCTGCATGAACTTTGCCTTGATTTGATTCACCTGCATTTGGCTGTACTTCATTCATGAAATGAGATAATCTGATTGCCATTCTAGCCATTAATGCTGAACATTAAGTAAGTTAATTTTTTTCTTGAAATGTCATCGTTTTCCCTACATTTCTTGCTTTCTCCATAATCCTGGTATTTTAAATGCAGCATTCTTTATAGTAGTTTTTTGTTTTGTTTTATTTTGTTTTTCAAATATTCCTTTGCCATGGGAAAAAAATACCTAGTAACTAGTCAAATCCATTTGGTGGTATAGCACCTTTTATAACATTATAATTCGTATTCTATGGAGAAATAACAAGGACTAGGTGACTGTATTATCCCTAATAAATAGAAAAGATACACAGTTTGACACAATTCAGCATGTCAAAAGGGAGAGTTAATGAAATATAAGTGAGTAAATAGGATACATAGGAATGGGGTAGGAAATGATACAAATAATCCTAATATTTTTCAACACAGAAGCAGTGCAGGGCTGCAGTCATTTGGTGCTAGTAAAGGCTTGTACTGTCCTTTTCCCAAATTTTCCTAGATGTGGAAGGACATTTTATGAAGGTGTCAGCAAAAGTATTTAAGGGATATAAAACAGTCTATGATTAGGACAATGCTTGAAAGCATATCCAAAGATGTATATGTAGAAATACACAGGTGTGTATTACCTATGTGCATACATACACATGCATGTATCTTTATATATATAGAGAAAGGCATAACTGTGTAGCATGTAGTTAACTATATATTTAGTGTGAAACGTTCTTGTTTGCTGTTGTGAAAATGACAAGTTTGATCACTCCATGTCATCTCTACATGTTTGTGGCTTACTAGTTAGAAAAAAAAACCCCAGGTTTTACTTTGATCTGAAAGGTGAGTGAGATATGGTTTGTTCTGATTCATTTCGTATCTGTGTAAATATAACCTGTATTTTATCTGGAGAATTTTTGTTGTGAATGGATGGAAAATGAGGTATGGAACAGAAGGAACAGAGTTTCATTTTTTAGGCAAAAGCTGAACAGACAACATAGACTGTTGGATAAAAAAAGCAGTTTAAAAAAAAAGTCTCTTTTGATTTTTAAACTGAGCAGATTTAATCTGGAAATCACCAAGGGAAAATAAATAGGGTACATGATAGATGTCATTTTTATAGTCTCATTTTTTTTTGACCAGAGTTACACTTTAGCAGTTCTGCTGACATGATAGATGTTCCAGAGGAGTCTTGTGCCTCACAGAATTTTAACTGCAAACCTTTATTCTTAACACATATCTCCTAAGGCAAAAAGACACACCACAATCAACACTAACATCATTTAAAACTGCATCAGCCAGAAACTACAGGTGTGTGTCAGTTATGACTGCTGCCCATTAATGCAATCCTTTGTTATTGTACCACCTATTATTTTACCACTTGTCATTATGCCGCCCATCCCTAGGTGGTATGAATGAGGTTTGCTTCTTTCAGTAGAAGTAAAATAAAATTTTATGCCCCTAGAAATGTTATTATCCATACTACATTGTTTCAAAATCATGCAACTTGAGTGGTAAGTACCATATGGGCAAAGAGAACTAGCAATGGTACCTAGAGATTAGTAGGACATAGATGTGCTGCAGTAAGGGCACTAGAATAAGTGCAGAGCCTGAACAGATTATAATTTTAGAGGAATAGTACAACATGAGAAATGACAGTAGAAAAGTAAAAGAACTGAAAAAAAAATTGGGAAGAGAAAGTGCACAGTGAATAGTGGCACTAAATCCAGCAAAGAGTAGTAAAGGAAAAAAGCAGATATCCAGGGGAGTGAATAAGCCTTTAGTTATCCATAAGTGGTCCCATTACCAATTTAGAATTCATTACAAGCATTAGCATGGCAGCCATCAGCATCATTTCTGGAACCTCCCTAAATGCTTCCTTTCATCCTTGTGAAAACCTCCAAAGCATAGCAATACAGCACACCTGGCGGAGCGCCAGCTTACAGCTCCTCAGCTGCATAGCAAAAACAGAGTGATGCTACCAGAGGGCAGGAAAAGTGGGGCCAGGCCAACGTCCTCTACTGTCACTGGGATGGGCAGAGGTGGGATAAAGGCTGGCCGTGGGGAGGGAGGCTCATTCCTGCGATGGATGAGGGGACAAGCTTTGTTCTTCACCCCTGACCTCCCACTGGCACCCACTCAGCAGCAGGAGTGACAGCAGTGGTCAGGAAGATCTCCAGGGCTTTGACACAGCAGCCCAATTTGCTGAAAATCTATTGTTATCCCAGCCTTGTTATGGCTGTATTCCCTCTGCTGCCAGCTGAGGAGTAAGGGAGACTGACCAAATCTCTCGATATTTTGGGCATCTCTGGTTTCATAATATCTGATAATGTGTGAATTGGTATTCTCAGTGATGCTAGCTCAGAAAGCAGCAATGGAGATATGTTGAGTTGAGAATGCTTGTCAAAGGGTGTTTTCTGGAAAATGCTTTTTTGAAAGTGGCTAAACCCTTGCAGAAAATTCTGTTGAATTTGTCTTATTATTTTAATTGTTGAAGGTTAAAATATTTTAATGTTTGGTAAATGTTTATTTAGTTTTGCCTTAAATATTTGATTTTAAAAATTAAGTAAAAAATAGCAATGCAAAATGTGTTAATGAGAGCATCCAAACCAAAGTGAAAGATATCTTTTTAAGTCAGACAAAATGTTTCAATTTACAAGAAATAACCTTTTTTTTTTTTTTTTTCTAATTTCAGCGGTAAAAGTGGGAGACATTTTTGAAAAATAGATGATAAAATGAGAACTATGCCTGTATCTTTTCTGAAGACTGTTGATCTTTCTTGTGTCCTTGGAAGGCATTTGTGCCAGTCTTTGCAGCAACGTTGTTGTGGCATTTTGTTTTGCTCAGGCAGTAGTAAATGTTGCAAGTAACTGAGGATCTCTCTCTTAATCAAATATTGAATTTGCCGGGGACACTTAGAGATTCAAACACATTTACAAAGACAGTTGTATCAATACAACATCCTTCATGGTGACCCTCAGAGTGTCTTCAGGGAAACTATACTAACAACATAATATTTTCTGAGAAACATATTGTTTCTCTTGTAAAAAGAAACAGACAAGTTTGTACTTAGCTGCAGTCAGCTGTTGTTAGTCTAATCGTCTATTAGGAGGAATTTTTGAAAATTATGTTAATCTCTGAGGCAATTCTGGGGTAAGAACATATGGCGTCCTAACATTGATATCCTTGTTATTCACAATAAGAAAAGTATTTTTGTCTGAATTCTGAATCTAAACATTTTCATTTCAAGAAGTGTAGCGATATTGTTAATGTTGGACATTTTACTGTGCATCACAGAAAGATTGGTCTAATTTCTGACCTCATGCTTTCACATCCCTGGGTCAGCCTTGCATAACTACATTCCTTGATTCTGTGAAGATTGAAATGTCCTATGTCCTGATTCTTTCCTTCTCTTTCATCTAGATCTCCAGATAAATATGAAGAAATGTTTACTGCAAATGTTTCAACTTTCATAATGACAAGTGATACTCAAAATGCAATTTAAAATTCAGACTTCTCCCTGCTTACCCCTTCTGTATCCATTAGGCACCATTCTGTGACAGTGATGAATTGGATGAGAAATAATACAGACTTGGTCTTCGTTGGGATTTCCATTAAGATGTTTTGCTTTGAAAGTGTGGGAGAAATCAGCAGCTTATTTGGGTGAGTCTTGTCTGCTGTCAGGGAGCAGCTGGTACAGGCTAAAACATTGGTCTTTTCTTTTTGCTTTATATTTCATCTTGTTGAAGCAGAACAGCATTTTTTCATAGAACAATAGAATGGTTTGTTTTGGAAGAAACTATAAAGATCATCCAGTTCCACCCTCCCTGCCCTGGACAGATATACTTTCCACTAAACAAGGTTGCTCAAAGTCGCATCCAACCTGGCTTTGAACGCTTCCAGGCATGGGACATCCACAGCTTCTCTGGACAACCGGTTCCAGTGTCTCACCAACCTTCCAGTAAAAAAATTCTTCCTACCATCTAATCTATACCTACCTTCTTTCAGTTTGAAGTCATTCCCACCTGTCCTATTGCTACATGCCCACTATATGCCACTCCAGCTTTCCCACAGGTTCCCTTTAGGTACTGGAAGGCTGCTCTATGATCTCCCCAGAGCCTTCCCTGCTCCAGGCTGAGCAAGCCAAGTCCATGTTTTTGCCTAAAAGAACTTCTAGCGGAACTTAAATGAAAGGGGTGGCCTCTGAGAGAGCCCTGCCTGGACCTGGTCTGTGTTTGGAGCACTACAGCAAGCACAGTGAAAATAATGGAGTTCTGGATTTTCAAAGATGATGTAACGTGCTCAGAGTAAATCGTGTCTAAATACCGAAGTCAGATAACACAGTGGGAAGCAGACTTGGGGGTCAGTGTAGCAAAGAAATGGGAGGCAAATGCATTCAAATGGGAATGTTTACACCACTGGTGTAAAGAAGTGTGATTTCAGCAGTAACATCCTTGTAAGCAAATAGAAGTAACCGGGACTTTAGTGAGTTCAGAAAAGGTATGGTTATAGTAATTAAGTCTTGAACTGGTAAATCTAATGGTGACTACTGTTATTGCTGTGACCATTATTATTATTGTTAGTGTTTGCCTGATCAGGCAAAATTGACCAAGTACTTGTGTTTGTGGGGAACAGAGCAGAAAGATTTGGATTTTACACACAGGAGGCAAAGCAGCAAAATGTAGTGTCTAAGTACATTTTTAAATACCCCAGCAGTGTTTTCCTAGGATGGCATTAGCGTGATATTGTATTCCAAGTGAGTCTCAGAGGTGCTACCTACTTGTGAGCTCACCATCATATTTCCAGCTTGTCCCATCAGTCCCCTATGTGTTTTACATCTGTTGTAGAAACTGAAAGCCTTATTTCAAGCCTGGCCTTATTCTTTTTAGATATTAAATTACTCCAGTTCAGCGTAGAGGCTTTAGTATTTTCATTGTTTATGTGCAAAAGAGGAAGAAGAAAAACAACACATAAAAATTTCATTACTGCTTGGGAAAAGCTTATCATCTAACATGTACAAATATCCTATGCAACAACTCAAGTGACAGATAGTATAAGGTCTGTAAAGCATATGGAGGTATTTACCACCACCAGTCCAGGACTTTGACAAGTGCGTCCTGGGGACCACAAGGGACAGTGATTTTGGAGAAAATGAGAATGTCTATGGTAATTGAGAGCCTGGGAGGAGAGGTTCATCTGAGAAAGGGAGCTCAAGGAAGAGAAACAAGAAAGTTTCCTTTGAAGGATGATTCATTAAGCTAGCAGACAACCTGCTAGGTCAGCAGGCCTTGGTTCAAGTGAAAGAACAAAAAGCTGAAGAGCGCCTCTCACTATGTCCCAGTTGCTGTTAAGGTGAAGATGTCCTGTGCCCTCAGGCAAGGATGATGGGTCAGAGGGCTGACCAAGACCCAACAGTTTTGCTTTTTGAAAAGTCTCAAGGGGGTTGAGATTGACATAAGATGTCAGCACACAGAAGATGGAGACTTTCTGACAGTTATCACTGAAAGAATGTTATTAATCCATTAGCCAGTGAAATAAGACGTTTACAGGGGAGTGACCTACAGAACACAGTGCAGATGTGGGTCTGACTCTATGAGTACATTGTGGGTGTGTGTGAATGTGAGGGTGTGGACCAGTGTATCTTGTCCCCCTCGCAACGCAGCCACCAGCTCTTGGACAGGGAGTTCATGGATGGGCAAACTGGATCCTTGCTCAGCTCTGCCTCTCCTCCAGTTAATCTCATCAGCACAACAAACCCAGCATTGCTGCCTGTCCTCATCAACATTACTGTTTGTTACTCGCTGTCCTGGGGCCTGTCCAGTGAGGAATTTTTGCCGTTCACAAATGGAGTAGAGGAAAGGTAGAACAGTACAGCAAGGGAGGAGGGAATCTGACTGTCCTTTCCTTTTTTGCACTGCTTTTCACTCCAAATCTCTGTAACTGAACACAGCTCTTTCGCCACAGGAATCCCATTATTTCACTTTGAAAATCTGGTCAGTCTGCTCATCATTAGGTTAAATCAGGATTCCCTGTCCTATGCCTAATGTGTTAGGTGGGGAATTAAGAAATGACACCTAAAATCCCTTCTAATTTTAGTTTAAATTCTTCTCTACAATTAAATCTTGCTTTCTTGGCAAAATTATTCTAGATTATTTTAAACAATTTAATTTGCTGCAGACACCTGCCCCTTGATACACTGAGCTTCACCCTCCTCTCCCAATCCTGGAGTGACTTGGAGCCATGTGTACTCCTTGTCCCCTGAGAGAATATCTCAAGGACAAAAAAAGCTGTCAAGTGACAAGAACAAAGCACAAGGAAGTGCTGCTTGTCCTTGCTCTCCCACCCAGTCCCTAATAAAGAAAACTAATAATGCCCATTTTAGGTAGCTGCTTGTACAACTCTACTCTCATTATTTCAGTAAAGCAGTGTAAGCTGCCAGCTGTATCTTTTGTACCTCCAGACACACTTTGCAGAAGAGCTCTTTGCTGCTATTTTGAATGTGAGTTTCCCCCCTCCTCCCTCTTTTCTTCACGTTGCTTCTCTAGATCTTGACTGAAAGGAGAGTAGGGAGAGCGCTGCATGCATGGCTGAGGACGACAGGCAGGGCAGGGGGTGAGCAGCCGCAATCCGTTCTATTACTTGTGTCATTTTCTCACTTCCTTACTAATACCCTGATAATTAGAAGGGTTCTTATTAAGCTTATCTCGGTTCCTTGGTTTAAATGCTCACTATTTGTAATATCCAGAGGTATGCTGCTGACTGCTGTTCTGAATAGGAGCATTTCTGCTTACATCCCCAAGGCTTTTCAGCTGCAGAGCCCTTTGGGCAGCCATCTCCCAGTCCCCAGTGTAACTCTGACAGGGGGCGGATTCTAAGAATGTACAGAGTGCCTCGGTAGGGCTGCAGCACGAGTGCTGTATCCTATCTCCTATCGTGCTGTCCCTACTGGCCTCAAGCCAAGTTTAGCCCTTGCTGAACACAAGAAAAGTCCAAGTGTTTTTTGGCAGAAATACAAACCACTTGGAGCACTTTGGCGTATGGATGTGAAGTGTTTTACAAGCATCCTTAGAAGCCCAGCACAGCTCTTTGTATCATAAATTTCTGTACTGTGGACAAGCCTTGAGAAAATACCTAGGAGAGAAATGGGAGGCAACTGACAGCATAATTACTGGTTTGGGGAAAAAGGAGGCCAGAAAGGGAGGGGAGAAGGGATACTTGTTGATTGGCCAAAATTTTAATAGTGCAGTTTGACCAAGAATTGGAAATCAGAGAGAAATTGAGCACATTTCCATTTTGAACTTCTTTTCCCTTGCTGATAACAAAACCTAAAAAATTTGCCAAAATCAGAATAATTTAATTTTTGAAGTAAAACATTTAAATTTACTGGTACTCAAGTTTTCCCAAATTTCATTTTGGATTTAGACTTGTTATGCTACCCTTATTTTACTGTTACTTCCATACCATAAAATCCTCTGATCTCCCTTTAATTTGCATGGGGACAACAAGAGTTGTCTGCAGAGATTATATTGTATTTCTGTCTGTACAAAGTCTCTGCATCATTGCATTCTTCAGCATGCTAATGTTAATACTAGTATTTTCTGCATGGATTTCCACATTTTTATTCCTCAACCAGTGCCTTGGATGCAACCACAATTTAATTCCATCAGCAGTGATGACAAATGTTCTTTGTTGAATCTGAAAGATGATATCAGAATACACTTTGTGTGCAGCGCTCTCATAAGTACATCAACAATCTATTTCTCTTGGCCTGATGAAAAGGAAAAGTTCTTGCATTAGAAAAATATAAAAATAAATGATTCCACTGACTTAAACCCTTGTCTCAGTTTCACTATTATGAATCTGGAGAGAGAAAAAAACCCAGAAGTGGTATAACTTTTTTGTCTTGCCCATCTGTATCACTGAAGACTCACTGGTTAAGTTTCAACAGCTATGAAGCAGGACATATTTGTGAAGCTGCTTGAAGGTTAGTGGGTACTCAAGACAATAAAGCAGTGATAGAATGACAGCAGTTAACAGGTTTTATCTTGACAAGGAACTTAGTCCCTTCTGCCTTAACGAGTTTAAAAGTAAAGAGAATCTGTCAAGGTCTAGGGAGATGTGGGCATCACTTCTAAGTGTTAGTAGGGCAGTTTCACAGAGCTGAGGAGGCTCAGGAAAAAATATTAGAGGTCTCTGCTTACCTCTGGTTCCTCTATTGCATTCAGACCATTCCAAGCACATCCCACCACTAATTGACACAGCACAGGATATCAAGCTAAACTAAACCAAATGGTCAAGCAGCTTTATACCTGCTGCTTGTCAAACAGGAAATACTCTCAAACATGGGGCGGAGAGCACACAGAGGTGTTCTGCCTCCTGTAAACCTACAGAAACTATAAATGGTCTCCCCTATATGTTGTTCTTTTACCACATGGGGGTTTTGTGGGGAGTGAACTTAATGATGCTCCTTACTTATTCTTGCTATTTCTTTGTTCAGAGGAGAGTGTAGTCCCTGTGTTGAAAGCCACAACTGTTTACTGATTTCCTATGTCTTGCAAAGTAAATCTCTTTGTTTCCTATAATTAACCATGTACTTGCTCCTATCACTTGATCCTGTGATATTACTGGTTGATTAGAGGAAACTGGAAGCAGAGAGAAAATCTGTGGAACTGTGGGAGGGAAAAGAAACTGGTTGAAACTCTGGGAAGGGAGAAAAACTGGATGAGAAACAAGTATTCAAGAAGACTGAGCATTCCATGTGTTTTTCTGGCATGGTGGCACTAGGGAAGTCTTTGAAGAAGGTATGGATGATTTTTCTTTGAACAAAGAAGACACCGCCTTTTAGTTCTGCATCTAGCTCTGCATTGAGCTCTGTCAGTGAATCCTCAGAAAAAGAGAAGAAAAAACATTGGAGTTCAGAAGCTTAGAACAACTGCCTAGAGGCTGGAAAGCAACGTGAATGACTGACCCCAGCATGGGGGAAGCAGCACAGCGCAGGCTGTGAAAGCGGGTGCACTGGCTGAGACTTTCCCTGCTCTGCTCCTCCTTCTGATGGCTGCTCCTGAGTTCCAAGTTACTCCAGGGGCTGCTTCGTCACAGACCATCTGGCAGCTGCTCCTGGAAGCACTGCTTACCCTCTGCAGCCAGAAGGAGATGGGATCTCTTGCTCATTTCACCAGGATTTACCAGCGTGGCATATTCAGGCTGCAGCTGGTTAAGTAAGATTTTCAGGAACATTTTGTCCCCTGGATCTGAAGGATTGTCAGCCTTCAAGGGGGCAGTGGAAGCCTTTCAGAAAGGAAATGGTGTCACGGCTAGTATTGGAAGATGATCATGCATAGACTTAATTGCAACACTGTTTAAAAATACAGTGTTGAAACTTTAACAAGGTGAAAGAAAATTTTTAAAGCAGTAACTAAAGACAAACCTTTGGGTTGGTCCCTTCAATTTTTCCCAAACTCTATATGTGTGGGAGGAATTATTGATAGACAAACTTAAGAACACTGAGATGTAGGATACAGGCTACTGTTGATAATGAAAAAAATAGTGGTATTGATTGCTTCACCTTCAACAAGTAGGACAGGGAACAGTTAGGCAAATGGGGACACCCCTTCACATTGTGAACAGCCAAATACGAAACATCAGTAAAGATTAAAAATAATTGTCATATATGCTTAGTATTTGTGCTTTGATATAGACTGAGAAGAAGGCAATTTAATCAATTTGTTATACTCTGTGTGATATGCATGTCTCAGAAGTTTTTTGTTTTGAAGATGGTTTTGGAAAAAAAAAAAGAAAAAAGTCAAAGAGATTTCATTTACAGATAATATGCTAAAAGGCAGTATCAGAGAGGCCTAGAAAAATATAATTGTATGTAGATGGCAATAGAATTTAAAGTTATAAGACTAGAGAATAACATGGTAATGAAGTTTGGCCAGACAGGTAGGCAGGATTCCTTTCAGTGTATGGCATCAACGTATACCATTCCTGCTTCCTGCAAAATATTGTCTGTACACTCTCAATTATTCTTGTGAGAATATTTGGACTAATATTATTTTGTCTTTTTTGATGTGTCTGCAAACCCTCCTTCCTTACTGCCGCTCTATTTATTTTAATTGTTTTGGTTCGGTGGGGGGTTTTTTTGTTTATTTTTTGGGTTTTTTTAAAGATTGTTATACATAGCAGGTCAAGCCTTGCATAAAATTCCTGTTAAAGCAATATATTAGACTATGGAATCTGCCATACAAAAATATGATAAAGACAGTTAGTTTGCTATTATAAAAATGTGGCCAGCAAAAATTCACAGCCACAGCAAAAGAAAAACTGATGTTGAAAATTGGCACATTGAGACATTCTCACTGTTCAAGTCCAATTATCTCCTTGGTAACAAGTTCTTTCATTCATTACATATTGTGTTGTCAGAATAAACCATGTAATAGTGCTGTATCTGGGTCTGCACTGCTCCCGCAAATATGGAATATGGAAGCTTAAGTAGGCAACCTGCTAACCATTTTCTTATGCTTGCTGGAAAATTAAAATATCCATATGAATCCAGATCTGTCAGACTACAGTACTCTCCATTTTTCATGTGTAACTTTCTTTTAAGACACAAGTCCTCAGAAGTTAATGGATTCTGAGTTACTTACAGTCTGGTGAAAGAAAAAACTCCACTTGGCCATGATTTAAAATACCTCTCTCACCAGTAAACTGTGATTTTGCCATGCTAATAACCTCATTTGAATGACCACATTTTATACATTTAAAGATTTTTACAGAAGTTGAGTGGACTTTACCCAAAACACAGGTGGAATACACTGAGGTGATTTACACAGCACCCTAGACTCGAATTAAGTGGTTGCAGCTTTGTGTGCTGAATGATGTTGATTTTGTGGGATTTTTTCTCCTGATTCCAGCTTGATTGTAATTAGGATAATGGTTGCTGGGGGCTGAGAGTGGAAGAGGCCATTCATTCAATAATTATCAGGTCTAGTGTCAAGGAAACTGCTACGTGTGAAAAAGAACAAGGCAGAGCTGCACTATTATAGCCCTGTGGATGCTGCTATCTCTTTTGGGCCAAGATCCAAAAGCATTTTGTGGTCTAAAACAGCATCCAGAGATTTCAGCTGGATAGGAGCCCATTTCTCTTTGTTGCACAAGCACATAGGAAAAGATATTCTGCCACCCAAGACTTCCTTTTCAGTCTTGCTACAACTACAGACTTTAGAAAGGGGTTGGAAAGATGAAAGCAACTGGGACTGGATCACAGCTTGTATGTGGCTTTGACATGACATCTCTTTTGAAGTCATGGCAGCAGTGAAAGAGAATACCACAATATTCACCTCTCCATTGGTTCCTTCTGGACAGACAGGGAATCTGAAATATAGCTTTTGGAGCCAAGGAATACTATCACATAATGCCAATACAATTAGAAACCAGGAAAGACATTATATAAGAATGATGGGCGTGGCTGCCTTGTGTAGGAGAGAGCATTACCATTCACAGCAGGAATTATGTACCTTTTAGGTTAGAGCCTGCCAGCCTGCTTATATCCTGCTTCTAAGTTATTGGTATTAACTTGGCATGTTGTGTCAGTCATTACGTTCAATGTCAATCCTAAGCTTTTCTTACTAGTGGGAGCATTAGGACAGATAGCACTGCTGTGCATGAGGTAAATAAGTGTGCCCTCCTCTGTTAAAAGCTTCTCCCTGTTAGAGTGATGTTTGCTGCTGCAGCTGCTAATGGCACCCCATGCAGAGGTGAGTGAGCTGAAGGGAACAAACTAGTGTAGGAGATATAATTATCATAAAGTTATCAATTTTAGGTTGGTTAGGGAGGAAGTAAATTGAGGAATGAGTCAAGGATGTGATACTAATATTAGTGTTCACAGAATGTCCGAAAGACCAAATATCTGAATGTCCCAGAGAAAGCAGTGTCTCCCAAAGTCAGATGAAATGTCAAAACCAGTGCATATGTGATTCAAAAATGCTGATGGGAGTGGAATTGTATTTACACAGTTACATGCGTGTGAACCCATGAACATGTAATGATTTCATATCAAAAAGATATTTCAGTGGGCCTCCTTTCACCTGCATTGCATCACAGAGGTGATGTTTGCTTGAGCCCTGCTGTGTACGGTGCAGCTGACCTACATCTGGGCTTGCCCTGGCATGTACAGCTGTGTAGTGTTATCCAAAAGCACTCAAAAATTTCCTAGCCTGAAAGCTCTTCAGCTACATATGATATGTATATGTTGGCTGACAAATGCACACTCTCAAGTGTGTAAATGGTTACTTAGGAAAAGTTGCACTTTTCTTCCCCAGCTTCATCTGGAATGTTGTCTGAACACAGAGGTCTTCTCAACTGCAAGGACTGCCATGACTGTGGGACAGTAGGATAATTGTAGGACAAAGAACATGACATTATTACTGGACCTTTCAGAGGAAACTGCCACAATCAGAAATCTGATCTTCTGTCATTTGGGGTATTTCTGTTTTATCATCTGACAAAATGGAAAAAAATCATTCATAGCACTGCTTTTCTGCTAACCCTTTCCAAGTTTAACATCAATAAAACTTGATTTGTTTTTTCTGTGATGACTGACAAGAGAAGAGTTTCTCATTCAGACATGCTAGGTAAAATTTTTAACACAGAGCAAAAAGCTGCAGCCTATGGAACAGATCTATAAATGTCTGGGAAAAGTCTTTCACAACTGGAAGTTCAAGCACTTTCTCATAAAAAGATAAAAAAATGGATTGGTTTTGTAATGTCTTGTTTTCTTCTCATAGATCCTGATTACTGTTTCAATATTACACATACTGTCACATGGAAGGGAAGCATGATATCAGCATTTAAAAAAGTAACTTTAGTGATCATCCAAATACTCTCCATGTAACGTTGAGTGCACAAAGAATGCCAAAAGATGACCATACACGACCCACTGGAGTCTCAGTTAGATAAGAAATTGCTGAGTCCATAAAGAACAAAGTTTTCACTCCCCAAGACAGTGATAATGCCACTTAAAATACCTCAGTATTTCTGAGCTTTAAGCTAGCTGCTGTCCTCTGTAACTTCAGATGTATTTTAGGATTACTAGTGTTGAATTTGTAAAGAACTTGAGGTTTAATACAAATATTAGAGTCAAAAGAGAATTACAGATATGCATATTGCAGGGTGCTTTCACAAGATTCTGATACTGGAAGCTAAACAGAAATTAAAGTACTTCCAAAAGGAATTTGAATAGGGAATAGGGATTTTCCCAGCTCTGTAACAAGTTTATGAAATCTGTTTGATGTGTGTTTTTGAGGAGGACAGAGAGCCCTATGTTTAAGTTTTGAAATCATTTAGAGATCCAAGTAGGGCACTATTAACCTTCCACATTGGCTTTCCTAATTGCTGTTGGATCTCAGTGATTTTTAACCATGGACTATCCCTGTCTTCCATGATTAAACCATGGCCAAATTCTGACTCATAAAAATACTGCATATCCATGGTGGGATTTAATACTAGTGCTGTAAATTCTAGGCAGGTGGGAATTTGTATCAGCTCCATAGAATTTATGCAGATGTCTTTTTCATTGTCTCAGCTAAACAGTGATGTTTTCTGCTAAATTAAAGGCATTAAGGGAGTTGGTCCTGATGGGACTGAGGTTATACTCTGAGACTGATAAGAATGGAGGTTTTTCCCTTTACAAGTGAAGCTGCTCCATTTTGCGTGGTCTCAACTTCCTAAATTAGCCCTTTTCCTGTGCAATTGCTCTGACATTACTTCAGTTTCCCCAGCAATGATTTAAGTCTTAGTAGCTGACAGTGTTTTAAATACAACAGTGCTTGATCAAAGCAGATCTAGACTATCAAAACCCTACCTTTATTACTCACTCATATTTTTCCTATGCAGATTATTCTTCCTGCTGGTATGATAGGCCCCGCTGGTGAATGATAGGATTTACCTCAATGGGGTAAATGACTACAGGCTCTTCTTTTCTTTCAAGCCTTTTTCTATGTATTATGCATGTTTCTCTGTTTATTTACTTATGAATGTACAAAACTTATCTGATTGACCCTAGTTCCAAAGTGGCTGTGGCCTGTATCATCCTTTTCAAGTTAGAAGTATCATAAAAGACAGAGATTGCTTGGGGGCACCTGCAGTGAAATGGACATGAGGGCAAAAGAACAGACTCATAGAAAATCTTCTTTCATAAGTTCTTCCTTTTATGCAATAATACATAACAACAGCAACAACAACAACAACAACAACAACAACAACAACAATAATAATAATAATAATAATAATAATAACAACTAGTAGTGTAGTAGTAGTAGTAGCAGCAGCAGTAGTAGTGGTAGTAGTAGTGGTGGTAGTCATTTCCCAAGGGCTGGAAATTCAGTGCTCTTTAAGTTACAGAAAAAATGAGTTAAAAAAAAAAAAGGTGAGAGATTGTAACCCCTGAAGCTGGGGCTATTTCTTGCAGCATTTCTTCTGCCCAGCTCATTATCTGTATGTCTCATTGTCCCAGTGCTGTGTGTCCCATGGAGAGTTAAAAAGCGATAAACAAATAGATCTCAATTTAGCAGCAAATCCTTCTGGGAGGATATTGTAAAGCTGGAATTTTTCCATCTTCCAAATTTCCTGGTGATTTTGTATCTGAATGTTTTTCACATATGAAAGTCTTTTCATACCAGCTTGACAGGAAGCATTGCACATACCACGCTACTGAAAGTACCTAGAGTTTAAAGTGAGAGATGAACAACCTGGCTTAGCAGGGGATGCAGTAAGAATTCGTTCAGTCGTCAAGCCAAATCTCAAAATGACCCCAAACTAATTTGTGTCTGGCTGAATGTTGTCTTTGAATCTTATTTGTTCCAGGGTCCCCTGGAGAAAGAAGTGCATTTTGAGCTGATTCTTACATAGGGAAGCCCCATAACTCATGAGATTTGAAAAGAGCATCTGGTGAAAGCTCGGTAAGGGGTTGAAAAGAATGCATAAAAGACAGAAATAGGGCCCCAGTTCCTCAGAAACTGTTTATTCTGTCTGCTAAAATGTCTCTTTGGCTGTTTCTCTGAGTCATGCCATGATAGTAACAATACTTCGTGCTATTACAAGATGGGTTGGTGAGAGAATAGAAAAAGTAAGGTAGTTCCCTTTGCTCTAAGGCACCCTCAGTGAGTAATAAATATGGGTCTTCACATTCAATTCCAACTATCTTCAATAAAAGGATTGTTTATTTGCCACAGGGTAGAAAAATAAAGGCAAACCAAAGAAGAAATAGAAAGTAAAAGTTAAGCAGACTGTAAGCACAATAGACCAAATTACTTCAGGGATACGTTTGACCTAGCTAAAAATATTATTCCAAAAAAAAAAAAAAAAAAGCATTAAAGCTGGGCATGAAAGCTGATATCTTAAAACTCGTTTAGTGTCCAGGTCAGGCATCTAAATCTAGAACCTAGAATGAGAGTGCTTAAAAAAAAAAAAAAAAGAAAAAAAAAAAGAAAAAAAAGAATAAAAAGAGAAAAAGAGAAAAAGAATCTTTCCTAAGGTGGTCACATTTCTGCAGTTCTCACAAATGTGAGCAGTACCTGTGGGGAACTGTGTTTTGCACCTTTACAGTTCAAGCACTCCACTTGAAACAACCCAGCACAGAGCTGTAGTGAAACTTCAGGGCACAGTGTTGCTTTGGCATCTTTCCTCCCTGTCTTCCTGCCTCTGGAGATGTAATGAAAATTCAGTAAAAGACACAAACGAGCAGTTTTGAATCTGGATTACAGCTTTGCTATAGAAAATGGGTATTTATAAGCACTCAACTGCTGTCCTCATTGTCTTTGTTCCTAATTTGCAGTATTTTTTGCCTATGTTGTAGGCTCTCCAGTCTCTTCTAGCTTTTGCCATTTTGCTTGTTTAAACATTCCCTCTTATCTGTGGAAGCAGGGAAATGGGCTGCATCCAGGCAAGTATTGTGAAGTATAAGCTGTCCTTTCCTTTTCTCTTGTGATATATTCTTTCTTTTCAAATCTGGGAAAAAAAAAAAAAAAACAACAACAAAAAAAACAACAAAACTTTCAACTCAAGGCCATTTTTTAAAGGTATTTAAGTAACATAGTTCAGATCTAAAAATTGTGTAGTATTCTTATTTTCAGTTGATTTCAGTGGGAAATGAAGGAGGTAAATAAGAGTTATAAATACTTTCATCAACCTAGAGCCCATGCCAAGTATTGCAATACATCTCTCCCAGTCAATCAAATGGAGCCATTTTTGCTAAACAGAAACCTGTCCTTTTTACAGTAAAATTGCCTTAGCAGATGCTTTGGGAGCTGCATGATCTGACCTGTGCATTTTAAGCAGTATAAAGCCCATTTGTCTCTCATTATTTCACATTCAGTTTAGGTTTACTCTCTTTTTGTATTGTTTACAGCATTAATGATTTGCATTTAATCAACTAATTCCAGTCCAGTTCCATTGGATAAATTTGTTCTCCAAGTGTCCACGTAAAATCCTATTAGTGTGTTTTCTCTCAGCACATTTTGGGATACAATAGCCCATTACTATGAAAAGGGAAATAACTGTACTCCTAGGCAGGTGAAGTGTAGCATGGCATAACTGCTGTGCTACTAAATTTTGTACTCACATTTTGTTATACAGTATAATTCATATCAGAAATGTAGGATGGTGGCTTGTCACACGTGGTATGTGCTGTGGGGTTTTTTTAAGTTTTAGCAAAAATCAATCTAGCTGCATGAGCTGTGAGAGCAGGAGCTCCCTCCCCCACCTCTTCCATATGTTCTGAATTAGCTGCTGCATTCACATGAGCAAAACAGAGCTGGAAATAGAAACTGGAGCCCAGATCCTCCTTTGGCATAAACTGCATAAACTAGTACAGTTACAGTGCAGCTTAAATGCATGGGTTGGTGTAAATAAGTAAAGATATGGCCCTTAAGATTTCACTTATTTCATAGTCTTAGTCACTTAAAGAAAAGCATCTGTGCTTTGCAGACTACTAGTTCACTGTTGTAAAAGAGGATGTCCCCTTTGAAAGTGCTGTGCTTTACATCTTCTTAAAAAGTGGTGGTAGAAAATTTAAGAAATGTTAAGTCATTAAGTTTTATGGTGCTTTCACAATGTCATTAAAATTGCTCAGACTAGAATATTAACTATAGAAAATGAGGAATCTCAGTTGTTTTTGTCAATGTGTGGTTGAGTTAAGGACACCATGCAAACACAACTGGGAAATCCTGAGAAAGCTCTGAAGCCTGGGAAGCCAGGAAGGGTTTACTGAAAGCAATTTGTGCTTGAATAGCCTGAATTTTTTCTGTGGTGAAATGGCTGTCTCTGTGGGTAAGTGGAGAGCAGTGGATGTTTGCCTCAAATGTAGCAAACCTTTTGACATACTCTGGAAAAACATCCACATAACTTCACTGAGGAGATAAGGTCTTGGATGTGCAGTAGTAGTTAATGACAGGAAGTTGAATTGGCAGCAATCTGATGTTCCTGGGAATCTGACATTGAGGTTGATCCTGTTCTTCATCTTCTTCAAAAGCCCGGGTGATGGGCTGGCGTGGATGAGTCGTCTGCAAAAATTATGGTGGTACAAGTCTGGGGGATGCAGCTGGCATGCTGCAGGGCAGGGCTTGCCAGATAGGAACCTCAATGAGCTGGATGAATGGGCAGTAAGAAATATTGTAAAGTTCAGCAAAAGCAAAGGCAAATTCCTGTTTCTCGGATGGAATAAACCCATGAATGGATACCAACTGGAGTTTACTGGGGTAGAAGCAGTTCTCTAGAAATAGACCTTACAGTCCTGGTAGTGTTTAATGTGCCAACACTGAATCTTTAAGGGGAATAAAGCTAAACACATCCTGGGCTGCATTAGCAAGATTATATTCAGCAGGCTAAACAAAATGATTTTGCCTTCTGTTCAGTTCTGACAAGCCACACTTGAAGTGCTGTGTCTGGTTAAGGAGCACCTTAAAAGAGTTGTTGACAAGCTAGAAAGAGTCCAGAGGAGGGCTGCTAAGACACCGAGGAGACTGGAGGATGTGACATACAAGGAAAGTCTATGTTTCTGTGTGTGTGTATCTAATTGCAGTCTTTCATTATCTGAGGAAGCATTAGAGACAGCACAGAGCCCGACTCTTCTTCATGCATAAAAAGGGGATGAGAGATGACAGCAACCAGTTGCAGAAAGGGAAATTCTGACTAAAATATTCTTAACATAGTGTGTTGAGACAGGTTAACATGCATGGAAGTGTATTTAAGTGTGCAAGGTCCATCCATGGCTGATGGTGTATAGAGTAATTTCTAGGGAAAAAGAAAAGGGTAAGAGAAGGAGAAACAGACAGATGGAAAGAAGGTGGTGGGTAAACTGTTCATGGGACAGATGGGAAGTGATGAGGGTTCCCAGAGGAACACATTCCTGCCTCCTATGCAGCAAGGTTCCCTTACAATAATTTTTCCACAGTAACTCTGTAGTTTCCACCAGCCCTTGCTCAAGCTCTGGGCTGGTTGCTCCTGCCGAGGAATGTTAGCACTGCCTGGAGCATGCTTTGATGAACAGCAGGTGCCATGCCCTGCCTGGCAACTGAGCTTTGTGGATGTACATTGTTGGTTCTCTAGTGTAATCCAGATGCTACATCTGGAGGGAAAAGGGGCAAAGGGAGAAAGAGGAGGTGACTGTCACACCAGCAGAAACCACCTCTCTGCCACAACAGCACTACCACTGTTTGGAGGTGCTTGAAAGAAACAGCATGAAGAAGCAGCTTGAAAGCAATGAAAGAAAGACACCATGGCAAAGGTCTGGAAAGCACTGCCCTGGCACCTGGTGTGAAAAGGAGCAAAGCTGGGCATGAAAAAAGAGAAAAGGAGGTCTTCAACATTGCAGGCAGAAGGTCTTCTGCAAGCCAACAGGTTAAGGCATCTATGGCACTGTGCAGCAAGACTCAAAGGGAGAGTCACTGAGAGAGTGGTGTGGCACTGGGTCAGGATCCCAGAGAGGCTGTGAAATCTCACTCCCCACAGACACCCAACGCTTGACTGGACAAGGTCCTGAGCAATCCCACCCAAAAGTAACCTTGTTCTGAGTGTGGATTTGGACTAGATCATGCCCCGAGCCCTCTTCCAAATTAGATTTCCTTATAAACCCCTGTAATTATTGTTGTGTACCATAAGCACTGTAAATATCTTTCAATTGGTGACTAAAGGCTTAAAATCTTGTCTAAAATTTTCTGTAAGGGGAAAAGACGGAGCTCATGCTCACATTTTTTTATCTCCATATGAAGATGATTAAAAAAGATTATTTTAATTGACATAATTTTTATAGGGACTTAATCTTTCTTTTACTTTCTTTGGATTGAGAGTTATGAAAAATGTAGAAGATGATTCAAGCATAAGTACCAAAGACACTGAAGGTTTTGCAGCTATATTTGACTCAATAGTGAATTCAAGGAAAGCTATAAAAATGAAGCTTTCTTAATATCACAAAATCTTCCTAATAATACTATTCATAAAAATAAAAGTGTTTACTACTTGAACTAAATGTCACCCAAACATTAAAAAACCATCCACACATGTCAATTCTATTTTCTTTCCTAGGCTTTCCAAGAGATATTCTTGGAGAGATTGTCTTTTCCTAGGTTTATAAAAAGGAACAAGAATAGGTGAGTAAATTTATGTAGAATATGCATCATCTGGTAGTTATGTAAATGAAACCTGAATTTTTTATTTACTATAAACCAGAGTTCAGATAAATGTGGCCCTGACCATATTTTGACTGAATTCAGTCAATTCATGCTAGGTCCAAATTTAAAAGCAGCTTCCAGTACAGTGACCAGACACTGTGCAACCCAGCCAGCTACATTACAAAAAAGTTTCTTTAGAGTTACAGGTCCTAACTAGCACTTGAAAACTGCAGGGATTATTTTTATATGCTTTAGAAGGGTAAGTGAAAGAGTTATGGAACTGATGTCATTCCTGTACAAATGCATGGACTAAAATATTTTAGTGAGCAGGAATTTGGGATGGTGTTCTTGTCTATATTGGGTGATGGAAAAATTCCTACACAGTGCTACATCCAGCTGAAGAGAAAACTACATTCATGTTTTGCCTATTTAGTGCAATATTTCCATCTTGGCAGCATTTTAGAAAATGTGGGGATTTGGTTGGGGTTTTCTACTGCTTTATCTGATTAGCTACATGATTATGACTGATGCATGCAGACCACTACAAAAACTGTCGGACCTTTGTTTTGCAGGAGGGAATTATTCTGTCCAATTATTTATTTACAAGATAAAGGGAGGTGCTAGAGGCTCCTACAAATAAACACAAGAAATCAAGAGCAACCCATGGGATATCAGGGTTATTCTTTCTCCATGTTTAAAGTTAACCAAGGGCACAGTGCCATTTATTCTGACGGAAATCCAGCTGTGTACCTTTGCCTGGGATGAAGAAGGATGTCTTTCAAAGTACTATTGGATATGTGCAGACTCATCCTTAGCCTATATATACAAGGGTTAGATTTATCTACTTCTTCTGAGATAACTGAGAAGACTATTTTTGGTTTTTTCCTTTATGTTTTGGTTATACTTATTCTATTTTTGAACCACTAATGCTTTATGGAGAGATAAACCAAAGCAGGAACCTGTGGATGTCTTATCCTAGATTTAGAGAGGGGAAGAGGGTAGTAAGGATATCTAAGGCTGTTTTGCTTTGCCATTGTGTCTCCTGGTCTGTTGTAAATTAAACTAGTCTGAATGAGATTCTTAGGACACTGCTTTCTCAGATAATGGAAGAGAAGGTTGGAGGGAAGCTGAAAAGACCAGCTGGTTTTAGCCCATCTCCTTGATTTAAAGTTGGATTAACCATTCTTATATTGAATATTAGAAATCTGTCCCTAATAACCAATTTTTACTGTCAAATAATGCAAAACTGGGGGTGCTGTACTTACCGCTGAGTGATCTCTTGCTTTCTACTCAGTCTGCCATCAACTATGCACTGCAGCATTTGCAGAAGTAAATTTGATGGAAGAACTGAAAATGCAGGAACAACCCAACACATACAGTCACGTTTTCCTTGGTTTTTTTCTTCATTGCACAGTTCAAGAGAGGACTAACTAATGTATTCTATTGTTAATTTGCCTTTGTTAGATATTTGTAAGATATTACTCGCTGGGTCTAGAGATAGAAGGGTATATCTTCTGCTAATCCAACCCTCTCGAGGCATTTTAGCAGCTAATCTGTTTGAATCAAATCAGTCCTGCTGCATATGATTATTTTGGGGCCAATTTAATTTTTATTAGTCATGGGTTTCAGTCACCTACAGTTGCATGACTATAATTGCCCTTGAGCACACAGAATTCCTTTGTAAATTTGGTTTGAAAATACATCGGGGTTGTCCCGCCCCCTCTTCACCTATTTGTGCACTGCTAATCTTATCATGCCTAGATTCGTGCCCTCTGAAATATAGGTTGGCAAAATAAGACCTTTACAGGCGAAATTGGTGAGTCAATTTGCCTTCTAATTGTGGGATTTCTCAAGTGAATTTAGTGCTTTAGAATGTGGTGCCTATGGCACCCATGAAAGGATTAGTTTATGAGGGCCAGCTCTTAGAAACAGCCCAACAATAGTGCCTTATCCTCAGGATCACTTATCAGTCAATGGGAGTTTGTTCTCAGGAGGGCCAGAGCCAATGGGTAAACTCCTGTTTATGCTAGCTGAGGAACTCTGTCTTCAATGTTTGGATAAATTATCACTTTGTATCCTGTTGAGGTAGAGTAGTAGGGGGAGCTTAGAGGAGTCTTCAGCTTTTGCTCACGCAGCTTTGAGTCGCTTCACTCCCACCCATGCAACAGAATAAATTTATTTTCACATGTTGCCTCATCTTAGGCTTCCCCTTTCCCAACATAAGTCCCCTCCAGCTGAACCAGTGAAGCTGGAGCTTCATTCCCAAGAACTGCATGGATCTTATGGGGTCCGGACAACCTGGGACTTCATAACAAGGAAGGTAATAGTGCCTCTAATGAGTGCCAGAACGAATAATGATTTTTCTGCTGTGGTTAGTGAAGAGAAAGTGACAACTCACTTAGTAGCAACAGTGTTGGTTTGGAGAGCTGGTTTGGAACTAATATTCCTGGTACCATTATTACACCACTCCAGGCACACATCTGGGTTTGCATGGACTGGATTTCTGCATCTGGCGGTGAACATTAAGTCCTAGATGTTTGTGTTTGATTGGTGTGACTTGAAAAAGTGCTTCTGGTTTAACAAATATAGGGTAAGAACAAATGAAGGGAAAGCCACACTATCTCTTCTAATAACATCCTCTCTTTACTAAATCTCATAGAGATGTAGCAGACGTCGGTGGTATTAATATTATGGGACTTAGCTGATGCTAAGAAGCATTTGGGAAAACTTTGACTGACTAGCTCAGGCAGTTGCTAATGAGGATATATCACTTACAGGGATATGGCAGAGTAAAGAGGTTTATTTCTCAGTGTGCTATTGCCCCGTCTGAGAGATGAGAAAAATATTCAAGCAAATGGGAAACATGAGGAGTTGTAAACCTCTGTCCTGATGATATGAAGCTGCTAAGAATGGTTTCCTCCCTACCTAAGAGACACCATGGTGCCGTGAGCTACAGGAGGGATATTTTTGCATGGAGATCAACACCCAGGGGCAACAGCCTCGAGAGAATACACCCAAGAGCTGCTATCCTAGGCAGAGCCTAGTGAGAAATGGCTTGAGGCACCCAGGGGGCTTCCCTGTGCAAAACACTCCCCCCGGATGAAAGAACAGAAATGTTGCTGATTTCAGACACACCAAAAGTTTCAGGATGTAGCTCTGTCTACCTCTGCGGAAACAACTCATCATCCTTGTTACCCTTGAGACTTCTGGCTGATGTATCCTTCTTCCATTAGCCACCTAATTCTCTGAGGCTTCTCTGAGAAGGAATCATTCTGCTTTTCTCAAAGCACAGGAAAAGGGATTTATTTATTTGTTTAGATGTTTTTCTGGGCTGTGCTTTTCCCTTCTGACAATGGAGGTGGTTGGAATGTGTGAATAGAGATAATGTGGACAGACTGATCTGCACTAAATAAATCTCAAGACAGATTCTGTGAGAAACCTATTTGAAATGTCTTTATAATTTTAAAAGAGAAAAGTTCAGCCACAAGATTTTACCAAGGATACAATGACTTATTGTGTTATGGACTCCAATAAAGCTTGGATTCAAAAATAGATACAGTCACTATGAAATCATGTGCATGAATTTTTCAGATTTCTTCCCAACCTTGGAGTGTATTTGCAAGTATACAATTCTTAATAGTATGTTTCACCTAATACAACTGAATTCTCATATTGTCATTGTGGGAAGTAATGTGACATTAGGTTTAGTCCCACTGAAGCTAATGAAGTTCTCTGGGGACTACTCAATGTAGCCAAAATTGTTTTAACCCTAGTGTAATGCAGAATAACAGCAATTGTTCAGGATATATGCATTTCACTGTACAACTCCCTCAACTACTTCAAAACCCAGTGTTAAATGCGGTCTTTAGGCATCTATATTTTTCCATCCAGAGGGAAAACACCCAACAACAAAACCTCAACTGTAGACTTCAGGGTTAAAACAGTTCTGCATTTCTGCTCATGCCCTTCATGGTATCTTTCAGAAGGAGGGTAAGCATAACTGGAAGCCCGTAAGCACAATTTATATGCATTTTAAATGGGTTGAGCTAACGTTCAGTTTAATTGGAAAGAGGCCTGAATGCAAAGCCTTCCCACGCTGTAGAAATCCATATGTTAAAATGCTTTTTTTTTTTTTTTTTTTTTTTTAGAATTTCACAGCTCTATAGCCAAGAGTTGCTAGAACAAAGACCCTGTGCCGTCCTGTTTTGAAAATAAACAAATTGACAAATCTGTTCTTTGTGCCACAGCCACCAGTTCCTCAGTATATTTGCAAATGCAGAAGCATAAAGCTGAATAATCTGCTTCTCTCAAGACTGCACATTAGGCAATTAAGGGAGTATGTTTGCAGGCAGCCACGCTGGGCATTAGGCACTCAACTATTAACAATAATAAGAATTGGGCATTTAATTCCCTTCATGGGGATGAAAATGTATCTCTGCTGTTTAATGCAAGCCAGTGTAGTATTATGTGATAAACATGGATCAATAGCAAAGGATTTTTAAATTTAGAATGCCGTTCCTCTACCACAGAATTGGCAATAGAGAGTGTTTCCCAGTAATAGAATCAGTCTACCTTTGCTGAGACAGGAGCAAAGTTATCTGAGGAAGTAGCAACACTGTCATTTATTTTAATGAGGCTTGTTCTCCAGAAAATGCTGTTTCCGCACTCTCGGGAAAGTTCCAGTAATGCTATAAAAAATGAAAAACCCTAACAAATGCTCAAGCTTGTCTGTGTTTATATAACCTCAGATCATGGCATATAACAGGGCCCTGTGTTCATGCAGTAGCAGAGTTATTTAACCATGTGTGTCTGCCTTTGTTGAATATTCAGCTTTTTAGTCCAACTGATAAACTGATTGTCATGTATCCCTAGGTGATTCATCTGTTTGTTGAGCACTAAAACCTCAGATTCAAACTTCCCCAGATGGATACTGAAAAACCTGTTACTTTTAGAACATTAGGGATTCATTATCCTCATTCCTTTCCATGGCATTTTTTAACAACCTTTTGGCTTGCCAGTCCCATCCCAGTTGGAGGGATGAAAAGATCCCCCAACAAATCAGTTTTGCTGTGGGGCTTGCCAGTGTGCATCTAGGGAGAAAACCAGGCCGAAAGTGGCACACAGGCTCCATTTACTTGAAGTTTATATTTCATCAGCCTAGCAAATCCAATGGGAAACTTAATTTCTAAACAAGAACATTATTGAATTACAGAAGCTGTATTTAGATCAATCAGTTCATGCCAAAATTATTAGACTTCACCAGGAAAAAATAAATTTTTGACTAGAAATATCAGCAGACACCGGCACTACTTTTGTTAAATGTAATTGTACTGTACTTTAGTGCACTCTTACCTGATGCTGAAGACCCAGCATCTGCTTCTGACATTTTGAAAAACCTAAGAACCTTGTACCTGGATGTTTACAAATATTTTGTCAGGTAATCACACAGTCTGGGTTAGAGAGAGATTTCTGTTAGGGGAGTGCATTTGACCATTTTTTTCCCCCGCTTGTGCCACTGCTTTCTTGCATGCTAGTGCAAGTTTTTGGTGAAGGAGAGCTTGTTCAAGAAGACAGTCTGGGAAGTTTAGAGAGTACAAACAGAAGAAGCAGCAAAAGAAAAATTATGCAATGGTATAGAACCAGTATAAGCATGTGGTGAAAATCTAGTGTTCTTTTAGCAGGCATGCTTTTTTGTGCATGCTAGTTAGTTTCTTTTAGAGCAATGAGTTGTCATGCCTTCTCACATACAAAGCTGTGGGTTTATTATAGATTAACTTGTGACACTTTTAACTCTCCTGAAGCAATTTTGAAATGTAAATTAGACTAAAAGCTTAGACAATGTTTGTTCCACGAAGCAGTAGTTGATGAAAAAGTGATGAGTAAAAGTTATGGACCTCTCATTGGCAATTAAGCCTTATTAATGGAGAAACTTCATGCTAGGAAATTGGGGTTGTCGTGCTGTATGATTCAGAAAGAGTGGGCAATGTTTGTAGCAGTGTGAAATGGAATTTGAGCTCAGCAACAAAATAATTTCTTCTCATACACCAGCAACAACTTATTCCTGATGCCTCTAAGGAAAAAAACAGCTTAAACTGGAAAAAAAAGCAAAACCAGAAAGGCACAGACTTTTTCTTCAAAGTATAGTAAATGATACTTGTTAACACTTGCATTTAAGGTAGCAGTCAGTTTACTGTAGTCCACAATAAGGTTCATAATCTGCATGGTACTTTTTGAAATTTGTCTTTTGCAAATTCCAAAGATGAAGCATAATTGAAGAATTCTGTGGTAAAGATGGCTAACAGTTGCCCTTTCACCTTGTCATTTCTCTATTGAGAGCTTTAAGAGAAAGAGATAAAATATCTTGCTGGCAAAAATGCTATATTGTGTGGGGGTTTTTTTTACTGTTAAACTCTTTTTTATAAATGAAAGCCAAATTCCACATGTGATGAAGCCTTTTTATTCTGTTGTGGTATAGGTTGTAAAAGATTAAGTTACAGTGTTCTGATTCTATTTTCAATGTATGTTTTATGGACAAAAAGGAAAAAATGTATTTAATAACATTTTTATTAAAGTCATATCTTTGGCAATTTCAGCCTGTAAAATTCCATAAAATGGAATATCATCCAAGGTTAATCCAAGGTTATCCATGAAGTATCGGCATATTTATGCCATGCTACCCTTCCCTGTGCTTCTTAGATAAACACAGTGCATATGCAATGCATGACTTTAAATGTGCAGAAAAAAATACCAATCCCTTTGAAGCCAGCAGAAGGTTTGTCAGAGAAAATACCCAGGCAGTAAGGATGCTACAAGGGATAAGCAAAACCCACTTGGTTGTTTAGATGCCTATTAGAGGTCAACAGCTTAATGCAGAAGCTGTTTGCCACAGCAGCATAACAGAGTTGTTTGCTGTCAGAGGCAGTGCTACCAAGGTGAGATGTCTGGTCAGGTGTATCAAGGGATACAGTGTAAAACATGGATCTCTGCTTTACAAATACCTGTGTCTCGCTATGGGCGATGCGTCTGCTGCTATGACGTTACTCAGTGGAATTAAGGAGCCCAGGCTGCTGTCCTGAGCAGATACTTATCTTTGATACTGAGGAACTGATTGGTGTAAGCTAGTTAATGCCACAAAATTAAGGGAATTATCCTTCAGAAATAAAGAAGCGATCAGATTCTTCAAATGCTCTGAGTCTAAAAATGAATGACTTACCCAATCCTAGAAATAGTCCTGCCTAATTTTATAATTCCTCTAAATTAGACTAGCCACATGCTTACTGCTAAGCTCAAATCTGTCTGCAGGATCTAACATATGTTAAATCATGTGTCTGATTCCCTGCAACCTATTCTGTAACTCAAAAATGCACCAAAAAGCTGTCCTGTAATTTCCATGATCTACTGGCAACTGAAAACAAATTGTGACTGTGTTGCTGAAATTGTCATGACCCAGGAACATTTCGTGATAAATGTGTTTGTACAAAAACCCATCAAACCCAAAAATGAGGAGAAATCTGTGTTTCCAGGGAATATTTTACTTTCTTGCAAAAAGCAAAAGCTGAAATGGAAATCACTTTTCTCACCACAGAAATACAGTCACCTCCAAATAACTATTTTTGGAAGTTTCTTGTTATAGCTCTAATTGACAGACTGTGAAGAGTTACTTCTTTTGAACATGTTGAACCTTAGTAATTCCTCTTCTGATTTTGTGAAAATGCAAAATCAAGAGGGATTTTTTAAGTATGTACTCTCTTTGGAAGGGAAGTAGTTTACGGCATATTGAAGCTAAGAAATAAAATTCAGGTCACACTTGTGAAGGACTGCCCTGATTTCTTTACAGACAAGTGATTTCAGCATGTAATATTAGGCACTTGGTTATTTGAAACTTGAATTTTTACTCATAGCTTCTTGACTTAGGCAGCTTTTTTCTCCTGGATACAGTTGCACAGTGCTTGGTTTCTATACAAGTGAGTGGGGAAAGCTCTCTTATGATGATGGTGCAAAACCCAAGTGAAATCATTTGTAAACTATCCAGCTTGGGCAGGCCAACCAGTTCCTTCTTCTCTTTCCTAAGAATTACCATCTGCATCAGGCTAAAATTGACTGGTAACTCAGGAAAACCTCAGACCCTGATTAATGTCAAGGTTAGTCATCGCACAGCCCTTGACTTGGTGAGTGTTACATCCCACACTGCCCTCTAATTGACCTCGACATTGGGCTTGTGGAGGGAGCACTGATAAGGGGTGAATGACAGTTCAGCTGCATGCAAGCTCTGAGCCAGGTGACTGAGTCACCCAGACCTTGTGGATCACCTTCTCTACGTGGGTGATGCTGCAGGCTGTGACTTTTATGCTGAGGGTGCAGAGCTAAAAGCACCCAACCTGTCTCCTTCAGTGCCTGCTTTGCTTCCAAATGCCACTGGTTTTATAAGGTAGCAGAATCACTCTTTTGACAGGCCCAACAAGAAAAAGCATTAAAAAAACCAAAAAACAAAAAACCCAAGCAAATAAAAAACCCCCAAAAACCAAACCAGAAACTTGGGAGAAAAGCTTCTGCTTTTTAAAACAGAGAAAAGTTCCACTGAGTGTACTCCACTGCAGAGTCACACAGTGTCAATGCTTACCCTCCCATAATCAGTTGTTAGCTATCATCTCCCCACTTTGATAGTTATCTCTCACCTTCTTAATCAAATTGTCATAAATAGGTCAGGAATTCTTGCTACTGGTTTTATTCAATAACACCTCTTTATCTCTTACTTGTCCTAAGTCCCATCCAATTTTCTCCTACTTTTCCATGTGCTCTGTTCTCATGACAATCACTTCTGTTTGATTGCTGCTACAAGGCTCTGATTGCAATTCTTCACTTATGAAAGAGTGCCGGGACTTGGGGATTAGGGTTGTATTCCAAATTCTGCCAAAAACATCCTGACTTCAGGCAGTGCATTCTGGATACACGTTTGGTTATACAGAATATTTGTTTACTCCAGAAGAAAAGAATAAACAAGACTCAGGAAAATGAATCCCAAAATGATTTTATATGTTTCCTGGCAGAATTCACAGGCTATAGCTCACAGTTATTTTAAATACGTTTTACCTCTGATAAAGTAGTGCTTCTCTTGTGGGAGGCTGAAGGTGTATCCCTGTTAATGATTGTGAGATTGTCCCTAACGAGCTTTCCCAGAACACGGCCGCTGTCTGACACCAGTCTGATAAGTGTGAATAAACCGCTAACAATCTTAGTTCATTAACAATGGACCTGGTTGGTTTGGCTTCCTTATTTCATCGTGGCTTCGCTTTTGCAGATTGCATGTATTACAATAGGATTTATCTTAGTAAAAGTATTGGCTTTTAATTGTGGGATTATACTGTGTAATTCCCAGCTCACCCATGGGAATTCTGCTGTTTTTCCCCACTGACTAAAAGGAGATGAGTTTTCTTCTGGTTATTGCACAAGCCTGGGAACTGGGGAGTCCAGCTTTTATTCCCAGTTGTGTCTGTGAATTTCTTTGGGATTTCTCAGCGCCTCAGTTTTACCTGAATAATGGCATTACTTACCTTTTGATAGGAGTGCTAGGAAAGTCCCTGGGTTGTTTGCTGCTTCACTGAACATGAAGTTGCTCTGCACTTACTGAGGGCAGATCAGTCATTCAACTAATTCAAGCAATAGCTGGAGACACTGTGATTCTACAGAAAGTCGCAGCCTGTATCTTGCTGTGTAATGTTGTGCATAAACTGAGTATCACTGTTGTCCCAGCTCTATTGGGTGCTCTCTCCATGGTTTAAAGGGGAACATTGAGGGATGCTGTGGCAATCTGAGCAACTGAATCTTACAGGGCTCTCTGCAGCACCTGAACATTTTAGAATCTTTCTTAATTAAATTAACAATCTGTTTAAAATATTCCCATTGTTTTTATCTACCCTTCCACCCCACCTACATGTATAAATATATAAACATACACTCACACACACTCTTTAGACTGTCAGCTTCTCTCTCTTCTTTGTCCAGGCTGACAAAAATATGCACCAAAATGATAAATGCCAAAAAAAATCCCAAGAAATGAGAAACAAGGGAAGATTTTAAATAGCTGTTCCTTTCACATATAAATTGTTCTAAGGGATTGTTTTTATTCAGGAGTGATATTGTGAAGCTAATTAGATATTAAATTTTTTTTCAACACCCTCCTGTATATTATCATTATGCCAAGAGTAGGTGTACAATGCTTCCTCCTCTATAGTGAAATTACTTAGTTATATAATCATATTAAGATGACTAAGGAGAGTAGATAATATTTGGAAAATGCTTTTAGATTTCAGGAGCTTTTAGTCCCACATATATATATATATATATGAATATACATGCATAATGTGCATACATACATATATTCTCTCGTATATGTATGTGTGTATACACATGTGTATAGCTATAGCTCCTTTGCCTCTCCACTGTGCAGTGAAAAGACTTCCATAATGTCCCTTTCATAAGCTATTTTATTTCACAAAACTTTCTCATCTCCGAATGACCAGTTTTAATCACTATCATCCAGTCCTCTAACAGGGTACAATAAAATAAGTATTGGAGACCAATTACTTAATCAACTCAGTAACAGGTTATACTTACACTGTTCCACTGTGTGTATTCATAGTGCCAGCACAAGCTTCTGCTGTTCCATCTTTGTTATTTTATTTTTTGCTTTCTACCCTGCAGCAGCAGCAGCAGCTCTGATTGCGACAACCAATAGACATGGTTGGCAGCATGAAATGTAAAATAACAAAACCTACAGTCTGCCTTGCTTTGTGGATAATATGCTGCAACAACCAGCCATTTCCTGCCTGTGGCTGTGTCAGCTGAGCCATCCACAGTCCATTTTTTCATTGGTATTATTTTTTTCAGTGTCTATGAAATCTGGAATGGGACACAGCATGCTTGGAATGTGGCCAGTATCCTGTTGAGTTAGTAGAATGGAAAGAAAATAAGAAGTACACTGACCTAATTTCTTTGACTAAATATACTGGGCCATAACAGCAAAAGTAAGGAACAAGTTTATTCTTTGAATTATTTTTCAGATGAAGTAGCTTAGTACAATAAATTACAAATGGAGATGGAGATAAGGTAGTGAAACCTACTCACCAGGCTCTCCATTGGCTTCAAACATCTCTTTACATTCCAGGTCTCAAAGATTTAAAAGTAGGTTTCAAATTTTCTTTTTGTTATTTTTCTACCTAATTTAACCTATCTGAAAGTTTCTGCCTTTTTTTTTTTTTTTTTCTGTACCTGTTTCAATTAGAGTAGTTAAATAAAAAGCAAAGAAAAAACTCAGTCAGTGTATTTTTCCATTATGTGACAAGTAGCAACACTTAGGATTTGTGGAGATTGTGTCCCTTACTCTCTGGTGTGAGCAGAAATGCAGCTGGATGCATTTGGAAGTGAGGAGAAACATAATAGCCCAATCAGTTAGTTTTTCAAATGCAAAGTAGAGATGTACTTAAAACCTGATGATAATCTAAACTGAACAGCTTGTGCCTACCTTTGGCTCCCCCACACCTGTGCCATTCATGCTGCCATTCCAGGCAACAGTCCTGCTCCAGCAAGGACCGTGCCAAGGGGTCGGCTGCTCTCTTCTAGGAACTGTGTCCTAAGAAGGACCTAGGAAACCCTGTGACCTCTTTCTCAGTTTCTTCATTCATAGAATGAGGAAAATGATCTGTCTCCATCTTTTCAGAATACCTGGGTATATCTGATTGCAAAGTGGTAGAGCACAATGGGAGCCAAAGAAAACTGTTCTCCAATGCCATATGGCCAGACAGGTTGCCAGCATTCAGAGATAAAAAAGTCAGATTAAATTATAAGTCCTCCCTCAAAAAAAGGCCAAACCCAACAACAACAACAAGAAGAAAGCCAAAAGCCCCAAGAACAAATAGCAATTAAAGGCTTGATTTAGCACTAATAATCAAAATGCATTTCAGAAATGCCTGGCCAAATAAACATTCCCTTGCAGCACCCCACCTGCTGGTACTGGCAGAATAATAATAGTACCTGCAGTACTCATCCAGTACATCCCTGCTTTTGTTGTCTTCAGACCTACAACATAAGATACCTATCTTACTGCCCTCCTGCTTTTCAGCTTTCCTTTCCAGAGGTCCCTCCCAGAATGTTCAAAAACTCTAGAAAGAATTATGCGCTAGGTGTGAATGAGTGAAACTGGATTTGACTTGGTCCTGAACTCTTGCCTAATTCAGAGACTGTTCAAGGTGAATCCTGAGTTTGTTTTTGACAGCCTCTGTCCTCAGCTTTGAAATCCTTTGTCATGGGACACAGAGGCCAAGATCGGAAGAGAGAAAAGGGAGGGATCAAACACCTGAGTGAGGGCAAAAAGGACATTTTGATGAAACTTGTAGATGTTTCTGTCCAGGAGAGTTTTTCCTTTCCCTTATGACCACATATGAAGATGGGCCAAAGTGCTTTAAGGTATCCTGTTTGACTTGGCAGAGAAGTGAAGAAAAGTGATCTGTCCAAAATGATGGCTTGGGGAGTCCTGAAGACAAAAGCCCAGGATAAACCGTGCACTAGTATTTCTCCAAACAGCCTGAAAACACAAAAGCAGGAATCCCAGGATCTCGGCAATTTATGAGTTGGACTCTAGCTGTTTTTCAGGGCAAGGGTTTGCCATGCAAGGCTTTCAGAGACAACAGCTGTTTTATAGAACGTTCCTGTTAGCAGGGCTGGCTGAGCAGAGCTAGCAGTGTGGCCATACAAGGTCTGGGCAACAATTTCAGGCAAACACTATTATTTGGTCCATTTTTATTTCAGACGAGAGGTTTCTTTGCATGTGAATCCCCTACCAAAATCCATTCATTGTAAGAACTGACAGAAGTGAAACTAAGTGAAGGAAAGCAGATGGCTGAGACACGTTGAAAAGAATCAATAGCCCCAGTTCTGATGCATCGATATTTTGGTGTGGACACATTCAGAATTGATGTCTAAATGTCAGCTGGGCCCAATTTGCAGCATTTCAAAGCTGCCTTTGTGTTTTGAATTCAGCAGCACTGAAGGTCAGAAGTTTTGCTAAGTATTTGAATCCAATGATACATTTTGCAAACATTCATTTTAATTTGAAGATATTCTTTTATCTTGTCCCACTGGTAGTAGCCAAGGTGGAAGAACATAGAGCAGGCATAAGTTCAAAGCTTGGTCAAAGGATGACAGTTGCTTATGCTATCTTGACTCTGACACTCCCAATATTGCTCCTGAAAAACTAGATAGCTTCTAGTCTGATTTTTTCTAGTGTAGAATTATATTGTATTAATAAGTTCCTTTCTGTCTGAATGCGTAAAGATACTGCAGCAAATAAAACTCTTCACTGAGTTGGTTGATTTTGATGTGTGCATCTTTTGAAGTAGAAAGAAGAGTGTGTGGCTATTTAATAGGAAGCGTTGATAGCACAGAAAAGAACATAAAAGATATGTATTTTCTTTTTAATGCTATACATTTAAATTATCAGAACTTCAATTAGTGCAATGTAGCAAATTGTCTTTAGAACTACCAAAAATGTGCATTTAAACCATCTGAAGAATTAGTTATGAACCTTAAAACTCTATAAAAACAAGAGCTACATGAAGTTATATTAAAAAATATTCAGTGTATTAACATTCAGTAGAATAGCTTGTTTTCAAAATTGATTTAAAGATGTTTTTAGCTTTCTCATGGTTACAAAACATTTTGGACCTGCAGAAATCATAGTTCAGCAGTCCATTTCACAAACCTGAGCAAAGTCCTCCCTTCTGTATACACAGTAGGGACTTCAGGAAGTAGTAATTGAAATTTAGGCAAAAAGGACGTTATGAACAGCATTTTGCTAAGTAAATTCAAAGGGACAGTTTTAAACCCACTCTAACTGAAGCACATGTCACTCAGTGTGTGCCACTGTGGTGGCATTCACTATGTGCTTCGCAGGGGAGCAAAGGACTGCATGAACAAGACTAGTCTTCAGAGCTGTTCATAGGTTACAGTTCCCTTAAAATTAGTAGGACTGGAGGGTGTTCAGAGTTTTTCACGAGAGGTGCATTTATTTTCATCCCAGCTACACTACATTCTATGACTGACAGATGTGTGGCAAAATAGACTACTGAAATTTTACTTTCAGTTCTGAATTGTGGAGATAGAACAATGCTTGTCACATTTCAAAAAGGCTGCAAAGGAATATCCTAAACAGTTAACAGAGACACTGGAAGAAAACAAAATAGAAGAGATTTATTTTAAAAAAGAAAAAAACAAGAGAAAAAAACCCCCACCTATACTTTTATCTGTAAAACTAGGAATCTTCAGAACTTTCTGAGAAACAAAGAAAAAGAATTATCTCAAAATCCCAGGCAGAAAAA
Organism: Chamaea fasciata; assembly: GCF_029207755.1. Lineage (NCBI taxonomy): Eukaryota > Metazoa > Chordata > Aves > Passeriformes > Sylviidae > Chamaea > Chamaea fasciata. Next base: position 45,477,321 of record NW_027094086.1, on the reverse strand, counting down.
TGAATTTGAAATGTGTTTTATTTTGAAGAAAATCTTGGATGTACTTCTGTTGAGCAGAAGATTCTGTTTGTGAGGAGGGGGCTAGGAGACACACAAGAGAAAAACATTCTCAGCTGGCACGACACAGTCAGGATGCATTGTCTGGAGGATCAGAATAGGATCCAATTATGAAATCATCCAGACGTGAAAGTCAGCTTGTCCAAAAGTCATATTAGGAGGATTATAGATAATAGTCAAGAAGGCAGGCAGTTGAAAAGACCACCAAAACCTAACCCAAACCCAAACTCAGCTTTAAACCCCCTTGTAAATGAAAAATTAAAAAAAAATAGCAAAATTGAAAAGTTATTGTAAGATTTGGTAGCTTGATATTTGAATAATAGAGTAAAATTTGGAGATTCAGCATGCTCTGAATAATATCCAAAGATGTGGGAATGGAAACATACCATGAGATACCCTCTCTGGATGAAAGCTGAGTCCTTCAAATAGGCCTTTCAGGGCTACTGTAAATCCTTCAGTGGGGAAGATGTACTTTATTTAGGAGCCTTTAAGAGTTGAAAGGAATTACATGCCATATTTTCCTTGTCTATCTTACAACTACTTAGAAAACACAAAGGTCTTTCCTGTCCTCATTTATTCTGTGTAAGAAGAAAGAATAATTAAGTAGAGCCCTGAAAATTCAAAACAAAAGGATCAACTTCATTGCCATGTGTCCCATTCAGACCTTAGAGGCATGTTATGTCTTTAATATTGTGAAAGAAAACTTCATTCACAAAGACCCCTTCGACTTTCTTGGAATGACATTTTACTTGTGGTGATTTTTAGCGGCTGGTTTGTTGTCTTGTTTGTTTGTTTTCATTAGAGGAGTCTGCTAAAGCATATTGACTTAACACAAAGTCACCTTGGTATCAGTTGCAATAGCCCCCAAAGCAGTGCTTGGATTTGCAGCCCTAGCTGGCATTGTGTTCTGATGCTTTTTGAAGGCTTTTGAAAGTTAAAGTGGAATCAGTCCTTAACACCACTAACCATGCACCTGCTTCTTGACCCTAACTATTTGAAACATAACATTATCATTGCTCCCCAATTCTTAAAAAAAAGTCTTATTCCATACCCTCATATTCCTATTAGATTTTGTGATTTGACAGTCTGCAGCCTTGAGTTTGTGACAGTAGAAGCCCCCCCCCCCCCCCCCCCCCCCCCATAGCACGGGAGTCTCAATAATTCCACTTACTCCATTTGTGCTCCCTGCACTGTGAGTAATGGGGAGATTTCATCCCTCAGGGTTATCTCAGCAGCATCTTCCACAAACACATCCCTTCTCTAAAAGAAGAAAGGATCTACCTTTTCATCCAGCTTAACTTTGTCTAGACAACAAATGCAGCCAGGTTTTGTACAGCTGATTTATCTTCCCCAGCTGACTAAGCTAGAGTGAATGTGATTCACAAAGATTTTCTTTTCATCCCGTGTTTGTCTTTCAAACTTCTCTGGCTGCCTTTCTATGCTTGTACCTGGGAAACCTGGGAAACTCTAAGCAGTTATCCCACTCCACAGGCTGAATGCCAGTCACCTCAGCAGGGATACACTAATGGTAAAATGAAACTTTGGAGAGTCTTATGGCTAACATTCAGTGCAGATGATGCAGATTTTATTTTCCATTTCAGGAGTTCTTAGTGTTTCTTCTTGTGATACCGTTTTATCTGTATTTGCCTGTAGCTTATACAACACTAGTGTCTTCACAGGTCAGGATAGGTGTTTTTCAGCATTCTTATTAATTTAAAGAAATAAATATCTTGATGAGAATGACCTTCATTATACTTCAGACCTGTTCATTGCTCCCTGTGGGCTCCATTACGTCTGTGAAAGCCAAAGACAAAGTTCACTCAATAATTAGAGGAACTGGAGTTGTTCTGGTCTGAGAACCTGACACCCCTGCTGTGCTGAATGGCAGTGTACAGATGAGGGATTGGAGAGCTAAGAGACCAAACTAAATTAAGGCTGCCTAAGGTCTGCCTTGTGCATTAACTTGCAAATAAGGTGAGGGCACATCAAAAAATGAGTGATCCTTCTCCTAAGCAGCCTTAGATCATTCCCATTTAGGATATGCTCAAACAGGTTGATGTTAGCTTTTGTTTGCAATTCAAACCTACTGTACAATGAGAAAAATGTATAATAAAAAATACTGTTTTGTGTCAACTGACAGGTCTAGTACTTATCCAACAAATCTTGTATTTTTCTGTGCAACCATCTGTTTAGAAAAGACGTTATACATAAGAAATTTTCATCATAACAAATGTGTATAAATGTAAATTTTCATACACAGGTGCACGTAAATGTGTATGTGTGCACGTATCTGCACTAATCAGTGCATAGCAGGACTACTTATTACAGAGAGCATATCTATTCCTGTAAACTTCATCTACAAAATTTGTGTGTTAAATGGCTTTTTCCTGTGTTACCACCTACACCTGCCCTTAAGGACTATCTGGAAATGTAACTCACAGGTAGCCTGTCCTATAACTGTCCTATGCACCAGGTCAGGGCCCAGGACAGCTCCTATGGTACAGGGTTTGTCTGAGTACCTCTCAGAAAAGCCGCATCCAGCTTGGATTTTTGGAAAATCTTGAAGCTATATATAGATATAACTGAGAATTGGGGGCCAACAATGAATGAAGGTGCTTAAAATGGGACTTTGGTGGGCTTTATGCAATGGCAAACTGCTAGTTTTGGCAACACAGCACATGCCAAGCTGTGACATGGCTGTCTGGTTTCATTTCAGGTGGGATAGAGTTCATTTTCTTTCTAGTAGCTGGTACAATGCTGTGTTTTGGGTTTTGTATGAGAATAACGTGGATTACCTGCTGATGTTTTACTTGTGGCTAAACAGAGCTTTCTCTAAGTCATAGACTTTTTGGTTTCCCGTGATCTGCCAAAAAGCAGGTGCACAAGAAGCCATGAAGGAGCATAGCCAGGACTGCTGCCCTGAACTGGCCAAAGGATACGCCACACCATGAGATCCTATGCCCAGTATGTAAATTTGGGAAGTTGGCTGGAATGGACTGATCACTTTTCAGGGATAGGCTGGACATCTCTCAGCAGGTGGTGAGCAGTTGTACTGTACATGACTACATGACTTTTTTTGGGTTTTGTTCCTCTCTCTCCTTTTAATAGCTATTATTATTAGCAGCAGTGTTTATATATATATATATATATATATATATATATATATATATATATATATATATATAAAAATTATTATTGCTATTATTATTATTGTTGCTGCTGTTTTATTTTATTTTGTTCCAACTTTTAAACTGTTCCTATCACAACCCACAAAGTTTACCTTTTCTTTCCGATTCTTCTCTTCACCAGGGGATGAGGTGGGACTGGGTGAGTGGCTGTGTGGTGCTTAGCTGCCAGCTGGGGTTAAACCATGATGTGCACTGGGTGATAGGGGTGAACTTTGTGGCTTCTGTGGTCTTTCTCAACATTTTATTTCTCTGGAACAATTCGCTTTTCAACTTCCAGAATCTGTTTTTGTAGACATCCAGTTATGGCATCTGGCCCACCTGCAACCCCAAAACCAGGAACAGCTATTGCATTGTATTTGAAAGTGCTCTTGATGCTCACCAATCTGTATCAGCTGTAGAAGGCACTTTCCAAAATGTGATTCAGGCCATTTCATTTTTAATATGTGTTTTTAAGCTTCCTACTTCCCCAAAGAGTATATTAACCACCAACCCCTTGGTTAGGTGCCCCTGGGGAGGGAAGCAGGAAGATGAGGCTGCCTTTCATCTCTGCTTTTGAAGCAGTATGTCTATGCAGAGGGGAATGTCAGGTTATTCCATCGACTTTTCCAGCTTGTCCTTTTGAATCAGATTTCTGACTGGGGGGAAGAAACCATCAGAGCCTGTCTCAGATGCCTTGAATGGTGGGTGTCTGTCTCTCAGGGCTCCCTGAGATGCCCAGCCTGCCCTCATCTGAGAGCATGAGGGTCCTGGGCAGGCAGGAGGGGTGATTATACCCTTCCATTGCAGCTTTTCAAGGGATTAGAGCAGAGCAGAGCAGAACAGTACTGGGGAAAGAAGTGTAACTGTGAAGGCACACAGGACAAAGTTTACATTCCAGTAGTGCTGTCTAGAGCAACTGTCACCTCTTCATTTATTTTTTTCCACAACGGCCCTTCTTTCCACTGTCATTTATGCTGGTTAAGTTTTCAAGTGGGAGAAATTCCTCTATTCAGGGTGCAAGAAGCACCAGTGGCTGGAAAAGTAAGGTTGTGGTGTGGAAGAAATAGCAGTAGGAAAGAAAGGTAGATGGGAATTATCAAAATCATTTTAAACCTCACTGCCACTGTGCAAAAAGCTGTTAGCAGAGTGTGCCATTAATTGTTGACATCATGACAGCAAATGTATTCTTGATTCTCCACCTAGGTTTTTTTGCCATCTTTCTTGAATTAGCTCCTTGGCTTTTTTTCCCTTTGTCATTTTTCCAGCCTCTTTTTGGATCCTCTGCTCACAGATATGTTTCATGCTATGGTGACCAAGGCCACGGGATTATTCCTGCTGTTCTCTGACACCTTGGTGTGCTATACTTATTGAAGGAGTCCTCTCCTGCATTTGTTTTTCCTGGTGGAGATTACCCCTCTTTTGTGGGGTCTCTGTCACATTCAATGCTGTTGGGTGTTTAAGAGCCACCTTTTGGTCCTGCCTGGGAACCAAGCTGTCACCAGTCTCCTCCCACTCCTCTTTGCAGGGCCGTGGGTGAGGCAAGAGGAGCAGAATGTACAATGTGTTAATAGAAAATTTATACCATATCTGACAGCATTACTCTATTGATGGCTGCCAAGAATATGACTGGCATAACTTTCTTAGGTCTTCCTCTGATCTCAGATGTAAATTTGATATGTGTTCAGGCAAACACATATTTCAGGAGAATTTTAAAGAAGAATTTATTCCATATATAGCTGTATTACTAGTATTTACTCTGCTGAATTGAATTCTAGCCATCTTCACAATTTCTCTCTGTTTAATATGGGTGATCTCCTATAACTGTGCAACTGATTTTCGGAATCAGAAATTTTAAACTCCCAACTGTGAACTTCCAAGAAATTTACTCTCATGTTCCTGTTTAGTAAATTAAAGAGAAAAACAGATAAGAGACACCTGTATAACTGAGGGTGAAAACCGTCCACCTCTGTTATAATCTCTGTTTAGTAATAGAAACAGTAATTTTTTTTTTGTTTTAACACACGACACTGTGATCCTATTGTAATGGACAATTTGAACCAAACATCTCCCCACCCCAGCCCTCTTTTATAAAGAGCATTGTGCCCTCTTCATGTCAAATTTTAGAAATATTGCCTTACAGGAGTGTTACACAACCACTCCAGCTAATTCCTAAATGTAGTGTGTGTTTATACTCTTGGATAGTGAGTGCTTTCACTTTTGAAAGAGGAAATTTTTGAAGGAAACAAAGGCAGCTAAGTAGGTCGATAGGAATTATGTATCTCTACTTGCTTTTATAAACACCTTACTCTAACATATGGTGGCATCAAATGTGCACACATTCTCTATTTGCAATTTTTCATACTTGATGTATGCTTTGTCTAGGCAAATTTCTATACTCCCTCTTGATGGAGGAGAGAGTACTGACTTAGTTTTAGTAAATATGTGATATATTAGTGTCCATCATCCCTCTTACAACTGAAGAACATACAAACTGCCTCACTTCTATGTGTTCTGCAGGAAACGCAAAAACTTTAAAAAATGTTCTTAGATAACAGAGAAGGAAAGTCACAAAAATAATAAGTTTGGATCCTTAAAAAAAAAAAAAATTAGATTTCTTCTTTGCACAGCATGAGTGAAAATGAAAAAGAGAGCAAAGAAGCAGTGAAATGGAGAAGCCAAGGTGAAACGGAGTCCTGAACCTCTTTGCTACCATGTGTCCAGGTAAAAGACTGCTTTATTTCCTGAGATGAGGTCGGCTCCACTTTTTGTTTGCTCCGAGTCAGAGATCGGTGGTAGAAATACTGGTGTGCCTGGCAGAAAGGAGCCAAAGGAGCACAAAGCAGCAGGGTGACAAAGTGGCTTACTGGCTCCTGGGCTGAGGAAACGTCACACAGGGCTGCATGACAGCGTGTAAAAAAGGAAATGCAAGAACTGCAGGGAGCAGGGAACTCTTCAGAGGACTGAGGGTCCAGTGCCTCTGAGTTGTTCTTAAAAAATACTGAAGCAAGGAAGAAAAAGATACAGTAGCAGATAGTGCTGAAAGTTGAAGGATTGCTTAACTCCAAAGCTATATCATTAGAAAACAGGTTGAGAGAAAGGGGAAACATCAAGGGCTAGAAAAGGAAGGCTGGGGAAGGGGCAGAGGGAAGACAGACTATTGTGGATGACATCTTGCAGCCTGAGAAGAAACAAAAAAAAATTATTGTTGCTTCCCAGTCAGTCACCAGGACAACAGCAGATTGAATTTGGACCTGCCTGTTATAATTTATAACTACTTTGTCTCGGTAGGATTATTATGTTGCTTTTCCTGATTTTGTTGGATTCATTAGCCTGGCAGAGCTTCAACCAGAAAGGCAAAGTAAGAGGAGAAAAAAGCTATGAAAATACTGGTGAACTCAGCACTCTTGTTGCTTTGAACACCTTTTGTGCTGTGATCTCTTCCCAGGGTGAAGAGAGGTGCACGCAAAGAGAAGTGACAATGAGATCCTTTGCTGCTGTAAAAGGACTTTCTGCTCCCTGCACCCGCTCCTGATCTTAAGCACCCAAAAAGAAAGTTCAAGAATGTGCTGGGATCTGGTAGGACCTCTTGGCCCTGACAGTCTGCTGGAAGGAGAATCATGGTGTTTGCACCACTGGAAAGCAAGGTGGAAGGCCCAGAGCCTATGGAGGTGGAAGGTGTTAGTGGAGCTGAAGCATGATCTTGCAGAAGTTGTGTCTGGAATGTTGTGAAGGCAGGAATGACAGAGATAATGGGGAAGCTGAAAACAGCTGTCTGAAAAGGCCAGCTTGAAAAGTAACCTAGCAGTGGCATAGAAGTGACGGACAAGCATCAGGCAACATGCTGCGCTTAGCCCTTCAGCTGTCTGGAAGATGGAGAGATGGACACTGGCAGTGAGGGAGGATGCCCTTTCACAGCAGGCAAACAGCTGAGTGACAAAAATCCTGTTAGTCCATTCCTGCTGCGATATCCACACCTGTTAGGGGCAAAGTTGGTAAACTGCACACATGGGCAAATTGCTCACCATATGGTCTAATTTCCTTTGGAACCAGTGTGTGGTGAAATACAGAAGAAAACATCCTACAGCATGCAAATAAAATGCAGTGTTATGGCACCTGACCTTTTAGGCTTGCTTTTTTAAAACCCAAAGGTTTTATTAGGAATTGGCTGTCCTGCAGACTTAAATTTCTGGGAGATGTCAGAGGCACATTAAATTTTTCAAGCAACAATAGTAAGAAGTTACTAATGATTGCAGGGAAAACTCTTTTACAGCTCTGAATTTTATCCTAACATCCAACTCTTGAGTAACTTAAAGGGTGGAGATCTGTGTGTTCCGCTCCCCCTATAAACCTATCCAGACTCATGAAAAAATAGCTGCATTCCACCCAAGTATTTAAAAAAAACCAAACCCCAAACACCACTGATTCCTCCATCCTCACTGCATGCCCAAGTTTTATGACTTCATTAAAGTGACAAATGTGAGGAAGGAGCAGTTTGGTATGTGTCATGCTTTGCACATAGCACCGATTTTATTACCTCTAACATTTTAAGGTGTCAGGGTAGAAAACATCCTGTCCCTATGCATACAGAGGACTTGTTCAATATGGTGACTTCTGAACAGTTGAAATTAGAGCACATTCCACACAAAGTATTTGTGTAAATTATTCAGTATTGTAGCCTAACTGTTTGACTTGAAGCATCCATTTATATGCCTGTACTTTTCTTGACTTGTAGCTTTCCCTTCCAAAGATATTACGGCAGACCTCCCTTTCCCCTTGGGGCTGGGGTCAGCTTATACTGCTGTTTTAGGATTACAGTAAATAAACTTACAGAAAACTTAAACAAGAAAAAGAAATGGCAACTCTTGGCCATACATCATTTTTCCTTCACTTTTTCTTTCTCCCTACAGCTATTACTCTAAGTCCTTTGTGAACCCCAAATGCTTCTTTCTTTACTGTGGCAAGCACTTTGTGAATTGTTTATTAGCTTGGAAAACTGTTTCTGTCTCTCAGGACAGGTGTCAGTAGAAGATATCCAGGACGAATACTCAGTGAAGAAGGTTCCTTTATGCCTAAGGAATCAATGAGCTATTCCAAATGATCCAGCGCTCTGAACCATACTGAACTGAGGACCAGCAAAGGTTACCTTCCATCTCTTCCAGTGACTTTAGTGCTGTCTTCATTATCATCTTCTGTTCTCCTTTGCCAATTCACTCAGCAGTTTGCCTCCCGTTCTACACACCCGCTGACAGATGTATCCTTTTCATTTCACATACTCTTAAAGCCTTGGGCACTGCTTTCTGGAGATATTTATACAGCTCTGGGACCCAGTTGCTGGAAAAGTAGTTTGTACTGAATATTTGTTACATGTTCTACAAGATCCCACACACTATTACTTTGCATAGAGTAAAACAACAACAGAAAATGATGATGCCTTTGTATTTATTTTGGATGAAATTTAAACAGTGCACCTTGCTGACTGTACACCTTGTTCTGACAGTCTTTCAAAGTTACCCTCCGTAAGAGCCTGAATTACATGACTAAAAATTTTCATATATGTCACAGTGCCCTCAGAATCTACCTACCACCAAGTGTCTTCATTTCCCACAAGCAAAGAGAATAGGAGAATATCTTCCTTCTGCTTGCCACAGGACATTTTTTGTGTTTGTCCTTAACTCGAAGAGTGGTAGAGGAAGGACATCTGCAACAAGACACACCAGTGAGTATGTCCCCCCACATTAGTCAGGAAGAACAATCAGTTTTGTGTTAATTCTGCTGTTGTAATTACTTCCCCTTATTTTAGTTAACACTGGGCAAAGTGTGGAACCGATATACAAATCAGTTGATTTTATGTTGAAATTCTCTTTATGTGTATTTCACTTTCAGCATACCTTATAGATATGTTGACTGTCGATTGAATAACCATTTTCTGGCTGTGCCAGAGGAAGGTGTCAGAATCTGAAGGCTTTTTTTGCCAGGTGTTTTACCACTGTTTTCTCATTTAGGTGGTTGCTAGAAAAAGAGATAAATACATAATATTTGAAAAATGCCACAGCAGAACCCTTAAGGTAAACCAGCTGGCCTTTGCTTCAGTTTCTAGGGCAGCATTTTAATAAACATTAGTCATGGCGATTCTGGAACATTTTATCAAGGATACATCATTTCCAGCGTTATCCCATTTTTGAGTCCGTATTAGCATAATAACTCACATTATTAGTATAATTTGAGACATTTTAAGGGCATGGCTGGAGAATAAGGAGCTCAGGCTGGAAAGCCTCTGATTGCCAGTTGCTTGTCTTGCTTGCCAGGGCCAATTAACTTATTTCTTCCATTTTTGCCTTTGTTTGACTTATCAAAATACAAATGTGCAGCAGACTTTCAGAATCACTTAGGCTCCTTGTCCAGGCTTTAGAAGCACATAGCAACACGAAGCACATTCATGCAGATTAAGTGCTCTTTGGAGTATTAGAAGCCACTTAATCTGTATAAATATGCTTCAGGTGGTTCAGCTTTTACAGCACCTGGAGAAGAAACTGCAGTGGTTCAGAAAAATGTGTGATGCATTATTTAAAAGAAGATATATAATCCATGATAAATTTATCTTACAGTAACTATTGTCAAAATCATAGTTTATATTTTTTATATTTTGGACTTCATTGCACTGTGTCAATGCAAGTGACAAAAGGAATTTCCTATTATATACTCTATTACTTTCAAAATTCTGGTTTTATCACTGTTGATTTAGAAGATAAGCATGAGAGATGTATAAGTACTGAGCAATTTTACTTTACAAATTTGTGCAGCAGGAAGAATTTACATTTTTAAACAGAAAAAAGCAAACAGTATTTATTTTCTCACTGAGTTAATATGTTGTTCCATGCATAAAAGACCTTCTTAGCTTCCATTGACTCTAATTTCCATTTGCAGTAGAGCCAAAAAGAATGAAGTATGAGACAGGACTAAGAACATCATACTGTGATGTTAGATATTTTGCTTTTGGGGTTTACAGTGTCATTTAGTCTAATAACTCTTCATAGTATAGTTTAATTATTGCCAAAAATAGAAAGCATGGTTGCATTGTGTAGCTTTCCCAGAGGATGTCTTATGTGTCCTGAGATAAATTTAAGCTCTATATTTTAATATATGTGCAACTGTAACTGTGTCGCATTCTGAAATCTCTTGTTAGACAAATGCTTGCAGCAGCCGTTAATAATTGGAAGGTAACCTGGGCAAGACAGTGTTCATCTTAAAATGCTGACTCCAAAGAAATAAATAAGACTTTTTCAGACTGGATGCCCTCATGAAGAGCTGATTTCAATATACTGAATTCCATTTTTTGGTGAAAACACAGGAATTTTAGTGTCAATAAATACCTTCTATGGGAAAAAACCTGCGGTCTGTGGTTGATCTCAAAGGATGATTTAGTAGATTTAGATGCCTCTCTTCCCTACTTGTACCTCTGAGGCTATTTGCCCCCTGAGTTGGTGGGAAGCATCCTTCCCAGCTGTGGGAAGAAAACAAATGCCAGCTACTGGAGGTGGCTGCCAGGTGCTCTAGCCTACACCAGTGAGTTTCTTCATTTGCTGAGGCAGCACCACTGCAAGCCAGCCCATCCAGGTTCATTGCTCCTGGAGATTATTGTAGATGGGTCATAATATCCACAGTGGTTTATATTCAGGTCCCAGAGGTGCACTTCCCCACGGTAATATGATCTTAACCTCACTGTAGTTGTAAAAGCGGCTGCCAGGGCTGATGTTTCTGGCCCTGATACCTGTACGGAGATGGGGGGAGCAGGGGAATTCTTATTTGCATACCACAGCAGCCTGAAGGCTCCTTTGAAAGATGTTTAGTAACACTAAATGGGACTTGCAAAGGGCAGAAGAAGGCCTGTTTTTGGAGTCAGAGTTGGATTTTAACCTTCCTTTTCTCCTTTTACATAAAATAACCAAGGACATGACTTTAGCTGTGAAAGAAACTGTTGTGTGTTTGCTCTGGTCCCTGTAATGATGCTTTTTGCTCTACAGAGATTTGCAAATTTTTTTTCTTTCAGTAAGAATTCCAAATATTGTCTTTTTAAAAAATAAATCTAAAGAAATTATAAAGAAGCTTTGGAAATTCTGGTATTTTGCTGTGATATTAGTATCCAACTGCAGTAAACCAAACTGGGTGAAAAAGGCTTCTCAAATTCAAAATGGATTTTAAAAAATTCAATTAATTAATTAAATTCAATGGATTCAAAAAGAAGACTAGATAATTAAGGAAAATTTCCTAATTTTAATCCAATTTAAGGTGCAGGTTGCATTGTTTATGAAGCACACAAAAATACCAACATTTTTTCCAGTGTAAGCTTGGAATTAATTTCCTGGGTTATATCCAGTGCAAACGCTGAAATGTTATATGACCTCTATTGCATAGAGGTCCTTTGCCAAAAGCTCATTGCAGTAATGGGCTTTAATATTTTTTGCATTGGATTTTACCCTACTGTTGGTTTTATCATTTTTGATCTCAGCAAATGTGCTTTATTGTCTGGATCATTTAATTTTGTTAGGCAAACGTGCTTCATTTTTTAATGATAAAATGTTAGCATACTCTTCAATAATAACTTTTTCCTTTCAGAGCTATTGATGCATAAAGTCTAATCTTTTGTAGCTGAAGGAAGATGTTCTTTAAGAACTGATTTAGGGTCTGCCTTTGTTTTACTAATTTTTAATTACATGCAGTCAGACCTGATTAATCTGAATTAGCAGGCAAAGCCCCTTTTTAGAACTAAATAAAATCAGATTAACAAGTAAAGGTTACATACAAGGATGTGTTCTAAGGTTGGTTAAAAGTTAAATCCTTTTTATTCTTAAACATACAGCCATTTCTGTCTGAACAGTTTATGTATTTTAATTAGGTATACAGTTTTGCTGTGTAACAGAGCTTTAATTCCTTTTGACTTTTGAATGAAGCATCTAGGCATCACAATAATATTATGAAATGAAATGCCTTTGCAGGGTTTTATAACTGGAACTGTACGTTACAAGATCAGTTCAGCCAATGCCCTTATGAACGCAAGTATGTTTAAAGAGGTGGCACTATGTTGCAATTTCAGAAGTCACCTTACTTTTTTTAAAGAGCACCTAATGGAACCTGATATGAACTATGAGCAGCTGCAATGAGGGTGAAGACCATGCCTTTCCTCCAAGACCTCCTCTGCTTTTGCTCCTGGTTACCCACTTTGTACTGGCTTTGGTGATGGAGCTCAATACAGCACCTCAGCTAAACAAAATGGAAAAAAAAGTGTATATGGAATTTTTCTGTTTGTAAAGCAACCTGAAGGAATTTTCCTAGGGGTCAGCCAAGCACTGAATCTGATGAGATGGAGGGGAGAGGGTGAATATCTACTGAAGCAGCACGAAGGGTAATAGAAGGAAGGCAGGAAAAGAAAAAATAGGGCACAATCTGTCTTTCAGGCATTGTGTACCATTTGTCACTTCAGTCACAGTGTGGGACTGTGCTCTAAGGAGGCCAAAGTCTTCAGCTCAACTGCACTTGAACACCGTGTTTACCTCACAGGACCAGTGTCAATAACTTCAGCTGGTATTAAGTATGTGCTTTAAGCAGAGGTGGATTTGACAATCCATTGTGGGCATCTACTTAAAATGTTTTCTGACTGTGGTTGACACACATGCCCCTGCCTTGGTGGGAGCACACAACTCTCCTGCTGTTTCGCTAATAAGGAGCAAACCTGTTCTTCTCTGGGCAGAGGCCACAGGTATGCAGAAACCTCCTTGGAGACAATTGCCTTTTTAAATTGATTGCAGACTATTATACTACTACTAAACAATTACTTCTAGTTGTAAGAACTGCACAGTATAGCAACTCTACATCTCATCTCTATGGTTCTAAGCCAAAGCATGGAAAATTGCTCTGCGAGCCTTTTGATGGGAAAAAAATTATTAAAAAGCTTTTCAAATACAATGGAAAAGGTTATTGTGGCAGGATGTTGGTTATTTTAATTTGAAATGATAAATACACATCTAGTAGAGGACAAAAAAGCCTTTATACTTGACTAAGCCGTGCCCTATTTATACTACATTTTGCCGTGATGTATTTCCGTACTGTGTACAATAAAATACAAATGGCTCAAATTCATCAAGAAGGGATTAATTGGCATATAATAGGGGATCTGGCTACTATACTGGCAAGCTGCCAAAGGGAAAGATGAAAGAAGCTTGCAGAGAAGGGGGCATAAAAATGCATGTGAGTGCAAAAAGCCAGCAACTATAGGAATAAGTTTATGTGCAAGCTAAGTCCAACTATGTGACCTGGCTTATATCAAAGAACAGTAGTGACATTATGAGATTCCCAACATGGAATTATTTCTATGAGCCATTCATATATTTAATTTTATTTAGGCTGAAACTCAATTGCTTGAGCAGACAAGTGGAGTTTTGATATGGCTGTTTGGAAGCTGTAGGAACCCAGATGAGCAGAAACCACAACCATGCTAGCATGCTGATCACATCTCTTCCAGCTGAGAGGCCAAACACTGCAAATCCTTAGCTCTCTGATTAGACATTTTGCTTAGCTGGAGCCTAAGTCAGGAAAACTCATTACTCTTCTCTTTTTTTTTACTTTCTTATTTTCCTTTTCTTAAGACTATATTCTCCATTCATTTCTTGTACTGCTGTAGATTTTCAACAATGATCACATTATTGGTCAAATCCACACCCTCTTTCCCTTCCCCCATCTGGAAAGAACAAACAGTTTCTTACAGTTTCTTAAAAATCTGCTGTTGCACTTATGAACTTTAGCTGTCAGGCACTTGGATGCAATGTTTTTCAGGAGGGAATACAAATCTGTCCATTTCAGTGGTAGTCTGCTTACCCTTAATTCTCTTCCTTCATTCTGGATAAATAAAAAGATTAATTCCCACACATTCTCGAAGCTCTGCTTGGCTCTAAATTAGATCAAGTTAGGAGTTTTGCTCATTACAGCTCTTCTTCCCCGCTGGCAGAGAGACTCTTGTATTTTTCACTTGTATTCTTCCTGTCCTCCTGTCCTTACAATTCAATTGTAAATCCCACATGACCATCATTCAACCAAAGAACAGACTGTCGGTGCTTTTGAACACGCTTCTTTCTGTAAAAAGTGTACAAATAAATGCACGTTGCTCCCAGACAAACCCTTACACTGCTAATAGTTTTAGATGCACAGAAAATAATGCAGTTGAAAATACAGTGGAGCACAAATTTTAAACGCTGCTTATCTCATTAGAATGGCATTTCAGCATTTCAGAGTGCCAGCGTGTCGCTTCTGTTCTGTGGGCTCTCCCCTTCAAGAAGAATTACTGTCTCTCTTTATGCAGGCATATTTTGCGACAACAGCTCCCACCATGGTTTTAATGCATATGTATATATATCTCAGGCGCAGAAAAAGCTATACATAGGATGAATCATCTGCTTCGTAAACTCGACTGTGCTGTTGTCAGAACCTATAAAAATAATGTGACAGGCAGGCCCCAACAGAGTGTCTATCCACCAGCTATTGTGAAGACAATCAACCACCTTCAATCTTCATCATCTTGGCTGGAAACCTGCCCCTGGAAGCCCGGGGGAATACAGACACACAGGAAGCCAAAAGTTTGACAGATCTGATTTTCCAATAACCAGGAATATATGTTCCCTAGCAGAGGGTTTTGAAAATACCTTATCAGTCCCAACTTCCTGTTTATACTGAAGGAGCTCCGGGCTGAGCAATTTTGTTGATTACAGCACCACTGTGACTGGCCAATATGATACCATCTAGAAGCACCTCTGCGTTATAAACCTTGCAACTTTTTTTATAGCATGCTGAAAGTTCATGAAGACCCATGAGGTATGGTATGCTCCTAAACATGAGCACACTCACAGGAGGTCTCTTTCCTGCTTGTCATTCTAGATGGCCACTGACAAGCATCACTGAAAATATTTTTCAATAGTTGAATATGTTTGTATTATAGTCAGCAACATCAGGTTGAGATTGCTAATGTTTGTTTTGTTTCACAAAGCCAAATGACAATGTGGAGTGGCAAAAGGTGGCAGTAGGTTGTGGTCTTCTTTCACCAGAAAAAAAAAAATTCATCACTCTTCAATCATAATGCACAGGATTTTTTTCTTAGAAGGGTGCTAAAATACCAGAACTGGTCAACACAAAGTGGCCAAATCACACAAGAAGTTGGCTTATAAAAATATTAGTTCTGTGGACAAGGAGCAAGGAAATTATCTTAGCAATTTTATCCCCCTGTAATCACTAAGATGATTTGAGTGACCACTGTGGACATGGGGATTTTGATTATCACTAGACCAGTGAGACCATATTAATTTTATCATCATTCAAATGCGTAGGAACAATAATAAAATAAGCCCCAAAACACCTTTGGAAATTCACACAAAGCCTGTTTTAAAATTATAAAAAAGCCAAAATAATGTTGAGTTCAGCTATCAGATGGTAAGACTTGTGTCTACTATGCAATTACATGAAATTCTATGTGATTTTGTTTGATGAGGTTTGATTATGTGCTTCTTAATAAATCCTTCTCCATTTGCACAGTTGAGCTGAATTCCATGGCAGAAATTTGGATTTAGATGAAATTAGAAGGTTTTTATACTGAAAAGCATTCATGAATGAGAACAAGAAATTGTACGTATCATTCTATTTTTATGAACTGTCATGCTTGTTAAGGATATTTAACAACAGATTAATACATGCTTGACCTTGAGCCCTTATTTGGGCTTGACTTAAAAGATATGCAATTTCTCATTTGATCTAGAGAATAGGTTGAAGCCTCTTCAAAAGTGAAGATAAATTTCCATAATGCAGATTTGTCTGAAAATCAGACAAGACACAGACAGGTGAAATTACGTCATGTTGATATATAGTACATGGCTTTTTCTTCAAAGTTTTCACCTGCCAACCCCTACATTGTGGTTACCCTATTCAGAGACATGGAAAAGTTCAAAAATGAATAATTTTCTTTTCCTAAATTTCAGTAACCTAAATTCTGCCCAAATATGAGACACAAAGCTGTCAGAAAGAGAATGAAATTTTAATTTAAGGTGGAATTGTAATGAGCGTTGAGCTAGTACAGAGGCATTTCTGAAAGTGAAAAATGTGTATTTAACAATAACACTTGTAAATGTAGAGAGGGTATAAGGGGGGACTGTCTAGTGAGATCAACTCAGCCACATTTCTGTTTCCTTGGTTCAGCACTGGAAGTCCCCTTGCTTCTTTGAGAAACAGCCTGAACAAAACACTGATGAATATACATAGACGATGCAACAAATCCTTTGCTGGCAGAGGTACAGATTTTATGACCTAATAGGTCTTTTCTCTCTCCAAAGGCTATAATTCTCTGAAAAATGAATCCCTTTCCATGGAAATGTGGGTATCTACTGCACAGAACAATATTATTTTACAGAGTGATGTGACTTGATTATATTATGTGGAGATCACCTGCACTTTGATAAAGGTAGAAAATTAAGAGATAACCAGTCTGTTAACAATAAAGGCCCCAGGAGCATAAATGACTTTTTTTTTAACTACCTTAAACAATTACCCCATTTCTAGGCAACCCAGGCTGCTGCTGAATAGTTTTGTGTTTTCTATAATCCCACTAAAGTCTTACAGAGTCTTGCTGAATTTAATTTCTTCAGTTTCCTATTTGTATCCCTGTAGTTTCTCAAATCAGCCATTATTCCAGTGATGTTGAATTATACAGAACCTTTTGATTATAGTGTTACAAAACACAAGGAACCTTCAATATAATTGAGGCTTCTACAGTGGTCAAGCCAGCCTCATCTGCTTCTTTATGCAGAATTACAGAAACCGTGTGATGTGGCACACATTCCTCACTAGTTTGGCAATCCACAACATTGTTTAAACAAGAAGGTACTTTGGCACTGCAAATAATTCCCAGAAATACAAAGAAGAAAATTTCAGAACAGTATGACTCAACAAACAGCCTTAAAAGAAAGATCTCCTTTCATTTCCCGCTGGAATCAGTAACAAAATAAGTTTCAGGCGCACCCCCCTCACCACCCCACCCCCTTTCCTCTTCTTATTTTTTGACCAGCATCAAAATCAGCTCTTTCCGATGTGGGACAAATTCTGCTGATGTTCATTTGGTACTGCTTTCCTTTATGCTCTAGGCTAGCCTATGCAATTAATTTTTACCAAGGTCTGTTGTGTAATTTTACAGAAGATCACTAATTTTTACCAAAGTCCTCTGGATAATTTCATTCAGGTCTGCTCAGCAGGAAGCTGCTCTGGCTTCTGCTCTGATGGTCTAGCCAAATGTTAGATGCTGCCCTCATATCTGGAACAGGAGCAGTGCACTGCAAGGGCTTCTGGAGAGAGCAGGGCATGTTACAGAGACAGTGGCAGGAATGTGCCTCCAATCTGGGTGAGGTCTGCTTAAAAATGCTTTGATTCCTAATCCATCTGGAATCTCTTGTTTGAGCTGATGCAGTGTGCATTTTATTAATCTGAAGCTTTCTTATCCCATATTGGTGTAATTCCATGAACTTACACAATTATTTTTATTTATAGTATTGTTAGGAGGGAAGAAATAGATACTTTACTCAGGAGCTTTTTCTTAAACTTGGAGCTCACTGTCTGCTATTTGTGACAGTTTATCTGACAACCTCTTTTTGATGTGATGATTATATTATTTGTGAATGCGTTTTGTCCTCCTTTTCCATAACAGATTAAACTGTAGATATTTCAGTGTCTTGACTTAATGAGATCTTTCCTAACCTAGTAAGCACAGCTTTCTACTTCCTACATATGAAATAAAAGGTGAACAGACAAAAAGAGAATTTTTCTTCCTTTTCATGTGAATAACATTTTAATAAAATAGTTGGTAACTTGTGTATATCTGTGGAGAATAAAGACAACTGAGTCATATATCTAAAAGCCATTTTGAAATCAATGGGGGCTGGAGATACTTCAGGGAGAGGAGATCAATTCTTCCTAAAGTGTGAAAACTTCAGAATAGATTTCAATTGTCCATCTACATTAATTGTAACATCTACTTTTGCCTCAAACCATTGCATGACATATTGATGTGTATATTTTCTATAGGCTCCCTTGAATGAACCGAGGAATCAGATAATGAAGGCTTTGCTTCTGAAAGCACACATTCCTTTTTTTCAAAATCAGGAGAAATTGCTTCAAAAATCCAGCTACATCACTTAGGAGATACAACCCTAGCGCTGTGGATACCAGAAATCTCAGCGTAGGAAGGTTTTACTCTTGTCTCCTTGATATTTTACAGATTCTGCAATGTTGTCTTCTACCTGTAATGAGGAGTCTAGAAGAAGTAGAAACTTCTGTCATTTACACACCAGCTGAATCCGCAAAGCCATTTAAACACTTATTTCTCATTGATTTTTATTGAGCAATGGCTCTTAAATGCTTTTGTGTATCTAGTAAGTAGTATTTCATCTCTTTATTGAGAAGAAGGTAATTTTATGGCCAAATTCCTTCAAAAACCAAGAATATTTGTGTCAGTGTAATGCATGATTTTGAAAACTGGTCAGTGTATTTTACTGCTGTGCTCAGAAGCATAATTGCATGCTTTATAAAGTACAATCAATACTAGCAGACTAAGGCAGACAACAATCTAGATCTCTTAATTTGCATGCTTTCCATATTACTACATTTTTCAATATATTTGGCAATGTTAGCAATTAAATACCATCATGACTTTGAGAGGGAATTTGAAACAGCCTGGGTCCAGTCTTCCAGCTTCTCTTGTGCCTCTTTAGAAATATGAAACAATCTCAAATGGTGTTTGTCTGACCCATCAGACTAGTTTTACATCTTCTTTCTATAGCTGGGGCAGTGCAGAACAGCCAGAGCATGCTGATGACTTTGGCTCATTAATTTTAGCGAGACACTGGGTCTGAAGGTTGTTTAATACTTCTGGACTGAAGCTTTCTCTGCCTCTTTGGAGGCCTGATGAATGCAGTTGGCAATGCCACGTCTAGAGCACCAGTCTTCTGACTAACACTTCTTGGAACCACACTGAAACACAGCAATGAATGCAGCTGTCCAACAATCAAAAAATGCACCCTGTCAGTCTTTTATTTTCTTGCTGCACTTTATGGCCAGCTCGTTTTCACAGAAAAAAAAAATGCTCCATCTTTAGGAGACAAAAGGAAAATCAGACCCTGTGGGCAAAGTTGGAGGAGCAGGTCAGGTCTGCTCTGCTCTTCCAACTTGCAGTTGTCCCATGGGGCAGTTACCACACTTATGAATCACTGAAGGAAGTTGCTATATTAACCTCATTCTTAATATACAAGAGTACTGCATGAAAGGACTTGTGTGGAAATCCTCAGCTGCTGTTACAAGGCTTTTTAAAGTTTCTTATACTGTCAAGAATCAGTCTGGCCCTAGTATACCTTAACTTCATACTTAAGATCAATGGGGCAACCCTAACATAAAAATGAGGAATGTATAACACTATTAATCTGAACAGGTACTACATTTAATGACACATTACCTTAAATATATTGTCTACTGGTTTCAAAGTCAACACAAAAATATAACATGCAGGTGGCTCAGTCTGTGAAATAAGGTTTAGGTCTAGAGGTTGTCCTGGTTGTTACTGGAACACCATCAAACTCTTCTACACATAAATATCAGACTTTGGAATGCTCCAGAGCAGGGCCAGCTATAAAAAATGGTGTTTGCTATTAAGAAACTCTGTGCACTATCGAAACAAGATTATGGAATTCTAGGAGTTGGCCATGAATACATCATTACACAAACTAAACAATTCTATGATTCTATGATTTCAGCATAAACACTATATGGTCTAATATTAAGAAGGAATCATGGTATTTAACAGGCTATCCTTCTCAAAAAGAAAATCAGATTTCAAATGTATTAGACTTACAAGTTGGCTGGTACCGCTAATTATTAATCTGCATTACTGCGATACAAGCCAGACCCATATATTTGTCAGTCCAGGGAAAATCTTGAGTTACTTAAAAAATAAACCCCAACCCAAACAAAGAAACCAGTCCAAACTATTTTTGCCCATATTGAGCCATCTTGGGATGCCATAGGGGGTATGATCTCTGACCCTGCACCAAAGCCATTTCAAAATTATACAAGAATGCGATTATTCAAATCCTTCCTTCTGACTAAAACTACACTTTTTTTTTTTTTTTCCTCAAAATGGATCTTTTGTGCTCCTTCCCCATTATCTGCTCTTACTAACTGAAAATTACCACAAGTGCCAACCAGTCCACAGACAGGGTGAGACAAAACCATAACACTTCAAGGTACAAGTGCATCTGAGGCAGCAGCAGCCCTTACCAACCTCCCAAAGATTCCATGGGACACATCTCTACCAGTCAACAGAGCACTGTCTATCAGCCCCACTCCTCCCAACCTCACCCCTTCCTACCTGCCAGCTAACAAGGGAGGTCATTGCAGAAAGGCAGAAATCCTGTGCCCAGAGGCAGCTGCCTTGAATAATGTCCATTTACTCTCGTATTCTAGTCCTGCTTTCCCTTAAAGCTGGAAATGTAGGGGCTTATAGCAGTTAACTGTCCTTATGCATCCTCATGAGGATGTGAAGTTGAGCCTATAGGGTTTCCCTTTATGGGCACTCTTCAAGGAAAGAAAAGGGGAAAATCGATGAGTACAGAAACTAGCATAAAATTAAATCTTGTGAAACACACAATCCTACATTTATTTATGCTCATTTAACATGTTAAATGGGCTATTAGCAGGCCATAAATTTCCAAGTGTCTTTGCATAATCCAGGTCTTACACTGCTACCTCTTTAACCCTCCTAGAAAAAGTAAGACAGTGAAGAGATTTAAAGTTAATTTGTAACGGGTTTCTGTGAGTAGAAGTGCGTTGGCTGCATGTTTATCAGTCTTCCAATCTTGGAAGTAGAAAAATGGGTGTTTTCCTCTTAGCACTTGCACCCTGTTAACAGAGTAGCGCACAGTTGTCAGCCCCTCTGAACTCTTTCAGCAGCTGTGGGCTGAAAAATGGACGGAAGAGAAAACACAGTCCAAACAAAATTGGCAACTGTGAAGCAGCACAAATCTGTCTGCTCACTTTGGAGACCCTGCACCTTGTTACCTTTCTGTCATGATAGGATATGAGGATAAATGTGGGAGACATCTGGGAGAACACTTAGAAATGCACGGGAAAAAGAAGTAAACGAGCCAGAAGCAGAAAAAGTAGCTTACTAAGCATCTTGGAGGGACTCAACGTGCATTCCAGGCTGCTTTGCTTGGTGTTTTTACGAACTTGAACTGCCTTCCTGAGCCACAGTCCCATTTCTCTCTAGATCTTTGGATCTCTGTTGTCCTTATACACCCCAGCTTATCAGTTTTGTCTAGTTTTCTTACAAAAAAGTGAAATAAAGCTGAAAGCAAAAGAAAGAAGAGGAGAACATCTATCAGTACATGAAATGCTTCAGGCAGATTTTCATCTGGAAAAATATTAAGAAATGAAAAGGAATGTATAAGTGAGCTACTGTGAACAACAATAAAATGTAGTGATAAAAATTACATGCAAAATAGAGTTAAGCCATTGGCCCAGAAAGCCCACAGGTTGCTCCTGCAGCACACAAATGTCCAGCCTGACATTTAAATGCCCAAAATGTCTGTATCATTTGCTTCCTCAGTGCACTGTGAACAGTGTCCTTTAACAGTTACCCTAATAAATGGTTTGAGGGAAACACCCTTGTATTTTCCATTGATATGCAAAATGTTTCCTTAGAGAAAATAAATAAACCAAGCATGAATAAATTTCGGCTGTTAGATTGGGATGTTCTTTACAAGTGAAAATCTGGGCCAAGAGTCAGCTAAATACGGCAAATATATCTCCTAAAAAAAAGCAGCCCAACCAAAACCTAACAACTCTGAAAGAAAAGGTATGATACAGAAAACAGTTATATAAATTGTTCTTATTATTATTTCATTGTATAACAGGCTCCATAAGGGACCCATCAACATCAGAGCTGAACCTTCACTGTATTGTCTATTAGTGACTTCTCAAAACATCCCTCCAGGTTAGTGTTGCTGATTCTGTTCCACAAATGTTGTTTAAGGTTATAAAAGAACATAAGGAGTGCATTTCCCCTTTGTATTGCTTATCTGCATCAACAATCCATTTAAAGTAGGAGCAGGAAGAGAAAAAAAAAAAAACAAACCAGAAAGAGCAATCCTTTCAAAGTTGAGGAACAGATCAGGAGGCAGTAGGGACCAGGGTAAAAAGAAAGTCGTGCGGTGATTACTTTCTTCACTGAGATAAAAAGGACCAATGTGGGGCACTTGTGCCTCTTCATTGCTCTGGGCAAAGAATTTGCTCAGCAGTTGTGTTAGGTGGCAGGGTTAAGCCAGGCTCAGTCCTCTTGGCCATGGCTTCCTACCCATGGCAAAGCTGCAAGCAAGTTTGTGTTTATTTTCTTTGAACTTGGTAGCCTACACATGTGGTTTCATCCTAACTGAAGGCTACATCCGTGATTGCTGGTGTGGTCTTTCCCTTCCTCCTTCTGTGGCCCTTCTTTTGTGGAGGGATTTGGGCAGCACAGCCCTCATTTGGCAATAGCTACTGTGGGACCCCACCCTGTGCATGGGACACACTTCCTGCTCTAATAAAAGGGTTGTACCGTGGAAGAGTAGTGTGTCCGTCTGTGGGATCACCTGCAGTTTGCTGAGTCCTTGCTCTCCCATGCTATGGCGTTGGGTACCCTTCTGTAGGGTGTGGGTGGGCTTGTGGAGCTTGGCCTCTGATTTCTTTGGGACCAAGTATCTGCTGCAGGGCAGCCTGTGAGTGGCACTGGACTCAGTAATGCCGATGTACTCCTCAATGCTACCCTTGAAGAAATGTGAAAAATCATATCCTTTACATATCAAGAATCAATCTTACTTATATCAAGGTTAATGGCAAATTTACCATCCATTTAAGTGGAAACAAGATCAGGTCATGGGTTGCTAGAATTAGAGCTTGGAGCAGGAAAAGACATTGAAAGTTAAGAAGGTGGTTGTGGTTACATGGACATTTTTCCATTGTTGTGTTGACTGAAACAGCCCTGCAGTTACTTGTTCTTGCCCTATTTGTTACACTGACCCTGGAGTTTGTACATGGAGCTAAATTGCTTTTCTGGGTGAAAAACAAGGAGTTTTGGCGGGGATTAATTTGCAAATGCATGTAACCCCTTGTGTTGTTCATTCTGTGCTCGCACTTGTGCTTTGCGGTCACAAGAACTGAGGGTGACAGGGAATAGGGACAGGTGGCCAGAGAAGTTGGGAGTTGCTAAAACCACTTTTAACACCACCTCACTTTACCTTTTTCCTGTTTCCATTTTGAGACATGAAATGAGAAAAGAAAAGGATATTTCATCTTGTCTCATCATTGCCATTGCTGCCTTTGTGGCCCTGTCATCTTCTGTCTTTCCAGAGATGGTTCTGGGTGGAAGTGCTGAGGGCAAGTCCAGGTAGATGAGGTGACACAACTCTTACCCTAGCTAGAAGACAGAAAGTTGGCCAACACCCTCATAAGCGTTCAGACTTTGTGTCCACTGGATACCAGCGTGAATTAGTAGCTCACTGCTTATCAGTCAGAGAACAATAGCTGTAAACCTGTGTGTCCTCCAGCGAAAATAAAGTGAGCTGCCTCACTTAAGTCTCTCTTGTAGAACCCTGAACTAGCGCAGATTGCGTCAAATTTCCTGGGGCAGTCCACTGTGCTGATGTATGGTGACCTGACTGCATCTGAGTTCTTAGTCCAATAG
Source organism: Chamaea fasciata (assembly GCF_029207755.1). Classification (NCBI taxonomy): domain Eukaryota; kingdom Metazoa; phylum Chordata; class Aves; order Passeriformes; family Sylviidae; genus Chamaea; species Chamaea fasciata. The sequence goes on along the minus strand of NW_027094086.1, from coordinate 45,453,306 downwards.
GAAACACGTAAATATTTTAAAGGACCCGACTCCTAAATATTAAGGCATTAGTCTGTATATCATCAAGCAACGATAGTACGACATTCCCTTCTGGGAAATAATATACCGTAACTTACCCCGCCTTACAGTTTATTTGTCTTCCAGTTTTGCACCTTTTACCCAGAAACATTCTTGTTTCTAAACCTTCTTTCAGAAGTGCCATTAATGCCAGGGGCCCGTGTGCAGCTGCCCTTGCTGCTGTTGGTCCCTCCCCCCAACTTCTCTGACTCAGCATTTTGTGAAACCACACTTGGCAGGAGACACACGTTTAGAGGGACCAACTGTAATTTAGACAAAAAAACCCATTAGCTGCACTCAGCAGCAATGGCAAGGCTGCTATTTTGCTGCTGTGTTAAAGCAGACCAAGGCCAGGAAGAAATATATTATTTATGTTCACTATGTTTTGGGTAGACAGCTTTTCAAAACTTATCCTGCTTCTTTTACAGTATTTTGTTCGAATAGATGACAGGCTCTGCTGAGAGATCCTGCTCTGTGGCATTAAGTAGTTAACATTTAACAAGGATCAACCCACAAATCCACAGATGTTTCTGTGAGCGCTTCAAAGGAATGTGGAATTTTCTAAAATGGGAAGACCATAGCATGTGGCAACCAACAACATCATGGTCTTTGAATCTGATTCCTGCTCCCTGTAGACTGGATTCCCTCCACAACTGCCTGTTATCCTCATTAGGACAGAATTACCACTTCTTCCACGGCCAACCAGCCACACACTCTGGATCTCCTTTTGGATGTCAAACACAGGAGAAAAGCAGAGATAGCTTTAGGTGATATATTTACTTCTTGTCAAGGCTGGGGGATATTTCTTTTAAAAGAGCAGAACTCTTTGCTCATACGGCCAAGGTCTCTTGGAATTGTCAAGGTAGACACTTAAAAAACCTTTTTCTGACAGGAAAAACAGAAGTTTTCTGTGGGAACAGGGCAGTCAAAAAGTCATTCAGCCCTTACTTTAGGCACAGCATTAAGGACAGGTCAAGGATAATGAGCTGTGATTGGAAGAGTCATGTGTAAGAGAAAGATGTAGCAATGTGTCATTTCAATCACGGGAGAGTGAGTGGGAAAGGTTTGTCTTGTGCCTCCTCAGAGAGAAATCTGCTTTCTCCTGAAGCGCCGTCATCGCCTCACAGCAGTTATTGGTCTGAACTGGCAGGTTCTGCTCTTGTTTCTGGACCTCTGGAGAAGGGTAAGAGCCCACTGTAGCTTCTGAGCTGTTGCAACGCCTGGCTGGAAGACAGCAGACTGGGCATTGCAATGCGGCGAAATAAAAGCCATCAGCAATTAAGCAGAATATTCATGACAGTGATTGAAGATGACTTTATTTCCTGCTGCCTCTGTTTAAAGAATGTCCTTTCTATATACTCATAATGTACACGACAAATGACTCCATAGCTGTGGGGGAAAAACATAATGCTCTCTGTCTCCCCTCCAAGGTTGACTACCAAATAATTAAAGCAGTGTTGTTTAAGGTTATTCCCAGGAAGGAACTTGCTAACTTCTTTGTTATTGATGCTTATTTGGACAATTTTGCCAATGTATGTTATGTCTGCAACTGAAAAACTTTTTAACCTCATATCTGAACTCATGTGTATCTGCATATGTAAACATATCTATGTAAAAGTAATTTAAAATATTGATTTTATTTTAATGGCTTTCTGGCAAAGAAATGACTGTGAAAACAAGCAAGAGCAAAGGTAAATGAACACACATTTGTTTTAGCATGAACAATCCATTCTCTTTCATTGCAAAATTTGAACCTTTTGACTAAATAAATTCTGAGAAAGGTTAGGGTATTTTTTTTTCCTGGGAAAGAAGGAATAAAGCACCAGCAGGTGTGATCTGTCAGTGCAAATGAAAAGCAAACAAACCAAACAAAAATCCAACCAAAACCGTCCCTAATGTAACAGGTTAGAAGACATTGATCTCAATGGAAAAGAGAGGCTCATTGGTTGAAATCTCTCCCAGGAATGTTCTCCCTTGGATTTTATAATGGATTAATTTGAATAGAAATTTTTAAGGAATTATCTGGCAGTCTGAGAATTTAGCTTTTTAAAACAGCTTTCTGGGACTGCTAGCCTGTTTGAGGTATATACTCTCTTTTTAAATAAAATTCCAGTTATTTTATAACAGAGCAGAACTAAAAGCACTACAGACAATCAACAGATCTAATTACAAATTTAATGACCTTATTCACCCTTGCTCTCCTTCAATTTTGGAGCAGTGTGAATCCAGTGCTTTTTATCTTCTCACCCCAGACACAATCTGGACTAGCACAGCAAGAAACAAGTTTCTGGGAGCTTAAGCTTATTCCTCTTTATTTGGCTATTTTTCAGGTTTGTTTTTTTTTTTTTTTTTTTTTTTTTAGAGCAGCTGTCTTTGAGATTTTTGATCTTTTCTAAAAGCATGACCATAGTGATCATAAGGGCTTGGTGAATTTATTAACTCTACTTGATTAAATCCTCCTTTGACTCCATTTTGAAAGAATTAGTTCCGGAACACAGATTTAGATCTCCTCTACCATTTTCCACTCCTATTGCTCTGGACACAAACAAGAAATATCACGATATGTAGTGTAAACCACTAAACCCAGAAGTTAAAAATCGTTATGGTTTCTTATTCCAGTCCCTGAACTCTGGATATGGATTATCCAATGGTACCCACCTTCCTTTGCAATCCAGGAATAAGTATGTGACCCTGGCTTGACAGGTACGTAATATTTTGAGGGATCCAAATATGGCTATGTTATCCCTGAACAGTGCTTTCCTGTCTAAAAAACCTTTAATGAAAGAGGTTGTATTTTAATCACAGCATCAGATAGTTCTAAAAAGAGATGAAGCTCACTAGATCTCCAATGCAAAGGCATCTAAAGGCTGAACATTTGGCTCAGGAAAAAAACAATCTGAAATTCTAAGTCGTGGAAATTATATTTTCATCACATCTACTTAGCTATCAGCAATGATTTCTTTTGTTTAAATATGACCAAAACTCTCCTCTTCTTCTCTCATTCCTTTTTTTTTTCCCCAGAAACCATTATGTTAATCCTTGATAATCCAAGAAAAAAAAAAAAGGCAGTAGTTCAAGCTCTTCTCTGTGTGTGTTGAACAAAGAGTGATACAACTCCACCATTAAAATGCTTGGGTTTCTATCCAAATTCTAATAAATACTATATGATGTATAAACTCATAAATGTTCACAGCACACAAATGGGCTGCCTCTGGAAATTACATGGCTTGAGCACGGCATGATTAGATGTAAAGGAAAGGAAAGAATTTGTTATGGCATTTCAAAGCTTCTTATAGCATAGTACCTTCACCTACACTTGCCAGCCTGTTACCACAGGGATGTGGATTGTTATTTAAAAGGCTTATAAAAGTTTTTCTTTCCTAAAAATAATGATAAAATTAAACATTTTCATTTAATAATCTTTTTAAAACGGGGTTCTTATTTTCTCCCATTCAGTAGCAGTTCTGATTTAGGGAATAGGATGTGCAAGATTAGCTAGTGTCAGATGATATCCTAAATGACACCATGTGGTGATTAAGAGACTTTGATTATTCTCAACCTATATTTTAGTGCTATATAGAGGTGTTAAAATGACTGCTCTGGAGGCTGAGGTCTCCTCTTTGCTCAGCAGTGAACAGAGACAAGATAACCCTGTCTTTGCTTCATTCAGGTTGGTTTTCATTTGTCTTCTACAGCTGCTGCTTGTTTTCCAGTCAACCAAAGCTTGCAGTAAGGATTTCTCAGGACAATTTAAAAATTAGATTAAGAGTGGAAGACCATTGGTATATTTTACCTAGGAATCCATTGTCAGTAGCTTTTCTTTCTTGAATTCTTGGGTTAGTAACCTAGAGGTAGAGACTAATTTTCTAATAATCTTTAAAATTTACTTCGTTGTTTACCTGCTTTCTAGCTAAACATGCACCTTATAACATGCAAAGCCTTGCAGACTGGTTTTGGTGTGAAAGTGTATTTGAGAAGAGACTGGAAACTATTTCCACAAGTGAAAAGGCTGATTTACACTTAAACATACTGTTTCTTCAGAAAGGAAGTTTACCTAGGGTAAATGCTGGGTGGGAATGTTCTTTCAAAGGATGTTAATTGTATCTTGGTTCAAAGAACTCCTTGAAATTCCTGCAATGCAATTATGCTAAGTTAGAGGAAGTTAAAGGATTGTGTATTGGCAAAAATGCAGTTAAAATCCCAGTTGAAGTCATGTGTCAGAAGTGCTATTGATGATAACATTGACACCTGCCTCTGATAACTTCAAAGCCTGTGCTCTCTGTATGAACCTAAGTTCACTGAGCTCAGCTAGCAAAAGGACAAACCCAGACAGAGAAACCGGTCCAGACCTCCAAGAAGTGCAAATGGAGCTATGCCACTTAACAACATCACATCAAACCCCAGCTCAGCAGCTTTTGACACAGAGGATACAATGGTGTGCTCTACCAAATGAAACCCAACGTCTATAGACCTACAGCTGTTCACCACAGACAGAAAGGGATCTCTGTGACTATCTGCTTTCTCCATGCTGGTGGGAAAAATGAGATTGCTCTGTGTGAGTTTCTGAGGAAAGACCGAGTGTAAAAGACAAGTTCCACATTGGTTTCTGAAAGCACTGAGGTTGTAAGGTTTCTGATGTCTTCTGGGCATGAGTTCCACCCATGTAGGGGGCCATCTTCAGACAGAAGGATGACAGGTTTTTTTTCTGTCCCACAAAGTACTTAAGAAATAATGAAGTCTGAACTGATGAATGTACCCAGAACCTAACCTTTGGCAATAAAACTCATTGCTCTGTGTATCACCCAGGGTTTTGTAAACTCCTGTTTTACAAAAATGTTTGTACATTTTGAGTCTGCCTTGATAATTTTTCTCATTTCAAACATAAATTTCATATTTTATTAATTGCTGCTCTGTTTGCCCAGTTCCGTGAAATGACAAGCTAGAGATGAAAAGCCCTAAGATCACGCACCCTGTTGGGATTTGGCTGTGTTTTTGAAATAAGTGGCTTAGTAGAAGTCCAAATATGGAAATATTAATGAATATATTGTTAATATTTTTAGGTTAATAATCCCTTTTTAAGGGATTTCCAATTTTAAAAATGAGGTGAGAAAGGGATAGATTTTTCTGCCCGAAGCTCTTTTAATTATTTGCTTCAATATCTTCCCTGTCACAGAGGCTCTACCTTTGAGTTCTTGTCCTTTGATTTCCCCCTCTGCACACAAACCGAAACATTTGGTAGTTCCCACCTCAGTCACAACCGTATTTTCCTTTTTTGAGGAAATCAGGAATAGGAAAGCTGCAGAGCAGTCTGGGTCTTCCCCAGTATGGAGTTCCCCTGCAGGTGAGGAACAAAACAAGATCTAGGACTACAGAGCTCTTCCAGCTTCTTTAGCAGATATGCATCCAGCCCGGACCCTCAAATATTAAGGGACCCAGGTCCTCACTCTCTAAATTCAGTCTCTTGCTGTTACTCTCCTTAGCACTGACTTCTGTCCATAGCACATCTAAAAGACTAAGAGCCATGGACTTATGTGAGGAAATAATGGAGGATTTTAGAATTTAGAATTTTGCAAGGGAAAATCCTCCGCCTGGGTTATACAGTCTTGCTGTGTACACAAGCCAGAGGTGTTTCTGATCTGTTATTCAAATGAATTCTCAATGAAAAATCATGCATGTGTAGTAAAGAGGAGAAAAAAAAATCAGAATTGCTCCTATAGTGGAACTGGAAAATACAGAGTCATAGATTCCAGATGACAAAAATAGTTTAATTTTTTATGTAGTGCACTGCGGTTAATCCTTGTACTCACAGTATACTTTATTTAGAATCACTGCAGAATTTCTCCTCTGATTTTTCTCCCTGAAATTAGACTGTAGTGATATACTTCAGACTTCACAGGAGCCTAAAGGTATTTGATTAAATTTATTTCTATGAGTTTTGTTCTTCATTTATTTTAATCACTGTTGGTTTTCTCTCCCTTTGACTATCCTAGATTTTTGTTCTGATAAATCATTGGTTATTCTGATCTAAACAGTTCTCTATTGAATTCAGGTTCCCCAAAATTTCAAAGTACATCAATCTCATTTGAGAATGAGTATCATTAAAAGGAACTGTGGGATTCAGTAATATCTCAGAAGCAGAATGTGCAGTTATAATGTTCTATAATATTTATGCTGGTAATTCCAATCCTCATGCTAGCACCTGAGTTTTGATAAGATTTTGAACTTAGTATTTTTAGATGCAATTATTATTTTTAAGAATATGTAAATATTTGTAAATATTACAATGTGTTAGGATGCTGGGTTGGTTTTCCTTTTTTGTTGTTAAGTTTTCAAATGCATTATTTCATAATGTATTCAAAGTTAAACCAAAATATTTCACTTTTGTATGAAAAAATATTTGGATACTCAATCTTAAAAAATTAAAGTGATTGATGCCAATTGCAAGAAAAAATAGAATGGCATATTCCACAATTTGAAGCTGACATCCATTTGTATTTACTTACTCAGTTATCACTTTTCAGCATGCAATTACATTAATATTTTTAGATGTTGGATGGTTTGACATTTTGTTCCCACCCTAGACAGCCAACTATGCCTTCAGATGGGTCCCTGCCAGCTAAAAATACAGTCCTGGATAAGAACATACAACCCCCACATTAATATTGGTGACACCCAGAAACAAATTGCTGAGCTGAAATAATTAACTGCAAAGGATTCTGTGGCTTGTCCATTACTACTCTAGGTCCTAGCTTGAATATATGCAAGAGCAGAAAGCTGAACAGCCTGCATATCTGAGGGGTTAGTGGCTACCTTCATGGGAGAACTGTGCTCTGGTACAAGGCTGCAGCTCCTAGCAATTTAGGAGCATAGGATACAGGGGAGGAAGTAGTCTCTGGGTCATGGAAACTGATTCTCACACTAGGGTGGTTTCCACAGACATTGCCCTAAAGCAATACCTTTAGTTACTGTTAGATGTTCATTTGCTTGAAGCTTACACTATCAGAAGACTGTTCCAAACTGTGACTTGTACAAAGTGAGAAAACTTTTAATTTAAAAATTAATTTATCATCAGTGAGTCACAGCTTTGTGTTCAACTCTGTGCTGGTGTGTCTAGCATGGCAATGCAAGGTGATTCACCTCTTCACAAAGAAACACAGTGGAGACTTCCCTAGCAGATGGACAAAAAACTTAGTCTTGCTAGAACAGAGTGAATACAAAAACTTCTGGTCACTGCCAGATAATCTCTGTAATCCAAGTTTTGAATCTCACTCTGCAGTTCTTTGATGACAAATAAAAGCCTTGTCTGCATTGGTGGGATTTATGATTTCCTTTTCAATAAGCAAAGGGATGTTTTATTCTTTTTGCATACCAAACTCTGAACATGAGACAGTGTTCTAGATGCCATCCTGTTTGAGAGTTCAAAGACTGTAGGGGACATGGCTGCCTTGCAGAAAGGAGATTTAGAAAAGGAAAGGTTAAGATTTAAAGTATTTTTCTCCCTGTTTTGCTCCTTATGTTATATTTGCAGGTTCCACTCACATACATCATAAAATTGCAGGAGTATATTTTAGCCACAACAGACTGTAGGTTTTTCCATCTCCCTCTGTCTCTGCTTAAACCATTACTCCTGAGGTAGGTTAACCCATATTTGTTGTGCCAATATTGGTGAACTAGTCTTGCCAATATTTTTGTACTCTGCACACAGAGAGTAAGGTCCTGTGAGCAGAAGATGCTTTTGGGAATACTTCAGCCCTTGCAGTCAAAGGTTTCACCAACACTGTTTCACTGAGGACAGAAAATTCAACAGTAGCTGAATTGCAGAGTTCCCAGAAGACCATTTTATTGTGAATCTAGGGTGTGAGAACTTTTGCTTTTAAATCACTGTGCCACGTAGTCAGAGCAAAAGATGTTATAAAAGCAGCATTTACTTATCTGGATTCCTTAAATTTCTCTTCCACTGTTTATAATGGACTAATCTGGTGCTCAGAAAAATGTGAAAAAGCCTTTTACAGAAAGCAGTAGAAAGACATTTTATGTTCCTTTTTACTGATTACTTTTCCTTGATGCTAGGAAACAATTATTTTAAGTGGATTACTTCCAAAGAATAACTTAATTTGATAATAAAACAAATACTACTTTCCCATTTATTGATGAATCAAGCAGGGTAATTGGATTTATTACTTCTGAATCTATGAGTAATCCTGTTTCCAAATCACATATGTGTTTCCTCCTCTGCTTTTATGTTTGTCAGGAGATGACAATTATTTATTCATTCTCTTTCTGTCAGATTTTTTTTTTTTTTTTTTTTTTTTTTTCTGGACAACAACAGTCTTATGCACAGTTTCTGAGCTCAAAATAGAGCTAATTTGTATTTAACACAATATATATCCCTGGTGGAAAAAAGTGAGTTTCAATCATTCTGAGTAGCTAAAAATACTAGTTAATTAAAACAGATCTTGCATTACTATCTACAATATGCACACTAATTGGGGAATAGATGTAGCATTGTTATGATGCTGTTCAGTACAATTGAATGTCAGGGTCCTGGAAGCTGAGAGGCCCTTGGGACATATATCCCGGGGTGGTATGTAGGAGAAGTTTTGATAGGCATATACAGCTAATCTGTGGAGTGGCCGTGCCAAGTGTTGATATTTCTCCTTCCTCTGCTTTTTAGATTTATAATATAAATTCACAATGGTGAGTCTTTAGAAGATTACAAATTATTTTAGACGTAATGAAATAATGTAAGATTTTTTATCTAGCTGAATTAGCAGATATTCATTGTTTTAGTAGTTAATCTAGCAGCATTTAAGAATTTCACTTGGACATCTCACATAATTTTGAAACATTAAGTAAACTTCCTAGAATCTGTACTTAAAATCTTAATTTGTTTTACAGGGATTGTTAAATCTACAATGATCAACCAGTATAGCTATACCCATTCACACCCGCATGTTTCTGAAGTAGAAATGCAGCTTCCATTAAAAAAACTGTTCCTTTTTCAGTGGAGAGTTAAGTCTGTTCTTTGAGGAACTAAGTCTCCATATTCTGGTTTAAAGTGTGATTTCTTTTCATACTCCTGTTCCACTCAGTAATGCCAGCAAAACTTTTAAGAGTAGATCAACTAATGAGCTGGAAGTGCTAAAGAAGCTCATTCAAACTCAGATTATTTTCTTCTATAGAGGACAAATGACCCTTGTGCTTGAAATATATTACTGTATTGATGGGATTCATGGATCATCATTGGCATTTGGTCCCTTTGATAAAGACGGAAATCTGTTACATTCCCCAGCTCCATCACCTTTACTCTCTGCATTAGTGTTGTCCTCTTGCCTCATAAAGTGTTGCTTAAAAAGGGACTTCCAGAGCTGAATGAGCCCATCTGTAGAGCTTGAATTGAAGAGCCAGCTTCTGTCATGTGGAACCATAACAAAACTGCATCTGCAGCTAACAGTTCTGTTAGCTATCATGGTTTTACTATGCATCTGATAATATTTAGACATTTTTCCCGGTCATGTTCTTTAATGGTGGTCAGCAGTGAAGGATAATGATTCACTTGGGAGTTTCCAGGGTTTCTGGGCTACCAAGCCCCATTGTGGTTTTCAGGTGAAACATCTCAATCCAGCTTTTACGTTTGTAGATGTCATTTGAAGCCAGTGCTGCACATTATTATTTTTTTTTCCCCAAATGAGAACAGAATGTGGTGTTTGAACTGAAATACATTCTTGGGTGGAACAGAGGAAGGGAGAAGGAAAGATGTGTTATTTGCTAGCAAACACATGCTATGGGCTTTGTGGTACTGTGGCAAAGTTTGCTCCTGCTGAGTTTACTAAAAGACCCAAATCTCGTATCCACATTTCCGTTTCCTACCATGTTTTTCTCTGTGCCTCCTTCTGTGAAGTGACAGAAAAAGCCAGCTCTTTTGGACTAATGTAATGTACTTTTTCCTCCTCACTCCCCTCTGTCTCCCCTCACTGCTCCCAGAAAGGGAGGGACTGTTAATGACCATTTTGGGGCATCCGTAGGGCTTTCTCACATCACTTCCAACGCATTCCTCACCTCCGGTCACCCAGGAAGAATTTGCTGTGTTTGATTTCTGTCTCAGGTCACTTGTCTCACAGCTACATGCCAGGTCAGTGCCAGTGAGCTGTCCTGCATGGCAGAGCTTTGGTGTACAGGCTGGTGGGTCAAGTTTCACACACTCAAAAGGAGTCAGTGTAAAGACAAAGACAGACAGCATGTGTTTAAGTGCCAGTAATGAATAAACTACCACATCAACTACACAGCATGAACATCTTTATCCAGCTGTGTTTATAAATTATTTTCATTAATTATGGTTGTTCTTATCACTTGACACAAACAAGGACTTTTTTTCAAGTGGCTGTTTTATTAATCCATTATTTTTCTGAAGAATAATATCTGCCCTCCCCTCCCTGCCTTTAACTGGCCAGAGATACATCACTTTCAAAAATAAATCTCAAAATGCAGCCCTGCAAAGTACTGCTCTTTGGATCATCACTTATGAAAGAAGATACCTTTTTCTTCTGTCCTCCATGAATTAAAATAAAATTGCTTATAATCTATCTTTTAAAACCCTGTGGTCAAATTTATGCCTGGCATCACAGTGCAGGAAACAGCATAATTGCACAATGGATGAACTCAGTCTCAAGAGTTTAGTTGTGCTTTGAAAGCTTTTGGATGTATTGTTGTACTTTATTTATTTATTTTTTTTTTTAAATTTTGTTTTGCTTTTTTGATACTAAGGCTCTTTATGAACTGTGTTAGTAACCTGTACTTTCTAATACTGGCTCTAACTGGAGCAGAACCCTAATAAAGCTAAAGGCATTTTAGCCTTTGTGTCAAAGATTACAGTGCAAAAACCAGCAAAAAAATTGGTTATTTTTCAGATATGCATTTTGAGAGACTGGAAATACTTCTGCATTTTTTGACTACAGAGAAGCTTTTTGAATTCAGACAAATGCATTTCACACAATTCATTTCAGGGCTGATTCATTTTATCTGTGTGTCTCCTGTGTCAAGTGGAAACATTAGGTCTCTTTAAAAAATGATGGGGGATAATAAATGCTCCAGGCATTTGTTTTGCTGAAATTAAGTAATGGCAGGGAAGCATATGGTGAAATATATTTTTAATTACTTTTCAACAATGTTAAATGTTTTTTCCTTATTTTCATATTTAATGTTTTTGATCAAGCTTGCTAAATAGCAGCTTTTATGGAACACACCACTTTGTGCAATAACACATGACTAATTTTATGGGCAGTACTGTATATCCCAGTGTATCAGCACTGTATTAGCTGTAGAACTGTGTTTATGATTTGTTTTGCACCATCCAAGGAAGCTGGGATTGTGAGGGGGCTATTTTGCTCCTGTTTCATTTTCTCCCCTCTAAGCCCACAGCTCTCAATACCTTTGGTGAGAGGTTGTTTTTCCTTATATTTTTGTTTGTGCATGCAGAGCAGGAAATATGATTCTCTTCTGTTAGACTAAACAAAAGGAAATCCCCCTGAGACTGAGAGGAGACACCAGTCTCCCTTTGAACAACTTCACTTCTAAATCACTCTTCCATCCCGTTCCTTCATCTCCCTCCCTGTAGCACAGGTTCCACACTAAAGCAAAGTGAACAAAGGACACCTGTTCTCAGCCCTACTAAAGAGAGAAAAGCTGCTAGTGCCTAAAGGCTAAAGCTGAGCTGAAAGTATTATGTCTACAGGTGGTGTCTAGGCTGTAGATATACCTGCACAAGGGAAACATGAGCCTATTGCACAATTCCAGTAAATAACAACTGAAAAGTAAGTGACATCACAGGAGGGTGGCAGGGGGAAACCAAGGCACAACTGTCACCACTTGTCTGCACATATATATGTCACCTTTTTGGGATGTACCCAAAGGTTCTTTCAACACAAAATATAAAGAAAAAGTAAGAAAACCTGGCAATTTGCTGTGGACACTTATAGCAGGCAACCACATTCTCCCCTCACTTGTAACAGAGCTGGTACAAATTCTTTTTCTGAAGATGTCACGGTCATCATTGGTAAGAGGGGAGGAATGCTTCTTGTAGCACTCCCTGGAGATCAACAGTCCCAGGCTATTTCAGACCAGTGAGTCCTTTCCAGAGATGAGAACTCCTCACAGAGACTTCTCTGTAACCATCACCCTCTTTTTCAGCTTGAGTGGCTTTTCTTGCTGCAGCCGTGGCAGTGTAGCAGAAAGGAGCTGGGATGGCTCTCTCGCATGTCCAGCACTTCCTTTCTCACTGCTAGTGATTCAGGGGATTAAAGCAGCAGGATATAGAGCAACAGATGGGGATTTCATTCATTCATTCTCTGTGCTTTGAAAACTGACTCTGAGGAATATATCCATTGTTGTTATTGTGACCTTCAGTACGCTTCATGCAGATTTCAGTTTGAGGTGGGAGGGGGATGTCTGTGGGTCTGAGGCAGGGGCCATCACCGTGGAGAGAAACAATGTGCTCATAGCTTATCCACATTATTGAAGCAAAAAAACCCCAAAAACCAAAAAACAAAACAAAACAAAACCACCAACAAAAAAACCCCAAAAAAACACACCACAAAAAACCACCAACAAAACCCCCCCCCAGCTTGTAGCAAAGGTCAGAGCACTGAACACGTAAAAGATACTTCTTTTTCTTCATCCCTTCCCCTTCTCACTGGGATCCCAGGCAGAGGAGCAGAAGTACACAGGGTGGGAGTAGGAGAAGTGAAGCCCAAGTATTTCTCCTGTGATGAGTTACTGACATCTCAGACCTGCCCCTGGTACTGGGAAAAAAGCCAACAAACAAACAGAAAAGAGAAGCAAGGAGTTGCCTGAGGAAGAAGCAAGGCCATGGCAGTCAGTGGCCTGTCTCCCACGCTGCCTGAAGCTGTGGAGGAGGAACCAGCCAGCTCTGGGACTGCTGGTGCGACTTTTGGGACACATTTCCCTGGCAGAGGAGGGAACTACAGCCTTTCAACCTCAGATCAATGGGGCAACTTTGTGTGGGTGGTCTCTAAGAGAAAGGAGGGGATTTCCCATAATTCCTTCTCTTCCAGAGTTGCTTGCCAGAGGGCTCTCTGGGCAAACCCTGGGCTTCAGCCTCAGGATATGAAATGAAAGAAACAGCCTCCAGAAATGGTCTCATTCTTGTTTTAACAGATACTAAAGGGAAAGATTCATCCCATCACCCTCTTTTTCAGCTTGAGTGCTGTGAGTGCTGTGAAGCTTTCAGAACCCAGATGTGGGGGACAACATTATCTTTTCCAGAGTCTTTGCTTTTAATCTCCACACGTGAAGAATTGGGTCAGTTGTGCATGGCCAGAGACAGCAGTTCCCCTTGCACTGTAGCTTGCATACTGGAGATAACACTTCCTATAAATCAAGACAGCCTGTAAAAAAAATGACAAAAACTGTGAAGTTCAGCTTGCCAGGAAACTGTTATCATGCATGTGTATTTTTTTTAGAAAAAAAAATTAATATCCACATCCTGTTTTGTCAATCTTTAAAAACCCCTGACAGGAATGTGAATGTTGTTCAAGAGCTATTACATGTCATGATGATAATTTGTTCCTTTTGAAGAGTGTGATGTCAAAGTCATTTTTTGATGATCATATTTCCTTGGCCTGTATTTATTCGAAAAGCACTTTTCAGACCTGAGAATTGTTTCCAAATAGTATGCATAAATGATTAGTAGTGCTTTCAGTCGTGCACTTTGATACCTTTTCCCTTTAGATGTTAGTCTAGGTGTGAAGACTGTGTTCTACTTGGTGCATTAAGAGCAGATCTTAACTGTTTCAGCAGATGAAAGATTTGGAATGATTTAAAGGTAAAACCAGTAACTTCCCATAGAATCATAAAATCGTAGAATGGTTTGAGTTGGAAGTGGTCTCACCTAGTTCCAGCCCCCCTGCCATAGGCAGGGACACGTTCCACAAAACTGGTTTGCTCAGAGGTCCATCCAGCCTGGCCTTGAACCCTTCCAGGGATGGAACATTCATAATTTTGCTATAAGGTCTCATGGCAATCTTTTTTCCAGGATGAATAGCCCCAGCACTCTAGCCCGTTTTTACAGGAGAAGTGTTCTAGTCCTCTGATGATATTCATGGGCCTCCTCGGGACTTGTTCCAACAGGTCCACATCCCTCTTTTGTTGGGGATCCCAAGCAGTACTACAGGTGGGGTCTCACAAGAGCAGGGTACAAAGATGTCACCCTAAGTTTTCTTGCCTTTTGAGTGTTTGCATTTTTGTAGTCGCAGCTTCATGTAAACTATATATATATATTTAGAATTATCTATTTTGTTTACATATTTCTCCTCTGGGAGGAGAAATATGGTTGATGGTGATGTTCACCTACAAGGTCGAGGAAGTGGCAACCTGTGTAGCCAGTCTTTTTCCTTTTGATAAAGTGTAAATGGAGTCAGAAATATTAAAATAAAGCTTTCCTGCCTGATCTTCTGCTGCCTGCCTCATCCTTTGTGTGTTCAATACAGTGACACAAGGACAGAATTATCTCCCTTGACCCGGTGATCACACTGTACACTTTCAGGTTCCTTAGATATTCTTGAGCCTGATCTTCTCTTACAGCTGAAAGTTCTTCATTCTCTCAGTCCCTGCCTTTGTCTTCTCAGCTTGGGAAGTGTATGTGGAGTACTTGACAGTGAAGATTGAGGCAAAAAAACCCGTAGAGTACCTCAGACTTCTGCATATTCCAGGTAACCAGATCTCCCATTTCCTTCTGGAGACAAGCAGCATTTTCCCTAATCTTTCTTTTATCACTGGCATATCTGTAGAAGCTTTTATTGTTGCCTGTGACATTCCTGGTCAGATTAAATTCTATCACGGCTTTAGCTTTCCTAACGTGATCTTTGGTAGCTCAAACAATTCCATTGTGTTCCTCTTAAGCTACTTGTTCTTGCTTCCACCCTCTGTAAACTTTCTTTTTGTGTTTGAGTTTGTCCAGGAGCTCTTTGTTTGTCCACAGACACCTCCTGGTGATTTTGCCTGACTTCCTCTTTGTTTGGATACATTGCTCCTGAGTTTGGACGAGGTGATTCTTGAGTATTAACCAGCTTTCTGAAGTCTCTCCTCCAGGGATTTATTCCCTGGTACCTTACCAAGCAAGTCTCTGAAAAGGCCCAAGTCTGCTTTCCTGAAGTCCAGGAGAGGGAGCTTGCTGTGAGCCCTCCTCACTGCTGTAAGGATCTCAAATACCACCAACTCATGGTCACTGCAACCAAAGCTGCCCTTGATCTTCACCTTCCCCACCAGTCCCTCTCCTTGTTGGTGAGAACAAGGTCCATCACAGCACTTCTCCTTTCTGGTTCCTCTGTCACTTGGAGAAGCAAGTTACCAACACTGTGTTCCAAGAACCTCCTGGATTGACTGATCTGCTGTATTGACCCTCCAAGAGAAACTCCCCCTTAGGACCACAGCCTGTGGATATGAGGCCACTCTTATCTGTCTTACCTAACACACCTATCAAGTGTCTGAGAGTGCCTCAGGCTCCCAATCTTCCTGATTGGCAGCCTGTAGTAGACCCCCAATATGAAATGACCTGCCCCTGCCCTCCCTTTGATACTGACCCACAAGTTCTCTGTTGTCTTCTCATCCATCCCAAGGTAGAGCTTTATGCACTCTAGCTGATCACTGATGTAGAGGGTGACACTCTTTCATCATTTCCCCTGCCTGTCTTTCCTAAAGGACCTGCATCCTTCCCTCGCAACACTCCAGCTGTAGGAGCCTTCCCACTACTTCTCTCTGATCACAGCCCTGCAGGTGTGAAGAATAAAATCAGTCAGAGCTCTGGGTTATCAAATCCTCCAAATACTTTACAAACCTAAGGATGTGGTGTTGAGTAGCAGAGTGCTGTGTAAGCCACTGCTGTGTAAGTAAATGGCAATGCTTCAAACACAAGATTCCCTGTTTTGAGCTTCAGTCTATCACCTACATGTGTCGTAGTCCTACTTTGCAGCTACTATGCTACAGACTCTAAATTTGCTTCTAATTTTTCAAATTCAAAAGAAACTCAGTCTGTTTAATTGTTTCATGCTTCTCTAAAGAATTTAGGCATTTTACAGTATACTTACCAGAATAAATGTTCATCCTAGTAATCTGCCTTTGAAAAGAAGGTTCTTCATCATACCAGTAAAGAAAATATCTTGTGAGTACTGCAATTTGTTTTCCTGCTAAGTGGCAAGCAGAATTTGAGTTTGGATAAAACAGGTGTATATATTTTCATTGTCAATTTTTGTTTTGTTTTAATACCCCATTATTTGTGTCCTTTCCATTTGGCAACAACAAAGGAACAACTTTTCTTGAGAGAAGACATTTAGATTCCCTTTTCCTACTTCAAACAATAATTAAACGCTCAGTGAATTGTCGAAGCCAAAAAAATCATGTGTTTTAATAGAACATGTTATGTAAGGAAATCTGTATATCTCCTATATTCTGATGAATTTTAAACTTGCATCTATTTGGAAAAAAAAAAACCAAACAAACAGGAAACTGTTGCTGCACAAATTGGGTTTCAAAAGAGATATGACTGAGTAGAGGGTAGAGAGTAGAGGGACTGATTTTTAACTGTGCAACAACCATAAGATGCAAGTGAAATGAATACCAACTCATTTTATCTTTGTCACCACTAGAAGCAGTGTATCTGATAGCTTTTATAGTATTTGCTGTTTTTTTGACCAGAGATTCCATCTCTGCTGATCCTGTTCCATTCTTTCTCCTCCCCTATCTGATTTGACACCTCTTTCCAAATGAAATATGCCTTCCATCCTTTGGTTCTTGAGTGGCTTCTCTTTTCTTTTTACCTTTTCTATTATTTATATCTGCAAAATTTAAAAAAACTCATATGACAGGCTTCATGTAATGTGGACATACATGTTTGGGAAGAAGGGGACAGGGTTTCTTCACTTGTTGCTGGGATATTTAGGTAATGGGCAAATATTTAAGCAGATGTTCTCTGAAACCCAGAAAAGGTCTTGTATTGTGTCATCTCTTCTTGTTGGTGTCAATGCATCTTGAAATTTATCTCGGGTGTTCTACATGTCAACTTCTGGCTGCAAAACTCGGGGGAGGAAGCACATTCTTGCAATTCTGCCACACAGGGCAAAAGAACAAATGTCTCAAATCAGAGAAGTACTGAGAGGCCACCATTATGCATGAAGATGAGGAATGGCACAGCTGGAGTTATGCATGCAGTTTCAGATGGCACTAAAGTGTTTATCTGGGGTTGGTGTGAGGGTGGAGGAAAGCACTGATGTGACATGTTTATTACTCTGGTGAATCTATTCCTAGTCCTTTAGCCTTCTCCTTCCTCTGAAGAAACTAAATATGTCCTTCAAAGGACACTGCTCATCTGTTTAAAATGAATTGTAAATACTTTCCTGAATTTGGGCTTGCATCAGAAATGGACTAAGAGAAGAAAAGAACCAGCTCTGTGAGACAAACCAGACAGAGTCTGTATAACATGTACCCCCTTAAAATAAGTTACTGTCTTCTTTTAAAAGCAGTAACAGTGTATGAGTTGTCATCTTGATGTTCTTGGACTGTCAGTTTGGCTCTAACTAAGCTACCATTTTAGGCCAGTTTGCACAGGGGGTATACAGAGTTGTATAAAAATAATCAGCACTAGCTGCTTCCATCTATCCTTTTCCAGTGAATTATTTTCTATTTAATTCTTACTGATCTTTATCAGCAATTTTCTCACGGATATTTTTGATTTTTTAAAATATTTCTTTGTTCTGTCAAATTTGCTCGCTAAAGATGCGGTTTAATTTCATGGGCCATGCTGGAAAAATGTCTGTGACTGCAGGTGAGGACTCCGAGTCATAGATGCTTTTATAGTCAGCTAAAAAGGAACAAATGAACACCTCCAGAAATGCAAATTTCAATACTTCTTCTGACAGTACATGCAAGACAGTATCATTTTTTGAAAGCATAATAATATTTCTAAAATCAAATTAAAGATCTTGCTTTCAAGACATCTTATTTTCTGTTCCAAATAATCTTCAATCCACAGTATAACTCTGTCATCCATAAAAACCTTGAAATTAAGAGAAACATTATATGATCCTGGCATCTATTATGCATCTTTTTATTTGTTGAAGGCTTGTTGTAGAGTCTGCTTGTTTCCAAGGAATGAAAATTGCTTATTATCCTGGATAATGAAAGAGAATGTCGTCATCTATAATTCTTAGTTTAGGATACTTACTGTACCCTTCTATTATGAAAGAGTTGGCAGAAAAAGAGTTCAGTGAAAGAAGTAGCTCTTAAAAATTTTCTTGAATAAAAGAGGGATTTGTTTGCAAGTGAGATTTCTATGTTTTTGACAGCAAAATATATTGGAACTACTTTTTTAATTGACAGAGTGTAACCTGAATATGAATGCTATTTACTGAATACCGTTCAGGAGTATTAAAGTTATTTTTTCAATGACCACAGAAGTGTATTTCTATATATACACCTAAATATATAAGTGTACCCACTTGTCTATGTATGTGTGTAGGTGTATTGTATATGTGCTTATTGCTTTTTTTAACACAGAGCTTTTGCAGTACCCAGACATTTTTTCTGGGTACTGATTAAACTCTTGCAAGCTAATCTTTATAGGGGAAGAAGGTTTGTTTTAACACCCTCTGCCTAAATATGACAGTTCTGTAAACAGCAGCTGTATGTGGTCAGTCACGAGATCTAGAAATCAAAACTGTATGGGCTGTAGTCACAGCTCATGAGACAAACATGATGTGCTGGAAATTGACTGCCAGACAGCCTGGATTTGAAAAGTTGCACTAGACTGTATGTCACACTTTCTACAGCAGTATCATTTCACACACATGCACAAGTGTATATACAATAAAAAAAAAAAAAAAAAAAAAGGAAAAAATGGCCAAAAGGAAAAAAAAAAAAAAACCCACTCCAAACTCTATGGTTAAAATTATTCAACTAGAAGGACATTCTTAAGAACATATTTTTCAAATGTTTGTGCCTAAAGGGCTAGAAAACCAGTTTAGACCTAAACCCCCGTGAACATCAGGTATTCAGAATGGTTAGCTCTTTCCGCAGTTGCAGAAGTGAGCTTTAAAGATGTGACTGCAGTCAGCCAGCAACAATTTATGCCTACATGGAAGGAAAAAGCTCAGCACTGGAACAGTGAGCCCAAAAAATTATGGGATGAAGAAAATGAGAGATTTTCTAATAAGGAAAATAATAGTGAAAATGAGTATTTGTATTGGTATCAGCAATAAGTATAGGAGTTCACAAAAAAGTCTCCTCCTGAAATCAGTCATGGATTTTTCATCTAAGCCAAGATAGCTTTCATCCATCTCACTGACATGTCCTGCCAGGCTCAGGCTAACTCAGCTTCTGTTTTGGATATCATTGCAGGGATGTCAGACTTGAGAAAGAAAGCTTCAAAATGGTTGCAGATCATTTCTAAACACACATAAGTGCAAATCCCCCATGGTTAGCAGGTATAACATGTCCCTGCAAGCACACAGGCACAGCTGGAAGCCAGCTTTTGACTTCTGTCTATGCCTAATTAAAATTATGCTAATTGTAGCAACAAGATTACAATTTTGTAAAACAAAACAAATAAATGTGTTTTCCACTCTGCTGCTTTATTCATCTATTCCTTCTCTTCACCTTCTGAAGGTGAAAGGTCTGTTAGACAGTAAAGGAAAAGTGGAACTGTCCCTGGCAATTCTTCAAGTATTTTTGTAGGGCTTTCAATCTGAAAAACACCCATGCTTTTCTGGGATATTCACATCCCCCCTCCCCCCCCCCCCCCTTTTTTTTTTTTTCCAAATTCCAGCCTACGCAAGGTGAAAGTCCCCAAACCCTCAACCACATTGCAGCTCCTGCTGTATTCAATATCTCTGCATGCAATACTGAGCTTTCAAAACCTTTTAGCCCTTCTTCCCATACTTATGGAGATCCTAATTGATTGGCTTTGTGGTGTGCAGGAATGCTGTTGCTTTATGAAGAGCTAGAAAGATGTTCCCCTGGTGCAGGAGTTGACAAGAACTTTTGGGTCTCCATCTAATTAGGCTGTACACTGCTAGGAAGTAGGCATCATGCTGTGCTTGCTTGTTTGCATCAAGTCAGACACACTCCAGCACAGCTCAGGTGTTTTGTAAAATGCAGATATAAACCATTTTTTTTCCTGAGATGCTGGTTGGTGAGAGTGGGGAATGAGAGAAATGTTATGGTCTCGTAATTCACTTGTCTTAGAGAAAAGAAGGAAGATTCATGTCTCAGCATTTAAAATGTCATAAGTTGTAAAGATTAAATACCTTTTATTTATAATGCCTCTATTGTTTTATTTGGGAATTAGACAGGAGAAATCTTCTCTGTAATGTAGCCATGGCTATGAAATTAATCTTCAGGGGGAGGTAATCTTGGCAGAATTTGCAACAACAGAATGTATATTCCCTTTCTGAAGCCGTTTGATGTTATGAAAACTGGATGCTGTACCTGTGATGATAGAAAAGTCCATAATTTCGAGACAGTCCCAGCTCAGCCATTGTTTTTTCTAGTATTTCAGCCTGCAATCTGTGCTCAGAACTGGAGTCCACAAATGGAAAGTAGACTGTAAAAAACCTGGAAATTCTGGGATAAAAACCTTAACTTCATCCTTCTCCATAGATTTGACTGTTTTGTAGTACTACCAGCTTACAGTTTCTGTCAGCTCTTTTGCTGGATATGTGCATTCAAGAGCACTCTTCTTGTGTTACGTTTTTTTTCCCCCAATGATAACACAGTGCTGGGGCTGAGGAAGGTCAAGAAATACAACCCTTTGTGGTTTGTGCACACACAAAATTAGCCCTCACCCACACAGACTGCAGGCACAATATGCCTTTACTGAAATCTGAATCTGAATTCTTGGATGCAAAAGCCATCTCAGTGCTGTCAGCCCATGGCCTCCAACACTGGTCAGTGGTTCTCACACGTGGGTGGCACACGTTTGGCAGGAGCCCTTCACGAGCACTGCTGCGGCTCCATGGCTGCAGAGAGCACCTGGAAGTCCCTAGTTTGGCTGAGAGCTGCAAAGCAGGTGATCCTCTGGCTCTGTTCCTCGTGGGGGCTGACAGTTTTGCCTGCTGTCTGGATGCTGACACCTTGGAAATACCCACAGAATTGGACTTTAGGCCTCACAGATGTGAATCCCACCTCAAATCACTCCTGTACCCAGGGGATTTTCACCAGGTTCTGGGAGAGCCGAGGATTTATTATGATTAGTGATGCTCTGCCTCAGTTTATGCCTTTTAGTTGCCTTCAACCAAGGACGGAAGGGAGGGGGATGAATCCTAATGCTGTGACCTGCAGGAATTATTTCAGAAGGAGAGGGCAGAAATTTGGTTAAATTATAATTTTTGAGAGTGGCAAGGAAATGGTCCTAATACCATCAACTGTCCCAACCTGCTTGATCTGAGCTGTTGGGGTCCAGGTCAGTAGGTCATCTTTGACTACAAAAGAGGATCATTTCTACCTTAATTAGGCAAAGATGGCTTATTTCCGTCTAACAGATGGCAGTGGATATGAGTCATGCATCTGTCTGGGATGTATTTTTCTGTACAAAGTAATTTGACCAGCAGTTTCCAGTAGCCCCATGCTCTTCCCTATAGCTACAAAGTTTGCACGTGCTTTATAGACTGTGACCATTTACTATTATATCACATTTGGGAGGAAGGAAGTAAAACATAGTGCTAAAAATATGTTTATTTACATTTGGGAGCACCACACTGTTTCAAATCACAAAAGCACAAAAGTGGAACCTGCTTGAAGTTCTTATATTGTTATTTTGGTTATTTTTTTTTTTTTCTGGCAGTACTCCAACCTGCAATGGGAAAGGAAGCAGAGGATGCTCAAACTGTTTGCATATTTATGGAGCTATTTGACTTTTAACAAGTTATTCTGAGAGTGCTGGACTTCTTGCTGATGATTTTGTATCTTCTAATTATTCAGGAACTCTAATTGGAATCTTTGCTGCAGTGATCCTGCGGTGTGGATTATTTGAAGCCTGATAAAGTGAGCTTTCATGTTGGAAGTGGTCTCTCAGATCTGCCAGGGCAGGCAGAGAGTTTCCCTCGGCTGCCAGTTTATGAGGAACTTGTAGAAAATTATCTTTGCACTTTCTACCTTTCTTCACAGTTGAGGTGAACCACAGGATTCAAATGTGTATGTACACACTTGTACACAGTGGAGCTGTTCAAGCCTTGCTTCCGGAGGGAATCAGGCTAGAATGATATGATGACTCTGGGGCTGCAAGGATTTTCAGTTCTGAGATATTGCAAGCTGACAGGTTCAGAAGCAGGGTCTGTCTCCAATTTGATTTTAGAAGCTGATTCTTCTTTTGATTTTAAGAGCTGCTTTCTGAAGAAAGTAATGGATTTTTAACTGAAAAACCAACTTGCTCAAAGTATTTTTTTAAAGTATTAAGTTGGTTTTTTTTTTTTTCCTTTTAGCATCTCTGAAAATCACCAAACAGAGGGTTTTCCTGAGAATGCAGGATTAGTCTGGGATATGGCATTAACTGTTTCTTCCTTAAGCAAGTTTGAGAACTATCAAAGATAGTGAAACACCTGGTGTTTTTCAGCTTCTGCTGTGAGTGGACTGAGGTTTCCTTTAGCTTAGTAAGTTAAGTGAAATAGAAACTAGAACAAGAAACGAACCAGCAATCTTTACCATATAAAAGATTATTTTGATACAGGTCTAACTGAAGAAAGAATATGAATTAGGATTCTATGTCCATGCTTGAGAAGATAATTTCAAGATATTTGTAACCAGATTTCTAAGGCAGTTCAGGTTACAGGGCTGCAGTGTGTACTAGTGTTCTCTCAGACTTTGAAACCTGCTGATGGTTTCAACCAGATTTGATTGTAAAGTAAAAAATCTGAAGGATAATAGAGCATAAAGCAGTAATTATTCCATTTAACAAAGGTAAGTATATCCTCGTGGGAAAAAAATTTCCTCCACATCCCTTTCCAGTCTTAGACTGGCATGGTTGATGAGTGAGATGCTTTTAAAAAGCATCTTCCCTCCCATTTCTGGAGTCTCTCTTGCTGGAGACATTCCAAACCCACCCAGATGCATTCCTGTGTAACCTGCTCTAGGTCACCCTGCCTTGGTCACCCTGCCTTGGCAGAGTGATTAGACTAGATGAACTCCAGAGGTCCCTTCCAACCCCAGGTATTCTGTGATTTCACTGTTGTTCCTGGAGCTGTGAACTTTGCAAGAGCTCTTCTCACAGTCGAGTCTAAGCATCTGAGTTGACAGCAGTTTCATTCCAGTTGGAATAATGCTGCAGATGTAACAAAACAGAGCAAAAAAAGTTTTTGAAATGCATTTGATGCTTTTTTTTGCATTTAAAAGATAACGATCAGGTTTATCATCAAGAGCCAGATTACTTGTGGGGGAAATGCTGTGAAAGAAGAGAAATGGATTGTTGTCTACGGGGATTCGCCTCTTTTCTGGACAGACTTTGGTACACAAAGAAGCATGGTCTAGGGACAGTTCTGTTACACTAGATGCTATACCAAGGCAAGGTGCAAGCTCAGTTGTTTAAGGCATGAATATACATAAATAGCCTCTGTGTCTTTGATCTGGCTAAGCTGCCTGGCTAGACATTGGCCAGACACTAGAATATGTGTGCCTTAAGCCTTGAAATCTGAACAAAATCTGTATAGTCCTAGGATTAACTTTAGTCCTTGAGATTTGTCCTTACTTCAGATTATCTGTTCCCAATTTTTATCTAGCGTGAACATGCTGAGCTGCTACTCATTTCTCAGGTGCATGTGGTGCTGTAAACAAATTATCTTTATTCTCTGCTAAATAGAGCAAAAAAACCCTTCAAACCTGCCTAAAATAACAACTCCTCTTTATATTCCCAGTGTGAGTTTCTCTTCATTCTGTGACAACCTAAGCTGCTTCTGCAGCTCATGTGTTAACTCCTGTTTGACTTGTCCACAGGGATCTTCTTCTTTCTTCACTATTTTTTTTTTTTTTTTTTTTTGCCTGTGGTAACCCCTCCTGGCTCCAAATTCTCTTTCTGTGGAGTGGTGAGCTTCTTAAACTTCAGTTTCTTCTGTCCCAAGTGTTTTTATCTCAGCAGATAACTATTAAGATTTAATTACTCACTGCTGCCTAAGTTCTGGATAGGTTGTAATGCAGACCTTGGTCAGCAGTACATGTTCATGGTGATATCCCAAAATACACTTCACTTCTTAGTAACAGCTTCATAATATCAGCCAGAGATAATAGATTGTGCACAGACTTTCCTCTGCCTAGAATGCAAACCAGCACATCCTTGATGCCCTGTGATGCCGCTATACAAACACACTGATTTTCTTCTTCCTCTAGCTCATTTGCTCAGCACTCAAGCACCAATTTGGAGTGATGGATCTGGTTTTAATCCAGATAGCTTGATGTAGTGGTTTCTCTCCCTCTTACTAACTCCCTCCTCCCTCTCCTTACCCTGCAATTTCTCTGCATTGTTTGGTTCTCTTTTACAGCCTTTGTTTGGACAGGTATTCTGCTTTCTCCTTTACTGGGTATCTGACATCTGTGCTGCCACTGTCTGCTGAGTCTTACAAGTCACTCCCAGAGATGTGGTCTTTAAAGGCAGCTCTGCATTAGAGAGGCACAGATTGTCTCATGATGTGGCCTCACTCCTACAGGTAGCAGGTATTTTCCTGGCAGCTTGTCTTAAGCTTAGAGTGGAGTAGCATAATTGATAAGGGCTAAAGATGTCTGCAATATGTTGCTAGAGCTCTGTGAAGAAACTTATACAGCATTGTCTCCAGCTCTGCTCAGTATTGTAATCATGATATTGGTAATCTACTGGGCACTTCTGAGAATTAAGGAAAAAAAAATACAGCAAAACTGCTCATACTCTCAAGAAGTATGTGTGAAGATTATGAATATTATTATCCTCTCTTTAAAAACTGAGAGGCTGTGCATAAATGATTTACTTAGGGCCCCAAAGGAGCCTGTGTTTGACTAGGGAGCTGAACTTTAATTGTACCTGACTTTAATCCTATGTTCTGACTGTAGCTCCCTCATTACCTACCCATCCATTTTCATCAGTGCTCATATCCATCAGCCTCATTAATAAATATGTGAGGGTGTTCTCTCATGGCTACTAAACAAGAAACTTAATCGAGACCTGGTCTGGAAATGTTTACTTGTCTCAAACAGACATTGCCTAAAATTGCAGTCATTTACACTGAATGCCAGCTATGTTATGACATTAACCATGACTCAGTTAATGTCAGCCATTAACCTTAGGTTATGGTCACAGAATTACAAGTGACTGAAGAACTGTTTGTTTAAAAGACTAGTGCCTACAGCTGGAAATTACTGTCCCCAGAGGGGTCAATCCTGTGACAATTTCAGTCAGTCTAAGTCAGCGTGTTCATAATTCTGCCTTTATTGGCAGCTCCTGAAAGATGTTTCCATTCCTCTTCTTTCACTGGCTCCTGCACCTGCATGCACTTCAGGATGAAACAGTTCAGAGAGAAAAATCCCTCCAAAGGTATTTTTTTTTAATTATTATTATTTTTAAAGGGCTACTTTGACTCTCCGAACTGGCTTATTCTCTAGTCATTCGAGAAGCAGTGCTGGCACATCAGAAAGTACAAGCTAATTTTCTGCACTGGTTTGTGTTGTTCAGCAACCTCAGCTGAAAGTCTGGTGGTTGCCCCCAGGGGCTGGGAAGGTCCCAAGTCCTTGCCATGCAAAATAAGAACAAGTAACTTGAACACCACTGAAAACTAGCTAGAAGTAGACAAATGATCAGTGTCTGTCTCACATGAAGAGCATTAGCTTCTTCTAGCTAGCTTACTTGATGATGTGAAATTATCCTACCCTACCTACAGAATTTGTGTTGAACTTGGGAACAGTGACTGGAAAGATTATAAACCCTGTTACCACCTTCAGCTGAAATTACTGCCTGAGTTCATCAAGGGATTTGTTTGCTTCATGATTGAAGTTTAAAACAGAAATATGTGATAAGTTAAATTGCTTCCCTTGGCTATGAGCAGACCTGCTCTCAGGAGCAGACCTACTATTTGCTCTGCTGCCCCTGTAACATTCTTTTGCAGGGGAGGCAGGGGATAGAGGCTGGGGAAATAACTTCCTCAGCTTACTTGAGAAAGAATCACGTACCCGGGTCCTTGCCAATGGTTTAACACAGCTGCCACTTCAGCTACTGCTGGAGAAGAAAGTCTCACTTATGGGGGGGAGGGGGGGGGGGGCGTGTATCTATGAAGGATTATTTCAATAGCTCTGAAATCTTGAAAAGACAGAGGAGAAAATGAATGATTTTTTTTTTTATTTGCTGCACAATATAATTTCAAGTTTGAATTGAGTAGTTTATGAATTTAGATCAAGTTTAGTTAGAGGTTTGGCAGAAAAAAAGGAGAAAATAATGTTTACTTTTAATCTAAAAGACTTTGCTCTATCTTTTCAGAAGCATTTATTAATCCAGCTGTCTTTGCTTATGTATTACTGCCCTAACCTTCTACCTAGGAGTTAGTTTATGAGTTCTTGTTGCAGCTGATCTATTTTGAATAACTAATGAAATACTAATTTGAACAGAAGTACCTTAATCATGGTTGATAAATTCAGTCAGTATTCCTTCATTTCATTTCTGTGATTAAGGACTAAGCTAGGTTAGGGACTAAAGAACTTTCATACCTGCATAGGAGCTTTCATTCAGCCTTAAATGAGGTTCTCACTGCAGCTAAGGGAATCTAAGAAGTGACTTGCTGACCTTAATAACTCCTCTTTATCTTGGCCCTCACACCAAAACCAAGGTTAAACCAAACCAAGCTAAAATAAAACAAAACAAGCCAATAAAACCAGTGATTTATTTGAGCTGCCTTGATAGCTGGATGAGGGGCTTTATAACAGTTAGAAAAGTACCATAGTTTATGGGTAAAGGAGAGGACTGCATAGATAAGAACAGGCCTTCAGCAGATGTAACTTAGACCTGTTGCATCTGTTGAAGCTGTTGGGAAATCGGACATCAGGGAACATCAGAACCAGATGCACCGGCAGCAGTGGGAAGCTGTGTGTGTGGGTGACAGAGTGGCCAGCATGGAAGTGCTCTCACACACACAGGATGTAGTTCCATGGGACCCCAGCAAGAAGAGCAGAACAGGTCCAGTGATGGTACCAGGGTCATCCCCAGACCAGATCACTCTGTGGGTCTGTAGGGATGGGATAGGTCCAGGGACAACCTGGAAATAAGTCAAGGTCAGGATCAGCAAGGTGCATGGCCAGTGCTGACACATGGACAAGTAGCTCAGGCAAGGACCTGAGTGCAAACGCAGCTCTGGAGCTAAAAGGGAGGAGGGGGGGACCAGCAGGTCATCCTGTATAGTCCTCTCACAGTGTCCTGGTCCCTGGTCCCAGGGTGGTTGTGCCATGTTAGCACTGGCTTTGAGGGCAGGTAGGGAGTTGCTGGGTGAGAGAAACTTGCAAAACCAGATGGCACCATCAGGACCAAGCACTGGATGCCAAAAAAATGAGCCCACAGACTCCTGGTGTACTACATGTTTGTGTTACTCAGTTGAGCTCTCTTCTTCTCCTGACTATTTCTGTCCTCTCCCACCTCTCTGCTCAACTTTTGCCTCAGCTGTGCCACTGCAGGCTGGGGTGCCAGGCTCTTAAGAAGGCCCCTGAATCCTTGCTGGTTAAAAAAAATTCCCAAAACAATAGCAAAGAGTTTCCCCCAGACTTTCAAATCTCAAGAAAATATAATTGTTGGGAGGATTGTTGGGAACATGGGTACTTAAGTTGCCCTCACTGCCAAGAAAACATGGGATCAAGACAAAGCATCAGTCACAAGACAGGTTCTTTGTGGATTTTAGCCTCCTAATATGGATATTTCTCTTCCTCCTATACTTATTTCATGTGTTTAATTTGAGAGTACATAACCTGTTCATGTTCTTCATCAAAGTGCTTTCATTTACTTAGAAGAAAACTGCATTTAAAAAAACCCCAAACAAAACCAATAAAGCAAAGCAAAACAAAATAATAATGAAAAAACATAGGTGGGCATTTGCTTCCTTCCTCTGCCTCCAGTGGTGTTTTCAAGTCCATGAAATATGTTGCAGTGCTTCAGGTCACTTTACTTAAGCCACCTTCCATGATGTTACTGAGTAAATGTAGAAGACTAATAATAACATGGACTGATGATTCAGAGGAGGATGTACTCTAGAGGGTAAATAGAAACAAAGGTGCTTTCCTAGGGTTGTGCTGAGGAAAAGATTAATTTGACATATAAGTCTATTACATAACTTAAATGTGCTGCATTATCACCGCTAACCGTAAAGACAACAACTTTACTGTCTGAAGTTTTCTCTGTCACTGCACAGTAATTATCTGTCCTATCTCTAAGGTCACTGTATACTGTGGTTGTGCTTCTAGTTGTTTAAGACTAATGCACTTATTAAATGCATTACAGCTGCATAGACTTTTCTAGCAGGAACTCCAGAAAAAAACAGAATTCAAATGCGTTTATGGCCTCAATATCTATAAAACTAACAAAATACTATTTTAATTCCAAAAATCTGCCAGAGAGAAAGCTCTAGTTTTAGCTATGTCTTGTGGTCCTGAAAAGCTTTCTTCTTCCTCTTATCAAGGCTGCAGAATGCACACAGCAGTAGATATGCTTGACGTTATCTGTAGGAGGATAAAAGCCCACACAGCAGCTACTCTGTGCTGGACAATTTTGAAGCTGTTGGGAACAGTTTCTGTCCTTTCAAAGTATTAACTCAATGCACATCAGGGGTAGTGGTACTGTCTGGTCTAATTTAATCACTGTAATGTGGAAGATAATCTTTCAGACTACCACACAGCGTGGGATTTGGGTCTGGCACCCTTCAGTTTTGAACATGAGTGCTCCAAGACATCATCCCTTACAAAAATAGAACGCAAATATAAAGAAAAAACCAGATCTGATTAGCATAAATTAAAGAACTAAAAATGAGCAGAAGAGAAAAGAAGAAAAATATAATTACATGGCTCAGTATTAAACTGAATGTTGTTCAAGATTTTACTAGTGAAACTGGGAATTTTTCTTTTTCTAAGGCCCTTATAGCAGGGAAAGTATTGTTAAAAAGTTTAATGAGGTAGAATATCTATTGATCTGCCATTATTTTCTCTTCTTCCCCCAAACCCAAAAATCTGTAGTTACAGAGAATAAGACATTCACTGAAGAAACAAGTGAAGCTTTATTAGGTAACAAGTGCTGAATAATATATGTTAAAATCCAGTGTAAAAATATGTGCTGTATTTTAATGTGCATAAAGCTTTTAACTTGTGGAGCGGCATTTAAAAACCCCATATTAATAAACAAGTTTCCTGTCACAGAATGACTATAATCATAGTCTAACATTTTTTATGTAGCTCACTTAACTGTGGCTAGCATTCAGATGCCTGTTTGATAGATGGCTTAGAAATTATGTAGATGTTTCTGTTAGGCAATAAGATGCACTAAGGGTCTTTTAAAGTTTTTGTTAAAGGAAACATGTTTTCGTCGACTCACTGCCACTGTAGTTAATTAATTTACATCCATTCAAAACGTTCAAGCTGTCAATACGATACTTAGTTTGGATTAAAAAAAACCAACAAAACAACAAACTAAAGAAAGTTTACATCCTCCAAAGCTATCCTGCAACGTCAATTAGTCAAATAAAAGCTACACAGCTTCTCTATTTCTTGCCAGTTGCCCATCACAGCTGCAGTAAAACCTCCTCAATGGATAAGGGCAGTAAACCGTATGAACTCCCAAATCACAGAAATTTACAATCATAGAAACACAGGATGACTGGAGTTGGAAGGGACCTTAAAGATCCATCTAATTCCAATCCCACTGCCAAGGACAGAGAAACTTCCCACTAGAAAGTTTCCAAATACCTGGTCTTAACCTACTCCTATTTCAGTTTAAAGCTGTTTCCCCTTGTCCTGTCACTACATGCCCTTCTAAAAGGTCCCTCTCCAACTCTCTTCTTGCCCCTTTACATACTGAGAAGTACTCCAAGGTCTCCTCAGAGCCTTTTTTTCTCCAGTCTGAACAAGCCCTGCTCTCTCAGCCTGTCTTCCTAGGAGAGGTGCCTCTGATCATCAATGATTAGGAAATATTCTTATTATAAATTTTGAAACATAGGAGATATTTATTATGTGTAGATGTGAAGCAGAGAACTAGACATAGGTTTTTGCTTTTCAGAATTTTGGAACAATGATATCTGAATTTAATGTTAACATTTATTTCTGTCGCCACTCACACGTTTCAGGCTGGGAAAATTCCCACATGTTGCAGAAAAAGGTGACTGTGAGTTTTAAAAGCATAGACATCCCTTTGGATTAGAAGTACTCAGGTTTATGCATTGCTGTGAACAGGCTAGCTTCTCTTGAGGAAAAATAGAGCCATAATGCATATATGGGGGTGATATAGAATAACATTTAAGGTCAAGGCTGTGGATTCAAGGAAACTGAATTTCACTGAAGCATCACTGAAAACTGCATTTAATCAAAATGTTCCAACAGCTGAATTTGACACGAAAAGACCACTTCTCCTCCAACACAATTTTTTCATGTACCATTTTTTATCAGGCTAATTCCTGATGATTTTGCCAGGAAATACATTTTCCTTTAGGTAATCTCTCCCAGCAGTGGTCAGCACCTATCATATCAGATCTGAAAAAGCCACATGGTTTATCATAAAATCAGAGCTGTAGTATAGTAAGTATTATGCATGTATTATACCAAGGTTGGGATTGTAACAGACTATTAAAAAACATAATTATGTTATTTCTAAATGCCCATTCTAAGCAGGAAGAGGCAAGAAAAAATTAATTTAATTTATTTTGAATATTCAGTATTTTTTCTACCTAATGAACTGTCTCCATAAAATTACTGAAGATTCAACTCCTAAAATTCTTCTTTTAAATTTGGAATTATATGTGCTATTACAAACTTTAAGCCAAAACTTTAAGAAACTGAGGATATCTTGATTTAAAAAAACCCCAGAGCTATGTAAAAGCTCGAACAATAAAATGATAAATAGAATATTCCAAAATATACCAGAATTATACAATATTGTTCTTATTAAACCTAGACATAATATTATTCCCACTTTGCACTGTAATTGTTGCATTTAAAAATAATGTGAAAATAATTATGAGATTACATAAATTAATGTTTCATCATTTTGAAAATGTTTAAAACCCAAATTAATATTTCCCCAAAAGAGTTTAGATTTGCTTAGACAATCATACTGAGTGGGTTTTCTAAATCAGCATTATCTTTTTGGTGCATTTTTAATGCACTGAATACCTTACCCAGGATATAACTAATGATGCCACAAATATGTTAGGGAAAGAGAGCAGAGAAAAAATTCAATTCACCATTCATCATGTCCCCAGAATTTCAGCTGTTGGTCAGCAGAGCTAGCTAGCAGGCACACACTGGAAGAGATTTAACCTGTGACACCACTGTTATTTCAGACCCCAGCCTTCCCTAAAGTCGAACAAGTAAATTTATGGCAATTTTACTGTCAAAAAGAAGACTGGGATTTTTTAACATGTGCTAACAGGAGCATATTATTAAATATACATATAGCTATTAATATCTGAGTTTTCAAAGTAGCAGGGATATCTTGAATGCAGCTCATGGAATTATAGATGGCACAGTTTTTTCCCGTGTTCTAACTGGCTTGCTCAAGTGTGCACTTTGTGTATATATATATCTCCAAATTTTAGCAATGTATTTGCATTCCAGCAGTATTACTTGAAAAATAAAGTGTTATTCAAGGTGAAGAAGAATATCTTATAGACCATGTTGAAATATATAACTAACTTTAGGATGTATCTCTCCCTCCTCATCCTTTTGAGCTTCACATTTACAGTGGGACAGAAACATGCACATGGCCACTTACTGCAGACATGTAAATCAGGACCATGACTTACAGTATCTGTGAGGAACTATTTCTAGTTTTATCTTTGAATAAAGGAAGGGGTCCTGGCACAACCCATGAATGTTACTTTTATATTAATAAATGCTCTTTTGTTCTTGCTCTGCCTCGTGAGAGTTTTTGCAATCAACCAAAGTTTGGACCCAAACCTTGCCACCTCACAGAACAGAACACTAAACAGATATTTATGGCCGAGGCAGAGTACCTATCACTGGTGTCTGGTGTGGCTGGCACACAACACTAAGTCATTTATATTGGCACTTACTACTCACTCAGAAATTTGGTTGCTGTGTGTTGATACTGAAATCAACACATTTCCTACTTGTCTGCATTGTGTAAATACTACTTTTTTTTTTTTTTTACTTTCATTGGTAGATGTCCATCTCCTGCACAGGGAACCATCTCTGCTTCTGGTATGGAAGACATGTCAGAGGTATGGCCAGAAGGATAAAAGGAAGGTTTTTGTGTTGATTTCAGCTCTTTAGGTCAGTGATGGATGAAAAGGCAGCTAACACAAACTATCACAGCAGCTGAGGGAGCTGTAAGTATTTTCACACCAATCCTTCTTTCATCTGCAAAGAAAGAGATGGTTTGGCTTAAAAAAGAATGAAAATAGAAGTATGCTTAAGGAGTTTCAGCAAATCTTAGTTGAAGGAAAACAGCAAAAGTAGGACAGAAAGCTGTAGTGGTATTATCAAAAAGTGGTGCTGTCATGGTTGTACACCAGCTTCTGCTGAAGTGAAAAATTTATTGCTTCTGATCAAAATAAAATATTCAAATTATCAGATTTGTTTTAAAAACAAGTGAAAACATCCTGCTTGCAATAAAAGCAACTACAAAATTGTGGTTTGTAGCTGAAGCCGTATGGACATTTTCATACAGTGTACGTGCTGGCTGCTGTTAGCAGTGCTGGAGACGTACTGGGCCCCTTGGGAGGACCATTGCATGGGGAGAATTTCATTGTTAGGGGAGAAAACACAAGCCATATCTATGTTTGTGATGATTCCCGGCTGGCTTCCCTACTAGTGACAGGAATAATTAGCATAAATAGATTTTTAGCTCTTGCATGCCTCTGACAGTATATTGCACTGAGAATACATTTCCAGAAAACCATGCAGCTTGTTATAACTTTTTTAATGTTTCATATGTGATTTATTACTACTTATTATTTATTATGATTTTTTTTTTCTATTGTGAATATATTTGCACTTAAATACTCTTTAGGGAAGGGTTGCCTCAAAGTGGAAAATGAACTAACTGTGAAGTGACTGCTCCCAGTACAGAATATACCAATTATGTAGTCAGAATATATCTATTGCAATTCAATGTATAGCTCTGTGATTTGGCTTTCTTCCTAACTAGTTTCTGACTGTGGAATTGACATGTTCAATGGCAGGGCTGTCTGCTGGCTCTGATGTACAATAAGGAAAAGGTCTGATCAGATTAAAAGTTTTCACCTGCAATTTTTGGGTGTGTCATGAATAAACTCATCAAATCAGGCCTCCCTGTGTGTGCAGAATAAATAGAAATAGTTAAATGGGTACAAACAACTGATGGAGAGATGGTCAAGCAAGTGCAAAATGGCGAATTATTTCTCAGAGTGTGACTCCATATAAAGAGCACATATTACTGCACGAATACCCTTTATCATAGGAAGGACGACAAGGATGGCTGACTAAACCTTCAGCTGTGTGAGACCTGGTTTTTCGTCTCCATCACAAAATGCTTTGTGATACCTTTTCTGCTCCTGAAAAGGTACAGAGTGCTACTCTCTACATGCTCTTTGGTGATGATGAAAGTGTCTATTGTGCTATATACTCATGATGTGCACTTAAAGGTGAAATCATTTATATATTGGCATCACTTTGCAATCAGAAGTTCTAGACAGGTGGCTCTCAGGAAAGCAAATTCTTGCTAGAAAAGCCAAGATTTCAGTAGTGGAAAGGCAAAGAAAGTAGGAAATTTTTCTTTAACTGTCCTTGTCCATTATACAACCAAAATTAAACGTACAAATTTATTTATCTGAAAAATCTGACAGTTAAAAATGACAATGTTGAGCTATTTGATATATATGAACAGGTTCACTAGTGTTCTTTGGTCGTTTTCTGCTGTTCCAGTAATACAACAAAGCCATAAACCCAGCTGGATTTACAGCTGCTTTATTTGCTAGAGCAATGAAAACGGGACCAGGGTGTCCCTGTGAAAATGGCTCATATTCTGCAGCCTAGATTCTTAACAATAGGGACTGAAATCTACATTTAGGTGATTAAATAAGTGGCCTTCTTTTCTGAAGTGCTGAGCCTACTTGTGTCCCGCTGAGCCACTAAAGAAACTTGAGTTTAATAGTTTCTGATGTGCAAGACTCCACCTGCAGTGTCTTCAGCTGTGGAATGAAGGACTGGTTTGGAGATGGAGCTTGTATAGGTTGTGGAATAAGTTTTCCAAATTGCTGGATTGAGGTGTAGTCCTAGGACTGTGTGGAGAAGGCATGATTAGGTGACAAATACTCAGGACTCGAGATGGAATAGTCCTGATTCAATGCTCAGCAGCCTGAAAATCAGAATGTGCCTGAGTGAGCCTAAAAACAATTTGACAAGGGTAATTAATCCTAATAGAAAATACATGTCTTGTTAACAGCAGATTATCAGTTCTTTAAAGGTGGGCAAGAAAATGCAACACTGCATCAACATGTCTTCACATCTTCTGCTCATATTTTCTAGCTATGACCCTTATTGCGTTTATGTCTGTGAGGCTGGCAAGGATTTCTCTTGATTCTAGAGAAAGCATTAAAGGTGCACCTTACTTAACCAAGAAAGAAATGGACATGGCAACAGCAGAGAAAATAAAAGGGCATTTAGATTTTGGATCTCTTCCAAATCTGAAAGCAAATTCTTTGGTAGGGAATGTAGATGGGGAAAAAAACCAACAAACCCACAAAAAAATATGGCAACAGTGCTCCTTCAAAATGATTAATTATTTTTAAACCCTCTACTTCGGGAGTGCAATGCACTGTTATTAACTTTTGGAGTCAAACTAGATAGTTGGAAGCAGACTGGTTCTGAAATAGATTTCTTACAGCCAAATCAGAAAGGTTTGTTGCAACATAAACTTCTTGAGCTATTGAACATTTCCTCCTACGCATTAAAGGACCAGATTTGAAATTTGTTCTGATCAGTACACTTCAGCTCAGTGCAATTTATTTATATCAGCTGTAGATATGATTTTCTCTGTTAATTTTTCTGGTTCCTATCAGTGAAAATGGACCCATGATCCAAGCGTCTTAGAATTTAAGCAATGCAGCATACATAGGAAGCTTAATTTTGCAGGAAGTCTTCTGCTATTAGCAGAAGACAGAGGATATTAATTTACCTTGATTTTCCACAGACCTGTGAGGGAAGGAAGGATTTTTTTCTGCTCCCTTTAATTTAAAAATAATTTCTAATTTTCAATACATTGGAATAATTTTTAACTGGAAAGGAAATGTGACATCCTGATTTGCTAAAATGCACAATAAATAAGGAGGAAATTATAAGCAAAACCCACAATGAATGTAGTCTAGATTTCAAGTATTTCCTTTAGCTATGATTCAGTAAGTCAAATGGTTATTTTTAATTTCACTGCTATAATGTAATAAACTGTAACTTGAAAACTGAGTTTATCATACTAGCCTGTCACTGAAGCAAAATCTAGTATGGTCATTCTAGTTCAGGAGGTTAAGATAAGGGCTCCAGGATTGTTGAAACAAGTGCATTACAAAATGGAAATGATTCTCCACTGAAAATATTCCTGGAACAATTTTTATGCTTATCTGAGAAAATTGAAAATGGAGTAGAGCACAGTCAATCTTAAATTAAATAGAACTCAACCCCCCCACAACCTAAACCTAAACCCCCATCTAAACTGGCCTTCCCACCCCAAACTAGTCCTCCCACCCAGTGTCCTCTTTCTCAGCCTTGAAATGAGCAGAGGAGTTTCAAATGCTTCCCTGGTCTGGGAAGCATGGATCTAAAACATTTTGTCATCTTCTGTTAGGGGCAAGAATTCCTTTAGTCCCTTTGCCTCAAAGATGAAGTGATACACAGATCAAGGTTCAGGGGAGACAAACTTGCTGCTGTTCCACATGAGCTTGGTCCCCTAACAGCATCCTTGGGGGGATTCCTTCATACGGTTCCTGACCTTAAGCCAGCCTTTCCAAAGGCTTTCATCTGTAGCAGAGCAGAATGGGGTATCACAATACATGTATTTGCCCTCAGGAGGCATGGCAAAGGTTACGAGGCATTATTGACCTGCAGTGTAATCATGTCCCTCAAGACTAACCTTAAAACTTTCAGTTCTGAGTAAGTAAGACTAGCTGGATCTTTTCTATGTCTCTGGGAATATTATAGCTTTTCATAAAACTATGTATGAAGAGTACTGAAAAAGAGCAAGAGGAAATTGCCATCTTCTCTGAGACAGGCCTACAAGGCACACACATACTTGGTTTAAGCAAACCTCTCTTTGTTAATATGGTTGGTCAGACTTGTACTGCCAATATCAACACAATCTTGACAATGCTGGGAAGGAGCAATCTGGCTAGGTCATATCTTCATCCTTTCATTTCAGCATATAGAACAAAGCTTAACATACAGCTTTACTGGATTCACAGTTGGTGTACATTGACTTGCAACTTTGAATTTGATGGAACTAAAAATCTTTACATTAGTCCAGATTCTTGCCTCTACTTTAGATTACAGGAGTGATTTCCAGCATTGCTAAAATCTTTTTAAGAGAAAGAATGCCCAATATTTTCCCAAATTAAAGAAATACATAATTTTCATAAAGTGTAGCAGATTACAATACCTATCTCATTCTTGGAAGGTTTATTTTGGAGGCCAGAGTGGTGTCCAGGCTTTATAAGTGGTGTAATGTCCTTTGTCTCAGCTGAAAAGACAGACAACAAGCAGGGTTTTAATTTAAAATGAGGTGATGCTTGCAGAAGAGTTTTTGAAGAACTTCTAAGCCATTTAGAATCACATTTAATGGAAATTTTCTTTTTGAATACCTGGTCTTGTGGTTTCACAGTAGTGGATCAAGATATATGTGACAGAGGAGGGTTACTGGGAAGGAAAATTTGTTCCAGTATGTTTTTCTTGCTATGT
The DNA here is from genome assembly GCF_029207755.1 of Chamaea fasciata. Classification (NCBI taxonomy): domain Eukaryota; kingdom Metazoa; phylum Chordata; class Aves; order Passeriformes; family Sylviidae; genus Chamaea; species Chamaea fasciata. The sequence continues at coordinate 45,416,112 of NW_027094086.1, read as the reverse complement.
CAGTGAAATTTATATATTTATACAGTAGAAACTGCATGCCCCCTCATACTTATATTTTTCAATGACATTAACATTTATATGTGCTGGAGCTGCTTCTCACATCAACCACCAACTGCTTTACCAGTTAGTTCTCCATCTCAGAATGTTGATCATTTCACCAAAATCTTTTAACTATTTTGTACCTAGAATATTTTGCGACACATCTTTTAGATGACTTTGATATAGCTGGAAATTATATCAACAGCAGCTTTAGAAAGATCTGTGTAATGTTTTGCTTTTCCATGTCAAAGTTTAAAATAACTTGTGGAAAAAATGATCCCCAAATCCAGAATCATATTAAACCAAGAGAATAATATTAATAAAAAGCCCAGTACTGCCTGTCAATCTCTTTTTCAAATTCGATCAGAAATACTTTAAACTGATGAGATTTCAAAGCTAACCCTAACTAACTGCAAAGAAGAGAAGGATATTTCATTGACAACACTTGAATAGGATTCTGTCTCATTAAAACTTCACCTTATACTTTAGCACAATTTAACTATCAAAAATACCAGGAAATAAATCTTTGCCTTGAACTATGTGATAAATGTGAAAGATCTTGGTGATTTCCACCAGGTTCCTAATAGACAAATATCCATATCCTAAAAGTGTTACTTATCAGAGAATCCAAGGAACAAAAAATGAATGGGTGCTAATTCACTTAAAATTTTCCCTCAGAAGACTGGCTGTAGTGAAAGTCTCATGTAAGAATATCACCCTTAAGACCTGGTGGAGAGCAACACTGTGCATGCTAATGGGTCAGTGGCACATGCTACTTGTAAGTTATAGTTTCGGAATCTCAGTTTCACATTCAGCGATTACTTTAGCAAACTGCATTTTTCTCCTTTTCTGTTTCTTTCTAAATATTTATTAGTTTTTTTTTAGTCCAAACATTATTTCAGAAAATGGTGTAAAGGAATTTTATATAGTCATTAAACTCTTTAAACCCATATTGCTAACATAGGTCTTCTTCCACCAGTCTGATTCTATAAATTAAAATTATAGGAAATACTAATTCAATCAAAGCCCTTTCTTACTAAATGATTTAGAAGGATTGATGTCTTTGGAGAGTTGGGAGGATGAAACCCCAGCCTTTCTAGCTGCAAACCTGGAGTCCTAATAATCCACCTAATGTCTTTCAGACCATCAGTTTCTAAGAGAGGTTTGTTAATCTGGCAACATCAGAAAGGTAGAGATATTATGATGTCATGAGATCTGGTAATAAATTATTTTAACCTGAGACCCTCTGACCTGGTGAGACTCAAGTTTAGGAATAAAGGATAAAGAAAAACTCAACAAACAAAACCATCACAACTAGTAAAAGCAAATAGGAAAGATATTGAAACTAACAACTGCAATAAATGTTTGCCTTGGAAATCAGCTACCACTGAGTATCACTAAACAGGTAATTTTCAGCAGGTTAGCAGTTAGATTCCTACTTAAGTGAATACAGGTTATAAAGCCAGAAAACCTTGTTATGTCAATTTTCTTGGTGGCAATGTAATCATGCTGAATACCTTTGCCCTAACACTGCTAGGGAGAGAGAAGTTTTTTTATTACCAAAACCCAACATCCAAGGCTAATGCTTCAATAACGTTAAAAAGTCTCCTTACTTTCTGTACATGTTGATGTCTCAGTCATTGCAAGGGGAGTGATTTTATCAGCTGAGTTAGAGATTGCCCAACATTCTATTTTGAATGAATTATCTTATTATGGTTAAGCAAACTCCAGGTCAGTTCAGAAATCAGTCCATTAACTGAAAAGTTGTGGAAGGGAAGAACTGGCAATTGGAACTGACAGCTGACTTTTAAGATAGAAATTGGGGAACACTCCTGAATGTAATTGCTAAGGAAGCAGCAATCTGCAGCCTGAGTTAGTCGAGAACTGTTCAGCTCAGAGCAGGACTTGTTGAGGGCTTTTTCTTGCCTTCTGGTGACAGGAAACGTGACCTGGCCACTACACACGGTCACTAAAAAGCTTGCAGTTAGATTGCCATTGATGGACAAGTGTATCCTGCTCATTATTGCTGCTGCTTAGCTTTTACTTTGAGAACGAAGCTAGGCTGCCCTTCAGCTCAGCTCCCAAACCTGTATAGTGGCACTCTCCTCAAAGTTAAAAGCATGGCCTCTGCCACTTCTCCAGTTAAGACCATTGGTCAGGAGGTGACTAATAAAGTACTCACATTGCTCCCTGCAGGTGAGTAAATTATTTCCAAGAGTCTTCCCAATCTTACACAGCACACTGCAAAATATATGGACATTTAGGTCCAGTGTAACCCCCAAGCACTCTTGTGTGGAAGCCACCTCATACCTGGTTCCGCGTTTGGCTAAGGCAGTTGAATAACTACTCCTTTGCATGTCAAGGAGATGGCATATTACTGTCCACATGAAAACTGACTGGCCCGAAATAACTTCTCACCTCCCACCCCACAAACACAGACAAAGTGTTAGGAGGGTAGCAATGCTGCTCTGACTACCCTTATGTCATTGACAGTCCTGGCTGACAGTCCTGGCTGACAGGCCATGAATGATGAAAGAAAACCCAGAGTGTACACCTTTGGATGTGTATTTTGACTGTCCAATTGCTTCCCAAGGTAAGGGTATGAGCTTTTGGATCATACATCTAAGGCACTCAATTCTCTCCTATTATATAGGGAGCACAGCTCAAAGCTCTGGATTTTGGAGGACACTTTTGGGGACAAATTCTTTAAAACAGGCATTGTTCTGCCTAACGTAGATATATCAAGGTTTTGTGGTCAGTCCTGTGAGGAACAAAAGGCTTAGGCATCTTTGACTTCCTTTGTCAATCAAGGTCAGTGGGAAGCACATTTAAGTCTGGAAAAATACCGCTGTTGCTCTTCAGTGGTAAACCTGCACGGAGGTTTTTCTTCTACTATCACTGAAGCAAAACACAGTGCACTATTTGTTAAAGACTTTTTTTTAAAAACTCAAAAGTTGGAGGAGTGTTTTTTGCCTTTTTCTCACAGCTGCTTCTGGTTCAGCACAAAATTCATAAGTGTGATGCACACTTACAAGAGAGGAATTCTGCAAGATGACACCCTTTTTTCAGTTTACCATTATCTGAATATAAACAGCAAATATATTTCTTTTCTGTAAAACATAATTTTTAGAATTTTATCTATTGCCTGTTTCATCGTATCCCTGCTCTGAACTGGTGAAAAAATGTGTACCCTCCAAAGAAGGGTGTGGTGATGTTTTTAACCCATGATTTCCACAAACCACAGTTTGAGAAACCGAGAACTATGGAATGTTGATAAACATGTGTTGTCCCCAGATAAGGCTTTTTTTTAAATGCTTGATAATATAATTTCCAAATAGTCTTTTAGTGGAAGACGGTGCTTGGATCTAATTTCACATAAAGAATAAGGGGTCAGAGGACTGGTCCACCCAAAAAATTTTAACACTTCTTTTTTCTTGCTAAGATTCTCCATGGAGTCTCTCACAAGTATATATTGTAGATGATCTTTTCTCCACCTAGGTGAAAAATAGCATACAAATTCAGTGGTTTTTTACAATTATAGTATATATTTTTAAAATGCACAGTACTAAGATACATTGGTGCAAAATAGTTATTACAACAGAAACATATATTTTTAATGAGCCCTGAAGCCAATATAACAGCAATTATGAATGCATTTCACTACCATAATAAAGTAATTTATTTATCATAATAAATTATCACAGTATTAAAAAATAAAATATTACTTTAGCTACAGTCTGTCAGAGGGGGCAGATTTAAGCATTCTGCTTTAAATGAGACATTGGAAAAGACAAATCAGGCAATTTTATATTAGATAATTAAAGGCCTTATGAAAACCAGACACATTTTGAAGAGAGAAAAGAAAATGTAATTCCCACTGGAGCTAAGAATTCAACTTTCTCTTCAGAAATGAAATCTATAACTGAGAGAAATGTTTTATTCTTTTCTTCTTTTAGTTGAAGGAAAAACAAGTGTAGATTTAGATTCTGAGGATTAAGTTATAAAAAGCCCCTCAGATTGACCTCCAGTATTTTGGAAGAAAGCCCAGTGAGTAATGAGGGAGTAAGAGAATGAGAAAGATGGAAAAAAAACACTTTTTTTTTTTTTTTTTTTTTTTTTTTTTGGTATGCTTACAGTGCCTTCAGGGACTTTATCTCAGTATGTTGGGTAAACAATACAATGGAATTATACAGGTAGTCTCTCCCTCACCACTTGTGTAAATTATGCAACAAATATTTGATTGCTGGCTTTGTACTGAAAAGTGCCTGATCTCTTCAACCTTCTGGTAAAAGAGAACATGACTTAAAGGGAAGTGAGTTAGAAAATAATACAGCAACACACAAGCATTTGGCAGCAAAATCACTGTGAGAGATTGAAGCATCATCTCTAATATAAGCAAGCAACCCTGAGACTTGGAAGCAGAGGATTTCAGATAGCTTGGGAATTTGGCTGCCTCTGTGGCAGATAAAGTAAACAGCTTCAGAAATGATTGTGTATTTCTGCTAATCACTTAGGCCATAAGATAACAGCTAAGTTGACATTTTGTGTGCAAGAAGTGAAACTGCTTACTCTGGTTCCCTATTTTCTGTCATTTTTGCAGAACAGTGGCTGTCAGCATTGCACCCTGAGTGCAATAACAGTACAGCACATTGGCAAAAAAGACAACCTTGAGACTTATGTGCCCCCAAACTCAAGCCCTCTCTGAAATTTTCTCATGTTTTAAACTGATAAAAGCTGCTATCTTTGCATCATCTAGTAGGAATGTAAAGAGTGCAAAAAGAGTGCAAAAAGAGAGGAAGTTGAAGGTTACTTGGGCCTTCTTTTTTTAGAAATATGCCCAGCACTTTCTCTTTGCTTTCTTTCTTATCACACTTCAATATGCAGTTTCCATCACTGCTGTTTAGTGATAATTTCATGACTTGGTGTTGCAATTGGTTTTGTTATAAGAACTAATTTAAAAAAATTTTTCTTTCTTTATCCACAGACATACATTTCTAATTGTACTCAGGTATTGTTGCACCCTGACTTTGCTGAAAAAATTGTTCATGAGACCACATCTTAATTTTCATTGATGATATATCCTGGGTAAAGATATATCCTGGGGAAGGTAGAAGTGGTGTTACAAACAAAAAAAATGAAGAACCATTTATCTTGAAGTCAGATAAAATTTGCTCTTCATCAGGTGACGTAAATCATTCACATGTAAGTAGATAGAGGATAACTCTGTTTCAGGCTTTGGTCTTAGACATTCAGAAAAGGGATTCTTTCTTCCTGTGCCCCCTTCATTTCAATTGAATAAGAAATACAGCAGTATTGAAATGATCTATTCATGATTTGAATGTAACATCACTCATTGTCTATAATGTTTTCTTCTGATACTATGTTTTTCCTAAAGTTACAATTAAAGTACTGAACCTATCACAAGTATCACTTTGTTCTAGAAAAAGAAGCCATACATTGTCTTTCCAATCTGCATTCCACATTTCTGCATGTACATAAATAGATGCTTACAGTTATTACCTTTGTTAATTTCACAGGCAATGTATGATTTTAATGCTGAAGAGAGGCTGCCCTGAGCAGTTCATCCTACCAACCTAAGTGGTGAACACTCATAACCTCTTTGGAAGAAGCACATCTAAAATAGGAACAATTTTGTGTAGAAATTCTGACAGTCCATCCTTTCCTCTAGTTAAATTATGGAGATTTTACCAATGGGTGGGTGAAAGAGTATCTTGAAATCTTGCTGAGTGCTCCCATCAATGATAAGGGAAGTGTCAAATCGCATAAGGAGTAAATATGGAGAGAATATTCATTTCAAGAATTTTGGGAAGCAGAAAGAAAATACCTAGAGACATGAGAAATAAGCTATATGGTGATAAAGGAGAGTAGAGCTGGATGTTTCCATAGGAACCAAGAGAAAAGAGATTTGTCTGTCTTCAGAATCACTTGCATGACATTCAGAAAGGGGTCAGCAAGTTTCTTAGTACAATTCTTCCTATTCCTTCTGCTCTTGAGAACTCTTTAGATACTTGGAAAATAAAAAACGAGTTTGAAAGGTGGACAGAACTCAAGACCAGGGTAACTGCAAAGCCAGTGTTGTCTAATTTGCACGAGGTCTTCTATGATATCAAGTGTCTTTCACTGATTATTACTAACTAGGCCACATGTGTCTTCTTCGGATTGTTGGGTCTGTGAAATACGGAACATAACACTTTTCTCCTTCTTCAGAATAGTGAGAAAAGCAAGTAAATCTCACTAAAACAGTACTGGCCAGAGAAAATATTACTACTTTCATGTCCCTAGTTGTAGTGACTAAAAGATCTTTTTCCTATAAGTGGAGACTCTGACACATGTCCAGGCAGAAAAATGTGAATTGTTTATAGAACAAGACCAAAATGCTTCCAAAGCCCTGGTATTCAAGAAGGGAGTATGTGAAATTGTGCTGGAAAAGATCTGGGGCTGACAGCTAGCAAATAGCTAGGCAGGAGCTAGTAATGCATTGCAGCGGCAATAAAAGGCAATGGGATCTTGTGGAGTAAACCAGTGGAACAATTACTGTGCACAGCAGCATTGTGGTTGTACCTCTCTGGCCAGATCACACCTGCACTATTGCCTTCAGTTCCACCACCTACAGAAAGATACCAATAAACAAGAGAGTTGGGATGAGGGAAAGAGTGAGTTGAAGATGAGAAACAATTAAAAGGTCCCTACTATTTTACTCAGCCCAATAGCAAATATGGAAATGGATGAGCTTTTATAAGACAAATATAATTATGAAACAGGATGAGAAAAATATCCAAACTTAACTACAGTTAAATAAATATAGGCTGCATATGAAAACAGTGTATTTTTTTCATGGTAATATTTTCCCCATGGGAATGCCATCATTTTTACAGCAGTTTGAAGAAAACCCTGGAGAGCATATGTCAGAGAGCAATCATGAATTTGTAGTTATAAGAATGCATTTAGCATATCTTTCTCATTCTCATTATTATTATTATATAAATCATGTTCAGTTAAATATAAGATATAGATGAATAGTGAGTTGCATGAAAGAAGAAAAGTTGTAGCTATACAGTCCTCATCAGATTCACGAATTATTGCAAGAGATAATTTCTTTTTAGTCTGATATAAAAGGAAAAATATGGAATGCAAAGCATGAGCTGAAGATCAGTGGGAAGAAGCCTTGAGTGCTCAGAGTTCTGCCATGAAATCACAGGAGGTTTATGAGGTGACACTGAATGGGACATCTCTTCAAGGAAATTAATTTTCCAGAAGTCTGGATGTATTTTCCCTACAGCTTGAATTTCTGTAGACCCCGAAGACAAGGTTTCTGGTAATGCCGCTTTCTTAAGGCGACACATCAAAGAGAAGTTTTGCCTTGAGTTAACATTAAGAGTTAGTGAGAAGAAATGCACCAGACAGCTGGACTGTCTGTTTTGGATTCCCTTCAGACCAATGGTGGCATGAACATGGCCAGGCAGAAGCCAACAGAGAGCCTGAGTTGGTTGGGGGAGTTTGTTACTCTATTCATTTCTGTTTAAAACAGCAGCTGCTAGACTTATTAAAATGGGTTTAAAATTGGTTCTTGACAAAGTCATGTATAGTCTCAAGGCTGTTATTCTTTCACCATCATGGAGATTATTGTTGTTCTGCAGATCATACATGGATCTTGAAAATGACATACTACAGCATGTCGGGAAGTCAGTCATGTAAAAAGTCAAGAAATAAGCTAGTAAACAAAAAATCACATTATGCTGACTGGTTTTGCTAGTTGGTTTAAACCAGAGTGATAAAGTTATGTTTCCTGCACTGGCACTATAGTTCTTTTCTTAGTTTTCTATAAGCCTGTTGTGGAAGACAGAATTTAAATGTCATGGATCATTGCCAGCAGAAAAATGAAACTTCTCTTGGGTGGGAGCAGAGAATGTCAATGGCTTTTTTGAGCTTGGGCTTCATTTTGCAGACACAACTCAATTCAAGGAGATTTGGTAGGATGAGATAAACAAGTGTTGACAAAATGTAGAAAAGAAACAGACTTTCACATACTTATGGAAGGTAGGTAAGCTGCTTCTCTGAAAGGGAGCACTTTAGAGGCTGATCTCTTGCCAGACTTAAGCTGCAGATTGCTATGTAGCTTGTCTGTGTTTCATTCCTTTCCCTGGGTTAGACATAGTTTCTCATCCCCCAGAAATGAAAGGCGGATGGGCAGAAAAAAAAGAGGGGAGGGAATGATGTCTTTTTCTCCAGTTTTGATGGTACCAGGACAGATATAATCCAAATGTGGGACCATCACTGATTAATGTGAGAGCTAACACTACACAAATCAAGACAGTCTGAAAATACATCTAAAGCCCTTCATTTAATTCCTGCACATTAGGTGGAAAATTCAACTCTGAAACACTTTTTGGAGTACAGTTCTCTCTTTTTTTTTTTTTTTTTTTTTTTTTTTTTTTTTCGCAGACATTAATAGAAAGTTCTGTGCTTCTAGGCTAAAATGTGTGCTTTTCTAAAAGAGACTGAAGGATGAAGCTCTTCAAAATAAAATCTATTTTGTAAATAGATTTTAGTGGGATAATTTCCATTATTAAAAAAAATCATGCCAATAAAATATTTGTCTGAAACAGGGTCCTATGCCTTACTGAGGTCATATTTTCTTAACAGGAAACAAGATTAGGGCTTCACAGACAGTATTATCAGTTCTGATTGGGTGGACTTGATGTAACATTTATTTCTCACTTTGAATCTGCTTAGTTTAAAGCGAGATCTTTTTGAATTTTTCATCTTTCACAAATGTTTCTGTGCACTTACTACCTATGGCATCTGTACACTAGTGCAGACTACTAGTCAGCCTTCTTTTTGAAATAACTTTTCCCGTGTTGATTAAGTGAGGTTTTAACCAGTGTGACTGTAGAATTCAGTTCAACTCAGAGAAGGCAATAATCTAGAGTGTTTACATTAATTTGAAAGACAGTGGAATATGTTTCTCAAGTAGGATAACAACTGGGTATGGTTGCTCCATCTATGCAGGTTTTTTGTGTTTTTATCAAAGCCTGCATGACACCAGTAATGCATAGGTTAAATGAAAGGTAGCCTGTCAGGAAATAGAAAGATGGAAAGAAAACTCTTAATGTATACATCCTTTGCATAGTTTCTCATTGTATAGATTTTTGTATCCTTATTTAAGCCCAAATATTTATGAAAATAAGGATGAATTCCATAGTTAGAATAATATGAGAATCTCTATCTAAATTGTGAAGTATCTATGGAAAGTAAACATGCAAATTAAATGACTGTGTCAAGAGATAGTTTCTTATATATGTTCCTATATATTCCTTTGTGTATACAGATGTTCACTGGCAAGTACTGCTTAGTGTAGAAAGTATGTTGTGTCCATGAGAATATAAATACAACTCAACTCCTTCAAAATTAACCTCTCCCTGCATAGATATCATATTTCTCAAAGGATCAGCTATTAGAGTTCTTTAAATCCTCTTAAAATTAGCAACATAATTCAATCTAAACTCTGATTTTCACTAGTTGTGCTCACTATATGTAATGGTATATTACAACTGTTTTAGCTTCTGTCTGGGAAGTAATAATATACCAAATCCTATTTTTACATAGATTTTTCTATAGTTTTTTGGCCCAAGGAAAATAAAATAGAGGAAAAAAAACAGTGCAAGGCTTAGGCTTCTGTTTGTTATTACCAGACCTTGAGCACTTTGTTTCACCTGATGAAAACCATACAAAAATGTTGACTGTACTATATATACAACAAACAACTCTGCACTAACACAGTGCTGAAGAAGAAAGGCAGAAATTGGAAACAATTTCAATCATCATGTTAATAAACCCCCTGTATTTGGTAGAAGTTCTCATTTATATATTTCTCAAGAAATTGAATGGAAATGTAACTAAGGAAACAAGCATTATAGTTTTTCAAGCAATAGGCTGGACCAAAGGTATTTCAACACTGCATGTGGTCCAAAACTGAATCTAGGGTGAAGGAAGGTGAAGTACTGCTCAGTCAACCCTATGATACCCAGTGACTACCCTCTGTTTGGATCTCAGAGCCATCTATGCCCTTCAGCAACTCTTGAACCTGACTGCTGTGGCATAAGGGAAAAAAAAAAAAGAAAACCAAACAAAACAGGGTGACATCCATAAAACCTACTCTAGGGCAAAGTAAATGTCATCAAGAAAAAGAATCAGGACCATCATACTCATAAGCAAAGAGTCTGCACATCATTTTCCTTATTCATTGCTTGGTAATGACAACTTCAAAAGATTATATTTCCATTTACTTTGACAACAAACACATTCCATCTATAGTTATTGAAGCTGGTTATTTCAATATCAATTTATTAGCAGCATTAACACGAATGCTGATTGTTTTTAAATGCAAAACAATGTCTTTGTCACTAATTTTAGAACTAATTTTAATTTGAACTTGACATTAATATAAACATGACAATGCCACTTTGCCACTGTGCATTGCCATCATGTATTTTTATTTTCTCATGGGAACTGACAGAATATGATTCATAATGACAATATTAATATAAGCCTCTGAATAACAATAAGGATTTATAATAATATTAACATACATTACATCATCTGTATTGAATCTGTCGACATTAATAACTTAGATTTTTCCCAACACAGTATACATTTTCATGTGTCTAAAAATTTCTTCATTAATATATATTTATGATTACTCTTAAGTTTATGCATAGTCTCTTTTATTATGTAAATAAGGGTTATAACACACACTCAAAGAGAGCGACTCTCCATACATCACTTTTATCTTTAATAAGTCCCGTAAAAAGGAAGTGGGTTAAAAACCCATCCCCATTAATTAAAATTGGCTTGCATTCTTGAACTAAAAATGTTCAAAGTAAAGGACATCTATGAAACTGTTGCATAGCTTTTGTATATAAAATCTCTCAGAAAAAAACCATGTAAAAAAAGTATTTTTCAGAACTGACAAAAAAAAAAAGAAAAGGAAGATATTTACAGCTTGTAGTGAAAGTTTTATCTCTACATACATCCAGGTGCAATTGGGGACAATAAGACAGTCACAAAGGCAGTTCTAAATGATGCATAGTTGTTCGAGGGCATATGGTACATTTCACTTTTAACTGAGATTTTTTCTACCCTTTTAGTGCTTTATGTTAGAATCTTAACAAGATTTGTTAGTCCAGCTTGTTTTCTTTAAAGTACAGTTGCTAAAAAAAGCCAAGGAGGAAAACTAGTGTCACAGCCATCTGTGAAAAGAGACAGAGCAATAAATGTGTTGAATTGTGATGAGATCTACACCAGTAGTGATGAAGGTCTCTGGGGAAATCTTCACATGCTGTTGATCTTCTAGTGAACTGGACCATCAAATGCATCACTAACATTACAAGCAAATAAAACCTTTTTCCTCCATCTTCCTTCACTGTGTTTAAAAAGAAAAACTCACCTGTAGAGATTAGTAATTAAACCATCTCAAGATGAAAGTGTGAGTGATATCTTTTAGCCCCAAAGTGTTTCGAAATTATCCTTCTGTTCTTGTGAGAGTGCAATTAGATTAAGTAGTCTCTATTGTCCATGTTGATAAAAAAACAACCTGGAAGTGAAGACTGATTCAAAGAGTTTTTCTAGAATGTCTGTAGGCAACTCATATGTTCCTATTGAAGCTTCAGCTTGGGAGCTTTCCTGAATGGGGATGTAAGGTGGTTGTTGAAATCCACACAGCCATGCCTAATGCAAATTTCTGAGGCTCAATACCATACTTCTTTCTCTAGCCAATGTCATCACTCATTAGCAGATACAACTTGTCATGTATGATTAAAAATGTATTAATTGAAATTACTGTGTCAGAAGGTTAACTATATGATTTATGCTATTTGATTATAAGTGTCTTTAGAGAGATGTTAGGCTGGATTCCTATTTACACCATAAGATATATTCCCTTTTAACTCAGAAAGATGAGTTTCGCCAAGGGAAAAGAGGAAGGATATGTTGAGAGAATATAGCTTTTACTCTGAAATGGCTTCAAGTACCCTTTTACAGGTAAGTTTGTGTGGGGTAGGCAGAGGGAGCCCTGCCCTGGGAAGTGGCCTGGCAGCCACCGTTGCACATAGGGAATAGGGAGAGACCATGCTGCTTCTGGAGGGGCTCCCCAGACCTTCCCTGCAGCACTCTCAGTCATGGGGCAGCACAGCCTGTCTCTCTCCCCTTTGGTGGCAGCCAAATCTGACAGCCAAGTGGCACAGCCAGGGTCTGGCAAGAGTAAAGTTGGGAACTTCTCACTCCTCCTGGTCCATCTGCTGTTTAAACGGTGGTCTGTGTGTTTATGAGTGGCTTCCATGCCAGGGTCAAATATGGGCAGCTGTGATTCTGTTGTAGGAATGCTATATGCAATTACTGCTATGGATGGCTGCTGTCAGTTTGAATACTGCAGGACAAGGTACTGTTCCAGCAGCTACACAAAAAACCCAATGGCTAGGAGTAAAACTAATCAACAACTTTAAGAATCTTCCCAAGAAATGACAGTTATTTGTGGCTTTGATTTTGGTCCTTTGGGAGTCACATAGCATATAATGGGATCATCAGTGTTTCATTTGGGTTAGTCCACCATGTACCTTAGATTAAAATTTGGCTAGATTTCATATCATCTATTATATTTAAGTTCCTTGCTCTCTTGGTTCTGTACACAAAATCTTTGCACAACAGAATCAGCATGTGGTTGACTAGAGAGATGATTTTGGTCCTGGTCAGTTCTTACTCTATGAGCTGTGTTGAGTGATATGTTTGTTGTCACTCAGAGTCTTGAGATCTGGCTCACACCAAGTGAACCCTGGAAACAATGGAATCCAATGTAGAGAGTGCCTTTCTGTCTTTGCTATAATTTTAAACCAGTGTGAAATAAAGAGTAAAAGAAAAAGCATTTGGGGAAGGAAAGTATTTTGAGATGGCAAAACTGGGTTAAAATTGTTTTTTAGATGTATAGGTGCAAAGGAGAGGAATTTCATCTTTATTTTTCTGAACTACAACTTTTGTCAATGGTATATTGATGTACCACCACTTGGGTCCTGTGCTGTCTTCAGAATATGCTGGATCTGCTACTGGAGTTGGGGTTGGGAGTAACAACCAAGGAAAATAATCTATTCTTATGCTTTAGGAAAGATATTTTAGCAAATTTGCCTGCAAATTTACTACTCTAAGCTGTTTGTTTTCAAATATTCAGTGAGAAAAACCCAAGACTCACACCCTCTCAAACCTTCCTCAGAGCAGCATGCAAGAGTGCTCCTTAAAGTCAAAAAAAAAAAAAGAAGAAAAAAAAAAAGGAAAAATGTCAACAGGAACTCCAAATTAGTGAATGTTCTGTCATATATAATAAGAATAATGAAAATACAATTAAGTATGAAATAGTATGCAGAATATTACATTAAACTCTTAATGTGTAGGGTTTCACGGGTATTGAAAAAAGTCTTGCTTCTGCAATATTTATTGTGTGGTTGAATTTCTGTGTTTTATTTTCACTTAAAATGCAAACTCTTTTATATAGCGAGATGTGAATTCAGAAAAGAAAATTGAATTTGTTTTATAAATCCTATTTATAAACTTCTTTATGGGTGAATGGAAATCTGCTAGATCTCTATTATAAAATAATATGCTACAAATCTTTGATTAGATGTTTTTAATCTCTAACATTTTTCATGCCATTTTGACACCATCTATTATACCACTGTAATTGTTATGAATGTAGGCATTTTCATAATATTTGGAAATAAATTACCTATCAGTTTTTGATGATCCTTGCTTTTAATGAACAACTTAATCTCAGAACTTTTGTATTGTCCTTATACCCTACTCTAAAGGCTTTAACTGGAGTTTAATTGATTTCCATAGTCTGTAACTCTAAGACTTTATCGGAGGGGTATAAAGTCATGCATGAACTGTAAATCATAGTTGATTTTCTTAGGAAGTCCCTGGGGGGCAGTGGATTGAATGGGTGGCTTTATCAAAAAGGGATCAACATTTATACCTGATGAAATCAATTTTAAAAATTTTAAAGCATTTCCCCCTATCTTTGGAGGCTTTTCAGTGAGTTCTTGCCTGAATTACATTTATTCTTTGGTTCTTCTTAATTTTACAGACATTTATAGTGACCAGGACCAAGCTAACCTCTATTCTCTTCCCGGGAAAACTGGATGATACTGTTAATATATCAACTGCAAAATATTCATGCTAACCTTTGCATTGTCCCCTGCTTGCTTTAGCATCATCATTAACTGAAGTGTGACTCACTTCCCTGAGGATTAATTGCTCCATTTAGGAAGCCACATAAAGAGCATTACCTGCACAAGCAGGGAAGCGCACTGTGCAGTTTGGCAGATGCCTCTTAAGAAGGACTGTTGGAGCAGGTGTTGCAAATAAGGGGAATATAACAAGGGCCACAACTCCATTAGACTGCACTGCCCAGTTAATTGCTCTTACTCCCATTTACCCCTTGGAATACCCATGTGGATAAGTGATATACAGAGGTACTGAAAAGGTGAGAGAAAGCTGCAGACAGCTGAGCTGTCTGTCTATTTGCCATAGGAAAAAAGAGACTGTGGGTGTGCATATAAATTAATCTATTGGCTGGTCTTCTCTACTATTTTTTTGCTGCTGTTAACTTTCCCTGTGAAATGTCTTTTCATGGCCTGACTTTTTAAAGGAAGAATCTCATAATTTGATGCAATTTAGAACTGTCCTACTGTACTGGATTCAGAGTGGCATTTTATGTTTCAGCCTCAGCAGCTTATCAGCTGTGTTGAAAATAATAAACATAGGAGCAAGAAAAAAAAATATATTTAATAATTAAATGAATGTACAGAAACAGATTGACTCATCAACTAGTTCTTTGAAAACTTTTAAGTGTATATATCATACCACAAACCATGCAATTGGTACAATTTAGGAACACTTTCCAAAAAGGTGCCACCCTTGCCAGAGCTTCTGTGAACTTCTGGACATAGGTTTTACTGAATCTTGACTTTCATAGTTACTTTAAATTATAGACATGAACTAAAAGAGCAACCTATTAGTAAATTCCATTCTGTTTCAGCACAAAAATTGGGCGAAGGTAATGGTAGGGCTCTGATCTAAACAGAAAGGAGATATAAGGACATAAATACCCACAGTGACATTACAGCATAGATTTCAGCTATCTGAATTGCAATACACCAAAGGCAGAGTTTGTCTTAATGGTTATAATTATTTTAGAGACTTCTCCTCTGTCGGCAACTCAGCTTCTCAAAAAAACTCTGTTTCTTTTGTCCTTCTCTTTGCCCTTATCCAAATCTATACAATCTAAACCACTGTAATATTCAAATAATGAAAATCATCAACAGAACGTGTGGGAGAAGTATTATTATCCTCAGTTTTGCATAAGAAAAATTGAAATCCAGACAGAAGTAAAAGGAATTGAGTATTTTCACCTAGGAAGTCTGTGGCACAGTAGGGAATAGAATGTAAGTCTTCTAAATCTAAGTTAATTTCCTAACTTCTGACCCATCTAACCTCTGTAATTAGTCTCCTTTCCCATGTCCCAGTTGAGTGTGACTAAATATAACTCTAAGATATTGTGTTGATGCTTGATTTGTTTTGGTTTTTGTTACCTTCCTCCAATTACCACATTCTTATTCTGTATTCCTTTTATGTAAGGTTTTCATTTTTCTTAGAAGATAGCATCTGGAAAATAAAGAAGTAGATATGTTCATTGCTGGGTTAGACAGTTATAGTGTCCCCAACCCATAGTGTTGATTCAAGTTTTGACAAAAATATACACTAAGTAATTTTCAGATATTATAAAAATTATAAATGGTATAGCATGACAGACATGAATTTTGCCTTTGCTTTTCAACTACATAATTCTTAAATCTTAATCTTCTATTAAGAACAAAAAAAAAAGAGGAGAGGAGAGGAGAGGAGAGGAGAGGAGAGGAGAGGAGAGGAGAGGAGAGGAGAGGAGAGGAGAGGAGAGGAGAGGAGAGGAGAGGAGAGGAGAGGAGAGGAGAGAAGAGAAGAGAAGAGAAGAGAAGAGAAGAGAAGAGAAGAGAAGAGAAGAGAAGAGAAGAGAAGAGAAGAGAAGAGAAGAGAAGAGAAGAGAAGAGAAGAGAGAAGGTGTTTATCCATTCTTTCCTTGTTCAGAAGATCTTGTAATGCATTAGACTCAAAAGATATTTGTTTTCCATGGTGTTCTGCCATCTTTAGCTGACCCCATTCTTCCTTTCATTGCCTAATAGACTGGTCTGGGAACACCTCATTTGGATGGAAGGAGGAAATATTCTTCCTCAGATAGAATGAGGGCAAATCTAGTCATCTTCAGCAGCTCGATACACAAGCCCCAGTTACGTCAAAGCAAAACCTGGGTGAGATCATTAGGGAAAGAATTTCTGAATAAATCTATGTAAAAGTGTCTGAAAAGGTTAATGTTCTTGATGGCTAAGACCTCCAAAATTTATTTTTCTACAAGCAGATTTGTAAACTTGTCTCCTTTGAACCCACATGACCACAAATACATGCAAGAAGTGCCTTATCCCACTTTCTGTCAATCTTAGTCCTGTCTTTAAATATTCAAAATTTTAACAATCATAAAATATCCAAATGTGTAGAAGTTTCTGCAGTTAAATGAGACTGACTTTCAAAGCTATGAGCTTTTTGATCTCCTAAAGATCTGAGAGCATTTTGTAGTTTACACTTGCATAGAGGTGTTTCAAAAGAGATATGACTATCTCATGTTCATAAAAAAGCATAATGAGTTATTTTTATTTTTTAAAATATACAAAGCATTTATTTGTGTGAATATTTTTCCAGAAAACCCCAAAGGTTTATGAGACAAAAGATCCAAAGAGCATTAACTTTCAAAGAACATAAGAGCACATGTGAATTTTTTATTAATATTCTTCTTTTTTTCATATAAAAAGTAGAAGTGTTCCCTTAAACTGAAGAAAGCCAGCACAATGACTTTTCTGAATCAGTTTTCTGTCATTTTTAGTGGAAGAAAATACATATAAAATTTAATGGGTGTAAACTGACTAGTAAGAGAAAGTTGCAAGCTAAAAAGAAATACTGAAAATTCTTCAGATCTCTATTTTCTGGGTCATGTATGATTTTGGAACAAACTGTGTATGTTTTAAGCAAGTAGAGATCATAATCAAGAGAAAAAATATTTTAAATGATTCTATAAATAAAGTGTCTGTTTTCCTGAGTAATTTCTGATTTGCATGAGTAATCTAGATTACTTGAACTCATCAACAAAATTTAATATACCCACATTTTGAAAAAAAGAAATAATCTTTGCTGAACTGTCAAACATACAATTTCCACTCAACTAATTGTTTTCATTGATGTATTTTTTTCCAAGAGAATAAGCAGGTCAGTCAGTTATGGAACGTCTGATAAGGAAAAAAGATACATTCTTAAACATTCTCCACACAATAATTTTCTCCTCTAGAAGTGAAGGAAAAGCAATGTTGTCTTAAAATATCTGTGCAGAATAGACAATAATTTCTTCTTGTTTTGGCAAAAGATTGTGGATAATATTTGTTACACTTGAACAGAGTAGTATGATTTATTTTAGAGTCAGTGTTATTCAATTTGGTGTTTAGCTGCCTTTTCATCATCTCTGTACTTATATCCATGGAGAGCAGAAGTTGCTGGGCACTGCTTATGTTTGTTTTGTATTTCCTACTGGTATACTATGTGTGCTCCTTGGAGATAGGAAATATGAATCTTTCCTGGAGCATATGTGGCCCCAAAATGAAAAACTCAAACCTCCAAACTCTCTCCTCCTAACCTCTCCAACAACTATTTTCAAAGGATCTCTCCAGCTCCCTTATCTCATTAGTACACCTGATGACTCTGCCCAACAGCTTTCCCATGTCTCTTCAGGGACCTAGAAATGTCCAAATTGACTGCTATAAGCAATGTGTTTGGCTGTTGTTTCAAGTGAAATATGGACAGAATGTAATTTTCTTTGTTTCAGAATCATATTTTTTAACTACACACTGTTGTCTGCTCAGAATACGTCTGATGAAACTGGAGTGCTTTATGCTTTCCTGAATTTCTAAGCACCGCTACACTTGTGTAAAGGTATTAAACAGTTGTATCATGATTAATGTATATAATGAGTGATCAGGTCAGCTAAATTTCCATGAAAACCAGCACATGAAGAAAAAAATTTAAAAAATAGTGCAGAGATGGTATAGGTCTGAAACTTGTTCCCTCATATCACTGGTGTGTGAAGAAGACATGCAAGTGAACCCAGGTAGAGAATTCACGTGCAGCTACAGGGATATGTGATGTGTTTAAAAAATACTACCAGCCTTCCATCTGACTTTCCTAGGTAGCCAAGTGTTGCAGAAATTTTGCCTTATGTGTGTAATGAATTTATTATGCAATGCCCATTAGGTATTGTAAGAAGATAATCTCTGCATATGAGCAAGATGTGTACCTAAATAGCTGCAGTTCAAGCTTTCAAACATTGTACCACAAAATATTGATTTTTCCAAAGACTTTAGCATATTTAAAGCATTTTCTATGTGTCTTTCCCATGGCTTTAATTACAGATGTAACTATTTGGAACCTTTGAAAAACAAACTATGTTTTTAAGATGGTTACTCAAAAAATTAGGACAGTAATTCATTAAAAGCTTAATGTGAGTGACTTCACTTTTCTGACACAGGAGTTTGTTGACAAAATCAGAGATGAAATTCAGTTCTTTGGGCTGAAGGTCCAAACAACACAAGGGTTTTTTGGTTTGGTTTGGTTTTGTTTTGCTTGTTTGTGGGTTTTGTGGGTTTTGTTTGTTTTTGTTTTGTTTTTGGTTTTGTTTTTAGGTTTTGGTTTGATTTTTTTTTTGGTACAAATATACCAACTTTTAATACAAATGTAACTAGAGACATACCATTTTGAACTGTTCCACCCCTCTTCATGTGCAACATACTGTTCTCTGCACTCCATTGGAGTTCCAGCCTTCAGACATGTTATGCCTTCTCCTGCTAAGTTAAAAATCATTGTACTATCAAAAATTTTCTAATCATATTTCTACCAATGGTATTTAGAACTTGAAAGGAAGTAATAAATTGAATATCAAATTCAAGTGGAAAGAATGATTTGACTCCACTTTACTTGTAAACATGTGATGTATTGATCTGTCTCCATTTTTCATGACCTGCACATTTACAGTTCTGTTTTAAGAGACCTGTAAATCTAATCAAAAACTTTATTTGCAGAGAAGATAGGACGGGCATGCACTTCCTAGGAGCATGATTAGAAGGCTTAAACAGGAGAAGGATGCCTTGGATTTGGGACCAAGATTACATTTCCATTTTTTGTAAAATTAGTATCTGGCTTAACATGTGCTACTTACAGTCAGGGCTCTGCATGAGCAGGACAGCATTTGCTTTCAGTATCTAGTTTGCATCTTTGTATCATGCTGACCCAAAACGTGTAGATGTAGAAATCCACTATTAGCTTGATGAGTTTGTGTCTGGCTCTTGCACAGTCTAGATGAATTCCAAGGTGCCTAAGTATTCTTTTGTGTTTGGCCAGCATTTACGTCTCCATTCACCCCTTAAATATCTAAGTACACCTTAATTTCTGCCTGCAACTTTTCCTGGTGTGATTTTTTTGGGTGTGCTCATAATGAGCCAAGTCAAGCCAGCTCAGTTCCAACTTCCTAGCTATCTCCTGGAACAAAGGAGGTGATGCTTTATGCTCTCTCTGACGCAGTATGAGCTCTCTGAGGAGAATGAGGACAGCTAGCAAGGGGAGGGAAAGCAAACTGAGGGGAGTCGTCTGAGCCAGAGCTCCCATCTCCCCAAGGGCTCTTCTAGCCAACAGTGAAGCCTTGTCTCCAAGGCATTCTGATATTCACAAGTGCAGCAGAAGCATGGGAGTTGTTAGAACTGCTTGGGTTTTGTTCAGTTTGCTACTTAAATGCAGTGTGCTGTGCTCTCTATCGTTATGTCTGGGAGGAGGGTTACCTGATAATTCTTTTAGCTTATCCTGCTTCTTGTTCCTCAGAGTTTAGTGAAAGAACTAGAAAGAACCAAATGTATTTTGTGAAATATTTCTATGTCAATTTTTGATATCAAATTTTTCATTATTTCATCCACAGGTTTTCCACTAGAGAAAGGGTTGTTCAGTCTGGCCCTCAGTTTTTTATCCTATCCACACTGGAACTAATCTTACTGGCAACAAATATAATCTCATTTAATGAGAGAGACTGAAAAGTGATGTCAAATTCCTTTCTACATTAAAAAAAAATTTTAATCTGCTGTGCTCTTTTTAGCTCCAACAATGACCGTATTCAGTTTATCATTCCAGACATTTCTTCCTGTAAACTTCCTCACCAGGTTTTTGAAAATACTTTTTTATAAGGGAGAACTATTTCACACACCCTCCCACTTTGTCTGAGAAACACAGTCACGTGGGAACTGATTGCTATCCCCTGAAAGGATGTTTTCACTTAGAATTAATATAGCTTTATTTAATTTATAAAATCACATGACATGAAAAATTATGAATTAAAAATAACATTATTTTCTGTGTGAATGCTTGTCATCCATTTTGACAGCAAATTAATCCTGAAGCTTTCAAAAAAAAAAAAAGCTTCCAGCAGCACACAGTAACATCATCAGTAGCACAAGCTCAGAAAAGACCTTTTGAAAATGGGGAGTCCTAGAATGTGCACTGCTCTGCTCTGTCTGGCTTTTATGATTTACTAGCTTTTCATGTATAGTATATTTTTATTCAAGGATAAATAGAACAAATTTTTTACTCTCAAACTATAGTTTATAGATAGCAGGATTTAAATGTGACACATGCTCTGCCCATCAGTTCTAGCAAGGAAAGAGGTATGGATCCAGCTGCCAGTACTCTGTCGAGGAGCTTGTTTGCAAATTACTAATTTGCATATCTCCTTCAGCATACAATTTTCAATCTTTTTAAAAATTTTTTCTTATCATTTCCTATTGTGCTTTCATTTGCTTTCAAACTCAGCCAGACATGAAAAAATATCCTGCATACTGTTAGGTATATGTCTACAAAGAGCCTCTAAGTTTTTTGAAAAAACATGAGAATATTTTTTCTGTTAGTTTAGTTTTTTTATTTCAGTAGAAAAGATGAAGTGATGGGCTAGAAATAATAACACAAAGCTAATAAAACCCCTTTTTATCTTAGAACATTTGAAATTGTTTGGCTGAAATTTCAGTCAAAGATTTGTGCTGTTTCTTTAATCTGATTCATCTATTCCAGTGAAGCTAAGAATAGATTTTCTGTCTTTGTATGATTCCTGACTGTCTGTAATCTGAGGAAATTAAAAAGGAATGAAATGACTTTTACATTTGCTATGGGACAGCACTTGGCAGAAATTCTTTCTTTGGTACTTAGTTTTTAAACAAAGAATCTTGAGAACAGCTTCAAGCTTATTCTGCATCACACATAAACTGGATCAACAGCACCTCTCGGTTGAGTTTCTAGCTGTGCTGTTTAACTGAAATATCTCACACTGCATCTGATTTTCTCTTTTTACTGATCATAGCTTTTATGGCTTTTGTTTAACCCAGGCTACATTTTCAGTTAAGAGGAAAAGAAATGAAAGTAGGGGGCAAAGATCCAGCACTACACAGACATCATAAATCCCAGTAATATGAACCAGATAAATATGGCTCAGAAAAACATGGTTAAACTTTATTGGTGAGTTTGCCTTCAATATGCTTTGCAGAACTTAAATACCAGCCAGTTTTGGTTGTTTATTTCAGACAAGAAAGGTGAAATGTGATGAGAGCTACAGATAATTTGGGTGGTCTGTGTGTGGTTGAGTCACTGTCTGCCTGCCTGCCTGCCTTATTTACAACTATGACAGCTATTTGTGGTGGGTGAACTGTATGTTAGGAAGAGAGGTAGCTGCAAAGAAAGAAAAAGCAATAGTAAAGGGAAAAGCTTATTCAGAGGTTTCTGCCAGGGGAAAAAAAAATAATTAAGGAAAGGTCAAGCTAGAGGAGGTTCTGAGGGTAACCTGACAGTGCCCAAGGCTGAACATATAAAATAAAATGCATTCACTGTAAACACACTTAGGTTGTTGCTTATTCTGGTGCAAATCATGTCAATTGCACCAATGTCTGGTGGGCAACTTGAGGGCAATGTGTTTCCTTCCCTGAAATTTAAAGAGGAAGCTGGTTTAGGGTTGAGTACAGACAATAGGAGGGGAGAAAATAAATAAGTGAGAAGTTAAGTCCTGGGAAGTTTTCTGGGGTGATATATGTATTAAAAAACACATAGAAAATCTTTGGTGATAATTAGAGTTTGACACTGAAAAAGTCTTTAGCATCTCTTTCTCTAAGTCCTGCATTCAACGAAGTATTTGAGCACAGACAATTTCACAGTTACAGGTAGAGCTGTGAAAGACACTGTGACAGTTCCCATAGTTAAATAAGTGCTTATGTTTAGGTAGCTTGCACTGAACCATTGTATGCCATTCAAAATGCCGTTTATAAATTCTAGACTCTAAGGAACAGCAGCACATCAAATGTGCTAAAAGATCAGGCAATATAAAGGTTATTGAAGGAAAGATTATTCTTTTGATAGACATCTGAGCTGTATGAATGTAGCTCTTTAGAGCAGAAGAAAAGAGAGAATGATCAATATAGCAGTTGCTCCAATGACAGTTCAGTGAAACTTTGAAAACATTTGTTAGATATGTAGTGCTATTTTCTGAACTGGATTATCAGAATCAGCACACAATATGCCATTAATTTAGTCTGTTTAATGATTTTTTAAACAAAAGGTTTGTAAATTGATCTTGGCTGCTTAACAAACAATAGGTTACATTGCCAATAGTTAGCAGAAATAATGTTTTTTTAAAGACTCCAAGTAAATCAAAAGAAACAAGTTAGAGCAATTTTTTTTTTAATGATATGTGCCAGCCACTTGGAAGTATTTTAAAGTTTACATTTTCTAAACCTCAGTAAAAACAGTCTTTTGATTGTTAAAGTTGTGAGGGAGAAAAAATAAGCAAAGCAAAGCCACCAAAATTTTTTTATTCCCAAAGCAAAGCCTCCAAATTTTTTTTACTTCCCCCCTCCCCCCCCTTCACTTATTTAACATAAGTCTTTAGGTTCATACAAGGAGTCACATCTGGTTGTACCAATGTAAAACAGGAAGACAGCATTTATTAAGAAACACACAATACAATAGATATAATCAGTAGATATAATTTTGAAACAAGCAGCCCTAAAATCCCTGACACCCTAAGTCTAAAAAAGGCAGAGCAACATTTTAATGGCAGCCTTAATTCTGTCTCTGTACCAGCAGTCATTCTCTGCGCACTGTATCTGATATAAAGAAAAAGTTCATTTTCAGGGGTAGCAATGGAGTGCTCATTCCTTTATCTTTGATGACCAATAATATATCAGAAGAAACATGGGCTTGCTAGGAAGAAGGTAGAAGGAAATTCAAGGTGGAAAACCACCTATTACATTGATTATGGATTCCTTTGGTTCTTCTATACATAGGCCAAAAGTCCACCAGAGAACTTAGAAACCAACACAAGAGTGAGTTTTAAAAGGGTCTTGATTACTTTTATGTTTAGAGTTTTTCCTGTTACTGCACACTCAGGGCTAAATAAGGTGCTGAGGGTCTGACAGTTTGTTAGAAACTGTGCCATAAAAGCCCTATGATTCAGATCCAGACTTGAGCTCTCAATCAGCTCACTGGGGGAGCTAAGACAACAGTTTAGTATAATTTCAGTTATATTAAACATTGCTATGCTTACTCAAAATCAGTGCTGCATTAATGTCTCTGCTTGCCATACCTCAAGGCCTGCTGTTGGAGTCAAATAACTTTGGCATCAGAAGGACAATCACAAATTGGCAGCCCAAGTATCTGTCTCATGTTTTTGACATTTCCATACATTCAACTATAAATACGTTTTCCACTATCTGAACTGCAAAGTAGAATTGCAAAGCCTTAGGTTTACATCCTGCAACATCATCCAGATGGGTGGGTATGGTTTTTATTCTAAAATCTTTATCACTGAAAAAGAGAGGAGAAGAATATTGTCTGCTTTCCAAGTAACATGTGGAACTGCAGTGCTGGCAGTTAGAAGGATCTTGTTTTGACTTGCAAAATGAGCACAATTGATAAAGAAGTCACTGAGGGAGAATAAATGTGAAATATGAAATACTATTTTTATAGCATCCTTTTTCTGATTATAACAGCCACTTTTAGAAAATAGTAACCTTGGCAATAATTTTATTCATTGTTTGCATCCACTTTGAATGAAGTTGAGACATGGGAATGCAATAAATACTACCAGCAACATTCTGATCTGCAAACAGGCTGCAAAAGCCTGTATTTATATTTAGATGCATAGGACAAATGTAAGGAGTAACACATAGTTCATTCTCCTCAAGTGTACATGTGGTCTTTATTTTTTCATTATATCAGATCATTTTACATTTTCACATATAATTGGCTTCATATATTAAACATGCTGCAGATGGAAAATGTAAAATAAAAGCATTAAACCAGCTTGAATTATTGTAAAAATAGATTTGGAAAGCTGACTTTGATATCTATTGTAACTTAGGGACCTGAGGGGATGCAGTAATAAAACACAGTTCTGGGACAGTATAAAAATCAGACTAACTTTGCCCTTGGCCTGTTCCTGGTGTGGAAGTTTTAGTGGTTGAATTACAAGAGTGGAGTAAGTTCCCTTCCAAAGGGAAATGCGAAAACAGACTCCAGAAACCTGTGGAATAGCTGTAAGTTTTCATTAAGAAGCACGTATTTTAGGAGAAGAAAAACTTTTAACAACTTTCTGAAAACCCAGTCTTTCTGTTGCTTGCTTTTATTACTTTTTCTTGTTTCTTCTCCTCCCAAAATCAACTACAATAGATCAGATCAACTTATCTTTCCAATTATATTAAATTGATAATAGTTACCATATTACAATTATATATTATGCTGTGATTGATAAAAATGGGTTCCTGGTTTTAGCTGGAATAGAGCTAATTTTCTTCCTAGTAGTTGGTATAGTGCTGTATTTTAGATTTAGGACCAGGATATTGACAAAAAAAAAAAAAAGATATTTTAGTTATTGTTAAGCAGTATCTACATTAAATCAAGGCCTTTTCCTTTTCTCATACCACCTGACCAGTGAGGTGGCTGGGGGAGCTTAAGAAGCTGGGAGGGGACACAGCTGGGACAGCTGACACAAACTGGCCAAAAGAATATGATGTCATATTTCATGCCATATGACATCACCCTCAGCATATAAACGAGGAGGAAAGGTAGCTTTGGGGTGATGTTTTGGAACTGAGTGGGCATTGGTCAACAGATCATGAGCAATTAATTGCATTGTGCATCACTTATTTTGTATATAGGATTGCTGTTATTATTAATATTATTGTTATTATTATTATTGCTTCCTTTCTGTCCTATGATACTGTTTTTATCTCAAGCCATGAATGTTACTTTTTTTCTCCCATTTCTTTCCCCCTGTCCCCATGGGGCTCTGAGTAAGTGAAAGACTATGGCCCTGCTTGGTTAAACTACAAGGGTCTTTTTTGGTACCCAACATGGAACTTCTTCAGCACTTGTCACCTCTTTCTCTAGTGATGTTATGAAATCTTTGCCTTCTGGATAGTCCATGACCACTTCCAAAATTCCTGAATTACTGGGGTTTTCTATTCAAGCTAGTTGTGTGATCAGTGTGACCAACTTACTCTGTGTAGAATCAGCTGCGTGATGTGAAGAGGGAACTCTTCCTTTCAAACACTCAGACCAGTGCTGGCAGACAGTG
This sequence comes from Chamaea fasciata, assembly GCF_029207755.1. NCBI lineage: Eukaryota > Metazoa > Chordata > Aves > Passeriformes > Sylviidae > Chamaea > Chamaea fasciata. The sequence continues at coordinate 45,390,224 of NW_027094086.1, read as the reverse complement.
TGCCAGCAGGAGCTGTGCTTCATCACAAATCATTTTTGAAGCAGCTCAAACCACTATTTTTAGTGGTTTAATACTAGCTGGGGTATAGCAGTCCTGAGATCCTCTGTATCCCAGACTCAAAAACCTGAAGGGTTGACCTAGAGTCTCACCTGGTGCTTTCTGCTAGAGGTTCCAGGTAGAGACATTCCTCTTAGCTGTGTTGTAGAGCACAGTTTTAATGTCTTGCTCTGTCCAAAGTGAGCCCAAGATCTTCTCCATGAGCTATCTCCTGTTTGATTTTTTTCAAAGGCTTGTCATTGCTCAGGGCCCCATTTGAAATTGTTCTACTTCTGGGTCACTTGATAGAGGGGACTGAAAATCAGACTGTAATTTGGAATATACATTCTATAAAATTCACAATGCTTAAGAAAGCATAGTTGTTATTTTATTGGTCACATCCATCCATTGTTCCACTGGTATCAGACAATGTCCATCTTGTCATTTTTTCCCTTAAAACTGATTCTCCCATGCAGGTTCCATGACTTTACTTTGTTCTATGGCAAAACAATTTTTAGAAGGATTCAGACCATTTTCTTCCCATTCTCAAAAACCTCTTCTGCTATATAGCATGGCACAATAATATCATCAATGTATCTCAGTTTTCTGGAGCTCCACTCTGTTCCAGTGCAGGCTGGATCAGTCTGTGCCAGATGGTAATGTTGTGTTTCCATCCCTGGGGCAATTGATTCCAGGTGTACTGGACACCTTTCCAAGTGAAAGCAAATTGTGACCTGCACTTTTCTACCAAAGGAGAGGAGAAAGATATCAGTTGTGGCATAGCAATCACTGCTGGGGGACAGGCTGGGCACCAGCAAGTGGGTAGTGAGCAATTGCGTTGGGCATTACTTGGGTTATTTTTTTTTGTTTTATTCGTCTCTCTCTTTTAAAATAATAATAATAATAGTAATAGTAATAGTAATAATAATTATTATTAATATTATTACTATTATTATTATTGTATTTTGTTTCAATGAATATTTGTTATCTGAACCCACAAGTTTTTATTTTTATCTGATCCTCCTCTCCATCCCACCAGGGTTGTGGAGATGAGAGCAGTGAAGGAGCAACTGCACGGTACTTAGTGTGTCTTCGGTTAAACCACAGCAAAACTATGAATAATTCACCATTATGTAGCCAACCCAGATCCACCTGAGCCACTTCAACCTTAGCAGCCTGATTCACCTTCTGGATCTTGTTTTGTTCTTCAGTGTCCTGAGTTAACCCACACAATGGTGAGTGTTTAATCACTTTTATGGGCTTCAATTCTAAAAGTTAATCCTTGCAACCCAGTGAGATGGTGAAAGGGGTTCACATGCCTCACATCTTGTAAGCTGGTTAATACTGTCCTCCTGCTGGAGAGTAGCACCTCCCTTACACAGCTGCAGAAGGGAATATTCATCCACACCTCCCTTGTTCTAGTTTAGCTAACAAATGTATGTTAAAGGCTTTTATTGTTTTAGTTCTACTGAGATTTGGGACATTTTTCCTTCTCTGACCCCTGGAGGAGTCACAGGCTGACAGCTCCAGATGCAGTTAGTGAGGGTGAAGAATCTGGCCTATTAATGGTCTGTACTGGAGCCATGAGACTGCTCCTAAGACTGTGACTGGGAGGCAATCAAACACTTAAAGAGATCCTCAGTTCTTGCATTTGCTAAAACCAGATCCTGACAACCTTGTTCTTTAATTCTGATCTCTCATATAACATGTATTTTCCTTCTTCTGCACATACATTTTTATTCCGTATTTTTTCCTGCAATAGTCTAAGCATTTTATCAGAAGGCTTGTCCATATGTTCTTTTAAAAATATTTTTATTACTGTAGTTAAATTCAAGGTATTTTTCCCTTTCTTGTCTGGGATTTTAACTAGTGCTATGACATAAACCATTCCTAGTCCTTGCTGTTTGTTTACTTTCCAAGGACCCTCTATTACTGTATAAAGAAAGAAAATTCTGTAATTTGTTTATGTCCAGCACAGCTTCCTATCTTATGAAATTGAGCCATTTAATTTCTATCACACTGATTTAGGCCTACCTTGTCTGGTAATTGCTTTTTTTTTTTTCTTTGTTTTATGCCCTAATCTGTGCTCTCAAGCCATAACCAGTTTTCCAGAAAGCAAAATATGGGCTGATGAGGTGTCATTTTCTCCTAGAGAACTAATCTCTCTACAGACCATATTCACTCAGGGGTATTCTCACAAAACTCAATGAAATTTCAGTAGAGCCACTTCTGGCCCCACAAGTCAATGAAACTACTCGTTACATGGGTCTGCTTCTGTTTTCCTTCCTCTTATACCTCTTAAGTTTGCTGAGTGAACACTAATGACCTGATTCCAGACTTGCCTGTTGTACCTACTGCTGGATGCATTCCCCCTAGTTTAACAACTAAATGGCAGAAGAGAGGAAGAGAAAGGAATAATCTTTCTTGTTCCGTGATCCTGCTGGCTGTGCTTTGTGGGATTGAGTGTGGGATGAGTGTGAGATGAGTGTGAGCCTGTCCTCTTCTTGCATCCTGCTTGATGAGGACAGGAGGAGAAAGTGGCAAAGTGAGTGGAGATCTGTGGGAAAGGATGAGTTTGTGGATGATGAGATCATGCAACTGCACAGCAGAGCCCAGATCCCCAGAACTATGTACATTTCTTTTTTAAATCCTGGCTTATCCTTGTGACCTTGGTTAAGTTAGGCAATCACAAGGCAAAGGAAAACTAAAGTGTTAATTTCTGTAAAAAAACCCCCACACATCAAACTAAATGAAAACAGACTCTGAGTAATCTTTGCTTCTATGTATTACAACTATAAAATAGATTTCTGAGCTCATAAAAAAAAAACTTCCCACATTACTGAGGAGAAGATTGATGGATGGGAAGAAATTTCAGCAAAAATTCTTCCATTGCAAACATTAGCCTAACTTCTTTTCCCAGAGAGAGGTAATTAAATTTGGAAACAAGTAACTGCTATGCTCCCATATTTACAGAAGTGATCTGTGCTATTCCATCAGTCCCCCTGCCCCAATTGACCCACTAAAACCTCTTATGAAATTTATAATGTTCAGCTCCCTTCGTTACTTTGATTCCGCTACAGACACTCAGAAGTCATTCTTGTATGATAATAAGGGTAATTCTTTAGCATAAGCCCTATATGGGAGTGTAACTGGGATAACCACCCTGGAGACAAGTAGCATCAGGCTCATTTTCAGGGGTCTTCAAACAGTTGCTTAGAATTGCCTGTAGACCTTGGGCAAAGCTGATCTTCGAAGAATGGGGCTTGTCTGAGGATGAAAGTAAGAACAGTTATACATAATTAAGGAGAAAGTTGAAATTATTTAAATATTTGTTTCAATGGGAAAAATGTTGCTTGAATATATTTTTTATTCACTATGAAGAAGCCTTGAGACTGTGCTAAAAGCAATGCTTTCATCAACATTCACCTAAAAACTAGGAACAGATCTGATCTACAGCTAAAAATATGTGGTATAATTGATTTAGCTGCAAATAATAAAAATAATGCTTCAAATTGAGGCATGTGACGTTCTGCTGGTATTTTCTCTCCTGAGTATTGGTTTTATCTGTCTGCTGTCACCTCAGCAACATGAGCTTCTTTCTTTGTAGTTGAGAGATTTCCTGGGGACTTCAAACTACGCAGATTTCCTTTTATTCACTTAAAACTGAAACTGAAAAACAACAGGAGAGAGAGGAGTGTCAACTCTACACCCACACGAGGTTTTTTTGTCTATAAATCCATTGTCTTCTTAAGACGAATTCAGACTCATTTTATTGGAAAAGTTCCAGGGGTTGTGTGTAGAAAGACCACTGTAATGTTGTGGAGCACCCCAGGAATAAGTCTGGGGTGGAAGAATACTGATGATTGCTTACGCTGAACAAAGAAATTGGAAAGGAATTTTCTCATGGGAGTTGCAGTCCCGCTGGTTTTGTTAACCTAAACTCTGTATATGCACTTTCCTGGACATGACAGTGTATTTGACATGCACTACTAAGCTAGATATGGAATTAGGAAAAAAACAAACACAGCTTTTCTCTTATTCTTTAAAATGAAAGAATACATAAGCCATACAGACATCAGTGTGGTCATGAAGGACTGAGAGGGAAGCGTAGGTATGGAAAGTGTCATCACAAGGTTGTGACTTTAGCTCTGCGTCTGTTATTTTGCACTCAAATATGTGTTAGTGTGATACTAATCCAGCAAAGCAAACAAAGAAAGTAGAAGCAACCTGCGCTGGGACTGAGTGGCTGCTGTCAAAACAGAGAGCTAGAACCTGACTCTCAAGTACCTGATGGACTGTGCCACATCACATCAGGCAGTAACACAACTAGATGTGTCAGTCTGATAAACTGCTGGGTACAATGCAGTTCTTCAAAAGTTAAAAGGAAAAAGAAAAGCAAAAGTTGTTGCGCCATCTCCTTGCATCAAGCTCCCTTCTTGTATTTCGGCAATTTGTTTTTTCTTCAAGTGTGTTGAATTAACACAAGTACAGAGCAGCCCAAATAGAAAGGATAAATTAATCAAATGGCTCAAAATTGATTTTTTCATGGTGTAGGTGACTAGCATTTCACAGAATCACAGAATATGCTGAGTTGGAAGAGACCCACAAGGACCAGTGGGTCCAACTCCTGGCCCTGCACAGCACCATCCTAGGAGTCACTCCAAGTGACACTACAAAAACTATTTACTCCCTCAGTGAACTGGCAAGTTATATTTGTGCTAGTGGGATATTCAAACAACGTTTGTGCATGGATGAAGGGTCACATGTCAGCCCTCAGAATCAAGGTTGTACCGAGGGCTTCTGATTTATTCTGTGGTGTATATGATGAAAAGCTTTCATGTATGTAATTTTCCCTTTCCATTCTATCAAAGTCCAACATTTACTAGTTTATTTGCATCCTTTGAAGAAACCCAGTATGCTGAGTATGTACATCATACCAGAAATTAAATTGAATGATTTGGTTCAGTAAATGGCAAAACAACATGGACATCTACAACCCCTTGTGAACTGCAATAGACACAGAACTGCAGGTTTTGGAACAGTTTTGATTTACTTTACACAAATCACATACTGTTTCTAAATACCTATCACAAGAAATGTTTCTGGAAGACTGCCTTTTACCTTCAAAATTCTCTCAGGATGTTCAATCTTTAAAGAGAGCCCTCCATTACCTTTACACAAAGAACAGGTCTCAAGCATTTTGCTTTTCTCTTCAAAGTAGCACTGTTTTAAATAATGAACAGTTGCCATGAGCAATGGCACAGGCTTATTTGTGGTTGTGTATTTGTCTGTCTGATCATTATTTCTGCTCTTTGGCTGTCTCTAACCCCACAGTACAGATAGATCCTCAAGGCTAAAAACCTTCCTACAAATTATTTTCTCTGGTCACCTGTCAACAGCATTTTTTAAAAAATTCATTTATTTAGTTAGTTTTGTTCTGAAATAAAATGATTTTGTTGGTTTTTTATAAAATAGGTCAAGATATTGACATCCAGTGATTTTATTTCTGTCTTTTACTATCATTTCTGTGAATATAACTTGATGCTCTACAGATAGAAGAGTTGAAATATCTGTAAGACAATAAAGCACATTGCTCAGTATTCTTAGGAACACAGAAAAAGGAATAGCACAAAATCTAGATGGCTACTTCCTTTATTTTTCATCTTTCTTAATACCATGGCAATAGAAGAGAAATATACATCAGTGATGAACAATAGTAAAAACATGTCTTATGTAAACACTGTGTCTAATAATGACACTTTACATGTCCTGAACCTGATTCTCAATTGGTACAAGTAAGAATAGTTCAGTTGAAATGAGCACATCATTTGCATTCCTTGCCAAAATAGCACATTCCATGAATCAGTGGTAGATTTTGTGTACTTCAATAAAGACTTCTCATTATACAACTTTTACTGCTACCATATTTATACTCTGAGTGGATATTGAAATATTGAAACTGAGGGAACAAATTTTGCAGATCCAGTCTAAGACTGTGCCTCCATCACTCTCCTAGGAATTGATCCCATGTGTCCAGGATTCTCGCTGGATGAGACAGTAGAGTCATTAACAGGCTTAAGGCATATTTAATAAGTATTAGAAGGAGAAGCTTTCTCTCAAATAAGAAGCTTTTTCTGTACCTGGGTAGTTACAGTTGTTTGGTGTCATGGTTTATTAAAATGGAAAGTTCTTTGGAAAATGCTCTTTCTTTGGTTAAAGTTAATGAAAGCAGAAGGGAGAAACACATAGAAAAACAGACCATAGCATTTTGAGAATGGGAGATGCCAGTCCACTGCTCTGAAGGGACTTTCATGTCTCTGATTCTGAGCTCTAAAAGACACTTATCAATGTCGGTTCCTTCTTTCTCTATACCTTTTTTTTTTAAGAATTACGTTTTATTTTAGAGGAAATTATGAGATTGCAAAATATTTACCAGATTAATTGCTTTCATTTCAGAGAAGCAAAACTGCAAAGGATCTTTCCATCATCAGTTGCTGCACTGCTGCAAAGTACACAAATCAGTTGCTTCTTAAACCAGGGAATTTGCCTTTCATTTGGATGCAGCAGACATTCTGTGAGATTGTGGCATTTGATTTTCTCCTATAATCTGGGAGGTTTACCAGTGTGTTTTCTTTAAAGTTAACCTTTCAATGTTGTTTCAAAAACCTGCAGAATTCAAGATCCAGAGAGTTTGTCACACAAAGCATGACATAACCTGAATTGAATTCTGGAAGTTATAGATTGTTTTTCCAACTATTCATCTCTGTGTGCTAAGAGTGATTTTCTTTGTAATTAGCTCCCATAAGTCGACTTTTCCCTGAAAATTTGGTGGTGACACAGCAAATTCATTAATTTAAATATTCTAAACACATTCTAAACCCACCAAGTGATTATATATCTTGATTGGAGCATTTAATGCCTTTGGAATGGCTCAAATATTAATATTAATATTAATATTAATTCATGAGTGGTGTGTTTTATGCTTGACAGACTGATACTCTTTTACATGATCAAATTTGATTTAATAAGAAAAAAAAATCTTGGCTTCTTGGAAGTAAACTAGGATAGTTAGAAACACATTAAATTAAAGGTCAATTTTCACCAGGAATAAGGAAAGATTAAATCAGTCAGATTATACAACTAGTTCAATATTATTGATGATTATTCAGACAACTTTCTGGCAGTTTTAAAATGTGCAAAGGTACAAAACTTTGAGGAGTGTATTCAAAAATCGATATTAATCTTAAAAATTCCCCTAGAAGCATCATATGCTGTAAATCACAACTCTCTGATCTTTATTCTCTGCCTTTATTGTTTTAGCTATCCAGGTACGAGAAGAAGTATTATCATACATAACAACTACTAAATAATATAAAAGAGGTACTGTTTGCCTGAGAAGTGTACTTATTGAGATCAATGTTGACTATGACATTTCGTAACTAAACAACATGTAAAATCACATAGATTATTCTGAAATTTCATAATCTGGATTGTTGTAACAGTTCCCTAGTAAAGTAGAAAACAAATTACAGGAGGTTTATATTTTGGAGAAAAAATAAAAAATGAAGTGGGACAAAACCCCACTTTATTCTTTTAATATTAAGGCAACTGAGTAAGTTTTATGGAAATGCAATTTTCTCAATAATCAAGTTATGCCCTTATAAGGCTTGTAGTAACTTCACTAACTGTGTTGGGAAAAACCGGATGTTTCCTTTTCTGCTCGATCACCTGAAAGATCTGCACATTAAAGTGTCAGTTCAGGCAAAACCATTCCAGATCTAAAGTACTCTAGCTTTCTTAAAGTGCCACCTTCATCACTGTCTGTTTTGAAGGTTCAGATTTTGCCCTGAAAAAAAAAAGAAAGGCTAAAAGCTTGAGAATAGAAGACAAAATGAATGAAAAAAGAAAGAAGCGGGAGAGTTCTGTTCCTGATGATACTTTAGGATGTATGGGAGATAATTTTTAGAATTTTGAAAGTTTCAGACAAAAATTTTGTTGATAGGAACATGTTTCCTAGTATTTTCCTTAAAGGAAAAAGAAAATGAAACAAACCACAACGTCATTGGGCCTGAAAGAATCTAGTAGAAATAAATAGCTATGTTACTGAGTTTACAATCAGAAAGGGAGTGCCATGTAATTGCAACTAACAAATCTACTTCTTTACAGCTACTGAGAACATGGTATTGTGTTGCAAGTCATAGACAGTCACTAAATATGGGCTGTACAAAAGTGGGAGTAGTTTCCAAAGGATAGAGCATTTAATGCTCTTTTTAGAGTCACCTCATTCTTCTTTGAATGCAACCCATCCCAGCATATACATGTATCAGGAAGGGATCAAGTGTGTTTTTCTCTACATCCAGTCAAAGACCTCAGCTTCTATTAGAGCTGGATAACAGATTAGCAAAGGCCTGTGAATGATTATTGACAAGGGAATATTAGTAAATGGTAGCCAGGATTAAAAACTACCTAGATGACAAGTCCAGACCTAATAAGTTAGAAATTCAATCTATAATTTATTTTCCTATCTTGTATAGAATTAAGGCAATATTCAAGAGCAATTTCATAGTTCTTCTCTGTGGTCTCTTCTCCCCACATGATTATGCAAGCTCTGTGACTGAGGAATTAAAATTGAAAGCTGCAAAATAACCTATTTCTAGCTTAGACATAAATGAATGAATGAATAAATCAATTAATTAACCAACATCAGGAAATTAAAAAGAAAAAAAAGGAAAAGAGGCCAAGGAGGATTGAAAAAAAATAAAATCTGCTAACTTTCTATCTTTACTTTGGTGAAAAATGAAGGAATATCTCAAGAAATGTCTGTCCCACTCTTGTCTTCTGCCTTCAAGTGACTATTCTATTTCCTGCAACTACTGTTCAAAATGCTGAGTGTTAAGAACTTTATTTAAAGTTGAAGATATATCATAATATAAATAAATAAATTGTACAGATCCTGCTGAAGAAACCAAATGCCTCTATTGTCTGGGTTATACTTGCTACTGATTTTTACCAGGGATAGATCTTTCCCCACTTACTTTATTGCTCTTCCAGGTTAATGTTGCTATTGACCAGAAATGCACCACAACACCTGACATGATTTTTGGCTATGTCAGATAATGCCAGACATTTCAGCACATGTAGAGGGGGCAGGCCATTTTTTAATTTTTTAATTTTTCAAAGGTGCTGAAAGTTCTCACTCCAACAGTAACTGAGAATAGTTAGTTATTTGATGAGCAATCATGTCTAATGGGCTTTTTTGTTAATTTTTTTTTCCCCAGCTATGCAGTTCCTATGAAAATATTCAGCTATTTGGTGAGTCAACCATCTTGCCAAATTATGTAAACCAGATCTCCTGCAGACAGTATTTGCTTTTCTGGGTGGGGAATCACTCACAGTCACAGATTTCTGAATCTACATAATTCTGATGTCCTTATTGCAAAAGCTGATGGAAAGGCTTCGGGATCACGAGATCCAGTCTCAGAAAATGCTTCAAGCCCGCCCTCTTGCTTGACAGTTTGTGAAAGCTGTAACCCTTGGATTTTCATGCCATTTGAACTGGGAGGGTGACAGTGACTGGATGTGGACTGATGTCAGCCCCCATTAAATAGTTACCAGGGAAGACGAGTGTCCCTGCCAGAATGAGACGACAGTTGAGCTTTCCTGCAGAGCGCGAGAATTATTACTCCATTCGGGGCCGCTGAGTGTGCGATGTGTAGGTACTGAAAGAATTCACTGTAGCGTGGTACACGGTACACGGAGCTGCAAATAGGGTCATTCTTCTGTTCAGATCCCCAATGCCCAGAGTAATTAACTTCACATGCCATGGCTCAATGCTGAGGCTGAGTTCAAGTGAAGTGGTGAGGAGCCCAGCCCTGAAGGGCATGGTTGCTTGAGTTCTTTATTACAAACACAATGAAAAAAGTAATAGTTTTTGCTGCACAATGTTTCAGTGCTTCTGCTCAGGAAATGAATTTTGATGTGTTTTGTACCTCATAAATTCTGCATATCTTATTCCCTGGAGTTTAGTGTAAAAACCACTTTTTGTATTGCTAAGTAACATGACTAATTGCACAAACAAAATAAAATCGGCCTGGTACATAACAAGGTTGAAATGTCAGGAGCCATCAGGAGGTCCCCAGGAAAGAATGCCTATGTCATTTTAAATATTCTTTACACAGCATTATCTTAAGGCAAACACAGACTCTTTTAGCCAATTTGTGTTTTAAGACTAATAAGAGATAAAGCTATTTCAGTTTACCTTTATTTTTAACCATCCTAGGCAAAAAGATTTTCAGCACTGCAGGTATATGATTTTCATGTAATAATTTGTACATATAAGTATAAATAAAATACAAGGTAAATAACAAATGCTGAGAACTAACTCCCTTCTTTAAACAGATCAGAAATCTTACCCTCAGTACCAAACCACCTGGAATGCCTCAATTTGATGAAATTATAGCAGTGTAGTCTACATAATAAAATGCTTTCCTTCCCCTCTCTTTCAAATTTTGGTACTGATTTTCATCCTCGGATTTATACTTTTTTTTTAAATTGGTTTGGCAAGGCACAGGGAAGGGGGTTGCCACTAGTGGGCATTTATTGAGCCTGAGGTGTGCTTTGTTTCTTCTCCTCTGCTACTCATTCTGCTGCCTACCTAAAGCAGGTCATCTCTATGTTTCCTTTCCGTTTGTGCACTGATAATCATATCTGTGGGTGGATGAAGTGTTTGAGCTGGCTGCTGCCAACACTGTAGCTTCAGAAACAAACAATTTAGAAATCCAGAGGTCCAACATCCTGGGGTTTGTGAAACTTTCCCTGGCCTCCTTCCCTATAATCTAGGGGTTCCACTTACATACCAGAGGGGAGTGTGTGGGGAAGTGGGTGAGAAATAAGAGGGAAGTTTTCTAGACTTCTTTAACAAGCTGTTTGTTGTAAGCAGTTTTGCTTTGCTGCATCTCTCCCATGGGTTTCGGTGAATTGATGTAGACAATCAGCATACGCATGGGTATACCTGTTATTTCATCTCCTAGGGAAGTTTCTCATCAAAAGAAATAGAAGTGGCTCACAGCAGAAGCCATCTACAGTGAGTGGTGAATGCATGAGGGTTTGTCTTGTACATTATCTTTATTGTAGGCTTCAAACCTCTGGTTAACAAGTCCTGATAAGTGTGATAGCTGGGTAACAACCTCCAGTTTGATAGAAAGCTGCCTGAAGAATACTTCTACTATTGGGGAATAATAGTCTTTGAAGTCACGTATTTGCAAAATATACAGGATAAAAAGGGAGTAAATATTTTGAAGAAATCTCAAAAAAGGCCTTGAAGAGTCTATCATGTCCAGCCTTTGCTCAATGATAGAATAAACTGTTTCTGTATTTTTTTTCAGACAATCCTTCATTCCTGTGGAGAACTGCTTCACATACTGTGAGTTATGATTAAAAAGCTGTGGTGAATTACTGAATAGTCTGTGTGTGCTGGGGAATTTAATTTGTAACCTACCATCAAGAAACCGATATCTATAAAACAGGTTGAAGGACAAAACTCATTGAAGTCACTACTCAACTAGTAGCCTCTTAAAAGCTCTGAAATTCAGAAATTTCAAGACAAATGTCTTTGAGGGTTTAAGGGAAGGGGATACAGTCACTACTCTCAGCAGCAGTAGTAAAGTGACCTGTGGAGTTCTGGGTCTTTGCCTAGGGCTTAATAAACTGTTTAAAATGGATCACGACTGTGAGTCTAAGAAAAATTCACTCTGACCTAGGATTGATCACCACATGGAGGTGGCTGTGAATACTTCACAGAGGAAAAAAAAAATCATTCCTCTTCCTCAAAACTTCTTATAAAATCTCAGAGTCATGAGATGTGTTTCAAACCATTGGCTCAAACCCTCCAATCTTCTGTCGTACAAGTGGATTTACAGAGCTACAATATGGACATAGCTGCTAAACTGTTCCTTTCATTCTCCTTTTATTAAAACATGCTGCTTTGCCCCACAAGGAGGATGAAGACTTGAAAAAGGGTTTCTGTAAGAACTGGAAACAAGAGGCAGGATTAGTCTGCTGGCAGTGTATATCCAATAACAGAGTTCCATGTGCATATCATGTAAATAACCAGACAAATTATTAAGACTAATCTGACTGCGACTACAAATACTATTGTGCAAACTGAAAAATAGTGCAGTGATGGTTATATAAAATAAGGAAAGATCAAGGTAAAAAACCTGCAGCTTGACAGGTCTGAAGGGACAAGGAGAGGAGAAAGAGAAGAAATAAAGCTAGTACTGTGGACAGAGTTATGAGGTGCCTTATAGGTGAATACATAAAATTTGAGCTTGATTTGGTTGATCAAGCAGAGGGAGTTTAAAAGAGACTATACTTTCACCATTATTTAAAGATAATCATGCCTTTTGAATGCATCAGAGGGGAGCAATTAAAATATCAGAGGACAAATCTTCAGCAGCAGATTCATTCAAACACTGCTGACCTTCACTTCCATTTACCTATTTACTGCTCGATAGGTACTTTGTATAATTTATAAGGCACAAATTAGCATTCCCTAGAACATCAGAGAAATACGTACTCCCAAAATCAGTTGCCAAACCCAAGCTGTTTCTCCTGAACGAATGAGCTCACTAAAGATATGAAGAGTGATTTGAAATTCTCCGACAAGCGAGTATGTGAAGTTAAGCCAAACTGCTGCTTCCCTGCCAGTCTGGTTTTTGTCTTTGGAACAAGTGGCAGCCTCATTGAGCAGCAATACAGATAGCACAGTACTACCTAAAATGTTAGATACTTATTAGATTAGTTACAATGCGAGAAAGATTCTATCAAATCATTATTCTGTTCATTAAATGACCTCTAAAATTACGGAGAAATGAAAGAAATGATTTTCAACATACAAAGAGATGTCTCCCTATATATTAATTTAAAGAAGGGAGAGCAGACATTACATGTGGTGTCAGATTTGTGAATCTCAAAAGGTAATGTACGATTTCATTATCTTAGATATATTCTCACTAGATGATAAAAGAGGTACCAGCAGTAGAAATTTCGACAGCTGAACTTAGCCTAATGGAAGAGATACAGTACAGTATATCTTTTTATAATTTACAATGTAGTGCTAAGAAAGCTCTGGCCCAGTTGGGAGATTCTCACTTATTCAAGTGGTTCTATTTAAGTCAATGGAATGACTAGTGCCAGGGTTTCTTTGCCTTTTCATGGGAAAGGACCTCTTGAATTCAGCTGATTAGCACATTTGGATTTCAGGGATAATGGTCTGATTATTTTTTTTTCCCTCTGAAGGGGAATAGTCTTATGAATATCAACATACTTTTTGTGTGTGTGTGTGTGTGTGTGTGTGATTCTGTACCAGAAGTGGGACATTATTTTATTTTAGAAGTGAAAGATTGAAGAGACTAATTTATTATTTGCTTTATGCAGTTTATATCAAGGCTTAACAAAATCTCACTGGACTAAATTCTGTAAATTTCCCAATCCAAAGTTTATTTGAGACTGTTACCAACATTAATTGCCTTTCTGAATTGCTGCACTTTTCTTTCCCCAGCTTCAAATATTCTTTTAAGAGTTCATTCCGTATTTTCTCAGGGCTTTGCTACCTACTGGGAATCATAGCATGTGTGATGGAGGTGCCAAGATTTATATATTAAAAAAAAACATGAGAATTCATAAATTTAACAACTGAAACAACTACATTTAGAAAGCATGATAATAGCTCTTGAGAGACAACACAGTTGTACATTTATGCTAATCAGCCAATTTGCTATTGCTTTCCTTAATGGCGAAAGGTGCTTTTAATGCACAGAGTTCTGCTCCATGAATGAGATTGAACATTAGGATTTTACCTCATGTCAGCTTTTCCACTGAAATTTGGACTGTGTCCCTGTACACAAGTATATCCATGTCATACATAGCAAGTAACTGAGCACTCTACTAAGTTAATGCAGGACACAATTTTAATTTGTATTTACTTTCTTTTATTATTTCCAGTGCATCCTCTGGTGGAATTTCTGTTGCTCCATTTACATGATAAAGTTGACTCTGAAATTTAGTGACTAACCTGTTTTGGGATATGAGGTTGCACAGCACAGAAACAGGTGGCAGCACTGTGGCAGAATAGCCCACAGGTGTCTCACACCTGTGTGGTGCTCTGGTAAGGCTGGCATAAGTGCAGAAGCAAGCACTTTGAAACTAGGAGATTGCAGAGATGGGTCACAGATGGTTTGTAAAGGCCCCAGTTGAGCACTGAACTCAAATGAAGTGAAACTATTGTCAGCTTTTTGAAGCTCTACTGGTCTGCCTTTATAAGACTTGGCTTTCTACACTTTCTCCTTACTCAACCATGATTGCAGTTTCAGACTGAATAGATGTGATAATAAGAAAGGACATAGCCAGGACCTCTGGCTTATCTTGACTATTTTATTTGCCTTAGGGTGATGATGTGATGGTTGCTCCAAAAGAGCAGGGAGCCTATAAGGTGAACATCTCTCACAACCTACTGTCTGTGCTGGAGGTAATTACATGTCATGGGTGTTGCTGCACTCACTGGGATCCTTTGAAGTCATGCAGTCCCTAGTAAAAGGCTTATCATTCCTAGGTATGTCTGTTTATGCCTGGTCCTTGCTCCTGATAGTATCAAAATACAACTGTAATAGTGAGGGGCTACCACTTAAAATGACCATTTTCAGAGAGGTTAGTAATCAGGTACAATGGAATTGGAGAAGTAGGTTTACTAAGCAAACACAGCTGAGGAAGATAAATAGCCACAAAAAATAGTGTCTCCTTAAACAAAGTTTAAGCCAAGCTAACATAATTTAAATAATATCACATTTATAATTACACTTTTAAGAGCAATGTATATTATATTTAAGAAAATAGCACTAGTAAGTGGCGAAATTATTTGCAGTAGGAATTAGTGATAAAAGTTTTACAATATGTCTACTGTCTTCTACACCAGGAATATATCTTCTGAGTTTCCTACTTAGCCTTAAGCAGAGTAAACATGCTCATTATCTTAATATGACTTGCTTTCAGCCATGTTTTACATGTGCCTTTCTGTGTGGGGAAAAGGAAATCAAAGCACAACATCCCTTTCTCCGGTTTCCATATTCCCTACACAAAAGTTGCAGATGCTTGGGGAGTAAAGACTTGTTCCTGACTCTAGATGTTTGTCATTTCTCTCACCAATAGATGGGGCTGGGAATTGTGAGAAGCTGAGTGTTTTCAGCTTTTGGGAAAAGTTGTTTTTTTTTAATGTCACACCAGTCGATAGACTGACAGCTTCATAAGTGCTATACTTTTAAAAAACATTTTACTAACCCTACAGCATTATACTCTGCTGCACTTACTTTACTAATCTTTATTTCTTTAATAGACCACTGCATACAGTGCACCTGCTGTGACAGTTGCAAACCTATGTTTTGCTCAGGTTCCTGCACTAAAATTTTAATACAAGCTGAAAAAAAGGATGGTTATAGTCTGGCCATTCACTGGCATGAGGTAATTGTTGCCATCTAGTATGAAATGCAGTTTTACTGAAATAAGAGTGTCGGACAGAAAAGAAAATCAAGTATTGCAGGATGTTTTATTTTTTCCTTGCTGTATAGATTGCAAGCTTTTAGGAGAAGGCAAACGTAATTGTATAAGTGCTGCTTCCATTAAGGAACAGCTGATAAGGCTAATACTTTTGAAACTGTTTAATAGGAGTTTGTAACATCTAAAAATAGCGGCACCTTTTAAAGACTTGATTTTCAACTCTTAGAATACTTCGTAGTTTGTAAGAAGTATCTTCTGGACAAATAGTTTGAGTTCTGAAGAAGAGATAGACACCTGAACTTTGTTTTGTACCAGGTGATGTTTCGCATGATACTTTGTGGGATATTCTGGAATCTGACAAAGAAAGAATCAAAAGGTCTAAAGCCTAAAGATGTAAGGCAGGAGTCAGCATTTACATGACTATTCAGGAAACAAATATTTTATCTTCTTGCAGTTACAGCTGTAACGATATGAAGGATTTTATATCATTAGAGTGATGTTGAATGGATTGGTTAAACATTGAGCTATCTGGGGAAAAACTACTTCCTTTCTATTTGGAAGCATCTGATATTTCTTCAATCTGACCAATGTAAATTTATTGTAGAATTCAATACAACAATTTTTTTTCCTGAGCCCAGTTAAAATTTGTGCTGCATTAAAGTTGACAGGATTCTTCTCAAAGTCCAGTTTCAAGCACTTTGCCTTTTACACAGGAAGTTTGGATTTTGAATGTGAATGCTTTTTATAACCCATTCTTCCACTGAGATACTCATTCATCTGTTCCAAGAATGTGTTTGCACCAATAATGTGCAGATAACCCTTGACATTAAGTCTAGTGCTTTACATCAAACTATAAATCAGCACACAATCTGGTCAACTCCTTTTCTCTAGGTGTGGAGGAGACCTGCTCTGTTCCCATTACATAAGTTCTGCAATCACTCTAATCTCTTCAAATACTTGAATACTACTGAGCAGCTCATTTAGCTGGGTGACAGCTCTGCGCTATAGGTAAAATTGTTTTTCTTATTCCCTTCCCAAGAACGGATTGCAAGCGACTGCTATTTTAATTTAATTTTTTAATTAGAGAACGTTCCTTTCGCATGCACATTCATGGGCACTTCCTGCATTAAGCAGGTGTTGGTAACTTTTTATTTTGTCATGTAAGAATATGAAAAAGGGCTAAAGAACGTACCTTGCACAAGGAGAGGCAGATCTGGATTAAACAACAATGAATGACAATATATTTAGATAAAACATCAAAAATACAGCTAAATGAAGATGAAAGTTAGCCACAAGTCATGGGATGGTAATGTCTGTTACAATTACTGACACAATTATTTTAATCTTGTATTAGACTTATATAAGGCACCTATGTTTCATTTTGGGGCAGAGGGTAAAGGCTCATATGCTATTTATTTAGGAATTAGCATTCTTCTTATTATGTGCTAACCAGTTATGCACAGCACTTCTGGTTTGAAAATATGCTGTTTATGAGAAATATGTAAGCTATTTTCTGCAATTAAATATGGACTGATATAATCCTTTGAAAAGAGACATGTGGCATCAATGTGGCAGGATTGGCACATGATGGGACATTATCAAAAAGACATTTTTCTTTTTCTGGCAAGCTATTTATGCAAATCCACTACATTTATGTTAGGGATAGGATCTGAAAGCCCCTGAGCAGGCACCTTGCCACTATTACAAATGAACTGGAAGGAAGGAGACTGTGCATGTCTGTCAACTGTTTCTGTAAATATCATAGCTATTTTTCAGGGTCATTAAACTGGACTATTCATTGTGATTATATCTAAGGGCCAAATGTATTTAAGGAGAGGTGACAAGAAATACTTCTGGCACTGTGATTCATTGTGTTTTTTCATAGAGATTTGAAAGGTTTATGTAATTGATTGCACCATGCACTTTGTCCAGCCAGTTGGGTACTGTTAGTTCAGAAAGCTTGTAAGATAAGAACAATGAGCTGGGTATGTAAGTAATGCTAGTAATGTCAGTTGTCAAAGAACGTTATAACAGTATTATGGGGAAAGCCAGAAGGTTCATAAAAAAGAAATGTATTCTTGCTGCAAATCTGAGGGACTTGGAAAAAAAAAAAAAAATCAAGACAGCTGTTTGACTGGGAAAGTAATATTTCTTTATGAGTGATGTGATCCAAAGAAACTAATTAGCTTAGTTAACCCACTTGCAACCCTAAAAGGCTGAGAGCATTCCAAAAGCCCCAAGTGTCTGTTAGCAGAGGTGATCTTTAAAGCAAACTGTGAATGGTTTTTGCCTTCAGACAGTGTCATGCTGCTTTGACAAGATTCTAAGAAAAGCACTGGCTCATAGCATGCTACATGTCCAAGTTAATATTTCAGCACCTTGTAGGTGAGTTTTCTATGGTATGCATTCCCCAGCAATGTTTTCCACAGTGTGGATCCAGAAAAGATTTTTGTCATCCAGTATTTCATTATTTTCTCACTTTTGCTATAAAGTTGCCAAGGAAATGCTGTTTCCTTTTAAACCCTCTCACAGTGGATTGCAGGGCCATTAGAGTAATCCCTGAAGAATCTCTTGGAACTCACATTGTCTGGGGGAAAACAGAGCCAGGAATAGGTTCCACGGCGGGGACCAGCTCCAAAGCATGGAGGAGTCTGTGAGGAAGTTGTCAACTTTCAGGAAAACATAGTCAGTAGGGAGTAAATCCCCATCTTTCCTCCACAGTATAGGCTTCCAGAAGAATGAAACTTTTCTGTGACTTGAGACCAGCAGTGAAATGCAAGCAGTAAAGAGAGGAGCTAAAGAATTGGTCAGAAGACGGCAATGCCATTCTCCAGTAATGACTATCACAATCTGTCAGACACAATCCCACACTTTCCAAGAAATATAGCTTGTTTCATAATAGAGTGGGTCTCAGGAATGAGCTCTTAAAGGCCACAGAGAATGTTAGGACGTGCCTCAGAACGTACTAAATCATGGGAAATGCAAGATACATGACCATGTTTACATGACCATGACTAGCTTTTCACAATAACTGTGATCTACTACTTTCTTATCTCTTACAATATTCTTTAATTCAGCTGGTAAGAGATGGGTTTTCTGGTTTGGGTGGTAAAAATTCGATCATGGCTTGGGATCAGAGGCTGACAGTAACCGCAGCCACAGATAGGTTGCAACTATTACTGGCCACTGTCTGTTGAAGTTAAATATTCTGGTTAAGCTGAACAAAATAGGGGAAGTGGTGCAACATGAATATGTGTAAGAGGAGAAGGAAATTGCCATCAGGCTCAAAGTTAATCTAGAAGTTAAATGTTAGTCAGCCCAAGTTCCATTACTACAATTGTTAAATGGGAATTTGCATAGTAGTTTACAGAAATCAGTACTTTCTCATTAAGGTTGCATTTTTGGAAAATCATCCTAGAAAGATATTTTTATTTTTTATTTTTTGATTTTTATTTATTTGTCCCTTGGAAATACTAATGAAAACTGTCCCGACCAAGAGGGTGCCGTAAGAAATAAATATGTAATAAATAAATTGCTTACTTTTATTTCTCCTCCAACATACTTTGTACAGATATAACATTACATTAGTTCAGGTGGACAAATATAAAAAGAAATTTGAGCATAAAATATAATAATACTAGGAGAGAAGAAAGCCATGTCATACAAAATCTTTCTATTAAGAAGCCTGATATAGTAAATCCTGTAAATAAAAGGACCTAGAATTTTGGAACAGGTTTTGAAAATTAAACACACAAGATTAAATTTATATCCTACTTCCAAATATAATAGTGTTGGACATTCCATAATTGTTCAAATTTGTGCATACTGCAAATTGAACCTTACCAAGTGGTTAAAAGACAACTCCAAGAACTTTCTATGATCAATAACCTTGTTATAGGGAAGCTTTCTTTTTTTTTATCCTAACCAGTTGTGTCACAACTAGTGTTTAGAAGCCTGAGGATTGAGAAGGAACACTAAGGTAGTTATAGCAGTCTCCATTAACCGGAAATGCCGCTGTTCATTGTCTTCTTTGTAACCCTCAGCCCTGTGCTGAACTGTCACCCTTGTGGCAAAGATTTTGCAGGTGAATTTTGTGTACATGGAGGATTTCCTTTCAGTATTTTAAAAAATTCTCTCCTAACAGTTTCACTGGATGCTTCATTGCTGGTTTACCAGACCCCTTTATGAAAAAGGAACACTAGGAGTGTTTCTGCTATACTACAGCCTGTATTAGTATATTTATCATGATCTTTCTTTCATTTTCTTTTTAAATAAGGCTATTCAGTGAACATCTCTGGGCATTTTTTCATGGCTGCTAGCACTCTTGTTTTCTGTTTTCAGAAAGTGCCTAGTTACAATACTAATAGAAAAGGATCAGATTCTGTAAACTAGAGGAAGAAGATAAAATGTTATAAATCTGATGTTAAAATAAGTCATACATTATGTGCACGTAAATGTTGAATATATACGTTTTACATCTATAAAAAATATAGTAAATATTTCCCCTTCTTTTTGTATGACTTTACTCTTTTGATTTTTAATAGTTACATTTTCAACAATAATTATGGGTACTCTCTCATGCTTCTTATGATGTGAGGAAAATACCATTGCGCTCTCCCCAGCAATTCCTCTTCTGTTCCCTGACACACTGCAATTAATTTGATGTGTATTAAATTTTATGAGCTGTAGAGACAAGTCAATTCAATCCAGATCCACTAAAACATTTGGATGTCAGGTATAACAGGAAATCTGTTGCAGAGCATGGATTTGCATCAGGTTAGTACTAGTTCTCTCTCTTTGATTTGAAAGAAATGTACCAGTGATCTCTAGTTGGAAGCTTATGACACAAAAATATAAAGGACATGAAACAGACAAAGAAACAATCAATTTTGACTAAGCATGGAAATATTGGACTGGTTCTTTTAGGATGCTGTTCTTTAAAAAACAAGAAGAAAAATTCCCACCCCCATCTGCAACACTCAACAAAGAAATCAATAAAGTAATTAGAAAAAGTGAACTCTATCAAGGTTAGATAGAAGTTTAGCTCACTTATTTGAGGAATTGTCAATAATTTCTTATCAGAAAAATATAAATGCATGGGATTTACTGATTATATTGATTATATTAACAGACACCATCTGCTACACAACACTGCAACCTAGGGATTTGTTTTCCAGTGATGGTTACTGAAGGAACAAAGAGAAATAACTGCCCAAAATGTTTCTGAAAATCTTTGTTAGTTTATAATCTACCTCAAAGTTGCATTCTTGCTTCTTTTACTGAAACAATACTGTTAAACATATCTGCTTTAATTGCAATTAGTTGGGAGAAAACTCTTCATTGATATGTGATAATATTTTACAGTCTCAGTGTCAGAATTAGGCAGAGAATGATTAATTACTAAACAATAAAAAGTGAGATTTAGGAGAATGGGCATCAATTTATCTGTTGCTGAACATCTTAGAAAAATAATTTAGTCCTGATAATGTTTCAGAGGAACAGATCAATTTGAGGATAACTGTTACTTATAGATGTTTAGCCTTAGATTTCTTTATTGTCTGCTTCAACAGACCTGAAACTGCTTCTTTCCACTGATGGGTTGTCTTACCAACCAATCCTGTTCCTCTTTTATTCCCCCTTTTATTTCTGTCTCTCAGGTCTAGCCTGCTTTACAGTCATTTCAGCACTGAAATGTATGGCATAGGAAGGGGAATTTTACCTTATCATGTCTGTATCCTGACTTCCCCTTGGTATTAACTTCCCACTTACAAAAGTTTCTGGGATGTCAAATGAAAAAACAGAATTAAAAAGCTAAATGATTTAAGGACTTCAGGACTTGTCCATAACTGAGGCCACAGACAATGCAAGTACATCAGTGGTGCACACAATAAACAAATTTGTTCCTCTCATGTCTCAGGATTTTTGGTTTGTAAAGCTATTGATGCTTCCATTTTGTTGACTTGACTAACTTCAGTGAGTTAGAAAATATTCTTTTCTTGTCTCAGCTATGATTATAGTGCTAATGTTTTACTATGGCATAACCAGTATACTAAATATTATTGACATGTTTTTGCATTTTTTTTCTTCTAGTTTTAGTTTTTATTCGGGAAATAGTTTGCTCTGAGACTTTGTGTTCTTTCCTTTTCTCCACTCATTGCCAGACTTTCTGTGTAAGAGCTAGGATGTCTGAAGAAACAGTTTTTTCTTTCTTTTCCTGGCAAGACCCTAAATAGGTTCACTGTTATGGTAATACAAATGCTATGGGATAACAAACCCCAACTATTCTGAATACACTAGCAAAATGCATAAGAAATTTTCCACTCTAATTAGATCAGCCTTGATGCATTTCTATCAGCTTAGTCTTGCACTGGAACCTATAAATTGCAATATAACACTGAGAGAAAATTCAGGAAAAAATCAGCATGTGGGGCAAGAAAAAGGAACTACTAGATCTTGACCTACCTGATTATAGCATAACTTGAAGGCCAAGAAAATAAGACACACTGTTCATCCAGATTTTCACTGGCATCCTCAGCTCATTAATACTTTTGTGGTGCAGAGATTGTTATGAGCCAGTTACTATATTTTGTCAGTTAAGCAAAGCAGCAGAAGTAAACAAATTAGAAAAATTCAGTGTTGCCTATCTGAATTCAAAACAAGAAATTAAATTGAATGTGAGCAATCTTAACTTTGGTCATAATGTAGATAAACAAGGATAAGTAAATTGATACAACATTTGCAAATATATGCAGTATTTTAAAACATTTTCTTTTTAAAAACCAAATATTTGCTCTATTTAATAGCTAGTGGTTTATTTTTGCAGATGAAATAATTGCTCTACTCTCTGTCTTTATTAAACACTGGGTTTAGAAAAGAAGAGTTCATACAAACAAGAACTCAGCATTGCCTATGTCACACCAAATTCTTTAAAAACTAGCAATGTCATTATTATAATCTGGTGACTTGTGTTTTGATTTTCAGTACATTGCCAAGCATATCGATACAGCCTAGAAATATTTGATGCTGTTGAAATGCATTCCATAAATTTAAAAAATCTTTGGCACAAGACTTTATTCTCATTTTTATTTTGTGTTTTCCAAGAGTTTTTTTCCCTCCTCTCCCCAAAGAGGAGCCATTGAGAATCGGTGGATTATTGAAGAGAATTATATAATGGAGAAATCATATTTTGAAGCTACCTGAACAAACAACTGGTACTTTGAAAGGTCGCTTTCAACTAAAAACAAAAATACATTCCATCTTCCTGTTTTCAGATCTTAAAACAGTACGTCCTGAGCTACCACATCAGTCAGAAATATACCTTTCTTTTTCTTTACAGGCATCTCTAAGGTAAGTACTGACTCATTTATGCAGGAAATGTGTCTAACTTCCAAAGGACAGTGAGACAGCCAAATGTACTTAGAGAGGTGTGTTCACTTGAGTAAAGTGATTTCACTTCAGCAAAATACTGAAATAGAAACTGCATCTCTTGGGACACATACTTCTTATGAAAAACAAATACATTAGGCTGTGCAGTCAGATTCATACACTTTCAATTCCATGGAATTGCCAAGACATGTCAAGTTGTTAATCATGTTCTGAAGATCATCTGCTGACTCCAACAGTTCATTTTAGTAGGAAGTGTCATTGCTGAGGGCTGAGTTTTGCATTCCTTTCTCCAACAAAACTTCCAGCAGAGGTTTTTGCTAAGAAAAGTTAACAGGATATTATACAATAGTGCATATTCATATGGTTAATTCTTTTCTCTCTCTTCTCTCGACACAAAAGAATATTGGATGTAGTGAGAAAGACGGAGTACTGCAAAAGAGAATAGCATGGCAGTGATGGTACAACATACTGTGTTAATGGGCAAGAGTTAATTTCTGTTTTGATAACTTGGTGTCATAACTTAGTGAGGTGTACCTTTTTTTTCCACACTACACAGACACAGAAAGGTAGAAATTACAGTAGGTTTACCTGTGATAAAGGGGGAGCATTTTTTTATTTTCTATGAAGGGCTAATTCCCTTCCCTGAAATTTTGTGGATATTGAAATGTTATAAGCACATTATGTTTCCCAAGCCTGAGAACGCATTACAAAGAAAGGCACTTTGACAAAGAGATTTTATTATTGATTGAATCTATGATGTATTCTAGAAGATACTGGATATGGATCTACATGTTTCCTGGTCTGATTACAAATATAATATTTACCAAGGCTCCTTGTTTTGCACAAAATTGGTGCTCAATGTTCAAGTGGAAATTTCGTCACCTGTTAAATATAAGAAACTTCAAAGACTTTGGAAGGAATGAAAGAAACCCCCAAACAAACTAAAAGGAACATTGTCCCCTTTGTAGCTTTTAAGCCACTTTAATGATGACCTAGCTGGGGAATATCCCTCAAACATGATGAATTGAGTAACGTGGACATTGTCAGCCTCTGGGTGGTCATGGTAATCTGGTATATTCAGTGCTAATTACAGCTGAAAGCAATCAACAGTCATCTGATTTTTACAGCTGGTAATAAACATTCTCATGCACCCATGAGGAATAGGAAGACAAGGAACTCAAAGCTGTACAGTCAAGGTGCTTCTACTTTGTCCTAAATTGGTAGCCATGAGGTACCACCCAAAAAGACAGGGTGGTTTCTGTATCCATTTAAACTGTCGAGGGAGCACAAAAGGATGCCTTTTTTTACCACTATCTAGAGCAGACATAGATTTGGACAAAAGTGTAATTTTAAAATATTGAGCTAGGATTAGTAGACAGAATTTAGATCCATGTAACAGAAAGGCATGCCTGTTATATGCTTTATGTCTCTAGAGAGTACAAGCATCTGGAATGATATGTATGTTTTGGAACCATTTTCTTCTTTGACGTTCATAGTATGTTATATAAAAACAAAGCATAGTTTTGTATGCAGAAATCACTTTGTGGCATAGCTTGTACATTAAATAAGGCTTGCTGTGAGAAAGAAACACTTTGGCTCTCTGGAGGAGGGGGAAATAAATTAATAAGAGAGGCTGATTATATAGCTAATACTATATTATGCAAATAAGCAACCCAGAGAGGTTTGACACACAATGCATTGATTTATATGCCATTTAAGGGCACCTTATCCTTGTTTCTTTATTTATAAGTTGGACTGTGTGTATGCATATCCAGAGAGAATTGAGGAGCTGCTACTTGCCTTGGTGTCTCAGCCTGCAATTTGGAGCTGGTTGAAATGGGGATCCAATTAGAGAACAGAGCTTAGTATGCACCCATAAATACCGTGAACTTCAGCCTAAGCTATGAGCCCTGGGGCAACTTCAAGTAGAGGGAATGGATATTTCCCTCTTGGAAGTTTTTTTTTGTTACTTGGCTGATGGGTCAAGTGAAAGAATGTTTGACAAGGGTGATTTTACAATAGGTTCCTGTTAAATTATGGTGGTGAGTCACCATATCTATTTACAGAAAAAAAAAAAAGGATATATAGAGGTACTTTTCAATTCAGAATCTCTCTTAACAAAGAGGGTTGGCTTCAAAAGAGAAGGAATTTCTTATTTAGAATGATGTCAGAAAAGATGAATTAATATGAATTCTTGAGCCATGAGTATGCATCAGTGGTTTGTTGAATACAACAAGATTGAAGCATATAAGTTCCACCATTGATTTAGGTTACACATCTCTTTTTCTGCTAGGTACAAGCAGGGAGTACCAGAGAAGTCTAGTTCTGGAAACACACAGAATAAATGAGTACATCTGGTGATAGCCCTGGAGGCTAGCAATGTATTTTTGATTTTGCCTTTGATTTGCTAAATTTTTAAAATGTAGTTTTCATCCTAGTTCATGCTAGTGTCAGTGCATGTGAGAACTAAATTAGTGTTTGCTCATCCAGTGTTGCTTCCACCAGATGGAAACAGTGACGTTCAGCCTGTCCTGGGGATAGAGCTGTCAGACAGACAGCAAAGAGCCATCAACTGGTGATGGCTTTTGGATATTACTGACGTGGATTAAAGTTGTTCTATGAATAGGAGTCCTGTATTTTGTATCGTTAATTTGTGAGAAGCTACTGTTCTTGAGGCTTTTGTTCAAACTATATTAATCTAAGTTGTTAATTATGCAAACTTTTTTATACATGTATTGCCCTTCTGTATATATTCAGGGAAACATAAAACTGTAATACGAAAGTGAATTAATCATAAATCTAGCTCTGTAGCTTTAGGAAAGACAGCCTACCGTCATATCTTCCCATTAGGAAAAGAGAATAGTTGAGATTTATGACACTGTCTTTCACAAGTGTAGATGTCATAGTACAGTGGACTGAGACTCCAGGAAAATGTAACTAGAGACTCCACTAGTATCCTAGCATGTGTTTCTGAAATGCCTTTTCCTATCAAACATGGCCCATGAGCTGTTGTGAAGCCACTGATGGATTATCTATCAACCCCTCTAACATGATGAGTACAAGCTCTGTGAAATTGTGACAAGCTACAAGACAGTTTCCTTAAAATTCAGCACCAGCAGATTATCTTTGAAGTGAACTTCCCTGCATATTTTTTCTGATATTATTTGACTGGGGAGAATTCTCTCTTTATCAAAGGTCTGTTACCCCAGAGCCAAGATGTTGATGGCTGATGAAAGCGCTACAGCGGCTTGTTACATTCAGCCGCTTAAAAGCCAATAAAAACTAGTTTTTGTCTTGTTGCACTCTTTTCTTCCTTTCCTCCAGAGGTGTTTGCTATAGGCAACGTAAGCTATTAAGTGCTTCTTTAATCTGAATCAGAAGACTTTTCACACAAGGTTTAATATTTTCTTTTTAAGTAGCCTGTTATCAATTGAAGGAAGGCTGAAGATTAGAGAGGCACCATTTATCTTACCAATGACAAGAACTGAGAAAAAAAAATTAGCAATTTCAGTGTACTGTTGATGAATGTTGTTCCTGTGATTAAAACCATGTGGATAGCAGTTGTGGACACTACTGTTTGAGAACAATGGCCATACACAATACTTTAAGTGAACTGCAAAAGCATGAGTGATCGATACAGGGTAAGAGAAGTTAAAGTTAAGATTTTGAGTGAAAGCCAGGCTGGAAGAAGTGTAACTTTTACATCCTTTTTGGGAAGAAATCAACAGTCCTTTAGGTCATTTCATCACTGTCCTAGAAGATCCAGGGTCATCAGGTTTAACCAATGGGCTTGGAAAGTTTTGTAAGTGGTTTGTTGAGCCACAGTTTTGGAAAATACCTCATTGTACTTCTCTCTTTCCCTCTTTCATTAAAAAAAAGAGAAATGGTGCAGGAAGATATTGCAATCTCAGGATTACTTCCTCTATTTTTCAGGCCTTACATTGCACTGGACCACTGCATTACAAGAGCCTAGAAAATCTTAGGAATCCCTATGGTGACTGCATCAATGTCAGCTTTCTAACTTTCCAATCTTAACTCACTTCATACATTTCCTTACTTCTACTCCTACCTTAAAGAGGACAGATGCATCTCTGTGACCTGCTTTGGCAGACATTTAACTGTTCTCTGTTGTTTTTTCATGTGTCTTGCCATTCTTACCAAAGCTGAAATCTCAATATCCCAGCAGAGCAGCTGCAGGCTGATAAGCTATTACAGAAAATGAATGCCATCACAAAATTAAACTATAGAGCTGAGGTTTATGTGGAGGAATGTGTTTCTATTATTTGATAAGATGCAGATTCTTCCTATGAAAGTTGTATTAACACTGTTTTCTCCTTGAAAAATACCTGTTCTCTTTCTCCATTGCTTCTATCCTGACTGATAAAACCACAAATCTCATTGTTTTGCCAAAGCAATCAGCTTTCAGAGGTTTCAGTTACAACCAAGATGCTTTTATCCTACCAAGAGTCTAAATAAAAGATAAAAGAAAAAGTACTTTTTAAAAACTTATATGGTGAAGTTATCATTAAATGAATTAACAGCTTCTTAATTTTCTGTAATATTTAGACATTATCTGTCACAGTATAAGTTCCTTCTTTCTTAATTTCACTAACACCCTACCTCTCTCAGATAAGGTGTTAATTAGTCCTTCTTGCCTAATCTTGTGTGTGTTCATGTCAATATACTGCTTTATTTTGTATAGTCTGTTAATAAAATGTGTCATTTATGCTCTACTAATGTTCCATTCAAACTTAAACCATGTGTCTTTTAGCCTTTAGTGATTGCAAGCTTAGCTGTAACTGACCATAGTAATTGGTAATATCAGAGTCTGATTCACTGGCTACCTCTCGCTGTACTATTACCCAGAGCAAATAACCCACATGAAATCTACACATCAATTTGGAGCCATATTTAAATAATGACAGGGATCTCACTCTCTTGTGCAGGGGCCTTTTTAGCCATTCTGTGCTTGGTAGCGTAGATTTTGCATTCTAATTTTAGGCATTCATCACAAGGATGAGAGGAGAGGAATTTCTTTTTCAGCTCCTACTGCAGAATGTATTTTTTTCCCAAGCACTTCCTGTTGTAGTTACTATCAGTGGAGCTGAACCAGTTGGAATGAGGGGGTGGAAGAGTTGGTGTGTAGCTGATGGTGGCCTGGGTGCTCCCTATGTGTTGCTGATAAACTGCTGGTGCTTTGGGTGTGTGTTGTCTGCCCCTGTTAGCATCATTTAGGCACGGTGTGGTGGTGACAATGCCAGAGGTCACAGTGCCAGGTTGAGCCTGAGCGTTGTGTTTCCCTAATTGCAACAGAAGCCATTTGGGCTCTGTAGAAGACAGGGCATGACAGGCCTGTGTATACTGTGGCCTCCTGATTGCAGGTTTTCCAGCTCCCTGAAAGCTTGGGTCTTGAGGGTAACATGATTCTCCCTTTTAGCAAATCTGCTCATAGTGTTTGAGTTTGCAGGCTTATTCTTATTGGATTTTTATTTCAGGGAAATGCAAACCATCTGGTATAAGTTATTCAAATAATATATATTGGTTTATGCAGAAGTGCCTGGATCACTGAATAAACATTATAAAGTAAATTAATGCCCAGTGTTCCTACTTTTGTTGATTTAAAAGTTTCTAGAACTGAAGCATTGATATAATTTAACCTGAAATGAAATGCAATTGTGACAGGAAGGAAGGTTACATTTCTGAATATCACTTACTCAGGTGCTCTAGCTGTAAATGAAATGTACCATCTTCCACCAGTTATTAACCTTCAAAACAAGAGCATGCTATATACAGTGCACAAGCAAAGCAAAACACACCTATGAGTTGTCTTGTCTCACTAATTTCAAGTACTTACATATATAAATGTAAACTCAAACAAACCAGGGCCCCACATGGGTTTGTGCAAATCCAAATGTCTAGTGAATATGTATAATAATGTATAGTGAAGCAATGACTTCAATAAACTTAATTTGGTTTGTTTTGTAGTATAATAGCATTCTTTAGTTTAAAAGTCACTGAAAGTTTGATGAATTCGATATTAGGAATAGACTGAATTTTATTTAAAATATTTCCAAATATAGGTAAAGAAGGTTTAAATAACCCTGAAAATTGTTTGGAAAAATACTGAAGGATGCATGAATGTTCTTTGCATATTGGTAAAATTAAAACCCTGTCATGAGACCACACTTCTGAAGAGGTAAGCTGTACCTAAAGCCAGTTCACTGTAAACTCCTCATCCCACTAAAAAGCAAGCTAAAAAGGAAGAAAATCAAACCAAACCAAAACAACCAAACTCTTCCCTCCTATTATGATGCAATGGGATATGGAATTGTTGTGCTATGTGAGATTTATGATAGCAACATTTTTGTTCAAATGTAGAGATAAGGACGAATATTACTTTCTGTGTAGTGGGTTTAGTTGTGACCCTGTAGCTCTCTTTGAGCTGTTGGAAGGCATCAAATTGCAGCTCCACAGAAGGAGCTGGGAAGTATCAGCTGAAAAAGAGCTCTAAGTACCTTTCACTTCATCTTCCTGTGGATGTTATATTGGGAAATATCTTGAAGATACCGAATTTGGACATAAAAAGCAATGAAAGTTTGCTAAATTTGTCATATTATAGTGTCCTAAAAACCCAGGTGTCCAGCAGCCCAGGGGATGACATGAGCACAATAGTGACCCAATTTCATCCATTTTTTCCCAGGGAGATAATGGGAAGGATAAGAAATTGAGTCTGAATAGACTAGAAATAATGAAACGACACATACAGATTTAAAAAAGTATAGTGAATTATATGTGGACACATTTCAGACAAAGATCTGTCACAAGCTTCTCATTTGTGGTTAAATTTATTCGCAAACACTTGGAAAAATATAATGTAACGTGTGATATAGGTTATCTTTCCTTTAGGAAGTGTAAGAACACAGGTGTTTTCTCTGTGTTCCAGCAACACTAATGTTTGGTAGTATAACAGACAACTCCTGACTTGTATGTAGGAAGAATGGAGGAAAAAAAGTGTGAATAAAGTTGTTAACTTTTTTTAAAACTCATAAAAGGCTCAGTGGGAATTCAGGCCTGCTCTTATTTTAGCAGATCTGATTAACCTGTTTATAATGATAATAAAGATGATAATAACAACACCAGGATCACAGCATTCTTGTTACTATTATTATTATTATTCCCTTGAAGGTCAATGATGAATGTCTGATCCTAAGAACAATGGGCTTTTGTAGTCTCTATAGCCATTTGCCTGGAGCTCTTCAATGCTCTGGAGCCCCCACACCCCATCTCCCCCCAGGCTTCCTTTAGTCTGTGAGGATTTCCTTATGGTATATCTTCCTGCCTGAGGAACAGAGGAACTCTTGGGAAGAACAAGGTTTGACTTCCAGAACTGATGGCAGATTTAGAAGGAAAATGTCATCTTCAGGAAGACACAGGTTGGATTGGTGGCTGGGCTT
Source organism: Chamaea fasciata (assembly GCF_029207755.1). Lineage (NCBI taxonomy): Eukaryota > Metazoa > Chordata > Aves > Passeriformes > Sylviidae > Chamaea > Chamaea fasciata. Next base: position 45,359,799 of record NW_027094086.1, on the reverse strand, counting down.
CCTAACAAAGTTGATCCCAGAGGCATAAGACTGCAGGTGCTAAAGGAGAAGCTTGAGTTAGGCTTAAAGAGTCTAGCAATAAATTTCAAGGCTGAATGAGAAATGGAAAAGGAGCTGTGTTTTAGTTGGTGTTTTTCCCTTCTCCACCCAGAGAGACATTTTTCAGACAATGTGAATTACTACTTGTTTCTACCAGAGCAACTGAGACCTCTGAAAGAGCCATTTTTCTTTTTCATTTTTTCTGCCAGTGACAAAATCTAGTATTTGGACACAAGGTGAGTTCCCTGCAGGAAAGCCACCAAGCAGAACATATACAACTCAAGTGGAATGTTGCTGTGCTCCAGTTTTCTGTCACCTCTACACTATGGATGCAGGATTCCCTCTGTGTCTTCCACGGGCACCTTCTTAACCCACTTGACACTCTCTTCATGCACCTTCTGGCTACCACAGAAATTCAAGGAACCTGTATTTAAAACTCATGATATTGGGATGATTTCTGGATTCCAAGAAAAGCACATTGCAACTTTCCTCAACTTGGTACCTTTTGGTTCTTTTCATGGTAAAGATTATACATACATATCTTACAGGAATAATTTTCCAAGCACAATCACAATTTGGGCCACCTCTGAAATTTCTGCTGTTCCTCTCGGTAACACAGTAGGGTGCAGTTTGTACCCAAAAAAGGGTTGAATTCTTTTGCTTCATGTAGGAGAAATATCAAAGCCCATATGGTAGATGTCCATCATGTTTTCTTAAGAGTTTTTAAACTCTTAAAACATTAAAATAAACTTTAAAATAAAGCTGTTCATTTATCTATACCTGTGAAAAGATACAGACTATTTTAATATTAAACAATGCCATTTAAGATTTTGTAGAAGGTCTTGTTACTTCAAATAGAAAAAAATAATGTCTTTTATCTAAAAAGAGTGGAAAAGTACCCTCAAAAGATTCAGAAACTCTTTATTCATTACTTGTCTAGACTGAAATTTTCATACGTGGATACATATTTAAACACATCTACAAATGTTTTGAGAGTAAACAATAAGAAGACTGTACATCTGGATTGAAAGTTATATCAGCAACAAGCAGTTGTGCCACATTCCTTATGGCAAGCATAAGATGTGCTAGGAATTCAAGACAAGGCCCCAGATTTCATCAGGACACCAATTACTGTGTATGAGTTATAAAGCACTTCTATTGTTTTCCTCTGAAATATTTTTTCGAGTGAGTTTAGCACACAAGAAAGATGTGAGAATGACAGCTCCAGAGAAGGAAGGCTTCTGTTTATCTCTGTAACAGGCGAAAAAGCAGACAACTGAGAAGTGAGTTTGCTCAGCACAGTTCTGGGAGGAAACTTCTAGGACTGAGAGCACAGTAATGTATTTTGACCTTTATTCAACTCCCTAAAGAAACCATACAGACACTGTCAATCCAAATAATCACAAATGCTAAACATACCCTGCATGCCAACCTAGTTAAGCATATTCACGACTGTTTTGCTTGATTAAAAAAAAAAAAAAAATGAGGCCACATAGTATAGTCATGTGGAACTAAAAAGGATATTATCCTTTGGTTTTTTTTTTTTCCATGCTACCATGTTTTCACATTCACAGCCTTTGATGTCTCCAGTTACACTGCTACAACAATATCCATTAATGGCAAAAGTGATTTTCTTTTTTGTAGACGTTTGCAGAAGCAACCTCTACACCAACTCCAGAAGCACTGCAGCTGAAGTACAACCACTTGACTATAGCAATGATACAACAAAGCAACAGGAACTGGGCTATAGCTGTGTTGTCACTAAAAGCCCATACCATGGCTTAATAGACTTTCTAGCTGTTTTGGTAACAAAACAGCAGGAAGTCAGTTCAATAAACAAGGCTGAGGGTGGGGTGGTTTTTTTTTTGGTGTTTTTTTTTTTTTTTTTTTTTTTTAGTTTTGGGTTTATTTTCTTCTTTGTTGTTTGTTAAGATTTTTTTTTTCTTCTTTTTTTTTTCTGTTATTTTGATTTACATCAGCAGCAGACACAGAGTGCTTCTGACCAGATCATCCTCTGGTCTCAGATCCATTGTATTTAGGCACATGTCTAACTGCTCAAATGAATAGTCATCTATTTATGCGTAGGCACTGTCTTAGTGGAATCCAGGCTTTCAGACAAAACACTCACCCTTCTTTATACCTAATTCAACGTTTTAATAGAGTGCCAGCATCTAGAATGCAAGCTATTGTTCCTTAGAAACCCTTGGATAGATTATAAGACATGAATGCCTCTCAGTGAGATTTTGCAAACAAGAAGATGAAAAAAATTAATGGGCATCATTGGCTGTATGTTTTCACCAAAATGTGCTCCAGGGTATACTGACATTTCTCAATTAACAATTAATCACTCTGAAACACCTGGTGTGGACAAAGAAGGATTACAGCATTCCCACAGTATGGCTGTCGCAGAAAACTTTAATTATCTATATTATTCTAAATTATCAGGGATGCGAAAGGAAGGGCTTATCCTGCTTCTCTTCAAAATAAGTGCTTTAAGATGACTCATGTTTTCCTTCACAACTTTCTAGAAAGACACGCCAACCCCACTTTCATCATCCTATTTTGTAATCAACAGCTTTGTGTTTTGTTGTATAGGATTCAATCTTGGGACAGTATTGCTGTAAGTCTTGATGGATGACAGAACATCAAATGAATTGCTGTAAATATTAAGTGGCTGTATTCTGGCACTGCTGAAGAAATTCAGCACTCATATAAAATGAGATGGCAAAGTCTAAGTAATATGATAGTAATAAATGAAATCTGAGGGCTAAGTAAATAATAGCCTTCTTAGTTTTGTTGCTGAACTTCAGTTTCCCAGACCAAGAAAGGGAAGTGTAGTACAGCTAGAGAGAAATCTTTCCAGCATGGCAGTGTGTTGTTTCACATCACACTGGATTAGTTGCAATAAATTTCTTTCTTCTCTGGGGTTTAGAGTTTGTGGCTCAGAAGAGTTTTGCAGTCCTGTGTTTCTCTATTTCTTTCATCCTTTCTTTAAGGAAAACAAAGACTATTTTCATTTTAAATAAATTACTTGTAAATAAACCTCGAACACAGGTCTTTATTGTAGGCTGTTTTATAAAATTGGATTGATATTCAAACATTCTGACCACTAATTTCTAGTTGCCAAGACTTTTTAAAATTAAGCTCTCCATGTGCTTTAGTGTAATATTTGACAGGAATCTTTTGGTGTTTAGAGTGTGATTTAGATGCATGGGTTAAATGAGATGATGTGTGTGCTAGTGTAGATAAATGTATCCTTAGCTTTGAGCACCTAAGTAGTCATTTTATTTTCAAGTCTCGTGCCTAAGACTAAGGCTGTATTTATGTGAAATAAACAAGGACTTTGTTAGAATGGAGGTTATGTCACAAGAATGAGTGTAGCCTATGCCAGTCACAAAATGACACATCATTTGCTTCAAAATAATGTATTTAGTGTTTTCTGTGAAATGTTTATGACATATCTTGCCTTGGGGCTTTTGCTTCTGCTTTTCCACTCACTTGATAAGTTCCTCTGCTCAGGGCCCACCTTCTGTCAAACCCATTATTTGGAAATGTTGCTAGAATAATGACATAAGAGGGAGGTGAGAAACTGACATATGAGGCTCCACATACAGAAAGACTCTGTTGCTCATCTGTGTTAGGAACCTGTGATAGAAACAGCAGAAACTCTCTCTTTTGAATAGGGTAGAATCCATTCACGTGAAAGGGATAAGCTACTGAACCCAGACTTGTGACAGTATATTTTGTTGTACCCCTAATTCCACACAAAGTTTTGGGGTTGATTCGCAGCACATTTACAACCCTCTCAAGCTCTGTGGATTCCAGTGGCTTGGTCTTATTTCAGAATTGCTCAGTTTTGTATTCTCTTACGCTAGTTTTACATTAATGAATCAAACCCTAATTCTGAAATAATATCTGCCATCTTTTCATTCTACTGTGCATCACCTGGCAGCTGCATATGTAGTTGCCATGTAATTTATACTTTGCAGGTGTTGGTAACTCCATGTCAGGAAACAGAAAGATGCATGGATGTATTTGGTAATTATTGTGTTACTAACAGGGTAATTGCACACTTATTTCTCTCTACAAATTACATGGTAGTCACACTCAGAATTACCATTAAAGACGTCTTCAATAGTTGCCAGTAAATAATTGCTCTTTAATTAAAATATAATTACATGCTTATTACTGTCTGGTAGGATAAAGCACTACTTGATTTTGTATACTAAGTGCCATTGTCACAGCAGCCAAAGGTCCATGGATGTCATTCACATGAGCACTGTCAGTGGCAACACACCAAAATTTTTGAAAGTGTGTTTATCTGAGAATAGGAAATGGCTGTCTCTAGGGAGGTGATACCTCTCCTTGAGGAATCAGTTTATCGTGTTATCAAACCACTTCTCAGTTAAGATTAAGGCTGCCATAGTTTTCAAATGTCATTGTGACTCCTCTGTTTTAAATTGACAGGAATGGTGTCAGTGGGTGCCCAAAGCTCCAAATAATTGTATGTCACTTTCCCACTGACAGTTGTGAACTCTCCCCCAATAATTGAGTCTAAGCTACCCTACAATAGACGGGCTACAAATTCGAGAACCAAAGTAGCAGATAGATCTGTTTTCAGGGAGGTCCTCTCAAATGAATCCCAGGAAATGTAGTAGAATCTGTGTACATATCATACCAGTAGCAAAGATGACTCAAGATCTGATGAAGAAAGAAGACTTTCAAATTCTGCTAAATTTTCTAAACTTTCTGTCGGGGATACATTTCTCTCTGAGCCTGGCATAGCCAAATTACAAGATTTTACCTACAGCATCCCCTTACAAAGAGCCACACACTTGCTGAGATATGGGTAGGAATGATTAAGTACTTTACTGTAAGATTTTAGAGTCTGATTTATTGCAAATAAAACAAGAAAATTACATGAGGTTCAATTAATCATCAGGATTTGGATAGCCTGAGTTCTACAGAGTGTTAATCACATTTTAAACAAATAGGTAGCATTTTCAACCATTTAGAGCATGCTGTGCTGTTTAACATCCTTTACAAATGAATGAAATTCTTCCTGTGATTCTGCTTAGAAAACCAAAACAAACTAAACAAAGCCAGACACTGAAAAAGCTCAATCTCTGTTTAGACTTCTAAGGTGTAAAAAGGCTTTCTGTTTGCTAGTTTATCATCCTCCCTAGTGGCACTTTCAGGCAGTGCTTATTCTTATACATTGCCACTTTCAATAATGTTCTGTTTTGCAGATAATGGAGAAAATATTTTCTACTTCAAGTTTCGACCTCTGTCTGATCTTTCATACAAGCAGACGTGAACTATTTAAATGCAATGGAGATGTAAAAGTTTCAGGTAATCATGGATATTGAAATAAGATAAATACGTTCAGTAAACCTTCAGTTTATGCAACATTTTCATAAAGTCCTTCTAGTATTTCCCTCTATCAACATTTTCACCCTCATGGATAGTTTATATGTTGCTCACAAATTATCTTATCAATAGATGAAGTTAAAATACAAAGACAAGTCAACCACTACTGTGAACAGAGTCATTAAAACCATTACCTTTTTCACATACTCCTTTAATTTCAGTTCATTTAAATCTATTCTTAAGGCTTGGCAAAATAACAGCAGACTAAAATAACAAATTTCTGTGTGCTTAACTAAAAATACTTTTTTTTTTTTAGGTCAGAATTTACAAAAGGATTCAGCATGCATGACCTGTTGGAAGTCTTAATTTTCAGGGAGTTCTTTTTTTAATCTAAAATATTGCACTTTAGTTTTGAAACTGAGTTTCTGGGGTGGAGAAGAAAATGCAGGACAATCAGTGGTGTTGCAAATAATTCAAAGGGAAATGCAGTGTTTGAAAGCAGTGTCATTTGCTCAAGGACACTTGCTAGCAGACAGAAGTATGGAGTGAACCACTGTCTCAGATGAACTCTGCTGCACAATAAAGTCTTGTCTGTACTGGGATTTAGAAATTAAAGATCTTCTACTGAAATAGTATATTAAGATCTGAGTGTTTAAGGAAACAAGGAACTGCTGGACTTCCAGTATTCTCAGAAGCCAATATCAAGTGGGCAAAACAATTCTTTCTTCATGAACTTTGGGAGGTATAATTTCCCTAAGTGTATGCTATCTATATACTGAAAGTTTTCACTAACTTTTTGCCTTCCTAGTGTTGAAAACCTGTTTTGATTATTTTTCTGTGATCCATCCCCTTCACAAACCAAAATAAATCTGCATCATGGTTTCTATAAGCTTAGAGGGGTTAACAGGAGATTCTGACTCTACTGGTAGGGAGAGAAGGACAGTCACAGGAGCTCCCCAATTCAGCATTACATCTCCACTTAGAGGCTACATGATAATACACACCACATTCTTGGAACAAACTTTTTCACCTTCAAAACTTTTTGCTGAAGCAGCAATATTCTGTCAAGAGCATTGAAGCAGAAGAGTGTTATAGAGAGTGGAGAGAGGCAGTAACTGTTCTGGAAGAAGGACCATTTCAATTTGATGCATAAATCCCCCCCAAAATAAAGGAACACTTCTATCCACCATACTCTTGATTCATGCATGCTCCATTACTGGAATAATTGAACCTGGAGTAGTTTCACTAATCAAAAAAGCATAAAATCAAAACACAGGAGGAAATCAAAGAAAAAGATGGAAAAATCTGGTGAGCTGGGGCAAAAGGATGTGAAGCAGATGTGGTTTAGCAGCTTGTTTCTGTCTTACATTTCAGTGATTTGAATTGTATAAGATTTCAGTATTTTAGTAGGCCAGGTAAAACACAGGAATAGCAATGCTTCCTCTGTTTCCCTTTCCCACCCTGTCTATTTAGCCTGTCAGTTGTCTGATACATGGGCTCACCTCATTTTCTCTTTACAGCATTCGAGTTTTGATGGGGGTGTCTGGCTGACACTCATAATTGATGGTACTAACACAAATCAGAAGTTTCTTGCATGGACCTTTCCTGTGTGGCCAGGATTTACAAGTGATTATACATGGCAAACACAGTGTGTTACCCCCTCACTCCCTCTCCACACAACCTTTATTTCCTGTTTCTGTTCATTTGCTGAACCATCTTACCATGCATTTTAAGCCCCCTCTTTTTACTGCATTTTGCTTTAATCCCTTTGTGCCTCTGAATAGAACTATAGGCTCAGGGTTTCCTGGACTTTTTATGCAAATAGAACTGATGTTTTACAGATATATCTCCTTATCTAAGCATATTTTGAGGTTTCCTATAGTCTCATTAAATGAAATTTTAAAAAAAGGAACGACATATAATTAGGCTAGTGTCATGTATACTGTGGGTTTGGGCTTTGCTATTAAGAATAAAAGAATATTGTTTACTTAACAGTGGCTGTGTGCTTTATCTGTGCATTGTTTGGACAGAAAGGCTCAGAAGGAAAGGATATTCTGAAGAAAATTGGTGTGAATGGAGCTATCTGCAAAATACTGAAATAGTGCTGCTTGTACCTGTTTTATTTGTTGTTTTATGGGGGGAAGTTGAAAATGCAGCTGGAGATGAAAAGCAGCAGGAAAAAGAGAGGGGTATGAGTAAAACTCTAAGGGTGGAAAAGTCTGAAAAACTGTATGAGGACCAGCTGGTTTGGTAGGTTGTATTGTCTGAGTAATGGGAGGCGAGAGAATAGGTGGGAAAAACTGGAGGTGAGGATGAGTGGTTTTATTTTTAATTGGATGAGGAATCCAGGAGTAAGGTATCAGCAAGAGACACTCAGGCAGCCATTTATTTTCAGCATTTTCTTCTATCCTTTTTCAAAAAGCTACCCATCTTGACCAGATATTCAGAATTTCTTTTACAGGCATTATCACAAAGACACACATGATCAGTTGTCTATAAATTGAAGCTTGTCTATGATATTTTGCTCTAACTGTGGATTGGGACACTATGGAGGAAAAAGACATATTGCATGCACACTCTGTACAGAAAAATCTGGTAATGCAACTGCAAGTTGACTAACAAAGAGTGTTACATTATATCCAGGAAGACAGAATGATTTCAGGCTGACAGCATTTTTTTTTTTTTTTTTTTTTTTTTTTTTTTTTTTTTTTTTTGTATAACATGCCTCTGAAATGTGTTGTGACTAATCATTTGAAAAGTTAACATTTGTTTTTGAATGAGTGGACCTGTGGTAGGCATGAGGAGGAATATACTCTCTACTAGCAAATCATTTTTATATTAGTCATAGCAAAATCTTCACAGCAAATGTATGTAAATCACTAACTTTCAGGGCACCGAAGGGAATGTACTTCATGCTATAACTTAAATACTAATGAAATCAAGTGAAAATGATAGTCATTAGTCAGCTGTGCCTTGATAGGGCTCCCCGTGGACTGATACAAATTCACCATTAGAAATGGATTCTCTCGCAGTCCACAGTGAGCATTTAATCCCTCTGTAAAGCAGATTTAAATTTGATGTTTAATATGTCGGTTTTTCATTTCAGATCTCTTATGTTTCCGTATTTGCAGCTTGTGTTTAATCTTTTTTAAGTCACTCTAAGTTTTTTATCTGCATTCTCTTGGTTTTATGTGCATATTATTGGTCTATGCGAATCATACAGCCACAGGTATTAATGATAATCCGTGAAAGTGAACTAATTAGCATACAGCTCAATATAATGATGTCTCTTACAAGCCAAATGACCCACTTTGGTTTCAGTTCATAAAAGGAAAGTGTTTTAGGGGTAGCATCTTGAAAGGTGTCCAAGAAAAGGACAGCCATGAACATTTTTCAACTCTTTCCATATAGAAAATTAATTTAAAATACTTTTTGCAGCATCTGATTCTGACAGATTATTTGAAAATAAATAAACAGAGACTTACATGTCCATGTCCGCAGACACACACATTCGGGCACCCAACTTCAGAAATCTTAGCTGGGATCTTTTAAGATGAGTAAGAAGTGAGATTCCTTCCAACATTCCTGTGGGTCAAATCCTGCTGCCTGGAGTTGGGAGTATATTCTGCCCCCTCAAGTTTTGTACTAATTCTGCCTCCTCATTCCCTTACATTTTGTCAGATTTGCACGGCAAACATCAGTGAACCAGCATCAGGCCTTGATTTCAACAGATTCTTTACTCAGAGAAACTTCACACTTAAATGAATAGAAACCTTTCTCTACATAGAAAAAAAAACCAAACAAACAACAAAACATGTGAGAATGTAAAATTTGTATTATTTCTTACGAGTATTGTATTATCTCCAGTTTTTTTTTTTTTATTTACTACTGCATCTAATGATATTTAGTATTACAGCATTGCCAGACTATGAAAGAAAAAACCACAGTATCAGTGTCTCATGTGCACTCTGCACTTTTAAAATTAGATGGAAAATCTCTAGAAGTAATGAGCATTACTCTGGGCTGTGTGTTTTGCAACATTATAAATTATAAATCATAATGCTATGTAAAACCAAACCAGAGAATGATCTCAAGCACAGACTACTAATTGTCTGGATTTCTAATACTCAGCATGTTCCCTGCTAGTCAGAACTTTCCAGCAGAAAAATCAGACATGGTTCAGGCCATGTCTGTATCATTCACAACTGGCAGTGGGGACAAAACTACACAAGATATGGTCCTATCCAAACTTCCAGGGTGAAGGGCAAGCCCAAAAATGGCCCTCCATACCCTCATTTTGTCCTTTACTTGCCTTTCTTCCATGATCCCCCTGCCTTTTCATTCCTGAAACTGATCCTTTCGAAACTGATCCTTTTCCTTGTTCATTTAAAACAGATGTACATTTCTTTTCAATTGGTCTTTATATAAATCCCCCAAATTCCTAAAAAATTATAACAAACCCTTCTGATACTGGATTTGAAGCAAACCCTGATGGTGCTGGTGCTGAAGACACCTTTGTGGCAGACAGATGTATAATACATGAGCACACAGAGCTGACCTGGCACTGCCTTGAAGCAGGTGTTGAAGTGCTGCTCTCCTGCTCCTTTCTGATGGTGTCCAGTCTCTGGTGATGATACAAGAAAGTTGGTGGAACTTACTTTCTTCCTAGAAAGCAAAATTTTACCTCCTCTCTGGTTTGCATTTTCAATCTGGTTACCAGCCAAGAGTAATATTAGTTTAATCAAGCTCTGGTCAGTAGTTCCCCAATTCTGCTTTACATTAAACAGTTTGAAATGACAATACTGAACAGAAATTATGCTAATTCCTACCTCTGTATCATAGCAAAATAAATAATTGGAAAGCACCTCCATACAAAATTCTTTCAATTGATAGGTCTGAACTTCACCAGCAGAGGGAAAACAGCTTTTATGTTACTCAATTCTTTCAGATATTTTGGACTGAGTTTTGAAAAAGTTTGTCTTTTAATCTAGCAGGCTTCTTGTGCAAAGGTATAAACTTTTGACTTCTTGCTGTTGCTACTAAAAACCTTGGCTAAGAACAGAACAGAACAGAATTTGAATGTAAACTCCAATCAGAGTTTACAGGCAAAGAGAACACAAATCAGGCAGGTTTTCAGCACTATTCTGATTCATACAAGAGTGGATAAAAAACTGTGGGCTTGACATGTGACTCCACCTTCCCATCCCAACGTTACCATTGTGGCTGTGCTGTGCAGTCTGTCACCTCTCTTCCTCAGGGCTCCATCTCCACAGTGTTTATTTCCCACTCTTATCTTTCACAGTGGTCTGACCTCTGCCCTGGGGAGTGCTGGTAGGTGGGAAAACACAGGGTAAGGGAGAGCAGTGAGGGCCTTCAAAAACGTGATGAATGTGCCACTTATGCTCAGTTTACAATTTAGCAATATGCCATTTTATGACATATTTTGTTTTCACAGTTGCTAAGCAGGGGGTGAAGTGAAATCAGTAACCTACCCAATAAATCCAAAAAAAAAAAAAAAAAATCAAAAAAAGCAAACCTAAACTTTTTTTTTTTTTAATGTAACTGCCCTTTGTAATAAATTGGGAACTGCTGTCTAATAATTTATGCTGGCCTACCATTAGTTTGTTTTCTGGATGAATGTGTTGGTCTAATTCCAGAGGCATCTGCCTGCAAAAATACACAGAAAAGAAGACTATATTAAACTTAGCCACTGCTTAGCAAATACTTGAGGGGGGAATCATTAGGTCATATTCTGGTTCAGTGTTGTGAATCTACTGAACTTAAAAGACTAGTTTGACTGCTAAGCCTCCAAGCCTAGAAACAAACTGCAAGAACTAATGACAAGTAAGCATTAGGGAGTGCCAACAACAATTCTTTCTTCAGACAAAGCTATCAGGTTTTTGAAGTGCCCAATTCGTGCTTTGGGTGTGTGAAGAATTTAGTTTAGGGAACCTGAAACCAGCAGATGAGAAAGTTTTTTTTTTTTTTTTTTTTTTTTTTTTTTTTTAAGAAAAAAAGAAAAAAAAAGAAAAAAAAAAGAGTATGGGCACTATTGATCTATTAAAAGTTCAAGGCACAGACAAGGAAGTGTCTGTTGCTACTGATGACATAAACACATTTTGTATCAAGAGAGTTTCCAAATGGAAGAAATGCAGGTTTCTCAACATGCTTCAACCCACAGATAACTACACCTCTTGATACTTGATACTTTGGTGCAAGGAACTTTTAAATGTGATCATTTTGAGGATTATAGAATAATAACATAATATAAATCATAATGTACTATTTTTTAACAACTAAGGGTTCAGGTTTGATGCAACTACTTTTCCTGGAATATTTTATACTTTTAAAAGCAAACCTTGATGGTCAAAAATTCCAGTAAAATGGAAAAATAAAAAGAAATTGAATGATTGAACAGGCCAATTATTCAAGTCCAGGTATAAGACCTAGAGCAGATTGTAATCTTTTTTTATACCTAGCTTGTCTACAGAGCGTAGTGATGTCAAAGCTCTTAGTCCTCAGTCTCAGTTACTTTTCAGTGCTTCTCCCATTTACAGAGCCATAGTGTCCAGTATAGTTCCTTCATGGAGAATTGGTCTTCCCAGCCTCACACACCTCAGATAAACTGGGGTAGCAGCAATAGAGACTAAAATGAAGCTACAGAAATCACATAGACACCTGGAAAGAAGTGCTGAAGTTGAGTTTTTCTGGAGAGCAGTTTATGGCCTCTAGAAGACCTCTTCCAAAAAATTTTAAGTGGCAAGGTACAAGGGATATGACTTTCGCCTTTTTCACAGACAGAACAGGTTCTCCTCCTGCCTGTGCTCAATAAAAATGTGGAGAAGAGTCTGATGGAAAAAAATTCTCAGGAATCATCTGCAAAATGCTCTATACTTTCTCTCCTTTCTCCCCCCAGGCACTGCACACAGTCTGAAATCAGAATTTATTGCCATTTTGCTGATGATTCAAGAGGCAGTGACCTTCTTTCCCAGAAAAATAATGAGTCATCAGCACAAAGCACAGTAAAACATGGTCTTTGAGTGGCCCTTTTTCCATGTCTGCCTATTTATCTAAGAGCTGTGAAATCTATCATGAGTATTAATGCCTATAAATTATGTGACAGAAGGTGGGTTGATATTTCTAATCCAGAATAGGTTCCTGATGTATTCAGTGAGATCAACTCTATTTTAACTCTACTACCTTTTAGTGTGTTTATTTAGCTGATGAAGACCCACTGGCTTAGCAACATTTAGCAAAGTGTTCGAGGTCCTGTATGAACACCGTGGCAAATTCAATAATGAACACAGAGATTTTAACTCCCACACCTCTGCTTCAAATACATTTTCTCGGTGAGCTCCATGGGTGTTACTCAGACAACTCATAGGAAGCAGATGTTTTTGTTGGATATTCCACTTTTCTGACAGTGACATTTTGATGTGATGGTTATTTGAATAGCACAAATGACCTCCCTGTACCTTTGTTGTATCTTGTGGAGAATTTTCTTTCTGAGTTTTAGCTTGTAATTGTGTTTTAAGGGCCGCTTCTGGAACCATTCATAGTAGCACAGCAGCTATTAATACTGACTACCTTGGTTTTCTTTTTCTCTTCCCTTTGACAAGTTTTTCACAAGCTTTTATTAGCACAGATGAGGCCAGTGAACATAGCAAATATAAAATATATCTGTGAGACTCACTCATTAGACACATTTTATTTAAATGTGGGCTCAGATTGCCATAGTGCCAAGCCAGGCAATGCATAGAAGAGAAGAGCACAGCCAGCAGTGATGAGAGAGGGGAGCTGGGGTTGCTCTCTGCTTTTCCTTGTCCTTACCCTGCTATGTGCCTCCGTGATTAATCTGCATTATTCACACAGAACTAGACACATGGAGAAAGCTGGACAGTAGGTATGATCCAAACATAAAACCTAAAGCTTTAACCTGAACCAGGCATAGCTAGCCTTAAAACATAAAACGGTTATTTAGGCATGCAGCTAAGCATCATAATATTTATGAGCTTTGAGGGTCAGCAGTTTTCTCTTTCCTTGCAGAATGATGCCGTTTGCTACATTTTAAACTGGTGTATGCTGTTGGTGACATGTGCCTGTACATATATCTCTATACATACTTTAGTATGTATATTCTGTGGTGTATTTGTGTGTCTGTGCAAGGAGAATATATGTTCTTATACACAAAATGCATGTGCATACAATCCATGCAAAGTGTATCAGATTTCTGTGAAGCTCTGTGAAATATTTACATTTTCTCACAACCAACATGAAATACAAAAAAGAGAAACCCAGTATGACACCTTTTTTTCCCCAGATGAAATAATGCAATGTGAAGGCTGCAACTGGTTGACAGAAAAACCTTTACACATCTGTTTATGTCATCCAACATCCAATAGCGTGTATCACATCACTCTCCCTTCAACCCTCTTCATCTGCTTGCTTTTGTGTTATTCCTCTATGTGCAAACTGTTTGGTATGCTAGAAATGGGATGTGGATAATGATCTTGCTAGTGCTAATGAAATATATCTCCTAGAAAAAATGAGAGGGTATAAGATCTTTTATAGATATATGAAAAAGGAATGTGTCCCTTATTAGGTATTTTGTCCCTTCTGCAGCCCTCTAAGATGTCTGTAATTTACTTTCCCATTTTGTTTTCGGAAGTTCATAGATCTAGACCTTGTTTGCAACAAAAAGATTGCAATAGTCTTAGGGAAAGATACAGTAGGCCTTTATTCCTAGATAAAGTAGACTTAAAATTTGATTAATTACATCTCTTTTTACATTAGATCTGCTTAAAAATTCTATTCAAACTGTAATGTCATCATTAAGGCTCTTTCAGCATGGCAGAACTGACAATAGTTAGTTCCAGCATGTAATTAGGACGTATAAAAAACCTTCACTATAAACAGAATTTTAATACCTACGATATCATCAGAGGAGAGATTTTATTTTACGGATTGCTTTTATCCTATTTTGAACATCTAGCATGAGCTGATGTTTTTGTTAATGTGCGATGAAACAATGACAAGATCAAGTCAATGAGCATCTAAATTGTTTCATGTCAGGAGGAGTTGTTGGCTTTTTCCCCCAGCAGCCTCACATGGTTCTTCAGTGCTAAGGAAATGCTGCAGCAGTTCTGACATGATCTGCAAGATTTAATAGTTTCAACAATGTTCCACTCTCACTTAGCCAGTGTCCATAATTTATTTTCCTTTACTGATTTATTTCTTTTTGCTGGATGTAAAGATAGTAATAGAACTAACTTTTATTTTGAGTAGGTAGGTATTAGAAGGGTATTCTTTATCTTTCTGCCTGTATGGATTTAGCTAACATTAATTTTCATTTCCAATCCTGTTTGCAAAAGGCATGCACAGAAATCCTTATATTGCTCAGTGTTGTTACTGGAGCACAGAGGTGTCAAATACTATCAGGTACTAAATTAGCAAGGACATTTTCACTGAAATTGATTTCTTGAGTCTTCGGAATCCTTGAAATCACTCAAAGTCCTTGTTGCTTTTCAGGTCCCCTATTAATCTTTATAGTGTTGTATTGGCATTGTTGGCTAAAGCTTTCCTGCTCTGCTCTGTGGACAGATGTGAAAAAAACACAAACGGGCAGGGATCCACCTTCAATTCATAAGAGTACACATCAGCTCTCTAAACTGGAGAAAAAAAACATATTAAAAGCAGTCATAATCACAAGGTGTGAATGAGACATCGGGTGCTGAATTGTTCCTGGATAGAGATATGCCTATGTTGATTCCTCTGCTGACTTACCTTTGCTGGTCTCTAAGTGTGGTTTAAAATCTCATAAAGAAGTGGTTCAGAGCTAGGTGAGTGATTCTTATCAAAACTCAGCATCTACCAAAAATTAATAGTAGAAGTGCAGAAAAACAAAAACAAAAACAAACAAAAAACCAAGAAAAGAAAAAAAAAAAAGCTTGTAAGAAGGAGTAGGGAGTGTGGTAAAAGGAGGGAAGGAGGTGGACTGCAATTGTAAAACCCCATTTGCAGGGAAACAAAGAGCAATCAATGTAATAGCAGTATAAAGCAGTCAAAAAAAGGACAAAGGCTGCAGTCTGACATCTTTTATTCCTGAGCCCAGGTGGAGCTATAATTGGCAGTCCCAGCTTGAAGATGAATACAGTGTAAAAGAGCTCTCCCTTTGGAAGAGGAGACAAAGAACTGTCAGGTTTTCAGAAGAACGGTCAAAGAATCTCTCTAGTTTTTTTTAAGGGGGAGGAGAGGACTAAAAAAAAAAAAAAAATTAAAAGTGGTCATAGAGGGATAAAATCTTGGCAGGTTTTGAAACTTGTGGCTGGAATCTGTGAATTCCATGACTGCTTTACTTTCCTACTTACAGTCATTATAGTGCAGCAAGAACAGTCACCTAAAGAGTTCCTGACATCCTTGCAAAGTGTTGCTGGCCATATCTGCTAGTTTGGGTGCCAAATGCTGATCCCTCTGTTCACAGTTAACAGGGATGACAGAAAATCTGGGCACATTCAGTCGTGATCAGTGACATTTAGATTTAACGAAGCCAGAATGGCTGCTTTCCTGCTACACAAGAAGGATAAAGCATTTTACCACTGAACATCCTCAGCCTGTGCTCAGAATTCCAGCTATAATGCCCCTTCCACAAAAATGAACACACAGACTGTGTTGAAACATAAAAATATTCAGTATAAGCAGAGACTTAAAAATGATTTATGTCTTCTTCAATGTAATTCAATAACAATACCTTGTGTCTCTATTTTCCTGGTTCAGCTCTGTAAAATTATTTTTTATTTTAAGTTCATGAAAAGTATCTGAGGTGCAGATCTCAGAGTACATAGATTTGGTGATAAGAGTGCTTTATTCCTTTTCTGAAAAACAGTAATGGAAAATATCTGAAGATGTATAAAAGACAATATCTAGGGAAGAAGTGTAGCACTTACAGCCTCTTCTAATAAACTAGTTTCTTAGGGAATAACTTCATTAAAATTAATCAGAAAGCTACACTTCAAATTAAGCAGCAAAAATGCTCATTTTCTTTTCAGATACTATGTTTAAGTGTGCCTAACTATCATTTACTCAGTGGGAGACAGGGATAAAAAAGGCATATAATATGAATGCTTTGGTTTACTCTTTTCTTCTGGCCAATAATAGATGAGGAATGAGGACTTAGTTTTCTGAGGCTGTTAGTTTGTAGTCACTGACTTTCTGTTTCAATTTTTAATTTGAACTCTGGATAGAATATTTTTAACCTCCAGAAAATTCTACTATTAATTGCTGACCTTCCAAACTTGTGATCTTAAAACAACTACTCAAAGCGTTCCTTTGCATTTTGGGGGGGGGATGTATGTGTCTATGTCTGTGTGTGTATACACATGTGTACAGATACACAATACATCTTAAAACCTAATTTAGTGACCTAATCAGATTTATTCCAGGATTCTCCTACCACTAGTGGCCAGGAGCAGATGCTTAGAGTAGGTGTAATCTGACTGTGATCCTTGTGACTAATATTTTCCTAACACAAATTATTTTCAACCAAGAGAATTTACTGGTTTGGACTTTGTGTCTGCTCCTCTCAGAAGGCGATGTCACAGTGTTCAGGCTGGCTAATGGAAATAGCTCCTGACAAGTACTGTCCCACAAATCACATCCAGGCATCATCTGACATATGCCAAAACAATGCTAAGGAGTGTGATAATAATAAAAGAATGCAACAATCCTGGCACAGTACTGTACTGTACTTCTGACTGTGCCCTGGCCTTATTTTATGTAGTAGGATAGGTTTAGGCTAAATCATTCCTCACTTACTCTCTGTATATGTGGGCTCTTCCCAGAGATCAGTCCAGAAAAGAAACAACATCTGGAAACAGATGTCATCTCTGCCTAAGTGTCTCTTGTGCAGCAGCAGATGGAGTGTCAGAAGGCCTTCATTCAGCTTCCATTTCTGTTTCAGATCTGTTCATGTACATTTCTCTGTGTGTAAAAAATAGGAGCTAGACATCAGTAACTAATCAAATACATAAAGTGGGTGTTGACCTTCTGCTTGTTAAAACTAGAATGGGGAGAGAAAGGTAACAGTTGCAGCACATGAAGATGTTGGTGAGCAGCCCAGGCATTGCATGTGCAGAGACCACAGATCTTATTCTCACCTCAGATGTGCACAGCCTGATTTGAAGGGTCAGCTCAATGAATTCAGTGAGACAAATCTGTTGTAAATTCCACTACATTTTACAGTAGGGTAGTTGAATTTTTCACTGACTCACTTTGCTACTGGGCCTTCTGTGATTGCTAGACCTGAATGTCAAACTGCACTTGTTTGTCTAGTGTCATCCATCAATTATAAAATGACATCTCTCCCTGGAATCAGTGTAACTAGGTGGATGAAATGTATACCATAAACAATAATTATGTTGAAAATTAGGGACAGTTTTCTAGTGAGTACATATATGGACAGTGTTTCAAGATTGTGACTCAGTCACTCATTTTAACTTCCAGAAGCTGTCTAAGCTACTTTTTGCAACCTATTAATCCAGCTTTTTCTCCAGTGACTTTCCTGTCTTTACAAGTATAAAACAGAATAATGGTGTTGAAGTATATCAATATGTATTAGCTCAACACATGCAATGAACTGAGGTGTGCAGTATAAACACCTATATGCACTCATAATTACACGCATTCTGATATACGTGCAAAGCCTTGTGATTGCCATTAGTCTTCCTCACTAATTTTTACCTATTTGGGTAATGCATATACATATGGTTTCTGAGCATATGTAAAATTATTATGATATTTTTATTCATGGAATTTATGTACAGGTGAGCATAAAGTAGTAAGTTTCATACTGAAAGAGCTTAAAAAAACCCCCAACTGCTAGAGTGGGATGCCAAAGACGGGACAAATATAAAACCTAGGTAGGAAGTTGGGACATCTGTTTTCTGATAAATGTTATGCATTTTATTTTTCACTTATCCAGCCCTGTGCCATTTATCACTTGTGTTTACCTGCTGTACTTGCTGCACAGACTGCCAGTGCCTGAGGCAGGGACTGTTTTCTTTGTTATATGTCTGAACACTACACAGTACAATCGATCCTTGATTACATGCCTAGGCAGTGGCATGGTGTATATAAATAATAATAACTTTCCAGTGCATGGCCTTTTGTGACTGAATTAAAGACAGAGTGGGATGGTGAAATAGCTGTATTGTAAATTGAAGTCAATAAGGACAGCATACAGGCCTTGTTGTCCCTGAATACATCATAAAAATAACATGCATGAAGAGTGAAACTCTATTTTGGGTCAAAAGAGCCATTAACTAGCAATGACCTATATTCACTTTATTTCTTAGTGTAGTTTGGATGACCCTCCATACTTGTCAGCCAAGACCAGCTGGATTTTCTGCCAATGCCTTAGGTAATGACAGGTCTGAGTGGTCTTCATAATCTATTAATCCTAATCCAATCTACCAGTCTAAAAATAAGATTGTTAATTGCTACAAGCAGTAGAAACAGTTTAGGAAGCGGACATTTGTCCTCTTGGAAAATATTTGGAATAACGTATTCATGAAAAGATATATTCATCATGGAAGAGTACAGTTGCAAAGAAATTGGGGTCTTGTACTACCAGTATTCATGAAAAAAAAATTATTCCCCCAAGTTTCTATCAAAAGAATATGGAACTACTTAGTAGTTGGGAGCTTGAAAGGAAGGTTAGTGGGAAGAAGAGCATGGCTAGGTCCTGCAATCTTCCTTGATGCTATTTCAGCATCAAGTAGCTGAAAGGAGGAAGAGTTAAGGCTGTCTGAAAATCAAAGTTTGTCATCATCAAGTTTCTCCAGACTGTTGGCAAGTGTGCAATATCTGGACTGGACTGCCATAGGGAAGGATGTACCCTCCTGGGTACACAGTAGTCAGCAGAACTGGGAGATTTAAAGAATAGATTCAGTCCTTGAACAGCTCCTGAAAGTGGATTTTAAGGCCTAATGAGGTCCCTGTGGTCTGTGTGATGAAGCTGACTGTCCATGATAGTCCCCTCTAGAGCAAGCTGCTTCCTTGGAGAAAAAGTTGTGGAGGTGCATTTTACTCATCTGTTCTATAGGTCACAGGGGTACTAGTAACTAGGATCAGCTTCCCACCTAAAAGACATTGTTGAAATAGTTCTATTGAGCATAAAATTAAGACGGAAAAACACTACAAGGCAGGAAAACCTCTTAGGAATGAGTGCAATCAAGAATATAATTATAAATTAAAATAAATTATGCAGCAAACCTTCTTTCTCAAATTAATCTCTGCCAAGGTCTTTAAAAAAATATCTCTAGTAAACTAGCTTTTTTTCTGTCTTACCTTGATCTTGACTCATCCAGTCTGTTTTTATCCAAGCCTCCATTCCAGGAAAATATTAAGACAAAGACCTCCTGGAAGAGGAATTCAGAACTGCCCTCATGACGGTGGTGATATCATCACCTTTATCAAGGCTTAGCTAAGCTTATCTGTTTTTCTTACTGTGTGTTGAAAATGTGGGGTTCCAAAGGGCCTTATGACCATTGTGGGAATAAAAAATTCCCTGATGTTACTCCTAGGAAAATCCTGGCAACAAGAAGCTGGCCAGTCCCTGAGTAATCATATCCAAGACTGACCGAGTCTGGCAATGCAAAACTTGACTGGTTTGAAGTTCACTTTCTGAGAGGCTAATTAATATTTTCTGCCTGATCAAACATTTACTAGGTAGAGTTTTGATATGATGGAGAAAAATTTGGTTCATCTCATTTTTTAAATCCGCGAAGTTCTCATTAGAAACCAAAATTATGAAAAAAAAACCAAACAAATTTGAGAAATCTTCTAGTGCATATCTCAATATTTTCCAATAGTACTAATGTTTACATGCTGCTAGCAAATATTCGGTAATTTTCCTTGTTTTAACATTTTAAAATTTGCTTTAAATTTTAGGGAAGAAATTTAAGAAGTTTCCCATAGCCATCTGGACCACCTTAAATAATATGTATGACTTGCCTGGTTTACCCAATGGGAACTTTGAATTTGCTCAGCAGAGACTTAGCAGTATATGTGGTATATCACATGTAGCTGTCAGGGCAGAGAAAATAAAAGCAAGACAGCAGAGGAAGTGGAAAGGTTTGCAAAAAGCACTCTAGAATATATGTTTTTTTCTGGATTACTTTCTTGCTTCTGTTTGAAGTTCTGCACATCTCACAATTTATGAGGTCATAAAGTTCAGAAGGGCAGTTAGTGCCCGGAAGTACTATTTTTCTTGTAGTGTAAGCTTACTTGCCACTTGGAAAGATCTTTGAACTAATGCAAAGTCTTCCTAGGTAAAGAGAATGTTATGCTGTTTAAGCACAGTAAATTCAATTGACATGTGTGTATGTATGATTGTAAGTATACATGTGTGTGTTGTAGGTATTATACACTTAAATTGGATTTTCCTCTTGCTTTCTTTGAGTTTCTTTATTCACAGTATCTCAGCCCTGGCTCAGTTCCTGATCCATTTTTACATCTTAGGTAACATTTTGAAAAGTGCCATTGTATGTAAGGAAGTAAATGGCATTCAGACTCTGAAGGCAATTTAGGTGCTTTTGAAAATGGGGTCAAAGTTTCCTTGTCATTTGGATGCACAAAATTTTTTACTTTCTGTGGTTATAACAATTTATTATTAGTATCACAGTAACATAAAGGAGGCCAGTCATGCGAACAGAACTCCATTGTGCTAGATTTTGAATAAACATATTCTAAATAGACAGCCTCTGACTCAGAGGATTTAGGAATTACTTTTTTTCCCTCTGTCTGCCCCTCCCTTTTCTTATTAGTTATTTTTAAGCAGAATCCAAGTAATGCTAAGATTTAAATGTACAATGTTTGAGTAGTTTGGAAGTAGTTTGGAATTCACTCATCCATGATTTTTAGCAAGGAAAAAGAACAGTTGCAAAAATGCTAAAAATTCTAATGCTAAAAATTCCACTTGATTGTATAAAATAATTTATCAGATTTTCATGTATTGTACATTAACACAGATGTCTATTGATCCACGGGAGTGGGGCTGTGTTCATTTGTATCAGACCCACTTGGCCTCCGGAAGCACTTCAAGAATTCTGGCTGGAAAACTGTGGTCAATATTCTTTGCTTGTGGAGATATGTACACTTGTCAGCAAGGTAAAAGAACTTTTCCCTCTTATTCTCTTTACATGGCCTATCTAAAAGCCAACACAATTCTGGTACATTGTCACAAAATGGTTTTTGTAAACTGCAAAAAAATGAGTGGTATTTTCTTCCCTGATCTGCACTTTGATTCACAAAAAAGAAGCCACTGATGTCAGAATGTCTGAGGTATTCTTTTGGAATTCTCCATCACAGAAATCACTGTGTGTGGAGGCTGGTATTTTCCCTGATTTTCTCAGCAAGTGAAATTGGAGAATGTCTGGGATATTTATCTGAACACAAAAACTCCAGAATTTTCCCTGGAGATGAAAATACTAGAATTTGTTTCTCCATATCCTTAAAACAGTAGAATACTGAGATTGTTGTGTAGAGCCTTATTTTGTTGTTTTAAACATATGAGATCTCAATTTATTATCTAGCTTTAAAGTCTGTGGGAAAATAATAAATGTGGTTTTTTTGTTGCTGTTTCATATGCAAGTTTTCCAAATTGAATAAAATATTTGTAAATGAATTACCAACAGTAACTGAAGTAGCTGTTTGGGAAAGGAGGAGATTAATATATCCTAACTAAGGTTTAGTGGGTTTTTTTGTTTGTGTTTCATAAGTTTTTTCTAGGGGAGGGAGCAAGTGGGATTTTTTGTTTTTCTTTAACCTGGAGCTGCCTGTGAAATAACGGGAACAAGCAGATAGATCAGGTATGATCTAAAAAGTAGTGAAATATAAGATTTTAAGAGCATTTCATTAGATTTGTAAATGCAAACAAGAACATGAAAATACATTCAGAAATTGAGTCCATTTCCTTCCTTATTTTTAAATTTTCTTCCTTCTTTCATCTCCCATACTTTTCTCCCTAAATATTGCTTATTGGAAAAATCCCTACATTTGGATTATATTTAGATATTTTGCTGTTAATTTCTGAAAGCTAGCCATTTGCTAAGTAGTTTTCAAATGGTCCCCATCATTTCAAGCTCTGGGGGTCTTTTGTTTTATGACTGACACAAAAATGCTGCACAGAATTACCCATGTACAGAGAAACCTGCTACCCAAGAGAAAACAGTACCATCAATGATTAGTAAAAGTGTCCTGAAAATCAATGCACAGTAGGGATTTGAAATGTTACTGATTTCACCAGTGTTTCAAGATTCATCTACAAATCTCAGCTACACCTTAGCACTAAAGTAATTTCATTTGGCAGGAATCAGTTAAGTGTTCTACGTTTTTAAAATTACAAGAATCTTATTGCTGAAAAAGCCCTTTTTCTGCAATCAAACATTCCACGGACTTGGCCATATTGCACACACTCAAACACAAAGGGAACAATTACTGCATATGATCTCTCTCTGCTCCTTATAGAAGATATAGGTGGAGCATTAGGGAACCATCTACAGATACTTAATCAGTAGGCCTGGTCTTGGCAATACTTACTGCAATTACTGTGCTCATTAAAATTTGTCTCCTTTTTTCAGTGCTCTGATTGCTCATGCCCAATTGCAGCAAGATCCCCTTCCTGCAGCACAGGCAGCCTACCAAGCACTGGAAAAAAGCAGCTGCTACAAGCCCAACTGAGTTACTGGTTCAAGAGTGCTATTGCACTGGAATTTTCCAAAACCTTACTTATGTCATTTACCTCACCACACTGATGCTTTAAACCAGGATGCTTTTAAAAAGACCTTTCATATGTGAAAGTCTCACACTTACTTTTATGCCCTACTCTGATATTTTAAATGGAATTTGTGAAGCTGCTTCCATTGCTTCTTTTCTTCTGTATGCTGTTCATTCAGACTAGAAGTTGATAACTCCCACAAAAACAAAACAGAACTTTTTATTTTGGGAGATGGAGAGATGTTTGGTTTGCAAATGAAATATGAAAAAATAAATTGAGATTTTCCTGTTTACTTGAAAGCATTCCTTTGTCAGAAAATCCATTTCTCCTCCCAGTCTATTTCTCTTTGAAGAATTCTTTGCCTGACCTTTGCAGCCAGTTTCTGACCTCTTTTTGCCTCATTTTAATATATGTGTGTACATGTATATTCAATGCTCAAAGATAGAATGCTGGTACTTCTACTCTGATCTTTGTGCTAGAGGAATAGATGAAGAGATCACATGCTAAGGATTTTCTTCTCCCTACCATGACCACTGTGAATATGTATACACACACACAGAATTCCATCTAAGTCCTTTGCTTCTGAAATTGTTTAAACAAGAAATAAAACCATAACACCAATAAAAAAACACATAAGACACAAAAATACCTATAGGTTGGAAAGTTGACATAAGTAGCTGGGAAATCTTTCATCTCCTGTTAACTCAGGTGTGTTTTATTGGTCAGACACAGTTGACTAAGAACATTTCCAAATACAGATATGCAAGTAGTGTCCTGCCTTGTTTTTTCTATGATTTTTACATTCTTGCCACAAGCATCTGTTAATAGAACCAGTCATAAGTATGAATGAATAATAAAAGGCTGAAAAGCTTTCTAAGAACACGTCTATTTTAGTAAAGAAAGTGAATGCTGCATCTTGGTTTTTGTTTAGTTAATCCTATTACTTCCTAAAATAATTCCTCATGACTGGCCAGAATTAAATCTAATAGGAACAGCAAATGCCAGTTCAGTCTCACTTAATCTGATCTTAATCTGATGGTAGACATAATGACTTGCTTCAGCATGACCTTCGTGTGTTTCTTTGTTCTTAATTGGCTAACGGTGTTTGCTTGATCAAACAATATTATACAAAATCTGGAACACAAAAGTTAAACTTATTGGTTTTAAGCTTTATTATTACAGAGTTAGAGTTTTCACAGAGAAGCAATAAAAAAAGAACTGAACTGCATTAGTCAAGTTTTTGCAAAACTGCAGAGAAAAGAGCTGGAGAGGCATCAATGATGAAATGCACCAATGGCACTGATACTTGCTGAGAGCCAAGGAAGTTCAACATCTTTTTTTGAAGGCACCGTTTTAGTTCCTAGGTGTTCTTTCAGAGAACTCTTATATTATTATTATTATTTTTTTTTTTTTAATGAAAGAGAAGGGGAAGGGAGAGAGAGATTTAACACTTTCAATTGGGAAAGAACCATGTAACTAAATGAAAAGCTACAAATCTTTTAACTTTCATTTTCATGTTATATTTATGCAGTTTTCAAATCTGAATGAGTCAATTGGCTTAACGGAGCTAATTAATGGGGTTAATTAGCTTTATTTGAAATTGACCACACATATTAGAAAAACAAAAACAAAGCAAGGAACTCCAATCTGTAAAAAAAAAAAAAAAATTAGTGGAAGAGATGGAAAAGAAGACAGACCAATCTGGAATCTAGCATATGAGTTCCATTTTCTAAATCTTAAATATCATATATCATACAATTTTTTTCAATTTATTAGATTTTATCACATTGATATTCTAGTGGCATTACAAGCAATTTTTTTAATCTGAAAATTTTATCTGATTTTTTCCTGAATTCCATTTATAGATTTTTTCATTTTAACATTATTTCTCTTTCAATATTGATCTTGATATTCTTAAAGTAATTTGAAATTGCAGTTGCTGTAACACTTCATTCCCCCCCCCCCCCGCTTCCCCCCCCCCCCCCAATATTTCTTAATGTTTAAGAGGAAAAATAGTATAGCAGATGATAAAAAAAGGATCTTTAATTTTGGGTGGAATTATTTCCACTTCCTTCTCTTACATATTTATCTTGGGAATTTATGAGCTAAAAGTGATAAAAACTGTTAAAATGCATTTGAACATGTGAAGACTAATTTATTGTAAGAGCTCTTCATAAACAAGAAAGGCAATTAGCATTTTTGAGTGGGTTTAGAGACATTCATGCAGCTTCTATGATCTATAGGTAATACAGAAAAATCAGACCAGTATTTTTTTTTTACTAATTTCAGGGTTTGGTCTCAGTAAAAATGATATTAATATTGATGCCAATCTTGATTTGCTATCAAAAATCCATTTGAGTTTTTTTTCACAAGGCTTATTGCAGCTTAGTGATCACACTAAATCTAATTAGTCATCACTTCTTGTTTCTAAAATTTCCATGCACAATAGCTTATTTCCAGAAATGTGAAAGACTCTTTAATCAAGAAAAAAGCCCCAACAAGCAAACAATCAAGCAAAAAAACAACAACAACAGCTCAGAAGATTTAGTTCTTGGCTGATGAGGAATCTGAAAGAAAAGTGCATAGAATTAGGTCCTCAATGAAACCTGAGTCTGCATTGCTTTCCTAAAGTTTTAGAACAAAACTGTCCAAGAGAAATCATAACAAGCAAACTAGATACTGCTATGTAATCCTTGGTGTCAAACCTGTCACCTACTTAACCAATATTCTCCTCCAGGGTACTTCATTCTCTGTCAATATCCCAGTTTGCCTTGCCCATATCTTGATCCTCCCCACTTCCAACAGTTAAATGTTTACAGGGTGAGACATGGAAAAGAAACCATTTGAGGAGGGCAGAGCAGTGTGCTTGTCTTTAAAACTGAGGAGATTATTACTTACTGCAGGAGGTATATGATGACATGGTGCACAGTAATCTCTGTGTCACATTTTCTATGTTTCACAGGTGTTCTGGGTACTTAATTCGTTTCTGGATCACTTGAATTAATAATGCCCAGAGTGTAAGTGGGTAGCTCCCATAGCCGTGCAAACCTGCCTGGACATGAGAAGCTGTAGTAACTTCTAGTTTCGGTGGGAACTCTTTTCAGTTTTCTAGTGAATTTTGAAATTAACATTCTCAGAGGCTCTGATTTGTAAGATAAACCAGTCCTTTTTTATGTTAAAGCAAACGGTAATCCAGACTCGAAAGAAACCTGCAAACTGAGACAATAAAAAAAGTGAAAGCACAATCTCTATAGTGTCAGCATAAGAAGCTGAAAAATGGCTGGGACTTATGTGCCTGTACTTAGTTTTGGTTTGGAACTGTGGCATCATAGAAGGCCAAGACTCTCAAATCTAAATGTCAGTCCATAAGTGTGACTTGACTATAGGATGCACTTTCATCCAGTTTCCATCTCAAAGACATTCAGCCTCTACCTTAGCCTATGAGTCAGAACTCTCCTTGTCAGCAGGGGGTTTAGATACATGATCCCCACCTTCCAAAGCCTCCATAATTTGTACTTGTGGGCCAGGAGGTAAGGATGATGTTGTGGGAAAAGACTCCTGATATTTTTTTCTTAAATGTGGAGGATCTATATTCTATCAGAGGTCTTCCATACAGCTCTCAGCTGGCAATGCTTCCTCCTGGCTAAGAGGCTGTGTCAGGGCTGGACGGCACACTCGAGGAACAGTTAGGGGACCAGAGGTTAAAAATTACTCTCTTTGTCCTCAGTAGGCTGAGCAGGGAGCCACCAGGCAGCCCTGCAAAAATCAAAAGAATGGGGAGCAGTTTGGAGAGCTGAAAGTAATGTTAGGTTTGTTTGTTTTTTTCTAAGTCAGATTTACTGGTAAATATGACTCTAGGCTGACTAATAAATGGTTACCTATGCACTGGTTTTCAATCACACATACCCTAACCAAGAGTTCAATTACTCTGGAGCCCATAAACAATTCTTCACAAGGAAAGTTCTTTTCCCTTTTCTACAGGATTCATCGGACTAATATAATGCATCAAAAGAATAAATACTGTTTCAGGTGAATTAAAGTTGTTGTTTAGCTTAAGTTTTTTCCTTCCTTATTTTTCTTGTTATGGACATATTTCTCCCACTAAAAATTCTTAACAATATATTTTTTCCTTAATCATGTTTTTCAATAAATTTTCTGAAGCACTATTTCACTCACTTTTTAAAATTAGAAAATTACCATAGAAACTGTTTCACATTTTAAAAAAGACGTTGGTATGGTAAGGAAAATGTAAAAATAATGCTCACCATTCAACAGAAGAAAACATATTTATGTCCCATCATTTACCTTACTAATTTTCCTTCCTATTAAAAAAAAAAAGTTTTTGCTAGTAGTTCATCTTGGTAGTCTCATTTAGTTTACATTATAGCAAGAGCAGCTTCTGACAGTTAACAGTGGTTCTCAAATGACAGCACCCTGAAATGGCCTCAAGAAGTCCTCTGGTGCAAGCCCTCCAGCTCAAGCAGGGCCAGCTAGACTCAACTGCCCAGTACTGTGTCCAGATACATGTTTAATATGTAAACACAGTAGAATCTTCCAGTGGTGGACACTCTACAATGTCCTTGGGGAATGTTTGAGTGCTTTTTCATCCTTACAATAAAAAAAACACCCACAACATTCTCACGAGGTAAAGTGGTATTTTGAAAAAAGAGATCATTAAGGTAAAGATTAAACACTCCTCTGTGGATATCTTAGGATGTTTTGCGTCTTCATCTCTTGTTCAGTTCAACAGAAGCTGATGGACTTCATATATACTCAAAAGCTTAGAAATGCTTTTCTTTACATACCAGAACTAAACCCTTTGTGTTTTTCACCCTTGTTTGTGTCCACTTTAAGCACTCAATATCACAGGAACTCCAATTTGTGCACTCAGGGCATGTAGCTACCTTATTCTGATCATGCAAAATTGAAAGCCAGGATGCATCTAATCTGAAAATACAGCTTTTTGAATCAGAGTAAGTGTTTAACATATTAAAAGTTCATCAGCTCTGTGATCTTTTCTGCACTGGTGGCACAACAATTATTTTTTGAGAAACAGCATGAGATGTCATAAACACAGGGTTATGACTTCCCTTAGCTAAAGGAAAAGCTGATTTGTGAGGGAGAAAGCTATTCAAACACCAGCATCTTTAATAATAGCAAGAGGAATAAAGAATGCTGCTCTCTAAGGAAATTGTTTTTATATGAATGTGTTTAGGTTGTGGGGTTTTTTTTAATGCACTCAGTGTGAAAGACTTCTTCATAGGAAATTGAAGGAATTTCTTTGTTTTTTTTTTAATTTTAATTTTTAAGGAATTCTTTTGTGTTTTTCCATTTTTTTCCTGTTCAAGGAAATTGAAGACAAAAAAGGAAAGTAACTGATTTTATATAGCCCACATTAGTCATCATGTGTTTGGAATAATGTAATATTGACATAATTCACTAATCCTGAGCAAAAAAATATTCTTTGAATCTAAAAACTACAGGCAAAATCCCAGGATTTCTAGTCAGAGCTGTGAGTTATGTTTGTGAGTTTTGGTTCCTTTGAACAAGGACTAAAGCAAGGCGATTCATGATAAATACTTTATTTGGTTTATTTTATTCAGATTTTATATGTGAATTTTTTTCACAGGATGAGATTTCTACCTATTAATTGGAATGTTCAAGTTTGTATGCAAAAAAGTAAAAAAAAAACCAAAACAAACAAACGAACAAACAAGATGTTTTAGTCTTTGAATTCCAAAACCGTTACCTTCAGCTACTTATTATTTATTTTTGTCAGCAAGAACATGAAGGCACCGAGGCTCATTAGGCAGAGAACACTCTGTAGGCAGAAGAATAGAAGGGAATTTTAGCTGTTCCATTGACTGATAAGGTGGATATTCTCATGCCTGCCTGCACACCTCAGAGTTGTGCTTACATTGCTGTATGGTGGATGCTGCCAGTGCTAAAGGAGAGGAGAGGAACCACACAGCTGAATAACTACAATGGAAATAAGCATTTCCACTTTATTAGTTTCATCTATTTTTTTTTTCTTATCTGTCTTTTTATTCAGTTCCCAGAAAACTGTCTGATTTCTCAGACACATTTTTGGCAAGATAGGATTTGAGGAGAGATTTACTCAAAGGTTTGAAGAAGAGAAGAGTTTAGCTGGTAGACAAAGGCTAATATGGATGAAGTAAAAAGAATGCTTACATTTATGTTGACAGAGAAGCAAAAAGGGCTATCATATACATGGAGCTGAGAAGGTAGTGCATTTGCTTTTGAAGAGAACGGTGTTCATTAGGCAAGGAAAACCTAGAGCTGAAAGCTGAATGTGCTATACATGACAATATATCATAAGTGATAATATACATTTATAATCTTTATTACAAATGAAAATATAAATATAACATAAAACATTCTTTGATATATATATTTAATATAAATGTACTTTTTATATTTCTCATAAAATTCCAGAACAGAGCTTATTTATATTCAGTGGTCAAAATGGAAAGCTACAAGTCCCCCCACCTCACTGAAAACTATTCATCAATGTCCAAAAAGTGTCAGTATCTGTGATTCTGGTTTTGAGAAGTGCTGTGAAGGCATCATATATTAGTCCATTTTGATCAATGGTTATATTGCCTTCATTTTATAAACTACAGCAGTTCTTCCAGCTGCAGGAAGGAACTTACCACAAAGCAGCTGCTATTATAAGATTTTCATCTGAATTTTTTGCTGCTTCTATTTTAGAACACAGCCTTTGGATAACATTTGGATAATCAATCTTTTGGCTGCTTATCTAAACCACACCCAATGTGTTAAGATTTGCCCTTCATCATTGATGTAAATTTGTTTTATTAGTCACATCAGTTAGAGTACTTTTAATTATCATCATTATTCAGTAATAACCTCATGTCTGACAAGAGAATGGATACCAATGGATATTGAACCTCTTATCCAAAAATAGGAAGGTTATTGAGTGAGTTCTACTTTAGGAAGAGGAAAAGAGCAGATGAAAGACAATATTCAAAGCCCTTCCTAATAGATTTATAGCTTAGCAATAGATAAATAGCTATAAACACATGTGTGGATACCAAATTCTGATACTACTTTTCTGGTTTGGGATACCATTTAAATGTGGATCTTTAACAAAATTTTACAAAGAATACAGCCTTTTTTAAAGTCACACCTCCAGTACTTCTGAAGTTTCACTTGATGTGCTTGATTAAAAAAAAGAGAAACATTTACTGAGGACAAGCTTTCTCCATGGGAGTGCCATGAAAGAATCGACAAAACCAATTTTGCTCTAATTTGAGAATGCAGTGTAATACCTCTCTGCTGATCCTGATCTGTCTCACCTTGTGCCCTACTGTGTTGGGGATGGGGGGAATATCTGTTTGAGTACGTGCCTAATAGGTTTGATTGGTGTAGGAATGACAACTATTCTGGTAATGGAGCATTATAAAAGGCTCTGTGGTCTTTGAACCTGGCAATTTTCCAAAGCAGAGGGACACTGTTGTGGCTTAGTTGTCATTTCTGCGCACTAAATAAAAATGAAATCAGACTCCAAAGTAGCCGCTTCCCAGATCACCTTTGAAAATCACAGAGGCCTACTGGGAGGGAAGGGGAGCAGCAGTGGGGGAAATTGGAGGCCAAAGGGTTTATTCCAAATATACAGCAGAGCTCCCATGGGAAGTAGAGCAGCTGAACTACCACAGGGCATAACAGAACAGTCAGCAGGACAGAGAGTGTTCAAGTCATTAGTGCTAGAGGTGACCAAATTAGTGTACATAGGTTTGTTTGTGATGAATTTCCCATTCTGTTTGTGAGTTGTTAGGAAATGGGTTTTCAGAAGTTGGTATTTCTTGCTGCACACAACACACAAATTTGTGCATCTAAAAAGGAATGAAGTCCAGTGTAAGTATGTGCATTGAAAAGGGCATAAATTTTTGCCACTTTTATTTTTTTTACTTCAGAGAGGTTTCGAATAGCAAAAATGGCAAACTGTTCCCACCATGGCATACTGCAGCAATGCTTTTAATTTGCTAAGCTGTGAAGTTTCAGTCCTGCTAGCACTGGATGCAGTGGAATGAACCAAGCCCTGAATCTGATCTTGCAGCATCCAAGCCTTCACCATCCCACCATTGAAAACAAGTGAAGCCCAGCACCTCATCTGAACCCATGCCTCCCTCTCTCACTTTTTCAGATGCCTCCCTGGACATCAGGAATGTTACTTTTCCTATGCTTTCTAATGGCAAAGCGGGACGGAACCAAATGCTTTACAGTGTTTTTACACAGCAAAGCCAAACAAAGCTTAAGATCAAAATCCAGGAAGCAGAATGCTGTCAACAGCCCTGTACATTTGGTTAGTCAGGACTAAATGTTAAATCCTCCATTGCTTCAGATCATAGGGATCATGGGTCATCATCAGACTCCCCTAACCACTCAGCAAATAAGCTTTTCTCCATGCTGCCCTTTTTCTCTTTTTTATATCAACTGACAAGTTTGTGTGGACAGTTACTGCATTCAAGGGACCTATTGATTGAAAATGACAACTTCAGGAAAAAAAAAAAAAAGTACATTTCAGTCCAAACAGGAAAAATACTTGTTTTAGGTTTGAAAAGCTAACCATCTAAAATAACTGAAGTGATGATTTAAAAGAAAAAAAAAAGAAAGAAAAAAAAAAAAAGAGAATAACCACCATTTCTATAATGTTAAAAACTTGAATAGTTGAATTACATATTTTATTTAGATAAAAAAATTAATTTTTTCCCTTCCCTAAACCAAGAAAAAAACCCCCAAAACCTCAGAAAACTCCAGTACTGCTGTAATACCAGGCTCTGTCTAGCGTTAAAAGAACTTATAGAGTGAATGTCCCCTCATATGACAAAAGATGGAATTTTATACCTGCTAGCATTAAGTTGACCCTTTAGTACAGATGGAGCTTAGTGTTAGAATACCACGTCAATGTTCTTCCTTTTGTCCTATCTACATTAATTGAGGAGCCCTTTTGAAGAAAGGAGTGTGGTGCCAATTACCACAAAAAATGTGTGAAATTCTGATTCATACCTGTGATTCAGGGGACCATACTTATGTTCAGTTTCTTTGAGAGCAAAAATCAAGGGGAGATTTATGTTTTATTCCCCCCTCTCATCTAGATGGAAGTAAATTAGTACATTATCCACCTCTCAACTGACTCATAGAAATCTTATTTCAAATCATAATGTTGTGCTCTTTGTGACATAGACAGGGTTATTTTTTACAGGGCTCTGTGGAAAAAAAAAATCATGAGCAAACTTTTAACTCCACTGACTTGCCTGCTATTGCATTTTGTTGGCATTTTTCAGTACTGACCTTTCTAAACAGAGTCAGTAATTTGCATGAAAATTAGGGCTCTGGACATGATCCCCATTCCAGAAGTAGTGCATGAAATACTGCTGTACCACTGACTTGTGAGCCTACAAGACATTTTCTAAGGCACTGCAGAAAACACCATTACAGAAAGAGACTGGAAGTGGAGAATGGAGCAGTAAATAATGTTAGAAGACTGGCAGAGGAAGAGAGCATTAATTTTCTAGCCCACAATTTATTTATTTATTTTTTTTAGTTATATTATTAATCTTTGTTTAAAAGCAAACTTTAGCTTTTCCCATTAGTTCTTGATTTTAGTGACCACAGATGCCTGGTTTTTGACTGCAGATTCAAATTGCAGTGAAGGAATGCGGTCACCTTTGCCTTTCCCTGCTCCAATTTGTTTCAAATGTAGCAGTTAGAAGCAGAAAAATCATTGAAGAAACACACAAACAACAAAGGAAATGCCGGGCAGGAATTAAGGTCAATGGTTATCTTCAGCTTCTACAGTCATTTTCACCTTTTCAAAATGAGCCCAAAGTGGTGCTAAATCACTATCAAGGCCAAGCAGCACCCATTCATACCCACTTCACACTCACACAAGTCTCTCCACGAGGTGGAAGGTACTCGAGGATCAGGGCCCTAATGTCTTTATCCTAGTCAGTTCATGATTTACCTTGGAGAAATTGCCAAGCTGCTGCCCACTCCTGCTGAGCCTGCAGAGGGCTAAGCCACGCTGTGAATGGAACATATGGCCCTTCTGACGGCACTTAGGCTCTAATCAAGTCTCAGCACGACAGAAGGATATCTCTTAGATCCATTATATATAGACTTCAGCTCAACCCTTCCTGTTTGTTGCTCTGTCTTTTATAAACTAGGAAGGATTTTAAGTTTGAGGTCTTTGTGGTCTGAGAAGCGCCACGTCTTTGCGTTCACAGCAGTGCTCTGCAAGCGTGGCAGAGCAAGTTGCCAAGCCTCAGCTGTCTGCAAACACTGTATTGTTCAAAGGGACAGACACTGACAGCCCTTCTGGACTCTGAAGAGTCCCCAGTTTACCAGCCAAAGGCAGCCTTTTTGTGGTCGTTCAGTGGCCACAAAACTGCATACAAGATAAGGTCTCAAAATTGAAAAAGCCAAGTGAAAATCCTTAGTTCACAAGTACAGAATCATAGAATCATAGAATGGTTTGGTTGTAAGGGACCTGAGGAGACCTGAAGGACCCTGTGGTGGGAGGTTACACCTTCCCATAGTATTGTGGCTTTGCCTAGCCAGAATTGAATGTTAAATTCTCAATTGTTGGAAAGGCCAGACTTTTTCTGGCTGTTGGGAAAGGAGATGCTTAGAATTGATCTTTCTCCATGGTTAAACAGGTCTGACGACTGACTAATATTGAAGGTTCCCAGAAGCTTGTAGGGGCTTTTAGGGACAACACGCCCCGAGGAAGCCTTTTCCACACTGACTCACCTCCTGACAGCTGGACACTCAAATTACCTATGTTCTCCCTTCGCAGAGGTTCTAGCTGGGGCTAATGGGCAGTTTTGGCGGTGTTTCATTTGGACAACATCTGGAGCAGAGTGGAAAGGAAGTAGACTAGTCTTCAGACTAGTCAAATATGAAGAATGTGCCCATGACTTTTGAAGGCACTATACTTCCAAGACATCTTGGTGTTCAGTCCAGATTTCTCCTGGTTTCCTCCACAGGATGGTGCAGCTTTGTGCTGCCTTTTGCCTTGGGCTGTGGCCAAAACCCTTATGTAGCAGATAAATAGTTTTCTTCCTCCTTCTTCTATGCAAGCCTGCACTGGCAATACAAGATCTCCTAAGTGCTCCTGAGGGTTTCAAAAGATGAAAGAAATTATGTCCTAACCAAACATAACAACACCAATGATAGCACACAAGCAGATAAGGCTGTCAATTTAGTACAATTAACTATCCACTCTGTGATACTTTCATTTCATGATTATTTTTACGAGGCAATTCAAAGGGAAAAGAAAATTATTTATAATAAAAACAAGGGGATCAGAAAGGAACAAAAATTATGGGGAAGAAATAAAGCAATGGGCTTAAGGGGTTAAAGCAAGCAATGGACTTAAGGGGTTAAAATCAAACGAAAACATGCAGAGGGACAGTCCACACTGATGCCATGTGTCAGGTAAAACTAACCACAGTCATACCTGCATGATGCTCTCTGACTACTGGTTGAAGATAGAACAAATGAGGCAGTGAGAAGCTCTTTTAGAAAAATATCTAAGGGTGTAAGAAAAATATTTGTAGTGAGGAGCTCAGAGAGAATTTCTCTTTCTGCAAATACTTGTGTCTACATTATTAAGAACCATTTGAAGTACTAATCCTAACTAAGGCTTCAAAGTAGATATTTCAAAAGACATTGAGCAGAACTGAGTGCTTGGTGTCACAAAAGTTAGATTTGTCATGATGAGTTTGCCCAGGGGTGCCTACTCAAACCTGGACTTGAACAATTAGAAGGTGCTGCAAGAAGTCAAGGAATAATCCAAAGGGGCTTGGAAAGATCACAAGAAACTTTTTCAGAGCTTCTGTGGCCACAGGCCATAACGTGGAATGAGAGTGATTCTTGCTCATTGGTGACTGACAGAACTGATGCAGATTTTGACCACATCAAATAGGAATAATGAAATGTATTGCTGGTGCTTCCAGGCGCAGGCCAGTTCGCCTCCTTGTCCTCTGAATATGACCTTATGGAAAAGGTGAACGTGCAGGGCAGGGGAGAAGACAAAATTCCCATATAAGCTATTTGCCCCAGCTTTCTGGATGACTCTAATGAAGATTCTTCTAACACTCCAGGGGAAAGAGCAAGTGGATGAAGCCACACTTATCCAGCAAAACGGGAACAGAGACATTAATCTTTTTTTTTGTGAGATGATCACAAATGACAGATCTGACCTTTCATGAACTGCAGTTATGGGCAGGTCTGCAGAGCCTAAAATTGGATTGGACAGCATGTCTGCTCAAGCTAATAACGCTGCTGGTACTTGTCAGTGGCCATGTCACTCCTGCTCTTGTAAACTGTGAGCATAAACTTTGGTCTCAGGAAACTTAGTGACCCTCAGACAGACAAATTCATAAATCCTTACCAATATAAGTCGACTGCTGGTGAATTTTGATCTCTTGAGATCTTTTGAGGCAATCCTGTCTGGTTGAGAATGCTGTGATGTGAAGTCATTGATAGAGTTATGTAGCTGAGGAGTAACTTTGTTGAAGAGAGACCTGATCTTTGCAGAAAGATCAGTACCTATAAGTGCTTAAAACAGAGAGCTATTTCTATATTTGATAATTCGAGTTTTACCTGATACAGGAGGAAGTGGGAACTGATGCAATATCAAAAGGTTTAAGTATAGACATCCCATATTGTACATGAAACTGAAGTTACTTCTACCAAAAAGGGAAAACCCCAGTAAACCTTCAAGGAAAAGTGTTGGGGGGAGAAAGAAAAACAAGTTATTATGAGAAAATACCTTGAAAAAAATAATTTATGGAACTTTGAAATAATTTTCTGGTCAGCAGTAAGTTTCCACTTTTCAATTAGTCCCATTTTTTAGTACAAGGCAGTACCTTTCCCTACAATGCTCCAACATGCAGTCCAAAATGTTATCTCCATGTAGACTTTTTCCAGTGTTGCAGTCTTTGAAACTGCCTTCAGCTTCATGTGGGTTATACACGGTGGGTTCCAAACTGCCAGACTGGATTTGAAAAAGCTCTTAGAGATTCAGTAACTCACAGCTAAACTGGCAGAGGTCTTAACAGTGGAGCTTATATGCATTTATCTACTGACAGAACAGCATCAAGAGTCAGCAACTGCTCATAAGAAACCTGTTCAGTCATTAGAGAAAGCAATGAAGAACAAGTTGTTCAGAGGTTGGATTCCTATACACTTTTGAGAACTACCTAGAATGGTAAACCTAAACATTGATCCCTACTTAAGATGTATTTTTGCAGCTGTCTCCAATTATTCTATGGCAGATGCAACTGTCATAAGTTTTTTTTTGCTTATTTATAGGTTTAAGTCTTTCATCCATCAGCAGGATAACTCTCTTTACACAGTACCTTTTAATGTAAAAAAAAAAAATAAATTATTGCATATCAGACCTGGAACATAGCAGGTGTAGTTGTCTCCGTACTATTGCCCAGTCTGCTTTATAGAATAGAATCATAGAATCATTTAGATTGGAAAAGACCTTCAAGATAATTGAGTCCCACCTTTAAGCCAGCACTGCCAAGTCCACCACTAAACCATGCCACTGACAGATCTACATGTCATAGATCCTAAATAACTCAAAAATCCCTTCAGGGATGGTGACTCAAACGCTTTCTGGGCAGCCTGTTACAATGTTTGCAACCCTTCCTCTGGAGATTCAATCTAAACCTCTCATGGCTCAGCTGTAAGCTATTTCCTTTTGTCCTATCATTTGCTGCTAGCAGAGAGTATGCTCATCCAATCCATAAACAGTTTTTCTAAGAGGATGCTGTGGGAAATGATGTCAGAGTTTTTACTAAACTCTAGATATGAAACACCCACAGCCTTTCTCTTATCCACTGAGGGGGTCCTACTGTCATACAAGGAGGTTTGTCAAGCAGGACCTGCCTTCCATGAGGCCATTTTGTCTGGGCCTGATCCCCTTGTTGTCCTGTACATGCCAGGCAATGGCCCTCAAAATGATCTGCTCCATGACCTCCACTGGCCCTGAGGGCCTGTAGCTCTCCAGATCCTCTTTCCAGTTCTTCTTGTAGTTATCACACTGGCTAGTCTCAAGCTGGCTTGGACCTCTCTGGTTATCTAGGAGGCTATAAGTGATGGGAAGTGGCTTGGTGAGCACTTCTGTCAGCTCTCTGATTCAACAATACAGGACTATCCCACCACTTCTCCTTCTTTACCTCTCCCTTCCAAGGTGTCTGCAGCCATCCATTGCTGCTCTCAGCTGTGCAAGTCATCCCATACCATCACCGTTTCTGTGAGGGTAACTATTGTCACAGTTTAATTGCTGCACAGTGGCTTCTAGCTCCTCTTGTTTGTGGCAGAATGCATTGGTGTAGATTACATGATGATTTATACTTTTTGTTACCATGAGAAAAGAAATAGAAAACAAACTCAAGATATTTATGTACACCAGTTAAAAATGTTGCTTGGCTTAGCTTTCTCAACATTGCTGCTAGTATTGTGAATATCTCTTCCCCAGGCTGGCATCACTACAGCAGCAGAACAATTATGAGATGCAGTTTTGCCAATGTAAATTTGTTTTTGCTGGCTTTGCTTATAATATTTGAAAGCTTCTTTTTTTC